>NC_042622.1:124873122-126147349 GCF_901001135.1 Rhinatrema bivittatum | reverse complement strand
CTGTGGATGCAAGAATGTGAAGCATGGTCTCCTTGGGAGGAGTATTAAAGATGGGTAAGTGCATTGGCAGGCCAGTCACGGATGGGGGTGTGGTGGGCAGATGAATGGCTTGTGTTTTTGTAAGTATTGGATGGGAAAGAGGCACACAGATGTCTTTGTGCTTTGAAAAGATGGTAATAAATCAAGTCCATAATCACAATACCTCAGTTCCTCTTTCTTTCCTTCCCTCTCTCTCTCTTTCCATCTTAAATCATAGCTGAAGAACGTGGCTGGAATGTGAATACTGAGACATGATGGCAAACATTTACTTTCAAAATAGAAAGAAATTTTACACAGGGAAGATAGGGAGAGAATGACAGCGACATGGAAGGGGGGAAATAAATAGTAAAAAAGATGGAAAGTGAGTCAGTGATTCAAGAAGAACAGAGTGAGAACCAAATAAAGAAGGGATGGTGGATAAAGCAGGTATTATGCACCAAGAAATGAAGGTAAATAGGATGAGAAGGAAATCAGTGGAGAAGGGAAATGTAGTAAGAGGGGAGTAAAATAAAATAATAAAAGTGATATAAAGTTTGAAATAAAGGAAGAATTCCGAGGAGAAAAGGAATAATAGAAGGATGGGAGTAATAGACAATTACATCATCCTTTAAAGGGAAGTTCTTTCTTATTCTCAGATAAGCCTGCAATAACCATTCCCAGGAGCAGAAAAGACTAAGAAGAGAAGATACCTTCCACTTACGAAGTTCAAAAGGAATTTCAAGACCCATTCCAGTTCCCTGTGTGTGTTCTTGTGGAATATGCAGCCTTTGCTTTCAGTGCAGCAGCAGAAGAGGCCACTGGGATGAAACCTGGACACGACGGTCTCTCCTTCTCAACTTTTCCATTGACAGACTTCAATAGCACAAACTGTCTCTAATTTCTCTGCCAACAGGCACAGGCACAAATAGAAAAAAAGCTATCTATCAGCAAGCAAATCCTGTGGATACCAAGAAAAACTGCTTACCTGTAAACAGGGTATTTTCAGATGACAGCAGTACAATGAGCCACACACATGGGTCATGTGATTCTATCTCAAGCCAGATGGAGAATATTTCCAGAATTTCCTATAAAAGCTTTCCAGACATGCACAATGGTATCCCCTTCCACCAGATCTGGTGACACACAGTTTATCAGTTAACTAAACTGAGAAAAGCAAAGGGAAGTGAACAATTTATCAAGGAGAGGCGAATAGGTTGTGTGGCTTGTAATACTTCTATCAACAGAAAACACATTACAGGTAAGAAATTTCACTTTCTCTGTAGACAAGCAAGAGAAATAGAGTCATATACATGGGACTCCTTAGCTAAGGGTTGTCTTCAAATCAAAAGGAAATGATAACAGAAACAGTCACCAACTAGCGAACATGAAAAACATGTTTTTGTCAAGGTAACGCCAGTATTGTTATTTTAGAACACGGAATATCAAACAAAAAATAATTTAAAAATATAAAAATGGGCTCTGGGGCAAAGGAGTTGGGGCTCTACTTCACAAACAGACTTTACAGATGGATAGTTAAAATCTAGAATCTGAAGAGGAGGCTTTGTCAAGACCAAAATGATTGGCGAATGTGTGGACAGAAGTCCATGTTGCAGCTCTGCAAATCTCTCCTAAGGAAATAAAAAGATTGGTAATCAATATCACTATAACTCTACTTGTATTAACTGTTGATGTGCCTCCGTTCCATGTAAAAGTAATAGGATACGTTTGTCCTACTATTTCTCCACGCTAACATGTAAACCGATGTGATGTACCCCAATGAATGTCGGTATAGAAAAGCAAATAAATAAATAAATAGTATGGGCCTTGACATGTCCTTCTAAGGTTAGGCCTAGCAGGGCATAACAATAAGAGATGCAATATTCTAGTCAATTAGAGATAGTAATCCTCGTCACTGTGCCGATCAGCTTGTTGGGAATAAATGAAACAAAAAGCAGAGGGGTCAATTTTAAAAGGAGCAGGCGCACATACGTGCGCATGTTATAAAATCTGATGGCCATGCACACATGCTCACCAGATTTTAAAATCCACGTGCACATGTGCAAGTGACCCGTGACTCGTGCGTGTGGGGGGGGGGATTTTATAACCTACGTGTGGCTTCGCATTTGGGCATCCCCCAGTTTCCTCCCAGTCCATTCCAATTAAGGAGCGGACTGGGAGGGAACTTTCCTATCCCTAACTTTCCTCCTCCTACCTTTTCTCTTCTCTTCTCCTCTCCTCCCCAACCCCTAACCTAACCCTGCCTATCCCTCATTTTTTTATTTTGTTACTTACTGCTCCTCCAGAGCACAATTAATCTGCACATGCTGGCCGGCTTCTGGCGCGCGCTTCCCCAGGACAGCGGCTAATGACACTGTCCCAGCCCACCCCCGCCCCTCCCTGCCCATACCATGCCACCTGGACCACCCCTTTCTTTGGGCCCAGCACTTCTGCACGTAATTGGGGTTAGGTGCATGACCGGGCCCGTTCTAAAATGTGCACGGTGAGCGCAAGGCCCAGCCATGTGCGTAAACTGTGGTTTTTACATGCATGACCCTTTGAAAATTTACTTGTGAGAGAACTACCTAAAGAACTTAGGGCCTTATTTTCCAATATCGCATTGGTAACGCATTAGGGGGCGTTACCAATGCAAATGAGGCTTCTTTCGTGCAGTGGGGAAACATCGTGTGCGGCGATGTTTATCGCATGCGGTAAAGTGCTTTGAAAATGAGGCCCTTAGTTTGCTCCAGATAAGAGGAGGCAGCTCTCTTGTAAGCCAAAAAATAAACTACAGCCTCTCATGTGTATGAGGATGATGGAAGAATATTTAAAGAATGGGTATGAATTAAAGTGGAAATCAAACACTACATTAAACAAGAACTCTGAAGGAGTGTGAAGCATCACCCTATTCTGATAAAATGAAGTGCAAGATGGCTTAGACATTGAAGTGTGCAGCTCACAGATTCTGCAGACTTTAGCTATCACCACCAAAAATGTGACTTTCCAGGTCAGGTACTTGAGTTCACAAGATTCACAATATTTTCAGAGCCAAAAATTGACTGCAGAGCAATTCAGGAACATTTTCATCTGATAATAGAAAACGTTCCTGAACTAGATTGTTTTGGATCTGGAGGCACATGGGAACTACCACCTATGCCTAGAAGGTTTTCCTAGAAAGCTCTAGAAATCTCCTAAATTCTTGAACCAGATGGAGTTATATGACCCATGTGCATGGCTCCGCTGTGCCTGCTTCTCATCAGAGGACTAATAAAATCGTCATCTGGAATATAAAAATGGAACCCTTCAATTCCTCATTCTCTCCTGTTATAAACAACACAAAAAATGTAGAATATGTTACCTCTCCTCCTTTAATTAATCATTTGGGAAGCCCACATCCAGATGAAAGATATAGTATAAGTGAGAATACACATACCTAATCCAATAGAAAGAGATACTTCTAGATCATTGTTCTAATACACGCATGGATTAGTCTGTTAGAAACGCGATATAGCATATAGAATGGATTTCATTTTTCAAATTCCTCTCATTCTCATATACTGAATGAACCATTTAAAATGTCACATCTGGGCTAAGATTTGGACTTACAGACAACAATTTTCAATAGAATCTAGCCAGAACACTCTTTGGTTAGCTGGCTGCAACCTCTAGGATGCAGCTCTCAAAGAAGCTAAATCTATCTACCCAGTTTCACTAAAAAGCTAGATCTAGTTATGGCAAAAATAGATTATTTTGGTGGAAGAAGGATAGATCAGGAAAGGAAAATACACACATAGATTTGATTTTCAAAAGTTTGAAAATCTAGGAATGTCCCTCACGCGAGCATGTTTTAAAATCCACTTACATACGCGCGTTAAAGCTGGCAAAGTCCTATAGAAGATACACAAAGTAGGTTTGCTTGAGTAACCTCTTAAAATTAGGAGCATACTTAAGCGAGGTAGGCATATTTTAAATCATATGCATGCAAGAAATAAGTAGCAAGAGCATGGAGAATAAAACAGAGAATAGGAATACCCTAACCTCTTTAGCTTTTCCTCATAGGGAAGCTGTTCTATGTCCTTTATCATTTTGGTCACCCTTCTCTATACTTTCTCCAGTGCAACTATATCTTTTTTGAGATGCTGCGACCACAATTTTCACACAGTATTCGAGGTGCGATCGACTCATTCTGCGATACAGAAGCATTATGACATCCTCCATGTTATTTGCCATTCCTTTCCTAATAATTCCTAACACTCTGTTTGCTTTTTTGACTGCCACAGCACACTGAGCCAACAATTCAATTTAATATCAACTTTGATGCCCAGATCTTTTTCCTGGGTGGTAACTCCTAAAATGGAACCTAACATCGTGAAGCTACAGCATGGGTTATTTTTCCCTCTATGCATCACCTTGCACTTGATCACTTTATATTTCATCTGCCATATGGATGCCCAAGCTTCTAGTCTTGCAAGGTCCTCTTGCAATTTATCACAATCCGCTTGTGATTTAACTACTCTGAATAATTTTGTGTCATCTGCAGATTTGATCACCTCACTTGTTGTACCTCTTTCCAGATCATTTATAAATATATTAAAAAACATCGGTCCAAGTACAGAGCGCTAAAGACCTCCACTGTTTTCCTTTTTAAACTATTAAAACAGACCATTTAATTGTACTCTCTGTTTCTTGTCTTTTAACCAGTTTGTAATCCACAAAAGGACATTGTCTCCTATCCCATGTATTTTTAGTTCTTATAAACCTCTCATGAGTCTTTGTCAAACGCCTTCTGAAAATCCAGATATATCACATCTTACCAATTCACCTTTATCCACATTTATTTATTTGATTTATAGTCTGCTTTTTGACACTGAAAAGCAGATTACATTCAGGCACATACTTATTCACCCCTTCAAAAAATGTAGCAGATTTGTGAGGCAAGACTTGCCTTGGGTAAGTCCATGCTGGCTATGTCCCATTAAATCATGTCTATCTATACGTTCTGTCATTTTATTCTTTTTTTAATAGTTTCAATGATTTTTCCTGATACTGAAGACAGGCTCACCAACAAATAGTTTCCAGGATCATCTCTGGAACATTTTTTATATATCGGGGTTACATTGGCCACCTTCCAGTCTTCAGGTTCTACGGATTATTTTAATGATAGGTTTCAAATTACTTGTAATAGGTCTGAAATTTCATTTTTGAGTTCTTTCAGAACCCTGGGATGCATACCATTCAATCCAGGTGATTTGCTATACTTCAGTTTATCAATCTGGCCTTCTAGATCTTCCAGGTTCACAGTGATTTGGATCAGTTCATCTGAATCGTTACCATGAAAACTGTCTCTTGAACGGGTATCTCCCCAATATCCTCCTCAATAAACACCAAAGTAATGGATTAATTTAGTCTTTCTGAAATGGCCTTATATTCCCTATGAGTTCTATAAAATCATGAATGGAGTAGAACATGTAAATAGTTCAAATTCCATGATTTAGTAATTTATTTTCTTTCATTGTTGTTTAGATGTTTGATTAACAATTTTATATATTTTATGATTATAATTCTGTAATTCAAATGTATTTTAATTGTGTATTTGACATTTTACTGTAAACCGATGTGATGTTTCCTACGAATGTCGGTAAATAAAAACGAATAAATAAATAAATATGTATCAGTTGTTTACTCTTTAAAAAAAACAAAAAACAAGGACTCAGGGATACTGCTTGAAGTTACTAAGTAGCACACAAATTGGACAACATATTTTTTCACTCAGCACACAAATAAGCTCTGGAATTCATACCAGAGGATGTGATAAAGGCAGTTAGCATAGCTGAGTTTAAAAAAAATTAGACAAGTTTCTGGAGAAGAGTTCATAAACTGTTATTAACTAGGTAGACTTGGGGAAAGCCAAGGCATAAGTAACATTGGCATAAGCAACAAGGATATATCTACTACTTTGGATCCTGCCAGGTACTTGTGACCTGGATTGGCCACTGTTGGAAACAGGACATTAGGCTTGATGGACATTTGGTCTGACCCAGTATAGCAGTTCTTATATTCTTACTTGTGTGTCTTATAGCTAATTTTCAAAAGTAAACTACTCATGTAGTTTCTCTTTGAAAATTAGCTACCGGGATAAGAGAACAAAGTTCAGAATCAAAAGCAAAAGTAGACTGGAAACAATCAGTCTTGGTGATATGAGATTCTCCAATGGAAAACCAATGGCACTTTTCTAGAAAGTGATCCAAACTCAAATCAGTTTTTCTAGAAAGACCATTTCTAAATGATGAGGTAACCAAATGGGAGGTTTATTCCTGACATAGGAATATGCAGCTGGTAATATGGTAGAATAGGACTGGTAGAAAACAGTGGCTGTAATTAGTGCTATTTCTCTTATTACTTTTATTTCTTATTGTTTTCATAGTGCTATTAGATGTATACAGAGCTGTAGAGAAACACATAAGAGATAATTCTTGCTCTATGAAGCTTACACTCTAGTCAAGTCATGGACAACACAAATGCAAGGTTTCAAAAAAATGTATTTATTTTACAGTAAATATGGTTAAAATTAGCATGGATATAATCAGGAAAATTACCTACTATATGAACCAATAAACAGTAAAATAAAACTGTACAACACCAATAAAATGATCTACTGTATGAATAGGACTTATTTTACATTGATTGCTACAACAAAGAGATCTGCAATAAAGAAATATTTATGTGAGATCTCCATATATCATGTTCTCTTCAATGTTCAATGAGAAAGTCTTGTATAATCATGGGTATGGCAAAACGTTTTACTCTTTTTCTAAATAATTTTCTTGAAGTTAAAAACTTTCTTCAAAAATAAAATTTTAAACTTATCTCAACACTTCTTTATTTTCTTTCTTATTTTAAATTACTTCCCAACACTGATTGGCATTTCGAAGGAAATTCTGCATCAGGGGAACTTGCAAATGATCAGGAAGAGCCAGGACTTAAGATTTAAAAATAACCATTAAAAGGTGGGTTTTAGAAAGGACTTGAATTTGTCCAGAGAGGCCATGTGATGGGCTAGCTCTGGCAGATTGTTACATGCATATAGTACAGTTAAGAGGAAAGTGTGAAGAGCCAGCAGGAATTGTAGGCAAAACTGTCTGTTAGATGAACATAATAGCAAGGGCAATAGTAGCCTGGAAGGAGATGTGCATGAATATAAAATGTGTAAAGTCATTTTTATTTTACTTGAAACTAACTGAATCATTACAGGGAAATGCAGGTCACAGCAGATTTGCACATACCTTTCACTTCCAGTGAAACATATCAGATCAAGGGTCTTATTCAATAAAGATTCTTATCCATGGCCATAGAATGGGAAAAAACCTTAAAATTGTACTAAATGGAAAGACATACTTTAAGAGTTTTTAGATTCTTTTAAAAATACAGCAGTACCTACAGGGATATTATTGCATGGTCAAAGATTGTAAAAGAATGATAGAATTAGATATTTTGAATGAAAGTACCTATTCCTAATCAATCTAAAATGTAGTTCTTTAATTAATCACTGATTTCAAATTTATGATGACATTCATAAAAATTGGTTGAACCATTAGATGATCAAGGGGTTAAACAGACACTTAGAGGAGATAAGTCCATCACGGAAAGACTAAATTAATTCTGTGCTTTGGTGTTTACTGAGGAGGATGTTGGGAAAATACCCAACACAATGTTAGGAATTATTAGAAAGGGAATGGTGAATAAAACGGAAAATGTCTTAACGCCTCTGTATCACTCTATGGTTAGACCACACCTTGAGTACTGTGTGCAATTCTGGTCACTGCATCTCAAAAAAGATATAGTTGCACTGAAGAAAATACAAAAGAGGGCGACCAAAATGATAAAGTGTATGGAATGGCTCCCCTATGAGGAAAGGCTAAATAGGTTAGGCTGTTCAGCTTGGAGAATGTTGAGCTGGTGGTGGACCCTTCGCCCGAGGTGGGGTTGACGCAACCCATAGGGCAAGCCCTACGGGTCCCTACCGTCGGAAGGCAGAGCTGACTAGGAGGCGGAGGCCAACTGGGGCTTCCCCAATACCAGCTCTCGTTCCCCACAAGTTGAGCCCTTGGGTGCCAGGGCCAGCTTGTCTTAGTCGGCTTTCGTATGACAACTCCCAGAAGTAGTGGTACAAGGGTTGCCAGAAACCAGCAGAGGTATTAGGGGACTGATGTAGGTCCGAATGAGGCAGGGATCCAGAGACCTGGGCGCCAACAGGAACAGGGCAGAGACAAGGGGCACCCAAGTAATAGAGGCCGAAGTCAGAGGCCAAGTCCAAATAGATACCAAAAGTGTAGTCAAGGCAAGCTGAGGTCAGGGCAGGTGGCTGAGCAAGACAAGGTTCAGAGACGGAGCAGAGCAAGGGTTGAAGCCAGGGAATCAGTCTAGAGTGTAGTCCAACGTAGCAAGGGTCAAAGCCAGAGAAGCAATCCTGAGCGTGGTCCAACGTAGCAAGGGTCAAAGCCAGAGAAGCAATCCTGAGCATGGTGCAACGTAGCAAGGGTCAAAGCCAGAGAAGCAATCCTGAGCGTGGTCCAACGTAGCAAGGGTCAAAGCCAGAGAAGCAATCTTGAGCATGGTCCAATGTAGCAAGGGTCAAAGCCAGGGAATCAGTCCAGAGTACAGTCCAACGTAGCAAGGGTCAAAGCCAGAGAAGCAATCTTGAGTGTGGTCCAATGTAGCAAGGGTCAAAGCCAGGGAATCAGTCCAGAGCATAGTCCAATGTAGCAAGGGTCAAAGCCAGAGATCAGCCCAGCAAGACAAGGAAGGGAGCAAGGTACGGGTCAGGAACAGGAACCAGGAACAGAGTCAGGATCCAGAGCCAGGAAAGAAGTCAGGATCAGGAACCAGGAACGATGGATAACGAGCACATGATCAAATGTGGAGACTTGTTGCCAAGGCAAGGAACTAGTGGTAGAGCCATGGCTTATATACCAGGCCCCGGTGATGTCATCATCAGGGGCCGTGGGCTAGTTGCCCGCTGCGGCCCCTTTAAAGATCAAAGCGGTGCACACACGCGCATACCTAAGGACAGGGCCCGCAGAGGGCTGAGTGACAGCATCTCCCCACAGCACACGCGGAGAGACCCGTCGGGAACTGGGGAGATCTGTGGAGGAGCCAGGAACAGCCAAGAAGGCAGTAGGTGCTCAGGGGTGTAGGTGGCTGCCCACAGCCGCGAGCAAAGATGGTCCGGGGGCAGTGCTGCAAGAGTGAGTAGGCCTGGTCATGGGCCTACCGCGGACAGGGCACACAACAGAGAAAAGACCGCTAAGGGGGGATATGATAGAGGTCTACAAAACCATTAAAGTACTTGAATGGGTAAATGTGAATTGGTTATTTACTCTTTCGGATAATACAAAGTCTAGGGGGCACTCCATGAAGCGAAGAAGTAGAACATTTTAAACAAATCAAAGAAAATTATTTTTTGCTCAATGCACAATTAAGCTCTGGAATTCATTGCCAGAGGATGTGGTTAAGCAGTTAATGTAGTTGTGTTTAAAAATGTTTGGATAAGTTCCTGGAAGAAGTCCATAAACTGTTATTTATCAATATGGAATAGCCACTGCTTGTTGCTGGCAATAGTAGAATGGGATCTATTTAATGTCTGAGTACTTGCCAGGTACTTGTGAATTGGATTGACCCCTGTTGGAAACACCATACTGAGCTTGATGGACCCTTGGTCTGACCCAGTATGGCATATCTTATGTTCTTATGGAACTCTTGTTTTAAAAAAAAGGTGCTTTATTGTTCAGTCGAGACTCAAGAGTACTCCATTGGGGAATTTTAGACACAAGCAAAGTTGCAAAGTCAACATAGAGACTTCAGGGCAGTTTATTATATTCCCTCTTCATACATTTGGGTAACTCTAGCTCTGATTTCAATGAAAAGAGATAGAATGAGTAGTACAGTGCTACCCCCACACCTCTTTTCCCCAAATTACTGAGTCCTTTGACACCTCTGATGGCACCAACTGGATTGTGACCTAGCTAGTGATTGTGGATTGTGGATTGTGACCTAGCTAGTGATTATCCTTGCTTCTTTCCTTAAATAAAAGCTAATTATTTTTTGTTGAGCTACAAATGTGCTCTTTAATATTACCTAGTAAACCAAATAAGCAAAAATTATTTAGAATCTGAAAAAGTGAAGCCTTCAAAATCTACAGCATGAAAGGAGATCTTTGCACAGTTTGTAATGTTGGAGGGGGAACCTTGGAAAATGCAGTTTTCCATAAAGTTATTAAAATCTTTACCCATCGTACCACAGGGTACCTTTCACATGAGACCATTTACAGAAGTAATCCCTCCCCGCCCTTACCAGTTATCCTTTCTGTTTTTTTCCTCCACAGATGGTTAAAATTAATTTGGAATTTTTTTTCCCTGTAAAGCTGAAGCTGGTAAATCCGTCAGAGTAAACTCTGCCATCACCTCCTATTGAATGGAAAGCCATCCACGTTACTCAGGAGCTGCAGGAAGGCGTTTTGCTGTTTCTGAGCACCGTGCGTGCAGGGCGCTAGCCAGCAGTCATGCAAAGGATTCCCCAATGAAGACAGATGGAGCTCTGCAAGTGGAAAGAATCAGACTTTACTAGCATGAATAAATCCTAAGGCCATGGTGTCAACTGGAGTGACTCACCTTCTGAGGGCAAAAAATAACACCTTGGTTCTGGAAAGCCTCCAACTGTTCATATTGAAAGACCACAGAAGCAGAAAGGAAAACACTATGCCAGAGCCAAACCAATGGGAAATTATGGTGCACAGAGAGAAAGCCTCTCTCTTGGCTCTCACTGTGGATTTTAATTGCATCAGAGGGATTCCCCCTTTCCTCACAGACACTGCCTCCTTTAAGTTCACAGCTCTTCATCTTCCGTTTCCATATCTGCCCTCTGAACACAGGATCCTTTTGGAGAAGCAGCATCCCATAGATGAGCAAAGCTTTTTTTTTTCCAGGCACAAAATGAATCATGCACTTTCTGTCTTTTGCCCTGATTCAATCCTTTCAATGTGCTTATTAAACTTAATACCTTATTCTAATTATAAGAAAGAATGAGAAAATCCTGGGTTTTCAACTCCAGGTAGCCCCTCTAGAGCTTGTTAGAAAAATCATATTTTACACCTGTGTCCATGTAGACTACTCTTAAGGCTTCATAAGGCATCATGAGAATACCAGGGGCCTGATTTGTGGTTGTGATATTGGTAATGCATAACATGGTAATGCATGTTAAGCATTTAATACATGGTCAGGCATTATCATGGCTTAGCAAATAAGCCCCTAGGAAAGGAACAGACAGTCAAGCTCCAAAGAAGTGCAAATTATTGGGCATACTTTCCACATCTCTCCCATAAAGTTTCCTAACCGTGCCCTATTCCAGCATCCATTGTTAAAAACACAAGGGTCACAAAGAGGTAAGGAGAAAAGAAGTAGTGGGAGGAAATGCATGGATAGGAGAAAAAGCCGATCTAATTCTCTGATATATAATAATTCTGAGTGTTACAATTTGTGGATCCTTGGGCCAGCTAGGAGATGGTGATGCTACGCTGAAGGGAGTTCCACAGCGGAATCGTAGCCGGGAGGCAGACTTGAACCAAAGGACCAAGAGAATCTTTACCACTGGAAGCCCGAGGTCCCCCTAGGAGGAGCCCTTGAGGACCCGAGCCGCTTGGACTTAGGCGTGGACCCTGGGGACGAAAGTATGAAGAGAGTGTTGGAAGCAGAGAGTTGAGAAAGGATGGAACCAGGAGACCGACAGGATCTTCACCACTGGAAGCCCGAGTTTCCCCCGGGAGGAGCCCTTGTGGACCCGGGCTGCTTGGACTTAGGTGCAGTCTCTGGAGGACGAGAGTCCTGAAGCGAAGTCCGAGTCGAATCGAGGCAGGCTGCAGATGGGCGAGACATGGAGGCAAATCAAGAGTCAGGGCAGGCGGCAGACAGCAGAGACCGAAGACAAGCCAGAAGTCAAGATGGGCAGCAAAGCAGGATTACCAGTGAATGATTCAAAGTCAAGAGCCAGGAAGATGAGCCAAAGGGAGACAGGAGCGGAGGCAGACGAGGATGGAACTGGAATCAGGGAGAAGGCTGGAAGGGAGCAGGAGTCAGGAACAAGCTGGTACAGGAATCAGGAACATGCCGGGACAGGAACAAGCAGGAACAGAAGCAGCAACTAGAGAACTCCCGGGAGCGAACCTCGTTGCAAGGCAAGGAAGGAGAGCTGGAGCAGGGTTTAAATAGTAGGCAGCGTCTGACGTCACTTCGAGGGAGGAGTGAAGTATTCCCGAGCTAGTCCCTTTAAATTGACCTCCCCTGTGCGCGCACATGCCTAGGGGCAGAGCCAAAGCTAACACAGGAAGTGCAGAGGCTTGGCAGTGTCTCCCTCGTGGAGATGCCATCACGGAGAGGCCGCGCCACGAGCAAGGAGGAGCGGGGACCGCCGAGAATCACTCTGGGACCATCAGGGAGCGAGGTAGGAGCCCGACCGCGGCATCCCGCGGCCGGGAATCATAATACTGAGCCTACCCAACATTGCCATCTAGTCTACCTGGCCTTTAGGTTTCATGGGTACCTATAAGCTAACTTTTTAGAAATGGTTTTATTTTTTGGAGCCATTCTCTGCTGCCATGTCTGATGTAAGAGAATTAGGCATACTAGGAGAACCTTCAGTCTTGCACCCTCCCCCTTAGACACCTGCCTATTAGTGACAGCTCTGGCCAAGAACCCCTCTCTCTTGCCCTGCTCAGCAGTCACGTCTCACTCTCCTCTCACCCTCTGCCAAGTCTTTGACTCCATCCTCAGTGCCCAGCATTGGTTCTCTCTATTCCCATCCAGCATCTCTCTTCTCTTCTTCTCCCCCTCCCTTCACTCTCTGCTCAGCACATTAGCATTACACCAATTGCTTTGCTCTTCTTTTGCTGTATTCAGCATCTTCTCTCTCCACCCCTACCTGCCAATCCTTTGTTAGGAGTTAGCAGTCTGCTAGGGAGTTAGCAATCTGCTGGAGTTAGCAATCTGTAGTTATTTAGGAGAGTTGTGGGTGGATCAGGTTCAGAGTTCAGAGACAGACACACACTAGTTCTTTTATTAGACAGTATACTGAACCACCAGAGGTGGCAGTAGTGAGCTGGAATGCCCGTCTGAGCTGTAGTCCCTCAGATACTGGAACAGCGATCCCTAGAGGCTGAGCTGTAGAGAAACTGAAATATAGTGAGTAGGCAGGATATGCAGAGTTCATGTACCGGACCTGATGGTAACACTCACACAATGTCTCATAGAAGCCCAGGCGCTGGAATGTACAGGCCCTCGAGGAGCGAGTACCTGGTTCCAGGGATAGCTCTGAGAGAGCGAAGGTAACTCACTGAAGTAGTTGGCAGTGATGACTTCCAGGCAGAAGAGAATATGGAGCAAGTCTGGGAACGAGGGCACTCGAGGAACAAGTATCGGTTCCAGACTGTCACCTGAAAAACAAAGGAGAGAGCAAGGCCCCCGAGGAGCGGGTACCCCTGGTAAATCCGAGGAGGCAGAGTAGCTTAGGTAGAGTAACCCTTGCTAACTCAATATATTAGCAAATTCTAAGACTTTATATATCCATCGCGGATGACGTCATCTCAGGGGGACGTCCCTGAGGTTCGCGCCATCGCCGGTACTTCAGTCGGGGCTGCGCCGCGCATGCGCCCCTAGGCCTCCAAAAAACATGGCGGGTTGCAGCTTCTAGCCGGTCCGGGGACGCCGGAGGACTTCGGCAGGACGCCGCAGCAGCCAATCTTCCCGCGGGCGAAGAGGGAGGCGCCAAAGATGTAAGAGGGCAGAGAGAGGGCGTCGGGAACCGACGGACACAACATCCTTTCTCTCTCTCTAACCCATCCTCAGCTACCTAGAATTCTCTTTCCAAGACTCCCCAACCTACTTTGCCTCCTCTCTGTCTACACCCTCCACAGCTACCCAGAATTGGTTCCCTTCTTTCGTGCTGTACCTTAAAACTGAGTAAGTGGCACCTAATGGAAGGAATGGGCCTGTCTGCTGCCTTTAGAGGACCAGATAGATTATAATGTCAATAGACAAATCAAAACACAGAATAACAGCCAGAAGGGCACAAGATTGGAAACAGAAAGGAAGCTGGAATTGCAAGTCCCCTAGACTCATATTCAGTACATTATGAAGGAGAGAAACCCAGGACCAACAGATGGCTCCATGATATGAGACAACTGAAAGTTCAGACATATAGTTTCTGTCAGCTCTAAAATAAGTAAGTCTGCAAGCCTACAGTAGTGTAAAATACTTAGTGGCTTAGCCAGTCCCTTATGACCTAAACTAGATGCTAATCATACAAATGGATACAATGGGGCCAATATTCAAAAAGCCCTAAAATGGATAATTTATTTAGCTATAGCCAGATAAGTTATCCTCAATACTGAGTGGGATAAGCATCCCACTGAATATCCCTAAATAAAGTTATCTGGCTAAATTTAGCTGCATAACTTTAAAACTTAACAAGCTATCTTTGGAACATATAATGTAGACTGAGAGGTAATCAAAGGGAGGCCTAGGAATCCAGGAACTTCAGTAAGAAGGGATAGGCAGCCCCTTATGAATAGCTGACCTGTTTGTGTTATTGTGTTAAATGAGAGAAAGCAGTTGAATTTGTGTTGTGCAAACTGTGAATGCTGGTAGTTTTGTTGCACTGTAAAAGTAAAGCACTTAAAAGAAGAATAAAGGTTTGACTGCTTAGTTCTGTGCCACATAATGTGTGAATTTGGCGATTTTCTGTGCTAAGCAAGGCACAGCCAGAAATCATCACCTCAGAACTGAAAAGAAGTTTGTTTGGAGGTCTGTTGGCTCTATCAGAGCAGAAATTGGTGAGCTGATTGCAGTACAGAGCAGTGCTCAAGCCAGAAAAAAATGGTTTTTTTTCTCTTTTTCTTCCTGGGCCTGGCTTTAGAGATAGCCTGGGAGACCATTATTACAGGCCAAGAGGGCTAGCCCCACCTGAAGCACTAGGAAAACAGTAAGTTAGATCCAAACGGGCAGGAGTTTATTTTATATGTTTTCTTCCCCTCTTCTTGGTGGTGAATCAAAGCAGAAAATTTGAAGAATGGAGCCGGTGATTCAGACCCTTGCTGAGAGACAATTACAGTTTCAGACCATTATACAGTACCAGGAGGTGGAACAACAGTGCCTCCTAGAGAATTTGCACAAGCAAATTTAATTGCACTGCAGGAAGGTGTGGCCAAGCAACATACATCATTTACAAAAGTTTTACAAGCTGTTCCTGAACGGTATACCATGACACTTCCAATAATACCAAAGTTAGGACTGGGAAAAGATCTAGAAGCTTTTCTAGTGAACTTTGAGTGGACCACTTGACTTGCCAGATGACTTAAAGCTGACTTGGCCATAAATCTCAGATACCTGTTGGTCAGCCCCAGCTAACAGCATATCAGTCTGCACTCTGTCAGGCAGGCCAGTTATGTAGATGTCAAGGTAGCTATACTCGAAAGGGCTGGGTGTAACCCAATGACATATCAACTGCGGTTCCAGAAAGGGACCCTATACTTCATAGAAAGCTCCAGGAATCTTTTTCAGCATCTCAAGGACCTTGAGTGGAAATGGCTACAGAATAATGTGAAGTCAGGCCAAGAAGTGGAAGACTTAATCTTGCTTGAAAAAGACAAAGAGAGCTTCCATCTGTCTATGTGGTGATGTGTATGACCACATATCAAGCTTATCCTGAACTGGGCCATAGAGTTGGTTGATGGCTTCTATCAAGCCCAGCTTGCAACAGGGTACCTGGAATGTGACCAAAAATAGAGGGATACCCCATCCTGAAGCCTGATCCTGGCAAGGAGAATAGGGGACCCAGCAACTGACCTCCAGAGAGTGAGACCCTGCCTTGACATTCAGAGGACAGCCAATAAGCTCCTCTTTTTGTTTTACTTGTGGCAGGCGAGGCCATTTCAACAAAGACTGTTGGCATTTAGAAAGTGAAGCCATAGTTGTTGCCTGGTATTCCAGCCTGAGAGGCTGTGGAGCATGTTAAACAGCGAGAGCCTTTAAAGAAGCAACAACTCCAGAAAAGAGAACAGAGAAGGCTCAGAGAGGTACCTCTTCACCTGGATGGTGATGGCCCAGATCGTTTTTCCTTTTGTGCCCATTGTTCAGGAAATGGACATAGAGAAGACTGTTGCCCCTATGAAAGCGAGTCTTCGAGGAACCCAGGGAAAAAAGAATAAGGGCAATGTGAAAGAAGCACACTTGGAATGCTATTATAAGCCTATAGACCAAACAGACAAGGAATGTCTATGGCTGGAAGATCTGGAATGGGAGTGCCGCTTAGCAGAGCAGAGCAACCAAACAAAGGGAAAAGAACCCTTGAGTTAATGTCCCTCAACTCTAACCTGAAGCACCTCCAGCATCATGCTGCATCCAAAGAACATGGAATTTCCTATAGCTCTGAACTCCTTTTATAGGTCCTACAGCCGGGACTTCTTGTGGTGCTGGCTGATGACATCCTGTATGAGTATATAGGGCAATCCTTTTTTGTCTCAGCAATAGGTTCTCCTGCTCCACGGTGCATGTTACTTCTCCTGATCCTGCCTTTGCTTCCAGTTCCTGTTCCTCTTTCTCTTCAGCTCTTGACCTCACCTTGCCTCTGGACCCAGCCTTGCTTTCTACCTTAGTTCCTGCTCTTGCCTACACTCCCAGGTCCCCACCCCTCTCTCTGCCTTGCCTGTTCCAGGGCCTTCCTTGCCCTCTCTTGTTCCCTTCACCATGCCTTAGCTCTTTATTTCCTTGACTGATTTCTCATGCTTGGCCTTCACTTGTTATCTGACTCTCCCTGGATGCTGCCGGCCCTGACCTCTGCTTGGTATTTTTCTCTGCCTATATGCTGCCTGCCCTGACCTTTGGCCTGTCCCGGACTCCCTTCACATTTTTGGACAATGCCTAAGTCCTGCCAGCCACCGAACCCAAGGACTCAACCTGCAGGGAAATGGGTTGGTAACGGTAAACATGAGACCTTGTCCACGAGTGCATCCACTTACTGATGGCATAGGCCTAGTGGGTGTCCCTGCTAAGTTGAGTCAAGCACATCTCAGTTCAAAGGGCTCAACAACCATGACACTTAGTGGGCACGGTTGAATGTTAAGTGAATAAGCATGTTGGCAAGGGTGACTTTCTCCTTGAGAATGATGAATGGGAATGGTAACGGGCCGCCAGCTGTAATCTGATAGATGGTCCATTCCTGAGACTGGCAAAACTTCATGGTCTCAGCAAAGTTAAATGAAGTTCCTACCCAAGCTTTAATAGATTTTGGGTACAGCAAGACACTTGAGAGGAAGGAGCCAAGTAGTCGAATAGGCCTTAGCCATAAGAAAAAGGCAACTCTTGCATATGTACAGAGATCAACATCATTATCCCACTGGTCAGGTGGTACTGACAAAACTGCAGGACAGGCCTATATGAACATAAGAACATGCCATGCTGGGTCAGACCAAGGGTCCATCAAGCCTAGCATCCTGTTTCCAACAGTGACCAATCCAGGCCATAAGAACCTGACAAGTACCCAAAAACTAAGGGGCGGATTTTAAAAGCCCTGCTCGCGTAAATCCGCCTGGATTTATGCGAGCAGGGCCTTGCGCGCCAGCGCGCCTATTTTCCATAGGCCTGCCGACGTGCACAGAGCCCCGGGACTCGCGTAAGTCCCGGGGTTTTTTGTCGGGGGCGTGTCGAGGGCGAGGCCGATCGATGCGGCGTTTTGGGGGCGGGACGCGGCGTTTCGGGGGCGGGCCCGGGCCGTGGTTTCAGCCCGGGGCGGTCCGGGGGCGTGGCCGCGCCCTCCGGAACCGCCCCCGGGTTGCGTCTCAGCGCGCCAGTGGCCCGCTGGCGCACGCGGATTTGCCGTAAATCCGCGGACAAAGGTAGGGGGGGGTTTAGATAGGGCCGGGGGGGTGGGTTAAGTAGAGGAAGGGAGGGGAAGGTGAGGGGAGGGCGAAAGAGGGTTCCCTCCGAGGCCGCTCCGATTTCGGAGCGGCCTCGGAGGGAACGGAGGAAGGCTGCGCGGCTCGGCGTGCGCCGGCTGCCCAAAATCGGCAGCCTTGCGCGCGCCGATCCTGGATTTTAGCAGATACGCACGGCTACACGCGTATCTACTAAAATCCAGCGTACTTTTGTTTGCGCCTAGAGCGCGAACAAAAGTACGCGAATGCGCCGTTTTTAAAAATCTACCCCTAAGTCTTTTCCATGTTACTGTTGCTAGTAATAGCAGTAGCTATTTTCTAAATCAACTTAATTAATAGCAGGTAATGGACTTCTCCTCCAAGAACTTATCCAATCCTTTTTTAAACACAGCTATACTAACTGTACTAACCACATCCTCTGGCAACATATTCCAGAGTTTAATTGTGCGTTGACTGAAAAACAACTTTCTCTGATTAGTTTTAAATGTGCCACATGCTAACTTCATGGAGTGCACCCTAGTCTTTCTATTATCTGAAAGAGTAAATAACCGATTCACATCTACTCGTTCTAGACCTCTCATGATTTTAAACTCCTCTATCATATCCCCCCTCAGCCATCTCTTCTCCAAGCTGAAAAGTTCTAACCTCTTTAGTCTTTCCTCGTAGGGGAGCTGCTCCATTCCCCTTATCATTTTGGTCGCCCTTCTCTGTGCCTTCTCCATCGCAATTATATCTTTTTTGAGATGTGGTGACCAGAATTGTACACAGTATTCAAGGTGTGGTCTCACCATGGAGCGATACAGAGGCATTATGACATTTTCCGTTTTATTCACCATTCCCTTTCTAATAATTCCCTTTGTAATAATGAAGGCTGGAATACTGCTTCAACTCCCGTATCCAGTGGTAATAGGACAGGACTACCCATAATTTGAGGCACTTTGGGAGCACTTCAGGATTAGCCCGAACAGAGCAGACTATAAAGGATACCTCAACCAAAATAAGATGGTTGGACCAAGGAGGAACCAAGAAAGGAGAGCCTCGACCTAGTTCAGAGTTCAAGGACTGTGGGAGGTAGGACTCCCAAGGAGTGGGACAAAGAGCCTTGCTTGTTAAAGAAAGGGGGGTCTGTAGCAGTTAAGCAAACCTCTTGGGGGAAGAGGGCTTTCTTACCCCAGGGAGATAGCCCTGGCAGCAGCAAGCTATCAACCCTGTAAAGCTGAGCTGAGGGAGAGGGTATGTGACAGGGTATATACCCAGGAATCCTGGAATACCTTAAGAACAAGGCTTAGCTATCTGGACCCAGTTTACCTTAAGACAGGGAATTCTGGGTACAGGCTTTCTGTTGCCTAAGAGGAAAGCAAAGGGATGCTCAGGACTTCAGGAGGCAGCCCCTTAAGAATAGCTGACCTGTTTGTGTTATTGTGTAAATTGGGAGAAGGCAGTTCTTTTGCATAGCTGCCTAAATGTGTGTTGTGCAAACTGTAAATGCTGGTAGTTTTGTTGTACTGTAAAAATAAAGCACTTAAAAGAAGAAATAAAGCCTTCACCACTCAGATCTGTGCCACCCTCTCTCTCTTCTATACCCCCCACCCCACTCTGCCATTCCCATCCCAACCTCTCCCACCCTTCAAGTACCTTCTCAAAAGTCTATCTTTCACTGGGATTGCAGTGGCCTGCTACTGTGATCCCCAATCTGTGCTTTCTACTTCCCCCTCCTAACCAGTTATATTCTTTTGAATATATCAGTCATGGCTAAAGTTATCCAGTCATAGGAAGCTAGATAACTTAGCTGGAGACATGGCAATATTGGCTAAATTAGCTAGATTTCTTTACTCCACCCCAGAATGCCCCTATATTATCCAGCTAAATTTTAGTCGGATAACCCATTATCTGGCTAAAATTTAGATGAATATATGATCTCAATATTCAAAAGTTGGCATTTAGCCAGATAACTTGTGAATTATTTGGCTAAATGCCTTTGAATATTGACCCCCAATGTGATTGTATTTCTCTTCTAGCAATTTTTTTTCAAATAAAAGGCTATTTTATATATTTATTTATTTCACTTTTTGTGATCTATTTATTTATTTATTTAAGGTTTTTCTATACCGATATTCGTTATTGGACATCATATCGGTTTACAGTCAACATGGAGTCAACAACATAGCTTTACAGTGTAACCCATATAACAGCTTTTACAGAGTAACTATAATAACAGTTTAACAGTTTAACAAAAACAGCTAAGCAGAATATATGTGCTTCGTGCAGCAGTAACAGGTTTATAATTTGACCAATGGGGGTTGCTAAATAATATAATAATAATGGACATATTATATCTAAAATGACTGGTATAAATAATGTTATAATATCATTGGGATTGTGGACTGGACCATTTTCAGTAGAATAAACTAGGGTAAGGTGGAGTTTAGTATTCTCTGTGAGGAGAGCTACTGTGTGGTGAGGTGTTAAGGTATGTGAAGGGGGTGTAGGTTATTGAGAGAGCAGGGAGTAGGGGTGTTATAGGATGCAGGGTAGTGTAATAGGATGCAGTGTGGTGTCCTTGAGATCATGAGTATGATTGTGTTCAGGCAGTATTCTTGGCGTGTGTCAGCGGGCATAGAATTCCAGAGTGTGGGGCCGGCAATGGATAGGGCATGTTCCCTGGTGGCATTGTAGTGGGTGAGTCTGGGTGAGGAAATGTTTAAGGTTGCTTGGTAGCGTGAACGGGTGGGTCTGTTTGTGTTGCGGAAGGAGAAGGTGCTATGGGGCCAGTTCACATCTGTGTTGTGAGGGATTTGTGTATTATTGTGAGGGTTTTGTACTGTATGCACTGTTGGATAGGTAACCAGTGTAGTTCTTTGAGGATTGGGGTTATGTGTTCGTTCCTACGAGTGTTGGTGAGGATGCGTGCAACTGTGTTCTGCAGCAATTGGAGGGGGGAGATGGTGTTTTTTGGAAGGCCAAGGAGTAGTGAATTGCAGTAGTCTATTTTTGTGAATATTGTGGACTGAAGTATTATCTGGAAATCGTTGAAATGTAATACTGGTTTCAGTTTTTTTAGGGTTTGCAGCTTGAAGTAGCATCCCCTGGTTATGTTCATTACTAAGAATCTATAAGCCCACCAGACAGCTCCGTTCTCTCGATAAGTGCATTCTTGAAATTCCATCCATCAAATCAGTCAGTTTATCCTTAACACGTAAACGTGCTTTCTCAGTAGCCGGACCTACTTTATGGAACTCCCTTCCAGACAATATCCGTTTGACATCAAACCGAAGAGAATTTCAAAAACTGCTAAAAACTTACCTATTCACGCGCGCATATAACCTACAATAATGTTTCTACATAACGTACTATATTTCCATCAACAAACATTGCAATGTTTTTAATTCTTGTATGCTTTTGTGTATGGTGTATTGTTTTAATTATGAATGTTTTATTTTGTAAACCGCCTAGACGGATAGACTTCTACCCCACTTTGTGGTATATAAAACTTTTAAATAAATAAATAAAATAAATAAATAATTAATTTTTTGTGGTTTAGTTGATCGTCTATGATGATTCCAAGATTTCTTGCGTGTTGAGATGTATGAATTGAATTTAGGGGAGTGTTGTGTTGATTAGAGATGAGATGGTTGTGTGGAGGAGTTATTATTAAGGTTTCTGTTTTTGCGGTGTTGAGTGCAAGGTTGAGACTTGAGAGGAAGTTGCTGATGGTTGCAAGAGAGGCTTCCCATGTTTTGATGGCTTTAGGCAGTGAGTCTGTGATTGAGATGACGATTTGTACGTCGTCTGCGTATATGTAGTGTTTGAGGCCGAGGTCTGAGAGGAAGTTGCAGAGGGGCAGGAGGTAAATATTGAACAAGGTTGAGGAAAGAGAGGAGCCTTGGGGGACTCCTTGTAGTAGATTGAAAGCCTTGGATTCTTGGTTACCTATTCTGACATGGTGTCGAAGGCCGCTGATATATCTAGAAGTGCGAGTATTAATGAGTGGCCTTTATCTAATCCTTTGAGTAGGTGGTCAGATAGTGATAAGAGGAGGGTTTCAGTGTTGAAGAATTTACGGAAACCATATTGTGAATTGGATAGGATATTGTTGCTTTCTAGGTATTCCGTAAGCTGGAGGTTGACTATTTTTTCCATAACTTTTGATATGAAAGGTAGGTTGGAGACTGGGTTCATTTGGGTTTAGAGTAGGTTTTTTAAGAATGGGTTTGATCACTGCTTGCTTTAAAGCCGAGGGGACTTGACCCTGGGTGAGAGATATATTTATAATTTGGGCTAATGGATGGGATATAGTGCTGGGGATAGCGAGGAGGAGATTAGTGGGTATTCTGTTGTATGGGTGTGAGGATGGCTTCATTTTTCTTAGACATGATTCAAATTCAGAGGGGGTGGTATCCTCAAAGGAGTTCATGGTTGCTTGTGTTGCTAATGTGTGGGTCTTGGGTGTGTTAGGTGATGATGAAGATGGGGTTGTGTGGAACTGTGTCATGATTTTTGTTATTTTATCATGGAAGAATTGGACTAAGTCCTGGCATTTATGAAAATTCATCCTGGGTCCTGATTACCTGCTACCTCTTCTTCCCTCCCTCTCAAGTCCAATCTACCATTGCCATGTCTTCTTCCTGCCTTCCATTGTTTTACTGGTTACTAGTGCCTATTCCTCCTTCCCACCAGGACCCACTCTGCTGCCTTCTCCTTACTCCCCCTATCCTGATCTGCCACTCCATTCAATAATATTGCATTGTGACAGCAGATGCTGATAATTTCATATTTGTTCATTAAATATAATGCTTGCAATAGACGTGATTCCCTGATAATGACCTATATAGACTAAAAATAATGCAATAAAAACTTTTACCAAAACAGCAGTACTTCCTACTAAATCCCCCAAGCAGATGGACAATCATTATTAGAGTAGGGAAAGGGAATTGTACTGATCATTTTGTCTAAAGTGGTTTCATTTTAAATGAAAATGTAGTTCACAGTACATGAAAACCTGAGGTCACATCAACTGTTTTCTAAGTTTCATGTTACTTAAATGTGAATTTTGTTTTTTTTGGGATTGTTGAGCAAAAGTGTGATTTCTTTTCATTATTCCAGTAACAGTTATCAGCAAAATTACATTCTGAGACAGGATGTGCTGTTCTAGTAAGCAATAACCATTAACTTCCATGCAGACTTTTGTAAATTGATTAGGCCTATTCACCTCTGCCTTCCAAAGAAGGAGAAATGTTCCATCCCTACCTGACAACACAATTCTCTGGCAATAATACCCCCAGAACCATCACAATTTGCTATACAGTTTGGGCCATATTTTCAAAAGAATTCCTCCCATTTTGAATGTACCTTATCAAAACAGCACCTGTGTTCTTCCACAACCTGACATGACTATAATTGATAACATGCTTTTGAACTATTAATAAAAATCTGTAATGCACTCTACATATCACAGCACCTGCATAAAAATCAATATGGATTAGTAAACTAGCTTAAAGATACTTTGCCTCTTTTGATACATCCTGATCAAAAGGGTTTCATCACTAACAGACAAAGGGCGGATAACGTAAGAAGAACCATCAACCTTATATGCACTATGGCAAGTATACAGAAGATAAACTTCTTGAGGTCCATATTCAGACACTGTCCGGATAGCAAAGTTAGCCAGATAAACTTATCCAGCTAACTTTGGAGGTATATTCAATTGTGCAACCACACTACTGAGTACAGTCATCTGTCTTACTGGGTCATTCATCAAATCGTGATATGCCAGTACTGCATGCGTTAGGGCCTCATTGCATGCAATACATACACAGTAGGAGGTACAAATAGCAAAGTTGACATCACTGAAGAATTTCTGCTGCTTGAATTGATGAAAGATGCAAGAGGAGTTGATTTGTACAATGCACTCTCTACTTAGCTTCAAACTAGGTAGGTAGAGAGTGCAACAAACTATATAGAGAGTGCATTAAAACCCATGTTCCTGTGCATTAATCTATCACATTTGATGTTAGGAGCAGTTCATTACAATTAACTCTGCCCAAACTCCCTCCCACTTGCATAGCAAATGTCGCATTTGCATACTAACGTGTGTCGCTAGCATTAAAGCCCTAACGTGAATTACTACACAATGAACATCAAGGTCAAACTGGTTTAAACATAACCCCCCAGAATCCCCAAAGAAACTTATGTTCAAACAACACAGGCCGCTTAACCGTCCCCCCATTAAAGATGCTCATTTGACAGCAACCAGGGAAAGAACATTTTCCATCGCCTGACCTAAAATATAGAACTCCCTCCTGTACATAATATTCTGTACTTAGGGCCAGGGACACAAGAAAGCACTCCCAAAAGATTTGAGAACACAACCTAACCTTAAAACATTCAAAAAGGATTTAAAACGTGGCTGTTTTACAAAGTCTACATTGACAATCAAGTATCTCAACATCCAAACACGCAACAGAATTACCAACCAAAACCATGCAAAAACAAGTCATCAACCAGCACCAAGCAAACCCTTCTCATTCAAAAATGATTTTATTTCGGACTTCAAAAAAAAACCTTTAACTTTACGTTTATATTATGTATCCTGTTACACCCTTAATTCACATATGTTAAGAGAATACCTTTTGAATCTTGTAAACTGTTGTGATGGCTTCACCGAATGACGGTATATAAAACTCAACAAATAAATAAATAAATGATAAATGACCCAGTTATCCAGCTAACTCAACTCCTCCTAGTTATCACCCTGGGATGCCCCAAAGTTATCCAGCAAATTCTAGCTACCTAACTTATTAACCAGCTAGAATTTAGCCAAAATGTTCTTAAATATTAACTTAGCTGGCTAACTTCTGAGTTTGCCAGTTAGATGTTTTCTAATATGGGCATCCTTATAGACTTTGATGGTGAGAAGGTCTTTGATTAGGTAGAGTAAGGTTATCTTTTACACATCTTGAAAAAAAATGGATAAAAGCTGTGTATTTTATAGCTGTAGTTCAAATTCAAGCTAACTGGCATGTTTTGAAAGTATTTCCCTAATGTAAATGTACAGACAGGGGTTCCCTCTCTCCTCAATGCTCTTTGCACTGGCCTTAGACACTAGCTGCAAAAATCAAAGCCAATCCAGATATCAGGGGGGTCTACACTAAAATGTGTGGTGAATACAAAATTGCTTTGTTTGCTGATGACATCTTATTATATGTATGAGACCCCGTTTCTTCTCTGCCAGTTATAATGCATACTATTGAAAACTATGGTAGGTTTTTGGGTTATAAAATAAAGATAACTTAGAACTAAAATGTAGGAGAGAATCTAAGGAAAAGCTACTTAAATTATATCCCTTTAAATGGATACCAAAGGCCATTAAACATCTGGGAGTGTATATCTCCAGTAATTTAGGGAGTTTATACTCTCTTAATAGTGTATAGCAGCAAATGATGAGATTGACATAATTGGCATCACAGAGACTTGGTGGAAGGAGGATAACAATGGGACAGTGCTATATCAGGGTACAAATTATATCGCAATGATAGGGAGGATCAACTTGGTGGGGGTGTGCCACTTTATGTCCGGGAGGGTATAGAGTCCAAAAGGATAAAGATCATACAACAGACTAAATGCTCAGTAGAATCTATATGGGTAGAAATCCTATGTGTCTTGGGTAAGAGTAAAGTGACAGGAGTATACTACCATCCACCTGGACAAAATGGTCAGACAGATGATGAAACGCTAAGAGAAATCAGGGAAGCAAACCAATTTGGCAGTGCAATAATAATGGGAGATTTCAATTACTCCAATATTGACTGGGTAAATGTAACATCACGACCTGCTAGAGACATAAAGTTCCTGGATGTAATAAATGACTGCTTCATGGAGCAATTGGTTCAGGAATCAACAAGAGAGGGAGCTATTTTAGAATTAATTCTTCGTGGAACGCAGGAATTGGTGAGAGAGGTAACGGTGGTGGGGCCACTTGACAACAGTGATCATAACATGATCAAATTTAAACTAATAACTGGAAGGGGGACAATAAGTAAATCTGCAGCTCTAACACTAAACTTTCAAAAGGGAAACTTTGATAAAATGAGGAAAATAGAAAAAACTGAAAGGGGCAGCTGCAAAGGTTAAAAGTGTTCAACAGGCTTGGACATTGTTTAAAAATACAATCCTTGAGGCACAATCCATATGGATTCCACACATAAAGAAAGGTGGAAAGAAGGCAAAACGATTACCGTCATGGTTAAAAGGTGAGGTGAAAGAGGCTATTTTAGCCAAAAAAAAACATCCTTCAAAAACTGGAAGAAGGATCCATCTGAAGAAAATAGAATAAAACATAAGCATTGTCAAGTTAAGTGTAAAACATTGATAAGACAGGCGAAGAGAGAATTTGAAATGAAGTTGGCCATAGAGGCAAAAACTCATAATAAAAACTTTTTAAAATATATCTGAAGTAAGAAACCTGTGAGGGAGTTGGTTGGACCATTAGATGACCAAGGGGTTAAAGGGGCTCTTAGGGAAGATAAGGCTATTGCAGAAAGACTAAATAAATTGTTTGCTTCCGTGTTTACTAATGAGGATGTTGGGGAGATACCAGCTCTGGAGATGGTTTTCAAGGGTGATGAGTCAGACGAACTGAACGAAATCACTGTGAACCGGGAAGATGTAGTAGGCCAGATTGACAAACTAAAGAGTAGCAAATCACCTGGACCAGATGGTATGCATCCTAGGGTACTGAAGGATTTAAAAAATGAAATTTCTGATCTATTAGTTAAAATTTGTAAGTTATCATTAAAATCATCCATTGTACCTGAAGGCTGGAGGGTGGCCAATGTAACCCCAATATTTTAAAAGGGCTCCAGGGGCGATCCAGGCCCTGGAGACCAGTGAGCTTGACTTCAGTGCCGGGAAAAATAGTGGAAACTATTCTAAAGATCAAAATCATAAAGCATATAGAAAGACATGGTTTAATGGAACACAGTCAACATGGATTTACCCAAGGGAAGTCTTGCCTAACAAATCTGCTTCATTTTTTTGAAGGGGTTAATAAACATGTGGATAAAGGTGAACTGGTAGATGTAGTATATTTGGATTTTCAGAAGGCGTTTGACAAAGTCCCTCATGAGAGGCTTCTACGAAAACTAAAAAGTCATGGGATAGGAGTCGATGTCCTTTCGTGGATTACAAACTGGTTAAAAGACAGGAAACAGTGTAGGATTAAATGGTCAATTTTCTCAGTGGAAAAGGGTAAAAGGTAGAGTGCCTCAGGGATCTGTACTTGGACCGGTGCTTTTCAATATATATATAAATGATTTGGAAAGGAATACGACGAGTGAGGTTATTAAATTTCCGATGATACAAAATTATTCAGAGTAGTTAAATCACAAGCAGACCGTGATACATTACAGGAGGACCTTGCAAGACTGGATGATTGGGCATCCAAATGGCAAATGAAATTTAATGTGGACAAGTGCAAGGTGTTGCATATAGGGAAAAATAAACCTTGCTGTAGTTACACGATGATAGGTTCCATATTAGGAGCTACCACCCAGGAAAAAGATGTAGGCATCATAGTGGATACTTTAAAATCATCAGCTTAGTGTGCTGCAGCAGTTAAAAAAGCAAACAGAATGTTAGGAATTATTAGAAAGGGAATAGTTAATAAAACGGAAAATGTAATAATGCCTCTATATCGCTCCATGGTGAGACTGCACCTTGAATACTGTGTACAATTCTGGTCGCCGCATCTCAAAAAAGATATAGTTGTGATGGAGAAGGTACAGAGAAGGGCAACCAAAATGATAAAGGGGATGGAACAGCTCCCCTATGAGGAAAGGCTGAAGAGGTTAGGGTTGTTCAGCTTGGAGAAGAGACGGCTGAGGGGGATATGATAGAGGTCTTTAAGATCATGAGAGGTCTTGAACGAGTAGATGTGACTCGGTTATTTACACTTTCAAAT
Source organism: Rhinatrema bivittatum (assembly GCF_901001135.1). Classification (NCBI taxonomy): domain Eukaryota; kingdom Metazoa; phylum Chordata; class Amphibia; order Gymnophiona; family Rhinatrematidae; genus Rhinatrema; species Rhinatrema bivittatum. The sequence continues at coordinate 126,119,399 of NC_042622.1, read as the reverse complement.
AATAGAAGGACTAGAGGGCATTCCATGAAATTAGCCAGTAGCACATTTAAGACTAATCGGAGAAAATTATTTTTCACTCAACGCACAATAAAGCTCTGAAATTTGTTGCCAGAAGATGTTGTTAGTGCAGTTAGTGTAGCTGGTTTCAAAAAAGGTTTGGATAAGTTCTTGGAGGAGAATTCCATTAACGGCTATTAATCAAGTTTACTTAGGGAATAGCCACTGCTATTAATTGCATCAGTAGCATGGGATCTTCTTAGTGTTTTGGGTAATTGTCAGGTTCTTGTGGCCTGGTTTGGCTTCTGTTGGAAACAGGATGCTGGGCTGCCATTGGCAATTTCTTATTTTCTTATGTTCTGAAAAAATTTAAACAAGATTTATTAACATGGTCTGCCATCTCTTTTTCATGGTTGTGCAGGGTTGTTGCAATTAAAATGAATGTTTTACCAAGGGTTTTTTGTCTTCTAGAAATGTTACCTATCACCATTCCACAAGGTTTTTTTCTCTTCAAAAAATTTTATGATTTCTAAATGTATATGGAAAGGGAAAAGACCAAGAATATCTAGAATAATGAGGGCTTCCAAAGATTCAGGGGGTTTAGACCTCCTAGATTTTAAGTTGTATTAGTAAGCTGTCTACCTGAAAAGTATTCTTCTTTGGAATTTAAACCCAGATGAGAAGTGCTGAGTCAATTTGAAATTAGAATGGGCTAAAGAACAGGAATGGCAATTATTTTCTTGGGTTTCAAATAAGAAACTTGCAAACTGATGGAAAACACAACCCTTGCTTAATGCTATTCTTGTTACCTAGAACAACTTATTGGCTAAGATTTTATCCCTTCCTACTCCACTATTGTTCTTATGGGATAATCCCAATTTCCCTAGCCAATTTAGTAAATGGAAATGTGTTAACTGGCACAATCTAGGCTTCAGCAGAGTGGGCCAGATGTTTGACAAGGGGGATTTCCTGACCAGTACCTGATTATTGCACTTGGGGCACATGGAAATTATTCCAGTATTCCAATATCTAAAATTCAAGCGGGTAAATTTTAAAAGGAACGTGCATGCGTCTATAATCATGCATATTACAGCATGAGCAAAAACACACCTCATTTGATAAAGTATGCACGTAGCATTTAAAATACTGTTGCTGCACGTACTTCTACGGATTTTATATGTGTATCTTGTGCGCTTGGGGGGAGAGAGAGAGAGCGACTGTGTAAAGGGTCAGTCTGATACTCTCTATATAGGTATCACTGTAGAGGGATACTTTGAATCGGAGTGGTTTTCAGGAGGTGGTTTGGGGTTAGGGGAGGTGTTATTACAGACACATTCAGAGGTATTCATAGTAAAATTGACATCAGTAAAGAATTATTTAATAATATAAATATATTATTAAATATATTATACTATATTAAATATATTATTAAATATAAATATATTATTTAATAATATATAATAGAATAAAGGAATCTTTCGAACCTACTTATACTATTGAGATTGAAACCATTCTAAAGAAAATGAAACCCTCCTCTCACCCTCTTGACCAATTTCCTACCAAATCACTACTTCTAGTGCCGGATTCCATCTCTAAATATCTAGCAGATATCATCAACTGCTCACTTTCACAAGGAATCTACCCAGAGGTTCTCAAATTGGCTACACTCAAACCCATACTCAAGAAACCGAGCCTGGACCCGGATGACCCCAACAACTTTCGTCCTATTTCCAATCTGCCGTTCATTGCCAAGATCATGGAAAACGTGGTAAACAATCAACTAACACACTATCTGGAAGAACATAAAATTCTTCACCCTTCACAATACGGATTCCATAAGTCACATAGCACTGAAACCCTCCTCATCTCCCTCACAGACCACATATTTATGGACCTTGACAAAGGACACTCCTTCCTGTTAGCACGCCTGGATATCTCAGCTGCGTTCAACACAGTAAACCACGCCACCCTACTAAATCGACTATCAGATATAGGAATCACAGGATCAGCCTTCAGATGGTTTGACTCATTCCTCAGCAATAGAGGATATAAGGTTAGAATCAATAACAAGGAATCACCAAGCAACAACTCTCCACTTGGAGTCTCCCAGGGCTCCTCTCTATCTCCCACTCTGTTCAATATTTATCTCTTCCCTCTCTGCCATCTGCTCACAACTCTAAGCCTGAAATTCTCTATATACGCAGACGATGTTCAAATCTTGATCCCCGTCTCTGACTCATTGGCAGCAGCAGTCAAGCAATGGGACACCTACCTGCAAATGATTAACCTTCACCTCACAGGCCTTAATTTGGTGCTTAACACAGCCAAGACAGAACTCCTGCTCATCACTCCAGAAGACGGTCACCTCCAACAACAACCGCATGCTAACATCCAAATCTCTCAAGCAAGAGACCTGGGAGTCATTATCGATAGACACCTAAGTTTAAAGAAGTTCATAAACCACACTTCCAAGGATTGCTTCTATAAATTACAGGTACTAAAAAGACTCAAACCTCTACTATACCATCATGATTTCAGATCTGTTCTCCAGGCTATCCTGTTCTCCAAGGTAGATTACTGTAACTCTATTCTACTAGGACTCCCAGCAGCCACCATAAAACCCCTTCAGATGCTTCAAAACACTGCAGCGAAGATCCTGACAAATAGCAATCGGAGAGAACACATTACACCTATACTCAAGGATCTGCACTGGCTTCCAGTTAACTTCAGAATACTTCACAAATCCCTCACCATTATCCACAAAAGCATCCACCATCAGACCCCCCTTGACCTGCTATATCCGCTCAAACTACACACCATGGCCAGACCCATTAGGGAGGCTTATAAAGGATCTCTACACGCCCCCCCAAGCAAAGTCGTACACTGAACAACTATCAGAGAACGGGCATTCTCAACAGTGGGCCCTTCAATCTGGAACGCAATACCCTCGGACCTCCAGCAAGAAACTTGTCTCCTATCTTTTAAAAAAAAACTTAAGACATGGTTGTTCGGTCAAGCCTTCCCCTATCCCTAAACTAGCATCTCGTTTGTACAATCTACCTAGCACTTCTTACACAAAACCCAGACAAGCCATACTTTCACATAAACATGACTTAGATTAGAGATAGGCCACTCTAGCCTCCCTAAATACATTTCAGTATTTAGTAGTTAGTACCTAGCTCCCCTTCTTCTTTTCCATTCCCAGTTGCATTCCCTTGTTTTATTGTAACTTTTTCTTCATCTGATTATGGTTTAATGTTTTTTTTTTCCGTTATTTTGTTATTGTTAAGTCCTCTGTTCTCTGTAAACCGAGTTGATTTGATTTGCATCAAGAAAGTCGGTATATAAAAGCTCTAAATAAATAAATAAATAAATAAATTATAGTCCTTATAAATGATGAAAACTCTACAAGAGGAGTTGATTTGTACACTGCAGTGCTAGCTGCATTGTACAAATCTACTCTTTATATAACTATATCTTTGCTTCCAACTGGCTGCAAAGCCTCCTAGTGAAAATCCTAGATGCAGGGCTGGCGCACCCATTAGGCGAACTTAGGCAGTCACCTATGGTGCTGACCCCTAGGGGGCGCTGAAGAGCAGCCAGGTGGTGCAGTGAGCGGAGCTGCTCACTGCAAAGAGGAGTAGAGATGCATCGGGCCGCGAGCAGTATTCGCTGCTCATGTCCTTGCGAAGTATACAGTGGACGGCGCGAGCAAGGTACGAGGAGTCGGGCCTGAGACCAGCGGGGGCAGCGTGAACAGTGGGGGGCGACGGGTGCAAGGTAGAAGTCACCTAGGGCGCTTATTACCCTTGCACCGGCCCTACCTAGATGTATGTCATGGACCATGTCTACTGATCCAGTTATGACCTCAATTGAAGTATACATCAGGGGCAATGAGGTCAAAGTAGGTCTTAAATTTCTTTTGTAAAATTTTTCACGTACTTTGCTGGCCCATAAAAAGGATGACAAGCTCATGTTAGGTTCCAACTTTGCATAGGAATTTAGCACCAGAGGTTGTAATAATTCACAAAATTTCAAGCCCCTAACAGGGGTTTTTTGACTGCAGTGCCCGGACAAAATGGCCATTTTGTGTTGTGCGGAGCACAGTACTCTAAGAGAGATCTTCATTCAGCTGCCTCTAGCCCTTGAACCAATAGAGATCCAGCCAAAAAATTTTACATAGTTTTGTCTGAGGCCCTAGAGAACATCCACACAAAATTTTATTTTAGTTTGGATGCTTTTCTAAACTGGTATACTTGACATGGAATGTCCCAGCTGCTCAACACAATGTTGAATGTCATTAGAGGAATACTGTACATCCTCCTCTTCAGTGCTTGAGTAGCTACAATTGCTCTGGAGATTTTATACAATGGAATATTTATTTATTTTATTTACAATCATTTATAGTCCGCTCATAAAGAGAATCTCCTGCTTTTCAACTGTGGGACTTTTATCCAAATGTCCCTAAAATATGAGAACCCTTTTTAAGTAAAGTGGGCTCTTTGTTACCATCATTAATTTGCATTATGCCTACATATACTGTAGAGGTTATTCTGCAATAGAATGTGTAGACAATGTATGTTGTATGTCCTAAAGTGGGCTGTTAGACTAATCTGTCCCCAATTAGGTGAATTTTACTTAGTGGTATGTAGAGATACTGTATATTAAACTTGGAGCACCTTAGGAAAATATTAGAGGTAATTTATCTCTTCCTCCTTTTCATGACCTTTATGCATTATTGCAATCTTATCTTTAATGTAATATTTTATACTTGCTGATTTGCACTGTTACTTGTTTGAATTTTCAATAAAAATGTGACAAACCCCTCCTCCCAACATGAATGCACTACATTTACCAAATACCCCATGTCATCAGAAGCATACAGAAGATGACCTGGCTTTTCCTTATTGCATCTATGGACTTTTGCATCTGCTTTTTCTGCAGGTAAATTTTTCATGGATAAAAGCATGTATGTTATTTTCCAATTCTGCCCCAAACTGCCAGGAACTCTTCTCCCAAATGCAGCTAAAAGCATGCATGTTATACAACACTGCATGCACTTGTAAACAGATTGAAGTCAATTTCGGTGGATAAATTGCTATTTACCAACATAGAGGGCTTTGAAAATTGTCTTCTCAAACAGGATTGGAACACATGTAGGCATGCTAAATATTATAAAAAAGAAACATTTTATATCTGGTTAGGATTTCCTCCTGTATTTTCATATATTACTTGATATGTGTTTATTTTTCTCTATCTCCCTTCTAGCAGTGCAAAAACAAACAAAAAAAAAAGACTTTTAGAATGAGCCCATGCTTGGCATTTCCTTTAGATTGAAATAACAATGCACCATTTCTGCCCATTCAGCAGTCCGTTATGCCTCTTCTGGACTTTCATTCAAATCCGAACTGCAATTCAGTGTCCTCAAGTGACTCCTCATAGAGTGGCCAAAGAAAATCAATGTACTATATTTGTTTTTCAAAAAGGGGCCAGGATTCATTCCCGTTAGGCTCGGCCTGGCTTAATGGAGCGGTGTCTGTGCACAGCCTCAAAGCCTACATCTGGCATAAGGGTTGGAGGCTTACTTTCTTGCCTAGCTCAGAAGGGATGAAGTGCTGTTTGCACAAGATAATTTAAAAGCAAGAAAAAAAATAAAGCAAGAGAAACTTGTACAATTTATAATGAATCACTGCTCCTCTGAAACAAATTTGGCTATGCAGGCAAAGCCAAAGCAGATGAGGCCTGAACAGCTGGAGTTAAGACCATTACAGGCTTCATTGGGACCTATGTGATGGCCACAGTAGTGCTGCAATGTGAACTGCTTTGGCGCCCTCCATTTCTCTTTCCACTGACTTGCTCATTTGGGACACCAGACAGGATGTTTGCTGAACTGGCCCTGGCATACTGTGTGACCTCTTCTCCATCTTTTTATCCAGTGGTGTTTAAATTGAGCTTTGTGGTACTCGACAAACCGGAGACAGAACAGTCTGGGGATATCAACATCTCTTTCATGCAGGTAGTCATCAACCTCCCATACAGAGTACACAGCTGACTCAAGATGTGGAAAAGGCATTTCTCCCACTGTCCATGTACCTCTGAGACAGAGGAGGAGAAGCAAAGCAAGCAAGCAAGTTCTGGCATCATCCAGCTCATCTTGTGGCTAACATCAATGAACGTCATTATAAGAGCTTCCAAATTCTACACTGTACAAAACCATTAGTTACAAATTTCAACACCATCGACTCAAAATATGATATACTTCACAACATATGGGGACAATATTCCAAATGTTTTACATAGGTGAATGCATGTCTACCCGCACAAAAATGCAGTTTGAAAAATGTTGCCAGCCTCTGCTCCCCCTCCCCCCCCCCCCCAGTCATGTGGGTAAAATAGAGCACATCATTTTACCCACATAATAAAGTGGGCTGAGTAAGATCAGCTGAGGTCATGTTTTTAAAGCACAACATGTACTTTCCGGTGTGTGATTTACAAGCTGTCCGCAGTGTTTCAAAATTGCCCTCCCTTTTTCTCAGCTACATACTATACCGTATTTTTTCCTACCCACATAATATCATACAGCACTCTCACCCCTCCCCCCCAATATCATGTATTCTAAAGCACCTTTCCCTCCAATATGTATTTTACAGCACCTTTCCTCCCAGCCCCATCCCCTCCCTCCCCACTACCAACATGCATCCTCACCCTCCAACAATGTAGCATTCTATTCTAATCTGGCTCCCCGACATTCATTCTCCATCACGTTCATCCTCTAACAACTTAGAATTCTATAGTACCGTCACCCCCAACATAGTATTCTACAGCAACTTCACCCCCAACAACATATGTTCTGTAGCACTCTCACCCCCCGATCATATATTCTACTGTGCAGTGGTTCTCAACCCAGTTTTTGGGACCCACCTAGCCAGTCATGTTTTCAGGATGTCCACAATTAATATGCATGAGATAGTTTTCCATGCTTGACTGCCCTTGTATGCTCTACAGGACCTTCAGCCAACCTTCACCTGCCCTACAGTACATTCACCCACTGTTTTTACTACAGAAATCTCTTTCAACAACAAGCATTCTACAGCACCCTCATCCTCCAACATGTATTTTACAGCACCCTTATCTAACATGAATTCTACAGTAATATGTATTCTAAAGCAACCTCAATCCTCAAAAACACTCTCATCTCTAACAAAATAGCATTTGATAGTACTCTTCACCGCACAACATAACATTCTACACTACTAACCTAACATGCTGTTCTGCACCACACTCATCCCTAACCACACCACATTTTATAACACCTTTACAGTACCCCTCCATCTCAAACCAGTCTTGTATAATGTTCTATTCACTCCAAATCACATTACTTTTACTTCCCCAACTATAGTACTTGGCTTCACCTCTATCATAGAAATATTCAGTCTTGCACGCCATCCTCAGCTGCAAAGTCATTACATTTTCAAGAGACAAGGTGCTTTTTTTCTGGATCCCCAGCTTTCAAATCCCTGGGCCTGCACATCTTTTTACTCCGTCCAAAATATGAGGCCAATATTCAGTAGGCCGTTTAGTGGACCACTTATCTGGCTAAAAGGTGGAGCCCATCCTTTCGGAAAAGTCTCCCCCTTCCCCAAAAGTTTCCCCAGTTCCTTACAAAACTGAATCCCTCTTCCCTGCACCATAGTCTCATCCATGCATTGAAACTCTGGAGCTCTGCCTGCCTCTGGGGATCTGCACGTGGAACAGGAAGCATTTCAGAGAATGCCACCCTGGAGGCTTCCAGAACCTCTCTCCCACATTTTCCTATGTCGTTGGTGCCCACATGTACCACGACAGCCGGCTCCTCCCCAGCACTGTCTATAATCCTATCTAGGTGATGCGTGAGGTCTGCCACCTTCGCACCAGGTAGGCAAGTTACCAGGCGGTCCTCATGTCCACCAGCCACCCTGCTATCTACATTTCTAATAATTGAATCACCAACTATGATGGCCGGACTAACCCTTCCCTCCTGGGCAGTAGCCCTGGGAGACTTGTCCTCAGTGTGAGAGGACAATACATCACCTGGAGAGCAGGTCCTTGCTACAGGATCACTTTCTGCTACACCAGGGTGATGTTCTCGTACTGGGAGACCTTTCTGATCCAAGGCAGCAGTGGGGCTGCCAGACTGGCTTTGGGACTTGGCTACTATGTCCCTGAAGGTCTCATCAATGTACCTCTCTGAAATCTGGTCCTCCTGTCTAGTTGTGCCTTCTCTTCTGTTTTCAAAAACTGGAAGGAACGAGGACTAGTTACCCATGCTCATTTGTGGGGAGACACAGGCATCCAGGCCTTTCAGTCTCTCACACAAGACTTTGATATAAACCCACAGCATCATGCACAATATTTGCAGTTATGAGAAGCAATGACAGCCATTTGAATTTGATGAGACTCTTACAACCTCCGAATGATTTATTTCACACCTTTGGGGGAAAGGGGAAGAGGGTGCCGGGGGTACACTATACCCCAAAGACTTTAGGTGATTACTGGGGTGGGAGTACCCCTGAACCCCCAATGACTTTAATGCTCAACTTTGGAGGGGGGATGGGAGGCTGTTGCCACCACACATGATTTTTAAACTTTTATTTTTTACATGCTGGAGTCAGGGGTTGCCTCAAGTAGTGGCCCTGGGAGGAGCCAGGGGTCAGCCTTGAACCACTGCTCAACTTATCTTTCAGCCACGGCTTTTTTTTTTAGGTTGTAGCCTTTTAAGGCAATGAAGGTCCCATGAGGTTGGGCCCGCCATCGCATCTAAAGGGTTGCTCGCTGCGTTCTTTTGTCCTGCAGTGTTTGGCCACAAGATAAAAGACTACACCATAGGCCACAATCTGTTTTCAGGGGAGGAACCCCTTTATCATGGTGACTACCCCCTGCGATAGTGGGACCCCTACCGCAAAAAAAAAAAAAAAAATCATGGCTTAGTGGCTCTAGGCCTAGGATAGCAGAATAAATTTAGGCACTATAATACGTCTTAAAATTTGGCTGGCCACTCTCCTCTGGCTCTTTTAAGTAAAAAAAAAAAAAGGGGGGGGGGAGGGGGGCCCAGACAACTTGAGCTGTTTCCTCCCTTCCTCCAATTATATAAAATATTTTTTAAAATGGTTCTCAGGGAATCCCAACCCTCTCTCTCCCACCACTATTTTTGGTCAGGAAGGACAGGTATCCTCTACATGTGCTTTTTTAGATGAAGATGACATCTCTGCCAGAGGCAAGGGAGGGCGGGAGGAAGAAAATAGAGTCCCCACTTCATGAGGTGCAATATTTTTATTTTTAACTGGATGGAAGGAGGAAAGCAAGGAGACCTCAGCCCATGGGCATGTTTTTACTTTATTAAAAGGGCTGACAGAGGGAAGGAATGGAAGACACTGCTGTCATGCAAGGGCATTTTTATTTTTTTCAAAAAGTGGAGGGAGAGAAGCAAGGGATGCAGCATGGGACATTTTTACTAGTTTAAAAGGGCTTAAGGAGGGAAGGATAGGGGTTGCCTCCATGTGGAGAAGTTTTTTTTAATATAATGAGTTGAAGGAAGGGAGGAAACAGCTTGGGCTATACATGGCATTTTTTTTTTTTTTTTTACTTAAAAGAGCCAGAGGTAGAGTGGTTGATAAAATTAGGAGCTGCCCTCCAACCAAGTTGGGTGGCTAGTGTTAAAAATCCATGCTAGCCACCTACATTTCTGGCTCCAGTCTAACCCCACCCACAGGCCCACCTAGAATTTTTCTCACTAAATTTAGCCATCTAGTGAAATTTAGTTGTTTAAACTAGTCAATTTTCAAAGGCTTTGATCCTGCTGGCTAAGTCCTCACTTAAATGTCTCTCATACGTTCAATTATTTTTGATGCCTACCGCTGTGTGGATTAACAATTAAAATTTTTTTTTTTTTAAATTTAAATATGTGTAATAAGAGAGATACAATGCATACAATTTCAAAACTGGCTTACCAGTAAGCCAGTTTTTTAGAATAAGACACATCTGTTTGACAGATAGGGAATTTGAAATTCAAACCAATATATTGAAGGAGAGGTTTACAGCTAGAGGATATCCATATCAAGCTATACAGAAAGCATATAAAAGTGCAAAATTTAGCGATTGTCAACAGCTTTTAATGTACAAACCCAAGAAGGAAGTTTCACGTTTGGTTTGTGTGTTACAACAATCCACGGCCACAGGAGTTATAATTTCAGCCATGAAAAAACACTGGCATGTATTGGCATTACACAAAGAATTTCAAGAACTTCCATGTTTGCTACCTCCAGAGGCCGTAACATCAGAGACATGTTGGTATACACACAAGTGGATCATGATAATATTTCAGAAGAAATTGTGGGTCATCGCACTTGTGGCCATTGTGGGTAGTGTGGTCAGTCAATAGGGGGGAAAGTATGGGTAGGCCCGGTTACAAATTACAAGATATGGAGGAAATCTAGCACCGATTGCAATTCTAAAAATGTAGTATATGTCATCATTTGCCCGTGTCCGAAACTTTATGTTGGTCGTACAACACGACCAGTAAGGATCAGGTTAGGAACACATAAATCCCGATACATCACGGATAAACTAACAGTGCCGATGGTACAGCATTTGAAAGAGGCTGGCCATATTATAGCAGATTTAAAATGGACGATTGTGGAACAGGTACAGATTTCAACACGCGGTGGTGACTTGGTTAAGAAACTCAACTATCGTGAAATGTTTTGGATTTACACACTTCAGTAATTTCATCCTAAGGGGATGAATGAAGAATTAAATCTTATGACTATATTGTAAAATGTTGGAAGTTTTATATTGGATAAAAAGACAGTTTTCCATCAGGTCCGCTTGGTTCAGCCCGTCCATATTGAATTCCTACATATTTTTGTTTTCCATCAGGTCCAATTCTTTTTTTAAAACAAGAGAGAGGGTGTCACCCAGGTCCAGCTCAGAACAACATGGGACTTCCAATAATAAGAGGAATTGAAATAAGGTGAAGCACACGTAAAGAATTTGGATCGCACATTCAGAGCGGCCTTATAATGAGACTTTTTATAGGTTTTCAGTTTATTGAAGTATCATGATTGGCTCATAATAACATCAGGAGATTAGTATAAAGGAGTCTCGTTTTAACAGCATTGGTTCAGGGTACATCCAGAATGCCGAACCATCAAGGCTGGAACGCTGCAGACAAACTACGTACCCAAGCGGGAATCAAGTTCAAGATATAAGCTAAGTTATACTTTGGATAAATAACAATTGGTGAAATATATGGACATCTGGTTACAACGATGGTATACAGAATAACATTCCCCTGAGGAAAGACAATTTTCGTCTGAAACGTGTACATGTCGGGACTTTTAAAGTATAAATGGATATTCATCACAGATGAGTGGGAATTTTCACCAGAGTTATAAACAGAAGGAATATTGGAGATTACAGTGAACAACAACTAGATACACGATTCCGCAGCCATAAATGCAATATGAACTGGATGTTATTGTAAAATTTATTATAGATTTATTAAAAATCATGTAAAAAATTTTTTTTTGCACAGAATACGAATAGTCACATATAGGAGGTGGTGGAGGTTAATGATTATAACATCTAACGAAGGTGCAGGGATGCCTACACAATCTATATGAAACCTTCATCTCTCTTATTACACATATTTACATTTCAAAAAATTTTTTAAAAAAATTTTTAATCCACACAGCATCAAAAATAATTGAACGAATGAGAGACATTTGAGCAAACTTAAAATCTAGTATAGAAGGAATTTTCAGAAGTTTGGTAATACAGTGATCTTACAGAAGTTCAATCTGTTTATTTGATGTTTATAACATATATCGATGGTTTCGATTTTTGTTGGTAACTTAAGTCCTCACTTAGCCAGCTAGATCCCTTTCAATATTGATCCCAATATTTTTTAAGAAATACAGTTCATGTTGCTGATATGTTGGAGAAGAGACGACTGAGGGGGGATATGATAGAGGTGTTTAAAATCATGAGAGGTCTAGAACGGGTAGATGTGATAGTAGAAAGACTAGGGGACACTCCATGAAGTTAGCATGGGGCACATTTAAAACTAATCGGAGAAAGTTCTTTTTTACTCAACGCACAATTAAACTCTGGAATTTGTTGCCAGAGAATGTGGTTCGTGCAGTTAGTATAGCTGTGTTTAAAAAAGGATTGGATAAGTTCTTGAAGGAGAAGTCCATTACCTGCTATTAAGTTCACTTAGAGAATAGCCACTGCCATTAGCAATGGTTACATGGAATAGACTTAGTTTTTGGGTACTTGCCAGGTTCTTATGGCTTGGATTGGCCACTGTTGGAAACAGGATGCTGGGCTTGATGGACCCTTGGTCTGACCCAGTATGGCATTTTCTTATGTTCTTATGATAAAATTAACAACAATAATGGAGAAACTGCATCCATCATATGTGTCTTTGTGAACAATATGTGGAACAAGTGGACATGCATAAACAAAGAAAGAATGTTTTGTTGATCTGGAACTCATATATACAATCTTTACACTATAGAGCCAAAAGCTTAATTCTCAATGATTATTAAGTTGTAGGCCTCTTCCCTTGAGTCCGGTATTAATGGAGGAATGACAATAAGAACTGTGCTACCTGGGTGGGATGGGGGAGGGAGGGTTATTGAGGGGTTTGACTTGGTCTGTTATTGTGATATGAACAATGATATGAACCTGTAAAGCACAACCAAACCATAGAGCTCAATCCTTTGTGGTTGTTATATTTCTGCTGCCATTGTATTTGTTTGAAAACAAATACAAAGATTTAAATATAAAATTAACAAATATCTTCTGCTGAAAACTATGTAGTTTTGAATCTCGGTCAGAAAAGTCATAGGAAAGACTGCTCAAGTTTAAAGAGAGCTACAGTAAACTGGGCCCCATCTGCCTGGCAGCCAAGTTGAACCACAGCAATACCACCCTTCATCAAGTCCTCTACTTGAATGGCAAGCTGGAAGTGTGAGCCAAAGTGCAATTTCCAGTTCTTTCTCTACCCTACAAATCCCTAAGAAAAAAAAAAAAAGACCAAAACTAAGAGGTGAAATGAGGACATAGTGTGAATGAGAAACTGTATCAGTTTTTTAAAATACCTTGTAAATGTTCCTGCTGTACTTGGAGAGATCCTCACAGAGAAAGCTTTTGTATATAAAGCCAACACCATAAAGAGCAATCCCTGGCCACTAGTTAAAATGATAATGGATTTTGCAACTAGTCTAAATATTTTTTAACAATACAGAGTTGGTAATAGTACCCAGAAAGGGATAGATAGCACTGCAAACTGCTCCCAATATTTGTTCAAGGTGTATATCACTAGCATTGCAATGTCACTTGATGATTCTGTGTACACTGTCTTAGAAAACACAAGTCAGTAGGAATGTAATGGTGGAGGGCTTTGAGGATGTTTAGTCATCACCCAGAGTGAGTGGGAAGTGACAGATGATAACACACATCTACTCGGCAGCCACAGTTTGCACATGTTACTTACAGAGACACAGACAACAGAGCAGAGTGTGAGAGAGAGTGTCCCCTTCAGCTGCAGGTAAATTCTTACAGGCTCAGTTATAATACACTTTACCGCCATCTTATGGCTGGAGGTAACAATCAAGCCAAGGTGAATACAACAGATGTCATGCTTGCAATGAAGTCAAGCTGAGTAGTATTGTTCCCTACAATACAAATCTGGACTTCATTCCCAGGATCGGATATTCCAATAGCCTGTGTTAAATGAGTAGGGCAGAAGAGGGTGTACAACACCAAATAGGAAAACCTTGACATTACATCTCCAAACATCAAACTAGCACTAATTGGTAATGAGTTCAGTAGACATAACAAAAAGGCTCAGCAAAAGAGAGTGAACCCTCCTCTCATGCCCTTTGCTCCAGAACAGGAACATTGGCAGCCTCAGGCAGGGAGGAGTTTCCATGAACTTTGAGGATTTTCAAATACATCATCATTCATTATGAAAACACTTCAAGAAAAATAACTTCTGTATTATTCAGAAATGTTGAATATATATTAATTAAACAATAAATAAAGGCTCTGTTTATGCTGATCATGTATTGGATGGTGAGGTTTCTACAACTCATGAGTGATGCTGTTACAAATTGGTAACTGAAATCCTTCCCTTCATGAGTTAATAAGGAAAGTACAATTTTTATCTGAAGGGGAACTATTTTGTATATTATGGCAGGTACGAATGGAATTTTGTCCGATTTGGCTGTTCAGTCTTTTTTGGTTTGTCTTCAACTGTCGAAATACATTTGTGATGTCATCAACCACTGTGAAAACATTGGCTATTCACCTTTTTCATCCACAAAGCCTTCTACTCCTGCATTAGTTACTCTAATTGCCAGTTCTGGATTAGTTAATATGGCTTCACTCCCTGCTCTATTAACACCAGGGAACTATTCCAGGATTAAATGTGGATCAGTTTTCTGTTTATGTTCAAACTTAATCCTGGAGTGGATGCCAAAACTACATTAAGGTACATTTTGTTCAGTATTAGTGATTCCTACAGTGAAATTACCTCCCCTGGGTGGAATAAATTACTCCTGGGTTGTTTTATAACCTGTTCTCCAATCTTCTTCCACTGCGAACCCAAGCAGCCCTGGGTCCCAAGAAAATGCAGATTCACTAGATCAGCACTACCTAACTGGTGAAAAACATATTGCAATTTTAGAGGAATGCTTGAAAGATGTAGCAAGCAGTATTTCAAGAGCATACAATACTTTAGTGACATCTTTATTCTTTTAACGCTCTCATAATTCACCTGAACCTCTGGTAGCAGCCAAGTTAGCAAGAGAGTCACATATTACTTCAGACTTAGTGGATCTGATTGGCCCATATTGACTAAGACAGGGGTGGCCAACTCCGGTCCATGAGATCCAAAACAGGCCAGGTTTTCAGGATACCCACAATGAATATGCAAGAGATAGATTTGCATACAGTGGGGGCAGGACTGGAGGTGGCCATCTCTGGACTATGGTATTATGAACCACATCACACAATAGTGCACACAGTATGGACCATTAAGATCCTATTTAATGTTGAGGGCTCTTTGAGCATGATTGTTCCCAGGAATTCAGGGAAGGAAGGGAGAAGAGTGAACATGAACAGCTTAAAACATTTTTTTTAGAAAAATAACAAAAATAACATCTTTAATTGTTGTAGGGTATACATTACTATTTGTTATGTATTATTTTGAAATAGTGCATGGTATACACTGGGATTGGAAGGTCAGGCGAGTCCCGTACCGCCTGGACAAGGTAATATGGTGCCAGGCCAAATAGCTGGCGGGGGGGGAGGGGCAAGTTGGATGTTATGGTGAATTGGCTCGGGCACTGGGATATTGTTAATAAAAGCTGCGGCCTGTTGATCCCAACCTGTGTTAAGTATATTTATTGGATGTAAAGGGACGGGCGTGGGCAGAAGCGACTGTCCTGGCTACCCATATTACAACTCAAAAGAAAGGGTTTTACACCCTATTGTTCACAACACAAATATCAGGCATGGCCAACCTGTGGCTCGAGAGCCACATGTGGCTCTTTCATTGTAAAATGCCCTCCTGGCCACATGGTAAATGAGAAGCACTGCAGAGACATAGGCAAAGGACTGGTGCAGGAAGCACACACACAATAGAACACAGCATAAAGCCATTCTGCTCCAGCCTCCCCTCCCCCTCCTGACCTGACAGTGCTGCTGGTTGCTGCAGGGATCAGAGGGCTCTGCTTATCTCAGCCCTCTACTCACCACTTTTCTCTCTCCTTCCCCTCCCCCTTTCCCATCTGCAATCAGCAACAGTCATAAGAACATAAGAAATTGCCATGGTGGGTCAGAGCAAGGGTCCATCAAGCCCAGCATCCTGTTTCCAACAGAGGCCAAACCAGGCCATAAGAACCTGGCAAGTACCCAAACACCAAGAAGATCCCATGCTACTGATGCAATTAATAGCAGTGGCTATTCCCTAAGTAAACTTGATTAATAGCAAGAACTTATCCAAACCTTTTTTGAACACCAGCTACACTAACTACACTAACCACATCCTCTGGCAACAAATTCCAGAGCTTAATTGTGCATTGAGTGAAAAAGAATTTTCTCCGATTAGTCCTAAAATGCTACTTGCTAACTTCATGGAGTTCCCCCTAGTCCTTCTATTATCCAAACTTGTATATAATCGATTTACATCTGCTCGTTCAAGACCTTTCATGATCTTAAAGACCTCTATCATATCCCCCCTCAGCCGCCTCTTCTCCAAGCTGTGCAGCCCTAACCTCTTCAGTCTTTCCTCATAGGGGAGCTGTTTCATCCCCTTTATCATTTTGGTTGCCCTTCTCTGTACCTTCTCCATCGCAACTATATCTTTTTTGAGATGCGGCGACCAGAATTGTACACAGTATTCAAGGTGTAGTCTTACCATGGAGCGATACAGAGGCATTATTTCATTTTCCATTTTATTAACCTTTCCCTTCCTAATAATTCCTAACATTCTGTTTGCTTTTTTGACTGCCGCAGCACACTGAACCGACAATTTCAAAGTATTATCCACTATGATGCCTAGATCTTTTTCCTGGGTGGTAGCTCCTAATATGGAAGCTAACATCGTGTAACTACAGCAAGGGTTATTTTTCTCTATATGCAACACTTTGCACTTGTCCACATTGTCATCTCCCTGCTCCAGTCCTCCCCATCCTGTCCAAATCCCCACTCCACCTGCTGCCAGGAGTAAAGGGCTCTTCTCTGGTCTGTTGTCAGGAAAGGAAGGACTAGAGAGTATAAAGCATCAGACTCAGCAGCTTAATGGACTCCCATAACTTGGGATTCAGCTGATAGCAGAGGGGTGGAGGAAGTCTAATCAGGCTGAATAATTTGTGGCACGGAAAAGGGAGTGAATGCTGATAGGGAGTTAGGGAAGAAAGGTGTGAATGCAGTTGATGAAAACTTTGGGGAGAAATGCGAATTTTAGGGGAGAGGTGGTGAATGTGTGAGAGTTAGAAGGGGTAATAGTGCAGATATATGTGACATTGCCAGAGAGGCCACTGTAGAGGAGGGTAAAATTGTAATCCCAGCCACAATGCCTGAGGGAAGCAACTGACCTCCTTCTCTAATCTTATTGAATATCTGAACCAATGGATCTGCCAAGATATCAACATACTTTTTATAAAACAAAGGAGTGAACTCAATGCCAGGAGCTTTGCCTAACTTTAAATCTTTAACTGCCTCCCGAACTTCTAAAGCAGAAATAGGTCTCCCAAGATCTATCCTATCCTTCTCAGATATCTTTGGTAAAGCTATCGCTTCCAGGTAAGTGATCATGTCTGCCCTAGAATCATTAGTCTCACTGAGTACAGATCTTCATAAAATTGAATGAACCTAGTTTTAAAGCAGCATTCTCAAGCTGCAACTGGCCCCTTTTGTCTTTAATGCAAACAATTTGGGATTGGGTTATTTTGTTCTTCAATCTATTAGCCAATAATTTCCCGGCTTTATCTCCAAAGTCATATGTTTTTTTTGATTTGATCTAAAAGAAAAACAGTTCTATCGGCATCTAATAGTCTTATTTTATGTCTGATATTGTCTAGTTTTCCCACTGCTATTAAACCCAACTGTCCTTTATGCCTCTGTTCCAAAGCCTTTAGTTCTTGCATTAAGGTGAGTTTCTCCTTTGCTTTTTCTTCCATATAATGGGTTTCCAAACTAATTAAAAACCCACGGGTTTCCGCTTTTAAAAATTCCCACACAGTAATAGGAGACATTCCCTCAATCATTGCTTATAAATTATTCTTCTATGCATTTCTGAATTCTGACACTGTATCCTTTATCTTTTATAAGGTATCCAAGTTTTTAGCACTCATTTCCCACCATATTGGTGCATGATAAGACCAGGTTATAATTCAATATCAGACCTAAATAGTGTCAGGCACCAACTCTATCTATTAGAAAAAAAATCAATTTTTGAATAAGAATTGTGTGGGTGAGAATAGAAAGAATAATTTCTACTGGAAGGATATATTATATGCCATATATCAATTAAATGCCAATTTTCCATTAACTTCTTAAGCGACAATCTATCTTTTTTTGATATACCGGCTCTTCTGAAGGAACTATCCAGGTAGAAAAATCCTGAGATATTAAAATCCCCCCCCCCCCCCACAATACTCCCTCCCCCCACACAAAGTGCTCTAGTTGTTTATTAACCTCCTCCAACATTAGTCTCTGTGCCACATTCAGGCAATATACATTAACTAGAATGGACCTTCTATTATTAATATCAGCTTGCACCATAAAGAATCTCCCCTCATCATTTTTTTTAACCACCAAAATCTGAACTAAAGTATTGCTAGCAATAAGTATTCCCACCCTACTCAAAGGGAGGGGCTGTGTATGAATGGTGCATCCTCTAATTACTAACTTACACCGACACTCTGAACATGAATTACCCAGGACTTAATGGTAACAGACAACAGAGGTCTGTTACATAGGAATAACATGTAATATATTCAGAGGCATGGCTGTATTAGTCTGGTGTAGCAAAAATTACAAAAGGCAGTGGCACCTTATAGACTAACCAGTTTATTGAGGCATAAGCTTTTGAGGACAGAGTCTACTTTGTCAGATGCATGAATTATTCATTAGCCATAATAACTTTTTTGGACTTTCTCTTTTAACTTTTTCCTTTTATTCATTGTATTTATTTTATCAATTTTTAAATTATGATCTTATTTACTGCAACTAGTTTATTAACTTTAGTTACTCTTTTACCTTGTTTTACATTTTTTTTTGTCTCTATATTTTCAATATTTATGATTCTTGTATCATTTGAATTGGTTTTAAATTGTATATCACTTTAATTTACTAAAAAGAAAGGTGATTTATCAAATCTAATACAGTTCCTGCAACTGAAAGGATTTCAGTCTCAGGGAGCAGGTCACAGCATGGGTGGTAAATGGCCCATGAGGAAGAATGCAGGGAGGAAGGGGGTGCGGAGGGGGGGAAGAGGGTAGGCAGGCAGGCCAGCCATCTGATTAGGTTTCAGGGGTGGGCCAAAAAGGGGATTAGCGGGCAAGGGATTGACTGGCATGGCAAGCAAAAGGGGTGAGCCAGCCTGGCCAGGTCCCTTTTGCGCTTCAGAGCTTTAGAGATTAGCTGGCTTCTGGAGCTGCAAAAAAACTTACCCGTCCTTCCAAAGGGCATGCTCATACCACTGTGATTGCTGTGGGGCAATCAGCAACCGCAACTTAGTTTGAGCAGCTGGAGCCTTAAGCCCTCTGAATCAGGGGAGGAGTGTGCTGGAGTTTAGAGCCCGTTTAGTGCGATAAGCCACATAATAGAGTCATCGGGCACCTTTGCGAGAAAGGTAGGAACAGCAGCAGGGTATTCTGTAGTAGCAGTAAGGGTTTGGCATGGAGGGGAGAGCTCCCAGCATATATTTAAAGGCTAGGAGCTGAGAGCTCGTGGCAAGTGAGGCTGTCGGTATTGATAGGGGGTGACCACACCATTTAAAGCAGGGAGCTGGAATGTAGTTTTATGAGTGTCCTTTACTTTATAGTTAAAAAAAAAAGGCATTAACGAACTTGAATGCAGCCAAGGCAGATTATGTCTGAAGGGGAAATATGCACGCGGCATTCATCAGCAGTGGATAGCAGCGGTTCAGGGGCGTTTAACTTACTCTTCCCTCGCTACCCCACAGACGTTTTCAATGTGACGGGTAGAGGCAATGGCATCGTGGATTTTGGGGTGTCATTTTTGTTCTGGGCATATGAGAGAGTCAGCCATTTTACTTGAAGCAGGGCAAAGAGGCCCAGTGGCTATCTTAGATGGGAGCAAGGAACAAAGAAGGAAACAGCGGACATTTTGGTTTTGGGCATTGAAAAAGAAGTCAGCGGTCAGAAGGGAGGTGGGGAGGCATTTGCTCTACCTAGCAGCAGAGGGAAAGGGGTAACAGCCTGGGTTTAAATTACAGTCAGGCAAGAGAGAGGTAGCAGCAGCTACCAGGCTGGAATAAATGGTTAAAAAAAAAGTTTGTGCGTTACACAGCACCATTAATCCACTATTATAGAATGCTCGCTCTTTGGTCCTGCATTTGATTTCGCCATAATGCATATGGCTTTATTGGTAGATCATTCGGTTTCCTCACTGAATGTTCGTATCTAGCCGTTAATGGACCTGATGGGGAGTGGGCAGCTCAGGAAGAGATGCACCATCCAGAGAAGAGTAAACCATTTCCCTGCTGTTATTTCATGCTCAATGTCTATTTGACCTTGCAGGGTACTGACGATACACAAATAGCAGCCCAAGGTAAGGACCTCATTGGTGACTCAGACTCTTCAGGCTATGATAGCAGCAATGAAGAGCTGGCTTTGGCATCAGTTATGCAGAAAGAATTAAAAACATTCAAGAAGAAGAGGGCTGGCAATAGGAATAGTGACACATCGAATGCCAACTCTGCTGCAGTTGTATGTGGTGATGATAATGCAAAGGTGGAGAATATGCAAGTACAGGGTTCACAATTGGGTTCAGCTGTGGGGCAGAGAAGAAGTATTATGTGGGGTCAGCTCTCTGGCATGTGGTATAGCTTGTACAATCAAGAAAAGGTGAGAGTTTATAGACATTTTCTCACTGCTTATTAGGGAGCAAGAGGGTGCTGATAGTGACTCAAAAGACAAAGATACACTGGTGGAAGCAAAAGATAAGAAGCCAAAACCTTTGAAAAACATTAATAACTGGATGGCAGCATTCCATATATTTATGAGTGTGGTAGTCGAGAAGGAACCTGAGCAGGCCCCCTCTTTAATCAGGTATTTGGACACCATCATAAAAGCCCATAAGCGGGGAGGATGGGCTTGGATAAAGAGGATGGGCTTGGATAAAGAGTGTGTGTGGAAGGTTGTGTGTTTGACATTTTAAAGTGAATGTGTGGAAATCTTTGTAGATTGGGTTGGGAAAATTGAGGGTTCTTAGATATCGCTTTGAGATTAAAAGAAAGTTTGTCAGTGGACATATTTAAAAATCATGTGACAAACAGTAGAAAGACAAGAACACAATAATGTAAAGATTTATGTGAAGGAATATAATAAAAGTATTTTGTATCATTTAGTTTGATTAAATTCCTTTCGTTTTTTTGTCTTCGTTAAAAAAAGACATTAAGTTTAGAAGGAGCATGGCAGAAAACAGCTCCATTTTTTGGAGGCATCAAGTCCTCAATCTTTGGTTGGAAGAAATGATGACACACAGGTCGTCAGCTGCAGAGAGGTCAGGTCTTATTGTTGGGGGAAATGAAGGATACATTTCCTAATTCAGGTGGAGGGAGGCGGAACACCTGCAGGCAATTCAATGTGGCCCACTGCATTTGGGCACATTGCAAGTTCAGGCACACATTCTCAGCCTGTGATAACAGCCATCCTGCAACCCAGTGTCATTTGCAAAGAGACCGTAGGCAGCAGGACCCACACCCAGCACATGGAGCAGATGGGATTGGCGCCATTCCTGTTCAACACTGAGGCAACGAGGCCTTGGCTGGAACGTTACCCCGACAGTGAGAGGGCGTAACAGATCAGCCTTGAGTTCCACACTAGTTTTAAGATTCCCTGCTCCTGCGATCCCCCTGCGCGCCATCTCCCAGTGAGTAATGCTTGCTCACTATCCATGCATGAACGCAAGGCTGAACAAAAAATTTCTTCCCAGGTGGCCCTCGGTAGGGTCGTGGGCGCTTTTCCGTTACCCCTTTTTCTAACATTATTATTATTATTCCCCTTGGGAATGGTCCTCAAAAAAGAGCTGGGGAAATTCAGGCTCATTCATAACCTGTCATACCCCTTAGGTGGTTCAATGAATGACCTGATCGACCCACAGCTATATGAAGTTTCCTATGCCTCACTGGATTCTGCCATTAACATGATCAAGGAGGCAGGTGTTAACGTGGCTTTGGCAAAAGCTGACAGTGAGTCTGCTTTTCATCGCTTGCCAGTGCATCCACATTCTTTTCACCTTTTAGGGTTTACATTTAGGGGAATGTATTACTTTGATAAATGTGTTCCTATGGGCTGCTCAATTTCTTGTGCATATTTTGAATTATTCAGCTCCTTTGTGCATTAGGTGTTCGAACAGCATTCGGGGTCCACCAGAGTAATGCACTAGTTGGACGATTTCCTGTTTGTAGGAAGGGATGCATAAGAGTATAAACATCTTTTGGAAACATTCCAGAATGTCACAGCTGAATCTAGCATTCTGTTGGCTAGCGAGAAAATGGAAGGTCCAGACAGATCCTTGGTTTTTCTGGGAATAGTTGGATGTGCAAGTGCAGTTATCCAGATTGCTGGACGATAAGGTGCAGAAGCTGTGGGAGGCCATTCGGGACATGTGCTGAGCCAAGAAGACAACACTGCACCAGTTTTGAACCCTCATTGGGCTCCTGAACTTTGCCTCCTGGGTGATCCCTATGGGAGGGTTTTCGCTCGCAGATTAGCAATAGCAACAATTGGGACTACCAAAAAGCATCATCATATCAGAGTTTCACAGGCAATCAGGGAAGATATGCAAGCGTGGGATCTTTTCTTGAGAAAGTTTAATGGGGTGGCATTTTGGCAGGATCCTCCCAGGGTAAGTAATGAATTAGAATTATTCACTGATGCTTCTGGAGGGTTCAGTTTCAGGCTATATTTCAGGGGTGCCTGGTGCGCCGAGGCTTGGCCTCTGGAATGGCATAAGTGCGGTTCGACGAGGACATTACCTTTCTAGAACTGTTCCCCATAGTGGTCACATTAATAGTGTAGGAGGAGCATTTGCAAGGGCCAGCATAGTCTTCCGATCTGACAACATGGCTGTAATAGAGGCAATCAACAGGTTGTCAGCCAAGACTATGGGGGCAAATGCATTGCTTCAGAGATTAGTGCTTGCCTGCCTACAACACAACATTGCATTTCACACTGTGCATATCCCAGGTGTTTAGAATAATATAGCTGATTCCCTGTCCTGCTTTAAGAGGGCATCTTTTAGGTGCTTTGCCCTGGAGGCGGATCATTGGGCTACCTCGATACCTGTAGAGATATGGCAACTTGGGAGTTGATCCTGGGTTCATTGGCTGAGAACACAAAGAAGAGCTATTGCCAAGCATTGTTTGACTTTCAGTCATTCTTAGCCAAGGAGGGCAAGGCATTAAGGTGGCCTCTACCGGCGCACTCGATAATTCTTTATATTCTGTTGCATAAGGACCAAGGTATGGTAAGAACCATGGTGGCGAACCATTTGGCGGGCTTGTCGTTTTTCTCAAAAGCGATAGGCTGCCACAGCCCTACAGCACACTTCACCATTAAAAGGATCATGTTGGGTTGGGTCGGGTCAAGGAAAAAGCAAGGCCCCCAGATTTGAGGCTTTCTATCAAGTTCAGCATTTTAGCAAGCATGTTGTCCCCACTAGATAGTGTGTGTTTCAACACTTATGAATCCTCCTTGTTTCATTGTGCATGTTCCCGGGCATTTTTTTCTGCACTGTGAGTGAGTGAGGCAGCGGAGGATACATTGGCAAGGCTTCTCAGTCTGAGGGCTGTGATTCCGGTGTCCATGTCTCAAGAAAATGTGGGGCGATATTCAATTTATTTCATTGTGCCTAAGAAAGAGGGATACTTTCGTCCAATCCTGGATCTCAAAGGTGTCAACCATCATCTGCGGATGGCACATTTTTGCATGGAGACCTTGCGCTCAGTGATAATGGCCATGCAATCGGGGGAATTTCTGATCTCTTTGGACCTGTCTGAAGCATATCTTCACATTCCCATTTGACTAGAGTATCAGTGCTTTCTGTGGTTCACAGTTCTGGAATGCATTATCAGTTTTGGATGCTGCCTTTTGGTCTGGCCACCATTCCCAGGACTTTTTCCATGGTAATGGTTGTATTTGCAGCAGAATTGAGGAAGGATGGGATCCTCGTACACCTGTATTTGGATAACTGGCTGATTCAAAACAAGATGCTGGTGAACTTGGCCAAAAGCAGTCTTCAGCCTGCTTAATCATTGGAATACCTTGGGGTTCAGATAAACACAAAGAAGGGAAGTGGTACTGTGGGAGAGAGCGCATATTTGTCTTTTTCAGTGTTCCCTGTTGTCTCGGTGGAACCTGCCATCTCTGGACTATTTGATTCGGCTCCATCTGCCAATGCAGGTCTCCTCTCGACTATGGTGGTGACTACAGCCAGATCAGCTAAGGAAGAGCATTTCCCTAGCACAACCAGACTGTCTAGTACTGACAGCGTAAGGGTGCTGGGATGCAGAAAAGTCTCTCTGGAATCTCAGTTTGTTTGGAAGCCAGGGCAGTTCGGCTGGCATGTTTGCAGTTCAGTGACTGTTGCGGAGCGTGGGGTGCTATCGCTTGCTCTAGAAGGATGTGTGAGCCCTTGGGCCATGGCGTGGCTCAAGGAGGAGCCCCAAGGCACACACCATGGGTCAGGAGGCCCCCCCAAGCTGGCCAAAAGTTCTGGTTGTGTCCAACGAGGGTCCCGGAGCGAACACGTGGGGAATCACGTGACGTCCGCGTCACTCCGACGTGACGCCGACGTCACGTGCTCCTCGCAAAGGAATACAGAAATGGCGTCCTGACTCCCCGCTTGACCACCAGGGAGTTTTGGTAAGTCTTGGGGGGGGATTAAGGAGGGTGAGGGGTTTAAATTTTTATTTAGGGAATCGGTGCACGTATGGACATAGACTCAACTTATAGAATTCTACATATGTCCAACATTGACCGAAATTGACCCCCCCTTTCGACTTATGGACTTATGAACATAAACTTTTTGTCTGCACATCCCTACTGGGAAGTTCTTGAACATCCACCATACAGTCCGGATTTGGCACCCAGCGATTTTCACTTGTTTGGCAAACTGAAAAACTATCTCGGTGGTAAACATTTCACCAGCGATGAAGAAGTGGAACAAGAGGTGAAGCGCTGGTTATGATGCCAGCCAAAAGACTTTTATGCAGTAGGTTTTGACGGACTTTTCAAATGCTGGGACAAATGTATGAATGTTCGCGGCGATTACGTTGAAAAGTAGTTGGTTTTTCCAGAAAAACTGTTTGTGACTATATTCTGTATATTTCACAGTAAATAATTCATCTTTTACATTTAAATAAATTTCATGAATATTAATCATGTATGTTTGTGACTTACTTACTGACTTACCCTCGTATAATGATTTCTCTTGTGATTTTGGCAGCAAAACTGGTCAATGCATAGGCATTGTTTCCAATACCTATTCTCTCAAGTATATTCTATATCTAAGGTCTGAGGCTTGCAAGCATTTTTCTAGTGAGGCTAAACAGATGGTTGAGAACATGCCTATTTTCAAAGCAGCAGATTTGGGACCTGCCCAATGGTTTAATGCAGTGGTTCTCAACCCTGTCCTGGGGACCCCCCCAGCCAGTCGGGTTTTCAGGCGTATGTATGAGAGAAAATTTGCATGTTATGGAGGCAGTGTATGCACATTTTCTCTCATGCATATTCATTGTGGATAGCCTGAAAACCCGACTGGCGGGGGGGGTCCCCAGGACAGGGTTGAGAACCACTGGTTTAATGGCTAATGCTTGGCACTAACATATGGAGAACTGAGAGTAATTCCATGCATACGTCTTCCTCTTTGGGCTGCCCAAAGCTGGTGGTATTCAAGAAGGATGACAGACCATGGTGCAGGGCTTCCAAAATCTGTTCTAGTGACCCCACATCCAATCAGGTTGTTAAGATATCCACAATGAATATGCATGAGATAAATGTGCATCCATTACAGGCTCAATATAGGCCAGATTTTAGTAGCTACACATGGGCATAGATTTGTACGCACAACCCGGCATGCACAAATCTATGCCCGATTTTATAACATGCGCGCACAGCCGCGCGCATGTTATAAAATCCGGGGTCGGTGCGCGCAAGGGGGTGCACACTTGTGCACGCCAAGCCCTAGGGGAGCCCCGATGGCTTTCCCCATTCCCTTCGAGGCTGCTCCGAAATTGGAGCGGCCTCGGAGGGAACTTTCCTTCCGCTCCCCCCCCACCTATCCCTCCCTTCCCCTACCTAACCTGCCCCCCAACCCTATCTAAACCCCCCCTTACCTTTGTTAAATAAGTTGCGCCTGCCTCTGAGCAGGCGTAGGTTGCGCTCGCTGGCCGAGTGCCTGCGCGCGATCCCCCAGCACAGCCGCTGTGCCGGAGGCCTCAGTCCCACCCCACCCCAGACCGCCCTGCCCACTCCCTGCCCCTTTTTTCAAGCCCCAGGACATACACGCATCCCAGGGCTTGCGAGTGTCGCCAGGCCTATGCAAAATAGGCTCGGCATGCGCAGGAGAAGGTTTTCGCTTAACCCTTTGAAAATCTGCCCCAATATGTTAATTTATCTCATACATATTCACTATGGATATCCTGAAAATATGACTGGCTGTGAGGACAGAGGGACAGGTTGGAGAATCCTTGCCCTAATGAGAGGCAAGTACTGTGTTCTACAGCAACACCTAACAACTGGTCATCGAGCAGCACTGGAACCAGATCTATTTTCTCAACCATAGAAGGCCACTGCAACCTTTTTCTGAACCTAGGATGGTCTGCGGGAAGGATCAAAGAAAAATACCGGAGGCCCTGCATGATGGATTTCTGATGACAGTCATATGGGAAAGAGTAAAGAAGTAAACTATAGAGGAGACAGTAAACAGAAAAAAGGTAGCACTGTCATGACCTTGCTCATATTCATTCATCTAACTGCATGTGGACCCTGTCTTCCATTGTTTTTACCAAGTAATGCAAACCATGCCTCTTGAGATTCCTGAGAAAAAACTATTTTAAATAATTTTGTCTTAGTTTAGTCTATAGCCACATCTTTCCTTATGCTTTACGGAATGAGTATTGTCACTGAAGAAGCAGAAGGATGCTGTCAGTACACAGAGTAAGACAAGAGCAAGAAAGATGGTAGTTCTGAATGCAAATGGAACTTCAAGATAGAAAACCTCAAGAGGTAAGATAGAAAATGTGTTCTTTTCAAGTGGACTAACATGGCAGCCAAACTACTTCTTGGCATAAGTGAGGATTTTTCACAACTTTATGAATATGTTCTAGTGTGACAAGCTATAGTAAGCTGTTGGACTAAGGAAATGTTATGTACGTCTGACAGTCAGTGTGTCGGGGATAGTGTTTGTTTTTGTGTGTATTTGTGAGTATTACTGCATCTGCAATTAAAGATGTGCTGAAAAATTTGCAGCTGAAGGGAAAATAAAAGCAACTTCAAACCTAGTTCTTCCTGACCATAGTTGTGTTGATTTTAACTAAGTTTACAATAATAAATATATTTCCTGAAACCTCCTATTTGTCTTGTCAAATGTGTATTGACTAGATGGCATGCTCCAGAGAGCAGGGGCTCTCTCTTAAACATATCTGTACAGTGCTGTCTAGTAGTGCTACAGAAATAAGTAGTAGTAGCAGACAAAAATTTGGAATTTTGCCTTGTGGAAAAATTCATGAAAAATGTCTATTTTGGCAAACATTATTTGGCATAGTATTTGAAGGGAAATTTTAGACAGAGGAGTGTAAAACCTGAAAAAAGGTTTTCATTTCACTCTGTGTACCCCTATTTTTTGTTCTGTTTTTAATTTAACCCAGTGAACTGGCAATTTAGTATTTTCTACTTTTATTTGGAAATTCTCCCATTAAAGTCTACACCAAATTGTCTCCTAAATATGCAAAATATTTGCAAAGTAAAAATTTAACTCTCTTTTTATTTGTTTTTATGTCTCTACAACACAGAAAAGGTGTCTGTACCAGCATTCATAATAAATATTTAGATGTGTTCATTTGAGTCAAAGTGATTAAGTCAATGCTCCTGTAGGTGTTGATGCCTGCGTGTCAGTGTTTCTAGGACAGTGTGTGTGTGTCTGTGTGTTATGTGTGTGTTGGTATGTCTATATATAGTGGATTGGTATGAAAATATATGCTTCTATTAGGCTGTGCTGATGACCTTTAGCATTTGTCACAGCTTATGCATTGTTTATAAATGTATTAATATGTCTAGATGTATGCATGTGTTTTTAGTTGAGTCTCTATTATAAAATGTCTATATGTGTATGTTGTATGTATGCATGTGACTCTCCGTGTCTATGTAGAGAAGCTGTATCTATTGGTGTGAATGCATGTATGTATTTACAGTTGTGTTTCTACAGCAATGTTTTGTTTGCACTGTATGCTTGCTTTAGCAAGTATGTGCAGCTGTATCTGTGTAGGGATGTAGATGGGTGGGATGGGAGCCATGTTCATATTAGTATATTTATGTTTAGAAGTGTGTCTCTGTGCTTCTAAGTTGCTCATTACCCTTTACGTTTACTGTTTACACTTTTAGTCCTGCCTTGGGAATTGAGCTGAGATCTCCAAACTCATTACACATAAAACAGACCCTGTAGTTGGAAGGGTATGCGCCTTATGCTCCACTGCAAGAAAACCCAGAAGATGTGGAGAGAAAGAAAAAAGGAAAATGAATTCCTCCCCTACCCTCGCTCTCTGCTGAGAAACGGTTTCCATTCTCCAAGTCTGAGCATTTCCTCCCCTTTTGCGTGCCCCCTGCCTTTCTCCTCCAGTGACTGCTCTACACCGCTGACACCTCGGCTGCTTTGCAAACCCATGAACTATTTAAGAAAGGTCAGTTGGCAGCATCTCAGCAGCTTTTCGATTATCTATGCATGGTGCAAGAGCACCCTCTCTTGGTGAAGTGCTTGTATTACCTCCACTCCCTTCTATCCTCACCGCTTCTCAGTTGCTTCCTCTGGAAGAGAGAGACCAGTCAGAGAGGCTGAGAAGGGGATGGAGGTGGAAATGTGGGAAATGTGTCAGCCAGTGCTCCTGATCTTTTCCAGAAGAAAGCAGGAATACAATGACGACTATTCCCATAGTAGCTGTTATTTCTTTATTAAACATAACATCTTTAACATTACAACATGGACCTGAAAGTATACCCTATTACTGTCATTAGTTAATAGCTTCTATATGCTTCCTCTTCATTTCCATTTCATTTCATTTCACATTTATAATGAGAAATTACTACTTACCTGATAATTTCCTTTTCTTTAGGACAGTCAAAAGAATCCAGAACAAGTGGGTTATGCACCTCTACCAGCAGATGGAGACAGTGCAAACTGACATCACAGTATATATACCCCTGCAGTGACATCAACCTGCCAGTATTCTCTTCAAAAGCCAACTGTGCACAGACTAACAAAACATGATTAAACAGATAAACATTTCAATACTCAGCCAACAGGCAACACTGAGCTCAGACAATAATGTATTAATACTAATCTAGGGACTGGACTAACACTTACCATTAATCTGTGTATCACTTAGTCACACAAAGGACCATAGTGCACGCATTTGGCAGCCAAGGGAGGGAAGCTGGATTCATCTGACTGTCCTAATGAAAAGGAAATTATCAGGTAAGTAGTAATTTCTCATTTCTTAGTGTCCAGTCAGATGAATCCAGAACAAGTACGATGTGCCCAAGCTACTCCTGAATAGGGCGGGAGGTTGCCCGCGGTCCAGTCAAAACCGCCCATGCAAAGGCTGCGTCCTCCTGGGCATGCAAATCCAGATGATAATACCTGGAAAAAATGTGTAATGAGGACCATGTCGCAGCTCAGCAAATGTTGACGGGAGACAACAATTTCACTTCTGCCCATGACACTGCTTCAGCTCTAGTCGAATGAGCTCTAGTACTCACCCTGTACTAGTGCCTGAATCGTGAATCTGAACCTGAGTCTTCCAAGTTCCTCGAGTCCTCATCTTAGTATCCCAAGTTCCTCAATTCCATGTCTTATCATATTCCTGCCCTCAGCCTCCGTCTGGGCTCACACACTCATCGTTCCCAAGCAGCAGGTCCGGAAGGGCTACCGAGTGGCCGGAGGACTACTCTTGAGACCAGCATTGCGTTGCTGGGTCTCACCTGTGGCATGCAGGTCCAGTGAAGGTCTGAGCCTGCCTTGTTCCAGTGCCTATGATGTCACACGTCTCGATCCTGGTCCCACCTTGTTCCAGCCTGCGCTTAGACACTCTCACTTCCCATGGTGTGTGCCTTGGGGCTCCTCCTTGAGCCACGCCATGGCCCAAGGGCTCACACATCCTTCTAGAGCAAGCGATAGCACCCCACGCTCCGCAACAGTCACTGAACTGCAAACATGCCAGCCGAACTGCCCTGGCTTCCAAACAAACTGAGATTCCAGAGAGACTTTTCTGCATCCCAGCACCCTTACGCTGTCAATACTAGACAGTCTGGTTGTGCTAGGGAAATTCCCTTCCTTAGCTGATCTGGCTGTAGTCACCACCGTAGTCGAGAGTAGACCTCCATTGGCAGATGGAGCCGAATCAAATAGTCCAGAGATGGCAGGTTCCACCGAGACAACAGGGAACACTGAAAAAGACAAATATGCGCCCTCTCCCACAGTACCACTTCCCTTCTTTGTGTTGATCTGAACCCCAAGGTATTCCAATGATTAAGCAGGCTGAAGACTGCTCTTGGCCAAGTTCACCAGCATCTTGTTTTGAATCAGCCAGTCATCCAAATACAGGTGAACGAGGATCTCATCCTGCCTCAATTCTGCTGCAAATACAACCATTACCATGGAAAAGGTCCTGGGAATGGTGGCCAGACCAAAAGGCAGCATCCAAAACTGATAATGCATTCCAGAACTGTGAACCACAGAAAGCACTGATACTCTAGTCAAATGGGAATGTGAGGATATGCTTCAGACAGGTCCAAAGAGATCAGAAATTCCCCCGATTGCATGGCCATTATCACTGAGCGCAAGGTCTCCATGCAAAAATGTGCCATCCGCAGATGATGGTTGACACCTTTGAGATCCAGGATTGGACGAAAGTGTCCCTCTTTCTTAGGCACAATGAAATAAATTGAATATCGCCCCACATTTTCTTGAGACATGGACACCGGAATCACAGCCCTCAGACTGAGGAGCCTTGCTAATGTATCCTCCACTGCCTGCTTCTTCTGCGGGGAGTAGCAGGGGAAAAGGAGATAGGGGGATGCCTCTCTCTCTTCTATCAGAGGTGGGTTGAGATCACATCACATCAATGGGTCCTGGAGGTGACATGAGAAGGATATGTGCTAGAGTTTTGCAGTATTCCTTGGGATGTGTTCATGGTCACTCCCAGGACCTTTTCCAAGGTAATGGTGGCATTTGCAGCAGAATTCAGAAAGGATGGGATCCTAGTCCACCTGTATTTGGACGACTGGCTGATTCGAGCCAAGTCACTGGAAGAGAGCTGCCTGGTGCCCCGCAAGGTGGCTGGGTTGTGAACCTGGCTAAGAGAAGTCTTCAGACTGCTCAGTCATTAGAATACCTTGTGGTTTGGTTCATTGGGAGGCCAGGGAGATCCACTCCCTGAGCTCTCCCCCTTCTGGATGAAAGGACTAAGACCTACCAAAAGGTTGAGGCTTCTAAAGTTTGCTCCTTTATAGAGTCGAAAACGCTTGGATCCACTAACATGACCTCTCATGCAAAAGGCGTCTGCTCCTTATTCTCCAGTAATCAAGGAACCGGTCATTCGGCCCACTTACTGGCCAGTTTCTCCAACTCACTCCCAAACAAGAGCAAGCCTTTAAAAGGCAATTTTGTGAGGTTAGCCTTGGAGGTCGCATTGGCTGACCAATTTCTCAGCCATAACTGACGCCTGGCCACTATAACTAAAGCCACCCCTCTGACTAAGGTGCAGACCAAATCACAGCCAGAATCTGCCAAGAAGGAGGCTGCTGGTTCCATAACTTTCCTGGAATTCACCCCAAAGTTATCAACCTCTTGAGAGAGGAGCAAGCCACCAGGGAACAACAAGAAGCTATTTGCAAAGTCATTGCCACTGCTTCAAATGCCTGCTAAAGGATAGTTTTAATCCTCCTATTATATATATCTTCAAGGCCCCTCCTCCTCCATGGGTATAGCTGTCCGCTTGGAAACTGCACATACAAGTGCATCCACCTTTCACACAAGATCCAGAGGGTACAGGCCTTCCAAAACCTGACCTCCTTTGAAATTAGCCTCAGGAGCGCCCCACTCAAGATCAATCAATTCTTGAATGGCCTCCATCACAGGGAAAAAAACAAGAGGTTTACACAGAGAAACCAAAATGGGATTTTTCTTTGGCTCAGACATGGAATCTGCCCCAGGTACTCCCAGCATTTTCAAGGTCTGGGAAACCAGGGCCGGCAATTCATCTGTATGGAAGAAATGTAGCACAGTCCTATACTGTTCTAATCCTGGAGGAATTTCACTATCTTCAAGACAGTCAAGATCAGTGTCATCATCTGTGCCATCCAGATATCTATTGGGTAGTCCCACTGCTACTCTAAGAGTACCCTGGCACAAGTAGGTCCAGGCAAGGTTTGCACATGCAACTCTGCCCTGGAGCAGTGGATGAGGCTGAGAACTGTGCTTGAAGAAAGGATTGCAATCCCTGGAAAAATTCTGCCCATGAAAATGTAGAGGTATCCAGACCAGGAGGTCTGGATACTCACTGAGCTGCCTTCCCCTGATGAAGAACCAGTTAGGGGAGTTGAGTTCCAAAATCAGTCTTTACCCAGACCTGCATCCAACTGGAAAGAACCAGGCTTAGTGAAATCAGAAGAAGATAATTCTCCCTTAGCCTCCAAGCAGCGCTGACACAGTCAGTGGGCACTGCTGGTTAAGATGCCTGAATTTGACAGGCAGCGGAAAGGAAAGGCACTTAGGTTTCTTAGATATAGGTGCCATTAGATTGGCAGTGCGCTGATCGGCGGCTGGAAGCATGCGTCTAGCTTTTTTTTTTTTTTTAGGTGTCGGAAAATTCTAGGCATGCAACCCAGGAGTCCAAAAATTAGGCATGCAACACCTAGGCATGTCACATCTAGGCGTCCAAATGCCTAGGTGTCTAAGACTTAGGCGTCCCTAGGTAAAATGTTAAGCGCAGAGCAACACTCAACTTGTACGCACAGGTAAGCAGATGGCCACTTAAAGTGCCACTTAACTCAGACACACAGACTACTAGGCATGCCTAAGCATCCAAAAAGTGGACACATAACTTGGAAGCACAGCTAGATGCACACACCGAACTGACAATTCTGTAGAGGGCGGCTTAAAGAAACCACACGAAATGCCGTTGAGGTCCTCCACATGGCACGCAGCAAAAATGCCTCAGAATGGGGCCTAGCCTACAGAGGCTGCTCAACCTGCCAGGCTGCACATGTCCCTTGACCTCCCACAGAGCTGGATGATCATCAGAATGGTGTGCCAAGCAGGGAGACCGGGGGAAGGAGGAAGCCCTACAGCAGAAAACCCTCCTTCTCCTTCTCTGTCTCTGTAATTCTTTTTTTTTTTTAAACTTACCCGAGCTCAGCCTTATCTGGCTGAGTACAGAGATGGTCTCTGGCTGCGAGAGGAGAGGGCATTTGCCGTCACCACTGCACTCAGCTTCCTGCACCCTCTGCCTTTCAGCTGCTTAACAGCTAAGTCCATGCCAGCAGAAAATCCAGCTACCGGATCAAAGCACTCATCTGAGGGACCACAGAAATCACTTCAGGAATTCTCAACTGGGAGAGGGACCTTTTGGTATCACCGCAGGAAAGCGGGATGAATTTATTTTCCTTATTTCTCCTTTTTTTAAATCGAAGCAATCCCCAGCAGGGAGATGAAAGTCCACCATCCATGGAGAATATTGGCAGGCTGATGTCTGTTGCGGAGATGGACCCTTAGCCTGAGGTGGAGTTGTTGCTACCTGTGGGGAAGCCCCCATGGGTCCCCACCGTCATGAGGCGGAACAAAATGGGAAGCAGAGGCCAACTGGAGCTTCGCCAACACCAGCCCTCGTTCCCCACAGGTTGAGCCCTTGGGTTCCGGGGACAGCTGGTCTTAGGCGGGCCTCCGCGTGGTTGATCCCATGGAGGGTGCTCAAGGCTGGAAGCCCTGAAGCACTGGAGACAAGACAGGGCCTGGATCCAGAAGCCTGGACAGGCTGAAGTAGGCTAGGAGTCAGGAACATGTTAAGTCCGGGCTTGTACGTAGACAAAAGCCTAAGAAAGTCCAAGTAGTCAGCTGGAGGCAAAGTCAGGTTCAAGCTGGAGTCAGGGCAGGCGGCTGGAGACAAAGTCAGGTTCAAGCAAGGGTCAGAGCCAGGGAATCCGTCGAAGGTGTGCTCAGGAACAAGCAAGGGTCAAAGCCGGAGAATCCGTCCAAAGCATGGTCAGGAACAAGCAAGGATCAAAGCCAGGAAATCCGTCCAAAGCGTGGTCAGGAAACAGGAAGCTGGAACTGAAGCACAAGGACTGGAACAGGAACACAAGACTGGAAGTAGGTCAGGTACAGGAACAGGAACACGAACGAGCAGCAACTAAGCACACGACTGGAAGCATGGAGACCTGTTGCCAAGGCACAGACCGGATGGCAGAGCCTTCCTTAAGTAGCAAGGCCCAGTGACGTCATCATCTGGGGCTGCGGGAAGTTTTCCCACCGCGGCCCCTTTAAAGTCGGGGAAGGCGCATGTGCGAGCGCCTAAGGCAGACAGACTGGAACCACGTGGTGGTAGCATCTTCCCTCGACGCAGATGGGGAGACACAACTGGGACCGGAGGAACCTGGGAGTGTAGCAGGTGCGCGAGCACAAAGGAGACTGCCTAATGCTGCCAAAGGGGAAGGGCCAGGTCCGGGACCCGGGCATCAGGGGTGAGTAGAGCTGGTTGCGGGCCTGCCGCAGCCAGGAAATACAACAATGTCACTGCAGGGATATATATACTGTGACATCAGTTTGCTTCATCTCCATCTGACTGGACGCTAAGAGGTGCATCTGACTGGACACTAAGAAAGTCGCCCTCCAAAAAGGACCCAAGGTGGCTTACAACATAAAAATGTAAATATCAAATACAATAAAATTCACAATGTATCAAATACATCAGAAGAGAACAGCACCAAGCAAAATAGAGCCCTATCTCCACTCCCTCTATCACAAAGGGTAGAGGCCAGAACCCGCCCCCCCCCCCCCCCCCCCGCTTCCTCCAGCTCATCCTAAACTGTTAGTCCCATAGATGCTTACCATCTCTCTCACTCACTCCTGATGGAGTTGTCAAAGGGCAAGCCCCCCATATTGGGCCTTCTCCTGGGTCGGCCCTTTGATGATGTCAGCAGAAAGCAGCAGGTCTGCCCTACAAACATGCCTGAAGTATCTAATAAAAGTGCAAACCTCACTGTTTCTGTAAACAGAAATGCTATTTAAAAAAACCTAGCCTACAGTAAAAAAAAAAATGAATTAAATAGAAGTCTCCTTGGTAACAGTTGTAAAGAAAAAAATAGTCGAATAAGCTTGAAGTTACATTTATTTACATAGTGTTATCAGTACTATGAGTAGAGGGCAAATAACACAGGCCTAGGGAATTCTATTCCTGTGGCTCTGAACTAGAGAAGAAACACCATGGGCCTGAACCACAGGGGAGTTTCCACAGGCTATGCAATCCCTTTCTGTGGCACTGTCCAGACAGGAAACACCATGGGCTGCAGGATCTCCTCCCTGTGGTCCTGAACCAGAAAGATCCTTTCCCTGTGGCTAAGTAGCACAACAGTCATTGTGCAAATCAGGGAAATCTCCTTTCTGCAACCCAAGACCATAAAGAAGACAACCTAGCCAGTCAAATCCATGCAGAATACTTAGGAGGTAATTTTCAAAAGGTGTTACATGCATAAATGAACCTTATGTGTTTAAAAATTGCTACTTTTACACATGTAAATGCTTTGAAATTTCATTACATTTTCAAAAGATTTTATTCACATAAATGGAATTTATGTGTGTAATTGGGCTTTTTAAAATTGCTCTAATATATGCTACTTTTATGCATGTAAATCCTTTTTGAAAATTATTGCCTTAGTCTTTCAGGGATCAATTTTCAAAAGTTTTAACAAGCTAACTTCATGAGTTAGCCATTTAAAAATCTGTTAGAAAAATTTCTCACCACTGGCCAGCTAAATTTAGCCACCTAAATTCACAAGGCAGCCAAATATATCCAAGCAAAAAAGGTGCTGTGCCAGAGGCATTCCTAGGGCGGTTTATGACTTAATCAGTTAGCAATTCTATTTAGCATTAACCAGCCAAATTTAGCTGCTGTACCCTAGACTCACATATAGCAGGTCTATACCAACTAAAGTTTGTTTAGCTAGACCTCGGCAAATTTTCAGCTGAAAATTTTCCTGAGGTCCATATTCAGACACAGTCCGAGTAGCAAAGTTAGCTGGATAACTATAGACTCCTAACTTTAGCTCAGCTCTTTGGACCCAATCAGACTTGGATGGCTAAGTCATCTGGCTAACACTGACTATCAAAGTAAGCTGGCTAACTTAACCAGCTAACAACTCCTCCCAGTTATGCTCCTGGAATGCCCCTAACTTACAGGATCATTCATCAAAATGCATTAGGGCCCTAGTGCCCACGATAGCGCCATAATGCATTCGTTATTTATCACATCACAAGATGCATTTGCAAATTTTTAAATTTTAGTCAAAAGGGAGGGGTGTGGGCAGGGTTTATGAAAATGAGGGATGTTTAATGTGTGAAATAGCATACTGCACATTTTAATGCCAGACATAACTACACCTATTTTCTGGTGTTAAGCTGTGTGATATGCCTGACATGGGATTTGCGATATTTATCACAAATCCCATTTTGAGAGAGAGAGAGAAAGAGAGTGAGAAAGAGAGAGAGAGAGACTAGCAGGCCGATACAGTAAGGAGCGGTAGGAAGAGCTGCGTTAGTGCCGGGCGCACCCGCGGTTGCCACACGCACAGTCCGGCTCACCTACCGCTCAATACTGTATTTAAATTGCTTGCAAATGCAAGCCGCGTCCAAGAAGCGTCCGTGAAGCGTTAGGCCCGTGCAGCCCATTTTACTGTATAAAGCGCTATTCAGTATCCTGGGTGCGCTGGCCTAACGCTTCACGGACACGCTGGTATCTGTCATTTCAAATGTCATTTCAAATGACATTTGAAATGACAGGTACCAAGAAGTGGACGGTTCTCCTACGCTCGATATTGCCAGTCCTCTCTCCCCTCCTCCCGAAGCAAAGCGTGAAAAGCAGCCTTGCTTCGGGAGGAGGGGAGAGAGGACAGGCAGTGTAAATCGAAAAAGCCAAAAAAAAAAAAAAGTAGCAACGAAGTGGAGGATTCTCCTACGCTCGGGATTGCCAGTCCTCTCTCCCCTCCTCCCGAAGCAAGGCGCATAAAGCAGCCTTGCTTCGGGAGGAGGAGAGAGAGAACTGGCAGTGTAAAGCAACGACTTACTTTTTTCGCAGCCCTCCTCCGGAGACGGCCATCGGCGGAGATGGATCACGGCTCCCCTGCCTCCCGGCGAAGATGGATGCCTGCACGGGCGAAAGCGGCCCCTGTGCGTGCAATTGGGCCGCTCAAGACGTGATGTCACATGACGTGACGCCAAACGTCGTGACGTCTCGCCTTGAGCGGCCCAATTGCACGCAGAGGGGCCGCTTTCGCCCGTGTAGGCATCCATCTTCGCCTTCGGGAGGCAGGGGAGCCACGATACGTCTCCGTCGATGTCCGTCTCCAGAGGAGGGCTGCAAAAAGTAAGTCGTTGCTTTACACTGCCAGTCCTCTCTCCCCTCCTCCCGGAAGCAAGGCTGCTTTACGCGCCTTGCTTCGGGAGGAGGGGAGAGAGGACTGGCAATCCCGAGCGTAGAAGAACCGTCCACTTCGTTGCTACTTTTTTTTTTTTTTTGGCTTTTTCGATTTTTTCCGCTTTCGTTGCTTCGGGAGGAGGGGGAGAGGACTGGGGCTGCCCCGGAGACCAGCACCCATTGACGCGGCCAGGGCAGGTGAGCGGGGGCTGGGGGTAAGTTTGCCGCCTACCCTTACCCCTGCCTCTAACGCAGGGGTAAGGGTAGGCGGTAAGTTAGCAGGTTAAACGCGCGGCAAAACGGCAGGGTAAAAAAGCGATAGTCGGGGCACGCGTTACTGTATGGGAGGGAATAGCTAATTTGATCGTTTACATCTAATATACATGCCGCGGGCGGAAGGGGTTACCCGGTGATTTAAAGAGGTGGTAAGAATCGGTTAAAGGGGATTGTGTATCGCAGGAAGGGCTAACGCGGCCAGAAAGTGAGTAGAAAGTGGGTTAGGAGCGGGGTAACTGCGGCCGCACTATACTGTATTGACCTGTAGGATAGCACACATATTAGTCAATTACTTATACCACTGTAGGAGGGTCAACTAGTAACTCGAGGTGAGGTTTTGATGGTGGTCTAAGGTTTTGGGGCCAGTTTGACATTCACAGTGAGATGTACGAACAGCACAGTACACATCAGTGAATATTTGATGTGATATGGAATGTGGAAAGGTACACAAAGATGAGATTTGTACAATGTACTCTC
The DNA here is from genome assembly GCF_901001135.1 of Rhinatrema bivittatum. Classification (NCBI taxonomy): domain Eukaryota; kingdom Metazoa; phylum Chordata; class Amphibia; order Gymnophiona; family Rhinatrematidae; genus Rhinatrema; species Rhinatrema bivittatum. Next base: position 126,080,944 of record NC_042622.1, on the reverse strand, counting down.
ACCTTAGGTTGATAGCACCTAGGTAGAGAGTTCATCAAGCTAGGGCAAGAGTACATTGTAGAAATCTCATCTTTGTGTACCTTTCCTCATTCCAAATCACATCAAATATTCACCGATGTGCATGGGCTGTTTGAATGTCTCACTGTGAATGTAACACTGGCCCCAAAATCCTAGACCACCAACAAACCTTACCTCAAGTTACTAGTTGACCCTCTTACAGTGATACAAATAGTTGACGTATATGAGAACCTTATAAAGTGTCTCTCTCGCTCTCTCATAACTCAAAAATTTCCCTAAACATGCCCCCCCCCCCTTTTTTTTTTTTATTATGGTTGCTATTCAGGCAAAAATTATACCAAATGATGAATCTAGGCCTTAGTCAACTAAATTCTAGCCCGTTATCTTATTAGCCGGCTAGAATTTAGCTGGGTAAGTGCCCAATTATTTATTTAGCCAGCTAACTTCTGAGAAGGCCAGCTGAATGCTTTTGAATATGGACCTCCCTGAAAATAACTGGGGTTTTTTTGTCAGTTGTTTTTTTTTGCTCATTGACTTTTTGAAAACTGGCCTGCTAATATCTTTTTATTAAAAAAGATGCAATATAACTGTTGCAGTCCCCCTTCCTACCTCGGGGACACTCCGGTCCGCTGCGGCCTCTCTAGGGCCTGTTTGGGCATGGCTGGCTCCGGCTCGCGGTGCTCCCTTGGCGAGGGAGACGCCGCCGCCGTCCTTCAATGGGCTCCACCCCTCTAGGCACGCGCATGCAAGGACTGCAAATTTAAAGGGACCAGCACGGAAGAAGATGGCTCCACCCCCGGCAACACGTCAGATGCCGGCAAGGATTTAAACCCTGCAGTTCAACCTTACCTTTCCTTGCAACGAGGTTCACTCTCTCTGAGTTCTCTAGTTGCTGTCTTGTCTTCGTTCCTGCGTCTCCTGGCTATGACTTCGGATTATCTTCCTGGCTCCTGACCTCTGCTCATCTCCTGGCTTTGACTTCGGATCGTCTTCCTGGCTCCTGACCTCGGCTTGTCTCCTGGCTTTGACTTCAGATCATCGTACTGGCTCCTGACTTTGGCTTGTCCTTGGCCTCTGCTGTCTGCTGCCTGCCCTGACTCTTGGCCCGGTTCTACTTCTGACATCTCTGCAGCCCACCTTGATTTGGACTTCTTCTTGACCTTCGTCCTCCGGAGACCACTCCTAAGTCCAAGCAGCTCGGGTCCTAACAGGCTCCTCCCGGGGGGATCGCGGGCTTCCAGTGGTGAAGTTTCTTTTGGTCTCCTGGCTCCGACTTCTTCCTTACGCCTAAGTCCAAGCAGCTCAGGTCCCCAAGGGCTTCTCCCGGGGAGATCTCGAGTCTCCAGTGATGAAGACCCTCTCAGCTACGACTCCGCTGTGGGTTTTCTCCAGCGCTGCATCACCACCTTCTAGCCGGCCCAAGGGTCCATGATCGTAACAATAACAAAGAAAAAACAGACTAATGTAAAGGGGCGAAATATGCATTTCACAGAACTCTTTATTGTGCTGTGGAAGAAAGCTGCACGTGCAGTCATAAAATATTATACTGGAGCACATAAGAGTTACATATTCAGAGTTCTATAGCTCACAAGAGATGTGGGAATGAAGTAATGCCAAGTGTTTTCACATCTGGGATAGAAGAAACAGAAATATCAGAGATTGAAAGAGGGATGAGCGCAAACAAAGACTTTACTCTACCAAACGTTCACTTTATGATAAAGTTTTTTAGTGTTACCGTTATGGGAGTTGAGGATATGACAGTAAGAGCACTTTGTCTAATAATCAGATGACACAAAATTATTCAGAGTAGTTAAATCACATGCGGACTGTGATAAATTGCAGGACCACATTGCGAGACTGGAAGATTGGGCATCCAAATGGCAGATGAAATTTAATGTGGACAAGTGCAAGGTGATGCATATAGGGAAAAATAATCCTTGCTGTAGTTACATGATGTTAGGTTCCATATTAAGAGTTATCACCCAGAAAAAAGATTTAAGTGTCATAGTATTTAATACATTGAAATTGTTGGCTCAGTGTGCTGTGGTGGTCAAAAAAGCAAACAGAATGTTAGGAATTATTAGGAAGGGAATGGTGACTAAAACAGAGAATGTCATAATGCCTCTGCATCGCTCCAAGGTGAAACTGTACCTTGAGTACTGTGTGCAATTCTATTCACCACATCTCAAAAAAAGATGGTTTCATTGGAGAAGGTACAGAGAAGGTCAACCAAAAAGATAAAGGGGATGGAACAACTCCCCTATGAGGAAAGGCTAAAAAGGTCAGGGCTGTTCAGCTTGGAGAAGAGACAACTGAGGGGAGATATGATAGAAATCTATAAAATCATGAGAGGACAAAAACGAGTATATGTGAATGGGTTATTTACTCTTTCATATAACAGAAGGACTAGGGGGACTTCATGAAGTTAGCAAGTAGCACATTTAAACAAATTTGAGAAAACAATTTTTCACCTATTTTGTTGCCAAAGGATGTGGTTAGGGCAATTAGTGTAGCTGTGTTTAAAAAAAGGTTTGGAGAAATTCTTGGAGGAGAAGATCATAAACTGCTATTAATCAAGTTGACTTAGGGAAGACCCACTGCTATTACTGGCATTAGTAGCATGGAACTTATTTACTGTTTGGGTACTTGACAGGTACTTGTAACCTAGATTGGCCACTGTTGGAAACAGGCTGCTGGGCTTGATGGACCTTCGGTCTGACCCAGTATGGCAACTTCTTATGTTCTTAAGAGGTCTGTAGAGATTTCAAAGATTTTGCAAAGAACACATTTTCTTATAGCATGATCCCACAGTGTACAGATGTGTCTGCTCTGCATGAAAAGTCAGAAGAAATGAATATCACAGAAAGGACAGTAGTTGGATTAGGTAGCTCTATATGGCACTTCATAAGAGATTCAAATTTCCTGACTTACTGGCCGATACAGTAAAGCGCAAGCCAGCTTGCACACTTTTTAACGTGACTTGGACGCGCGTTTTAGACGCGTAAGACGGATGCGTGATCCAGTATATGCTCTACCACGTCCTTAGCGCATGCTGAAAACGACGCGAAACAATTGACGCCCGCTGCATGTAGATGCTATGTTAATAGTGTTTATTGATGTGTAATGAGCTGATTAGCTATTCCCCTCAATACAGTAACGCGCGCCCAAAATAGCATGTCTTTAACCTGCACATTTTCCGCATCTTTACCCTCAATATTTACTGCCTACCCTGACCCTGGCATTAGTGTGGTGCTGTGCTCTTGACAGTCGTGAATATCCAATGGACAGCATCAGACAGCGTCATGGACTACATGTATATATTGGTTTTGGCAATCTTTTTTCAACGGGTGTGAAGGAGATTAAGAAATGCTCTGCGAGCGAATTCTAGATGGCCTATTGGAGACAACAGCCAACAGGAGTACCCAGCACAAAGACCGGAGGAGGTATGTACATGTTGGGGGTAATTTTCAAAGGAGTTACGCGCATAAATTTAACTACTATTGTAGCAATTTTCAAAAGCCATTTACTCACGTAAAGTGCACTTATGCGAATAAATCCTATGGACGATTCAATGGCATATATTGTAGCAATTTTCAAAAGCCCACTTACTCGAGTAAAGTGTATTTACATGCGTAAAACCCAGATTTACGCATGTAAATGCTTTTTAAAATCCGCCCCTTTTTGGTTTTTTAATATCTAAGGGTAGCATTTTGTGTCTGGGCATCTACAATTATGCGTCCCTGAGGTTCCGCTTCTATATATGAAGTGAATAATGAAGTGAATAATCAAGATGTATTAGGCTGATTTTCTTGTGTTGTTTTTTACGCAGGCACAGTGGGACAGAGTCGTCCGTGCATAGGACAAGGACATCGGTAGACCAGGAAGGGCCATCAGCAGACCTGGATGCATAATTTGCCCACGGACAACTATCTTTGGCATGTCGGAGTGAGATGTAGTCTGAACCTACCGGCTGAGCTCACGGGCAATCCTGTTCCTCTATGAAGATCTGCGCTGTGACCTTGATCCCCTGGCCAATCGCCACCATGCTGTGCCAGGGTTGACGAAACTTCTTGATGCCTTAAATTTTTTTGGTACCGGAAGTTTTCAAACCCCCGTGAGTGTCATTGCGGGTATGACATAGGCCTCCTTCTCACGGCATCTGGCACAGGTCTTGAAGGCCATGATGAAGCGGATGAGGAAGTATATCGTGTATTCTACCGATCTAGTGAAGCTGCAACAGATCTGCAGTGGGTTCATGGGTATTGCAGAACCATCCACTTACCTGCTGAAGGCGTTGGCGATCTTCCGAATGATATCCAAAGGTACCACTGTAACCGCTCTGTCCTGGCCCGAACCAAATACAAAGGGATTTTTGCTACTTGGCGATGCGACTTATATACACGTCCAAGGTAGGATTATGACGTGGCGATGATGTCACAAAGGGGGGGAAAATGGGATAAGTTTCCAGATCGATGAAAAGTTTGGAATGTAACATTTCCAGATCGATAACATTTCCTACATTTTCAAAATGACATTAGAAATGACAGGTATGGATCCAGCTCATCCTGGATACTGTATACTGGATACTGGATAATCTACACCTCTCTATACCGCCCTATACAGTAACATCGATTGCGAATGCCTACCGCTTCATAGGCCCGCTTTTGGCACTCCTTTGGCGCTGCTTGGATTTGCGTCTAATTTGAATACTGAATCGAGCGGATCGAGAACCAAAATGTGCGCGTGTCAAATGAGCGGATGGCCTGACACTGCCGCACTTTTTTTTACGCGTCAGTCCTGTATCGGCCCGATACAGTACTAGGAAGTACCTTACAAAGAGATGTGCACTTCCCATCAGAGAGCTTTTTAATATACCTTACCAAAGATTTGTGCACCTCAGGAAAGAATATATCTAAAAGAAAATGTTTGCTTCCCATGGCTTATCATAAAATTCTATGATGTACCTAATGGGAGATGTGTGCTCCTCATCTCAGGGTATACCTCACAGAACCTGTGTACTTCTCTTGGCTCGGTGCAGCATGTTTATGATGCACCGACAGAATAAAGTGTATTATTTATAATAGCAGTGTTTGATGTGCCTCACAAGGGATGTTTATAACTACATTTAAATCTCAAATATATATCACAAAAGATGTTAGACAATAGACTTCTAGCAATATATAAGAGATGTGCATTGCTGATCAAAGAGACCTAAACTGTACTTTGCAAGAAATGTGTGATCCTCATTAAAGAAATAAGATGGCTACAAATATATGCATACTTTTAACTGCATTAAAATGAAGTTTTTCCATGGGAGTTTACTTTGGTTGAGGGGAGGGGTGGGGAGGAAGGAGTGTAAACTACACAATTAAAATTGCATTTTCAAAAGTGCACACGATTTTGCTGCCATTCCTCTACCTGCACAAATAGCAGTGCATAGTACATGTTCACTTTTGTGCGTGCAGAAATGTTAAGTGAGTTGTCAGAGACAAATTACTTGCGTAGTTTATCTTTGAATATAAACTGCTAACTACATGGGTGCAAAGTTACCCATGTACCTTTCACTTGATCGGTTCACTGAAAACTGCTTCCTTTTTCTTTATGAGGCAGGGTGCCTCGCAAAGCATATGTAGTCCTCAGGGTAGAAAATAAAATATACTTCAGAAGAGAAGTGGAAAGCCAGTTATATTAAGGCTCTAGAATGTTAGCTTGGAAGAGCTGTGCACCGCTCATAAGAGATCTATGAATGACCTGCTGTTAGTGATACAGATTTCTAGACTAGACTTCATAAACCCACAATCATAAACCTCTTAATTCCCCTAAAGACATTCTGCTAAGGCATGGAAATGTTCTTTTTTTTTTTTTTCATTTATTATTTCAGAAAGATACACTAGTACTGCCACCATTCGTTTTTCCTTCATAGATCAGAAATAAACTACCAATGTGGGGTTTTCTTGGCTAAAGCACCTCCACATTAGCAACATCAAGACAAAATAAATCATTATTAGTTACCAAATGAGCACTTAAATTTATGAGCTGGCCATGTTAATGATTTGGATTTCATGAAGACATTTCATGAATGCTGGGCTGAGGTGGTCATTTTTCACTTGTAAAAATATAAGAGTGCCACAGGCCTGGCTGTTTTGCCATTATGCAGAGGGAAAATGCGCCATGAACTTGATTTATGATTTTAAGCATAGAGAAATGAGCAAGTACAAAGAAATTAGTACTTGGGTTTATAAGTTAACAAAAGAGCTGAAGTGTAAGGAGATGAATGAGCTAGAATAAAGTGGTAGTTTATTAACATGGTGATCTCAAGGGCTTGAAAGGGAGAGACTGCGTGGGATGGGGAGAGGGCTTTGGAGCTCACGCATGTAAAAATGGCTTGCAGGGAAAGCGTGTGCCTCTGTGAGCGTCTGTGGAGATGATAAAAGTTGCAAAAAAAAAAAAAAAGTCATGACCGGAACGAATTGAGGACACAGCTGGTTACAGGGGAAAGTTAATTCCAAATTTTTCAGATGCAAGCCTCTAAAGCTTTTTTATTTCTCTCTTCGCTTGATGATTTCTTTTGTACTAAAAATAGCTGATACGATTAATGCAAGACATTTATTAGAATCTCTCTCCTCAGTAATAAAATGGGCAGGGAAAGGCCAGAAAGTCCCTGCCGGCATTTAAAGGATACCAAGTACAGCTGTCCGGAAGGGAGGAGACTAACTAAATGAGCATAGTGATTTTTAGTGCAAATATGGTATTGCCATTCTGCGTAAACTATTAATAATGGATTGATGGGATAGAGCGGGAGAGCAGAGCTGCCAATTAATTCTTAGTCATCTGAAGCATGCACACCAAAGTCCCTTTTTTTAAATCTTCCTTTTATAAGTATTCTTAAATTTCTACAGCTTTTCTCAATGCAAAATGCTAAACGAAAGGCGCTCCAAAACACAATAATGGCTTGTAACCTGGAGAGAGTTGGCAGGAGAAAGGGAAATAAGAAGAGGAAATGGGGCATTTTACATGGGGACATCATTCTTTCATGTGTCAACACATTCCTCCTCCCATTTTGTTGTCATTATTCAAAGACAAGCAGAGGATGAATATTTTGCTTAGCAAAATGCCTTCTGTATTTGTATTTCTTTCTTGAGATTTAGAATTCTATTGCGGGTCAGCAGCAACGGGGTTATAAAGCAGACTCTCTTGTTCCTACGGATGTTTAATAATCTGCATTATACAAGTTCAGCTCAGCACTTGCCTGCTTTATTTAAACCACAAATCATCTTTCTCCAAAACTCAACGCGCCTCCTCAAGCCAAACATATTAAAGCAACTGCTTGATGACCTATCATATGGCATAATCCGCTTTCTAACAAGCCTGGGCATGCCTCTGGCCCTGCTGCAACATTCAACACAGGTCTGTTTCACACAGAAACTTTTTTTTTTCCCATTCTGTGCCTACAGAAACAATAAAGCCTAATGACTTTACACAGAATGGGATAACATGGGCGAGAATATGATATAGAGAGCAGGTCTGGATTTAGGCATAAGCAACACAGGCAGTTGTCCAGGGTACCAAATTCTGAAAACACCAAATACCCAGGCCAAAGAGGAATGCAACTGTGCCAAGACCAGTCGTCCACTTCAAAGGGGCGCTGCTATGGCACTCTGAGACTCTGATTTCCCGGGTCATCTTCCCCCCCCCCCCCCCCAACCACTCCCCCCACTCTCCCATTCTGTCTATGGAAGCCCAAATCCAAAATCCGGCCCTGCAGAGAGTACTTACTTCTCCAGATGTCATTACTTACTTCTCCAGTGCTCCTGCTGCCCCACACTGGGAAAGAGCTTTCACCAGATCTTAAAAAGTTTTTCCAAGTCTCTGCACTTCTGAAGAAGGAACCCAGTCCATCTATTCCTAGCAAATATCTCATTTTCAAGTATGGAAAAAGTGTGCCAATTCAATGTCCAACTAGTAAGATTTGAAGAATAAGTCTGACTCAAACAGCCCAATTGCTCAGTTTAACTTCTTCTCTAGAAAGTCACGCCACAGCTAAGGAGGGAGAGGAAGTCAATCACTTTTCAGAGGATGCAAAAGTCACTGAGACTAGCTACACTTTTTAACTACAATCATATCTGACAAGGAAAACATGCTTATTTGGGATTAGCAACATAAAATAAATCACACTGAAACTGTGAACTTCAAGAACCTGGTTTGATTTCCCTGTCTACCACTTACTGATCTTCAGAGCATGTTGCTTTAATGTCCCTGTGTACAAAATAGCCGAAATTCACTGATGCGGTGTTACATGAAATGCCTTTGACAACACTATATACATCAGTGATAATATATATATTAAATATATATCATTAAGGGGCAATTTTTAAAAAGACTGCCATGGGTAAATGAGTGTTTACTTGTGGAAAAAGCCTCCACCAACCTGTGTATGTACTACTACTACTACTACTACTACTACTACTACTACTTATCATTTCTATAGTGCTTCATGACATATGCAGCGCTGTACAAACATACAAAAAGGCAGTCCCTGCTCGATAGAGCTTACAGTCTAATATGACAAACATACAGAGACTTGGGAAATAAAGCAAGCCAGTGGTTAAAAAGAAAAGAAAGTTAGTCAACAAGACTAAAAGCAGACAATCAGGCAAAAGATTTAAAAGCGGTTTCAAAAAGGTGGAAAAGGGGAGGCCCATTAAAGTACTGTGCAGGGATTTCAGTTTTCAAGGGGAAACTCCATGAGGAATTCCCTTTGAAAATTCTCTTGCAGGACCTTGGATACAAAGTAGTGAAAGCTGCCCACAGGGTTACAAACTTGTCCTCTCCTTATACCTGGCCTACCTTCCATTACGGCTGAAGCTCTTTGAGGTCACATTTCAGAAAGCCACTGAGCGGCAAGGTAAGTGGCTAATTTTAACCAGTTATCTAGCCAGTTTTCAGCTGTAGCTAACTGGCTAAGTTTTCAGCCGAAAGTTCTCCTAAATGTAGCTGGGACAAATCTGGCAGGTTAAATTTAGGCCTGCTGTTTATGTGGCAGTCGATAGTCACTTAAACTTAGCTGGTTAGTGCTGAATATCAGTCATAAACACATTCGAGGAATGCCTCCAGCACTACCAATTTGTAACCTGGATAAATGTATGTGCCAGGCGCATTTTAAGATGAATTTTAAAAGCCTGACACGTGCCAAAGTTAGGGGATGCACAAATATGTTGGGCTCGGGTGGACCAAGCAGATTTTAAAAGTTGCAGGGATACGCGTGGAAATACCGCTGCATGGACATCTCGGAACTTCTCAAAAAGGGGCAAGGCTTGGACATGTTCTGGGCAGGTCATGGGTGGTACACGGGCATTTCAGGCCTTTCACCAGAAATATGCACATAAATACTTACACGATTCAGCGCGCGATGAGGCCCCCTGCCGCGTAACTTTACTTCTGCTATGGTTGGCTTGTAAGTCCAAAAAAAAAAAAAATAACGAGCCATTTCGGAGGGGTTTAAAGGGTCTAGGGTACCTGGGTGGTGTACAGGTGACCAAACCAAAGGGGCTGGAGGACCTATCTGTTAACTGGGCGAACTGGGGAAAACTGGTAAAACTGGCAAACACGTTGGCACACGCCTACTTAATTTACAACATGCGCACATATATGTGTCTACGTTATAAAATACCCATGTCCCTGTGTGTGGGCCGATGAACGCGTGCACATGTGGATTTTTACCATCTTAGCCGGTTAATTTTAGCCTGTCAAAGCCAATCTGATGGCTGAGTGGCAGTGCCGTGCACTGCTAATGCAGAGGGACCTGGATTTGATTCCCAGCTCAAGTGTTCTGCACCCTGGGTATGCTAGTTCTAGGGATGCTGCAAAGGCATCATTTATAACTCCTGGAAAAGGGGAGGCAGTCATAGTCACCATGCAAAAGTGACACATAGTGGCTGGATTTAGGACTCATGATTGCAGGGTTTCCTGATGGAGTCCAGGTGAATGACCCCCCAGCCGAAGAAGACCACTGCAATGACTTGTCTAAAGTTTGGAAGGGGGAAATCCAATATTTTAACCAGTCTTAATCAATAAAACTTCTGTATTTTCTCCTCTCTCTTTTGTTTGTAATGCAAAATTATGGTCTTATTACCTCGTTCATGTACTGAAATGCCAAGCAGGATTTGTTGTGAAACAAGTGAATAACTGAAAGTGATCCTGTCAGGGAGCTATTTCTTTCTTCCCTTCTTCGTTCTGCGCAAGCACAGAAGCTCACATCAGCAGATTCCTGGGACTCAAGGGGTTCACACTGTATTTGATAACAAACACAATGGAATTAATTAATATTTCCATTAATCACAACTTCCTCCAGTAATGTTGCCTGGGTAGCCTTCATCCTCACTCATACTTTTGGCTCCTTTTCTGCTACTGGCTCCAATTTTGGGATCAAAGGTAGAAAAATGTAAGAACACAATGGGGAGGTGAGGATTAAGGAATTTTTCTGTTTTAAAATTAATATAAATCTCCCTCTAATTCAAGAGAGCCGGAAAAGCTTTACAGGTCTTTGAAGATAGAAATACTTTTACGAGCCTCATAAGAATTATTTCACATCAAAAGGAAGGTGAGCTGGCATGAGAAGGGAGCAAGTTGATGTGGAGAATGACTGGTATATGCTGGTCTGGGGCAATTAAATATTTTATGGCTCTCCATAACAGTCTCCAGTGAATGAGTTGGCCTGGGGGTGATGGCAATGACTACATTTTATTTATTAAATAATGTAGAGACCATCTGGTCTCCACTAGATGGCCCTAGTTCCCAGCCCTTAGGTAGACAGCTGCAAACGGGCATACTATTCAATACAGCACCTCTCCCAGAAGATATCCGGAATGGACAGCCCCTGAGGTACAAGGGAGGCTAGCCTAGGTTAGTGTGTAGCAGTGTAGATTTGCTTTCAGAGAAGAAGAGGATGTCAGTGTACTCTCCAAGTCAGGACCAGCGCATCCCAATAGGTGAACTAGGTGGTCGCCTAGGGCACCAGCCATTAGGGGGCAGCAAAGAGCAGTCATATGGGACTGCGAATGGAGCTCATCCCACTATTGGCCGAGAGGAGTAGAGACTTGGCAGGCCGTGAGCAGCAGAGACTCGGCAGGCCACAAGCAGCACCCATCTTGCTTGCGACCGAGAGAAGCAGAGTCTCAGAGGGCCACGAGCAGCACCTCTGTTTGTGTGTGTGTGTGCGTGTGTGTGTGTGAGTAACTGAAAGGGATTATTTGTACGAGAGAGCAATGGTATTACTGAGAGAGAGGAAGGGAGCCTGTGTAAAGTGCGTGTGTGAATGAGACAAGAACTTAAGGGGGTAGATTTTCAAAGCAACGTGAGCGTGTCCATGTGCGCACGGTTCCTGGTGCACGCATGCTATAAAATCGGATGGCCACGCGCACATGCACACTGGATTTTAAAATCCGTGCATGCATGTGCAGGTGGCATGAGCAGGGGGCAAATTTTCATAAAATACCCACGGCAACGCAATCATGCCTCCCCCAGTTCGCTCCAATTGGGCAATGTTCTCTCCACCTAGCTTGATGGAACAACAAGCTAGGTGGAGAGAACATTGTCCAAATCTCATCTTGGAGTGAGTTTCCTCACTCCGAAGGCCATCAAATCTTGAGAAGAGACCACTGTTCTGTTCGTACGTCTCATGTTGAATGTGAAAGCGACCCCCAACCCCCTACCTAATCCCCACCTCGAGTTACTAGGTGGGCCTACCATAGGGATACAAATACCTGTCTAGGGAGGAGGCACTATAGCAAGTCTCTCTCTCTCTCTCTCTCTCTCTCTCTCTCTCTCTCTCTCTCTCTCTCTCTCTCTCTCTCTCTCTCTCTCTCTCTCTCTCTCTCTCTCTCTCTCTCTCTCTCACTCACTCACTCATTCATACTAAAACAGGCTGTCTGGAAACATCGTGAACCATGATAAACCTTTACCGGCCTCTAGCGCACAATATACCACAAATGAAAGCGGTGTAGCTATTGGCCACGTTAACACTGTGGCTGTTTCGCAGCACATGATAACTCTTTCCTACTTTACATAAACTCCGCCCCCTGAATACAAAATTAAAAATTTGCAATCGCGTTAACGGCTGTTAGCGTGATTTGCGGAATTATCTCCTGCGGTAACTCCTTGGAAAATGACCCCCATAGTGGAAAAGTTGCACCATATCCCAAAACATCTTTTTTTCATTTTTAAGAAAGTCTATTCACCTTCTCTTCAGATATTGGAAAGACCAACTATAGTGACATTAGACTCTCTCTGGGAAATGACTGCTGGGCTAATGAAGCTTTTCAAGGAGCAATCTCAGCAGTTAGAGGATTTATCAACTAAAATAGATTTAGTCACCAGAGATCATCAGAAAATCTTAGTCGAACATTCAACCACTATGGAAGTATTACAGTCTGATATAAAAGAAGTGCAAAATGTAAATTCCTCGATTATTCGAGAGTGTTTGTGTATTATTAGGAGAATGCAGTCTTTAGAGAACTATTCTCGCCAATTAAATTTAAGGGTTAGTAATTTTCCAAAAATTATAGGATCACCTATTTCTGTCATAGGGCCTCATTTTCTAAAGTATGCTCCCTCCCTCTCTCACAGCCACAGCCAGCCAGAAACATGCTTCATCTCTTTCTCACACCAACAGACAGAAGAATGCTCACACACACACAGAAGCACCCACTCTCTCTCACTCACACACACACACAAACACACACAGAAGCACCTTCCCCCTTTCACATACACACCACACACACAAGCACCCTCCCCTTCTTATTTACACACCGCACACACGCAAGCACCTTCCCCCCCTCACAAACACACCACACACACACACACACAAACAATCCCCCACCCTGTCTCACATACACACCACACACAGAGAAGCACCTTCCTTCTCTCACATACATACACACACACAAACCGGCCCCCAGCTGAGCAGCTCCAAACTTCGGCACTGCCAACCTGGTCTCCGGTGGTGGCCAGTGGATCCAGTCTTCAGCCTAGCCGACCTGGTATCCAGCAGCGGTCAGCAGCTTTAGTCTATGGCCCCACCGGCCTGGTTTCCGGTGGCGGCCAGTGGCTACAATCTTCTGGCCCACCAGCCTGGTCTACAGCAGTGGCCAGCAACTCCTGTCTGATACATGCTGATGTTGGATACAGTGGCTCCACAGGTATGGGGCTATTGTGGAGCCACTGTGGGCATGCCCGAAGCCCCGAAAGGCCAATCTGCCCTTGAGCCATGCACGATAGCGCCCATGGAGCTCAATGGTACCTACAGCTCTCAACAACATTGGCACCCATGGCACTCAGCATCGGCATCCACAATATTGATGGCACTCTGTGGCACCCCCACACCCATCTGGTGCTGGTTGATGCCCATGAAGCTCAACAGCATCATAGATACCACTGATGCCTGACAGCGCTTGATGGTACCCTTGGTGCACAACGATGCCCATGCCTCATCCGGAATGTTCACTTTCAATGTACAAGTGCACCTCTGGCTCTTGATGGCATCCATGGCCCTTGACAGCATCAAGGGCTTCCATGTCACCTCACAGCGTTGATGGATTTCATGGTGCTCAAGGGCATCATGGCGCCCAAATGTGCACAGGGCGCTCAACAGCATCAGGGCATCCATGGCACTCGATGACATCTATGGCACCCAACAGTGTCAAGGATGCTCGATGGCATCAAGTGCGGCCATGGCATCAAAGGACATTGATGGCCATGCCACTTGATGGTATCCATGGTGCTCATGGCACTCGATGGCGTCCTATAGTGCTCACCGATGCCTACAGCACACAATAGCTCTTGACAGCATCTTGGGTGCACAACAGCACCCATGGCTCTTGACGGCATTCAACAGTGTCAAGCGTGGCCATAGCACCTTGATGACATTGAGGGCATCCATGGCCCCTGATGCATCCGTGACATCAATGCGTCAGACCATTGGAGCTCTGGCATGAATGTGTACAGGCAACCAATGTCAGGCATGGCATCAATGATACAGCAGTAATGCTGACTGCCCAGGCTCATGCTCATCCTCTCTCCCAAGCAGTCTGTACTCCCAGAGCTCACAAGCAAGAGGGGAGGCTATGTCAACTAGGGCACCATATGTGTAGATTAACTTGGGCCCATGGAGACTAGTTCCTAGGAGTGCAGGGAGGATGAGCTCTCCTTTCCAGATTAACGGTCCTGTCCTCAATTCCTTCATAGCCTGAGCTTCCATTGATGCTCTGCAGTCAGATAAAATGACATGGAACTCCTGCCTGGATAGGAACTCAGGCAAGTCCCCAGGCCAAAAAGCCTACATGAATGCATACAGTCAGACCCACCAGCACCTGAAAAAGACAAAAAAAAACCCCAGACAGATTAAGGAGCGTATACACAAATAAGCTGCAGATGAAAAATTATTTATAAGGAAAGAAAACAGTCTCTGCCAGGATGCACAGTACATTAGGCACACCATGCGGCTATCAGAGAGGCTTGAGTAGTAGGAAAAAAATAATGGGGAGAAAACAAATAAATTCCATAAGGTAAAGGATGAAAAAAGAAAACAGAAAGGCTCTGTTAGAAAAAAGAGCTGCAGCTCCAGAAAATTCACAGTAGTAGCTTTGAGGGAGAGAGCAAAGCTGAATACCGCGACAACATCGCTCCGCGGAAAAAGAAAGATTATGGAGCTCTGCCTAGGGGGCAGAGAGATAACTACAGCTGCACATGCTCGGTAGAGCATGCTGAATCTTGGAGCTCAAAGTTCTGTGATGGGCTCCATCTGATGATGTCACCCATCTGTGAGGACTGCCTTTCTGCTTATCCCCAGAGCTTAAACAGGAACCTGCTGACTCACCAAGAAAGCTCTATAGCTTAAAACAGACTGAGAGAAAGCAGGAAGTGTGACAGCAGGGACAGACAGCAAAAAGCTGAAGACTCCTGAGGCAGGGAGTCCAGGGAGCCAGCTCAAGCTAACTAAAACATAGCTCCAGAGAAGCAAACCTGGCTGAGGAGAAGCCAGAACTTCAAACAGGAAAGCTTAACCAGAAGAGTGTCTAGATCTGGTAGGAAAAGCTGCTGCTTAAAAGTAAAACAGTAACTAGAACTTTTTTGGATTTCTTGCTGTTAAGTTTGGGTTCACCTGACAGCTGGACTGTCACTCTCGGAAAGTACACAGAGTAAACAAATGTACAAATATACCTATTTAAACTGAAGGCTGCTATATGAAGAGTCATTATAAAAGAAGCAATCTTTACTATACGAGGGAAAACTTGGATTGGATTCCCACAGTCCGGGTAACTCAAAAGTTATCTGAACAAACCCCTTTGACTATTGACCTCCAGATGTATTACGCATTTTTCCAACATAGGCATAAGAACTGGGGAGGGGGGGGGACAGAGGCCATGCTCCCCCCCCCCCCAATTTCTACAGAAATGGAAGGAGAAACTCATTGGTCCAAAGAAGCAAACCGGACCAATATTGCAAGTAGCGACCAACAGACGAGAGGACCAGTGAACACCACGAAATCTTTATTCTGCACAAACCATCATAAAAAGCCCAACTCAGGCCAAGTTTCGCTCTATCAAGATCTGCTTCAGGGGCTATTCTGGTACTGCTATGTGCAAGGAAGTCTACTCCTTGTGCTCATGTACAATGGAATACAGCTTGTTAAATGACCTTTAATTTAAATCTCACCACCACAAACTAAATGCCGGAGAGTGAAACCACCATGAACACTGCATGCCGACTGGAAATGTGCCGTAATTGGTGTAATATGCTGTAATTGGTGTAAATTAACGTATGTCTTTGCTGACTTTCTTATGCAGATTGTTTAAAAATTACTCCCAAAATGTGTGTTCTAAAAGGTAGGTTTTAAGAATCACGCACAGTCGTCCACTTGTGCGCAGTTGCCGGCACGCGCACAAGGTCATGACAATTTTATAACATGCACTCGGAAATGCGCGCACATTATAAAATTGGCTACCTGCATGCACATGTGCACACGATCGCGTAAGGTGGGGATTTTAGTAGGTACGTGCGGCAAAGCGATAGGTCCAGTTCCCTCTTCCCTCCCAGTTTGCCACTGTAAAGAAGCGAACTTCCTAAACCCCCTACCTAACCTGCCTCCCTTTTACTCTACCAGCCCCAACCCGTAAAACCTTTTCTGACTACCCTAGAATTTTTTGTTTTAATACTTACCTGCAGTCCGGAGCAGCAGTAGGTTATGTGGTCGTTGGGTCCTGGCATGAGCTTGTGCACTGATGGTGCTGTGCCAGCCCACCCATGCCCCGCCCCCTCCCCACCCCTTTTTTGTCTTACCAACTTTATTCGCGTACCAGGAGATACGCACATGGCTGCAGGCTTCTTAAGATCCACATGGCGCACATAGGTCCCGGTCACTCGTGCATCTCCCTGATTTCCCGCGCGCAGGGCTTTTAAAATTAGCCCTTAAGTGCACATCTCCCACAAAGATAAAAAAGGCGAAGACCAAGATAAATAAGTTAAAAGCATCCATCTACAGTATTATACAACTTTAGTAGTTTAGTCTGTCTGTTTTATTCCACAGCTATTGCTGTGATGGTACAAATAATGCTTGATTATTCACAAATACTTAAGACGAAAGAAGCAAATTATCAAGATTATCAACTATGAGATATTATGTACAAATGTCTTCACAGCACAATAACCAATTTATTCAGAGTGGGTGACTTATCAAAATTGTTTTCCAAAAGTATTTTCTCAGAAAAAAAGTTTGTTTTTTCTTATAAAGGTATCACACATTTCTCTGCTGTATATCAAAATCTATGCTGATCTGTGTTGTACTTCTACTTATTTATCTTTTGCAAGTCCTAAAAAGCAGTACTTAAAATACATTTTATTTAACAAAATTTCAAAGTTCAAACAATATAAAAATGTAGACTCTCCTCAGATCCAAAAACATATGATGGCAAGACATTCAGTTTCATATCTATAATTGTTGATTGAAAGTAATTTTTAATTAAGGGGTGCTTGGGGAACCATTGCTTTTCATCGTGGCTGGCAATGGCAGCCAAAACGCTAACTCAATGACAATAAAAATGGTTATAGGAAAACAGTTGGATCTTTAGTCATGCCATAATTTTGCTATTCCAGTAGCATCTGTATCCTGCAAATCAAAATTCCTCAGGGATTCTAATAACTTACATACTGTCAAAAAGTGCAGGCTCTACAGATCATTTAAGCATGCATCCAGTCATACTCTCATACATGTCTTTAATGAAAAACAAGAGTAGAAATTAAAGGAGAAATCATACAAAAAAAGCAAGTTCTACTCGCAGCGTACACTAATAAGTTAATGCCGTTATACCTTCAGCCACAGCTAACCCTGAGGCAGGGTGTCCTAGTGCAAACGTGCCATAGGAAGGCCGCCTTGGAGTATAAACAGTTAAGAGGGATAGAGGAAGTCCCATAGAGGTTTGAAGGACGTCTGCTACGCCTGGCCTGCTGGCACGCAAGTAAAAGAAAATTATACTGCAGGAAGGGGGGGGGGGGGGGAGCCATGGCTGCACGGGGCCCAGATTTGCCCACCCTCCCAAAGACAGTCCTGTCTTCAGCAGTCTAGGTGGCAGATGCTAATTATTGTTATTGTAGTCCATGCTCTGATCCGCCCCTTATAATACAGACCTGTAAGACGATGGCTCTACGTCTTCTTTCTGCCCCTGTTGGACGTACGCCAGCGCCCAGTAGAGCTAATTTGCAATGGGAATCTGTGTGAATATATTTTATTTCACAAAATTTAAAACAGTAACATAACTGTACAGAAAGTAATGCAACATAGCTCTCCTGCTTTACTGTATCTTGGGATTTAATTTTTTGGCAATATTTCCTTCTGCTCTCAGTTGATTTGTTTCCCCCCAATCCTGTTAGTGGATTTGTGCTATTAGTATTAATATCACATATAGCTCATGGTTTTAATTTTTAATAGAATTATTTAATTATAGGAGTGACACTTACCAAATTAAAGAACATCATCAATCCTCCACTTGGCTCCCTTCACTGCTGCACAAAGCTCCGTCACACTGCACTCAGCATATGGCCATCCTTGTAGAGCTCACCGTTTCTGATTTTTGACCCAGAAGATTTCTCCTGCTCCTTTGGGCTTCCATCTGACACTATGAGCCTTTACTTGCAAATAACCTGGATTTTTTTTCCCCCTATTTTATTTCTCCCTCTCCCCATCTTACTTTAGTCCAGTCATTGCAGTGACAGCCCCTAGCAAAAAGGCCATATACCACTACTCCTTCCAAAAACTGACAACCATGGGCTCTAACCCCGGGCACAAGGAATTGCCATTGTGAAAATGACTGGGGACTCCCTCGCTCCCAGGAGCTGTGAAAACTACCTCTACAGCATCCCCCATCTGACCTGGCTAACCCAGAGAGTGGAAAACCTGGGTCAGGATTCAAACTCAGGCTCACAGCACTGTGCAGCACTTCTACTGAGCCACTGGGCCAGTCTAGAGCTCATTATTAAAATAAAATGTAATATTTTATTCTATTCTTGCACATAGCCATATGTTCAGAAGGTAAATATCAGTGTCCATGGTCCACCAGTCATGAAAGGCTTCAGAAGGAAGTCTGTGTAGTTTTGCTAGGCCTTTATTTATTTATTTTTTTAAATTTCTTAACCACCCTTCTAAAGTTCAGAGTGGGGAACAATAAAAACATCCATCATAATTCTACCGAAAGAGGGCAGGTTACAGTGATTCACTCCATGGTTCATAACTTGGGCTGCCTGGCCACAATCACACTGTGGCTTGTCCTTAATGTTTCTTTAATAGGAGACATGTATGTATTCACCCTTTAATGTCTGAAAGTGGTTAATGGCACTACAATGTCTTCAAGGAATGTCAAAACCAGGCAGCTCAATGTCTGTGTCTTAAATGAAGTATTTTGTTTGGGATGCTCACATTTTATCATTCTGTTCACCAGTGTGCTTCCATCTCTGGATAATATCCCAAGAGTGAGCTTTTTCAATAGGGACCAGGACTTGAGTTATCAGTGATGGATACTGTTGAGGTCTTGTTTATTTATTAGATTTTGATTGGTGTGAATAAAATGTACTTATACTTGGCTTATGAATTTGTGTTTTTGGACTGAAAATCTTTTTCTGTTCATAAAAACCCAGTCAATTAGTTGCCTGCCTACTACATTCTGCAGTTTCTGCATGCTTTACTTTGTACCTGAGGAAGTTTGTCTTGTTTCATGTATCTGCAACATTTTAATTAACTGAATCAAAGATAACAGTTCCTAAAAATACAGGCATCAATATTCAGATGGTTTGTCTGGCTATGTTTGGGACTCAGCCAGACAAAACATGAGTTTTATATTTCCCACTGCTCTGAATGCTTCAATTTATCCAGCTGTTTATCAGAATAAAAGATAGCCAGTAATATGGGCATCCAGGACCTCACTCATTCACAACTGCCTACTTTACAAAATGACACTACAAAAGATTGGGTAAAACAGGGCCGCAGCTTTATTAACCAGGAGACCCGAGCCTTACAACAATTAACGCTTAACAATAACTTATCCAAACATCCCCCCATTGACCGCCGCCTTTCAGCCAGGCGGTCAGAACCAGCCAACCGACTCAAACACCCCCAACCGGCTCTACACCAAGATCAGACCTCCGCCGCCATTAAGCAAGAGGTTAATCCGGTGGACTCCCGCCGCTGGCGAGCAAGGAATCAGGCCAATGAGGCCCCCGCCTTCTCCTAGCAAGGGGCCTTCTCCCCGGACAACAGCCCCCAGTTGCCCCCCCCTTAAATGACAACCAGCCTTACATAACAATATTGACTTGCATTGGCTCGGGCCATCCGCAAGAACCCCACCCCGCTGCGACGACAAACCCCCAATAAAGTGAACAAACAACAACATAATGAACATAAATAACAGGGAGGGAGGGAGGGAAAACAAAACCTGCCGCTCAGATGCCTAGAGCAACTGAGCTAGCCGGCTCCACACCCGCCCTAACCCCTCCCCCGGAAACCCTTGCAACACCAATCCCTGCCTGCCAAACTGCTTTCTCCCCCCCCCCCCCCCCCCCCCCCCCAGTCAATTAAACTCCCCTGCCTCCCGGACCGAGCACACGTGCGCTCGTGCGCTCGCACGTGGCCCGTGCACACGTGCGTCCGCACGCGGCCCGTGCCCCTACCCCCCGCCTAGCTGGCGCCGCCTCGCGACCTCCTGCTGACCCTCCCCCCCCCCCCGGCATCCTGGCCTCTCGGTGCCCACCGGGCACTCTGACTCGGCCAGGACCCGCCTTAATTCGTGGGCCTGGGCCCACATTACCCCGGCCGACCGGACACTGCGATCCGGTCGGCCTTTCAATAAGTTGGGGAAATTCTAGGGCAGAGTTAAGTTAGCCAACTAACTTAGGCCTGGATTTATCAAAATGCACAGTGGTTTGTGAATTCCACGGTGATGGGCCTGTGAATGCAAATTGCAATGAGAGAGAGAGAGTGTGTTAGAGAGAGAGAGACTAGCCGTAATGGCCTCATCCTAGGTAGGTATTTATATCTCTATAGGAGGCCCACCTAGTAACTCGAGGTGAGGTTTAGGTATTAGTGTACGGGGTAGGGGCCATTTTGACATTCAAAGTGAGAGGTATGAACAGAACAGTGCTCTCTTGTGAAGACTTGATGACCTTCGGCGTGAGGAAACTCACCCAAAGATGAGATTTGTGCAATGTTCTCTCAACCAACCTTGATGGACTTTCTACCTCTCTCTCTCTGAAAATGCCATATAGCACTTTGATAAATGACCCCCTTATTTGGCTAACTCTGATATTCAGAATTAGCCAGATAACATTTCCAGGTCATGCTGGAAAGCAGTTCTAAAGTTAACCAGATAAGTGTATCTGGCTAACAAGTATTTTATCTGCCCATATTCAATAGATCACCTAATCATCAGCTCTCTGAACAATATCTGTCACAATTTATCTAGCTAACTTTAGCCAGATAAATTGTCTGCAGACCACGCTGCTATATATAGACCTCATAGGTTTTTACCGGCTGAAAAGTTATTTTTATAAATACTGTAAATTTGTATTTTTAAATAGCTTAGATGGACAAACTGCTTATAACATTTTCTTAAGTGGAACCTCTTTTTAAAGGTTTTTTTTTTTTTTAGTGATAGCTTTAAATATATATTTTACTGAAATGCAGCCATTAAGCTAGAAGAATTATGAAATTAGCCAGTTCAAGTTGAACTATTTTACTGAAGACAGACCAAACTGTTACATATCTAATGACATTGTACTCTGTTGACCTATATTCATTTTCATGCATGGAGAAAACAATTTTCATCTGTAAACTGGTTGTTTGAAAATACAAGTAGAACTATGTGTGTTGAATATCAGCGTGCCTATTTTTAACCTCATTTAGAGAAAGCGTTTCCTGAGGGAGTAGTTTGGGCTTGATCAGAAAATAAAGCACGTGGATTGCATTTTCAAGTCTGAGGATGTTATTTTCCATGCAAAACCTACCCACACAAAAAGAGGGTGTGAAAGTCCCCGGGTGCCTTGTACCCAGGGCATGTTTCATAGTGAAATTCTGTGCGTGGCTTTGCTTTGAAAATTGAAATGTCTGTGGGTAAAACGTACACGCATTCTTTATGCTAAAGCAGACAGTGTGAATATTGCCCTCTTGAATGTGCAATATATAGAGATAAATAAAGACATATACAGTATATATACATATATACATAGTTATAAGATAGTAGCAAAGTAGTTTGGGCAGATAAGGACCACATAACCTACCCAGTTTGCCCTGTTGCCCTGTCTACTGTGCCAATGCAGACTCTGCTCTGTCACCAGTCACTTCCCTGTTCTGTGCTCACCACCACCCTGTGTATTTGAACTAAGCATGCTTGAATTCTGTCACTGTTTTGGCTATCAGATAGATAGATAGATAGATAGATAGATAGATAGATAGATGCTGATAGACAGATATAGATATGCATATTATTTTGTTTATTTTTGTGTCCAGAAGCCTCCTTCTGCTCCTCTAGGCTTCTAGCTCAATCAGAGTCTGCCTCAGCTAGGGTTATGGCACTGTGATCCTTCATAGCTCTCCTGCATTGTTTCACTCTCCTCCCACCTACCTAGCTTGGTCACTGAAGCAATAGCCCTGAGGCTTAAAAAGCATAAATTACAATTCTTTCCAGAACCCCACCTGAGTGCACTCTTGAGCAATGAGGGCTCCCTCCAGGGACCTCCACGTCATCCTCGATCTCTGCCTGCCCCAAAGAGCAGAAGACTCAGGAATCAAGACCCAGTCTCTGTGCAGT
This sequence comes from Rhinatrema bivittatum, assembly GCF_901001135.1. NCBI lineage: Eukaryota > Metazoa > Chordata > Amphibia > Gymnophiona > Rhinatrematidae > Rhinatrema > Rhinatrema bivittatum. The sequence goes on along the minus strand of NC_042622.1, from coordinate 126,058,580 downwards.
GCTGCAGGGTCATTGAGCCATTCCTGTTACATTTTGTTTTTTTTTTTTATATTCTGGCTTGATGGTGCTCGGTTATTATTTTCAAAATAAAATATGATGGGAGGGAATAAATAGACAGATGTGTGCAGTACTCAGAGAACACGTATAACATTAGTCTTTTTAGTGTAATGGAGTTAGCTGGAATAGAGCACAGGAGAAAGGAGGCACAAGGCATGTTGTCAGATACAGAAACTTATTATACAGAAGGGTCTGGAAAAGAGTTGTTTGTAGGCAGAGCAGTTGCCCACTTTATGGATCATATATAACTTATTCTGATGTCATAATTTTTCCACAACTCTGCAATCACCATTAGTAGCAGATCCTGGCTTTGGATCCTTGCAACCACTTAAGCTTATTGATTAAAAACTTCCTAAATTAAATTAATGTCCACATGTTACTAAAATTTCTTTAATTAACCAAAGAAAATTGTAGTGAATCCCACAGGCTGACATTTTTTAGTAGCTTCTGAATTACTGAAGCTCAGGCTTCTAGCTTGGCTCAGAGAAATTCTGGCCTGAGCCCTAATGGCAAAGAAGCAGAGCATGGAGGCTGAGCACCACCTTGCAGGAGATGAGGAGTACAGCCCAGTGATCCGTTAACCACGCCGACAGATGCCCAGAACATCACCATGGAATCTTGCAGAAAAAAATCTTGCAAGCATTTAGTCTGAAGACATACAAAACAAAGACATACTGCTCACAGAAATCTAGGGCATAAGAAATCTAACATGAGCTAAAGTGGCCTGGTCTGCAATTCCAAAATGACATCTTTCATCTAGTTTTTAGTCTGAATAAAGACATAGCTCCATGAAGTTCAGTATTCTAAGTGTTTTAGATACCTCTTGATGAGCCTTTTGTTTTTCTACATCCATGCACGCCAACCACATCAGCTAGGTAACTAAGTTCCATGGCAATACACAATACACTCTCAAAAGCCTCCAACTTTAACCAAACACTGCAGCTAGACTTTTGGTAAGGACCAAATCTACTGACCATGTTGTGCCAATTTTGTGTCAGCTATACTGGCTCCTAGTTGAGAACAGGCTAACATTTTTAATTGCTTTGTCTTCAAAATATCTGAATATCTTTCACAACTTCTGCTTCCTACACCCTCATAAGAGAACTTTGATCTTCCCAATAGGCCCTTCTATCCTCCCCTCCATTGACTTCAACCAGACCAACGTGCATGAGACTTCATGTATTCAGCTGCTCTGCCCCTAAAATATGGAGCAAGGTATCATTAACGCTGCACCTGAAAATTTGTTTCCTCATCTTCCAGAGAAATGTCAAAGCTTGGCTGTTGAGGAAGGCCTTCCACTCAACTCCACCGCAGAGACTACTCCACTAGCACCTGCCCACCTGAAGATTTCCTCACTGTGAATTCCACAAGGTTCACACATTTCTGGGCTACCTCTAGCTAATCAGTTCTTAATATCTTTCACACTGCTGGTGGTTAACTTACTTCAGAACTATGCAATTTATGCCTACTGCACCCACTTCCATATTCCTAGTTAATGTACCCTATATCATATTTATTTGTTTACAATCTCTCTCTCATCTGCATGTCTCTATTACTTATGTATTCAATGTTTTGTTATTATGTAATTCGCCACGGGCCTACCTTTAGAAAAAGGCTGAATATCAACTGCTTACAAATAAACACAGAACAACTAAGAACATTGCTAGCTTATTTTTATATACCCTTATTGAACTTACTGTATTTTCTAGAGCTACATCCTTTTATTCCTTTGATTTTGACAGTAAACCTTTATCTGTGTCCATCTGTGAAGCCATGGGTCCTCTTGTGAGTAAATTGTTGTGGCAGACTTTCACTATCCCATACACCTTGCTCTACTAGCAAATCCTGAATCCTGAAACAGGCTGAGTGTTTCCTCTGAAATGCTTATGAAATTGTTAGCATAGCCTCCTTTAACCAAGAATAATGAGCAAATTCAGATTGAAACCAGGAAGGGTAAAATGGCAGGGGGTTTACCTCGCAGATATATGGACTAAACAATGAGGGAAATACTAGAAAAAAAGGAAAAGAGAGAAGATGGGTATAATTACAAGATGCCATCTGTATCATCACCATAGAAACAAAGGGGATATTTTCCAAGCTGCGATAGGGTCTTATCGTGGCGGTAAGATTTAAATTAGTGAGAGGGGAGTTGTTGGGGCACAGTTAGGGAGGGAATTATGCTAAGCGGCGGCGGCACTGCTACCAGCGATAATGTTTCGAACATTATTGCTGGCAGTAGCATAGGGAATAGCACCACCTTTTACGGTGGCGCTATGCCCGCGATAGCCTGCAGCCGGCCGCACTGCCATGGTGCAGCTGGCTGCAGGCTATCACCTGACCGCTCCCTGCTTCGCCCCCCTGCCCCCCTATAGTGCAGGTTCATCATTCCACACGGAATGATGAATCCTGGCCTAAGAAAGATGAAAGTGGACCCCAGGACTAGCCTGAGTGAGTTCTTTGGACTTTAATCATCTAGTCTCTGAACATCAAGGTTGACAATGTCTTTGATTCTCTGGGTTCTGTGTGGCTATTCTCAGTTGTGCATAATTGTTTTGGCACCACAATCTGTGATGCTTGCTTGAAAATCAGCTTTGTTTATTGTATTTAATAAATGTATATATCTCATAACAGTAAAAACAGTAGAAGTGGGTCAGTGCTATACCGGGGTACAAATTATATCACAATGACAGAGAGGAGCACTCGGGAGGAGATGTGGCGCTTTATGTCTGGGATGGCATAGAGTCCAACAGGATAAACATTCTGCATGAGACTAAATACAAAATTGAATCTTTATGGGTAGAAATCCCTTGTGTGTCGGGGAAGACTATAGTGATAGGGGTATACTACCATCCACCTGGTCAAGATGGTGAGACGGACAGTGAAATGCTAAAAGAAATTAGGGAAGCTAACCAAATTGGTAGTGCGGTAATAATAGGAGACTTCAATTACCCCAATATTGACTGGGTAAATGTATCATCAGGACACGCTAGAGAGATAACGTTCCTGGATGGAATAAATGATAACTTTATGGAGCAATTGGTTCAGGAACCGACGAGAGAGGGAGTAATTTTAGATCTAATTCTCAGTGGAGCACAGGACTTGGTGAGAGAGGTAACGGTGGTGGGGCCACTTGGCAATAGTGATCATAATATGATCAAATGTGATTTAATGACTGGAAGAGGAACAGTGTGCAAATCCAAGGCTCTTGTGCTAAACTTTCAAAAGGGAAACTTTGATAAAATGAGAAAAATTGTTAGAAAAAAACTGAAAGGAGCAGCTACAAAAGTAAAAAATGTCCAAGAGGCGTGGCCATTGTTAAAAAATACCATTCTAGAAGCACAGTCCAGATGTATTCCACACATTAAGAAAGGTGGAAAGAAGGCAAAATGATTACCAGCATGGTTAAAAGGGGAAGTGAAAGAAGCTATTTTAGCCAAAAGATCTTCATTCAAAAATTGGAAGAAGGATCCAACAGAAGAAAATAGGATAAAGCATAAACGTTGGCAAGTTAAATGTAAGACATTGATAAGACAGGCTAAGAGAGAATTTGAAAAGAAGTTGGCTGTAGAGGCAAAAACTCACAGTAAAAACTTTTTTAAATATATCCGAAGCAGAAAGCCTGTGAGGGAGTCAGTTGGACCGTTAGATGATCGAGGGGTTAAAGGGGCACTTAGAGAAGATAAGGCCATAGCGGAAAGATTAAATGATTTCTTTGCTTCGGTGTTTACTGAAGAGGATGTTGCGGAGGTACCCGTAATGGAGAAGGTTTTCATGGGTAATGATTCAGATGGACTGAATCAAATCACGGTGAACCTAGAAGATGTGGTAGGCCTGATTGACAAACTGAAGAGTAGTAAATCACCTGGACCGGATGGTATACACCCCAGAGTTCTGAAGGAACTAAAAAATGAAATTTCAGACCAATTAGTAAAAATTTGTAACCTATCATTAAAATCATCCATTGTACCTGAAGACTGGAAGATAGAAAATGTAACCCCAATATTTAAAAAGGGCTCCAGGGGCAATCTGGGAAACTACAGACCGGTTAGCCAGACTTCAGTGCCAGGAAAAATACTGGAAAGTGTTCTAAACATCAAAATCACAGAACATATAGAAAGACATGGTTTAATGGAACAAAGTCAGCATGGCTTTACCCAGGGTAAATCTGCTTCACTTTTTTGAAGGAGTTAATAAACATGTGGATAAAGGTGAACCAGTAGATATAGTATACTTGGATTTTCAGAAGGCGTTTGACAAAGTTCCTCATGAGAGGCTTCTAGGAAAAGTAAAAAGTCATGGGATAGGTTGCGATGTCCTTTCGTGGATTGCAAACTGGCTAAAAGAAAGGAAACAGAGAGTAGGATTAAATGGACAATTTTCTCAATGGAATGGAGTGGACAGTGGAGTGCCTCAAGGATCTCTATTGGGACCCTTACTTTTCAATATATTTATAAATGATCTGGAAAGAAATACGACGAGTGAGATAATCAAATTTGCAGATGACACAAAATTGTTCAGAGTAGTTAAATCACAAGCAGATTGTGATAAATTGCAGGAAGACCTTGTGAGACTGGAAAATTGGACATCCAAATGGCAGATGAAATTTAATGTGGATAACTGCAAGGTGATGCATATAGGGAAAAATAACCCATGCTATAATTACACAATTTTGGGTTCCATATTAGGTGCTACAACCCAAGAAAGAGATCTAGGCGTCATAGTGGATAACACATTGAAATCGTCGGTTCAGTGTGCTGCGGCAGTCAAAAAAGCAAACAGAATGTTGGGAATTATTAGAAAGGGAATGGTGAATAAAACGGAAAATGTCATAATGCCTCTGTATCGCTCCATGGTGAGACTAAATACTGTGTACAATTCTGGTCACCTCATCTGGTTGCCTCATCTCAAAAAAGATATAATTGCGATGGAGAAGGTACAGAGAAGGGCGACCAAAATGATAAGGGGAATGGAACAGCTCCCCTATGAGGAAAGACTAAAGAGGTTAGGACTTGTCAGCTTGGAGAAGAGACGACTGAGGGGGGATATGATAGAGATGTTTAAAATCATGAGAGGTCTAGAACGGGTAGATGTTAATCGGTTATTTACTCTTTCAGATGGTAGAAGGACTAGGGGGCACTCCATGAAGTTAGCATGGGGCACATTTAAAACTAATCGGAGAAAGTTCTTTTTTACTCAACGCACAATTAAACTCTGGAATTTGTTGCCAGAGGATGTAGTTAGTGCAGTTAGTATAGCTGTGTTTAAAAAAGGATTGGATAAGTTCTTGGAGGAGAAGTCCATTACCTGCTATTAAGTTCACTTAGAGAATAGCCACTGCTATTACTAGCAACGGTAACATGGAATAGACTTAGTTTTTGGGTACTTGCCAGGTTCTTATGGCCTGGATTGGCCACTGTTGGAAACAGGATGCTGGGCTTGATGGACCCTTGGTCTGACCCAGTATGGCATTTTCTTATGTTCTTACAACATGACACTGTTGTGTTGTCACCCACAGTGCGAGAGGAGAGGCAGAAGTATAATTATCACAGGTTTGTTCTGGAGCTTCCAGCCAGTACATATTGATTACACAAATATAGATAGGGCTTTTGATTTTAGGTTTTAACCGATAAACCTCAATGCAAAAAATAAACAGGTGTTTATTAGATATACAACAGAAAAGTACTACTTCCTCCAGCATTCTCTCATTTCTCTTTCGCGTATTATGGATTCTCCAATTTGTTTTTATGTTTTCATACTAACAACTCCTCACCTGCACAAATGTATATATTTGATTCAACTGGAAAAAAATACCCAACAATAGTTCCTGCATCACAAAACAACAAAAAACTATGGATTTCTGGTACCCACAAAGAATCCTTAATTAGCTAGAAAATAAATGCCTACATTTACAATTTATAAAAGCCTAAATATAGGGAATAGTGTTTCCTGCAGCTAGCAGGAAACAAAGGAGTCTGGTACCTGTTAATTTAGAATACTCTTGTCTACCACCTAATGGATGCACCTAATATTGCCACATTTAATATTGTTAATAGGATTAAGCATATTAAAAAGAGTCACGAGATTGGTCTTTCTCTCACTTGCCATGTGCAATCATGACTGAGAGGCAGTGCTCTTTATGCCTCAATGCACATCACTTTTAGCAAGAGAAACAACCATTACTTTTGTCTTTCCCAGAAAGAGCTTCTATGAACTCACACAAGTATGGCAAACTTTGGAGTGCCTCCACCTGGCACTGATACAGATACTGACAATCCTTCCCATGTAAAGCAATGAGATCAGTTTTAGTTTAAAGGAAGAGAAAAGGAAAAAAAACAGCAAATCTAAGTACATCCCAGTCATGCTCTTCAAGAACATATTTTATGTATTTGATTCAACCAGAAAAAAAGCTGAAACCGTGATAGCTCAGTCAGTAAGAGGAGTAGATTTCCACTTTAAAGACCCTGGTTTAAGCCCAGGATGTGGTAGCAATTCCCTCTTATAAACTGCTATTAATCAATAGAAAATAGCCACTGCTTATTGCTGGTTTTAGTAGCATGGGATCTGTTTAATGTTTTGTACTTGGCAGGTACTTGTGACCTGGATTGGCCACTGTTGGAAACAGGATGCTGGGCTTGATGGACCCTTGGTCTCACCCAGTATGGAATTTCTTGTGTTCTTATGATATTGTACCAAATGGATCCTGTTTGATTTTGTAACTAGTAGATTAGCCCCCAAAATTACATGTTGACTCTTAGCTGAGAACTGGTGGTCAGAGTTTTATTTATTTATTTTCATTTATATGCCACCCATATCAGTGTCCACAGGCAGTTAATATGAGAAAACATGCATAACCAAAGTACAATTAACACACACGACAGCAACTTAAATAAAAATCTTAATCATTCTAATGACAGACTCAAAAGCTTGTTGAAGTTAGATCTTAAAGATTTTTATACATTCCATTACTCTTAGCTCTTGGGGCAGTGTTTTCCAAAAAAACTGGTGCTGTGGTTGAGGAAAGCCCTTTCTCTTGCTTCTGCAAGTTTGGCCTGATGGCTCGATGGCACATCGAGTAATGCTCATTGTGAAGAGGGCAAAGTTCTTGATGGGTTGTTAATCTTTAGCATTGCATTAATCCAGGGGAGAGAATGGATCATTAGGAGTTTATATACTAGAACAGAGATTTTATATTTTATTTATTTATTTAGAATTTTTATATACCGACATTCTTGATAAAAATATCAAATCATATCGGTTTCCATTGAAACAGAACAATCGCGGCTATGGCGCTACATTGAAACAAGTCATCAAATCGTTAAATAACAGATAATTATAAATCAAACAAGTCGTCAAAAAACAAATGACAAATAAAATAGAGTAGCATATACAGTGGTAACAAGGCGATACATAAAGTAAGGCGTCTAATATATATTGCTATGAGTATGAGGAATAGAAAGGGCGTGGTGGGGCCCAGAGGAATCGGGTAGCCATGAGGAAGGAGAGGGTTGAGAAGATCAGGCTGAAAGATGGGGGAAAGGAAGAGGGAGGAGAGGGGAGGGATGAGTGGCATTAAATCATGATCGGGGGATATGCTAGAGAGGTTGTGTCTCTCTACGGTTCAGTTAAGTCCATTGACCAGTGTCTCCCTAATGTCCTGTTATGTCCTTTGACCAGTGTCCGAATGTTCTCGAGCCACCAGGAAGGCTTGTCTGAAGAGCCAAGTTTTGAGGTGTTTCTTGAATGTTTGAAGACAGGGTTCTTGTCTCAGCTCCGGAGGAAGCGAGTTCCAAAGGGTGGGCCCGGCTGTAGAAATAGCGCGTTTTCTTAAAGTGTTTACCATTTCTTTACCATTCAATAGGTAGCCAGCGTAGTTCACAAAGGACTGGCAAAATATGATCCCTTTTCTTCGCTCCAGAAATTAGCTGTGCCTCACACTTTTGAAGAAGCGGAAGGGCCTCAAAGATGACGCAGGGAGGCCCAAAAAAAACTGAATTACAATAGTCCAGTAATGTTAGAATGAAAACTTAAATGAACCTGTGGAAGTTGTCTGGCTGCAGTAGTAGTTTTAGATCTCGAAGGAGCCACAGTATGTAAAAGCCAGATCGAATGATGTTTTTTATACGAGGAGTGGACAATAAATTGAGGTCAACAATAACTCCCAGGCTTCGAGTGTGTGGAACAATGGGTAGAATAATCCCCTCAATTGTCACAGATGATGGAATAGGTATTGCTGGACTCTTTCGAACCACTAGGATTTCAGTCTTTGCCAGGTATAGGGTCAAGTTATTGTGTGCTAGCCATTGCTTTACTGTGTTTAGGCATAAAGGGGTAGATTTACAAAAAATGCGCGTTTGCGTACTTTTGTTGGTGCACCAGTCGCAAACAAAAGTACGCTGGATTTTAGCAGATACGTGCGTAGCCGCGCGTATCTGCTAAAATCCAGGATCGGCGCGCGCAAGGCTGCCGATTTTGTGCAGCCGGTGAGCGCCGAGCCGTGCAGCCTGCCTCCGTTCCCTCCAAGGCCGCTCCAAAATCGGAGCGGCCTCGGAGGGAACTCGCTTTCGCCCTCCCCTCACCTTCCCCTCCCTTCCTCTATCTAACCCACCCCCCCGGCCCTATCTAAACCCCCCCCCTACCTTTGTCCGGGGATTTACGCCTCCCGGAGGGAGAAGTACGCTGGATACTGGAAGTATACTGGATACGTATACTGGAAGTATACTGGATACGTATACCGAACTGTTGGATGTAATTGTTTAATTGTTTAATTGTTCAATTGTTTGATGTAATTTTCTAATCTTGGTTCTGTGTAAACCGAAGTGGTATGTACTAGTACATGAACTCCGGTATAGAAAAGCCTTTAAATAAATAAATAATAAATAAATAAGTAAGTAAATCCCCGCATGCCAGCGGGCTGCTAGCGCGCCGAGACGCAACCTGGAGGCGGTTCCGGAGGACGCGGCCACGCCCCTGGACCACCCCTGGCCGAAACCACGCCCCCGGGCCCGCCCCCGAAACGCCTCGTCCCGCCCCCAAAACGCCACGTCGATCGGCCCCGCCCCCAACATGCCCCCGTCAAAAAACCCCGAGACTTACGCGAGTCCCGGGGCTCTGCGCGCGCCGGCAGGCCTATGGAAAATAGGCGCGCCGGCGCGCAAGGCCCTGCTCGCGTAAATCCGGGCGGATTTACGCGAGCAGGGCTCTTAAAATCCGCCCCATAGTGTTCAGGGAAATAGTGTCAGCCCAAAATGACGTGCGAGGAAAATAAAAATGAGGGGCAAATCAGTAACAGGAAAGCACAGGAATATTTACTGGGCCAACATTTTTAATTTGTTGTGGCTCCTCAGTCCAAGCGGCACTGTTACGAATGGGCTCACTCTGAATTAATAAAAACTGTGTGCCATGCCAAATAAGGTCAGCTTGCATTTGCATTAATCTGAGGACATTCCCAATGCTGGAATCTGAGCTGACATGCTAAGGACACGGCCAGAGGGAAGTTCATACTGCAGAAGTCTTCCTCTCTTGCATGATAAGAGCATGCCAATGTTTGAAAGCTTTTAAGAGCAGGAGAAAAGAGAGACATGTCCTTTTCTCACTAAAATGCAATGGACTGAAAGAATGTTCAGAAGGGAGAACATGTCAAAGGCATATTTTTTTTTAGCCAACAGGGAGGATTGTCAAGTCCATGAAAACTATAGCGCAAAGTTTTATATTTCTACAAGCTTTTTTTTATTTGTATGTATTCTAACATCCAGTAAATACAGAATGATACACTAATGCTGCTTAATGCTGCATTCTCTTCTACTGTCAATGGACAGAAAATAATTCCATTAATATGTCCTTTTGCTCTTTCTTATTTTCAAAGCATGCTAAGAGGTCTCAATATTTCTTGTTGTATTGCAGCTCACAATCGGATGCCCAATGACTGGAATATCTTGAAGTAAAGAATTTGAGATTAGTGAAATGGTAATTGTTATTATTTTATTCCTAAGTACTGGTGATCTAAGAAGGAACTTTTCTTATCCCTTACTCAACCTGCAATTTGTGAGACACATATCTGCACTCAATAATTCCATTTGCCTTTCACTTTTCATTTAGGAAGATAGCAATATTCTTCTGGCAACTCATGTTGCTTGAAAAGGCACTCACTACTATGGAGCTTACCTACACAAGAGTACTTAATGCCTTTCAAGTTACTCTCCAAAAGGAACAAAAAAATTGTCATTAATGAAAGTTGACTACTGGGACAATGATTTTGAGGAGAAACAGAGAATTTCACTTGTATTACATCCCAGACATAAATTAATTATATTTAATTTTTTTTTTTTAAATTTATCCCACACCTTTTCATTAGTAACTCAAGGCATGTAGGTATTTCCCCAGCCCCAGAGGGTTTACAATCTAACAGGTCAATACAGTACGACGCGCTAAAAAAGCGTGTCCGTTTTCTGCGCCCACTCTTTGAATGCACGCTCAGCCCCCTCTCCTGGGCACGCGATACAGAATACAAATGAGGGGGTCACTAAAAAGAGGTGCTAGGAACAATTGCGCACCCCTAGCTCTTCCTTGGCCCAGAAGAGGTGGCTGTCAGTGGATTTGGAAAATGGACACTCAATTTTACGAGTGTCTGTTTACCTAAACGGTGCACAGCTACGGGATAGGAAAATGGACGCTTGTAAAGTTGAGCATCGGTTTTCCTAACCTGACCAGCTGGCACATTTTTTAAAAAAAAATTTTTTAAGCTTTTTATTTACCTTTCAGTTCCTCCGACTTAATATTGCTATGATATTAAGTCAGAGGATGTACAGAAAAGCAGAATTTTCTGCTTTTCTGTACACGTTTTCAGACTTCTGAGCATAAAATGTGCGGATCAGCTGCAAATGTTTTTCCTGTATCCTGGGAGAATGACTAATAGCTTCATCGAAATGCATTTGCATGTAATGAGCTCTATTAGTTACAAGAAGTGTCTGCGGGATTTAAATCCTGGCTTCCCTGGTTCTCAGCGTGCTGTTCTAACCACTAGACCACTCCTCCTCTCCACAACATGGTTTTAGGAGACTGATCGATTATAAATACCATAGTCTTACACTCAGATTTTAGCAAATGATAAGGTACATTTAAGGGAGATTTGTCTTTATTCAATGGCATTCTAACAATTTAAAATGGAATTTACCATTCTGATATCAAAGGGTAGAAACCTAGATCTGACTGACAAATGATTTTGTCCTTTTTGTATCTATTAGAAGATCTTTTAATAGCAATTTTTAAATTACCTATGGGGCTTGCACGCACATTTTCAAAGTGAAAGCCCACACAGAGTTTCCTTTTGAAAATCTGGCCAGCTGGGGGACAGCAGGTCCAATGTGCCTTTGGAAAGTCCATGCTAGGCTTTCAAAATGAAAGTCCCATGTGAACTTTCTCTACCACTACTTCTCTCCGTTCCTTTCTGGACATGGGTAAAAATACCCAGGCTGATCAAAGCAAGGGTACTATTATGCAAGGGGAAGGAGGTAGGGGCAATTTTCAGCAGGAATTTTCTCAATGGTTAACAACTGTTATCCATGGGAAAAGGTTTGAAAATTGCCTTCTTTATGACTCAGATTCTGTGAATCATAACACAACAATACCACTACCATATGTTTGTCTCCCAGAAGCATGAAAATACACAAATACATATAATAACACAACCAAACACTTGTGTCACTCAGGTTCCAATACTAATACAACTGAGCATGTCCATGAGTATTGTAGACACAGTCAATTACACAACTAAAAGCCTATCACTCTGAATGAGACAGACAGAGCGGTTCTATAATGAGGCAGGGTGAGGCGGCCGCTTCAGGCAGCAAGATTTTGAGGTGGCAAAATTTCCCCTTGAAACCTTCCTGCCACAGCCGCCTCACCCTTCATGCAGGCAAACTCTGGCGGCAGGACTGGTGGCGTGGAGCAGTGGCAGCATTGGTGGCATGGAGCAGTGACATGCAGGCGGGGTTTCCATTCCCTGCCAGCAAAAGGAAGGTCCCATGGCAGTGCTGGTGCAGAGTGCAGCATGGCGGAGAGACAGCGGGGCAGCACTGTGGCTGCAGTGCAGAGTACAACATGGCAGAGAGAGAGTGGATCAGCGTGGTGGCTGTGGCGCAGAGTGCAGCATTGCGGAGAGCGAGTGGGGCAGCGCAGTGGCTGCAGGCCACAGTCCCGGGGATCGAGGTGGAGTGTGTGTGTGTGTGTGTGTGTGTGTGTGTATGAGAGGGTGGTAGGGGTGGAGTGTATGTGTGTATGCAGCACTGAGGAAATCCTGGCTACAAAACTCAAAATCAGGATTCTTTCATGGGGGACAGCAAAGCAGAAAGACCCAAAAGATCACTCACAAAAACTCCTAGTGAAAACTGTCCACACAGTGAGTTGTAATACAAAACAAATTCTATACTAAAAACAAAAGCAGAAGCTTCAGCAGTGCAAAAATAGAAAAAGTACAGATAAAATAGTTCTTCACACAATATCCAAATGGTAGACAACCTCAATCAGTCAGAAGAGAAAAAAATTACCAGAATCAATTTATCAGGTTGCTTGAATAACAAGTTCAGGAATTAGGACTTCCTTTGCTCCCGAATGGTTTCCTCTCCCTTAGGCCTTGCTTGGACTTAAAATCCTCTTCTCCACAGACAACTATTATCACAGAATCTGATTGGTGGTACTCAGCCTCCAAGATGAGTCTCCTCCCATTGAACTTAGAAAAGTAACTCTCCTGAACACTACTTGCTGAGCTCCTCCTGGAACTGACTCCAACCAATATAAGGCAAACACACTCTCTTACATGGCAAGAAAAGCAATCTATACTCTCCACTTCTGCAGGCCTAGGGATTAGTCACTTATTACTTCTCCAACTCCCCTGGTTGATGACAGTCCTGATGACTCATGTAGTTACAATTGTAAGCTTGGACAGGCACCACTCTTTAGGGGATGGGTCAAAGAAATCAATCAAAATTCCTCTACTCCCATGAAACCTCCCAGAAGCTGGACATTTCTATTTTTACTCTATGATGAAAGCTACTAGCCTGAACCTCAAAGGGCCACATTCAGATATTGTCCTCTTAAGCTTATAGTTTTATATTCATGTTGCTCTGACTTTTTTATTTTAAAAAAGTCAATGGTGCAAAGGAGTAACAATGAGGATCATCTAGAGATATATGTGACATTTGTGGTATGCCATCTGGTTCTGTAGATTTCCCTAGTAAAGCCTGCCTGATGGCTTTACTGTCCTCATGCATTTATATCCAGCTCTACCAGTATTGTTAGTTGGGAAATGTCATTCAGACCCTCTTTAAACATAACATAGAGAAGAAATGAAATATTCAACCAAATTGTTCAGGATTTTAATCTTCTCTGCGAGAATTTTAGCATATTTGCCAAATGAGTGGGCAAATTACTGTTTGATGTAGAACTATAAAGAAAGACTCTGATTGAAAAGTTAGATGTTGTGTTTATCTGCTGTTTCCTGCAGTTCTCTGGTTTTCTCCTTCCATGAAAAATATCATATTGCCTCTGTATCGTGCCATGGTGCAATTGCACATTGAATACTGTGTGCAGTTTTGTTCGCCCCCATCTCAAGAAAGACATAGCAGAACTAGAAAAAGTGCAGAGGAGAGCAACCAAAATGATAAAGGGAATGAAACATCTCTCCTATGATGACATGCTATGCAGGCTAGGGCTCTTCAACTTGGAAAAGAGAAGGCTGAAAGGGGACATAACAGAAGTTTATAAAATTATGAGTGTGGTAGGAATGGGTAAAGGATGGTTAGTTACCCTTTCAAATAATACTAAAACAAAAGGATACACAATGAAACTAGCAACCACCCGATTCAAAACAAATTGTAGAAATTACTTTTTGACTCAGCACACTATCAAACTATGAAATCTGTTGCCTGAGGACGTAGTCAAGGCAACTAACATAGCGGGGTTTAAGAGATTTGGACAAGTTTCTAGAAGAAAAGCAGGCCTGATGCCACCAGTTGTGTAAACTGTGCAACTGTACAGGGTAGCACACCCAGGGAGGTGGGGAGCGGCATCGGGAGCAGGGAGAGATCCATGTGGCCACTGGTGGACCCAATCCCACTGGCGGCAAAAGCAGAAGAAGGCCTGCATGGCCTTCTTCTGCTTTTGCATGGACCCCATCCAACCGTCAGCAGAAGAAGCAGCAGAGCGCATGCCACATCCCAGTGCATAAGAGGAAGCCCATCCTGCAGCTTCTCATGTGCCAGCCCCACGGTTTTCAATACTCATGGTGCTAGCACTTTATACTCATCTCGCGAAGCACGAGATGAGCATAGAGAAAGTGCTAACACCGTGAGTGTTAAATACCATGGTGCTGACACACAGGAGGAGCTGCAGAATGGCTGCTTTGCCCAATGAATGAGCTACATCTCTATGCAGCAGCAGCAGCAGTGGAGGAAGAATATGAGGCCCGTGGACGCTGCCTGCCTGGGGAAAAGATGCAAGATGAGTTTTCTTGGAGGTTTGTTTGGTCCCATTTGTGAGACTGACATTGTTCTGAATGATTCAGAAACAAAAAAAAATGGCAAAAAGCAAAACTGAAGATGGGTAAGTAGAAAAACACTTTTTATTTTACAATGGAGAAACAGATACAGGAAAGGCTGCAAGAAAAGGTTAAATGAATGCATACATGTGTGTGTTTGAATGGGATGCCTGGGATGGGTATGTGTGTTTGTGTGTGACTGAGAGCCTGGCTGGAGGGTGTGTGTGAATGAAAGTCTGCCTGGGATGGGTGGGTGGATGTGAATGGGAACTTGACTGGGATGGGTGGGGTGTGTGTGTATATGGGAGTCTGCCTGAAATTTGAGTGAGTGAGGGTCTGTGAATGGGCGCCTGCTTAGGGTTGGGGGTGTGAATGGTAGCTTGCCAGGAGGGGGGATATGTGTTGTGTGTGTCAGAGAGAATGGGGCTGCAGGTGGATCCCAATCAAAGAAGAGCTGGAGACACCTGGGTGTGTCAGAGAAAAAAGCATGTGCGTGTGAGCTTGTGTGTGTATATACAGTATATAAGAGAGAAGAAAACGTGTGCATCCCACTCTCACCCAATCCATGACAATCTCAGGGTGACTAGAAATCAA
The DNA here is from genome assembly GCF_901001135.1 of Rhinatrema bivittatum. NCBI lineage: Eukaryota > Metazoa > Chordata > Amphibia > Gymnophiona > Rhinatrematidae > Rhinatrema > Rhinatrema bivittatum. The sequence continues at coordinate 126,043,399 of NC_042622.1, read as the reverse complement.
AAGTTCCTAAGTAGGGAGAGCATAAATTTTTAAAATCCTTTTTAGTTTTATTTTTTGAGTGTTATTTGATGTGTCTGCTGTTCTGAAATATTTTATTAGCTTTTGAGATATTAAAAAAAATGTGTATATGAGTTTTTAATTATTTGATCTTTTATTTGTTTTTGAAATATTATTAGTATGTTTTTACTATTATGATTATATCTTTATTATATTTCTTGATTTTGTTTGATGTTTGAGGAATGGTGATGGTTCTGGTTTTTTAGTGTTACACTATAAAGAGAGTCTGACTTTTTGTGATTTCCAGTTCAGGTTTTGTCATGTTTGCTTTTCTACTTTATGGTTGCACTATTCTGTATTTCGTGAGAGTCTATTTATATTCTGCATGTATGACTGAGGTGAGGTATTCTCCTAATAGGAAGTGTTTAGTGTTTTAAGGCTTTCAGAAAGTCAAGTCCACACACAACACTCAATAGGCCTAATACTATATGGGTTCCAAGTGGTTTTTTTTGCAGGGATTTATAGTTGGCATCACAGCAGTGCATATGAATATAATATAAGTGATATTTTTATCTTAGAATTCTGTACTTTGATATTTTCATATAAAATGTTGTTATAAATGTATACCTTAACTGTGTGTGTGTGTGTGTGTGTGGAGTGGGCCGGGGGTGGTTGGGGGATACGTTTGCAAGGCTATAAGCTTCACCTAGGGTAGTGGTTCTCAACAGGTGTGTCAGGACACATTAGTGTGTCGCAAAGTCCTGGGAGGTGTGTTGCAGAGTCAGCAGAAGACTGATCTTTCCTCATCAGTCTGGGCAGGAATTGGCTGACTTCTCTTTTATTGGGTATGACAGGAAGCTGCTCTTGCTTTCTTCTCTGCCTGGCCAGTGGGAGGTTGTTCCCTCCGCCTTCATCCTGATCAAAGCACGATATCACCAACTCCCGTTCATACAGATCCAGCAGGACACCAACTTTATCTTCCTCTGCCTGGCCTGGCAGGGAGGATGCTGATTCTTCACCCCGTGGGGCATGGACATGAAAGCAGAAGCATGAAGAAGAGAGGGGCATGCTCTATAGATCCACTGTTGCTTCTGCCTCCTCATCTTCCTCTCCTCAATGCTTCTTGCCCTCATCTGCTGCTGATAGAGGGATGGAGACTCTGGATTGGACTGAAGTCTTTTCTGCTGGCTGGGAGCGAGGAGGAGGGGGAAATGTACTGGGCAGGAAGGCATGGGAAGATAGGAGTTCAAGAGTCTGCTGAATAGGAAAGGGTGGGGAAAGGAGATTGGGGTTGCTGGGCAGGGAGAGATGGAGGAGGGAGGGGTTGGGGGTTGCTGAGCCGGGAAGAGAGATGGAAATGGAGAGAGAGATGGAGGTGTGGGGCTGCTGGGTTGGAGGAGAGGGGAGTGGGGGATGCTGAGCAGGAAGGGCTAGGAAAGAGGTGGTCAGAATTATTCTGGGTAAGGAAGGGGAGAGGGAAGGGCAGAAAGAGTTGAGCAGGAGAGAGCAAATGTGGGGTGGGGGTGTTGGGAATGTTGGACAGGGATATGAGCATGTGATGGAATGATTGAGTAGTTGGGAGAAGTGAGGGGTGATGAGGGCATGGAGAGGAATGACAGGGTACAAGGGCCACACTATGTCAGTTTTAAGAATATGCATTTCTTCTCTCTTTAACTTTGCTTGGTGGAGGAGGAAATATATTTTTGTTTCTAGTCTCAAATTTTGCATTGCATGCAGAAGGTGGTCTTGGGATTTCCATTCCAGGTTTTGTTTGCACATTTGTAATTTGTGGTCTTTTATTCCTTAGTTGGTGAAGGCAGGTCTGCTGTGTTCGATGTGTATGTGACTGAGATGAGGTACTTTATTAGCATGTAAGAATTAGTATCAGCCTTGTTTGTTGTATTTTCTCAATATGCACTGGTGGAGAACTGCTGCCTTTTCATGGGTAGGGCTCCTGCTGTTTCATTTCTTGGAGTTAGTGCTGCTGAGGTATGGCAGGTTTGCTAGGCATGTACAGAGTGGGGTTGGTTTGTATTATTTTACAATACACCTGGTAATAGAGGGAGTTTGTGATACTGTTATTAAGATGACACCAGAATCAAAATATCTTTTTTTGTTTGGTGAGTTGTACAGGGAAATGTCTTAGTTCTGCTATGCACCCATTGTTAGGAAGCGGGGAACGCCTGTGGATGCAGAGCGTATGTTTATATTTACTCCCATGATGGTCATGTGATCAGCATGTCGCTCATGTGAGCACCATCTCTCATGTGTGTCCTGTTAGAAAAAAAGGTTGAGAATCACTGGCCTAGGGTATCTCATACCCATGCACTAGTCATGAATTCCAGGGCAGGGATGAAGACCTGGGGGCTGGGGAAAGTGTCAGTTTTTAGAGTTTGTATAGCTGGAGGGAGTTGGGTTGTTTTTTTGTTTTGTTTTTTTTTGTGGGCCCAGGAGAAATACTGAATGAAACGGGGTCAGAAGGCAGCACAGTAATTGTTCACACAGGATATTAAATAAGCTAACACCGGCCCTGAGGAAAAGTCCATAACACATTACTAACTAGGTAGACTAAAGAAAACTATTGCTATCCCTGGATGTGAGTATCAGAAATTAGATTTGCTATATAGGATCTACCAAATACTTGTGACCTGGATTGGCCACTGATGGAGACAGGATGCTGAGCTTGATGAACCTTGGTCTGACCCAGCATGCCAATTCTTATGTTCTTATATTCATTTGTTTTTCATTTGCTACATTCGGGTTTGAATTTTGTGCTTGAGTTGAAGATTATGGGCCTGATTTTCAAAAACATTTGCATGCATACAATTAGGTTTTACATGTGTAAATGCATTTTATCTGTGTTAGTGGGCTTTTGAAAATTGCTACAATATATATTCATGTATAAGTGCACTTTATGCACATAAATGGCTTTTTAAAATTGCTACGATAGTATGTTACATTTACATGCGTAACTCCGTTGAAAATTACCTCTAGTAAGTCTTCTTTCCCAGGGACCCATCAGCAATGAACATACTGATATGAATGTGCAACTTGATCTGAACCTGAGCATCAAAATAACCCTAATGGTTTTTTTTAATAAAACCAATTATAGTTCAGAGACTAGGACACGATAATCATACTAAAAGTACTCTGTACTACCAGTTTATGGATCACCAAATTTTTCTTTCATACACTCACATCCGAGTGTGCTGCCCTGCTCCTCATTGTGGTAGGCCTAGTGCAGCTTTATTTCTGATGACAGCATATCATTTTATCTTATTCCTTATAGCCTTGTTTCAGACTGCGATTACTGTGTAGGAAACCTGTATACATTTTGGTATTACTAGACTATCAGGCCGATACAGTACAGTGCACTCCAGTGCGCGCGTATTCAGTAAGCCAAGCCGCACATTTTACTTTAAGAAATTAGCGCCTACCCAGAGGTAGGCATTAATTTCTCTGGCATCGGGAAAGTGCACAGAAACGCAGTAAAAACTGCTTTTCTGTGCACCCTCCGACTTAATATCATGGCGATATTAAGTCGGAGGTCCCAAAAGTTAAAAAAATTAAAAAGAAAAAAGAAATTTGAAATAGGCCCACGGCTCGAAAACCGGACGCTCGATTTTGCTGGCATCCTGTTTCTGAACCCGTGGCTGTCAGCGGGCTCAAGAACCGATGCCAGCAAAATTGAGCGTCGGCTATCAAACTCACTGACAGCCACCGCTCCTGTCCGAAAAGAGGCGCTAGGGACGCCGGCCCTAATTTAAATAAATTAAATTACTGTATTGCACGCACAGGAGAGCGGGCGCTCGCCCGCTCTCCCGTGATTTTTACTGTATCGGCCCGTATGTGGGTCCATATTCAGTCACAGCATGGCTGTGCTAGTTAGTCGGTTATACATAACCAGTTAATCAGCAGGGAACATACCTGGCTATCTTAAAGTTAGCCGGTTATGTATAACCGGCTAACTTTAGGACAGCCCAACGGTCCGACCAGAGTTAGCCACAGAAGATAACCAATTAACTCTTCTCCTCACCACAAAGCCTCCTGCCTGCCCCTGTCTTAGTTGGCTAAATTCCAACCAGGTAGCTAGTTACCCGGCTAGAATTTAGCTGGATAAGTGCCGAATATAGCCGGGAAAGCCATTTATATGGATAACTGTTACATTAGCCCTCTTAATGGCCTTTGAATATGGACCTCTATGGGCCTGTCTTGTTGCTACTGCTTGCAGACTCAGAAGGTAAACTTGTTCCCAATGTTGACAAACTTGTGTGATCAGCCTTGTACCTAGTACTTCTCACTAAAGCGAGGAGCAGCATTTACTTTAAGGTAATTATGATGGATTGGGATAAAAGATACACAAAATCTTAACTATGCTTGAACTCAGCACAACAGATTAGTGAAAGTTTTCCTAGTGTGGGGGCCGATTCCACACTTCCCTCTTCCTACAATGTGACCTTTCTCCTGAGTAGCTGGGAATATCAGTAGGAAAGCTTGGAAATAAAAAGTTCTCAGTAATAGTATTGTTTCAGGTTTCTTGTGGAAGTTCCTATCCTTTACAAATAAACTCTTACTTGAAGTGTGGTAGAAAGCATTTCCAAACCTCTGAATATCAGTTCCAGATGTTCATAGCCATTTTGATTTGTACCTCACTCTGTAAAACACATCTTTGCAAATTCAGAGCCTACTTCTTCAATGCCATAAATCACTGACTCATCCAACTACACATATTCACAAACAAAGGCTGCAAGCATCTTCTGTTCACAAAAGAGCATCACTCAACTATGGAGCTGTCACACATGGAGTTATGAGTAATTTCCATAAGTTTTAGCAAACAACCATAGTGTAATTGCTTCATCTTGCATTCTGGCTGATGAACTGATCCTGTCTTGCAACTATGTGTTGAAAATGTGGTTTGTTTCACACACACACGTTCACTCCCAGAGGAGCTCAATTAACTTAAGAAGTCTTTCTAAGCAGGGATAAGCACTTTTATTTTGTCTGTATTTCTGAATGCAGGTGGGAGATGGTGAGGTGGGGGAGGGTTGAAGGCGATAAAGGAAACTTTCAGGGAACTCCTAATGCAGTGGGTCCCAACCTGTCCTGGGGGACCCCCAGCCAATCAGGTTTTCAGGATATCCACAATAAGTATGCATAAGATGAATTTGCATGCATATTAAGCAATACATGCAAATCTGTCTCAGGCATATTGACTGCAGATATTCTGAAAACCCGACTGGTTTGGGGGTCCCTCAGAACAGGTTTAGGAACCACTGCCCTAATGCCGCTGACAAGTCAGAAGTGCAAGACTAGGAAGAGAATAACAATTCAGAAAAAGTCATGCAGTCATCCACAAGTGGAAGACTATTTAAATAAATAAATTAATAATAATGTGAAATTTTTTGCCCATCTTTACAAATAATGCTTAAGGCAGTTTATAGCATTATTAGTAATTCTGGTACAATAAATCCCTTCCCCAAACAGCTTACAATCTAAGGGTCTGATTTTCAAAAACATTTACACATTTAAAAATGGGTTTTACATGTGTAAATGCACTTTATCCATGTAAGTGGGCTTTTGAAAATTGATACAATATATGCCATTGAATTGTCAATAGGTTTTTACCTGCGTTTATGCAGGTAAATGGCTTTAGAAAATTGTTAGGATAGTATTTATATGTGTAACTCCTTCTAAAATTCTCCTGTACGTGGGCACTTGAGTCAACAGGAGATAAAGTGACTTGCCAAGGTTACAAAGAGGAAATGTGATTTGGACCCTGGTTTCTCTGGTTCTCAGCCTACTGTTTTAACTGCAAAGCCCTGTGTTCTCCATCCTTATGAAAAGACTGCACTTGAAAACTTAAATAGTGGAAAAGAGGTAGGCGTCCTACACAATTTCAACTGTACAGTATAAGGACATAATTTTGACAAAAATATGCGCAACTACAATTCATCTTCTTTCTGGAAGAATCTGGATATCATAATCACACACCGTGCTAAATAAATCATTCCCTTTCAGGGCTTTCCATCCCCAAACTACTCCAGTGAGTAAATAACCTAACCATCTTCCAACACTATTCCAGAGGGTAAATAACACATCTGCCTCTCCTGCTATCCCATGTAAATAACCAACCCTCTCTCTGAGGAGTAAATAAAAGAACCATCCATGCCTTAGAAACATTCAGTGATGTCAATAACTCTTTAGCTTCCCGATGACTTTAGTTTTAACCAGCTATGGCTTTTTAATCAAATAAATAAGCCTTATTTCTCCTATGAGCCTTCTTTTTTGTACTGTTAATCGTTCATCACATGGGCAAAACAAAAAGGAAAGCTAAGCAACAGGAGAACCGGCACACCATAATTAGCAACCTTCATACTGAAGACAGTACATAACAATGATGATTCATTCATCTGCATTCCGTCTGTTTTTCCTTGCTAGATTGTATACCTCTGTCACCTAGAGGGCAACTTTCAAACCTATCTTGCAACTAAACTAATTAATGCACCTCACTTGCCCTGCCTGAAAACTGCCCTCCTCGGCCCCACTGAAAGTATGCTTGGTATTCCATAGCATGCGCACATTTAGCCGGGTAACGAGGAAGTGTTCCCTGCCACATCCTTAGGTCAGGGGGAGGAAACATCTGCATGTGCATGACATTTTCAAAAGTGCACATGCTATTTTACTCTCCTTGGATGCTGGTGTAAAAGAGAAAAGAAACCACCTATATAGATTACCTGCAAATGCATTATCAAATAAAGCCATGGACCTGTGTAAAGGTCAAATTCAGATTGGGACTCATGTCATTATAAGATTCTGGAAAACCCGTTCTGAAGACTGGACTTATCTAAATCTAATCTGGAAATCTGATGGAGAGACAGCATTTGGACAAGATAAGTGTTCAGATTTTATTTGCATAATGAAACCATAAAAAACAAGGCGAGTTTTATATTACATCATACGGCTATGTGGAATGACCAGTGATAATATATATATACTGATGTGTAACGCATGCGATAACAATGCTAGCGCATGGTGCAAATGCAAATTTTGGGAAGGGGCGGGATTAGGGAGGAGTTTGGACGGGTTATATGAAAATGAGGGGCAATATTGCACTGTGCAATAGCATAATGCATGCTATTGCACAGTTGTAACGCCAGAAATAACTACACCTTTTTTCCTGGCATTAAGCTGTGTGATATGCCCGAAACAACTATATCGCAATTCGCAATACATTTTTTGAATTGCATTTGGGAGGGGAGAGGGAAGAGGGAGTGGAGTGGAGTGGAGAGAGAGAGAGAGAGAGAGAGCGCCTCTGGGGAGGCCCTCACAGGGTGCAACAATTTATATGCCTATAGGAGGGGCATCTAATAGCTCAAGGTGAGCTGTTGGTGGTGGTTTAGGGTTTAGGGGCCAATTTTTCATGCAGAGAGAGATGTACAAACAGCACAGTACACCTCGGTGAAGATTTAACGTCATTTGGAGTGAGGAAAGTCTCACAAAGATGAAATTTTGTACTATATTATCTTGCCCTAGCTTGATGGTACCCTGTTATAGAGTCCATCAAGCTAGGGTAAGAGAACATAGTAGAAATGTCATCTTTGTGAGACTTTCCTCACTCCAAATGACGTCAAATCTTCACCGAGGTATACTGTGCTGTTTGCACGTCTCACTCTGCATGGAAAACTGGCCCCTAAACCGTAAACCACCACCAACACCTCATCTCAAGCTATTAGATGCCCCTCCTATAGAGAAATACATTCTTGACTACTATGAGGGCCTTACAGATAGACTCTCTCCCTCTCTCTCTTTCTCAGGCAAGATGCAAAATACAAATAGGAATTATCATGGGGCACAAAAAGTTTACCACACATTGCAATACTACCAATGCAAAGTGCCATGGTGCGGTAATCTAAATTTCCATAAACACACCTCTTTTTCTTAGCACAGGCATTATCCATGCATTATTATAACATTTTGATGAATTAGAGGTTGTTTAGAATGTGAGTAAATAATTGTAGAGTGATATATATGTGTTGATGTTATAGGCATCTCTTGAGTTATTTCTTATTTCTTTAACATTATTTCATTTGTGTTATACATATTTCAGATACAAGCATATACTTTAAATCAGTCGACCTCAAGATCCCACACAGAACTGGTTTGCAGGATAACCACAAGGAATGCTTATGAGATAGATTTGGTTTATGAAACAAGTTAATTTGAATTGCTTGGTTCTCCTGAAAACTAAACCTATGTATTAGAGTTGTGCTCTAATTCTCTAATATACATATTTTCCAAAAGTATATGCACATGTTACAAAATACACAGGGTCCCTAGGGCTCAAGGAAAGAAGAAGAACAGCATTTCCTAGATCAAATGAAAACCTTAGCACCAGTTTTCTTTTTTAATATAAATTCATCTAGAACACCCAAAAGAGAGACATTGTAAACAATGTAAATTGTTTATTTTTTTTACAGTGCTATCCAGTTTGAAATTAGATGACTTCCTGAGGAAAACCAAATGCATACAATGCAAGTGACCAACATGCAGCATACATAACTACAAGCTCTGCGCTACAGAAGTGTATAACACTAAGAAGCAGGGAAGACCTTAGGAGGATATGTGGCCCCAGGGTGAATCAACTGCAAAACCCTAGTATACTGAAATTATAGTGTTGGAGATAGGACAGACATAGTGGTATGGGGCCCCAAAAAACACGGGTCCAAGACACTTGCCCCTATTTGTCCCCCACCCACAAAGGACAGCCCTGTCAGTTTAAAGGCTTCTTTTCATCACATCACTTTCCATCTGCCTCGCCTACCTGTGTACAGGTCAGTATCCGTATATTCGTCTACTTTCTTGTGATGAAGAATGTAGTCAGAAACCTTTGTCCCAATCACAGGTTGCACATCCAGCCATTCCAGAGCAATCACGGTGCTGGAGGGCTCTATACTGGGGGACAGTCTCAGCCTGGACAGAGGAGAAAGAATATATGAAACTTGGCAGCAGTGCATTGTGTGGTAGGAGAGAAGAGAGTGACGACAGAAAGCTGAACCAGGATGCAAAAAAATCTAGGTGAATGAGAAAAACACTCGTGTTGGAGGATGCTGGTATAAAATTATAATTTAATAGAGCCCAATTTTCAATAATCTTCACTGGTGCATACATAAGTGGGCCCATGGAGATTTATGGTAGTATTTTATAAACTGTGTGGGGGGAGCCACAGTGACACCTCCACCAGTTCTCCTAGACCCTCCATCACTATATCCTGATCCCCAACCATTTAACCCAAATTTCCCACCCAAAAACTGCTGCCAAAAGACAATAGTGAGGTGTAAAAAATACGGAAAAATGTGGTAATGTATGCACATATACAGCTTATAAAATACCAACTTATGTGTGTATTTCTGAACCCTGCCCAGGAACACTCATAAAACACTACTTTATTTCATGTTAACATTTATGCAGGACACCACAAATACATGCGTACTTGCAATGTTTACAAAATAGCATATATAAATGTTCATGCTACTTGCACACACAGATACTGATTTTATGCAAGTGCCCCCACATAACTCTTTGAAAATATAATAATATATAACATAACGAAGCTGATAGGAAAATAAAATTATTTTTTAATCTATGTGTTTCATGTACTATCTATAGATGGGACATTTCAGAACTGTAGCAGCAGCAGCTCATGCATTATCATCATCCCATTACCAGACACTTTTGGATCTTGGGAGTCGTCTCCTGCCATAACCCTAATACCCAGTCATATCAACCATATGTGGGAACCACACATGAAGGGCAATTTTTAAAAGGATCTAAAAGAGTTAGCTGGCTAGATCCTGTGGGTAAAAACTGCACACAAAGGCTATATTCAGTTGCTATAAAAATGAGCATTCCAGCTAGCATGGTTGGGTCAGGGGAGGGCCACACTAGAGATGGGAGATGCAGGAAAGTACACAGTCCAGTCCAGTCTTCTTTATTTCTTAAAGATTCAATGTGGCTACTCCAAAGCTCATCAGAATGTACAAATGTTTTCAGCTGGGTCAGGGGAGGGAAAATACACGTGTAAATGTATGCTCATATTTTACAGAGTATAGTCCATCCGCAGATATAGAAGGTGCTAGATTTGCAAGTACTTTTATACTTATGTACCTTGTAGCTAATTTTCGACCTGTTACAATTACATGGATACAAAAGTACCCATGTATTTTGCATTGAGATAACTTAGTAGAAATTGCCTCCATAAGTGTAGTAAGCAGGCAGTGATGCACAGCCAATCTCTTTGCAGTAGAAGAGGACCAGAAGGCTCATCTGCATACTGTTTCCAGTATCCCCCAGGAGAGGACTCCAGAGGCAACAGCGAGCGATCTATCCTTTGCAGTAGAAGAGGACTGGAAGCTCTCAATCCAGTGAGAGAAGATCAACTTGCTGGTGGTTGAAAAGGACTGGTGTGTATAGCTTTGGGAAATCTTACAACTTAAAAAAGTTTGGAGAGAGGTAATATAGTGGGGTATATTCTTTAGAATTTGTGTGCGTATGAGAAAATAAACAAGCTTAGAGGAAGTTAATTCTAGTGTCTGTATTCCCTTCCACCCACCCCTAGCTCATCCCTTGATTTATAGGCAAGAGACACCTTCTCAATAAAAATCAATCAGGCTCTTATCTAAATCATACTATTGCACCAGCTCTTATTGAATCATCCCCTTGTAGGTCACTACCAGATTAATTAGTGAATATATCTATAAATTAAAAGTACTGTAATTGTACACATCCAACTCTCATAGCAACCTAAACTTAACTAGGAACTCAACAAAATTAAGATGAAGGTAACAGACCAGCAGCAAGAGGGGGGATTTCCAGTCTTTTGCATCGAGTGTCACATGTATGATTTTTTACCCACCGGTGAGAGTTTGTATGTGTGCACCCGGTGTAAAGAGTTCCTGGCTCCTAGAGAATGAGACCAATCTCTAGAGGCTAGAGTGGCAGACCTGAAGGAGCTGAGGCAGACGGAGAGGCAAATTGATGAGACAGGGACAGAGTAGCCAAGTCCCAAATCCAATCTGGAAGCCCTGGTGCTGCCTTGGATCAGAAAGGTCTCCCATTTGGAAAGTATCACCCTGGTGTAGCAGGAAATGAATGTGTAGCAAGGACCTGCTCTCCAGGTGATGCACTGACCTCTTGCTGTATCGTCCGTCGGTGCTAGACGGCTTCGCCCCATTTGCCTCACCTTGTTCATGGCTCCTCCCGCTTACAGGAAAGATGGCTACTGCCGCGTCTACAAGCTGACCTCTCCAGCATCCCCGGAACGACTATGGTGCAGCCTCCCGCCATGGTTCTCCCAGGTACCTACCAGGGTGTGCGTGCGCTTGCCACCCATGTCTTTATTCCAACATTGGCGCAAACCTCAGGGGCATTCCCCTTTGCTGACGTCACGCCATCCGGGTATATAACCCATTCTAATTTGCTAGCTCATTGAGTTAGCAAGGACTTGAATCCGTTCCTGTCTATGCTACTCTGCTGCTTCTGTGCTGCCGCTGGAAGCTCTCTCTCTGCCCTTCGGAGTAACTGCTAACCTGGGTACCCACTCCTCGGGGGCCCTCCACTTTATTTCAGGTGCCTTACAGGGAACAGGTACTCGCTCCTCGAGGGCCTGCTCTCCCTGCCTCGGTGCCTGCACTTTCTTCTTCAACGTGGTGGAATCGCATACCTATAGAAAACACCTAGTGAGTACTCTAATTCTCAGTCTATCTCATCCACAGTACTACCTTGCTGGGAAACCTGCTTCGGAACCTCCCTATACCAACGGGGTGAGAAGGGCTCCCTCTGCCGAGGTCCCTGAGACTGCTACTACCAGACTGCCTCACTACTGTCACCTCTGGTGGTACTCTTCATGCTGTATAATAAACAACTAACTGTGTCTGTGCGTTCTGAGTCTACCCAGTACTGTGGTTCCTCACAGGGCTCCTCCTTGTGGGCATGGTCATCTGTCACAGTACCCAAGGATCCACCCAAACACCACTTAAACATAACACTTGCACCGTGGACGAGTCTCCCAGGGCTACTGCCCAGGAGGGAAGGGTTAGGTCGGCCATCATAGTTGGTGATTCGATTAATATAAATGTAGATAGCTGGGTGACTGGTGGATGTGAGAACTGCCTGGTATTGTGCCTGCATGGTGCGAAGGTGCAGACCTCATGTTTCACCTATATAGGATTTTAGACACTGCTGGGTAGGAGCTGGGAAACAAAGACACAGGAAAACATAGGAAGGAGGTTCTATTAGACAAATTTAGGATTTTATGTAGAAAGCTGAAATCCAGAACCTCTAGGGTAGCATTCCCTGAAATGCTCCCTGTTCCACGTGCAGGTCCCCAGAGGTAGGAAGAGCTCGGGAATCTCAATGCGTGGATGAGACAATGGTGCACAGAAGAGGGATTCAGTTTTGTAAGGAACTAGACAACCTTTTGGGGAAGGGGGGAGACTTTCCAAAAAGACGGCTCTACCTTAACCAGAGTGGAACCAGGCTGCTGGCACTAACTTTTAAAAAGGAGATAGAGCAGCTTTTAAACTAGAACCAGGGGGGACAGCCAACAATCACTCAGTAATGCATGGTTCAGAGGAAGGTATCTTCGAAGGTTACTAATGAAACAGGAGAGTTAGGGCATCCCAATAGAAAGGTTCCAATAAAAGCAAAAGTAATCCATGTGCCTATAAGTAAACAATCACTTGAGCTAAAGGTTCCAAATTATCCCTATCAAGCTGAAAAGCAGGTTGTTAATACAAACAAAAAACACACTTTGAAATGTCTGTATACCCTATGCCTGAAGTCTAAGAAGTAAGATGGGACTGTTAGTGTATAGTAGTGAATGATGAGATAGACATAACTGGCATCTCAGAGCCCTGCTGAAAGGAGATAACCAATGGGATAGTGCTATATCAGGGTATAAATTATATCACAATGATAGGAAGGATGAACTTGGTGGGGGTATGGTGCTTTATATCCGGAAGAGCATAGAGTCCAACAGCATAAAGATCATACAAGGGACTAAATGTACAGTAGAATCTATATGGGTAGAAATCCCATGTGTGTTGGGTAATAGTATAGTGATAGGGGTATACTTCCATCCACCTGCCAAAATGAGGAGGCAGAAGATGAAATACTAAGAGAAATCAGGGAAGATAGCCAATTTGGCAGTGTAGTAATAATGGGAGATTTCAATTACCCCAATATTGACTGGGTAAATATAACATCAGGACATGCTAGAGACATAAAGCTCCTGGATGGAATAAACGACTGCTTCATGGAGCAGTTGGTTTAGGAACTGACAAGAGAGGGAGCTATTTTAAATTTAATTCTTAGTGGAACACAGGATTTGGTGAGAGAGGTAACAGTAGTGGAGCCACTTGGCAATAGTGATCATAACATGATCAAATTTGAACTGATTGGAATCGGGGACAATATGTAAAACTACAGCTCTAACACTAAATTTTCAAATGGGAAATTTTGATAAACGAGGAAAATAGAAAAAACTGAACGGTGCAACTGCAAAGGTTAAAAGTGTACACCAGGCATGGACATTGTTTAAAAATACTATCTTAGAAGCACAATCCAGATATATTCCATGGAAGGAAGGGCAAAATCATTACTGGCATGGTTAAAAGGTGAGGTGGAAGAGGCTAATTTAGCCAAAAAAAAGTTCTTCAAAATTGGAAGGATCCATCTGAAGAAAATAGGAAAAAAGCATAAACATTGCCACGTTAGTGTAAAACATTACAGGCTAAGAAAGAATTTGAAATGAAATTGGCCTTAGAGGCAAAAACTCATAATAAAAACTTTTTAAAATATATCCAAAGCAGGAAACCTGCGAGGGAGTTGGTTGGACCATAAGATGACAGAGGGGTTAAAGGGGCTGTTAGGGAAGATAAGTGTTATGCTCAGGCTTGTCAACCCTTGGACCGACGGGAGGATGGTATACCTTAGGAAGTGGATCCGTAGGTTCTCCCGTCAGGTGGCAAGGCAGAACAGAAGAAGTGACTAGCTGACCCTCAGACTGGAGACTGAGGCGACTGTGGAGGCAGACGAAGAGTCGTGACGTAGAGGAGAGGAACTGTGTCTTCGCCACTGGAAGCCCGCGGTCCGCCCAGGAGAAGCCCATAGGGACCCAGACCGCTGGGACTTAGGTGGACCTTTGAGAGGTCAAGGAGTGGAGAGTTCGGAGCAAGGGCTAACTGGAGCTTCAGCCCTGGAAGCCCGCGGTCCCTCTGGGAGGAGCCCGTAGGGACCCAGGCCGCTGGGACTTAGGTGGGCCCTTGGAGACGGTGGTCCAGAAGAAGTCCAAGGTCAAGTGCCAGAGGGTCGTCGCTTACCAGTCCAAGGTCACACGCCAAGGGATCGCCGCTTGCCAGTCCGAAGTCACACACCAGGAGTCACCGCTTGCCAGTCCGAAGTCACACACCAGGAATCACCGCTAGCCAGTCCGAAGTCACACACCAGGAATCACTGCTAGCCAATCTGAAGTCAGGTACCAGGAACACCAAGACGAGACAGGAACGTGGAAGATATAATAGTCCAGATTGACAAACTAAAGAATAGCAAATCACCTGGACTGGATGGTATGCCCCCCCCCCCCCCACCCCAGTTCTGAAGGAACTAAAAAATGAAATTTCAGATCTAATAGTTAAAATTTGTAGCCTATCATTAAAATCAACCATTGTACCTGATGACTGGAGGGTGGCCAATGTAACCCCAATATTTAAAAAGGGCTCTAGGGATGAATCGGGAAACTATAGATCAGTGAGCCTAACTTCAGCGGCAGGAAAAATAGTCGAAACTATTCTAAAGATTAAAATCACAGAACATATAGAAAGACATGGTTTAATGTAACACAGAATGGATTTACCCAAGGGAAGTCTTGCCTCACAAATCTGTGAGGCAACGGGACAAAGCTATATCAGGATACAAATTATATCGCAATGATAGGGAGGATCAACTTGGTGGGGGTGTGGCACTTTGAGGCGGATTTTAAGAGCCCTGCTCGCCTAAATCCGCCCAAATCCGGGCGGATTTAGGCGAGCAGGGTCCTGCGCGCCTAAATCCGCCCAAATCCGGGTGGATTTAGGCGAGCAGGGCCCTGCGCGCCGGTGAGCCTATTTTACATAGGCCTACCGGCGCGCGCAGAGCCCCGGGACTCGCGTAAGTCCCGGGGTTTTCTGAGGGGGGGCGTGTTGGGGGCGTGTCGGGGCGGGCCCGAACCGCGCGGCGTTTTCGGGGCGTGTCGGGAGCATTCCGGGGGCGGGCCCGGGGGCGTGGCTACGGCCCGGGGCGGTCCGGGGGCGTGGCCGCGCCCTCCGGACCCGCCCCCAGGTCGCGTCCCGGCGTGCTAGCGGCCCGCTGGCGCGCGGGGATTTACATCTCCCTCCGGGAGGCGTAAATCCCCAGACAAAGGTAAGGGGGGGGTTTAGACAGGGCCGGCTGGGTGGGTTAGGTAGGGGAAGGGAGGGGAAGGTGAGGGGAGGGCAAAAGAAAGTTCCCTCCGAGGCCGCTCCGATTTCGGAGCGGCCTCGGAGGGATGGGGGTAGGCTGCGCGGCTTGGCGCACGCCGGCTATACGGAATTGATAGTCTTGCACGCGACGATCCAGGATTTTAGCGGCTACGTGCGTATCTACTAAAATCCCGCGTACTTTTGCTTGCGCCTGATGCGCCAGCAAAAGTACGCCAAATCGCGCGGTTTGAAAATCTACCCCTTTATGTCCAGGAGGGTATAGAGTCCAACAGGATAAAGATCATACAAGAGACTAAATGCTCAGTAGAATCTATATGGGTAGAAATCCCATGTGTGTTGGGTAAGAGCACAGTGATAGGAGTATACTACCATCCACCTGGACAAAATGGTCAGACAGATGATGAAATGCTAAGAGAAATCAGGGAAGCAAACTAATTTGGCAGTGCAATAATAAAGGGAGATTTCAATTACCACAATGATACTAACAGTTAATACAAATGTATAACAAGCAACACTATATCTCACACAATACGTTGTAAGCAGAGTTTTTATCTTCTACGTGCAATATTTCATTGAGTATAATTTATATATGTATATATGGGACCATCATAACACCCACGGTATATAGGCTAATTGGCCTGTGTTCCAACTGCTACGGGTCATATTTAATCATCGGTCCAGACATACAGGTGCAGGATAGTAAATCACATATAATCAGTACTGATCTCGCGGTAGGTCTGTACAGATGCCGACAAGAGGAAAAGGCGCCGTTTGGTGAGTTGCGCTTTTCAAACTACACCCTAGGGATGTGCATTTTCCCCTTTTTAGTAATATGTGCGATAAAGAAATTCTCAACAGTGTTTGTGATAACATGCCTGAATTTACCTTTCTTAGAATAAAACTTATAAAGAACAACAATATTGTGGAGACGATTAACCAAACTTCTCAGTGGATGGTTTGGGATAACCACGTTGATTTACAGTCCCTGAAGCAGCTTAGCGAAACGTACGTCGGACTGAATCTCTGTCAACAACTGGATCTTTGAAGCACGGTAGCACCATCAGTCAACAAGGACTGGACCTCCGAAGCGCGGTAGCGCCATCAGTCAATAAGGGAAGAACCGTTCCACATTAATTTTACAGAAAGTTATAAAAATATAAAAAAAATATATCCACTAATAAAATAGGATTTTTGAAAGACTTGGACTGATGATTAAATATGACCCATAGCGGTTGGAACACAGGCCAATTAGCCTATATACCATGGGTGTTATGATGGTACCATATATACATATATAAATTATACTCAATGAAATATTGCACATAGAAGATAAAAACTCTGCTTACAACGTATTGTGTGAGAATTCAATTACCCCAATATTGACTGGGTAAATGTAACATCAGGACTTCCTAGAGACATAAAGTTCCTGGATGTAATAAATAATTGCTTAATGAAGCAATTGGTTCAGGAACCAACAAGAGAGGGAGCTATTTTTTATTTAATTCTTAGTGGAATGCATGATTTGGTGAGAGAGGTAATGGTGGTGGGACAACTTGGCAACAGTTATCATAACATGATCAAATTTCAACTAATAACTGGAAGGGGGACAATAAGTAAATCTGCAGCCCTAACACTAAACTTTCGAAAGGGAAACTTGATAAAATGAAGAAAATTGAAAAAAAACTGAAAGGTGCAGCTGCAAAGGTTAAAAGTGTTCAACAGGCTTGGACATTGTTTAAAAATACAATCCTAGAGGTGCAGTCCATATGTATTCCACACATTAAGAAAGGTGGAAAGAAGGCAAAACGATTACCGTCATGGTTAAAAGGTTGAGGTGAAAGAGGCTATTTTAGCAAAAAAAAAACATCCTTCAAAAATTGGAAGAAGGATCCATCTGAAGAAAATAGGATAAAACATAAGCATTGTCAAGTTAAGTGTAAAACATTGATAAGACAGGCGAAGAGAGAATTTGAAATGAAGTTGGCCATAGAGGCAAAAACTCATAATAAAAACTTTTTGAAATATATCTGAAGCAGAAACCTATGAGGGAGTTGGTTGGACCATTAGATGACCGAGGGGTTAAAGGGGCTCCTTAGAGAAGATAAGGCCATTGCAGAAAGACGAAATGAATTATTTACTTCAGTGTTTACTAATGAGGATGTTGGGGAGATACCAATTCCGGAGATGAATTTCAGGGGTGATGAGTCAGACGAACTGAACGAAATTCACTGTGAACCTGGAAGATGTAGTAGGCCAGATTGACAAACTAAAGAGTAGCAAATCACCTGGACCAGATAGTATGCATCCTAAAGTACTGAAGGAACTAAAAAAATTAAATTTCTGATCTATTAGTTAAAATTTGTAACCTATCTTTAAAATCATCCATTGTACCTGAAGACTGGAGGGTGGCAAATGTAACATCAATATTTAAAAAAGGCTCCAGGGGTCATCTGGGTAACTATAGACCAGTGAGCCTGACTTCAGTGCCGGGAAAAATAGTGGAAACTATTCTCAGATCAAAATCGTAGAGCATATAGAAAGACATGATTTAATGGAACACATTCAACATGGATTTATCCAGGGAAGTCTTGCCTAACAAATCTGCTTCATTTTTTTGAAGGGGTTAATAAACATGTGGATAAAGGTGAACCGGTAGATGTAGTGTATTTGGATTTTTCAGAATACGTTTGACAAAGTCCCTCATGAGAGGCTTCTAAGAAAACTAAAAAGTCATGGGTTAGGAGGCGATGTCCTTTCATGGATTACAAACTGGTTAAAAGACAGGAAACAGAGAGTAGGACTAAATGGTCAATTTTCTCAGTGGAAAAGTGTAAACAGTGGAGTGCCTCAGGGATCTGTACTTGGACCGGTGCTTTTCAATATATATATATAAATGATCTGGAAAGGAATACGACGAGTGAAGTTATCAAATTTGTGGATGATACAAAATTATTCAGAGTAGTTAAATCAGAAGCGGACTATGATAACATTACAGGAGGACCTTGCAAGTCTAGAAGATTGGGCATCCAAATTGCGGATGAAATTTAATGTGGACAAGTGCAAGGTGTTGCATATAGGGAAAAATAACCCTTGCTGTAGTTACACGATGTTAGGTTCCATATTAGGAGCTACCACCCAGGAAAAAGATCTAGGCATCATAGTGGATAATACTTTAAAATCGTCAGCTCAGTGTGCTGCAGCAGTCAAAAAAGCAAACAGAATGTTAGGAATTATTAAGAAGGGAATGGTTAATAAAACGGAAAATGTCATAATGCCTCTATATCGCTCCATGGTAAGACCGCACCTTGAATACTATGTACAACTCTGGTCGCCGCATCTCAAAAAAGATATAGTTGCGATGGAGAAGGTACAGAGAAGGGCAACCAAAATGATAAAGGGGATGGAACAGCTCCACTATGAGGAAAAGCTGAAGAGGGTAGGGCTATTCAGCTTGGAGAAGAGACGGCTGAGGGGGGATATGATAGAGGTCTTTAAGATCATGAGAGGTCTTGAACAAGTAGATGTGACTCGGTTATTTACACTTTCGAATAATAGAAGGACTAGGGGGCATTCCATGAAGTTAGCAAGTAGCACATTTAAGACTAACCGGAGAAAATTCTTTGTCACTCAACGCACAATAAAGCTCTGGAATTTGTTGCCAGAGGATGTGGTTAGTGCAGTTAGTGTAGCTGGGTTCAAAAAAGGTTTGGATAAGTTCTTGGAGGATAAGTCCATTAACGGCTATTAATCAAGTTTACTTAGGGGCGGATTTTAAAACGAGCGCGAATAGCCTACTTTTGTTTGCGCTCCAGGCGCAAACAAAAGTACGCTGGATTTTAGTAGATACGCGCGGAGCCGCGCGTATCCGCTAAAATCCTGGATCGGCGCGCGCAAGGCTATCGATTTCGTATAGCCGGCGCGCGCCGAGCCGCGCAGCCTACCCCCGTTCCCTCCAAGGCCGCTCCGAAATCGGAGCGGCCTCGGAGGGAACTTTCCTTTGCCCTCCCCTCACCTTCCCCTCCCTTCCCCTACCTAACCCACCCGCCCGGCCCTGTCTAAACCCCCCCCCTTACCTTTGTCGGGGGATTTACGCCTCCCAGAGGGAGGCGTAAATCCCCGCGCGTCAGTGGGCCTCCTGCGCGCCGGGACGCGACCTGGGGGCGGGTCCGGAGGGCGCAGCCACGCCCCCGGGCCGCCCCGGGCCGTAGCCATGCCCCCGGGCCCGCCCCCGGAACGCTCCCGACACGCCCCGAAAACGCCGCGCGGTTCGGGCCCGCCCCCCGACACGCCCCCCTCCGAAAACCCGGACTTACGCGAGTCCCGGGGCTCTGCGCGCGCCGGTAGCCCTATGTAAAATAGGCTTCCCGGCGCGCAGGGCCCTGCTCGCGTAAATCCGCCCGGTTGTTTGGGCGGATTTACGCGAGCAGGGCTCTGAAAATCCGCCCTTAGGGAATAGCCACTGCTATTAATTACATCAGTAGCATGGGATCTTCTTAGTGTTTGGGTAATTGCTAGGGGTGTTGCATTCGGATTGACCGCATTAGTAAAACGCAACTCATATTTTTTTTTTACTTAAAAAATTGATTCGACATAAACGATCGGATTTCCCACATATCGAACATAGATATGTTCGATATGTGGGAAATCGCGATTGTTGAGCCAAAATAAAAATATAAACCCCCTCACCCTCCTTAATCCCCCCCCCCCCCCCGACTTACCACAACTCCCTGGTGATGGAGCGAGGAGTGAGGACGCCATTTTCTGCAATCCTTGGCGAGAAGCATGTGACGTCGGCGGCACGTCGAGTGACGCCGGCATCACGTGATTCCCGGCTCGTTCGCGCCGGACGGCTCGTTCAGCCCAAAAAGAACTTTTGGCCAGCTTGGGGGGGTCAGGAGGCCAGCTTGAGGGGGCCAGCTTGAGGAGGCCAGCTTGAGGGGGCCAGCTTGAGGGGGTCAGGAGGCCCCCCCAAGCTGGCCAAAAGTTCTTTTTGGGCCGAACGAGCCGTCCGGCGCGAACTCGCCGGGAATCACGTGACGCCGCGTCACTCGACGTGCCACCGACGTCACATGCTTCTCGCCAAGGATTGCAGAAATGACGTCCTCACTCCTCGCTCGATCACCAGGGAGTTGTGGTAAGTCTGGGGGGGGGATTAAGGAGGGTGAGGGGGTTTAAATTTTTTTTTTGCACATATGTACATATACCCAACTCATTGGGATTTTTTTTATGTCCATATTGGCCGCAAGTGGGACCCCCTTTCGGACATAAAAAATATGAACATAAAATTTTGCTCTGCACATCCCTAGTAATTGCCAGGTTTTTGTGGCCTGGTTTGGCCTCTGTTGGAAACGGGATGCTGGGCTTCATGGACCCTTGGTCTGAACCAGCATGGCAATTTCTTATGTTCTTATGTTCATTTTTTTGAAGGGATTAATAAACATGTGGATAAAAGTAAACCGGTAGATATAGTGCATTTGGATTTTCAGAAGGCTTTTGACAAAGTCCCTCATGAAAACTAAAAAGTCATGGGATAGGAGGCAATGTCTTTTTGTGGATTACAAACTGGTTAAAAGACAAAAAACAGAGAATAGGATTAAATGGTCAATTTTCTCAGTGGAAAGGGTAAACAGTGGAGTGCCTCAGTGATCTGAACTTGAACTGGTGCTTTCAAAATATTTATAAATGATATGGAAAGGAATATGACGAGTAATGAAATCAGATTTGCAGATGATACAAAATTATTCAGAGTAGATAAATCACAAGTGGATTGTGATAAATTGCAGGAGAACCTTGCGATACTGGAAGACTGGGCATCTAAATGGCAGATGAAATTTAATGTTGACCAGTGCAAAGTGATGCATATAGGGAAAAATAACCCATGCTGTAGTTACACAATGTTAGGTTCCCTTCTAGGAGCTACCACCCAGGAAAAATATCTAGGCATCATAGTGGATAATACATTGAAATTGTCAGCTCAGTATGTTGTAGGGGTGTGCATTCGTTCCCTACGAATTGGCAATCTTCAACATATAGGGATATATTCGTTGTATTCGTGGGGAAGCGAAATGTATCACGATTCCCCACGAATACAACAAATCTTCGCCGAATTATTTGGCTATCTAAATGAGCCAATTTAAACAAACCCCCTGCCCTCCTGACCCCCCCAAGACTTACCAAAAACTCCCTGGTGGTCCAGCGAGGGGTCCGGGAGCCATCTCCTGCCACTCACACCCTCGGCTGCCGGTTTCAAATGGCGCTGATAGCCTTTGACCTACTATGTCACAGGGGCTACATTGGTCAGCCCCTGTCACATGGTAGGAGCAATGGATGGCCGGCGCCATCTTGTGCTCCTACCATGTGACAGGGGCTGACCAATGGCACCGGTAGTCCCTGTAACATAGTAAGGGCAAAGGTTATTGGCGCCATTTTGATTACTGGCAGCCAAAAGCCTGAGTGCAGGAGATCATTCCCAGACCCCCGATGGACCACCAGGGGTTTTTGGCAAGTCTTGGGGGACCTTACTGACCCCCACAAGACTTGCCAAAAGTCCAGAGGGGGTCCGGGAGCAACCTCCTGCACTCGGACCGCCGGTTGCCAGTATTCAAAATGGCACCGATAGCCTTTGCCCTCACTATGTTACAGGGGCCGACCGTCTGTTTTTTGTCTTTTAACCAGTTTGTAATCCACAAAAAGACATTGCCTCCTATCCCATGACTTTTTCTTAGAAGCCTCTCATGAGGGACTTTGTCAAACGCCTTCTGAAAATCCAAATGCACTATATCTACCGGTTTACTTTTATCCACATGTTTATTAATCCCTTCAAAAAAATGAACATAAGAACATAAGAAATTGCCATGCTGGTTCAGACCAAGGGTCCATCAAGCCCAGCCGAACGTCGGCCCCTGTGACATAGTGAGGGCAAAGGCTATCGGCGCCATTTTGAATACTGGCAGCCGACGGTCCAAGTACAGGAGGTCACCCTTGGACCCCCGCTAGACGTTTGGCAAGTCTTGTGGGGGTCAGGAGGGTCCCCCAAAACTTGGCAAAAACCCCTGGGGGTCTGGGAGCGATCTCCTGCACTCAGGCCGTCGGCTGTCAGTAATCAAAATGGCACCGATAGCCTTTGCCCTTACTATGTCTCAGGGGCTACCGATGCCATTGGTCAGCCCCTGTCACATGGTAGGAGCCCAAGATGGCGCCGGATTGGCCATTGTTGGAAACCGGATGCTGGGCTTGATGGACCCTTGGTCTGATCTAGTATGGCAACTTCTTATGTTCTCTTATCTAGGGGCTCTTTCCTGAAAATAATCATAAGGATGCAAGAATGATCTCTTGTTTTCCCAAAAGCTTCCTTACTATACTTTTTTGAAAAAATTGTACAAGGAATTTAACAGGCTCCCAAAAGTCTCCTTCAGTATCTCACACCTGTAACGTTTTTGCTAATGATTCAGAAGAGGTGTTTATATAACTCACAAATTGTGATGCCAATAGTTAATATGGAAACTCCCTCCCCCATGAGTAAGCAATGAAAATCATTAGTTATAAATTTTAATGGGTGGATATTTAAGTTTTGTCTATTATGCATGATTATGGCTTGGAGGCTGTGAGTGCGAAGGTACATTTTGAGTGCACTTTTTTATGTGTATCTAAATTAAATAACTCTGAACACCATAAGTTCAGACTCTGACAGACAAAAGCCCTTCCTAATGACTAGTGCATGTAGTTTGGGTGTGCTTGAGAGTATATGTATGTACCCTGCAGAGTAGCCTAAAGTGTGTGTATGATCTGAATCTACTGAGCAACCTTATCCTATAATCTGTCTAAATGTCCAGCTATATTTCTTTTCAATGCATTAAACCTGCTCACATTCCAAAAGTCTGTATTATGAATTATGCTAAACAGGATAATGATAAAAGAAAACAAACTAGGGCTGAAATGATAAGAATAAATGCAGTGTGCCAAAGCTTATGACACTGTGACTAAGGTCAGCACTGCCACAGCCTGCGAAACTGAAAACAACACTGCTGTAGATTGTAACAGTGTGACCCAAGATAATGGGTCTTGGTCAATAAAAATATTGCCATAGGCACAGAACGGGAAAAAGTTATTGTCTGGATAAGGCCCAATGTTTTCAGAAATTATGGTGTCTTACAACTCAAGAAAGACTTCAGACACTGTAGGCAAGCTATCTGTGGGCACTGTAAAATTTATTTCTTTATTTCTTTATAACTTTTATATACTGACATTCAAATGAATATCACATCGGTTCACATACAACTGGGGTAAAAAAACTTAATAAAAACTTAATAAAAAACTTAATAAAAGAATATAGAGCACAGTTAATAAAAACTTAAAATAAAACTTAATAAAAACTTAATAAAAGAATATAGAGCTCAGTTGTTCCAGTATACTGAAGGCAGACACTAAGGGGCTGATTAGGGGTGTGCATTCGTTTCCAACATATTGGTAATCCGCAACGTATAGGGCCATATTTGTTGTATTCGTGGGGAAGCGAAACGTATCGCAATTCCCCACGAATACAATGAATCTTCACCAAATTATTTGGCCGTCTAAAGGAGCGAATTTAAACAAATTCCCAACCCTCCTGACCCCCCCAAAACTCCCTGGTGGTCCAGCAGGGGGTCCAGGAGCCATCTCCTGCACTCACACCGTCGGCTGACGATATTCAAAATTGCGCCGATAGCCTTTGACCTTACTATGTCACAGGGGCTACCAGTGCCATTAGTCGGCCCCTGTCACATGGTAGGAGCAATGGATGGCCGTCGGCTGCCAGTAATCAAAATGGCGCCGATAGCCTTTGCCCTCACTATGTCACAGGGGCCGACCAATGGCACTGGTAGCCCCTGTGACATAATAAGGTCAAAGGCTATCGGCGCCATTTTGAATTCCGGCAGCCAACGGCATGAGTGCAGGAGATGGCTCCCGGACCCCCCGCTGGACCACTAAGGAGTTTTGGTAAGTCTTGGGGGGGTCAGGAGGGTGGGGGTTGTAGTTAATTCAATTTTAGCCAGGAAACGAATAAGAATGAACACATGAACGTATCGGGGGCCCCCCTTGCTGAATGCAACATATCTGCCCCCCGATGAATACGAATACCGAATGCAATGTATGCCGTTCCTCTGCACATCCCTAGGGCTGATGCAATACAATGCGATCAGCCAAGCACACTGTTTAACCCGCAGTTGGATGTGGGTTGTACAGGCACCTCCACATCGTGCAACCAACACGGGGCAAAACTAATAGCGCTCATCATATGCAAATGCATGTGAATGAGGCTATTAATTATTCACTCCAAATACAAAAAATAATGTGCGTGTAAGACGCACATTTTTGCACTCAAATTTTAACTCCTGCCCGGAACAAGCATTAATTGCTGAGCACTCCCAAAAGTTTTACACTCAGTTAACAAGCGTGTTTCCTGAAGCTCTGGCTGTGCGCTGATTAGGAAAATGGATGCCGATAAATTCAGCGCCTGTTTCCTAACCGGCGGATGGCCGACCATTGTCAATGAGGCACTAGGGGCACACAAGTGACCCTAGTGCCTCCTTGACAACGTGACTCCTAATTTAAATACTGCATGGTGCCCCCAAGAGAGGTGCCTGGGGGCATGTTAGGAAAGCAGGCGCTGAGTGTTCAGTGCCTGCATTCAGTGCACATTAATTGCATCGCCCTCTAAGTCCCTGAGAAGAGGGCAGCCAGAAGGCATAGCACCTTGTCAGAAGGTAATACTTACACTGGCTGAGGTAAAGGGCTACAGCTTGGAAGTCCATTCTCATCAAAGGCACTTAGATCACACCTGCACCAGTCATCAATGACATCTCCTTTCCCTGAGCACCAGGACAAGCTCATCATAGCACTACGAAATGCCTGGGGTAAAAAAAAACCAAAAAGGAACAGACTGAAGTAATCACAAGACCAGAAACAGAGAGGCTTTGATGCAAAACCTATCAGCAACATCAGTGGATAACTCTTTCATTACACATCCAAATCAGCCCATCTCAGCCACCAAGTAACACCTCCAATAGAGAGCTAACCCCTCTCTCTGCCAGGCAGCCAAGAACTCACCAAAACTGACTATGGACTCGGCTCTGTCAAAATGCCTTAGCACAATCCCTCCATCCCACCATGGATATATTAGTGAGGCTATCTGTTATTTCCAAGTATGAATGTCAATAACAATAGTTCCCAAATCTGACCCATCCCTCACTCCCAAGGACCACCAAGGGATCTGGTTTTCAGGATATCCACCATGAATATTTATTACTTATTTAACATTTATATTCCACTTTTCCAGGCATTTCAAAGCAGATTACATTCAGATACTATAGAATTTTCATGAAACACATTTGTGTACAGATGATCTAAGAATCAAGTTAAATTGCATATTTTGGTTACCTTGAAAACCAAATCTGTTGAGGATTTTTGAGGATTGAAGAACTACCACTCTACAGGACAAAGAGGCATCAATATACAGTGCAACCATAGGGAAAAAATAGTGTCACTTATGAGCCGCAGACCATTCAAAAAGCTGAAGCTACGTCAAGCTGCAGGAATGCTTTACTTTTTTTAGCGGGTACATTTCCAAAGTATTTCTGCAGGTAAAAGAGTACTTTATTCGTCAGATATGCAGGTGAACTTATGTGCATATGTAATTTATGAACATTTAGTTTACCCAGACTGAACAGAGACATTTCCAGGGATGGGGAAGGGTTTGGACTTACACAAATACTTTTAGATTTCCAAAAGGATGCGTGTACATTTTCATGGTAATTTCCTGCACACAAACTAACAGGTGTAATTGTATGCGGGTAGTTTTGGCAGGATAATTTTCAAAGCGAACATGTCTGCATAAGTTCACTTTGGAAGCTGGTGTAACATGAGTGTTTTTGCTAACCTTTGTATGCAGGCTGGTACAAAATCACCCTCTCAGTTTATAAAGGTGAGGACAGTAGCATCTTGGTTACTGTAGCCCTGCCCATTTTGAATGAATGATATCACAGCCAAAGCCTTTCTTTGATGCAAGATAAATTTCATACCAGTTTTATATCCTTGGGATGCTAAGCTCCACTGGAATTCTTTTATCTAAACCACTACAAGCGAATTTACATAAGGAAGACCTCCCCCTGCCCCAGTTAGTATGAGACTGTATCAACGTGTTTGGGTGCAGGGGAACACCTACAGTAATGTTTTCTGACAAGACAAACACCACTAAAGGTTTACATCATCACAAAAGCTTAATACATTGAGTCCATTCTTGGACATTGTAGCTGTGCAAATTCAAAATAGTTCAAAATAAAAAGTCTAAAAATAGTCTAAAAAGTGCTAGTTATCCAGCTATCTGATTTATCCAGATAAGTAGCACTTTTTGACTTATCTGGCTATCTGATTTAGCTGGATAAGTAGCGTTTTAAGACTTATCTGGCTAAGGCCTGGATTTTCTAAGGTCGCAGACCTTAGAGAATCTGGCAGTAACGGGGGCGCGAAGCGGGGGGCCGGCTTTCGCACCCAGTAGCGCCATCGTAAAAGGTGGTGCTATTGGGCGCGCTACTGGCAGCGAAAAGGATTCTTACCTTTTTGCCACCAGCGAAGTTTCCACCATGTCCGCCCCGACGACACCCCGAGTCCTCCTCTTCTGGGGGCCGACTCTGCCCTGACTCCGCCCTGATCTAGCTATTGCACGTGAAAAGGGACTTTTTGCATGCGAAAAGTCCCTTTTCGCATGCAATATGCTATGAAAATGACCCCCTAAGTAACAGCTTTGCTTTGCTGCTACTTAGTCGAATAGCTCAGAATTTATCTGGATAAGTGCAAAAATCTATTTGCACATTTTTTTACATGCGCGTGCATGTTCCCAAGCACATTTACACATATTTTATAACCTGTGTACATTGTATACACACAGGTTATAAAATACCAGAGCAGTTTTGCACTCACCCATATATACACGTATATGGGTGAGCACACACGTTTTAAAGTTATCCTCCCTGCTTTTATACGTACAATTCCCCCTCTACCTCCATGCCCCCTTGTCAACAGAAATATTCTTCCAATTATTTATTAAAATGATTTTTTACTTACATCCCTATGAAGTACTCAGAGAGAAGTACAGGATTACAGAATAGACTACATCCACAGGGTAAATAGGTTATTGAATAATTACATATAATTGGAGGTATTGGAAGAAGTGGAGGGCAGGGGGCTTGAATTATAAATTTTGGAGGGCTAAATTATGGAGACAATGCAGTATATAACATACAATACAGTACATTCCATAGAATGAGACAGTACACTAGATATCCAACAGGACTGTATCCTACATGCAGGGGATGGTTAGGTATAATATAGATAGGTGGAGCTGGTAGGAGAAGAGGTTTGAGGGAAGGGCTGAAGTTTACATAGTGTGAGGACAGACAGGAGAGGTAGGCCTGCTGAAAACGCCAGGTTTTAACCATGTGGTGGAATGACAGAATATTAGTTGCTAGCCTGGCCTCTACTGGAAGAGAGTTCCAGAGCTTGGGAATGAATTGGAAAAAGGCACATTTACGGGTACGGTCCAGTCTGGAGTCTTTGGGAATAGGAGGGCAAAGGAAAGCCCATGTCTCAGATGTCAGCCAATGTGAGGGTTTATAGGGAGAAAAGCATTCTCTTGGATAAGTTGTCCCTTGTCTTTTCAAAAATCTGAAGGAAATGCAGACTTAAGTTTGATATCGTTTTGGTAGTCAGTGCAGGTCCATGAGAAATGGGGTGATATAGTCTCTGTAGCTACAGTCAGACAGCAACCATGCAGCAGAGTTCTGAATTAGCTGTAAGTGGGAGACCCATATATAAGGTATTGCCGTACTCCAGCCAGGATAGAAAATATACACAAGTCAAAGTGGCAAGGATGTCTTTCTCCCGATATAGTTTTATTTGTTTCATTTGTCAAAGGTGGTGGAAGGTATGCTTGGTAACTGTGGAGATTTGTGATTCCAAGTAAAGACTGGAGTCCAGAAACAGGCTATGGACATAATGTTATTGCAATTGGGGTGCCATCAGTTTTTAGAGAGGGGCAAAGAAAGTTCTAGGGTTAGTACTTCTTGCTGAGGTTTAAGCTTGTTTGTGGAGGCCCAGTTCCATATTATTGTGAAGCAACTGTTTGTTTTTTCCACAGTTGTGTTCTTATTGGAGCCTAGTGAAAGGAAGACTTGGATGTCATCTGCATAGATGAAGCACTGAAATTTGGACTGTCTGATTTCATTGATGAGAAGTCTAAGGTAAATGTTAAAAAAGGGATGGAAAGAGGATGTATCCCTGTGGGATGCCACATGACAATGATTTTAAGTGATGAGGAAGAGTCACCAATGATAGCCTGTTGTGTTCTTCCTGTTAAAAAGGATCGAGGGAACTAGATGGCAGCGTGAAGTAGACATGTATTTGCTAAGCCCTAGTTGTTTCCTGAAGACTTGTTTCTTTTTCAATACGCCTACTAAGTGGAAAGGGAAAGCAAGGGTTTACCCCTTTGAGACCCTGCCTGTCCTGGTCCAGCATTCCATTGCTGAATCCATGGCTCTTGCTTCCTTGATGGGGGACTCAGGTCCCATTGCTGTTATCATAGGAGTATCGACATCGGCTGGGGAGGAGACATCTCTCAGCCCCCTCGATACTGTTTACCACTGACTGAGCACAGCTCTTGGTGCAGTGCCACTGCCCGCCAATGAAGTTACTGGTGAAGCCATGTCAGAGGGAGCCCTGGAGGGAGGTGGTACAGATGCCGTTTTTTCATCGGAGTGTGTCATCTCCGAATCAGCAGCAAAGGTTTTATCAGACCTGATTCAGGGGTTGCAGGTGAGCCTCAGGTATCAAATTCTTCGATCATTGAAGAGAGCGTGATTCCTATGAAGCTGACGGTGGTAACGATGGGTGCTTTGAGGAATCTTATGGCTATATTTGAGACCACCTTTCCAGACTAACAGTGAATTAAATTTCTAATAGATTGGTTTCAGACGAAGTAGTACAACAGTGAGAAATGTCTGGAAGGATAGGAGTTCTGGAAGAAAATGTTAAGACTCTGCAGTCTGTTAATGCTTACTTATACAAGAATGTGGGACTCTTAATAGGAGGGTTGAATATGTTGAAAATAGACTGAGACATTTACATCTCCAATTTCTTAATTTTCCTAGGGTTGTGGGAGAGCTGCCGCATGTTACTTTGAGAAGACATTTGTTGGAAGTACTACATGTTTCTTCGGAATCTGTTCCTTCCTTTAATAAGGTTTACTTTTTCCCATCTGGACAACGTGTTAGTCAGTCTCCCCAGAGAATATAGATTTAACAGCTTTTTTGGAGTCCTCTACTTATGAAATTTCTGAAAAGGCTACGTTATTAGTATTCTTCCTGTCTGATCATGATTTAAGTTTTATAATGAGGAGTTATTTTAGGAATATGAATGTTCATTTTATGGGCCAACAGGTTAAAATATTTCCGGATTTTGCAAGAGCCACCCATGAGATGAGGGTTTCTTGGCTTTATGCCAGGAGACCTCTTGGGAATTTCTTTTTTGTTGCAGTGCCTATGTAAATGTATTGTCAAGTTTAATAGTGATTGCTATGTCTTTTTTTTTTCTCAAGAACAACTTAAAGTCTTTATAGATTCAAAGAAGTTGTTACTGTCTTCTTCTTTCTCCAGTGCAACATTAGGTTAAACGATCAAGTATGATGTAAACAGAATTTTTCATGTTAATAGCAGTTTCTTTTTGTTAGTTTCTTATCTTCACTCCTTGGTTTATTTTCCATTTCTTTTTTCCCTTGTTTTGTGGCTAATGAGATGAGTAATGGATTTTGTGATGAGATGTGTTTTCTTAATTTTGCTTTTATTGTGATGTAATTCTCATCGTGTTGCTGTGCAAAGCTGATGCTTTATAATTTATTTTGTTAAAAAAAAAAAGGATCAAAACCAGTTCAAGGCCAGGCCTCTGTCACCAATGTCATAAAGTTTGTTTATTTGGAATTCATAATCAATGGTGATAAATTAAGTAGGATTACGATAGAGGGCTTTTGTGTGATGCAGGCTTTGAGGAAGGAATTAAGTAACTGTCTCAGTGCTGTGGCCCTTCTTGAAGCCTGACTGGATGTTGTCCAGAGAATGCTGTAGCTCCAGTAGGGTCTGGAGTTGATGGAAGGCTGCCTTTTCAATGATCCTGGCTAGAGCGAAGTATCTGAGATAAACCTATGGTTGCAAGAATATTGAAAACTTATGTACAGTAACTTTAGAATTTCTTGAATGCGTGCCCCTCCATTCGGTAGGGGTGTGCATTCGGATTGACCGCATTAGTAAAACGCAACTCATATTTTTTTTTTACTTAAAAAATTGATTCGACATAAACGATCGGATTTCCCACATATCGAACATAGATATGTTCGATATGTGGGAAATCGCGATTGTTGAGCCAAATAAAAATATAAACCCCCTCACCCTCCTTAATCCCCCCCCCCCCCCGACTTACCACAACTCCCTGGTGATGGAGCGAGGAGTGAGGACGCCATTTCTGCAATCCTTGGCGAGAAGCATGTGACGTCGGCGGCACGTGATTCCCGGCTCGTTCGGCCCAAAAAGAACTTTTGGCCAGCTTGAGGGGGTCAGGAGGCCCCCCCAAGCTGGCCAAAAGTTCTTTTTGGGCCGAACGAGTCGTCCGGCGCGAACTTGCCGGGAATCACGTGACGCCGCGTCACTCGACGTGCCACCGACGTCACATGCTTCTCGCCAAGGATTGCAGAAATGACGTCCTCACTCCTCGCTCGATCACCAGGGAGTTGTGGTAAGTCTGGGGGGGGATTAAGGAGGGTGAGGGGGTTTAAATTTTTTTTTTGCACATATGTACATATACCCAACTCATTGGATTTTTTTTATGTCCATATTGGCCGCAAGTGGGACCCCCTTTCGGACATAAAAAATATGAACATAAAATTTTGCTCTGCACATCCCTACCATTCGGTGTCCCTATTGCATCTCCTATTATTTGCAATTTTGTCGCCTCATCTGTGGAGCTCTAGTTCAGTAGGTTCAATTGGCCTTCCTACTGCACATAGTGTCACACTGGTGTGCTATAAAGGACTCTATACTGGAACCAGGAATTTCTGAAAGTGCATATGCTTTGGGTTGTAGTAGGGATGAACTATTAGGTTAGTGACTAATTTGTGTGCTCATCTTATTGTCTGTAAAAGGGAGAGGGAGGAGGGTAAAGAAGAATGAAGGGAAATGAATAACCTAGTCTGATCAATACTTCTGAAACACAAGCTGTAGATAAAGAAATCTTAGCCATGTGTTTGTGCCCTTTAGATAAATTCAATCTAAGCATGTTTTTTCTTACGGTAAATATCACGCTGTTGTTAATTTGATAGTGCAGGTAGCATTCTGTGATCTGCCTTGTGTTAACCTTTAACAAAACAAGGTTAGCCAATCAATGCGTCCTTGAATTCTACTCATTAGCCGGAGCTGCCTTCACCGCAATAACAGAGTTACGCAGAAAAACAATGGCCCGTCAACCCCAAGAGCAGCCTCGATTCAATTTGCTGAGATTTGTTTATAGCAATGCAGTGAATTGACGTCAGACAGAAGGATGGGAGAGACGCAGCATGCTCAACGGTCTGCCTGTGCCACACATACAGTTTTGTTTACAAAGATCCATGTGTATGCGTGCGGATATATTTGCTTGTAGAGGAGGAGGGACAGCAGCAGAATATGAAGGGCTGCTCACAAGAATGTAATGCGGCATAGCTGTGTTTTTATCCTGCTGCAATTTCCTCTTAAAGTTGATAGAACTGCATGCCTTACAGGAATCCTGAATCTCTAGTGCCTTTAAGGTACCTAAAAAATGAGAGATCTTGATAAGATAGACAAGTCAGAGTGATAGGAATAGACTGATGTCCTAAAGGCTGCAGCAAGGAGATAAAAGTTGCTAGACTCATTATGCTCAGATAAAATATAAACAAAGATAAAGACATCATCTGACCTCACCTTTTATCTCAAAAAATGTCAGGCAGTCAATGTGAATCATCAGTTTGACATTTGGATAGCATAAATGTCTTTAGGAACCTGAGGAGAAAGGATACATGCATGTGGAGTATTTCTGACCCTAAGAGAAACTGGATGAGCTAGTGTCTATCATGTGACTTGCTAAGCGATTCGATTCACTGGAGTTTGGCAAAAACTGCTCCAGCATGAGGCTGTTCAGTTGCTAATGGGAAAATATCAGAGCTAAAGTCATTGCATTACATTTCATGTTTCTCTACCATCTGTCTCCAAAAAAACCCAGAAGCACCTTACAAGAAAAACAAGCAATGCCAAAATATAATCAAAATACAATCAATTTCCTAAATCATGATCCATCATGTACCCGGTCCTGTGATAACAAAGGAGCCAATATTAAAAAAAACTTCCAGTGGATAACTTATTCAGCTAAAGTTAGCCAGATAAGCTATCCTAGATATTCAGCAGGATAAATGTCCCACTGAAGGGCTGCAAATAATATATTCAACTAACTTTAGCTGGATAACTTTAACCTAGCTAGTCATTTTTTGAATATTACTAATTTGATTTAAAGTTATCCAACTAAAAGTAACTGGATAATTTTAGCATTAACCGGCTATATTCAAAAGAATATAGCCGGTGACGTGACAATGGCCTGTAAAAAAAAAAAAAAAATTGTGGCGCATTAGCCTGGGGGTGTGAATTCCCGATCCCAAGTCAATCTAATAAAAATAAGTGGCTTGCGGTCCAGGTCCCCCCCCCCCCCCCCCGCCAAACCCCTCCAAGTATTTAGAAAAAACTGAAAGTAAGATGGTTTGGTGCCGGGCGGCCACCCCTCTCATTGTCCCCTTTCCCGGTTAGCCAAACTCTACCTCCATGCTCCCTCCCTTCCCTTCAGCCCCTCCCCTAACCCTTCTGGTACCTTACTGAATCCCATTCTGTGCTGGAATCGTGTGTACACAGTGATCCTGACTGCTTCCAGCATTGCTCTGACAGCGGCACTGGAAGCGTCCAGGATCACTGTGTACATGAAATCCCAGCATAGAAGTGGGTTCAGTAAGGTATCAGGTGAGAGGGAGGAAGACAGCATGTAGGACAGAGTTTGGCTGAGACAGAAGAGCTGGGAAGGGGAAGCCTAGCACTGAACCATCTTACTTTCGTCATTTTCTAAAGACTTGGAGGGGTTTGGAGGTGGGAGTCTCAGACTAAAGGTCATTTATTTTTTAATATTGTCAAGGGATCTGGGATTTGAGCCCCCAGACTTGCACCCCACAATTTTTTTATTTTTTTTTGTTCTATTTATAGATCATCGCCACATAACTGACTATATTCCTTTGAATATAGCCAGTTAAGGCTAAAGGTATCCGGGAACTTTAGATCTGCTTCACTGCACGTTTAGAGTTAGCCGATTAATTTATTTGGTTAGCTCCTAATATTAGAGTTAGACGGATATGTTTCTTAGCTAACCCGTCCCTACCTCAGAAGGCCCCCACAGTGCCCATTACTTATTTGACTAATTTTTAGCCAAATAATGACTTAGCCAGTTAAAGGTTTGCCAGAAAAGTACCGATGATTTTGAAAACTCTGCATTTAGCTAGAAAACTTGTGAACTATGATGCTCAATGCCTTTGAATATTGGCCTCCAAAAATCTATTTTCAAAGAATGCCAACCCAGCAATAATTCTGTGCAGGACAGCCTTAAAACATCTTCACAATCTTAGAAAACTATAGTAGAAAAACTCTTGCTTGTGTTTGGTGGGATTCTTAATTCTATCCCAGATTATTTGTAGGTTGTGATGCCTTTTATATAATCAGTGATGATAGTGTTCCCTTCTTTAGATCACATAGAGCCATACAGATGTACCAAAGGGTTTTATCCCATTTTGTGTCTGTAGGGAACATGCTTACTACACATTGGCCTGCAGTAGTCTAAAAAAACTCATGCAAACAAATAACAGTTGATTTTCCTGAAAACTAGTGTCCCCATGTTAGACTGCCTGTGAGAAGCAGCAATATCTTCCGGAAACCAATAACCCAGTGTCAGACTGCCTGCAACTGAAGAATAATTCTCCTTAAACTGCTATCACAGTGTCAGCCTGTGTCTGAAGACTATGGAACAGTTGATGCCATGTTAGACTGTCAGTCTCTATGAAAGCACCACTTTTGACTTCTTTGGGTCAATTTTTAGACTGTCTGTACTGGGACAAAGTCAGCAGGTACTTTTTACATATAGACATTTGCACCAGTTTTTTGTGTGGACACTTTTGCCAGAGGATGTGGTTAGTGCAGTTAGTGTAGCTGGGTTTAAAAAAAGTTTGGATAAGTTCTCGGTAAAGTCCATTAACTGCTATTAATCAAGTTGACTTAAAGAGTAGCCACTGTTATTACTGGCATCAGTAGCATGGGATCTACTTAGTGTTTGGGTGCCTGCCAGATACTTGTAGCCTGGATTGGCCACTTTGGAAACAGGATGCTGGGCTTGATGGACCCTTAGTCTGACCCAGTATGACATATCTTATGAAAATAGAACATGTAGACATGAAAATAGAATCTTCGAGGCAGATATTCAGCGCCACTTAGCTTGATAAATTTTGACTTATCCTGCTAAGTGGAGGGAACTGAATATCTACCTGGGCTCAGAGGCCTCCACTTAGCCAGAGAACTATTTGTGAGTCTAAATAGCTGGCTAATTGGCAGGCAAGAGTGCTCCAGGGAGAAGATAAGTTATCCAGATAAGTTATCTGGCTAAGTCCGAAATTCAAACTTACCTGGTTTGAAAAACAGTCTGATCAGGTCACAGACTTGTCCTAAAGTTAGCCATATAGACATCTTGCTAACTTTAGGATACTTGGATATATTCAGCGGCATGCCCACACTGCTGAATATACAGGCTAAGTTAGCCAGTTAAGTTTATCCAGCTAACTAGCCAAGTTGCACAGGGGCTGCATATGGACCTCTACATTTCCCCAACCTAAATATACCCCTGTGAATGCCTTCTCTAAGCGTGCCTAGAAGTATGCACACTTTGAACAACATTCAGGAAGGGCAATTTTCAGACAATTTATGCAGGTAAAATACTTTTAAAATTGTTCTCCCTATTGTCAAATAGAGGAAATGATCCAGTAAACTGAAGATAAAGTCCCAGCTGCTTTTCACTCTTAACTGAGTTCCTGCTTCATCTAAAAGTATCTGAATCATATTATTTCACCATGAGCTACTCCACTTCATTCATGCCTTTTTGGGCTGGGGAATGCTCAGGAGAACAACTTGCTCTGAACACTAATTTTCTATTTGACAAATTGTGCCATGAGATATATGGAACTATGAATCATACAAGAAGCATTCTGATTTGCTATAAAGGTTTGACACGACTCTTATTCTTCCTCCCCACACACAGTGAATACATGATTCCATCATTAGCACAGGTACTTCATTTGTTTTGACACAAGTAAGATAAAAAGTATCACAAAAAACCCCATACACTAAATCTATTGAAAAGCATATTATTAAGATAGAGTATGATTCATGGATCACATCTGGATTTCATCACATGATACGGAGCTATTCTGTTTATTTCAACTTAAGCAAATAAAACAGTGGTAACATATCCCTCCTCCTTCCATCTCCCTTTTTGCATTATTGGGCTAACAGTATAATCTTGTATAGTTCAAAGCTATAAAACTCAGGAAGAAAAGGTCAAGGCCTTTCTCCCCAAAAATTCATGCATATCAAACCTATCTCTTCGGCTTTTAAAAAAAAATTAGCTCAGCTGTTTTCTACTGCTCTGTTGGGCTTCTAGCTCTATTGAACTATCTTCTACTGTGCTATGGCACCATAAGCCTATATTCAAAACCACTGGAGAATTTCCCCTCCCCCCTTTTTTTTTTAACCAATCCATCCCATCTAGCTCAGCCATCACAATGACAATCCTTAACTGGCTCCCTGCAGAAATGTCAGAAAGTGGTACTAGCAAATTTTGAACTGGGGAGAACAGACTGGTGGTGCCATACTGTAACTCTTAGAGCCACCAAATGGCCCTGGTAACTCTAGGAATGAGCAAGTTATGTTTCCAATAATGATACCTAGAAGACCACTCCCCAAGGATGCAGATTGGCCCAGTGTATGTACAGGCAGGCAGACATAAGGAAAAAAGCACAAGACGGCTTCTATGGCCAAGTCCCAAAGCAAAGAAAATCAAGCAGCATTGTTTGAATTATCAAGAAGGCTCCTCACCCAGCATAAATGTTGCTAGCAGTAATTTGTTATGGGTTTGACAGTTGCTTGGTTTTGATTAGGGATGTGAATCGTGTCCTCGATCGTCTTAACGATCGATTTCGGCTGGGAGGGGGAGGGAATCGTATTGTTGCCGTTTGGGGGGGTAAAATATTGTGAAAAATCGTTAAAAAATCGAAAAATCGAAAAATCGAAAAACCGGCACATTAAAACCCCCTAAAACCCACCCCCGACCCTTTAAATTAAATCCCCCACCCAAATAACTTAAATAACCTGCGGGTCCAGCGGCGGTCCGGAACGGCAGCGGTCCGGAACGGGCTCCTGCTCCTGCATCTTGTCGTCTTCGGCCGGCGCCATTTTCCAAAATGGCGCCGAAAAATGGCGGCGGCCATAGACGAAAAAGATTGGACGGCAGGAGGTCCTTCCGGACCCCCGCTGGACTTTTGGCAAGTCTCGTGGGGGTCAGGAGGCCCCCCACAAGCTGGCCAAAAGTTCCTGGAGGTCCAGCGGGGGTCAGGGAGCGATTTCCCGCCGCGAATCGTTTTCGTACGGAAAATGGCGCCGGCAGGAGATCGACTGCAGGAGGTCGTTCAGCGAGGCACCGGAACCCTCGCTGAACGACCTCCTGCAGTCGATCTCCTGCCGGCGCCATTTTCCGTACGAAAACGATTCGCGGCGGGAAATCGCTCCCTGACCCCCGCTGGACCTCCAGGAACTTTTGGCCAGCTTGTGGGGGGCCTCCTGACCCTCACGAGACTTGCCAAAAGTCCAGCGGGGGTCCGGAAGGACCTCCTGCCGTCCAATCTTTTTCGTCTATGGCCGCTGCCATTTTTCGGCGCCATTTTGGAAAATGGCGCCGGCCGAAGACGACAAGATGCAGGAGCAGGAGCCCGTTCCGGACCGCTGCCGTTCCGGACCGCCGCTGGACCCGCAGGTTATTTAAGTTATTTGGGGGGGGTTCGGGAGGGTGGGGGATTTAATTTAAAGGGTCGGGGGTGGGTTTTAGGGGGTTTTAGTGTGCCGGCTCACGATTCTAACGATTTATAACGATAAATCGTTAGAATCTGTATTGTATTGTGTTCCATAACGGTTTAAGACGATATTAAAATTATCGGACGATAATTTTAATCGTCCTAAAACGATTCACATCCCTAGTTTTGATTGTAAATATTATTATCCTTATCATAAGGCTTAAGAGTAACTGCGCAGAGTGGCAGTTACTACCCTTGAGAGAAACGTGAGGGTATCCTGCATGGCGCAGCAGATACTACTTAAAAATCTTGCCTGGCAGACTGGATGGGCCATCTGGTCCTTTTCTGCCGTCATTACTATGTATTTAGAGAAAATCAGAAACAAGATATTTTTTTCAGCAACTGAAAGGCTCCTTGCCTCCTTTAGTGTGCACTGTGAGGGGACTAATCTCTGCACTTTAGCTAACCCTGCTTCTGAGCTCTGAGTTCAGAGGTTCATGTACTTCTGCTTACTCGGTTTCTGAATTCTAGCCTACACTGCTCCCAGATTCTGGTCATTTAGTTACTATCACCCACAGCATCCCCAGGGTAGGCCCTGCTCTGTTGGGTGTGCTTGGTCAGGAACCTGACAAGACACTGGTATGTGTGCACTCTGAGCCTAATCACATGATATTGCTATTTTTCACTTCTTAGTCTTCCTTCACAAAGGACTGTCAATGCAATCTCCACAGCATCCCCAGTCCTACTTGACCCAAGCAGCAGAATCTTGGCTTAGGAATCAAACCCAGGTTGCTGCATTCCAGAACCTCCTTCTCTCTGGATCTGTCCACAAAAGATTTTGTACATTCCCCTGTTGCTAAAATTATTCAAACTATATCTCTGTCACTATCTCTACAACAGAAGTGTTATGATCTACTTCTAAAGGTTTTACAATGCTTTTATTCCATCACCTCCAAGTTGATATTTGCATGACCATGTTTTAATCTCAAGTCCTAAATTATTTCCTAAGGTGAAAGTATAGCATTCTCTACACTAGGAATAATTAAACTGCAATTTCGATGACAAACCAATACCACTTTGGAGATGACACCAAAGACTGGCAGCAAGTGATATAGAAAAGAACTCTTTCAATAATCTGCTATAGAAGCTACCCAGGAGTCTTATGTTTCTAATGCCAATTTTCTTAAATGACAAAACTCTGGTTGATCTGTTAAAACATGCATATGGTATGCCTTTCTCACCTTTGCAAACTACTACCACTACTTTTCATTGAGAGAGGCACAGATTACTGAACAAGGGTGGCCAGCTCCAGTCCTCAAGAACCATAAACAGGTCTGGATTTTAGGATATCCACAACAAAAATGCATGAGATATATTAGCATGAACTGTCTGCATTTTATGCTAGTATATCTCAAGCTTATTCATTGAAGGTATCTGAAAATCAGACTTGTATTTTATTTGTGGTTCTAGAGAACTGGAGTTGGCCATCCCAGCTATAGTACAGTATTTCCCAGCCTTTTCAAGCCCAAAGCATGCCTATATTAAC
Source organism: Rhinatrema bivittatum (assembly GCF_901001135.1). Classification (NCBI taxonomy): domain Eukaryota; kingdom Metazoa; phylum Chordata; class Amphibia; order Gymnophiona; family Rhinatrematidae; genus Rhinatrema; species Rhinatrema bivittatum. The sequence continues at coordinate 126,004,113 of NC_042622.1, read as the reverse complement.
AAAAATGTTGCATAACACACTAACCTCTACCAGGCACGCAACGAAGGCATGGAGAAGACTCAAATGGTCAAAAGAAGAGCTAGAATATAAAAACATAAGACTTTCATTCTGAGTCAGGAGAAAGGTCCATCAAGTACAGTATCCTGTTTCCAACAGTGGCCAATCCAGATCATAACTACCTGGAAGAATCCCAAAGGGTTGATAGATTCCATGCTGCTTATCCCAGGGATAGCAGTAGATTTCTGCAGTTCCACATTAATAACGGTTTATGGACTTTTCCTCCAGGAACTTTTAACAGCTTTCACCACATCCTCTGGCAATGAATTCCAGATCTTAATTATGAAATAAGTAAAAATATAATTTCTCTTACTGGTTTTAAATGTACAACTTAGTAGCTTCATTGTGTGTCTCCTAGTTTTCATATTTTTTGAAATAATAAACAACCAATTCACGTTTACTCGTTCCACTTCACTCATTATTTTATAGACCACTATCATAGCTCCCCTTAACAGTCTCTTCGCCAAGCTGAAGAGTCCTAACCTCTTTAACCTTTCCTTATAGGGGAATTGTTCAATCCCCTTTATCATTTTGGTTCCCTGTCTAAGTACCTTTTCTAATTCTACTTTATCTTTTTTAAGATGTGGTGACCAGAACTGCACACAGTACTCAAGATGAGATCATACCATGGAGTAATACAGAGGCATTATGATGTTCTCTATTCTATTCTCCATTCCTTTCCAAATAATTTCTAGCATTCTATTTGTTTTCTTGGTTGCTGCTGCACACTGAGCAGATTTCAATGTATTATCATCGATGAAGCCTAGATGCTTTTCCTGGCTGGTGACTCCTAATGTGAATCCTTGCATTATATAGCTACAATTTAGGTTATTCTTCCCTAATTGCATCACTTTGCACTTGTCCACATTAAATTTCATTTGCCATTTGCATGCCCAACTTCCCAAGTTTGTAAGGTCCTCTTGCAATTTCTCACAATCCTTTTGTGATTTAACATCTTTGAATAATTTTGTGTCATCAGCAAATTTAATCACTTCACTTGTTCCTCCCATTTCCAGTGGTCCAGAACAAAGCCCTGGGGCACTCCACTATTCACTGGGGATGTGAATCATTTTTCTAACGAATTGAAATATCATATGATATTTCTAAATTCGTTAAAAATCGGATAAAAGAAGGAAACTATCAATTTTACCCCCGATTTTTCATAGAAATCGTTTTTCGGGTTAGTGCGCACTACCTCCCGTTAGTGCGCACTAACAAAAAACCTAAAAAACAATTTTTCACTAAAAAAAAACCCGGGGAAACAATTTTTTCCCACGGCCAGACAATCCTGATAGCGGGAACGATTGGGCACCTGATTCACATCCCAACTGTTCACCATTCTCCATTGAGAAAATTTACCATTTAGCCTTACTTTCTGTTTTCTATATCTTAACCAGCTCCCAATCCATAATAGGACACTGCCCCCTATCCCACAACTTTCATTTCCTATGAAGTCTCTTTTTCAAATGCTTTCTTAAAATCCAGATACACTGTATCAACTGGCTGACCTGGATTGGCACTGATGGAAAAAGGATGCTAGGCTTGATCTGGTATGGCAACTTCTTATGTTCTTATGTTTATCCACATGTTTATTTACACCTTCATAAAAATGAGGCAGACTGAATAAATTCATATTGGCTTTGTCCCTTTAAAGTAAGCCTATTATTATGTTCAGTAATTTTGTTCTTTATGACATTTTCTATCATTTTGCCTGGCACAGATGCCAGACTCACTGGTCCGTAGTTTCCTGGATCACCCCTGGATCCCTTTTTAAAAACTGGCATTACATTGGCAACCCTCCAGTTTTCAGATAACATAGATGATTTTAATGATAGTTTACAAATTACCAATAGCAGGTCTGCAATTTCATTTTTCTGATCTTTCAGCACTCTGGTCAGTATATCATCTGATCCAAGTGATTTGCTACTCTTTAATTTGTCAATGTACCCAATTACATCTTCCATGTACATGATTTGTACATGGAAGATGTTCCATGTTCCATGATTTGTTTCATTTCCTCTGAAATATCACCTTTGTATATCATTTCTGGGTATCTCTCATGGGGATAACTTGAACGGAGCAGCAGTTACTACCTTTAACAGAAAGCACAAGGGTAACCTGCACAGAGCAGTAGTTACTACCCTTAACAGAATGGACGCCTGCACGGGCGAAAGCGGCCCCTGTTCGTGCAAGGAGGGCAGGAGAGCGGGGGCTGGGGGAAAGTTTGCTGCCTACCCGTACCCCTGCCTCTAACGCAGGGGTACGGGTAGGCGGTAAGTTAGCAGATTAAACGCAGTTTTTTCCTAACCATTTTCCTCATTTTATCATAGTCACCCTTTTGAATATTAAATGCTAGGAAAGCATTGAAAACCCCACCAGTCTTTCTTCCAAATTTAAAAAAAAAGGGAGGGAGGAGACAAATACTCACATGAACTTGTAAACTTGTCACAATGGGCCAGTTCCCTTCATGTACAACTGCCGGAGAAGGGAGAAGTCTAGAAGTCTGTATGATGTGGGCAGTCGGTTAGTTACCTTAGCTGCCACAGCTCCTCCATTGCTGCTGGTCCCAGCACCCAAAACAAGTTACATGTGCATGCTTTCCCTTTATTATTCAGTCCAAACAAAGGCTGGAAGGATTCAAAAGAGGAAGCTTAGGACAGAGAAGATGAGGGTGTGCTGTGTGTATGTCGCACAAAGCAGAGCCTGGCTATCCAATCCATGCCCTGCATTCCACCCATTAATAACCATACTCCAAGGCTTATGCTGTAGCTAGTAAGAAGAGCCATGCATGATTACACATGTTCTCAGAAAGGAGCCACTGCTTGTGACTCTTGTTGCTGTGAAGTACTGAGAACCCTGGTGCTGTTCTGGATCTGATCATCATGCAATGGAAACTTTTCTATTGCATGCTTGATCAGGGATGAAAGCACACTGCTTGGGAAACACAGTTATAGAAACATAGAAACATAGAAAGGATGGCAGAAAAAGACCAAAAGGCCCATCCAGTCTGCCCAGCAAGCTCCCATACTTATCAGTTTCCCATACTTATCAGTTTCACAGACCGCCAAGGTCAGGACCCTTGTTGAAATTAGAAATTCCAATTTTTATGTTCCCAGACTGACCTTAAATATTGGTTACCGTTATGGTTCTGGCCGCGAGCGCTGCAACCAGACCCTTACCTCCATGCTCCTGGACCTGTTCCCGCTTCTGTTGGCCTGGTTCGCGGCCTGTTCGGCGGCCTGTTCGGGCTTACCTACCGGTTCCCTGTTGCTCCGTGCCCCAGAGTGAGTTGCCTTGGTACTCGCTCCATTCCTGCTTGCTTGCTACAGTACCTGCTTGGTTCCCGCTTGCCTGCTACAGTACCTGCTTGGTTCCTGCTTGCTTGCTACAGTACCTGCCTGGTTCCTGCTTGCTTGCTACAGTACCTGCTTGGTTCCCGCTTGCCTGCTACAGTACCTGCTTGGTTCCCGCTTGCTTGCTACAGTACCTGCTTGGTTCCCGCTTGCCTGCTACAGTACCTGCTTGGTTCCTGCTTGCTTGCTACAGTACCTGCTTGGTTCCTGCTTGCTTGCTACAGTACCTGCCTGGTTCCTGCTTGCCTGCTACAGTACCTGCTTGGTTCCTGCTTGCTTGCTACAGTACCTGCTTGGTTCCCGCTTGCCTGCTACAGTACCTGCTTGGTTCCTGCTTGCTTGCTACAGTACCTGCTTGGTTCCCGCTTGCCTGCTACAGTACCTGCTTGGTTCCTGCTTGCTTGCTACAGTACCTGCTTGGTTCCTGCTTGCCTGCTACAGTACCTGCTTGGTTCCCGCTTGCCTGCTACAGTACCTGCTTGGTTCCCGCTTGCCTGCTACAGTCCTGCCACAGTTCCTGCCTGGTTCCAGTATCCGAGTCTTGCTACAGTTCCTGTCTACTGTTCTAGTCTGGTTCCAGTTCTCAGTCCTGCTCATCAGCCTGTCAGCTCCAGTCTCAAGATCATCAACCCGCCTAAGTCCCAGCGGCCGGGCTCCTACGGGCTCCTCCTGGGGGGACTTCGGCTTCCGAGGGTGAAGCCTCACCTAAGTCCCAGCAGCTGGGCTCCTACAGGCTCCTCCCGGGGGAGCACCAGCTTCCAGGGTGAAAAGCTCCTTTACGTCCTGCCTGAACATCTGCCTCCCGGCCTGCGGTGTACTAGAGACATTGAACATCTTTCCCAGTCTCTTGCAGATCGGCCCAAGGGTCCACTAAACTGAGATTCCATAACAGGTTACTATATTAAAGATGAACAAAATGAAATGTTTCTTTACCTCTAGAATGGCTTCCTTTCATCTGTCTTGCTTACATAATCTGGCTATTAATTAGCCATTTTTCTAAGTTAACCGGATAGACATATGCGGCTAATTTAGACGCGATATTCAGTGACACAGCTAAGCGCTGAATATATGCGTATATATCTGTGCTTAGCCATATAAATTATAACCACTTTGAAGTGTCTAAAAGGTTGAATACAAATCAAATAAATAATAATAATTGATGGTTTGCTTTTATAGTATTATTTGCTCTCTATTCTGGTTTGGTTTTTTTATAAGTTCAAGAGTGGGGTGGGGGTGGGGGGTTGGAAATTTGTTTTGGAGTTAGACTTGGAAATTTACCTGTACATGGTATTTTTATAAAATTTTTGTATCCAGACATACTATGATAATGTTCATGGTGGAATTATTTCTGCCTTTTTTACTTTGTATTGTTGCATTAGATACAATAAAAATTACTGGTTGAAAAAAATAATAATAATAACAACTTGCTATATGGCAAGTCTAACGTAGCTACATAACTTATGAAGCTAAAATTGCCAATTAGCTGCATAACTTATATGGCTAACTCACTCTACCCCAATCCTCCCACTACACGCCCACAAGTTATGCGGCTAACTTTTTAGTGACTTATGCGGTTAAGTGGAGGATGCTGAATGTAGGTGCATGTTCAGCAACCGCTGAATGTGTTTTGAATATTGACATATTACATTTTGCAATTATTTGTTAAAAATCATCTGAAAGCCAAGTAAAATATACATTCAAGTGGTCAAAAAAACAACTTTGTGAATCCACCTTCTAGCATAAGAATGAGAAAATCACTTCATCTCCTAATTGCACCAGTCTCTGTTAAGAAGGTTATTTATACCACAGGTTCTATTGTGGGGTTCATCCAGTGTTAGAAATGTATTAGGAAGAAGTTGAAAATATATTCAAATAATATGCTTACTATAACAAATTCTTGACTAGGATATATCATTTTATAGTCATGAAGCATATCAAATGTTAATATAGGCAGAATATAAATATTTAAATACATTTTCATACTGTATCAGCATCTTCTTGACATGAAATAAAATCTGAGCTGTCTGGAGAAACCCAGAGAAAGTAGAGTTGCTTATCTGTAACAGGTGTTCTCCAAGCCCAGCAGGATGGCAGTCCTCACACATAGGCGACCTCATGTGATGGAGCCTGGTAAGAAACTTTGATCTTAAAGGCTCTAGAACTTTCAACAAACTCAACTGAGCATGTGCAGCTGTTCTCACCTCACTGCCTCCCACAAAGAGCCCCTCAGTCTATGATATAGCTAATACATGGAGAAACCAACTCTGAGGAGCTATGGGAGGGAATTCTGAGGACTGATATCCTGCTGTCCTCTAAGAATACCTGTTACAGGTTAGCAACTCTGCTTTCTCTGATGACAAGCAGGATAGCAGTCCTCACACAAGGATGATTACCAAGCAACAGGCTGCCCAAAATGCAAAAAAGCAGGAAAACCTCATAGTGCTAAAGGGACCACCTTTTCCCCTTTTCTTTGTTAAGCTTGATATTATTTTATTTATTTATTTGTTAAGAGGCAGCCAACCCATAATGGGCTCTAGTGGGGAAAGGAATTTAGTTCAACACCTCAAACAGACACATAGGACAGACTAAGGAACAAAAACCCTATTGCACAGCAATATACACCTAAGGCAGGGGTGTGATGCAAACTCTGGGACTGCAGAATAAAGAAATAGCCTCTAGGCTTTAGAAATCAGTGTTGGGTGAAACCCCAACTATACTAATGCCATGCTGATCCTATCAGGGAGTTACCACCAAGGCTGACTCAGCCCATACGGCCAATCTACTTTCAGTAAATAACGTATACTAAGAGAATCAATGACAGTAGTAAGCAAGGGTGAGAACATCCTGAAGAAGTCTGAAAACTTCTATGCTAAGAGATTGTCATAAATCTGCTGCTCAGAGTTAGCAATCTGTTATCGAGCTCCTCCTGTAGGGAGAGGAGTTAGCAGTCTGTTATGGATCTCCTCCTGGAGAGGGAGGAGTTAACAATCTGTTATCAATCCTTGCTGCTAGGAGTGGCAATCTGTTATGAGTCCGCCAAGGAGTTAGCAATCTGTTATACGTCACCCTGCCAAGGGGAAGAGCTAACAATTGTAATACTCCGTAGGCAGAGTAAATGATTTGTGGTGGATTGGCTTCCCACAGAGTGGCAGTCGTACAATACCGCTCTAGTAGTGTAAGGAATGACACTTGAGGTGAATTGGTGAATCCCTGGGCCGATGGCAGATGACAGCGCCCCCAGGAGGATATCCTGAGAGGGACCAACGGCTAGGCTAGAGTATGGAGACAAACACTGATAGTTATTTATTAGACAGGAAGTAGAACCACCAGAGGTGGCAGTAGTGAGCTGATGTGCCCGGCAGGGCTGAAGTCCTTCTGATACTGGAATTGCGATCTCTGGGTTGCTGAGCTGTACAGAGAGACTATAGGTAGTGAGTAGACAGGGTATGCTGGATACATAACCAGTAGTAGATGATACACTCACAATTGTAGATATCTGTAATGGCTTCTATGCAACACAGTCTTCAGTATATTCAGGAACAGGAGCCGTAGGCGAGTGCTGGTTCCTATATGCAGTCTGGAATGAGAACTCACAATATCTGTGTATGAGATGGCTTATGGAATAGAAGAGAGTCTTAGAGGGTTTTAAGAACATAGGCCCTCGTGGAGCGAGTACTGGTTCCTATCTGTAATCTATAATAGTAATGCACCAAATATAGATATATAATAGCTTCTGATATAGAAGAGAGTTGAGAAAGGATTTAGGAACATGGGCCCTCGTGGAGCGAGTACCGGTTCCTATCTGCAATCTATAATAATGACTCACAATCTCCGTACCTGCGATAACTTCTTAGACAGAAGAGAGTCTTCGGAAATTAGGAATATAGTCCCTCGTGGGGCGAGTACCGGTTCCTATCTGTAATAGAACTCACTGTGTTCACGTCTGCGATCGCTTCCAGGTAGTAAGGAGTCTTCTGAGCATTCAGGGATGTAGGCCCTTGTGGGGCAAGTACCGGATCCCGTCTTAGCAATCTGAAATCAAGAAGAGAGAGTGGGGCCCCCGAGGAGCGGGTACCCCTAAGTAAGGTGGTGGAGGCAAAGCAGTGGAGGATGAAGCGGGTCGGAATGATCCCCGCAATCAAACCCCTTGCTAACTCGATTCGTAGTAGCAAGCAAAGACTTTTTAAGCTGGAAGCGGATGATGTCACTACGGGGGACGCCCCCGAGGTTCGCACCCTTGCCGGTATAAACTCTGGAGCACGCACGCGCGCCCTTACGTCATCAGGAACATGGCAGATCCGCAGAGTCAGGCCAGCCCGGGGATTCCAGGAAGTACGGCGAGGAGAAGCCGCGGCAGCATCTGTCCGTCAGACCCGAAGGGAGTCACCACTAAGGTAGAGAGGGTGGAGCGAGGGCGAGAACAGGCACGAATGCAAAAGAGATGAACACAGGAATGCTGCAAGACCCAGCCTCTGTAGAACAGGACTTCTTCACCAACCCAGAAACCCTGAGGATATCAGATCAGGTTCAGTCTGACCAGCAGAACAGACTGCTCACCAACCTGGCATACATATTAAAAACCTATTGCCAAAGATAGGTTGTTCTTCCACCCAATAACTTTGTGGCATATGAAGAGGAAACAATATACTGCATGGACAAGGACCACCTTGTCATCAAACGAAAACTCCCACTGACAGGGTTAAACCTGAAAGAGGGAATGACAGCCCCATAAGTGACTGCAACATGAGTGTGGGGCCTCTTTTGCGAGATCCTCCACCCCCTGATACATGCAGCCATGGATATGGTGAGTTGTCTAAAGGAATACATGCCAATTAGGATGCAGAGGTAACAGAACACTCCCCTCAGAACTAGATTACCAACCAAATGTTACACAGATTTGCAGGAGTAGTCACAAAGTGTGCATTATGCCCAGGCAAGTATCAGAAAAGGCACTCCCAACACACAGGAGAAATCCTTATCTGCTGCTGGGGAGCAGATTCCTGTGAGAGGGAGTCCCCAACACTGTGGTTAAATGGAGGTTGGGATACGTCCACTGCAGACATCTACTCTCCCTTTTTTATGAAGAGAAAAATCATGCTGAGGGAATACATCTTCAATTTTTCCCAGGGCAAATGTTTCAAGTCTAATATCGGTCTCACCTCCCCACCCCACTCCCATCTTCTTTGGAATGAAGAAGTAGTGGGAGTAAAACTCCCGTCCCTGCTGGGGTACCAGGACCAGCTCAATTGCTCACTGTTGGAGAAGGGTTTCTACTTCTAGATGGAGCTGCTGCAGATGTGCCAGATCTAGATTGAGCGATGAGGGATAAGGAAGCAAGCAATGATAAATGGGAAAAATGCAATTGGTATCCAGAGCCTACTATCTTCAGGACCTGTTGGTTTTATGTGATGAGGCGCCACTCCTTCAAAAAGGCCTGGATTCTTCCCTCCATTGGTGTCTCCAGCTGGTGGAGGGTCAGAGTGATCAAAAACTAGGCCTGAGGTTTTCTGAGCCTGTTGTGACTTAGTTGTCAGTGCTCACGCTGGCAAGGCCTCTGCGGAGGCTGCTGTTGTATTGGACTGAAAGAGGTAAAAGGAGATACTACTGAAAAGAGCACAAAGGATGTCTCTGGTAATGCAAATGTTTATAAAAAAAAAAAAAAAGGAGCATCTCAAAGTGGAAGGTTGATCAGAACACATTGAGAACGACTATTCTGCCATGTTCTACTCTTTGATTTGAGTGTTTCTCTGAGTTTTTCTCCAAACAGATTATTCCCCCAGACAAGGGAGGTCTGCTAACTTCTCATGCCCATCTTTCCAAATGCCACAGACTCTCAACCACATCATGTGCCAAACTCGTATGGACGCAGCAAATGTACATGATTTGGAGTCAAAGGGTTCATAAACCATAGATAGCAGGTGTCTTTTGCCGTTTACTGCATCCAGAAAATGTTGGGGATAGTAGTTTCAGCCTTCTGTAGGGTAGAAGGAAAGGCCTACACTTTTGTAGACACTCATGTATTTATTGCATGATGTAAAATTGATGGTTAGCAATGTGAGCAGTTAACTCAGAACTCTGAAAGACCTTCTTACTGAAATTATCCAGGATTTTAGGATCCTTCCCTGAGGGCAAATTTGAGTAAATCCATGTTTTCTTTACCTTTTCAGAGAACAACTGATTGGTGGGGAAGTAGGATGACTTCAAAGCCATGGTATACTTTTGTACTTTGAACTTAAGATCTAGCTTCCTAGCTGTGGGGAGACAGGTGATAGGGATCTCCCACATTCTCATTTGAGGGTCATCCAGAATTTTGTGATGTGGCAGAGACACCAGATCAGTCGGTGGATCCAGAATCTGAAGAAGTCCTGGGCCCTCTGCTCATGGGTCTTTGTCTGTTCTCACTTGCACCCACAGAACTGATCCCATCTTTTCTACAAATATCACATCAGTCGCTTGACCAGATAGTGAGTTTGGTGAAGTCTTTCTTTGCCTCACTTAAAGTGGAGACTCAAGGAACTTTTCATCCTTTCCTCTCTAGCATAGCTTTGGTGCTTTTACAACAGGGAGTCCCAGCCTCACCCATCAGAGCAAACACTTCATCAGAACCCCTCTTACGAGATTCTTCCTCATCTCGCTGATTTGCAGTGGAGTCTAGTTGATCGGAGGTGAGAGATCAAGGGCCTTCCCTTCAGGAACAGCCAGATGAACTGTGGACTCTTCTTCATTACTGAAGTCCTGGCTTAGCGTACCCATTCCTTTAGAATCTGAGGAGGGGTTAACATGAATTCTCTCCGCCTGCTCTCAGAACCCCCAGAGCCTTTGTCTCCACTAGATGACTGTGCTGGAATGTCATGTCTCACTGGCACGGTGTTCCACGCATCGAAGGAGTCAATATGGTGTGCGTGGATGATGCTGCCTCAAAGCACTGTGCATTAAAACCACTGATGCTTCATATGTCGATGCATCCCTTGTATTTCTTCGGTGATGTACACTTCACAGAGTGATGATTATTTTTCAAAACAGACCGGTCCCCACCATTCAACCATAAAACTTCAGCCCAATGCACCAACAAGGGAGTCTAGAAGAGCTTCAGCTCAATTCCTTACCTGAGGCATAAGAGGCTGCATTGTGAGCCAAGAAATGACTGCAGTCCCTAAAGGACTTATGCAGCTCCTCAATTCAGTGGACCCCAGACCATTGTGAGTAAGGAGAAATCCATGCACAGGCATAGTAGTTTGCCTGTTCATGTTCCGGATCAAGACAGATGTAGCGTAGCTCGTGCGATCTATGAGGGATAAAATCATTACCACATATGCAGCTCTTAAACCCACTCATGGTGTCCTTCTTTTTGCCTGACATGGCTATGGATGGACTAAAGAAAAAAATCTTCTTTCTGTTTTTTTGTATTTTTAAGTAGCATTGAAAAGTGCTGTTGTGAGTACTGCCGAGAAATGAGGCAACAAAAAGTGAAAAAATCTGAAAGCTTAATTAGAGAAAAATATAGTTGGAGAGACAGAGTACATGTCCATATTATGCTCAGACAAAGAATGACTAGGGATGCTCATGAGACAATGCCTGTGAGGGAACTCTTGTGCATGCTCAGTAGATCTTAAAGCTCTACTACTAGGAGAGACAAGTCCATTCGGTGCTGCTAGATGACATCATCACAAGTTATAGCTAATTCAGCCTGCTTATCAACAGAAAAAAAATATGTGGTTAGTGCAGTTAGTGTAGCTTGTTTAAAAAAGGATTGGATAAGTTCTTGGAGGAGTCCATTACCTGCTATTAATTAAGCTGACTTAGAAAATAGTCACTGCTATTACTAGCAACAGTAACATGGAATTGACTTAGTTTTTGGGTACTTGCCAGGTTCTTATGGCCTGGATTGACCACTATTGGAAACAGGATGCTGGGCTTGATGGACTCTTGGTCTGAGCCAGTATGGCATGTTCTTATGTTCTTAATGTCATTGATAAGTTTTCTGATTTTATTAATGAAAGTAAGATTTATAAGAATCGCATCACAAAGATAAATGTACAAATTTTTAAAACATATAAAAGAGGCATAAAGTATTCTCTTTCTCACCACTGATATGGCTTCAGCATTTCAGTTATTTCTTAGATCTGGCCTTTTTCTCTCTATCTTTCCCATCCAGCTGTCATTAGGGGATGAACAAATAGGAATAAATTTGCAAAGGTTTAGTCAGGAAGCATGCAGATAAAAATAGATCATATGCAGATAGAAGAGCTGAATTTGCGTAAGTGTATATTTAGATGTATGTGCATAGTCTGACAGGGAAAGTAATTTTCAAAAACCATGTACATAGGTTGTCAGAAAATTGCCCACCCTGTACGTGAGTAAAAGTATGCATGGGAATCAACCATGCGCGTGATTTTAACCATGTGAAAAGTAGGTGAAATCACAGGTGAGGTTACATTGGAAAAGGCAACAACCTACAGAAAAAGAAGGTGCAAACCTCTGTAGGAATGTTTCTCATGGCAATTTTCAAAGGGAAAGTATGCACCTAATTTCCCTTTGAGAACTGTGCAAAGTTCATATTGAAAAGTACACATGGACATTTTAACAATATGGACATATTTGAAATTTGCCTCCAGTAGGAATACTTTTAGCTGCTACTTTAATCGAACACAAAATATGCGGGAACCTTGTGTTCGAATATTGGTTAGATTTGTGCAGATTAAAATGCAGGCAAACATGACTGCAATGAAGGAATGTAATCCTACATCACCCTTGAGTCCAAAAATTTGCCAATAGGTGGGAATTCACTGATTAATAACCGTCAGTCACAAGAATACAAGCTCTCTAAAGTGGAGGATAAAACTGAAAACTGCCCAATTGTTTCTGGAACACTTTGCCTTTTCCCCCTCAGTTTAATGAGTTGCATTATTTTGCTTTGCATGCAAAATCCAGTAAATGCCACTCAGTAAAGAAAGGGTTTATGATCACAGCTGTTGATGCTGAGCATTTTGCCAATCTATACTACAGTTTCCAGTGTGTTTTGAATTCTAGTTGCCACAAATAAGCTAAGTACTGCAGCAACCTCCAGTGGCACGAAAGGCAAAATGCAGTGCTCTGACTGTTGGGTTTTTGGTGCTGTAAAATTGCACACAAAAGTAAATGTAGAAAAGCACTCTGATGTCATCAGCCATGAAACATTTTCTTCTACTATAAAACTCAGTTTTAAGGAACCTTGCTAGGAATCATCCTGGGTCCCCCTTCCCTCACCAAAATGAAAAAAAACATCCCAAAACCCCTGATCACCAAATTCTATTGTCTCGCCTCTTCTGCATTCTCTTCAACCCCCCCCCCCAAAAAAAAAAACCAAACAAACAAACCAAAACCCTTTTCCTACCAACAAAAAGGAGCGCAGATTATTAGGTTTAAGCATCTCCCATGAACATTTTTTTGAGGGAAATGTTACAAAATTTAATAACTTGAATTAACTGGTGTAAGAGCCTGTCAAAAATCCCAAGAGGAATAAGAATATATGCAGAGTCGCTCTCCCAACCTCCTCTGCAACTGAGCTGTGTGTAGATCGTGGACTTATTTTTTGCAGCAGGTAAAAATGCATGCTCTGTTACACTGCACACGTATTTTTACCCACACAGAGGCTGGACTGTGCCAAAGCACGTTCGCCACGCATATATACAAGCATATCTTCTGGAAACACACAGAAAACCATAGTCCTCACATAACCCATGAGAAACATATTTTCATGCTTAACTGATGTAGTTAAGCAACACTGAGTGGAGACCCAAAGGAAATTAAATCAATTATTATATCCCCCAAAAAGGCAGCACAAATATGGTTATTGGAGCATGACACAGAGCGTGACCAACACACAAATGTACCAAATTATATAGACAGAGATAATAATAATAATCTGCAGCCCACCTAGACAAGTTCCCATGATAACGCTAAAAGTACTATACATTCACATACAGACAGGAGGTTATTATAACTGAACAAACTATTGGGTAAATCTAAAGAATGTAAGATTTGCCATACTGGGTCAGACCAAAGGTCCCTCAAGCCCAAAATCCTGTTTCCAACAGCCAATTCAGGTCACAAGTACCTGGCAGGATCCCAAAAGTTAAATAGATTCCATGTTGCTTATCCCAGTGAATTTTCCCAAGTCCACCTTAATAATGGTTTATGGATTTTACTTCCACGAACTTGTTCAAACTTTTCTTAAACCCAGCTACACCAAGAGCTTTTACCACATCATTTGGCAATGAATTCGAGAGTTTAATTATGCATTGAATATAAAAATATTTTCTCCTATTTGTCTTAAATGTATCACCTAGTAACTTAATTGAATGTTCCCTAGTCTTCATACTTTTTGAAAGAGTAAACAACTGATTCACATTTACTCATTCCATTTCACTCATTATTTTATAGACCTCTATCATATCTCCCCTCAGCTGTCTCTTTTCCAAGCTGGAGAGTCCTAACATCTTTAGCCTTTCCTCATAGGGGACTTGTTCCATCCCCTTTATCACTTTGATCGCTCTTCTCTGTACCTTTTCTAATTCCGCTTTATCTTTTTTGAGACACGGTGACCAAAACTGCAAACAATACTCAAGGTGCAGTCTCACCATGGAGTGATACAGAGGCATTATAATATTCTCTGTTTTATTCTCCAGACCTTTCCTAATAATCTCTAGCATTCTATTTGTTTTCCTGGCTGTTGCTGCAAACTGAGCAGAAGATTTCAACGTATTTTTCAGCGATAACAAATAGATCCTTTTCCTGGATGGTGACTCCCAATGTGGGACCATGCATTGTGTAGCTATAATTTGGGTTGCTCTTCCCTACGTGCATCACTTTGCACTTGTCCACATTAAATGTAATCTGCCGTTTGGATACCCAGTCTCGTATGGTCCTCTTGTAATTTCTCACAATACTCTTCTGATTTAACAACTTTGATTAATTTTGTATCATCAGCAAATTAAACCACCTCACTCACTGTTCCCATCTCTATATCATTTATAAATATGTTAAAAAACAATAGTCCCAAGAAAGATTCTTGAGCACTCCACTTTCTCCACTGACCATTTAGCCCTAATGTCTATCTTTTAACCAGTTAAGTTATATCTTTTAACCAATTCTCAAGCCACAGCAGAACATGGCCTCTTATCCCATTACTTTATAATTGGCCCAAGACCCAATTCTGGTCCTTACACCACTAATATTTTCATCATTTAACCTCTACATAATGATAACCTATACTTAGAGGTTAATTTTAAAAGATGTGCATTAGTGTTCATGTGCACCAGGGACCAAGTGCACATGAACACTAATGTGCTGATTTTATAACATGCACGCGTCAATGCACACATGATATAAAATCGGCTACCTGCACGCACATGCACACCAGATTTTATATCGGCACGCACATGTGCGCGCGAGTACCGACTTGCACATGCAAAGGGGTGGAATGTTCTTAGAAATGCATGGCAACGTGGTCGTCCATTTCCCCAGTTCCCTCCCAGTCCGCTCCAATAAAAGAGTGGACTGGGAGGGAACTTCCTAACCCCCTAGCTAACCTGCCTGCCTTTTCCCCCTCTCCTCCCCGACTCCTAAAACCACCCTAACTACCCTTTTTGTTTTCACAACTTACCTGCTCTATGGAGTATTAGTAAGTTCCACTTGCTGGCCAGCTGCCGGCATGCGCTTCAGTGGGACAGCGTCTAATGGTGACATCCGGGCCCGCCCATACCCCGCCCAAACCCTGCCTCAGGCCTGCCCCTTTTTAGTTTGCCGGCTCTTCCGCATGTACCGGGAGATACATGCATGGCTGCGGGCCTTTGAAAAGGCCCACTGTGCACGTGGCCCAGCCACGTTCATATCTCCCGGCATTGGCGCACGCCGGTGTTTTAAAATGTACTTGTTAACCTTTATCCATAACAGATAGGCTGCATTGTTTTCAGTGTTAGATGTGGTGTAAAATGTTATACCTTTAACTGTTTATAAACAAGGGAGTGTTGCATCCGTCGGTCTCAGATGGCTTCGACCTCTGTGCCTCACCTTTCTTCCTTCTCTCTCCGCAAGCCTTGGGAAGATGGCTGCTGCCACGTCTTCATGCCGCTCTCTCCGGCGTCCCCGGAACTACAACGGCGTTCGCCGTGTTTCTCCTGAGGGCCTCCTAGGGTGCGCGCACCGCCACCCACGTCTTTATCCACGTCATGGCAGGAACCTCAGGGGCGTCCCCTCCGAGTGACGTCACGCCATCCGGGTATTTAGCCTGCCCTTCGTTTGCTAACAATCTGAGTTAGCAAGGATTGGATTGCCTCCGGTCTAAGTTGCTCTGCCGCTTCCCAGCTGCCGCAGGAAGCTTTCTCTGCCCTTCGGGGTATTTTTTTTCTTTATAACCTGGGTACCAGCTCCTCGGGGGCCCTTACGCTTTCTTTCAGGTACCTATCTGGGATACCGGGTACTCTCTCCTTGAGGGCCTGCTCTCCCTACCTTGGTGCCTACAGTTCAACTACTTCTGCCTGCCAGGATTTTCATCAAATCAGCTATCTATTTCAGTGAGTAACTAACATTGTCAGTCTGTCTCATCTTCAGCGCTGGGAGTCTGCATCCGGGACTTCTTCCACTACCCTGCACTGCCTGCCATCTACACGATCTTGGGACTAGTCTCCTCTCCTGAGGACCCCTGGACTATTCTACTGGGTTACCTCACTGCTGCCACCCCTGGGCAGTACCACCAAGCGGTATAATAAATATGAATTCTCTGTGTCTGCGTGTATAGAGTCTAGCCTGGTACTGCGGTTCCTCACGGGGCTCCTCACCGTGGAAGTGGCCATCACTGCAGTACCCAAGAATCCACTCCAACACCTCAAAACCATAACAGGGAGCATGGTGTATTATTTTTTATTTATTTCTATACCGTCACCCTGATTACAATTGTGGCGGTTCACAGCAAAGTTAAAACAGAAGTATATTACACAACAAATACATACTATGAAATACATTCATCTATGAGTTATTGTCATCAGTGCCTCCAGTGTTTCACAGCTCCTTGCCGATTTCACTCTCTTAACAATATATGACTGCTCTCATTCTATTTTTTTATCCTTCATTGCTGCTATTGAAGACTAGTTTAAAGAATCATGTCTTAAGATCTTTTTTTAAACAATTTCAGATCTTTAGTTAGTCTTAATTCAGTTGTAGGTGGCCATCGGAAAACAGTCAATCAGACACTCATCAGTGATAATAATTTATTGGTGAAGAGGCTCCTAGTTTCCAGAACACATTATTCATTCTATGCCCCGACACAGACAGTGTGTTTCACCATCAGAGACTGTGTTGGGAGGATTGTGAGACAATAGTTCAAACACCTCAGCATTTCTACATCATTATGGCAGGTGCCCTTACCGATGAAGGCTTAGCAATGTCATAGAGCAGCACCTTCTGGTGTAAAGGGTGAGACATGGAGAGAATGTATGTCTCTTTTTTGCCTCAGCACATTTTGCTAGCCGGTTTGCTACACTTGACCTCTCTGCTGGAGTGAGTCAATTTTATACTCTACACCTAGGCTTAAAGCCTAGCTTCTTTATGAGGAGCCCCTAAGAGAAATCATGGGGACAACATCAAAGAAAGCAACCTGCCTTGGAAGTCTCATCATTTATTTCAGCCTCATATTCGAGTAAGTGACCGATTATCTTAGATAAATTGTGCTGTTTTACGTCAGGAACAAATTTCCTATGCTAAGAAATGTGTTATGCTGCTAAAGTATTTTATTTTACTGTTTGAATTCTTTACTGTGAAAGCCTGTGATGCTACTTGGATCCCTTTCTTTTCAGTTTAATAAAATTTGGAATTATTAGAACCCCCCAAGTTAAAATGTGTACTGAATCCTTTCCCCTTGTTTTGGGTTTGCCTGAGGTAGAAGATGGTAGGGATGTGCAGACCAAAAGTTTAAGTTCATAAGTCCATAAGTCGAAAGGGGGTCCCATTTGCGGTCAATATGGACATATGGAGAATTCCATAAGTTGAGTCTATGTCCATATGTGCAAATAAAAATTTAAACCCCTCACCCGCCTTAATCCCCCCCCCCCCCCCCAAGACTTACCAAAACTCCCTGGTGGTCCAGCGGGGTCAGGACGCCATTCCTGAACTCCTTTGCAAGGAGCACGTGACGTCGGCGTCACGTGATTCCCCTCGGGTTCGCTCCCGGACCCCTCGTTGGGCCCAAAAGGAACTTTTGGCCAGCTTGGGGGGGCCTCCTGACCCCCCCCCAAGCTGGCCAAAAGTGCCTTTTGGGCCCAACGAGGGGTCCGGGAGCGAACCCGAGGGGAATCACGTGACGTCGGCGCCACGTCAGAGTGACGCGGCGTCACGTGATTCCCCTCGGGTTCGCTCCTGGACCCCTCGTTGGGCTCAAAAGGAACTTTTGGCCAGCTTGGGGGGGCCTCCTGACCCCCCCAAACTGGCCAAAAGTGCCTTTTGGGCCCAACGAGGGTTCCGGGGCGAACCCGAGGGGAATCACGTGACGCCGCGTCACTCCGACGTGACGCGGACGTCACGTGATTCCCCACGCGTCCGCTCCCGGACCCTCACGGAACTTTTGGCCAGCTTTGGTAAGTCTTGGGGGGGGGATTAAGGAGGGTGAGGGGTTTAAATTTTTATTTAGATCAACAATCGCGATTTCCAACGTATTCAACATAGCTATGTTGAATAAGTTGGAAATCCGATCGTTTAAGCCTCATCTTTTTTTTAAGTTAAATGGAAAAAAAAAAGTTGCTTTTTTCATTTAAGTTCAAAACGAATGCACACCCCTAGAAGATGGTTCTGAGTTGTGGTGGGTCTGAAGAGGCAGCCATATCCAATAAGGGGATACCTGTTCAAGACACAGCGATGAAAGGGTTTTCCCTGTCCAGTAAGAAAGATAACTGAAATATACTTCTGAATCTAGCCTACTGTATCATCTGCTTGAGCAGCACTAGGAAAGAAACCCCTCAGCAAGTGGTTTTATTTTACAGTGGCTACAGAAAGTATACACCCCTTCTTCTAAAATGTTCACCTTTTCTGCCTTATATCTTGGAGGTAAAATGCATTAAACAGTGTTTGTTTCATGCATGCATACATCCTATCCCACAACTGTCAAGTGGAAAATATATCCCAGAATTCCATAGAAAATGAAGTAGAAATAAAAACATTGAATACTATAGCTCAGCTAGCTAATTCTACACCCCTCTGTTAATTCTGTAGCAATACTAAATTCTTAAAGCTAAGGTGTAACCAATTGCCTTCAAAAGCACACACCAAGTGAACTGGACCCCATCTGTGTTAAATTGCACTGATTCACATGATGAAAGAATAAATTCAGCAGTTCTCTCTGCTAAGTAGCACGTTTCAAAGCAAAAAGCCAACCATAAGCACCAAGGTGCTATCAAAAGAAATCTGGGACAAAGTTGTAGAAAGGCACAAGTATGGGAATGGGAATAAAGGAATTGGAAATTTTTTTAATATCCTTCAGAGCACAATCAAGATGATTATTAAGAAGTAGTAGGTATATGGCACGACTCTGCCTAGATCAATCAGACCCTCCCAAATGGATGACCATGGAAGGAGGAGATTGAACAAAGGATAACCAAGAAGCCAATGGCAACTTGTTCCTGTACAGGCTAAAACTGAGGTTAAGGATATTAGGCATCATTTTGCATTCTATTCTTTCCATGAGAGTCCAGATTAAGATGGTAACTTTCAAACCAGCATGCGGGCAGTCTTTGGCGCATGCCCAGATACTTGGCCATTTTATAAATTGCATGTGTATATGCATGCATATTAAAAATATCCTGACCGCATGCATGTGCGTCCAAGTCGGGGAATTTTATAAGAGGCACACGTCCATGCCATTGCCGGTTTCACCAGTTCGTCCACCAGCAGTGGCGTACTAAGGGAGGGGGGGGGGGTGAAGGGGGTGATCCACCCCAGGTGACAACAAAGGGAAGGGGGACATTGCCACCAACAGGAAGGTCCCGCAGCAGGGCAGAGCACTGACATGCTGGCAGGGTTTCCCCGCCAGTAAAAGTGAGCACCTGCAGAAGAAGAGGCCAGCAGCAGAAAAGGCCCTGCGATGCCACCAGCGTCTCTTGGAGCCAGCAGTGCACTGGCATTTCCTGGAGCCGGTGGCTGGAGAAGAAGCCCTGCTGTGCAGCCAGCAGCTGAAGAAGCGAGAGACTGGCCCTGTGAGAATATGTGCCAGTGTATGACAGATGTGTGTATGTGGGTGAGGGTGTGTGTGTGTATGAAGTGTGTATATGTGTGTGTGTGTATTAGAGGATGCCTGTGTGTGTATGAGACAGTGAGTGCATATAAGAGTGAGTGTGTGTGTGCCTGTGTGTGTATTTATATATATATATATATATATATATATATACATATGAGAGGGTGCCTGTGGTTGTGAATGAGAAGGTGCCTTTGTGCAGGAGTGGGGGGGTGGGTGAGAGAGAGAGAAAGACGAAGTATGTGTGTGTGCGTGGGTAAGACAGGAATCGTGTGTGAGAGATACAGAGGAAGCAGGTGTGTATGTGTGTATGTGAGAGAGAGACGGAAGAAACGTATGTCTGTTTCTCTCACACACATACACACACACACACATACTCAAGCTTCCTCTGTCTCTCACCAAGCGTGTATGTGTGTGAGAGACAGAGGGACATATTTTGTCCTTTTCCTGGGTAGTGACTATGAAACCAGAACTCAGCATTGTATACCTGTAGTTGGGATTATTTTTCTCTATGTGCATCATTTTGCACTTTTCTACATTAAGGGGTCAATGCAATATTGGGCGTTCCGCTTACCATGGTGGTATGCTTGCGGTTGGACACATATATTTTGAGTGCAAATATCTGGATTAGCGCATCCATAACCCGCGCGCAAAATCTATGCGTAGGGAATAGCGCTAATGGCATGGAAATCTTCTTTAAACGTGACTATTATCTATTAGTAACTGATATAGTAACGTGCCCCGAAATTTGGTGCATCCAGAGCAAGATTTTTATGTTCAGAATTTTGCACCTGCCTAATCCTGGCATTATTGTGCTGGAGCTAGTGGTAGCTGACGGTTCCTGAAGGTTTCCTGTTTTTTCAATGGAAACTGTTTACTTCCTTGTCATGCTGACCTTCTTCAGTAGATGTGACTCGGTTATTTACACTTTCGAATAATAGAAGGATTAGGGGGCATTCCATGAAGTTAGCAAGTAGCACATTTAAGACTAATCGGAGAAAATTCTTTTTCACTCAATGCACAATAAAGCTCTGGAATTTGTTGCCAGAGGATGTGGTTAGTGCAGTTAGTGTAGCTGGGTTCAAAAAAAGGTTTGGATAAGTTCTTGGAGGAGAAGTCCATTAATGGCTATTAATCAATTATACTTAGGGAATTGCCACTGCTATTAATTGCATCAGTAGCATGGGATCTTCTTAGTGTTTGGGTAATTGCCAGGTTCTTGTGGCCTGGTTTTGGCCTCTGTTGGAAACAGGATGCTGGGCTTGATGGACCCTTGGTCTGACCCAGCATGACAATTTCTTATGTTCTTATGTTCTTATGTTCTTGTGTCTGCGAGCAAGAATTAGGGCAGCCACACAAGGGAGGGCAATAGCAAATAATCCTGTCAACAACAGAAGACCAGAGGACCAGAGGACATATGGAGAATTCCATAAGTTGAGTCTATGTCCATATGTGCAAATAAAAATTTAAACCCCTCACCCGCCTTAATCCCCCCCCCCCCCCCCAAGACTTACCAAAACTCCCTGGTGGTCCAGCGGGGTCAGGACGCCATTCCTGAACTCCTTTGCAAGGAGCACGTGACGTCGGCGTCACGTGATTCCCCTCGGGTTCGCTCCCGGACCCCTCGTTGGGCGGTGGTTAGCAAATAGCTTTAATCCTTTTAAATCCTTATTAAAAACTTTTCAATTGAACGTCCAATTCCGGGGCATTACAAGACACCCTGGACTTCGGCGTCAGGAACTGTCAAAAGGACAACTAAAAGTTGAACATCCATTACCAGAACAATGGACACCAAAGTCCAAATCATCCGTGAAAGTCCCAGGCCTCAGGTGTCTTTAAATAACAAGAGCCTTCAATGAACCCTGAAGTTTTGGGTCTGTTTAAAAATGTGTGCTTTTGGAGCCTGCCTGCCACACAGCTGTGATAAGCTGAGGATATGGTTGGTCTGTGTTTACAAAACATCTGAAGGACCCTCGGTCTGACCCAGTATGGCATGTCTTATGTTCCTTATCTTATTATGTTTTCAGGTGCAGCCCAGAGCCATCCACAGACCCTGCAGGCAGCGTGTTATTCGTCCACACACAACTCTCCTTGGATTACCAGAGTCAGAAGTGGTGCAAAGCTACCGTCTCACTCTAGTGTAATTGAGACCCTGTATGAGGACCTGCGCAATGATACTGATCCAATCACCTCTTGCAACCATGCGGTCCCTAGGTTGGTGAAACATTTGTGCACCTTACATTTTTTCGCCACAGGAAGTTTCCAGAATACAGTAGGACTGTTTTTTGGGATGAAGCAGTCCTCAGTCTCGCAGCCCTTTGGACAAGTCTTGAGGACTATGATGAAACATATGCGACAGTATATTTACTTCCCAGTGGACACAGGACAACTGCAGGAGATCCGACATAGATTCTTTGACATAGCTGTATTAGACACAATAGACTGCACCCATATCTCACTTACCCCCAGCTCAGAACAGGAGAGTGCATTCCGCAATCGGAAGTCATTCCATTCGATGAATTTGCAGGTGGTATGTGATGTGCATCAACAGATCCTGAATGTAGTATCAAGGTTTACGGGGAGCTGCCACGATTCTAACATCCTTGCTCATTTGTTGCTCAGAACCGATTTTCCTGAAGGGAAATATAGTGATGGCTGGTTCCTCGTTAAGTAACAGTAGCTATCGGAAGTCTTCATAGACAACCAGGTGGCAAGGAGAAATGCAGGCCTTGTACAAGTTAATTGTTTTAACCAGAAAAAATATTTTGGTACTATTGTATTGTTAAGGTGGGTGTAGTATAAAATGAGCCAGTTATGTTATGTATATGCCGTATGAAGTACTGTATTTATGTGTTTTGTGGTGTTTTGTCAGTGTCTTTGATGCAATATTGCTTACATCTTTTATCGGTGATGGTAGCTATGGATATAAGCCAGGGTTGCTGACACTGCTCCTGGCCCTGTGCACTGTGGCGGAAAGACAGTACAATGAGGCACATACCAGTACTAGATCTGTCATCAAGCAGACATTTGGTGTGCTGAAAGGATGATTCATATGCTTGGACTGGTCAGGTGGTGCCCTCCAGTACAATCCCAAAAAGGTTGCATGCATTGTTATGGCCTGCTGCATGCTACATAACCTCGCATTGCGCTTTGGGCTAGAAGTGGAGGTTTCTGAAAACTTACCCCTAGATCCACCTCTACAACCAGCTGTGGAAGCGGACAACACAGTGCAAGGCTCTGAGGTTCGCCGAAGGGTCGCTGCGGAGTATTTCCTATGTAGGTTCTTAGAGGTCTTACAAATAACACCTCTCCTCTGCTGAAGATATTTAGAATCAATTCTTTTGTGTTTTCTATTTCAGGAGTTGTAATTGGAATCCGAGAGATGCACTGAAGGATGTTCCAGGATGTTCTGTTATCTTTTGTTTTCTGATTTCTTTTTAATGAATTAATTGTGTTTCTACAGCTGAATGTATCTGTGGTTTAATGTAGTTCCTTTACATCCTTAGGGGTAGATTTTTAAAAACTACATGCGTGTCCATGTGCGCACGCTACCTGGCACACATGGATGGGGCATCACTAAATTGATTTCTGGGGGCCAGAATGCAAGGGCACTCAGAGAACACTGTCCTTAACTGTGAAGCATGGTGTTGGCAACATCATATTGCTGGGATGTTTCTCATTGGCAGGGATCATGGCACTTATGAGGATAGAAGGGACAATGATTGGAGAAAAGTACAGAAAAATCCTTGAGGAAAACCTACTGCACCCTGCAAAAAGAGTGAAACTGGGATGGAAGATCACCTTTCAGCATGACAACTGACTCAAAACATATAGCCAAAGCTACAGTGGAGTGGCTAAAGCCCCAATCTCAATTCAATTGAAAATCTGTGATATGACTTGAAGATTTTTGTCTATCAACATTCCCCAAGGAACCTGATAGAGCTTGAACTGTTTTATAAAGAAGAACAGTCTAATATTGACAAATTTAGGAGCATAAAGTTGATGAAGACCAATTTCAACAGACACACAGCTGTAATTGCTGCCAAAAATACTTCCGCCAAATATTGACTCAGGGGGTAGAGACTTATCCAGTGGCGGTGCAGATTTATCCAACTGTTGACTTCTGTTTTGTTATTTGGATGCATAAATAATAAAATAAATTTTACCTTGAAAGATGTAGAATATGGTGTTTTGTGATTGGAAAATAAATCCTCATTTAAATGCATACGAGTCTAATGCACTGACACAACAAAATGTGAAAAATGTTCATGGTAATGTAGACTTTTGATAGTCACTTCATGTGCCCCTAGCAGGGATGATATATAAAGAGTGAAACAAAAAATAGGCAGAGATGACAGTGTCATGTATGCAGTGAGGGGTTGGGGGGGGGGGGGGGGGGGCAAAGAAAGTGAGAACTTCCTTCTTAATCAACACTTTAAGAACAGCACAAACCATGGACTAAAATTGAACATGTAGCTCCACAGCCTTAGTGGATCATAATGCTCATGTTGCTTTATAGTAGTAGCTGCATTTAAGATTCTTATTTAAATAACCTAACGGATGATTTTACAGGAAAGGTATGTCAAAATGGGCTAAGACATCCACAAGTTGGAATAATAACTCCAAATAAATGTCACTAGCACCCAAAAAACTAACAATTTTTATGTAAATGATTCCATCTTGGCTCATACCTGCCCAACTTGTAAAGCACAGAAGAGTTAAATAAAAACACATCTTGTGCTTGGAGAACCCATAGGCACTGGCAAGACTTTTCTCAAGGTTCAGACGTTTTGTCTCTCCTGTTATAGTTGCCTCATGGCCTCCTAATCAGTTACAAAGCAAAGGCACTCAGTAGTTCAAGCAAAGCATAGAAACAACACACTCAGGAGGAGTACATGCTCTATGACAACTCTCAGTATCTCTATCAAGCCGCCTAGTAACCTAGATACAGCTCTAAACAAGATGTGCATGCTTCTCTGTGGAGTGGTGACCCTTTGGATTTCAAACACAGCTTCCTTGAGAAAGGGCAGTTATTTGTATAAAACCTACTCTCCTTATCACACAGTCTGCAGGAGCTTAATTCTGTGGAATTTTGTGCTGTGATTCCTTCTGAGGGTATTACACTAATGCAAGGACTGTCTGCTTAGCCAACACAACTCGTTCTAGTTGGATTTTTCCACTTGGCTCTATGATGTTTTCTTGGCCACATCCAGAAAGGACAGATGATCCCTAGGTATAAATCTCCTTCTGCTTATTCCATCTGTTCCAAGCAAACAACGGAAGAGGATGAAGGGGAAAAGAAATGAAAGCTAGGTTCACTTAGGTGAAGAATATTATATTGGTGGTAGAGGCAGCAGCCATTTCTCTCCAGCCTATATTCATGCTGGTCTTGGGCCTGAAATTCATTCTGTGCCAGGATGTGGTTAGAAAAGTGGTACAAACAGGGGACTTATGAAACATTAATGACCTGAACTATTAAGTCAAAGACCGACGTGACCAAAAAGAAACCCAATGATAAAGAAGAAAAGCAACATTTAGCTATATTCTCAGGCACAAAATGATAAGGCTGACAAGATATTGTCTTACATATTCACTGGATTTTTTTTAAGGGATTAGTAAACATGTTATCAAGGGTGAGTCAGTTGATAGAGTGTATCTGGATTTTAATATATTTATAAATGAAATAGGAAAGGGAGTAATGAGTGAGGTTATCAGATTAGTAGATGACACACAATTATTCAAAGTAGTTAAATTGCAAACCAAATTTCAGGATGACCCAGCGACCCTGGGGGATTGGACCTCTAAATGTCAAATGAAATTTAATGTGGACAAGTGCAAAGTGAAGCATATAGGAAACAATAATCCAAACTATAGTTACATGATGCTGGTTTCTGTATTAGGCATCACCACCCAGGAAAAGGATCTCGGAATCACCTTAGACCAGTGGTTCTCAACCTTTTTCCCATCGTGACACATCAGACGGACAAAGCTCATGTGTGACATACTCATTATAATCCACAGCAGAAATAAATAAAAAAAAGGCCTAGTATTACTTTTACTGTTAAAAATGACACAAGGGAAAGATAAGTATTATTTCTGAACAGAAATTACATAACTAGTAAACCTCCCATACCAGAACAGCTCCAACTTCCAGCACTCAAATAATAAACACTTTATCTAAGAAAAGGAAACACTGAAAATATTACACCAGGCCTTAAAACTTCAATACTCCTCCCATTAGGAAAACGGACCAAGCCAGGCTGCTATAGAGCCCTTCACAGAAAGCCACACATGCTCACTCACTCACTCTCTCTCCCCCCCCCACTGAATAACAACTAGCGGCAGCAACAGCCTCTTCCTCTTCCAGCCCTTGCGGCCTCAAGAAAAGAGTCCCATCGGCCGCGGGGGCTGACATTGCTCCTCTTTTTGCTTTGGGCTGATGCGGCACACACCTGTACCTAGCACGGTCTCTTCTTCCTGCAGGCATGACCGCGGCACACAATTTCCTCTTCCGAGTTGCGGGGAGGGGGGGTGGGGTGGGAAGAAGAGACCATGCTGCTAGTACCGCTGAGTGCTTCTTCCAGCTCTCCTGCTGCGTTCCACCCAGGCTATCAGCATTTTAAGCCCAGGTGGAGGAAGAGTTCAAGTCTCGCTGGGGCAAGGGGAGCAGCCGGGCCAGTGGGGGAGCAGGATGTGTAGCGACACATCTGCATGTGCTTGGTGACCCACCGGTTGAGAACCGCTGCTGTAGACAATATTTTGAAATCCTCAGCTCAGTGTGCTGAAATAAACAAACAGAATGGTAGGTATTATAAGGAAAGGTAAAATGGGTGATGTGGTCTAGTGGCTTTACACAAAGCGTAAATCCGCCCAAAACCGGGCGGATTTACGCGAGCAGGGCCCTGCACGCCGGGAAGCCTATTTTACATAGGCCTCCCGGCGCGCGCAGAGCCCCGGGACTCGCGTAAGTCCCGGGGTTCTCCGAGGGGGGGCGTGTCGGGGGGCGGGCCTGGTCGTCGCAGCGTTTCGGGGGCGTGTCGGCAGCGTTTTGGGGGCGGGTACGGGGGCGTGGCTACGGCCCAGGGCGGTCCGGGGGCGTGGCCGCGCCCTCCGTACCCGCCCCCAGGTCGCGGCCCGGCGCGCAGGAGGCCCGCTCGCGCGCGGGGATTTACGCCTCCCTCTGGGAGGCGTAAATCCCCCGACAAAGGTAAGGGGGGGGATTAGACAGGGCCGGGCGGGTGGGTTAGGTAGGGGAAGGGAGGGGAAGGTGAGGGGAGGGCAAAGGAAAGTTCCCTCCGAGGCCGCTCCGATTTTGGAGCGGCCTTGGAGGGAACGGGGGTAGGCTGCGCGGCTCGGCGCGCGCCGGCTATACGAAATCGATAGCCTTGCGCACGCCGATCCAGGATTTTAGCGGATACGCGCGGCTCCGCGCGTATCTACTAAAATCCAGCGTACTTTTGTTTGCGCCTGGAGCGCAAACAAAAGTAGGCTATTCGCGCTCGTTTTAAAATCCGCCCCAAAGTTACTAAGTGGCATAGCTGCATGCATGTAATCATGGAATACAGGAATTTTTCCCCAAAATACCCTTCTCGCAATCCTCGTAGATCCCCTGACATTTCTTGAAAATTTGGTGTGGATCAGACACAAAGGGGTAGATTTTAAAAGAAGCGCGATCAGCCTACTTTTGCTTGCGCATCAGACTCAAGCAAAAGTATGCTGGATTTTAGTAGATACGCGCGGAGCCGCGCGTATCCACTAAAATCCTGGATTGGCGCGCGCAAGGCTATCGATTTTGTATAGCCTGCGCGCGCCGAGCCGCGCTGCCTCCCCCCGTTCCCTCCAAGGCCGCTCCGAAATCGGAGCGGCCTCGGAGGGAACTTTCCTTTGCCCTCCCCTCACCTTACCCTCCCTTCCCCTACCTAACCCACCCGCCCGGCCCTGTCTAAACCCCCCCCTTACCTTTGTCGGGGGATTTACGCCTCCCAGAGGGAGGCGTAAATCCCCGCGCACCAGCGGGCCTCCTGCGCGCCGGGCCGCGACCTAGGGGCGGGTACGGAGGGCGCGGCCACGCCCCCTGGCCGTAGCCACGCCCCCGTACCCGCCCCCAAAACGCTGCCGGCACGCCCCCGAAACGCCGCGACGACCGGGCCCGCCCCCGACACGCCCCCCTCCGAGAACCCCGGGACTTACGCGAGTCCCGGGGCTCTGCGCACGCTGGGAGGCCTATGTAAAATAGGCTTCCCGGCGCGCAGGGCCCTGCTCGCGTAAATCCGCCCGGTTTTGGGCGGATTTACGCGAGCAGGGCTCTGAAAATCCGCCCCAAAACCAAAATGTTATTAAGTGGCATAGTTGTCTGGGTGTATTTATGGAATGAGCGGATTGCACCCAAAATTCCCTTACCATGATTCTCATAGACCTCTCCCATCTCAGACATAAAATCTAAATGTTATCAGGTGTTATATAGGTGTGCATGTATTCATGGAATACATGGATCTGCCAAATACCCTCGTTATGATACCAGTGGACCCCCTGACAAGTCCTGAAAATTTGGTATGGATCAGATGTAAAACTAAAAATATGTTACGGGTGACAATTGCTCATGTGTATTCCTGGAATAGGTGGAGTCCAAAAAAATACCTGTAACATCATGTCCCTCCTGATGTGTCCTGAGAATTTGGTATGGAATAGAAGGAAAACTGAAAACGTACGGCCAGAGTCATTAAGGCTTTTCTCCCATTTTGTGTCTAAGGGAAAAACCCTTAAAGACAAATTTTAAAAGTCCTACGCGCGCCAAAGCTGGGAGATATGCGCAGATGTTGGGCCGGCGCGCTGCACAGATTTTAAAAAGTGTGTGAACATGCGTGTATCTCCTGGGGAATGTTTTGCAAAATAGGGGCAGGGCATGGGCATGGTTTGGGCAGGACTTGGGCGTTTCTAGATTTCTCAGTGAAATCTGCTCCTATTTATACACACAAGCACATGCCGGGGTCCCCTACCGTGTAACTTTACTTCTGCTTTGGATGGCGTGTGAGTCCTGGAACAAAAACAAGTAAAGAGGTTAGCGGGGTTTTAAGGGTTGGGGCTAATTGGGTAAAAGGAAGGCTAGTTAACTAGGAGGGTTAGGAAGTCTTATCCTTTACCTGGGCGAACTGGGAATGAGCTGGCGAAACTGGTAATTGCGTCAGCACGCATCTATTAAAATTCCCCCCTTAAGCAGTAGAGGCGGCATGTGCACGCAATTGCACGTATATATATAAAATCGTGCACATATGTACTATTTTATACCATGCACATGTATTTTACGAACCGGCATACATTTATTTATTTATTTTTCGAGTTTTATATACCGTTGTTCGGTTTTGCCATCACAACGGTTTACAAAGTTTCGATGTTTAACATAGTGTTCAAAATGTTCATGCGATTGTTAACGTAGTTATTGAAGGCATTGGGGGTGTGAATCGTGTGATCGATCGTCTTAACGATCGATTTTGGCTGGGGAGGGGAAATCTGATCGTCTTAGTTTTTTTGGTTAAAAAATCGTTTTATCGGGGGAGGGCGGGAAAACCGGCACACCAAAACAACCCTAAAACCCACCCCGACCCTTTAAAACAAATCCCCCCCCCAAATGTTTTAAATTACCTGGGGTCCAGTGGGGGGGTCCCGACGCGATCTCCCGCTCTTGGGCCACGGCTGCGTTAATAGAAATGGCGCCGGCGCTACCTTTGCCCTCACTATGTCATAGGGGCCTACGTCGCCCGTATGACATAGTGAGGGCAAAGGTAGCGCGGGTGCCATTTTGAATATTGGCAATACGGCCCGCGTGCAGGAGGTCGCTCCCGGACCCCCGCTGGACTTTTGGCAAGTCTTGTGGGGGTCAGTCAAGTCTTGTGGGGTTCAGCAAGTCTTGTGGGGGTCAGTCTTGTGGGGGCCAGCCCCAAGCTGGCCAAAAGTCCCTGGGGGTCCAGCGGGGGTCCGGGAGCGATCTCCTGCACGCGTGACGTCGGGAGCTAGGAACCAAAATGGCGCCGGTGCTACCTTTGCCCTGTCATATGATAAGGACAAAGGGCCACCGGCGCCATTTCTATTAACGCAGCCGTGGCCAGAGAGCGGGAGATCGCGCCGGGACCCCCCCCCCCACTGGACCCCAGGTAATTTAAAACATTTGGGGGGGGGGGTTCAGGAGGGTGGGGGATTTGTTTTAAAGGGTCCGGGTGGGTTTTAGGGTTGCTTTGGTGTGCTGGTTTTCCCGCCCTCCCCCGATTTACGATTTTTTGACGATAAATCGGGGGAATTGCTATTGTATTGCGGCTCTAACGATTTTTGACGATTTAAAATATATCTGACGATTGTTTTAAATCGTCAAAAAACGATTCACATCCCTAGAAGGCATTATAAACGTAGTTCGGTTGTCAAACTGTACAGGTTATATTACGTGCTTGCATTGGTTCTACATGTTTATATGGGCCGGTAGGGAAGGAAATTATAACATAGAGTCATTGGATGTTTTGGTAGGCATTTGGTGAACATTCAAGTTTTTAGTTCTTTCTGAAGGTTTTTAAATTTTGCTGTGTTCTCAGTTCGGTTGGGAAGGTGTTCCAGAGTTCCCGAGCAGCTGTTTCAAAGTTACCGTCCCTGTGAATCAGGTACTTAGTTGGCACAACTGTCAAAAAGTGATTATGTGGCATAATTGAGTGCATGCATTCATGGAACATATAGATAATTCCATAAATACCCCTTAATGCTCCCAAAAGTACACCCCTTACTGCTCCTCACAGAAAGTTTGTGCAACATGGATACAAAACCCAAAGAGAGGTCCAAAATTGTGTGCATGTATCCTTGGAATATATGAAATGAAAAAAATACCCTTTTTATAATCCTCATTTCCCACCTTGACAGGCCCTAAAAATTTGTTGTGGATCAGATACCGAATAGGAAAATTTTAGTAGGTAACAGACAAACATCCACCCTCCTTCCTCCCTCCTTTTGAAAAACAGGCTAAAATCAGGGTAGAATTTTATTGGGGTAAGAGGCAATACACATATAGAAATTATTGCTGTTTTATCCCATTCCACCTGACACGACAGAAAATGGAAAATTTTCAGCAATAAATCAGCTGTGAGCTCCAGTGGGCATTATCTGACAGTAAAAGCCTGCTAGAACTTGCAACTGAAGAAGCAGTTAAAAAAATATTCAGAGCATTCAATTAAACCTTATAGACCGTATATACTGAGGGGCGGATTTTCAGAGCCCTGCTCGCGTAAATCCGCCCGGTTTTGGGCGGATTTACGCGAGCAGGGCCCTGCGCGCCGGGAAGCCTATTTTACATAGGCCTCCCGGCGCGCGCAGAACCCCGGGACTCGCGTAAGTCCCGGGGTTTTCGGAGTGGGCGTGTCGGGAGGCGTGTCGGGATTGCTTCTTCTTTTACATAAATATTTTTTATTTTATTTCTAAAAGTAATACTTCACTTGGGTGAGGTCCATCAAGATAATGGCCTAAATACAGTTTAGAGCAAATTTCTGCTTGGTAAAGCCTGTGATTGCTAGGGATATTCAGAACAAAAATGTTTGTTTTAGGTATATTGGGGTAGATTTTCAGACGAGCGCGAACAGCCTACTTTTGTTTGCGCTCCAGGCGCAAACAAAAGTACGCTGGATTTTAGTAGATACGCGCGTAGTCGCGCGTATCAGCTAAAATCCTGGATCGGCGCGCGCAAGGCTATCGATTTCGTATAGCCTGCGCGCGCCGAGCCGCGCAGCCTACCCCCGTTCCCTCCTAGGCCGCTCCGAAATCGGAGCGGCCTAGAAGGGAACTTTCCTTTGCCCTCCCCTCACCTTCCCCTCCCTTCCCCTACCTACCCCACCCGCCCGGCCCTGTCTAAACCCCCATCCTACCTTTGTCGGGGGATTTACGCCTCCCGGAGGGAGGCGTAAATGCCCGCGCGCCAGCGGGCCTCCTGCGCGCCGGGCCGCGACCTGGGGGCGGGTACGGAGGGCGCGGCCACGCCCCCGGGCCGTAGCCACGCCCCCGTACCCGCCCCCAAAACGCTGCCGACACGCCCCCCGCAACGCCGCGCGCTCCGGCCCCGCCCCCGACACGCCTCCCGACACGGCCCACTCCGAAAACCCCGGGACTTACGCGAGTCCCGGGGTTCTGCGCGCGCCGGTGAGCCTATGTAAAATAGGCTCACCGGCGTGCAGGGCCCTGCTCGCGTAAATCCGCCCGGTTTTGGGCGGATTTACGCGAGCAGGGCTCTGAAAATCCGCCCCATTATGGGGTGGATTTTCAGACGAGCGCGAATAGCCTACTTTTGTTTGCGCTCCAGGCGCAAACAAAAGTACGCTGGATTTTAGTAGATACGCGCGTAGTCGCGCGTATCGGCTAAAATCCTGGATCGGCGCGCGCAAGGCTATCGATTTCGTATAGCCTGCGCGCGCCGAGCCGCGCAGCCTACCCCCGTTCCCTCCTAGGCCGCTCCGAAATCGGAGCGGCCTAGAAGGGAACTTTCCTTTGCCCTCCCCTCACCTTCCCCTCCCTTCCCCTACCTAACCCACCCGCCCGGCCCTGTCTAAACCCCCATCCTACCTTTGTCGGGGGATTTACGCCTCCCAGAGGGAGGCGTAAATCCCCGCGCGCGAGCGGGGACTCCTGCGCGCCGGGCCGCGACCTGGGGGCGGGTACGGAGGGTGCGGCCACGCCCCCGGACCGCCCCGGGCCGTAGCCACGCCCCCGTACCCGCCCCCAAAACGCTGCCGACACGCCCCCGCAACGCCGCGTGCTCCGGCCCCGCCCCCCGACACGCCTTCCGACACGCCCACTCCGAAAACCCCGGGACTTACGCGAGTCCCGGGGTTCTGCGTGCGCCGGGAGGCCTATGTAAAATAGGCTTCCCGGCGCGCAGGGCCCTGCTCGCGTAAATCCGCCCGGTTTTGGGCGGATTTACGCGAGCAGGGCTCTGAAAATCCGCCCCTATTTGTTTTGGGGGAGGTTTTGTTTTTCGGTTCATTTATTTATTTATTTATTTATTTGGATCTGTTTGTTTCTTGAACTGAAAAAAACCCCATTTAAAACCAAAGACAGATGCGAGGCATAGGCCTACCCATTTGAGCTGAGCCAGGCCCAGTTGGGACTTTCCCAGCCTCCTCTGACCTCCCTCCTGCCCCCCCCCAAAAAAAAACCAAATTGCCAGAACCAGGAAACTCCATGGCCGCCCTATACACCTTCTATGGAGGTCCCTGTGGTGCAAAGGGCAGGAGCAATTCCTACTCACTCCTGCTCTGACTCTCCAGTTCTTTAAGAACGGATGTACAACATAATGGCACCATCTGCAGCTGAGTCAGGCATTGAAGCAACATTACTTCAGTGCTGGTCTCGGAGTTGATGGACCTCATGGAAGGGATAAGTGGGAGCTGGGAATTTCCCCAGGCCCAGCAATTTTTTTGAGAGTGGGAAGGCAATCGGAGGGTCCTGGGTAGGCTCAGCCTAGCTGGATAGGCTTAGGCCCTGCACTTGTCCTTGTGGGATGGGGGTGGGGTGGGGTTGGAGAGGCCTGTCTCAGCCCAGCTAGGTGGACCCACGCCCCAGGGCCATCTTTAGAGGACGGGAGGGGGTTGGAAGGCATCAGGGAGCCTTTTTTTCTTTTTTACAAATTAAAAATATCCCAAAATTTGGGGGTATTTTCATGCATGAACCAGGGTCATGTTTTATTTGTTCCATTTGGAATGAATCAAAAATGGCCTTTTTTGATTTGGATGTGCAGTTCATTTAAAACTAATGCACATCCCTAGTAATTACTACCAGTTCAAAGACAAAGCAACTAGGTTTTGCATGTCTGCAAGTTCTTGTCCTAACATTACCTATATGAAACTAAAATGAAATAACTTTTGAGTAAGTTGGGTTTTCTTTTCTAAGACAGAAATAGCCAGAAGTGTCAGAATGGAGTGGGCCAGCCAGGAGCTATCCCTGCCAACTTTTCCTCCTGGCTGTCCTAAAACTACTGGTCATCCAACATCAAAATAAGGACATAAATTGCTATTATATAAAACATAACGGGGCGGATTTTCAGAGCCCTGCTCGCGTAAATCCGCCCAAAACCGGGCGGATTTACGCGAGCAGGGCCCTGCGCGCCGGGAAGCCTATTTTACATAGGCCTCCCGGCGCGCGCAGAGCCCCGGGACTCGCGTAAGTCCCGGGGTTCTCGGAGGGGGGCATGTCGGGGGGCGGGCCCGGTCATCGCGGCGTTTCGGGGGCGTGTCGGCAGCGTTTTGGGGGCGGGTACGGGGGCGTGGCTACGGCCCGGGGGCGTGGCCGCGCCCTCCGTACCCGCCCCCAGGTCGCGGCCCGGCGCGCAGGAGGCCCGCTGGCGCGCGGGGATTTACGCCTCCCGGAGGGAGGCGTAAATCCCCCGACAAAGGTAAGGGGGGGGGTTTAGACAGGGCCGGGCGGGTGGGTTAGGTAGGGGAAGGGAGGGTAAGGTGAGGGAGGGCAAAGGAAAGTTCCCTCCGAGGCCGCTCCGATTTCGGAGCGGCCTTGGAGGGAACGGGGGGAGGCAGCGCGGCTCGGCGCGCGCAGGCTATACAAAATCGATAGCCTTGTGCGCGCCGATCCAGGATTTTAGTGGATACGCGCGGCTCCGCGCGTATCTACTAAAATCCAGCGTACTTTTGCTTGAGTCTGATGCGCAAGCAAAAGTAGGCTGATCGTGCTTCTTTTAAAATCTACCCCAACATGTTCATTAATTATAATTATTTGATCAATCACAGTTTTTCTTTAAAATTATATGATTTATTACAGATACATCTTATCACAAATTACCATATACCATATAACTGTAATATCAACATGTTAATTAAACATCATCCCATCCAAAACATGTATAATAAAGACAATATATTTTCTTTCTTAATTTTAATTTTTTCTTCTATTTTTAACATTGTGTGGATACCCAAAACTCTTAAAACTTTTTCAATAAATACACATAACACACTATCCCATCAAATATGCTAACCATTCACTCACTACAACC
This sequence comes from Rhinatrema bivittatum, assembly GCF_901001135.1. Lineage (NCBI taxonomy): Eukaryota > Metazoa > Chordata > Amphibia > Gymnophiona > Rhinatrematidae > Rhinatrema > Rhinatrema bivittatum. The sequence goes on along the minus strand of NC_042622.1, from coordinate 125,969,423 downwards.
ATACATTTACTTAAAATACCCACCATATTGCACTTTTCACAAAAACATATTTTACATACAGGAAGATTACAGTACAAGAATACAGGTCAATCAACCCTCATACAATATTTCTACACATATCCAATATCAATATCCAATATCCTCCGTAAAACAGACTTCTGCAGCCTCATATATATATATATATGAGGCTGCTGAAGTCTGTTATACGGAGGAAATTGGAGATCTTGTGGTGTCTTTCGTTGAAGATAATTGTGGAAGCATATAATCTTTTGCAATTTATAAATTATAGATATGTGTAGTGTGGGTATCGATGAGCTAGTGGAAGGTTCAGGACAATGGAGAATTAGAGCTCCCATATGAGAGGGAATATGTAAGAGAAAATCGTCAAAACATAACCCCTGAGGAAGCTTAATCGCGAAACAAGGTCCTTGTCTGGGACTGACAATATAACACATATTGAATACATGGGGAGTGTCAACAGTTGTCGAAGAATTAAAGAACTGTACTAGAAGGAAATATTGATATTGGATATGTGTAGAAATATTGTATGAGGGTTGATTGACCTGTATTCTTGTACTGTAATCTTCCTGTATGTAAAATATGTTTTTGGGAAAAGTGCAAATTGGTGGGTATTTTAAGTAAATGTATGGTTGTAGTGAGTGAATGGTTAGCATATTTGATGGGATAGTGTGTTATGTGTATTTATGGAAAACATTTTGGGAGTTTTGGGTATCCACACTGTTAAAAAATAGAAGAAAAAATTAAAATTAAGAAAGAAAATATATTGTCTTTATTATACATGTTTTGGATGGGATGATGTTTAATTAACATGTTGATATTACAGTTATATGGTAATTGTGATAAGATGTATCTGTAATAAATCATATAATTGTAAAGAAAAACTGTGATTGATCAAATAATTATAATTAATGAACATGTTATGTTTTATATAATAGCAATTTATGTCCTTATTTTGATGTTGGGTGTTATTAAGTTAAGGACTGATATATTACCCTTGTTGTAGTTACTAAAACTACTGGTGTCATGTGGCACCATGTGCCTCTCTGAATTCTCGTGCTGGTCACGCAAAACAGGCAGATCAGCATGAGAATACAGGCACTTATCTCATGTTGATCTGTATGTCTCACAAGACCAGCAAGAGAATGCAGAGAGCTTTGCGGGTCCAGGACAGTGGGAGAGACTCCAGGGTAAGGGATGCAGGCTGGCTGGGAAGGGTCCGAGGCTGGCTCAGGGGAAGGAGGAATTCCAAGGCTGGAGATTGCCAGAGGGAGTGTGAGGCTGTAGACTGGCTGAAGAGAAGTCAAAGCTGGCTGGGGGAGGGTTGAGGCTGGCTGGCTGTGGGAGGAGGAAAAGGCATGAGGGTGGCTGGCCGGCCAGCTGAGGTAACTGGCAAGCAGGACTGGTGGGATGGCTGATTAGCAAAATTAGCTTGCAGGCTGGCTGGCTGACTAGACAGACTAGGTGGAGGGAAGGCATAACTAGCTGGTTGAGAGAAATGACTGACGTGGGTAGGCGTGCAAGCTAGTGGGTAGAGAAAAGGGGCTGTGTGTGTGTGTGTGTGTGTATGTATAAGAGAGAGAGGGAATACAGGACTGAGAGTAGTGAGAGAAAAAGGGACTAGAAAGGTGGTAGAAATTAGGGATGTGCAATTGTTAAGGACAAATTAGGCAATTTCAATGAAATTGCCTAATTCATCCTGGTTCGGGGTACCCGAAAACCAAAGAAAATTTTCCTGAAATTTCGGGAAAATTCGGTTTTCGGGTCCCCCGATTTACAAAGGCCCGAACCACGGGAAATACGAAATTTCCCACGGTGGGCCGACAACAAAGCCCGAACCAAAAGGTTCGGGCTTTGCACATCTCTAGTAGAAATGTGAAAGGAAGAGAGTAGGGATAGGGATATCTTTCTCCCTTCCTCTTTTCCCATCTGCCCTCCCTCTACTCATCTCCCTTCCCCATCCCTTGGCCTCTCCACCTCTCCTTATCCCTGGTCCTCTCATGGGGGCAGAGGAGACTAGGGGGCAGGGCAAGCTGCTTTGCACAGGGGAAGAGAGGGAGTCCTTTTTTAAGTTTTGTCGGGCTTCTTGAGGTTTCCATTTCAGGTTTTGTCTGCTCATTTGTAATTTGTGGCCAACTATTCAGTATTTGGTGAAGGTCTGCATATGTTCTGCAAGCATGACTGAGCTGAGGTATTCTGCTAGTGTGTAGGGATCTGTAGCAGTCTTCTTCATTGTGTTTTCCCAACAGAAGGTAGATTAGTATTCGTGGACCCAGTGTAATTTTTGCAGTGCTGCCTTTTCATAGGTTTGTTTGTTGCCTCTGGAGTCCTATGGGTTAGTACCACTGTGGTATGATAGGTTTGCCACAATCTGTATGTGCTGTTTTTAGTGGGGGGGTTGCAGGATTTTGTATTTCACAATGCCTCTGGTAGTGGAGGAAGTCTGAATTACTAGAATGTAAATGAGGTTTTTTTGTATGGTGAGGTTTACTGAGAAATATTCTGCTCTGCCCCCATTGTTGGAGGTATGTGGTGGTGGTGGTGGTAGTGGGGGGGGGGGGGGGGGGGGGAGGAGAGGTTTCTGTGCATATAGAGTATACATTTACAGAGTTAGAGGTATAGGATATATACGGGTTTGTCTTACACATACAATGACAAGAATGAATCTCACTCTTATGCTAGCACTTGTTGGGTATGATCTCATTTTCTCAATTTAGTGCTCTTAATACTTCCACTGTGCCAAACTGCTTCTTTCTGTAGATGTACAGTGTACTATGTAAAGGCAGGGCTGGTGCAAGGGTATTAGGCACCCTAGGCAAACCTTACAGTCTGGCGCCCCCTCCCCATACACAATTTTAAATGATGCATTTATAACATATTTTACATGAAAAATGGCATTCTGAGGTACAATTAATATACAAGTTGTTGTGATAATTTCATGCACTGTTGTGATGCCAACAAGAAAACTTTGCATCTTGGAATTCATATGGCATCATACCTATTGTAATATATTTCGGCACGGTCCTCCCGTATCAACACAGTACTATTTGCCATGCCAACACTCAAAGAATAACAACCCCACCTATGAAAAAAATACCACAAATATTACACCAGAATCTAAAATATCAATACACTTCCTATCAGGAAAACAGAGCAGGCCAAGCTACAACAGATCCCTACAGAGAAACCACATGCTAAAAAAATGCTTCATCTCAGTTTTTGCATGCAGAACACAAACTCTCACCAAATACAGAATAAAGCCACATAAAGTATAAATAGAAAATGTGCAGACAAAAACTGAACTATAAAACGCATCATGCCAGACTCTATACAGTGTAACAATGGAAAAACAAAAATTTCACCATTCCTCGTGAAACAAATCAATAAAATCAAGATATATAAATCATTAATCATAATTATAAAATCATACAAATAAAATAATTTCAAAACAGCTGATGAATAGAATACCCAATAATTAAAGACTCATGCAAATTTTGAAAGCTTTACCAAACACCAATAAAATATTTCAAACAGCAGACACATCACATACTACCCAATAATTAAAATGGTAGTCAATCAAGAAAAATGAACTTAAGCCACCTTTACTTACCCTCTCCAGCAGTTGTCCTACTCCTTTCCCTTGCAGGACACACCAGAAGCAGCAGTAGCTGCTGAAGCTGTCCTCACAGTCCTCTTCCTTAGGGACCACAACCAGTCTCTTCTCTCTCTCACACACACACACCAGTCACACCCTCAGGACAAGTTTATGTCTCTCACACACCAATCATCTCCCCAACCAGTCTCTCTCTCTCTCACACACACACACACACAAGCACACACATACCAGTCATCTCCCTGATCAGTCTCTCTCACACATACACATGTCATCTCTCTGGAAAGTTTCTCGCAATCACACAATGCTCTCGCTCTCTCTTACTTACACACAGGCTTTAAATCACACACATGCTCTCTCCATTTCACTTACACACAAGCTCTCAATCACACACATGTTCTATCTCACTTACAAACAGGCTCAATCACACACATGCCCTCTCTCACAGCCACAAGCCAGCCAAAAACATGCTCCATCTCTCTTGCACACACACATTGACACACACAAGCACCCTCCCTGACTCACATATACACCACACCCATACAGAAGCACCCTCGCTGTCTCACATACACGAAGCACCCTCCCTGTCTCACATACACATTACACTCTCACAGAAGCACCTTGCTTTCAGACTTGCAGCATTTTTCACTTTTACTAAAAATGAAAGTGAATCTCCCTGCCGTTAAATAAGAAAACCACATTCCTATCAGAAGGCGAAATGACACCCTTCCTTCAGGTTCTGTCCTCCCAAGGGACAGCCACCCACACCGTACAGCTTCTCTTGTTTTACGCTTTCAGGCAATAAAGCAAGTGTCTTTCTTTAAACTATCAGTCGTATCATTATTCATGTGGGAGACAGAAAGACATCCTTAGTCAGCTTCCCTTTTAAATGGGAAGATTCCAGTCTTAGTCATTTAAAAATATACATTTTCTAAAGGCTTAAAAAAAAAAAAAGCAAAACTGTTTCAGATTGGAACTATTCTAGTCTTCATGCTTAAATTATGCTTCAAAAAAAAAAAAAAAACCAAACCCCACCTGGCATCAGTATCGTAAATTTGTGATTTTGCTGAGATGAACATTTTAAATAATTTAATTTTTTTTTGCTTTAGTATTTGTCTCTACCCACTTTGTTAAATTTTTTTTCTGGAAGAGGGATGCTTAAAATTCAGTAATTTCATCTTTCATCCAAATTTTCAAAAGTTGGGCTACCAGCACAAAAGTTGAGATATATGTATTATCACATTTCATTTTTTTAAACTGGCAGATTCCTTTCTCACATACATAACACATACACACACACAGAAGCTCCATTCCATTCTCACATACACATCACACACACACACCCAGAAAGAAGATCGGCGCAGCCGGTCTAGCTGATCATGTGGCCGAAGAAAGGAAGATCGATGCGGCCGGAGACCAGGCGCCGAGACTTAGGGAGCACCGTGGCAGGCAGCCAGCCCCCGACTTGCCCTGCCTCCCCCCCCAGTGCCACCCTCCCGACGCCCCCCTGGTGGTCCAGTGGAGGGCCCGGGAGTGATCTGCCGCTCCTGGGGCCTCGGCTGCCACTAAGCAAAATGGCGCCGGTGGCCTTCAGCCCCTACCATGTGACGGGGACTACCGGTGCCATTGGTTGGCCCCTGTCACATGGTAGGGGCTAAAGGTCACCGGCGCCATTTTGCTTAGTGGCAGCTGAGGTCCCAGGAGCGGCAGATCGTTCCTGGGCCCTCCGCTGGACCACCAGGGGTGGGGTGTCAGGAGGGAGCACTGGGGGGGGGGGGGGGAGGCAGGGCGAGTTGGGGGCTGGCAGAATTTTAAAAGGGCACTTTTTGCCCTTTCAAAATTCTGCTGCCTGCCGCGGCGCCTCCTAAGTCTCGGCGCCCTAGGAACAGGCCTAGCTCGCCTAATGGTTCCTCCAGCCCTGTATAAAGGCAACATATTGAGGTGAGCTTGGAAGTACTTTTTAATCAAACAAGTGGTGCACAAACAATTAGGAGGGTTTCTCTGTCTTTAAGCTACATTTTGTTGGTCTCTGATTGTATCTATTGGCAGTTGATGTTCTCTTTCTTTCTACATGGTACAGAATAGTCGCTTAGTACTGACACTTCTTTCAGTAATGCTGTTTTTCTGGGTTTCCTCCTTTACCACTCTGGTTTTCTAGCATCAAGCTTTTTATTGGTTGGTCTGGGAATGAATAATTATATTTCATTATTTACATGAAGAATGTATGAAAGAATGACTAACTGTAAACATACCATAAATAATTGTCACTGGGAGCTGGGAGACAGAGCTTGGTTGATTTACTTGCCACCTCTCCCACCCCCTAAAAAGGTGTTGCAGTACCTCTGGGAATAGCTGATATGGGTAGACAGGATCTGCATTTGAAAAAAAGATAAACTGGAGAACAGAATTCCTTTTGAGAATAGGGTCTGTGCAGACATGGGGAAGTCCATATTCAGACATAGTCCCGCTAACTTTGCAGGCATATTCAATGATGCAGCCGTGCTATTTAATACAGCTCGCTATCTTAAAGGTTGCCGGCTAACTTAAAGAAAGCTCTTTGGCCCGACCAGACTTAGCTAAGTCTTCCAGCTAACTCTGAATATCGTAGTTAACCAGTTAACTCAGCTCCTCCCAGTTACATCCCTGGAATGCTCCTAACTTATCTTGCTAAATTCTAGCCACCTAACTTATTAGTGGGTTAAAATGTAGCTATCCTGTCCCTAAATATTCATTTAGCCGGCTAAATGCTTTTGAATATGAACCTCTGAGTTTGTATAAAGAGTTGGATAAAAAGATCATGAGGTCCATATTTAAAACCTATTTAGGGGAGAACTCAAAAGTTATCCATCTAAATAGCAGCTGTGGCATATTCAGTCACTTATCTGGCTAAATAATTTAGCTGGATAAGAAAAAAAAGAGGCATTTCAGAGAGGTTCCAGGGAGGGGCTGAGATATATGGCCAACCTAGCCAAATACAGGGATAACTTGCTACTTATCCGGATATCTTTAAAAGATATCCGGATAAGTAGCGCTAAATCAGTATTAAAAAAGGAAAAAAAAACAAGGGGACGTGGCTCCCAGCCTTATGTAAATTTTATAAATTGTAATGTCTGGCCTAGTGTTGCTCAAATATATTACCACCGTCTGTTGTCCCCATCCCCCCCCCCCCCCGCCCCCGTACCCTTTTCCCGTTTTGATTGCAACCCCCCCCCCCCCAAGGCCCCCATCTCATCCCACCCTTGCTCTGGTGAGAATAAAATCATTCCTGTGGGATGGTGGTTCGGGGCGGGGACGCACTTTGATTTTTTTTTACTTTTTATTAATATCAATTCAGTGTTACTTACCTGGATATCTTTTAAAGATATCCAGATAAGTAGCAAGTTATCTGGCCACACAAGGCCAGATAACTTTAAAACCTAACAGGCTATATTCAAACATAGCCCGATAGCTTTAGGCAACTACATTCAGCGGGACACTTACCTCTCAGAATATATAGGACAGTTTATTGAATGGCCTACTGAATATTTGCCTCTACATCTGTGCACTCTGACCATATGACTTTGTCACAGTGTCACAGGAGACCCTTATTTAAGTCTCTGGCCTTTTGTGGAAATTGGGGGGAGAGGTCTGTACAATATGGGTACATGGCCAAAATGTTATGACCATGATCTGGATGGGGGACAAGCACAGAGGATAACTAAAATTAAAAGGGTAATGCTATCAGTGTTTGAGCAGGTAAAGTCTACATGCACCTTTTACATGCAGCCTTTACCCTGAATTTTTTAAGAGCAAACACGCACATAAGTACCGTAAGCCTTGAAAATTTGCAGATAATTGGCTTGGTACATGCACCAAATAGCTCACACAGAGTTACAACTGCTCTTTGGAGGACGTAACTCGCGTGGGTAAATTTACGTGCATATTTAAAAAAAATAAATAAAAGCAAACGCGTAATTCTGCCGTTACGTCCCCCCGCCCCCACAAACACACCCCCCCGCCTGGCACACCTCTCTTCAGTTCACATAAATGTACACGAGAAACCAGGTTGTGCGCATTCTTGTACACACACTAAGCCCTGGGCCATTTTCTAACAGCCATGCAAGTGCATAAATGGCTCCAAAAATTCAGCATCACATGGGTAACCTTTTATTGGCACAGAGTGGTGCCAAAGGATTCAGCCTTGGAGAACACAACTCTTCCAGCACTCCGTCAACAAGGAAGGAAGGACCTAAATCACTTATACAACTGTTCTGGGAAAACTGGAATAAAAAGCCAGTAAAAGAAGGCACTATGAGGTGGAAAAGAACTCTTTTCAGACAAGTGGTCCACATAAAAATATGAATCAGCAGATTTCCTATGTTAGGAGCTGAAGGAGAAGTCTTTATACACAGAGTCATTCCGTGAAGCATGATTTAGTGCACAGTCTGGGACACAAAAATATTGGCTTGCATGAAGCTGTCATCTTTAAAGAGAAGTTTAATATTTGAATAGGTTTTTAATGGTGCTTTCACTATTTTCTCAAAAGTAAATTTGTTTGCCATACCAAAGGGTCTGTCTGTAGCCTTCTGAATAACTACAGGAAATGTCTTGGCCTTCTGACCACATGTGGTACTGATAGATTTTTGACTCATATTTTTTCCACAGTAGTTACTCTGAGTTCCTACCAGGTTCTGGGCTCCGTGACTGCTGTTATGAATTATGGTTGATTGACTATGATGTCATGGTGGCCTCTCTAGGCCAACTGAGCATGCAGTATTAAAAAAATAGAAGGCAACAGCAGTAGAAGCAAAGAGGGCTATATGGGACAGAGTGCATGAGAGAGAGAAAGGGGGAAATTGACAGAAAGCAATCCAAGAAGGAAAAAGAAAAAAACTGAAAGTTGAGAAAGAATATGGAAAGACAGGAAGAACAATGGGGGAAAGGAGAAACAATTAATAGAAAGGTTAAAGAGCAGGAAAATAAGAAGGAAAAAGAAAAAGAGAAAATGAGAGTGAACACGTTTACTTAAGTGTGTAGTGGATGTTTTCTGAAACAGATTCACACATGCCATGAAATTAAGTTAATCTGAGCACAACTCAAGATTTTCAGTCTGCGCTGGATTTTCAGTCTGGAAAAAAAAAAATTCAAAACCCAAGGGTCTGCAATCCCCACATCTGGGTAGAGTATACTACTCCCTTGTCCATTACCACACATCTGAGCAAGCTTACAGGCTCGTCGCCACCTTGCTTCTGAGCCTACACATCTGGTCACACCACCACAGACAAACAAACAAATAACAGGAAATAAGTATGAGAAATAAATATACTGACATGAACAGAGCTACACAGAGCTTGACAGCAAGTGCAGCTCCGTATCTCATATACAATAATTAAAAATAAAACATTTCAGCGCTTTCAGCAAGTGATTTGCGTTGTAATCTAACTACAGCAATAGAAAGGCAAATGAAATACATTAAAGTTCAAATGAACAAAAGAAACGGTATGGGCAATTTAGAAACTGCAAAAAAGGATTCATCAAAGTCGTATGGGGATACTTATAAATCAAGACATGAACATTCAGTATGTGTCTGGCATCTCAGAGGACAATATTCAGAGCTTTTTATGCAGGTAAACAGCTACTAATGTAATTTGTAATTAATTTATTATGTGCTCTTTGGTACAGTATTTTTAAATGGATGGTGTATGATGCATTGAACACAAAGTTGGAAACGGTGTTCAACTAAATACATTATTATATTATTAAACAGCCTTACTGAAATTGTACACCCCCCCCCCCCCCCCAGGAATAAATATACCTGTACTTTACCCGTGCCAAAAGAGCGGCAGGGTTAGGCTAGGAAGAGGGAAAGGTCACAGGAGCTTCCATTTTGAAGGCTCCCACATGTACATCTGCACCTGCTTTAATCTTGCGGGCACGGGTTCCCGATGAAAGTGTGCTTGGAGTCTCTCATTTTATTTAAAAATAGCCCCACAGAATGTTTAATCCCAGGTCCCCCAAACGTTTTTTTGCATTTTTATGCAGCAATTCTACGACCATTCCAAGAGGATGATACAAACATTTCTAAAGAGTGAGTAGACATAAAGGCCAAGCAGCTTCTGAGGAGGCCCTAGGGTGCCCAGCAGAGTACAATGTGGCAAATGTCCAAATGGCTCCACATGAGGATTTCATGTGGAGTGCTGCACCCGCTGAGTGAGCTCTTGGGCCGCTGGCCTTCTTGTCTATTCGCTGTTGGGAAGCACTTGTATTTTTCTTGTATGAACACTTACGGAGTTTTTGCATGGATTAAAACTAATAAAATATGGTTTGGGGGACCTATAATTAAACATTAAATTGGCGACTTCCAAACGGGTGCGCAGGCGCACGTATACACATGTGCATTAGTGCACGCCCAGAGATGTGGCAGTTTTATAATAGACATGCACATATGCGCATATGTTATAAAATAGTCTAGCTGCACGTATATGTGCATCTAATTTTACAAGTGGGCGTATAGTCAGGGGAATTTTATAGCAGGTAGGCGTCCACACCCTGATCAGTTCATCCACACCATCACCAGTTCATCCAGCAGTTTGCCAGCCTACAGCTATGTCCTCCGAATCTCCCTGCATTTTTAGCTTGCACTCCCGCCCCCCCCCCCCCCCCCCCCCCCCCCCGACCCCTTACACCCTTCAAGGATGCCTGTACATTGATTTTTTTTTTAATATACACCTCATCCATAGCAGAAGTAAATTTATATGGCACTGGACCCGAGTGTGCACCCAGGCGCATACGTGTTTGTGCCAAACCTCTTGGCCACACGCTGGAATGCCTATGCCCTGCACACACCAGGCCCCTTTTTTTCTGCAATGCGAAATGTGCGCACATTGGCACATGCATGCGCGTCCCCCCACTTTATCAAATTGAGTGGACATGCGCATGTGCTAGATGCGTGCCCATCTTCCGATTTTGGCACACGCATCTCTTTTAAAATTCACCTTTATGGTACTAGACACTATGGGGCAAATCAAATTTACCAATGGGCTGGGATGCCCTAAGATCTCCAGCTAAGCCTTAGCCAGCAGCATTAAACTCACAGGGCGGGGTTTTAAAAGGGTTACGCACGCCGGGCCTATTTTAAAAAGGCCCGGCAACGCACGTAAAGCCCCGGGACATGTGTAAGTCCTGGGGCTTGCAAAAAGGGGCGGGGAGGGAGCAGGGCATGGGCAAGGTGAGGTGAGGTGGACCAGGGGCAGGGGCGGGGGCAGGCTCCCAGCACAGCGGCCATATTTGCCGCTGTGCCAGGGATCGCACGCTGACAGTCGGCAGGCGCGCACAATTTACTTCAGCCCGCTTCTTTTAAAATCTACCCCACAGTTTGTGGCTGAAAATTCTCCTAAATCTAGATGGTCCATGCCCTGCCGCTTATCCACCCCCTTATTCTTGACGCGTGCATGGGTATGTACGAGCATACTTCACGGATACTTAAAATTGGCGTTGCTTGCGCATGGCCCGCATAAGTGCGTATGTGGCCTTTTTTGCGCAAGCAACGCTTTTAAAATCTACCTCTTAGCCAGAAAGACAATGTTCTATGCCTGAACTGTGGCAAATTCTTCCAGCTAGTGAGGTATAATAGAAAGCCCACAATGTACTCTTTGGAGGTTAAAAAGAAACAACCTAAAATTCAGAAAATGTTATTTCTTTTCATTACAGGCTCACAATAACTACTCATTAAAAAAATGTCTATATTATGTTTATTATGTCACACTTATGTACTGCTGCTCCAAAGATGCTTGCAGCAGTGAGGGACAAATAAATAATGTAAAACCATAACAGTAAATAAAACATAACAATATCATTATCCTTTTGTGAAGAAAAATGGTCTGTCCCTTTTTGGTTTCTAGTGGATATAGCATGTCTTCTCGCTTATCTCTCCTCTTGAACTCCATTAATCGGACAACCTGCTCTTATCTGTATTACCCACTCCTGCCCAAATGCTTTCTACATTGCTGCACCGAATGCCTGGATCAGCCACTTGGGTGACTCCTATTATTATTTTAAAATTTCTTTATGTTCACTTTTTCCCTCTCTGGAAGTAGGCATGGACTAGTGTCCAAAATCACCTCGCACACACTGCAACCAACTGGTCCCTTTGGGTATGATGTTGCAAGTGATATCATGACCACTGCATGAACGTATATAATACTGGTGAATGCAAAAGAATTGGTAATTCCCTTGCTAACATGGCCGGTGTGTGGATGTAATCCATGTTGTGGTACAGACATGTTTTTCTGTTATTTTCTAAAAGAGGAAGGCAACATCTGTTAAAGACAAAAAAAAAATACTCTTAAGATATCAAAAAAGCAGGTGAACATGACTTGAGGGCGATAGAAGGAAGGGTATATATGACTAATATTCACATCTTTTGAAAAACTTTGAATTTATATCATAATGGTATGCTGGTAGGTACAGAAGTATATGGCTAGACCAGGGTTAGGCAACTCCATTCCTGGAATACCACAAACGGATCTGGTTTTCAGGACATCCAGAAAGAATATGCATGAGATATATTTTTATTTATTTTTATTAATAATATGTATTACCTGCACCCTGCCATTGTTCGGGATAATAAATATTACTTGCATACTGGCAGTGCACAGAAATATACTTCATGCATATTCACTATGGATATCCTGAAACCTAGACCTGTTTATGGCACTCCAGGACCTCTGGAGAGAGAGGATAAGGAGGTTTGGAGGGATGGTCCATATTAGCCTTTAGAAGAGGAAAGAGGATCAAAGGCTTCATCTAGCAAGATAATGGTATGTTAGGGACTGCATGTTCTTGCTCTCATCTAGAAAACTGAAGGACAAACAACTATTTCTAAGCTTTATAAGGAGATCAGGAGAGACACAAAACACAGAGCTGCAAAAATTAATAATGCAATCCAAACCAAACCAGAGTGATATATTCACAGTACAGTATATTATAAATATTTTTTTGGTACTGTTAGTTGACGTATATAGTGGGCTGTTAAATTTAAATAAACATGAACTGAGGGACAGTTCCATTTGGGCAGGTTATGGGGAAATGCTCCATCTCTTGATACACAAAGACATGTCAGAAAAGGATAACACCATGTGGGGGAATGCTAGTCTTCACAGAAAGATGACAGTGAGTGGAGGCATCATCTTCCCTGAAAGAGGACAAAAGGAAAGAAAAAATATCAGAGAAGGAATTGAACAGGCTCTGTCCTCCAAAATGACTGTAGAGATTTCCTGTAGAGTTCTATGAAAACTTCTAGATTAGGAGGGGTAGATTGCATCCTACAATACAGATTAGCTCAGGATGGGGCAATTCATCGCATTAAAAATGGAAGGGGGAGATGATTATGAATTCTCATATCATAATTACAATCTCAATATTTCAGTGACCGCTAATCTTCCTGTTCACATGCCTTCTAAGATCCCCAGTGACAGTGGATGGGGTGTCTCGCATATGCCATCAGTCACTATCTGTTCTACGATATGGCAGTCATTAGGAAATGAGATATCTTTTATTATTTTACTCCTGTTCTGCTGCTAGGTACAAAAGGGGGTCTGCGTCATAGTCACCATATCAGTCTCATGTAACACAGAAGAATGAACAGAGTGAAAAGGATGAGGGTCAGAAGTCAGTAAATGCCTTCCAGAAAGAGAGGAAAAGATACTGATCGAATAACAGGGCAGATCACAGAATTCAAACAGTGCTCTGTAGAGCAACGTGACACAATATATGCTCCCAGAGATTTATCTCAGCACCCACAGAGGGCCACAGATCGCTAGGATACTGCAGCAGAACTGCAGTGACTTTGGTCTGTCTATGGCTTAGTACAATCTATTTACCAGTCTAGGTAGGCTGCTAAGACTGCTTCCTTATTGAACAAGACATTGAACTGTATGTTTCAAGATTTTTGGAGAGGATGGATCTCAGGAAGAGACTCCATGGCGTCTGCGGCCATGACAATAAGAGAAGTTACAAGCAAGGGATCTTTGTTTATTCTTCTGGGAACCATGGCTAATCAGAGAACCTGCCTCAATGCAACAGCCCTCTGGGAAGGAGAGCCTTCAGTGACTGGGGAAAGAGAATGAAACATACATATACAAAGGAAAATAAAGAAATAGGCAATGAAGAGACATGAGAAAAAGAACAAAGAGATGTGTGTGAAAGAGGATCAAGAGATGCAGAGAAGCAGGAGATTGGGCTAACCTGAGGATAGCAGGAAAAAAGAAAAAACAAAAGAAATGTTAACAAGGGGACATGAAAGCAGGTGGGAAGCAAGAAGAGGAATTAGACAGACAGGATGCTCTTCTTCAGGATTGATAAACTCACCTCTTTTGTATAGTTGTCTTGAATCAGGCTGTAGAGTGGTGCCACTCTGTTCACCTCCAACAGCACTGGAGTGGGGCTAAGCTGTTCTTTGCCCGGCCGTCGGCACAAGTGGCAGGTTGAAGGGCAGCGGCCTTTCTCCTCACAGCGGATTTCCACTCCCAGGATCAGCTGGTCATCAGACAACATCTGAGCCGTGAGCAGGCCTGAGAGATAGGTGATAAAGGGCATAGGCTTCAACTCCCTCTTGTTTCCCAGTTCTGTCGTTTCTGATTTTAGAAAGGAGAAGAAATGATGGGGAAAAACACCCCAAAACAATCATTAGTGCACAGTAATTCTACTTCCACATATGCATTTGTTTTTAAGAATATATTTTAATGATCTGCCATGTTACAAGCACACTTCATAAAAAACAATTTTACTTGTTGGTCCATTGAAGTAACAGTATAAAAATATATTTTATAAGAATATTCTACTTTTTAAAATACCTGCTCAAATGGCTGTTTTGCCTAATCCCACAAAGGAATTTCTTTTATAAACAGTTCACAAATCTCTGAATGTACTTTCCCACGGAAGTAACTGTTACTATATGATAATTCAGTTTATAAAAGCCTTTATTACCTATTCCCAAAAGTGCATTTACTAGACAAATTATAGCATTAACATTTCATTTTCAAACACTTTACAGTTAGAGTCTATCTATACATTCATTTTCTGAAATGATTTCTCTATTAAGTGGCTGTTAGGCTGTCCATAGGTAAAGCTGAGCTCTCAGAACTCATTCTGGCCACGAGTCCCAACATAGAAACATGACAGCAAAAATAGACCATATGGCCTATCTAGTCTGCTCATCCACACCAACTACTCAGCTCTACAGTCCCACAGGTCATTCCGTATCACGTGGACCAGGAGTCCATGCTCAACCTCCTTCAAATCGAACACAATTTTGCATGGATGTTCTCTAAGGTCTCAAACAACACCGTACTAAATTTTTCATCTGGATCTCCATTGGTTGGAGAGCTAGAGGCAGTTGAATGGAGGTCACCTCTGAGTACCATGCTCCATGCAACCTAAAATGGCCATTTTGTCCAGGTGCTGCAGCCCGACAATACCTCTCAGGGGCCTGAAATTTTATGGATTTGTACTACCTTTGGTGGTAAGTCCCAAGGCAAAGTTTGGAACATAAAGTGTGCTTGCCTCCCTTTTTATGGGCCAGCAAAGAATGTGAAAAATATTACAGAAGAAATAAAAGGCCTACTTTGACTCCTCATTGCCTCTGACCTATAGCTTGATTCAGGCCCTGACTGGACCAGTAGTCATGGCCCATAGCATATACATATAAGATTTGCACTAAGAGGCTTTACAGGCAACTGGAAGCAAAGATATAATTACATTAAGACAAGGTCACTTTATGCAAATGTTTGTGCCAATTTTCAGGTGCTAATATCTTATGTCATTTGAAAGAACATCTTTTTTTCTACAAAGGTCACCCTGTTTCATTTTCACAGGATCTTGATTTGGTCAGAATCAAGACCCCAGTGATATGCATCATTTGTGGGTGCACATTCACACATGCAAATGATGCTTGTCTTTGGGACTTTTTTGAATTCAGATACTGTCCTTGTCTCCTCAGTCTTCAATGGGAAGTTGCTCCATGCATCTACTACAATTTCTGTAAAGAAACATTTCCTTAGATTATTCCTGAGTCTACCCCCTTTGACCATCATCCCATGATCTCTCATTCCAGAGCCTCCTTTCCATAAAACAGGGGTGGCTAACTCTGGTCCTCGAAAACCACAAACAGATCTGGTTTTCAGGATACCCATCCATTGCATGCAAATAAATCTCATGCATATTAATTGTGGACAACCTGAAAGCTGGGCATGTTTGTGACTCTTGAGGACCAGAGTTGACTACACCTGGCATAGAAATAGGCCTGCCTCCTGTATATCAATACCTTGGAGGTATTTAAATGTCTCTATCATATCTCCACTATTCCACCTTTTCTCTAGAGTATACATGTTTAGATCTTTAAGACTGTCTCCATAACCTTTACAACAAAGACTGCTGATCATTTTAGTAGCCACCCTCTGGAGTGACTCTATGCAGTTTATGTCCTTTTGAAGGTGTGGTCTCTAGGATTATGCATAGTATTTCAAATGAGGTCTCATGAGGTTTTACACAGGGGCAATATCACCACCTTTTTCAGCAGACCATTCCTCTCCTTATGCACCAAGCATATTTCTGGCGATTGCCGTCACTTTATCCACCTTTTTGGCCATCTTGAGACCATCAGATATAATCGCCCACAGATCCCAGTCTTGTTTCATGCATAGAAGAATTTAAGAACATAAGAAATTGCCATACATAACATGTATGGCAATTTCTATGGCAACATAAGAAATCCACCATTCCAGTACCCTCCCCGCTCCCTCCCCTTCCCCCTTCCCCCTTCCCCCTACCCCACACCCCCCTGCCTACCATCCCCACTCCCTCCCCGGCTCCCTCCCCCATTGCCCACTGTACCCCCGCCCTCCCTCCCCCCTACTCCGCCCCTCCACCCCCTCTTCTCCTCACTCCCCCTCCCCCCATCACCAGCCTCTTATCGCTCTTGCACGCTCCTGTATTACTGTACTACTTGCACCTGTATTAATGTATATATCTTCATATACTAAGTGTATCAAGTGCACATGCCACGTAACATTGTATATTAGTTCATTTGCATATATAATCCTAATCCAATGCAAATAGTTGTAACGCTGCCTGTTGACTCTCCTCTCCTGTACTTATGTATATCGTCCAGTTACCCCCTCCCCTGTTCATTGTAATTTCCTTTCCTTTCTCAGTTTTTTGTAAACCGACATGATGTGTCCTACGAATGCCGGTATAAAAAAGTTTCTAAATAAATAATAAATAAATAAATACTGGGTCAAACCAATGGTCCATCAAGCCCAGCATCCTGTTTCCAACAGCGGCCAATCCAGGCAACAAATACCTGGCAAGTACCGAAACACTAAGTAGATCCCATGCTACTGATGGCAGTAATAGCAGTGGCTATTCTCTAAGGCAGGGGTGGGCAATTAATTTTCCCATGGGGCCGCATGAGAAATTGGGATGGTTTTAGAGGGCCGGACTAATATAATTAACTCAGTTCTCAATAGCCCTACTTATGAAAAGACAGCAGTTTACCACCAATGTATGTCCTCTGAGAAAACACAACAAATAAGACCGATACAAACGCTTACATGCTAGCAAAATATCTCATCTCGGTAACAGACACAGAACCGACCTAACATACTCCCAGGATCTGTAGTAATGCACATAAACTAATCCGCACACAGTTACACCTGTATTATGGAATACACTCAAACAGGAGCAACCCTATCTATGAAAAGGCAACACTACAAATATTACATCAGACCCTAAACACCAATACACCTCTTATTAGGAAAACAGAACTAACAAGCAGCTATAGATCCCCAAACAGAAATAATTGTAAAACTATACTAATAAGCAGAATAAATGTTTCTAAACAGCTATGAACAGAATAACATCCAACAATTAAAAACTCATAAAAACTATTAAACATTCTCCAAACACCAATAAAATATTTCAAAAAAGCAGACATCACACAATTAAAATGGCAGTCAAGAAAAATAACTTAAAGCCACCTTTACTTACCCCCTCCAGCAGCTCTCCTACTCCCCTTCCCTGCAGGCCATGGTACACACCAGAAGCAGCAGTAGAAGCTAAGCTCTATACTTATGGTCCTCTTCCTTAGTGCCCATGTCTCTCACACACACACCATACCAGTCATGCCCCCATGACCAGTTTCTGTCTCTCACACACCAATCATCTCCCAAACAGTCTTTGGCACACACACACACCAGTCACCTTCCTGAACAGTTTCTCTCATGCCATACACACACACACACACACAGGCTTCCCACTCCCGTGTTCTACTTGCATATATGGTCTTCTCACTCTCATAATCACTTTCTCTGTCTCTCTCTCTCTCACACACACACACACACCAGTCTCTCACTCCCATGTTCTCTTTCAGATATACCGGCTTCTCCCTCCCATGATGTGTCTCACACACACCCGGGTTTCTCACTCCCATGCTCACTCTTCACATGCACAGGCTTCTCATTCCCATAATCACTTTTTCTCTCTCTCTCACACACACACACACACCAGTCACCTGATCTCACTCATGCATACACACACACACAGGCTTCCCACTCCCAAGTTCTCTTTCAGATATACAGGCTTCTCCCTCCCATGCTGTGTCTCACACACACCCAGGTTTCTCACTCTCATGCTCACTCTCTTCACATGCACAGGCTTCTCATTCCCATAATCACTTTCTCTCTGTTACACACACACCAGTCTCTCTCATTTCCATGCTCACTCTCCACGTGCACAGGCTTCTCATTCCCTGAATCACATTCTTTCACATTCACACACACCAGTCTTTTTCTCTCATACACACAGTCACCTTACCAAGCAGTCTCTCTCTCTCTCATGCATGCACACTCACCCAGGTTTCTCACTCCCACAACTCCAGGCTTCTTATGCTCATGCTTTCCCACATACCCAGACTTCTCACTTCCATGCTTTTTCTCTCACACACACACACATCAGTCACCTCCCTGACTAATGCCTCACACTCTCACATACACATCAGTCATCTCCCTGAGCAATCACTTTCATTGTCTCTCACATACACACACACACACACACATCAGCTCTCTGACCACTCAATCACACACAGGCTGGCTGGCTGCTTCTCACTCTCTCTTACTCACTTCCTCTTCCCCCTACATATGTCACGGAGTTTTTTGCCGGTCCGCGGCGCGCGCTCCCGGTCTCTCCCGCTGCCATTGCCGCTGGGCTGTCAGCACGTTCAAGCCCAGTGGGAACGGCAGCGGTGTTGGAAGAAGCTGTGGCACCCGCGGCTGGGCCTTTTCTTCTTCCCGCGCCTGCCCCCCCCCCCCGTGACCCGAAACAGGAAGTGATACACGGAGCGGTGCACGGGAAGGAGAAAGAGCCGTGCCGCGTCGGCTGCAGCATCGGCCCCCGAGCAATTGAACCAGCCGGCAATCGAGAAGAGTCAGCAGCATGAGCCCCCGCAGGCCAAGAAAGAAGAATCCCTTCGGCCGCGGGAGGCTCATGCTGCTGACTCTTCTCGATTGCCGGCTGGTTCAATTGCTCGGGGGCCGATGCTGCAGAATCCCTTTGGCCGCGGGAGGCTCATGCTGCTGACTCTTCTCGATTGCCGGCTGGTTCAATTGCTCGGGGGCCGATGCTGCAGCCGACGCGGCACGGCTCTTTCTCCTTCCCGCACACCGCTCCGTGTATCACTTCCTGTTTAAGGTCACGGGAGGGGGGGGGGGCAGGCGCGGGAAGAAGAAAAGGCCAGCCGCGGGTGCCACAGCTTCTTCCAACACCGCTGCCATTCCCAATGGGCTTGAACGTGCTGACAGCCCAGCGGCAACGGCAGCGGGAGAGACCGGGAGCGCGTGCCGCGGACCAGCAAAAAACTCCGTGACATATGTAGGAAAGAAACTCGAGCGAAGACACGCTGCCCGATTGGCCGGTGCTGGGCAAGGCTTGCCCAGCACCGGCCAATCGGACAGCGTGCCTTCGCTCGAGTCACTCCCTCCTCTCCCCCCCCCCCCCCCCCCGGACGCTTGTAAAAAAAAACAGTTCATTCTCCGCTCCCTCGCTCCCCAATTGGCCGGCCAATCGAGGAGCGAGGGAGCGGAGAATGATCTGCTGCCTTCCCTCTGCAAGGGAAGGCAGCAGTGCCTCATTCCCCGTCTGCTCTCAGCAGTGGGCGGGCCGGATTCAGACCGTAGGCGGGCCGGATTCAGCCCGCGGGCCGCCCCTTGCCCAGGTCTGCTCTAAGGGGTAGATTTTTAAAAAGTATGCCCGTGCGTACTTTTGTTCGTGCACCAGGTGCAAACAAGAGTACGCCGGATTTTAATGGATACGCGCGTAGCCTCGCGTATCCTTTAAAATCCGGGGTCGGCGCATGCAAGGCTGCGCGAAATCGGAGCGGCCTCGGAGAGAACTTTCCTTCCACCACCCCCCCCCCCGCATCTTCCCCTCCCTTCCCCTACCTAGCCCACCCCCCCAGCCCTATCTAACCCCCCCTACCTTTGTTTGACAAGTTACACCTGCCTGAGGCAGACATAACTCACGCGCACCGGCCCGGGAGCAGTTTTGGAGGCCTCAGCCACGCCCCCAAAATGCCCCCAGGCCGGAACCACAACCGCGGCCCCACCCCCGGATGATGCGCCGCCGCAACAAGCCCCCAACACGCCCCCGACACACGCCTCCCGGGGCTTGCGCATGCCACCGAGCCTATTCAACATAGGCTCAGCGCGCGCAGGGGGAACTTAGGGCAGGTTTTCGGGGGGTATGCGCGTATCTTACGCACATACCCCTTTGAAAATCTGCCCCTAAGACAACTTGATTAATAGCAGTTAAAGGATTTCTCCTCCATGAACTTATCCAAACCTTTTTTTAAACCCAGCTACACTAACTGCACTAACCACATCCTCTGGCAACAAATTCCACAGCTTAATTGTGCGTTGATTGAAAAAGAATTTTCTCCGATTAGTTTTAAATGGGCTTCTTGCTAACTTCATAGAGTGCCCCTTAGTCCTTCTATTATCCAAAAGAGTAAATAACCGATTCACATTTACACATTCTAAACCTCTCATGATTTTAAAGATCTCTTTCATATCCAAGCTGAACAGCCCTAACCTTTTTAGCCTTTGCGCATAGGGGAGCTGTTCCATCCCCTTTATCATTTTGGTCACCCTTCTCTGTACCTTCTCCATCGCAACTATATATTTTTTGAGATGCGGCAACCAGAATTGTACACAGAACTCAAGGTGTGGTCTCACCATGGAGCAATACAGAGGCATTATGACATTTTCCATTTTATTCACCATTCCCTTCCTAATAATTCCTAACATTCTGTTTGATTTTTTGACTGATGTAGTACACTGAGACAACAATGTATTTTCCACTATGATGCCTAGATCTTTTTCCTGGGAAATAGCTCCTAAAATGGAACCTAATATCGTGTAACTACAGCATGGATTATTTTTCCCTATATGCATCACCTTGCACTTGTCCAAATTAAATTTCATCTGCCATTTCGATGCCCAATCTTCCATTCTTGTGAGGTCCTTCTGCAATTTTCACAATTCGCTTGTGATTTAACAACTCTCAATAATTTTGTATCATCTGCAAATTTGATTACCTCACTTGTCGTATTCCTTTCCAGATCATTTATAAATATTTTGAAAAACACCGGTCCAAGTACAGATCCCTAAGGCATTCCACTGTTTACCCTTTTCCACTCAGAAAATTGACCATTTAATCCTACTTTCTGTTTCCTGTCTTTCAGTTTGTAATCCATGAAAGGACCCCTCCTCCTATCCCATGACTTTTTAGTTTCCTTAGAAGCCTCTCATGAGGGACTTTGTCAAACGCCTTCTGAAAATCCAAATACACTACATCTACTGGCTCACATTTATCCACATGTTTATTAGCCCCTTCAAAAGATGAAGCAGATTTGGGAGGTAAGACTTGTCTTGGGTAAATCCATGCTGTGTTCCAATAAACCATATCTTTCTATATGCTCTGTAATTTTGATCTTTAGAATAGTTTCCACTATTTTCCCAGCACTGAAGTCATGCTCACTGGTCTATAGTTTCCTGGAGTGCCCCTGGAGCCTTTATTAAATATTGGGGTTATATTGGCCCTCCAGTCTTCAGCTACAATGGATGATTTTAATGATAGGTTACATATTTTAACTAAAACATCTGAAATTTCATATTTGAGTTCCTTCAGTACCCTAGGTTGCATACCATCCAGTCCAGGTGATTTGCTACTCTTTAGCTTGGCAATCTGGCCTACTACATCTTCCAGGTTCACAGTGATTTGGTTCAGTTCATCTGAATCATCACCTTTGAAAACCATTTCTGGAACCAGTATGCCCCAACATCATCACTAGTAAACACAGAAGCAAAGTATTCATTTAATCTTTCTGCAATGGCCTTATCTTCCCTAAGAGCCCCTCTAATTGTCCAAATGACTCCTTCACTGGTTTCTTGCTTCGGTTATATTTTTAAAAGTTTCATTTTAAATTCTCTCTTAGCCTGTCTTATCAATGTTTTACACTTAACTTGACAATGCTTATGCTTTTACCTATTTTCTTCAGATAGATCCTTCTTCCAATTTTTGAAGGATGTTTGTTTTACTAAAACACTTGATTTACCCCTCCTTTCAACCACACGGTAATTGTTTTGCCTTCCTCCCACCTTGATTAATGCATGGAATACATGGTGCTTCTAAGATTGTATTTTTAAACAATGTCCACACCTGTTGTAAACTTTTAACCTTTGCAGCTGCACTTTTCAGTGTTTTTTCTAACTACTTTCCTCATTTATCAAAGTTTCCCTTTTAAAAATGTAGTTTTAGAGCTGTAGATTTACATATTGTCCCCCTTCCAGTATTTTTTCAAATTTGATCATGTTATGATCACTGTTGCCAAGTGGTTCCACCATTATTACCTCTCTCACTAAATCCTGCATTCCACGAAGAATTAAATCTAAAATAGCTCCCTTTTTCGTTGGTTCCTGAATCAATTGCTCCATGAAGCAGTCATTTATTCCATCCAGGAATTTTATGTCCTGATGTTACATTTACCCAGTCAATATTGGGGTAATTGAACATACTCTATGGACTGGGGATAAAAATTTAAAAAGTATATTTTGAAAAAAACATTTTTAATGATTTTTTAATAGTATAATAAAGTGATTTTTTATGAAAGTGAATGATTGAAAAGACCGGTTGGTTTTGGTTGAAACATACAACATCTGGCTTGCTGACATCTTCACTTAGGCTTTATTAAGATATATATTTGTAGCTCCCATTTGGTTTTGATTGGGTTGCTCGCTTGGGTAACTGCAAGACTCTCTTTAATATTGGGTAATTGAAATCTCCCATTATTACTGCACTGCCAAATTGGTTAGCTTCCCTGATCTCTCTTAGCATTTCATCATCTGTCTGATCATTTTGGCCAGGTGCATGATAGTATACTCCTATTACTATACTCTTACCCAACACACATGTGATTTCTACCCATATAGATTCTACTGAGCATTTAGTCTCTTGTATGATCTTTATCGTGTTAGACTCTATACCCTCCCGGACATAAAGTGCTACTCCTCCACCAAGATGATCTTCCCTATCATTGAGGTATAATTTGTATCCTAGTATAGCACTGTCCCATTGGTTATCCTCCTTCCACCAGGTCTCTGAGATGCTAATTATGTCTATCTCATCATTCACTGCTAAACATTCTAACTCTCCCATCTTACTTCTTAGACTTCTGGCATTGGCATACAAACATTACAAAGTGCATTTTTTGTTTGTATTAACAACCTTCTTTTCAGTTGATATGGATAATTTGGAATTCTTTAGCTCAGGTGATTCTTTACTTATAGACAAATGGGTTACTTTTGCTTTTATTGGAACCTCTCTATACTGTACCACTCTCTTGGGTTTTGCAACCTAAATGTGCGGTTCTGCATTTTTTAACATTACATCTTAGATGTCTTGCAAATGTATCTCATGCATATTCTTTGTGGGTATCCTGAAAACCCAACTGGTTGTGGGGTCCCCAGGACAGGTTTGGGAAGCCCTGATCTAGATCATTTAAGATTTGCTAGATCCCTTCTCATGTTCTCCACAGCTCCCTGGTAATACCTCTGGTGTGTAATTACTGCCGAAGAACAGGTTAAAGTAGGAAGGTCTCCAGTTTCACCAGGTAGTAGATGCCTGATGCCACATTGCAAGTGAGACTTCATCATCTTCAGAATGGGCAGTGTAATAGGTGCATATTTGGTTTAGGTAGGTTAAAAAAGAAACCAGAGCTCCTTTAAGTTCAGCCTTCTGACTACTTAACTGCACAATGTATTAATGCCCAAACAAATGCATCTGGAGAACTTGCAGTAAATAGTACTATTTTATTTTGCTTACTTACACTTGATTACCCACTTATCTTTTCCAAGTAAATCTCAAAGTGGGGCACAATAAAAATAAACAATTTACAAAACAGCAATTCAATAACAATGTTTTAGAAAAAGTATATATGAGATCTCACAGGTCCTTTCATATTGTAAATACATGGTCCTTCAAGTATGAAGTTTTGTTTTGTGCATACTGTAATGCATCAAAAATGTAAAACACTTTGCTAGTTTGTATATATTCAATGATATATTAAACAACAAAATGTAATGGTACATTTTACCTTTGTTGAAAATACACCTAGTGTAAAATTCTCAAGACCTATTGGATGCAAAAAAATGCACACTATTTTGGTCCACATGTGAAAGGGATGTCCATGGTTCTAAACTTCTTATGTACAATGCATTTTAGTAAAAGTTTAGGCATTTGCTGTCTGGTTTCCTCCACAAATTTTCTCATTTTAAACCTGTCCCTCCCTCTGTCACTGCCTCCCCCACCCTCCATCTTGCAACAAGCCAGGTGATTCTTGTTCCTTTGCTGGCTACGGGCAAGTGCACTCTGAGATTAAATCCCTCATTGTCACTATGCTACCAGCAGGGATTGCTCACAGGATCAGCAGTAACTTTCTTTTCCCCTCAGATCACCTCAGCAACACGATGGAGTCTTGCAGGCCCCATCAGACAGGTTGACTTAAATCTATTTATTTATTTAAAATTTTGTATATACCACTTTCAAGTCCAAAGACTAATCAAAGCAGTGTACATATAAATGGAGGCAGTGCATGGAAATATAGCTCATGCATATTCATTGTGACTACCCTGAAAACCAGACCTGTTTGTGGCACTCCAGGACCAGGGTTGCCTACCCCTGACATAACTATCAGCATTTTTCTTGTATAAACATAGTTTTCCAGCCTTTTTTTAATTATGATCAAGGATAAGAGCTGAATCATGAGCTAAGGGACAGTCCCTTCTTGGCCTTTCAGTTGAGACTGAGATCCTTTATAATATGAAAGAGACATGAAACTGTTTGGATCCTGACCTGCCATTTAAAAAAAAGTAAAGACCATCTTCTTTATAACCCTGCAAAGTCATTGGGAGGATAATTTTAAAATGCATTTCCATGGGTAAAGCAGTATTTTACTGTCAGAAATGTTCTTTTACAAAATTACCACTTAAGACCTGTATGCATGCACTTTTACCTGCATTTGGGGTCTTGGTATGTTTTTCATTTAGGCACATGTTTTATTTTAAAAAGGATGCAAATAAATTTTCACAGCAAAACTAACCACACCAAATACCAGGTGTAGTTGCGTGAGAGTTGTTTAGCTGGGGTAATTTACAAAGCAAATTTAGGTGTGTAAGTTTTTTTTTTTCAAAATTAGTGTAACTTATGTAGGCTGTTACAAAATTACCCCACACTCATCATTCACTAAGGATTCAGCAAGAGCTATGCCATACAACAGAGTGATGGAGGCCACATGCTCAACAGTAACTGTGTACAAAGAGAGAGGAGCATAGCTGAAGATGCACCTGAGGCCCATTTCTTAATCTATTTCCTTTGACAGGACAACTACCTTTCTGTCTGGATAATGGAGACAGTGTTATCTGACCTAAAAGAAAGGTCTTGAAGCAGTCTGTGGAGTATACTGTGAACTTTGCTGCCATCGTGTGGTTCTATTGTAGAGTAACACTTGGGAGAAGCCAATTCAAAGTCAATCATAATGATCTATTTGTGTTAACACTGGTGCTTCTGTTAAAAGTAATGAGGTAAATTTTAAAAGCCTTGCACACGCAAAAACAGCCACATACATGTGTAAGTACCCCACTTTGAGCTACGCAAATTTTAAATAGCCGGGAAGGACACGCAAAGTACAAATCAACTCCTTTTCATCACTTATAAGGTCTAAAATTCTTTAATGATGTCAATTTTACAATGAATACCTTTGAATGTGTCTGTAACAACACCCCACTAACCCCAACCCACCTCCCCATATCAAAGTGCCCCCTTACAATATGTTGTCAGGCTGAACCTTATAAAGAGTCTCTCCCTCCCTCCCCCAAGCATAAGTTATACGTGTGTGAAGAGTATTTTATAACCTATGCGTATACTTTATAAAATAGTGCTTATCTTTGCGCACAGAAAGATACACGTATTTATGGGTGCACACATGGCCCTTTTAAAATATACTGAATTAGTAGTAATTAGACTGTAAACATTGGGGTAGATTTTATAAATTTACGCGGCCACGTACTTTTGTTCGTGCACCAGGCGCGAACAAAAGTACGCTGGATTTTATAAGATACGTGCGTAGCCGTGCGTTTCTTATAAAATCCGTGGTCGGTGCGCGCAAGGGGGTGCACATTTGTGCAACCTGTGCGTGCCAAGCCCGGCGCACGCTGCCTGTTCTTTCCTTCCGCCTCCCCTCACCTTCCCCTCCCTTCCCCTACCTAACCCACCCCCCCGGCCCTATCTAAACCCCCTCTACCTTTGTTGGCAGATTTTCGCCTGCCAGAGGCAGGCGTAAATCTGCGCGCGCCAGCGGGCTGCTGGCGCACCATCACCCAACCCAGGGGCTGGTCTGGAGGCCTCGACCACGCCACCAGGCTGGCGTCACGCCCCCAACACGCCTCCCGCCCCACCCCGAAATTCGCGCCACCCACCCGACACGCCCCCTTTGCAAAGCCCTGGGACTTACGCTCGTCCCGGGGCTTGCGCGCGCCGCCGAGCCTATGCAAAATAGGCTCGGCGCGCGCAGGGGCCTTTTAAGAGGATTACGCGCATAACTTATGCGCGTAACCCTTTTAAAATCCGGCCCATTATGTAGAAAGAACATCTCTGTGTAGACATAAAAACTATTTTCCTAAGTCTCTCATTTCTATATTTGGTTTAACTGAACAATTATTTGTGGTTTCAATAGGTATGAACATGGCAACTACATGGAAAAAAAACATGAGTCAAAACTATTGGAACAATGTGCAATGTCTTATTTTTTAAGCAAAGACTGCAGCTGAGCTTTTGAAAATGTACCCGTAATGACTGAACTGCTAAGCTTGTAAACTGCTTTCAAACCTTGCTTTGGTTAGAACACTTGTAACACCTCCCCATCTCAGTCTCTGTATTTCAAAGACATGGCTTCTTCAGAGTGTTGCGACTGTCGCTGCTCGACGCCCTCACTCCGCCCTCTTTACTTCTGTGGCGACTCGCTCCGGGTCTGATGGATGGCTGGCTACCGCGGAGTCTCCATGCCATCTCCTTCCGGCGTCCCCGGACCAGCTCGAAGCTGCAACTCCGCCATCTTGACCTGATGCCTAGGGCGCGCGCGCCCCGACTCTTGTACCGGCAAGGGCGCGAACCTCAGGGGTGTGCCCCTGAGATGATGTCATCTGCTTCCAATATTTAAAGGTCTTTGAAAACGCTAACAAACTGAGTTAGCAAGGATACGGATAAGGAATAGCATACGGATACGTATTCGCTTCGGCTATCCAAGCTACTCTGCCTCCTCGGACTTATCAGAGGTACCTGCTCCTCAGGGGCCTCGCTCTTTACTTTATTTTCAGATTACAGACAGGAAGAGGTACTCGCTCCTCGAGGGCCCATGTTCCTGGACACTCTGAAGATTCTCTACTGCCTGGAAGCTATCCCTGCTACAAACAACTGTGAGTTACCATCACTCTCTCAGAGCTTTCCCTGGAACCAGGTACTCGCTCCTCGAGGGCCTAATCCTTTCCAGCTCCTGAGATTACTTGAGACCTTACGTGAGTTTTGTCATCTAGTTCTGTTCATGAACTCTGCCTACTCTGCCTACTCACTTTCTACAGTTTCTCAATAGCTCAGCCATCCTGGGATTGTTGTTCCAGTACCTGAGGGACTACAGCCCTGCCGGGCATATCAGCTCACTACTGCCACCTCTGGTGGTTTCTAATAACCTGTTTAATAAAAGAACTAATGTGTGTCTGTCTCCATACTCTAGCCTAGCCGGTGGTCCCTCTCGGGGTATCCTCCCAAGGGTGTAGTCATCTTCCATTGGCCCAGGGATCCACCCACAACTATATCAGATTCATATCAGATTGCTAACACCCTAGCAAATCCAGAACAGATTCTTAACTCTGCAGTCTAACTAACATCAGAGATATAACAGATTGCTAACTAGAAAGACAATATCTGAGATACTACAAGATTGCTGATTCCTCCCTCTCCAGGAGCCCGCTATACAGAGCTTTCTCTACAGATTGCTCCTCCTATCTGACTGCTCCTCCCATCAAGCATCAGATTTCCAACAGATTGCTAACTCCGCAGTCTAACCCACAACACAGAGCATGAGTGTTCTACTACTATGGTTTTCCCATTGCCTAATTGGACCTATCACCAAAGCAAATGATAGAGGAACACCTCGACCTTGGAAAGTGTAAGTTGCCAGACATTTTTATAGTAGTTCAGATCATTTGGGATTGGCGTAATAGGATGGCAGTCTATAACGGTGCTAGAATTATTTTCCAAGAAGTATCTGCTGTCCTAAAGGGCCTCCATCTGCAGTGTCTTGTAGGCACTGTGAAAAATGCCTTGGCCTTCTGCCTCCATTCTTGTTCCATTAGTTTTGACTCATGTTTTTTTTCCATGTAGTTGCCATGTTCATACCTATTGTAACCACAAATAATTGTTCAGTTAAACCAAATATAGAAATGAGAGACTTAGGAAAATAATTTTTATGTCTACACAGAGATGTTCTTTCCACATAATGTTTACAGTCTAATTACTACTAATTTGTGTAGATTTTAAAAGGGCCATGTGTGATGCAGTGTGAATGAATGTGTTTATGTGGAGTTTTGGCCACCTAAAACTATGTCCTTATGTTCATGATGTGCACAAACTTGTCCACATAAAAAGGAAACATTCCAAGGAAGAGTTTCATGGGTATGTATGAGATGCAGGCATGTATCTTACATTTGCATAAGATCTGTGTGGAGATGGCATGCCACTACCACACCTATTTTCAGCCCCATTCTGCATCTCCTAAATGTACACATGTATATTTATCTACATAAGAATCTAACTCCTTCTGCTAATATCATCGGGGCTGTCCTGAAAAGGCATCCCGTTGCTTGGGTGGGACACCTCCGAAGAGGCAACCCATAGAATGTTGCCCCTTGGGGGAGCTCCTTAGGGAACCATGTGGGAGTGACTGGGCATAAAGCTGATTATATCAGTTGGACTGGGATTTGGGGTGTCTGATGGGAATGTTTAAACTTAAGTTGTTTTGTAATTACATCAGTGTGTATAATTTATTATTGACCTTATTGGCTCATTGGCTTCATTTCCTAGTGAGGAGTAGCTGGGTAATGAAAGCTAGAATTGTATTGTTTGGTTTGATGTTTTATTTATAGTGCAATGTATTTTATTATTAGCTGAATTTTTATGAATTTTGTTTTATCTATTTTAATGCTTTGTGTGTATTTTATTAATTGTTTAAAAATCAGCTGTAAACCATTTTGGGTAATCCTTTTGAGTTAAAAAGGAAGGGCATAAGTGTAAAGATAGATCTATCTATTCTTAAGCTTCTACCTCATCTTTTTCCCTAGGGAACTCAAAGCAGCTTACAACATTTCAATACAATATACAATTCAAAAAATACAATAAAATGTTACAAGAGTGCTGGGGAGAGAACAGTGAGGGAATGGGAGGGGAGAGAGGCATGGGGGGGATGGGTCAGGAGAGTGAGGAGTAGAGACTGGAGCACAGAGAGAAGGATATACTGGAGTGAGATGAGGCATGAAGGAAAAAGAGAGGGCTGTTTGGGGATGGGTGTGTATGTATGTGTGTGTGCATGCACTCACCAGGAAAATAATCCATTTTCGCACTCCTGCCACCTGTCCCCTCAAAATAAGTTATTGGATAGGAGAGGGGAAGCAGTGGGAGTACTTAATGAGTATGTCCTGCAGGAATTTTTCAAACCCTGCACAAAGGAAGAAAAATGTATGAGAAGCACAAAGAAAGGCTATGTGCTCAGGGACTTCTCTGCTGGAATACATAAATCTCACAAAAGCTACCTTTTATAAAGTGTTAACTTCTAACATACACCCTATGGTTTTTCAGTATAGCCAAGTTACTGAACTACTGGGTTAAAAACAAATAGATGCCTTATCTGCCATATGCTCCTGCTAAATATATTTCATCAAGACTCCAGAAAGACTCCATTTACGATGAAGTAGCTGAGTCTATGTATTTAATCCATGTGCTCTAGGTGACAAGACTAGGAGCTTGGAGACCACCATGCCACACAGACAAGCTTAAGGCACATAAATCTAATAATGCTTGAACATTTGTCATAATCCGTGGCATCTACCTCACCCCCAACTCATACTTGATCTTCTGTATGACATTGCTGCTTTACTATTTGCCAAAGCAGGAGGTGAAGTTTTAGTTTACAGAATCATACTAAAAATGTGAACCTTGCAGTGAACAGCTTTTCCTTCGATAAGCAGGCTGAATTAGACATGCTGTCTGAATGACGTCAGCCGACAGCGCACTAGGCGGAACTCTCTCTCCAAGAATACAGAACTTTGCTCTGCTGTGCATTTGTAGTGGATCCTGCACGACTGTGCGTTGTCAATACTTCTCAGTTCTATTTTTTCCGTGCTTCCATGGACATGTGGAATCTCCTCTCCATTTTTTTCTCCTCAAAGAAAGTATATTTTTTTCATTTTGTCATGCAACACCCCAAAAGCACTTTTCAGTGCTAAAATGTCCAAAAAGCCTGGGTTTAAATATTGTCAGTGCGGGAATATCATATCGTAACTGATGGATATAATTATTGCTATTTCTGCCTGGGCCTGGACCATGATCAGGCCTCATGCCATGACTGTGGATGCATGTCTCCGAGAGTACAACACCAAAGAGCCCAAAGGATTGCTGCTTTATGAGAGAAAGAAGGAGGTTCTTCGATGTAGGGAAGTTATGCCCCTTCTCCACAGAGCTCAACTTACTCCTCCCCAGGCCCAAAGAAACACCATCAGGACCCACTAAGGAGGGCTGTGTTCATGGAGTCGTCAGCAAGTGTGTCGAAGCACAGGATGAAGCACCTGACCATCGTAAGGCTTCTCCTCTTTCCAGGGTAAGTTAAGCCTCAGGGGACCAGGTTGCACTGGCAGCCAAAAAACCCCTGCCATGCACCGATGCCAACCTTCAAATTGGATGAACAGCAAACTCGACTTAGTCTGCGCCAGTTCAAAGAACATCGTCTGCCTCGACGCATTGGGACGCAGCGAGGACAGGAAGGCATCAAAGAAGGTGCACAGTGCAAGTCATGTGCTGACGCAGGAGCATAGTTCTGGAGGGGCAACGCATGGCAAGGAACTCAGAAAGGAGGCTGTGACACTCTGATGCATGGCCACGATGCAGCACCTCATGGCTCAACACACATGTGCATCGCCATGAAGCACCAAAGCAAGCACTGAGTGCCGTGTCAAAGGCTGCCTCGCAAGAGCCAAAGCATACGGAGCGGGAGAAGGGGCTTTGATGCAATACTCAATTCTCAAGATTCCTATTCCTTCCAGCAAGGGAACCGAAAAGCAAACTGCGGCTACAGTCAAAAAGCATCTCCCTACGTCAGACTCAGTGATGGGTCAGCATGCTCCAAATCAGAGAAGAGAGAAGGAAAAGCTGACCAGATCAACCCACTGGAGCTCAGAGCCATCTGTAACACCCTTGTCACATTCAGTCATTTGTTGCATAACAGATCTGCGATGATTCACACATAAACAAGCAACGAGGGTCTGGTTCATGGATACTCTGTAAGGAAGCTATTCTAATATGGGAATGGGCCATTGACCGCTCAATCTCCCTCCAAGCAACCCACTTACTGGGGCCAGTAAACGTTGTGGCGGACCGACTAAGCATAGTTTTCAATTTCACGAATGGTCTCTAGATCAGGTGGTAGCCGACGATCTCTTCTTCAGTTGAGGTCTACCTTGGAAAGATCTGTTCGCCACAGAATGCAACAGCAAGTTAAACAAATTTTGTTCCATTCTACCCAGACCGAAAAGAAAAGCACAGGACGCTTTCCTCCTGTCATGCTCAGAAAGCCTGATGTACGCTTTTCCTCCAATTCTTCTCATTCTGAGAATGATACAGAAATGCATTCAGGACAGAGCATGAATGATACTTATAGCTGATACATGGCCAAGACATCCTTAGTATGCCTATCTTGTGCAGTACTCGACTCAACCTCCCAGAACTCTAGGAGACAGTCCAGACCTATTAACTCAGGAGGAATCACTTCTTTACTCTCTTCACTCATCAATCCAACTGATGGCATGGACGTTGAACGTGAGATCCTAAGGGAATTGGGCCTTCCTTGGCTGGTACAGTACATCATCATCTCGGCAAGAAAGCCATCAGCCTGTCGCAATTACTCCTTTAAATGGAAACGATATGCGAGGTAGTGCACTTCTCATTCCATTAACCCCTTCATGTCTTCGCCTACTCACCTACTTAAATCAATCACCTTGCCCAATCAGGCCTAGTGATTTCATCATTCAGGATTTATTTAAATGCTATTGCATCCTACCATAGGAAAGATGCCGGATCTTCCATCTCAGGTAATTCTCTCATCTCTCGTTTTATAGGGGAACTTCTTCAGCTGCATCCTCCACTTCGAAAGCCGCAGGCTCCATGGGACATTAACATTGATTTGTCAGCCCTCATGAGGATCCTTTCGAGACTCTGGAATCAGTTCCATTGAAGTACCTAATACACCGGCCGATACAGTAAAACGCGGCCGCAGTTACCCCGTTTCTAACCCGCTGTGTACTCACAATTTCGCCACGTAAGTCTAACCCGCGATTCACTATCTGTTTTTACCGATTCTTACCGCTTCTTTAACTCGACGCGTATCCCTTTCCGCCCGCGGCATGTATATGTATGTAAATGATCCGATTAGCTATTCCCTCCCATACAGTAAAGTGCGCCCCGACTATCGCCTTTTTAACCTGCTATCTTGCCGCGTCTTTAACCTACTAATTTACCGCCTACCCTGACCCTTGCATTAGTGTGGTTCACTGGTTGCTCAGCATATTCAATTTAAAGCTTTAACCTTGGTATTTAAGGCTCAGCATGATCCCATACATTCCATTGCACTGTCTGTATTCACAAGAATGTAATTATCTGATTCTACCACTAAAAGCCGCCCAGTCCCAAACCAACCCAATCCACAGAAAAAAAAATGCTTCTCGCACTTAGCCGCCCAGTCCCAAACCAACCCAATCCACAGAAAAAAAAAAATGCTTCTCGCACTTAGCCGCCCAGTCCCAAACCAACCCAATCCACAGAAAAAAAAAATGCTTCTCGCACTTAGCCGCCCAGTCCCAAACCAACCCAATCCACAGAAAAAAAAATGCTTCTCGCACTTAGCCGCCCAGTCCCAAACCAACCCAATCCACAGAAAAAAAAATGCTTCTCGCACTTAGCCGCCCAGTCCCAAACCAACCCAATCAACAGAAAAAAAATGCTTCTCGCACTTAGCCGCCCAGTCCCAAACCAACCCAATCCACAGAAAAAAAAATGCTTCTCGCACTTAGCCGCCCAGTCCCAAACCAACCCAATCCACAGAAAAAAAAATGCTTCTCGCACTTAGCCGCCCAGTCCCAAACCAACCCAATCCACAGAAAAAAAAATGCTTCTCGCACTTAGCCGCCCAGTCCCAAACCAACCCAATCCACAGAAAAAAAAATGCTTCTCGCACTTAGCCGCCCAGTCCCAAACCAACCCAATCCGCAGAAAAAAAATGCTTCTCGCACTTAGCCGCCCAGTCCCAAACCAACCCAATCCGCAGAAAAAAAATGCTTCTCGCACTTAGCCACCCAGTCCCAAACCAAACCAATCCAATCCAATCCCAAGCAGAGAGAGATGAAATTTCACAGTCCCAAACTTTCCCCCAGCCCCCGCTCACCTGCCCTGGCCACGGCCACGCAAGCCCCCAGCAGCAGCAGTAGAAGTAGAAGGGCGGCGAGAGAGAGCGGCTTCAGCAGCCCCGCCGGCGAAGATGAATACGTGCACGCCTGTAGGTCCAATATGGGCGCTCAAGGCAGCAAAGGCGCATGCGCATACGTCATGACCTCCAACGTTCAGCCAGTCATGGCATGTGTGCATGCGCCTTCGCTGCCTTGAGCGTCCATATTGGACCTACAGGCGTGCACGTATTCACTTTAGCCGGCGGGGCTGCTGAAGCCGCTCTCTCTTGCCGCTCTCTCTCGACGCCCTTCTACTGCTGCTGCGTGGCAGCGGCCAGGGCAGGTGAGCGGGGGCTGGGGGAAAGTTTGGGACTGTGAAATTTCATCTCTCTCTGCTGGGGCTTGGATTGGGTTGGTTTATTTATTTTTTATTTATTTTTAATTTTTATATACCGGAATTCCTGTATGCAATACAAATCAATCCGGTTTACAAGTAACGAAAAGGTTGCCCTGGTCTTGGGGTTAGACCGGGGTTTTTTTACATGGAACACAGAACAATAACTAATCAACCATTGAACATTATTTCAGGGAATATTGAAAGTAACAATAAAATTTAAAAAAATTTAACAAATTTAAACATAATAACCTAATAACAAATAAACTTATTCGTGTATTGAATTGTATGTGTGTGTTCACCTTTTTACAAGGCACTTTAGTAGCGTAAATGGTCTGCAGTAAGCGGTAATATAAAGGTGAATATTGAATGTTAAATAGACATGCGAGTAAGCAAGGATGGGTATGCAATTAAGTGACAAGGTGTTAGAGACACCCTGCAAAGGTTGGATCTGAAAGTCAGGAGGAGGTGCCTAGTTACACTCTGGGAGTTGGAACGCTTGCCTGAAGAGCCAGGTTTTTTTGGTTTTTTGGTTTGGTTTGGGACTGGGCGGCTAAGTGCGAGAAGCATTTTTTTTCTGTGGATTGGGTTGGTTTGGGACTGGACGGCTAAATTTCGTCTCTCTCTGCTGGGGCTTGGATTGGGTTGGTTTGGTTTGGGACTGGGCGGCTAAGTGCGAGAAGCATTTTTTTTCTGTGGATTGGGTTGGTTTGGGTTGCGCTCCCTGCCTCCGATCGCCGGCTGCTGGGGCTTGCTGGCGCCGGGCGCTCAAGGCAGCGGAGTCTGTAGGAGAGCCATCCACTTCCTGGTACCTGTCATTTCAAACGTCATTTGAAATGACAGGTACCAGCGCACCCAGGATACTGTATAGGCGCTGTATAGCGCCTAAACAGTATCCTGGGTGCCGGTTGGACGCGGCTTGCATTTGTATGCCATTTAAATACAGTATCGAGTGGTAGGTGATCCGAACTGTGTGTGCGGCAAACGCGGGTGCACCGGGCACCTCTTTCTACCGCCCCTATGTTGTATTTTCCAGGGAGTAGAAGTGATGCTATCACACTGCTCATAGTTTACTACCACATTTACAAAATCACTCAAGATGCACTTGTCTTGAAAAGGAAAAACACAGAAATATGGAGGATACATTGGTACTTTACACCCACACAACTTAATAGTTTAACAGAGAGTTAGAGACATGTTTGGTCAACAAAGGAGAACTTGGTTTCAGCACCAGCATGTGAAGAACAAATCTCAGAATGTGCTTGATCATCAGGCCAGCGAAAATAACTTGCTACTGTCAATTTTGCAGTGCTGGAAAAATACTGCTTATAGAGCAATAATGCACAGAGGCTGATGGCTTTTCACTACTGCAAATCTTTCCACAGAACTTAATAACTAGCAAAATGTACACTCCCCATTTGCCACCCCTTTCCCCTTCCATATCGTCTCAAGTCTCATCTGATTGATCATCTGCTACACAATGCAAATGCACTTAACAATACCATGTGCAGTTCTGGTCTTCATATCTCAAAAAATATATAGCTGCATTGGAAAAGGTACAGAGAAGGGCAATCAAAATAATAAAGGGAACAAGACATTTTTGTTACAAGGAAAGGCTAAAGAGGCTGGGTCTGTTCATCTTGGAGAAGTGATGGCTGTGCGGGGGATGGATATGATAGAGGTGTATAAAATCATGGCTGGAATAGAATAAGTAAATGTAAGTTGGTTATTTATTATTTCAAAAAATACAAAGACTAGGGGACACTCCATGAAATTAGTAAGTAACACATTCAAAACATATCGGAGAACATTCTTTTTCACTCAGCACAGAATTGAACTCTGGAATTCATTACTGGAGAATGATGTTAAGGCAGTTAGTGTAACTGAGTTTTAAAAAAGGTTTGGACAAATTCCTGGAGGATAAGTCAATAAACTGCTATTAACCAAGCAGACTTAAGAAATAGCTACTACTTATCACTGCACAATTGCAGCATGGGATCTATTTACTATG
Organism: Rhinatrema bivittatum; assembly: GCF_901001135.1. NCBI lineage: Eukaryota > Metazoa > Chordata > Amphibia > Gymnophiona > Rhinatrematidae > Rhinatrema > Rhinatrema bivittatum. The sequence continues at coordinate 125,933,040 of NC_042622.1, read as the reverse complement.
TGGGATCTGGCCAGGTACTTGTGACCTGACTGGCCACTGTTGGAAACAGGATAATAGGTTTGATGGACCCTTGGTCTGACCCAGTATGGTAAGTTTTTATGATTTTATGCAATTTAATAGCACTGTTTACTGTGCCAGTGGTGAACTGCTATTTCTATTTCTCGCCCAATGGCCCAATTACTTAGCCTCTGACAATCAGAAGCAGATCCAAAGAAATGTATTAGCAGATACAGTCAAAATCTACTTTGAATTTCCACAGATTGGATCAGCTTCAGCTCTTCTGATCAACCTATGAAAATATCCAATAGATCATTCCTGCAGGTCTCTGGTAAAGACACAAACACAACCAAGCTAAAATCTAATTTTACACAATGAAAACCTCACTCACCTAGCATTTTTTTTTCTAATCTTCATGTAAGCAGTGTTCTCCATGGACAATGAGATGAATTAGCCATAACGTGTGGGTGACATTATACAATGGCACCAAATGGACCCTTCTCTCTTAACTCATAGAGCTTTTGCTCTACTACGCATGTGCGGGTGTTCCCATGTGGGCTTTGCCTCATGAGCTCTTCAGTCGATTTAAGAGCTAAGTCTACCTAGGTAGTTGACTCTCCAGGAAGGTGGCTGGGTATTTAGCATGGCTAATTCATCCTGCTTTCTATGTAGAACAATGTTTATGGTGAGCAAACTTGCTTTCTTCATTGACAATTAGCAGCCTTGTATTTGTCAATAGGCATCCATTATACCAGTGCCTAGGGCAGCAAACATTTAGGGGCAGCAGGCTGGCCTAGATTTGCTGCCTTCCAGCTCTGCCCTTTCTGTAGATGAGGAGTTAAAGGCACCAAAAGTGCCTTGGGGTGTCAAAATCCTAAATCTGACCCTGTGAATTAGCCATGACACATGAGGAGTCCCAAGCTAAGGGATGCAGCAGATCATTTCTTGAAAAAGCAATCCGAACATGAGCATGGAGAGTAGACTGCTGAGTGGACAGGCTACACATAACTGCTTGTCCACATTTACTGTCACTTCTTGGTAGATTGTCTAGACAGTAATGGGACAGGAAGGTGTGCACTGACAACTAAGATACAGCTTTGTAAATGTTTTCAATAGGCAAGGCTTGCAGATGAACCAGTGATGCTGCCATGGCTCTCATTTGATGAGCCTTATTGTTGGAAAAGCGTACATGAGCTCTACACTTCAGATGAGAAGAAAAGCATCCTAAGTGGATCTAAATTTGCTTGGAAGAATGGAGCAAAATCTTTCCACATTTCTGTTTTCCTTCATCATGAAGAGGACAATAGAGGGATTCACAATGCTCTGTTGGCATGCTTTAGGTCTAAAACTGGATAAAATGTTCCTTCCTTCTTTGGTCCTACAAAGTAAATAGAATACCACCTTTTTTATACTACTGCTTCAGGCACCAAGATTATTGCTTCCAACTGTTGCTAACATGGCAGCCTTTTTTATTTTTGAACTACAGAGAGATAGGACATAAGCCTCTGGGATTGGGGAGGCTAACACAAGGGCATAACCCTGCCGAATTATCTCTAGGGCCTACTTTTCCTTGGTAATATGGCCCCACTCCTTACAAAATTGTGTCAGATGGCTGCCCACTGGTGGAGGCGGAGTGGGCCCTCATGTCCTCATTTCAAGCCCCTGGGCTTCTCGGTATCCTGGGAGCTCCTTTCTCAGCTGCCTCTCTGGCTCCCTCAAAAGTGCATCTCAGACTTCTAGGTTCTGAAGGGTCTGGTTGGCTTATACTGCCACACTTATCTGAATTCACTGCAAAGGTTTCTCCCTGTTCCTCTGGATCTATCTTCTAGTAATCTCTGCAGCTTAGATCCTCTGAAATCTTTTACTAGCTTTTCAAATTCCTCCCCTGTTAAAGTGGTTTAGTGGACTCTTAGGCCGGCCTGACGGAGAAGATGGAAATAGTCTCCGGACTAGCAGAACATGCCGGGAGGCAGATACTGGACGGATTGAAGAAAAGGATCTTCACCCTGGAAGCCCGTGCTCCCCCGGGAGGAGCCCGTAGGAGCCGGGCCGCTGGGACTTAGGCGAGAGGAGAATCCGATGAGAAAATCCGAGGTCAAGGCAGGCAAGTCTGGAACAGGACCAAGGCTGGCACCGAAGGCGGACACAAACCAGGACTGGAACTGAAGCAGGCAACTGGAACAGGAACCGGAATCAAGGCTGGAACTGAAGCAGGCAACTGGAACAGGAACCAGGATCAAGACTGGAACTGAAGCAGGCAACTGGAACAGGAACCAGGATCAAGGCTGGAACAATTACAAGCAGCAACTCCAGAGGCACACTGTAACGATAAGCAAACTTGTTGCAAGGCAATAAGCTGAGGTAGACACCAGCCTTAAGTATTTGCTGGCGTCTAACTTCAGAAAGGGAGGCGGGACATCTGACATCAGAAAGGGAGGCGGGACGCCCAAGGCAGGAAAGGCCCTTTAACTCCTGGCCTTTCGCGCGTGCGCACACCCAGGGAGGAGGGGCTTTAACTCCCGGCCTTTCGCGCGCACACGCCCAGGGAGGAGGGGCTAATTCAGCGAGGCAACGGCATCTCCCTCGTGGAGACGCCGCCGAAGATGTATCCCGTCGGCCCGCCAGCGCCACGCGGCAGCCGCCCGGAATCGAGACCGGAACCCGGTGCCCACTGCAGCGCCCCCCGAACCGGAGCCCGACATAGAAGGTAAGGTCCCGGTCGCGGCACTCGCAACCGAGGCCGCAACAGTCCCTTGAAGGGTAGTCTGACCAGGCACGACTTGGACGTGGAAAGTGCAGAGTATCTTGGTCATAACAATCTCCTGTTATTGCAGTTGCTACCTGTTTAGCTGATATCCTTTTTAACAATGACTCAGTCTTACAATTTTATGAATCCTTGTGAACACGGGTACTGGGCCTTCCTCCTTGGGCATATGAAACAGGCATTTATCTCCCCCTGCTGGATAGGATACAGTCGTCCCATTACCCTCATACTCATAAAGATGCATCAAGGGTTTCCATTCCACAAAATAATTTCCTGTATGGCTGAGTGCAGTGGGAAGGCTCTAGGAGGCTTCTTGATCCCTGAAAGGATACGACCCCCACACAGTGCCTTCTCAGCTACCTGATTATTACAGCTCCAAGGAAAGCATTACTTTGCAAATAAGGGACCTCAGTTCCTCCCTTCAAAACGTTCTCAGCCACATTGCGTCCTCCTCCTGAATCCCATTCATCTACTTTTGCCTCTTTTCATGAGTTCTGGGACTCCATCCATCTGCCCAGGCAGGCACTGAAAAGAGATTGAACTGGGTATGCTTCCCACTCATCCCAACCAGGAAATCTTTGTACTAAATCCTCCCTAGAAGTGGGATCCTGGTGGTCTTGAGTGGAATGGGACCTTCCTGAGTCTATGTTTGCTATGCCTTTGTTTCCCCTCCTCTATAAAAGGACCTTGTACAAGATGAAGACAAACTTAGGGGAAAACTCCTAATCCTGACTGCTGCTCTGCAGTCCCAATATCTATGGGTCTGTCCTTGCCCAACTGAGACTTGCTGCTGAGAAGGTCGCATGGGAGAAGGCTCCCTTCTTCCTCTCTGTGCTCTCCTGTGCTGCTGCTGCTCCACAGAGCTTTGCACAGTCCTAGTGACTTAGCTCCTCTCCCCAGATGTCACGTGACTGCCCTTGGCTTTTCCATTGCAACAGTTGCTCACCTCAGGTTCTCCTTGTGGCGTTTGTACTCCCTTCGAGGACTCCAGTGCATCTCAGGTTCTGCAAAATGAACCTGCGATACTGCTCTGCTGGTGGTTCCTGCACTGCTTACACCTCCGTCCCGTCAGCTGACTCCAGCGAGCTCACAGTGGAAGGTGGGGGGAGGGGGCAACCTAGTAGCTCTGTGGTTCCTACTCTCAGCATCCTCTTTCCTTCTGCCTGCCTTTTTTTTTTTAAACTTTATACAGATGTTTTGGCTAGCTGACACTACCAGGCCCAAATGGGAACTGGATTTCTCTCATGGAAGGAAGAACAGTCAAACTTGGCCATTGTCCCGCTATCTCCCCTACTAGGTTCATGCTCTTTTAGGGATAGCGATCCACCACCAAGTCATCAACCTATCCTAGACCAGTTGCCACCATCTGCTGGAGGCATCCTATCCTACTACATCAGACTATAAAGAGAAAGACATGATATCAAAAAGTAAAAGTATTCTCTGCCTCCATCTGCTGGTGAGCAAGCATAACCTATTTATATGGACTGGTCTGGCAGGACGATGACAAAACATGTTTTATTGTATTGATGGTATTTGTTGCATAGTGTAGTTTTGTTGTATGCTGCCTAGAGTCTTGTGTTCAAGGATAGTGACTTAGAATTTAAATTAATAAATAAACTAAAAAAGAAGAATGGCTAGAGGGGGAGAGATTTAGATTGAGAATGGAGATGCTGCTGGGCAGCAAAGGGGAAGGAGAGAAAGGGGGTAGGTCGAGGGAGTCAGGTCAGGCAATGTCTCATTGCCCAGTCGGGGCTCAGGATGAGAAGAAGGCAGTGGCTGGTGTGTTTTCTGACCATGGGAGATAACTTGCAGGCAGTCACACTCTGTGGCTGCCAACTAGGATGCATTCTTAGCAGTAGAGGAGGACCGGAAGGCTCATATGCATACTGCTCCCAGCATCCCCCATGAGAGGAGTCCAGAGGTCACCACAAGCGATCCAGGGATTGACTTCCACAGCCCCAGCTTCCAGAGGCCCCGCACCCTTTGCAGTAGAGGAGGACCGGAAGCGAGCGCCGTTAAACCCTTCCATTAACTGAGTGAAGATTAATTTAACGGTGGTTAAAGAGGATTGGAAAGTATAGCTTTCAGAAATCTCTGGGCTTATAAAGGTTTGGTGAAAGGTGAAAGTAAGGGATATATTCTTTAGAGTTTGTGTGTGTCTGAGGTAATAAGCAAGCCAGAGATAGTTAATTCTAGTGTCTGTCTTTCCCACCCACTCAACCCTTGATTTTTAGGCACGAGACACTTTCTCATTAAAAATCAATCAGGGTCTTATCTAAATCATACTATTGTACCAGCCCTTATTGAAAGTTTAATCATCCCCTTGTAGGACACTAGCTGATTAATTAGTAAATTCACCAGTAAATTTAAAGTACTCTCATTCCAACTCCCTTAGTATCCTAAACTTAACTAGGAACTCAATAAAACTAAGATGAAGGCAGCAGTCCAGCAGCAAGAGGGGGGATTTCCAGTCTTTTGCATTGAGTGTCACATGTATGATTTTTTACCCGCCAGTGAGAGACTGTATGTGTGCACTCGGTGCAAAGAGCTCCTGGCTCTCAGGGAACGAGTCCGATCTCTGGAGGTTAGAGTAGCAGACTTGGAGGAGATGAGGCAGACAGAGATACATTGATGAGACCTTCAGGGACATAGTAGCCAAGTCCCAAATCCAGCTTGGCAGCCCCAATGCTGCCTTGGATCAAAAAGGTCTCTCAGTAGGAGAACATCACCCTGGTGTAGCAGGAAGTGATCCTGTAGCAAGGACCTGCTCTCCAGGTGATGTACTGTCCTCTTGCACTGAGAACAAGTCTCCCAGGGCTACTGCCCAGGAGGGAAGGGTTAGGCCAGCCATCATAGTTGGTGATTCGATTATTAGAAATGTAGATAGCAGGGTGGCTGGTGGACGTGAGGATCGCCTGGTAACTTGCCTGCCTGGTGCGAAGGTGTCAGACCTCACATGTCACCTAGATAGAATTATAGACAGTGCTGGGGAGGAGCCGGCTGTCATGGTACATGTGGGCACCAACGACATAGGAAAATGTGGGAGAGAGGTTCTGGAAGCCAAATGTAGGATCTTAGGTAGGAAGCTGAAATCCAGAGTTTCAATAAGTGGATGAGACGATGGTGCTCTGCCTGCCTCTGGGGACCTGCACGTGGATGCTCTGCCTGCCTCTGGGGACCTGCACGTGGAACAGGAAGCATTTCAGAGAATGCCACCCTGGAAACGAGAGTGGTGCCGAGTGATTTTAGAAGAGCGACGGTGGTCCCGCTTCACAAGAGCAGGAGCAGACAGAAGGCTGGAAACTACAGGCCGGTTAGCCTCACCTTGGTGGTGGGAAAGGTATTGGAGTCGCTGCTGAAGGAAAGAATTGTGTACTATGTACAAGCAGCAGAATTGATGGACCAGAGGCAGCATGGTTTCACCAAGTGAAGGTCCTCTCAGACAAATCTGATCCCTTGTGATATTTACACGATGTTAGGTTCCATATTAGGAGCTACCACCCAGGAAAATGATCTAGGCATCATAGTGGATAATACTTTAAAATCGTCGGCTCAGTGTGTTGCAGCAGTCAAAAAAGCAAACAGGAAGGGAATGGTTAATAAAACGGAAAATGTCATAATGCCTCTATATCGCTCCATGGTGAGACCGCACCTTGAATACTGTATACAATTCTGGTTGCCGCAACTCCCCCCTCTTACCACCTCTAATTTAGAATTCCATTTCCTCTTTACCCTTCCCTAACCTCATACCTAATTTCCTAGAATCCCTATATTCTCCAGCTCTGTTTAACTCAGTTCAGTTAAGTTACACCTAAATGATTGTTTTGTTTTAATTGCTTCTACTTGTTTTATGTTCAAATACCTATATACTAACCCTTGTTAAATGTATAACGCTCCGGCGTAAGTTCCTGTTCACTGTACACCGACGTGATATCTCTGATGAGTGGCGGTATATAAAAAACTATAAATAAATAAATAAATAAAAAAGATATAGATGCGATGGAGAAGGTACAGAGAAGGGCAACCAAAATGATAAAGGGGATGGAACAGCTCCCCTATGAGGAAAGGCTGAAGAAGTTAGGGCTGTTCAGTTTGAAGAAGAGACGGATGAGTGGGGATATGATCGAGGTCTTTAAGATCATGAGAGGTCTTGAATGAGTAGATGTGAATCGGTTATTTACACTTTCGAATAATAGAAGGACTAGGGGGCATTCCATGAAGTTAGCAAGTAGCACATTTAACACTATTTGGAGAAAATTCTTTTTCACTCAATGCACAATAAAGCTCTGGAATTTGTTGCCAGAGGATGTGGTTAGTGCAGTTAGTGTGGCTGGGTTCAAAAAAGGTTTGGATAATTTCTTGGAGGAGAAGTCCATTAACGGCTATTAATCAAGTTTATCAGGCGCGCTCCCCAGGCATCCTCCCAACGCCGAGACACGCCGGCAGCTCCGGCGAGCGCTGAAACATTCAGCCGGCGCCCAGAGCCGGAACCAGAGAGAAAATCATCGCCGCAGCACCCCAGCAGCCACCGGATCCTCCACAGAGGTGAGGCCTGCCCCGGGTGACCTCATCAGGAGGCGACCCGGCAACTTCAAGAGGAGGTGGCTCCCCAGGCGTCGCGCGTCGAAGGAGCGCAACAAAGGGGATCTCCCCTTTGTGCTAGCCTTAGTGCTGGCTTTAGTGCTTACACCAAACCTTAAAAAAAAAAAATTTCTGAGGCAATCCGCAAGAAATGGCTAACTTTCAACACCCTGACTACAGCAAGACCCAAAGAAAAGGAACTAAACATGGAGAACCCTCAGAAGAAAACAAGCAACCCTCAGAACAAGCAACCCTCAGAACAAAACAAGCAACTTCGTCTTGGCTCACCATCACTAAAACAATAGCAGACAAGATAAACCCCATGATAAAGCAAACTATTTAAAAAAAAACCCAAAACACTAACTTCACTCACATCAACACTAAGACCTACAGCAGTTATATAGCACTATCATTCCTACTTTTTAACGCACAATCCAGACAAAGAAAATATCCATCATCACCGACCTACTCGATGATTACAAGCCGGATTTCATAGCAATCACGGAAACATGGATAAAAAACACCGACACAGTATTAATCAACCAAATCAATAACCCTATCTACAGAACATTTTCAATCCCCAGACCAAAAAAGAAAGGTGGAGGACTAATGCTAATCATCAAAAAAAAACCTACAGATGGAATTACTTCCAACTAACACCTAAACTCCACTGGAAATTGCACTATTCGACTCACCAAAACTACAAATCTGTATTGTATACTGCCCCAACCCCCCCCCCAATTCGCTGGATCGGAACTGCTCACCACTTATAGAATTCTTCTTGACCAAAATAACTACCCTGTTTCCCCGAAAATAAGACAGTGTCTTATATTAATTTTTGCTACCAAAGATGCACTAGGCCTTATTTTCAGGGGATGTCTAATACAGTTGAGCTGCTGGCTGCCCCTGCATCAGCCATGCCCCACCAGTGTGCTGTCAGAGAGAGGTAAGAGTGTGCAGCATTCATGGTAGTCAGCTTGGGCTGACTCTGCTGCTTTTGAACCTCTGCACACTGCTTGGAAGGGGTCCCCCGACTGGTACTGCCACCATCCCCAGATGTCAGTAATCTTGATGCCACTGTCACTGCTGCCACATGGCTATTGGGGAGGCGCCGATTGCTGCTACTGACACTGAAGCCCATTCTGCTGGCTCCTCTGTGCAGGCCCCATGGGCTTGCACTTTCTCCATGCTGATCTCGTACATTGTGAGATCCGCATAGAGAAAGTGCTATTCTTGCACATTCCCAAAGATTATATGTGCCAAACACTAAAAAGTAATTTATTTTTTTTTTATCTTTGCTGGCTGATGTTAGTTTTCTAATCGGTTGGTCACGGGCTTTTTTTTTTCCACCTTCCCTTTCTTATTTTTTTGCCAATTCCTTTTATATTGTCCTTTTTTCTTCCGTATTTCTTTTCTCTCCATCTTCTTCCCTCAAACACAGTCAGGTTCTCATTCTCACATGCATTTCTCTCTCTCTCTCACACACACACACACACACACACACACACACACAGTCTCTCACTGGCACATGCTGTCTGACTCTCACACACAAAGGCTCTCTATCACTCCCACATGCTGTCTTGCTCAAGTATAGGCTCTCACCGTCACACGCTGTTTCTCTCACACACACAGAGGCTCTCACATGCTGCCTCTGCAAACATTCAGATCCTCACTCCCACACACAATCTCTCAACTCATACACGCATGCACACACCCTCTACAGACCCTCAGCCTCTCTCTCACCTCTGGGCCTCCTCTTCGCGGGTCGCCGCAGGATGGGCTCTGCAGCGGCCCTGAACTTCTCGGGCCGCGGCAGCCCTGCTACCGGGCCTCTTCCTCTTCTTGGACCGCTGCGACTTGGGATTCGCAGCAGCCCGCGGCGGCTCCTCCTCTTCTGCACGCGCTGATGCTCTTCCTCCTTCCTGCCCACGCGGCTCCGGCAACGTTTACTTCCGGGGCGCACAGGCAGGAAGGAGGAAGAGCATCAGCGTGTTTGAACGCGATCTTTTTCTTCGGGCAAGGAGGCTCAGCGGCCGCATGAGCCTCCTTGCACCCGGGGGCATTGGCTCCCCTCGGGATACCACTGCTCGCGTCTGCCCCTAATACCTTGGAAACTTTATTTTAAAAAAAAATTTAAAAAATGACGTCACAGGATTGACCGGCCCACCGGGGGAAGCCCGATCCCCCGATAGGTCAATCCACCCCTGTTTACAAGGGATGGCTTACTTTCGGGGGAAGTCTTATATTTAGGAATTCGGCAAAATCTCTACTAGGTCTTATTTTTGGGGGATGTCTTATTTTCGGGGAAACACGGTATCAACAAACCCATAATCATCTTAGGTGATTTTAACATTCACATAGACACCATCCCCCACTCCCCCACATGTACCTCAATTATTAACGCTCTCTCATCCCTAGGCCTTAGTCAAATCATCAATGGCCCAACGCACAAAGCAAGTCACACATTAGACCTCGTCTTCATCAATACTGACATATGGGCTAACTACCAAACAAGGATCACAAATATACCCTGGTCGGACCACTCTATAATTCACTCCAATCTGAACTCATACTGTAAATTTACTACAATAAAAAGCCCACCAAAATCCTTCTCCTACCGACCCTTTTGCACTGAAATACTTCAAGACAATTTACAAACAGAACTATCAAACATAGACCTATCTAACGCAGAGGGCGCAACTTCGTCCTGGCTCACCATCACTAAAACAATAGCAGACAAGATAAACCCCATGATAAAGAAAACTATAAAAAAAAAAAACCCAAAACACCAGAACCAATGGTACAACGACAACATCAGATCAGCCAAACGTGAACTCAGAAAAAAAGAGAAAACATGAAGGAACAACAAAACAACCACACTACTTAATGCGTACCAAGCACACTTAGCGGAATACAAAAAACGTATCCACAATGCAAAAAAAGACTTCTACTCAAACAAAATAAACAAATACCAACATAACCCAAGGATGCTTTTCAATATAGTACAAAGCCTAACCAAACCCTCCAAGGACCAGATATCATCAACCTCCAAGATCACAAGTAACGATTTCACAGATTTCTTTAACAAAAAAAATCAAAAACCTCATAAATAACAACCTCAACAACAACTTGCATGACCAGAAAATACAGAACATTCAAACATGAAGTTGGCCCAATTTTGATACAGCATCGTCACTGGAAATCCAAAAGATCATAAAAAAAAAAAATGAACCCAGCTAAACACCCTATTGACTGCATACCCATAACGACGATTAAAGCCATCGAACCATCAATAACCAAAACGTTAACCGACATCGTAAACCTATCCCTCACTGAAGGAAACTACCCCGAATGCCTAAAATCAGCAATTATCAAACCCATACTGAAAAAGACCAACCTTGATCCAGAAAACCCACTGAACTACCGACCCATATCAAACTACCTTTCATTGCCAAAATCATCGAGAAAATCGTACACTCCTGACTCAGCGACCACCTTGAATAAAACAACATCCTACTACCCATGCAATTTGGCTTCAGGAAACAACTGAACACTGAGTCACTACTCCTATCATTAAACGACACCGTACTCAAAGGTTTCGAAAACGGCCACAGCCTCCTTTTAGTCCTACTTGACCTATCAGCAGCCTTTGACATGGTAAACCACTCTATCATGATTGAATGTCTATCCGAAATTGGTGCAAAAGAAAAAAACTCTACAATGGTTCACATCCTATCTATCACAAAGAACCTACCAGGTGTTGATCAACGACACCCTCTCAAAAAAAATAAACCTAGACACCGGAGTTCCCCAAGGATCCGTTCTATCAGTGACACTTTTCAACATTTATCTACTTCCGATTTGCCACTTCCTCTCAAACCTTAAACTGACCCACTTCATATATGCGGATGACAGCCAAATATTAATCCCAATACACAATTCTCTGGAAGAAACTACAAAAAAACAGCCACTTACCTCAACAAAATAAAGCAACTACTAACCAACATGAAACTCATCCTAAACATCGATAAGACTGAAATAATCATACTAGATAGAAAAAACAATGCTCCTCAACTACCATCACTCAACCTAATGAACCAAAAAGCGGCAATCTCACCTGTCAATCATGCCCGCAACCTTGGAGTCATAATTGACAAGGAACTTTCCTTCAAGAACCACATCACAACAAAAATCAAAGACAGATATCACAAACTGCTAACCCTCGTCGTCTAAAACCTTTCCTCTCCCCCCTCAACTACTCATCTTCTCCAAACTGGACTACTGCAACTCCCTGCTATTCAACTTACCTATCAACACCATCTGACCACTCCAAATACTCCAAAACACAGCTGCAAGAATACTCACTGGAACTAAAAAATATGATCACATTACTCCTACACAAATCACTACACTGGATCCCAATAAAATTTAGGATAGAATACAAAATACTATCCATATTACACAAAATAATATACGAAAAACAAACAAACTGGCTAAGTACATCATAAAATTACACTCTCCAAGCAGAAACCTCCGATCAGCTAATAATGGTCTATTAAAGATTCCATCTGCTCCTTCCAAACAACTCACCTCATCTCAGAAGAGAGCTATATCACTAGGAAGCCCCCAAACTCTGGAACACCCTCCCAATCGAACTTAGAACACAACAAACATTAAAAACTTTCAAAAAAGATCTAAAAACCTGGATGTTTACCAAAGCTTACCAACTCACCCAATGACTCTCAAACACCACTTCCCTACTACGGATCTTGTGCAAAACATGTGGAACAAATGCAAGAAAGTAATATAACACATAACCGAAACCTGTATAACTAGACAACCGAAACTACGTTTATAAAACCAACAATATCTATGTTAACAATCACAAGAACCTTTTTGCAAACTCTGTTAAACATCGAAACTTTGTAAACTGTTGTGATGGCGAAACCGAACGACAGTACATAAAACTAGATAAATAAAATAAATAAATAAAGTTTACTTTGGGAATGGCCGCTGCTATTAATTGCATCAGTAGCATGGGATCTTCTTAGTGTTTGGGTAATTGCCAGGTTCTTGTGGACTGGTTTGGCCTCTGTTGGAAACAAGATGCTGGGCTTGATGGACCCTTGGTCTGACCCAGCATGGCAATTTCTTATGTTCTTAACAGAATAACCGGGTAGACTGGATGGACTGGTTGATCTTTTTTTTTTTTCCATAATCTACTATATTAATAGAAGAACAGTTCATATTATGAGGCTGAGAGAGAGTAGACTCAAAAGTAACAGAAAGCAGGTCTTCCTGGAAAGGATATTAGGTGCAGAGGTGAGAGAGACAAAAACAGTTACATTCAAGCAGGCATGGAAGGCTCCTTAGTAGTGAAAGGGATACCAGAGATTAACTAGACTCTACCATATGAAACTGCAACAGAAATTACATTAGGTAAAGGAGATGAGTTGTATTATCTGCCATCATATTTATATAAAAACATAAAAAGTGTAAATAAACTTAGAAAAAAAAAAGCAAAACAATGACCTTATCTGCTGATGGAGTGGAGGTGTAGACTAGTGGTTAAAGCAGCAGGCTACTTCATTACCTCAGGTACAAACTTAGGATCTTATTTAGTATTTTTCCCATAATCACAGAATGGGAGAGTAGCCTTAGTAAATCAGGCCCTTAGATTGTGAGCCCTCTGGGGACAGGGAAATACCTACTGTACCTGAATATAATCTGCTCTGAAGTGTCATGAATTGTGAATAAGAGGCATCTGTTTCTATCCTTTGATCAGTAGTCAATTGCGAAATGGGAAATGAGGATTGTGGATCAGTTGGGATGGGCTGTGATGATCACTTATGACCCGTGTAAAACTGGAAATGTGACTGATGATCTACCTGGGTGAGGGGTAGGAAACCAAACTACTGCATCTGATTTTCCTGCTCTTTGGTCCATTCTCTGTACAGTTTTGTCATGTTCTGATATAGGAGGTGAAGAAGTAGCAGTGAATGAGGTGCAAGGTAGAATGATTAATTCCAAACACCCCACCCCACTCCAACGTTCAGCGAGTCCCCCTGTCAAGTTTATAGGGGTGTAGGATGTAGAAGAGTTAGCAATCCCACACTGAATCCCCGACTGGGCTGAAGACATAGCTTCCTTTCACCAATGCCGAGAAGATATGGCCTACTCTCGTCAGACTCTTTAACAAGAAAAAACCCACACCCCTCAGGTAAGTGGAATTTTTAAACTCTTAAGATATTATAGTTATGTAAGTACTTAATTTTACAAGACCTTTGGTGTAGATCCTTTTCTGGACTTCCTCTATTCTTTCAGAAATACTAAGGTGAGGTCTAAACAAGGAGGTGCATGGTAAAACTTCCCCTGTAATCCTTAGAATCTCTCTGGCTCTGGCCACTACCTTATTACACTTTTGATAACCTTCAACTCATCAGATATTTGCCCCTCCATCCCCGGGATCTTGTACATCAGCGTCTTACCATCCAGTGCACGCAGCTTTATGGCATTTCAGTCTAGCTCAAATCAGGGAAGCGAGGCTTTTAAACCAACAAAATCAAACCCTCTTTTGTCAGTAGTATCAAGTCGTTTGTCAAAGAAAGAATTAAAACACAATATAGTACTAGACATTGAATTATTGAACCCATATTGCCGCATCAATGCGACGTGAGCGAGAAACGTCTCTCAGGCAGACGGGAACGGTTGCTGAAACTACCAATCCCAGCATGCTCGCGAGGTGGACGGATGGTTATTGGCTTACGAATGGTCTGTAGGGCACGTGGACGCAACTTCCGCCGGCGGGGTGATGTCACCGTGCGCGCGCATGGTGGGCGTGGCAGTAGCGGGAGCTGCAGGTAGGCCGTGTTTGTTACTAGGAGTGGGCTCCAGGCCGTCTATTTTGCTATCAACTTGCTAATGACCCGTTTCGGCGACGGTGAGAGCGCAAGGAAAAAAAGTGTCATTCTTTCCCAGGGCAGGGACAGAGCGAGAGAACTGTTTAAGGACTCTGTGGGAGGGTGGGCGTAAGAATTCTCCTTATCACCGTCGCCACCGGAGAGACAGAAAAGGCGTGGACGGTATAACAGCCCCAGGGCAGGGAATGCGAGAGTAGAGCATGAGTTAGAGCTAGGGCAGCGACTGGGGCGGGAGTTCTAACAACCCCCTCTCCCCACGGACAGTAACAGTAAAAGAGAGGGAAGGGTGAAGCAAGCTCCAGGACAAAGGGAGAGGCACAGAAATAGGACTAAGGGGAAGGTTTCCCCATATAGTTTCAGTTCTTTAAAGATAAGCTGAATCGGCTTTCTATGTTACATTGCATGTGTTGCAAAAAATAAAGCAAAGTACACCTGTATCAGGAAGTGTCAATAGAGACTATATTACAACTGCATATATGGGCTTGTCTTTGATGACAGAGCCGTTTGATAGCTTAGCCGGGGTGTTGGGGGGGAAGCAGGGCAGGAAGCAGGTTATTTGGGGAGAGGGGTAAGAGTTAATCAGATGCTGAAGAGTGCAATTAACTTACCATATAGCTATGATGTAGATTGTACCATTTATTTAAAAAGTGAAATGCCAACTTTTTAAATATTGACTTTGGAATGTTTTATTTCCTGAAGATAGCATATTTTGTTATCTGGTAAAAAAATGTTCATGGACAGTCTGCCAAATCTCGCCGGTTGGTGGTGGTGCCTCAGCTTTGTCCGGCAGAAGCATCCAAAAGTCTTCCTAGGGCACTGGAGTGACAAGTGAGATGCTTTCTGCTAAATATATAAACCTCCAGGATGTAGTGGCCTGCTATTTTATTCAGTTCTTTGTTGTCAAAAAAGATATTTGACTTTAGGATTAGATGTAGCACTGGAATATTGTATACCTGACTGCCTCCTGTTTGTTTCTGTGGCAGGGGAGCCTTCATAATTAGTGTGATTACCTGTATTTGGGGGCACATTTACTGTTCAAAATGGCAAGGAACAGAATTAACCTAGGACTTTCTGCTGTTATGGAAAATCAGATTACGTACGTGATATCTGTGCATTGGTGTGCATTAGGAATTCCATCCTATACTACAGATAAACTCAGCTGTGATTACAGCCAAGTAACCACAGTGAACACATTTAGGCAGCGTCAGAGTCTCTCTCATTCCTCTGTCACGGCTGCCTGGCCCTCTTTTATTTTTCAGCTGCCGGTGGGATGGGGGTCCACCAATGGCTGCAAAGGCCGTCAGTGACCATTGGCTGTCTGCACCTGCCAGTTCTGGTGGGGCCGTGATGCTCCTCTTCCTGCCATGCTGCTCCTGTTTTAATTTTCTGATGCGGGAGCTGTGCTGCTCTCCCGCCTCTGAGGAAGTAATCAAGAAAGACCCACAATATCAGGCCATTGTTGTTGACATCATTGCAAGGGGCCAGAATCAATGGGGCAAACTGAGTAGGAGGGCTGAAAAAAAAGAGACCTTTAAATATCTCAAATGATCCCTCGAAAGGAGGCTCTAGAATAAGAGGTCATGGACAGCGTAAAAGGGGTTAGACTCAGGAGTAATTTTAGGAAATATTTCTTTACAGAGTAGTGGTTGCATGGAACATCCTTCCAGTGGAGATGCTGGAGACAAAAACAGTATCTGAATTAAAAAAAAAAAAAATCATGGTATAAATACAGGGGTTCTCTGAGTAAGTAGGAATTGTAAAGGTTACATAAATTGGGCAGACTAGATGGGCCATATGGTCTCTTTTGCCGTTATGTTTCTATGTAAGTGCATTTTACTCATTAATAATACTGTTCCATTCATTGTCACAGAAGAGTGACAGAATGCACAGATTAACAATCAAAAACAGAAATCCGATCTGACTTGGAAGCGATAGAGCAAGGCCACTTGTGGCACCTGAATATTTCATTTTCAAGTGACCTGTAGAGGTGTAGATAACACTTTAACTGATCAATACATAGTCTTGGGGGAATTCTGCGCTACTGCATTGCGCAGAACTTGGCAGAATTCCCCCCCCCCCCCCCCCCCCCCCCCCGGTGCAGAATTGCCATTAGTTTTAAATGTGCTCCATGCTAACTTAATGGAGTGCCCCCTAGTCTTTCTATTATCTGAAAGACTAAATAACCAATTCACATCTACCCTTTCTAGACCTCTCATGATTTTAAACACCTCTATCATATCCCCCTTCAACCGTCTCTTGCTAGACACATAAAGTTCCTGGATGTAATAAATGACTGCTTCATGGAGCAATTGGTTCAGGAACCAACAAGAGAGGGAGCTGTTTAGATTTAATTCTTAGTGGAATGCAGGATTTGGTGAGAGATATAATGGTGGTGGGGCCACTTGGCAACAATGATCATAACATGATCAAATTTAAACTAATAACTGGAAGGGGGACAATAAGTAAATCTGCAGCTCTAACTCTAAACTTTCAAAAGGGAAGCTTTGATAAAATGAGGAAAATAGAAAAAAACTGAAAGGTGCAGCTGCAAAGGTTAAAAGTGTTCAACAGGTATGAACATTGTTTAAAAATACAATCCTAGAGGCGCAGTCCATATGTATTCCACACATTAAGAAAGGTGAAAGGAAAGTAAAACGATTGCTGTCATGGTTAAAAGGTGAGGTGAAAGAGGCTATTTTAGCCAAAAAAAACATCCTTCAAAAATTGGAAGAAGAATCCTTCTGAAGAAAATAGGATAAAACATAAGCATTGTCAAGTTAAATGTAAAACATTGATAAGACAGGCGAAGAGAGAATTTGAAATGAAGTTGGTCATAGAGGCAAAACTCATAGAGTTGCCAAATTCTGCGCAGAAAATAGCAGAGGCAGTGGCATGCCGCAAACGGAGCACACGAAGACGAAGGCCCGTGTGTGCCGCGGAATGCGCTCCACCTATGATGAAGATGAAAGCCCTGGCACGCCGTTTGCAGCAAAAATGGAAGGCCTCCGCTCTCAGCGAAGATGGAAGGCCCCTGTGTGCTGCAAATGGAGTTGGGGCCTGAGAGGGCAAAGTGGCCAGGAGAGTAGGGAGAGCGAGTGAATTTTTAGGGAAATTCTGCTCAAAATATTTAAAATTCCGCATCTTTAAGTAATAACTTTTTTCTGTATTAATTTAAAATATAATTACTTACTGTCATGTAAATTGTGTTATTTTGACCAATATAAAGTTTGCAGAATTTTAAATTTTTTGCGCAGAATTCCCCCAGGAGTAAATACAGCAGCTTCCAAGTAGAAGGGCATTACCTAGGAAAAAGCATGAAGGCATTCCTGTACCCAGGTTAATTTTTAGATAATTATGAATTTGACCTTGACACTATGAAAAGTGGATCTGGGAGAAAGATTTTTTATCTTTTTATTCCAAAGAAGCATAATCATAACAAGAAAATATATTTGGTCAAAGAGAAAGGGCATCCAGATATAAAACTGAGACACTATGCAATACGATCAATAAAAGGAGCAGGTTGGTATTTTAAAGGATATGGCCAGCACTGCTTCATGAACTGCTTATAGTACTTTTCCTGAAACATGGCTTTGCTTCATTAGTCTTTCAGCCTACCCCAGCTTTCATTAATATTCTGCATGCATTCTAGGACTCAGGGAAACAATTTAAGAATGAAATTAATTTTCTGTTGTCTCTGACAAAAATGTGACGGTGCCAACTACTGACAGTTGTGACCATCAACAATCTCCCAGGAATGGCAGTTCTATACATAGTATTGTACAAGCACTGCATGTTGTGGAAAATTAGAATGGAAATTGCCATTCAGATGTTCTGTTCATGTGGCATGTATAGAAGAGGCAAACTAGTACAACACTTTTGCCTCCTCGTTCTGCGCTCTTCAATCTGTGTCCATCTGCTATATTCCAGCTTCCTCATGTACCGCAACCCCCAGCATTCCTGCTGTTACAGGCCCCCACCCCTAAGCAGAGATGGTCAATTCCAACTCCAGCCCTGGAGTTGGAATTTTGGGTTGGTTAGTTTGGGGGCAGGGAGCAAAGAAATCGAAAGACCTGCTGGAGAAAAAGATGGGAATTTCAGGTCTACCAGGAACAAAGGTCTGCTGGTGGGGGGAGAGTTTCAGAAAACCAGAGGAGGCAAATTCCCAGCACTGTTAGTGCCTAGAGGCAGCAGAAAACAAAATTTGTCATTGGGAATAGTTCAGTCCCAAGCCTGAAGGCATAGTAGCTGCTAGGCCTGTGAAGAGTAGCATTTAGTCTCTAGTTTGCAAAATGCAATTACTGCGATTCTAGATGAAATTGCTTCGCTCAAATCTTTCATTCCACAAAAAGCGTTCCCACGTTCCCATATTCAGTTTTACATTCGATTACAATCAACATGGGATAAAACTCTTGAACATCTTCACCTCTGTCTCTCGTCAATTAAACAATGGCTTCATCAAAATAAACTCTCCCTCACAGTACAAAAACTGAATTTCTTCTTATTCATCGACCATATTCAAATTTCCCTAGTCAAAATATTGTTTTTGAAAACACCATTTTTTCGACAGACATCCCAATCAAAAGTTTGGATGTTTGGTTGGATCCTGTTTTTTCTTTTCATCCACATATCAAAATCATTGTAAAGAATGGATTCTATAAACTTCGTCTTTTGGCAGGTTTACGTCATTTGCTTCATTTTCTTACTATCGTACGTGCAATCATATTTCCACATATTGATTACTGCAATAGTCTTCTTTTCGGTCTTCCATCTAATTCATTATACGCATTGCAACTTCTACTTAATTCTGCTGCCAGGCTTATTACAGGTACCAAACACTATGAACATATTTCTCCCATTCTTCAAAAGCTAAATTGGCTCCCAATTAGTCAAAGAATCCAGTACAAAATCTGTATGACAATTTTCAAACTGCTGAGTTCACACTCCTGCCCATGGTCTAAATCACTTCTAAAAATCTATAAACCATCAAGAGAGCTGAGATCTTCCCAAGGAAGTTTGCTCAACATTCCATCTGTTCGTCATGCCCACCTTGCCACTACACGTGAGTCGGCTTTCTCTGTAGCTGCTCCAATTTTCTGGAATACGCTTCCCTTTGAGCTTTGGCTAGAAGACTCCTTAAAAAAAAATTCAGAATGTATTTAAAAAATTATTTACTGAAATTAGCCTTCCCTTAATGCATTAAGCAAGACTTCTTGCGACTGTTTGCTGCAATAGAACAAGGTTTTGTTGATTTAATGTTTATATTTTATTTGTATTGTATGTTTTTAATTTGTGAATCGAACACTTGTAAATCGCTTAGATCAATTTGCGTTAAGCGATTAATACATTTTAATAAATGAAAATGAAATGGCTTAAGACTCAAAGGAATAGTGGTCACAGGGGTGGCAAAGAAAGTAAGAAAAAAGCAGTGACTGGTGGGGCCAGGGGTGAGCAGTGGTGGCTTGGAATGGGCTGGGGTTGGGAACAACCTTTGGGCTGCAGGAGGAAATGGGAGATACAGGCTGGAGAGGATGGGAAAAATGTTGGGAGGAGTAGAGAGAGCGAACACTTTTTAAAAAGGCTATATAAGTATTTTTCTCCTGTCTCCTAAGAATTTTGACTGACACAAATTTTCTTTCTTTCTTTTTTTTGACTGGACAGTTTCCTCCTGCTCCTTTGCAATTACAGCTTCCAACTGGAATCAAGGCTGCATTCTGGTGCCACAAGTCTTCATTTGCAACTAGGCATTTTTCCTCTATTTTATCTCTCCCAAATTATTTAGTCCAATCATTGCATTGACAGTCTGGTCAAGGCTCTTTCCAGATCTCTACAAACATGGATCCTGAATCTGGCCACTAGGTGTCTTCTTTAGCAACAACTTTGACTCCATTATCCTCCAAGTTGCAGTGAACGCTGCCTCTGCAGCATCCCCAGCAACCTGGGAAACAGAAGACCCAACCCGGGGATCAAAACTGGGAGCTTCTG
Source organism: Rhinatrema bivittatum (assembly GCF_901001135.1). NCBI lineage: Eukaryota > Metazoa > Chordata > Amphibia > Gymnophiona > Rhinatrematidae > Rhinatrema > Rhinatrema bivittatum. The sequence goes on along the minus strand of NC_042622.1, from coordinate 125,912,796 downwards.
CATGACAGTGCACAGGACTTACTGAGCTATTGGCACCATTGCACCCAAAACTTAAGAGCCTTGATCTGACCCATACTGTGTCCAGTAGTGGCCATACTGTGTCCAGTAGTGGCCAGTCACAAGTACCTGGAAAGTACCCAAACATTAAATAGACCCCAAACTATTCTTCCTTATTGATTAATAGCAGTATAATGGACTTCTCCTCAAGGAACTTATCCAAACCTTTTTTTATACCCAGTTACACTAACTGCCATAACTACATACTCTGGCAATGAATTCCAGAGCTTCACAATGCATTGAGTGAAAAAAGATTTTTTTCAGATATGTTTTAAATGAGCTTGCTAACTTCATGGAGTGCCCCCTAGTCCTTCTATTTTCTGAGAGGGTAAATTACAGATTTACATTAACCTGTTCAAGTCCTTTCATGATTTTGTAGACCTCTATCATATTTCTCCTCTGCCATCTCTTCTCCAAGCTGAACAGCCCTAACCTCTTTAGCCTTTCTTCATAGAGGAGCTACTCCATGCCCCTTATCATTTTGGGTGCCCTTCTCTGCACTGACTCCAGTGCAACTATATCTTTTTTGAGATGAGGAGACCAGAATTGCACACAGTATTCAAGGTGCGGTCTCACCATGGAACAATACAGAAGCATTATGACATCCACTGTCTTATTTGCCCTTCTCTTCCTAATAATTCCTAACATTGTTTGCTTTTTTGACTACCACAGCGCACTGAGCTATTACAATGTATTATCCACTATGATGCCTAGATCTGTTTCTTGGGTCGTAACTCCTAAGATGGAACCTAGCATTGTGTAACTACAGCAAGGTTTATTTTTCCCTATATGCATCACCTTGTTCTTGTCCACATTAAATTTCATCTGCCATTTGGAAGCCCAATCTTCCAGTCTCACAAGGTCCTCTTGCAATCTGCTTGAGATTTAACCATTCTGCATAATTGTCATCCACAAATCTGATCACCTCACTTATTGTACCCCTTTCCAGATCGTTTATAAATATATTAAAAAGCACCGGTCTAAGTACAGATCCCTGAAGCACTCCACTGTTTTACCTTTTGACACTGTGAAAACAAACTATTTAATCCTACTGTCTGTTTCCTTTCTTTTAACAAGTTTGCAATCCACAAAAGGACATCGCCTCCTATCCCATAACTTTTTAGTTTTCTTAGAAGCCTCTCATGAGGGACTTTGTCGAACACCTTCTGAAAATCCAATTACAATACTTCTATTGGTTCATCTTTGTCCACATATTTATTCACACCTTCAAAAACATTTAAGAGTTGTGTGAGGCAAGACTTCCCTTGGGTAAATTGATTCTGGCTGTGCCCCATTAAACCATGCCTGTCTAACAGACTGATTCAGTAAAGTCCGCGGGAGAGCGGGCAAATGCCCGCTCTCCCGGCGCGCGCACAGGCCACTCGCCTTCTTTTTGACAGGAGCGGCGGCTGTCAGCGGGTTTGACAGCCGACGCTCAATTTTGCCAGCGTCTGTTCTCGAGCCTGCTGACAGCCACAAGCTCGGAAACCGGACGCCGGCAAAATTGAGCGTCCGGTTTTCGACCCGACAGCCGCCGGCCGACTTCCAATTTTTTTTTTCTTTTTTTTAACTTTTTTTACTCTTCGGGACCTCCGACTTAATATCACCATGATATTAAGTCGGAGGGTGCACAGAAAAGCAGTTTTTACTGCTTTTCTGTGCACTTTCCCGGTGCCGGAAGAAATTAGCGCCTACCTTTGGGTAGACGCTAATTTCTGAAAGTAAAATGTGCGGCTTGGCTGCACATTTTACTTTCTGAATTGCACGCGAATACCTAATAGGGCCATCAACATGCATTTGCATGTTGAGGGCGCTATTAGGTTCGGCGGGTTGGACGCGCGTTTTCCGCCCCTACGCGCGTCCAATGGCAGGTAAACGGTGCGCTCCGTCGGCCTGTAAATGCTTTGTATTTTTATTCTTTATAACAGTTCCGAAGATTTTTTCCCGACACTGAAATCAGGCTCACTGGTCTATAGTTTCCCAGATCACCCCCTTTTTTGAAATATCGGGGTTACATTGGCCACCTTCTAGTCTTCAGGTACAACACATGATTTTAATGATAGGTTACAAATTTATTGTAATAGGTCTGAAATTTCATTTTTGAATTCTTTCAGAATCTTGGGGTGTATACCATCCGGTCCAGGTGATTGACAAACTGAAGAGTAATAAATCTGGCATCTTCCAGGTTCATCATGATTTGGTTCAGTTCATCTGAAAATCATTTCCCTTGAAAACTGTCTCCGGAACGGGTATCTCCCCAACATCCTCTTCAGTAAACACTGAAGCAAAGAATGTGTTTAGTCTTTCTGCAATGTCCTTATTTCCCCTGAGTACTCCTTTAACCCTTCAATCATCCAACTGTCCAACCGACTCTTCGCAGGCTTTCTGCTTCGGATATATTTTTAAAAGTTTTTATTATGAGTTTTTGCCTCTGTGGTCAGCTTCTTTTCAAATTCTCTCTTAGCCTGTCTTATCAAGGTCTTACATTTAACTTGCCAGTGCTTATGCTTTATCCTATTTTCTTCTGATGGATCCTTCTTCCAATTTTTGAATGAAGATGTTTGGGCAAAAGTAGCCTCTTTCACCTTACTTTATAACCATGCCAGCAATATTTTGGCCTTCCTTCCACCTTTCTTAATGCATGGAATGCATCTGGAATACAACTTTTCTTTAAAAAAAAAAAAATTACACCTCTGGTCATAATGATTTTAGTTTTGTTGAACTGTCAATTGAATTATCTAAAAGTTTTGCTAGTGCTGTTGCTCATTTGGGATTAGTACACACTTTGTTAATCTGTATGTGTGGAACTGGTGTGATTTGGCAGTTCTCAGCACTCTCTGAATCCAGGTACTGCTTAGGTTAAAAGATGCCTTTCAGTGAGGCAATTCAAGTGCAGCCTTACACACACCCTTACTTCTCTAACATTAATCCCATCAGAGAAACTTGCTCCATTAGTGTTCATACTTCCAGAACAAAGTACATATCCGATTACATCTTCACACTATATTTTAGTCACAAACAAGAAGAATTGCTTGTTCAAAGTCCATCACAATGCATATTAAAACCAAAGTAATCAATCTCTAGAGACTTTTTCCTTAGCTCCTCACATAAGGCTTTTTCATATTATTTCTTTAAAAGGGAAAGCAGAGGCAATCAAACAACAATTATTAATATATCACACTAGAGATCAGTGACGGAGAGAGATTACCATTAATAATAAGCTTCTAACTTTAAATAGTGGATCAAAAATTATACAGCATCCTCTAGAGGCCAAGCGTGCTGCTGTATGAATACTACCAGACAGGCCTTGATCGCAAAAATATTCATCACAAGATATTAAAATAAAAAGATTTTGTCTGGCTGCAGGCAGTTATAACTTGTGAGCTTGAGCTAAATTTTACAGAGCAGTAGGGGCTGGATTACTCTTTTACTGGATCCTGGGTACATTTGTAGAACCCCATTTACTCCCTTCCCAGGCTGATCACATCCGCAAGTCGACTCATCTGATGCAGCGAGGAAGCAGGGCAAGGGAGCTGTAGGACCGGTTTGGGGGTATAGCATCAGGGGCAGCAGCTTGGGCATAAGCAGGGGGACCGAGCCCAACATGCACTGAAAGGCAGGGCAGTCATGGGACAAAATGTCACTCAAGGCAAGGGTTGTTTTTGGCACCCCGCCCCTTTTCCCTGTTGGGCTTGCATGCTCGCAAACTCACAGGCTGACTTAAAAAGGCCCTGCTTCCCATGTAGAGGCCAGAAGGGAGCAGGACCTTCGAGCATGTGTTGGTTCAGTCTCTGCACTCATTTGCGACATGTTGCCGGCTGCCATCCAGCCCAGAACCAGGCCCTGCAGTTTCCTCCAGATTGTTCCAGGAGAGATGAATTGTGCTGGGAGGGAATGGATGTCTGTGGTGGGTGAAGAAAGAGAGGGGGTGTGGAATCGAGCCAAGGGAAGGATTGGAGCCATGTGAAGGTAAAAGGGGAGGAATGTCTGCTGCCAAGTAAACAGATTACTTGATGGTATTACATCAGCATATATCTGGTTTAAAGGTTCTGCTAGCCTCCTTTGATTAAAAATGTTGCAGGAATTTTCCGATTTTATGCAGGAGATTCCCACCAGTTGTTGGAGACTTGGCAAATCTGGGAACACATTACTGTTTTCAGCACTAGACATGTGCCTGGTTTGCCTGCATATTAATCCAGACCTGACTAGGAAGGTAAAGTGTTTTTATACCGAAACCTTTGAACTGGAAGTTACTAATCGGGGACACACATGAGCATGAACAGATTGAAAGTATTTCATTTTATGAAATTTACTTGGATCAGTTAAAATATGCTGCTTTTTCTTCATAATGCATTGCTCCTTTCTCTTATTGCTTGATGAGGTTTAGAGCCACACTAGCTGGGAAGAATCCAGTTACACTGCAGAGATTTAAATAACTGGTTGGCTGAGACAGGTTTGACAAAACTAAGCTTGGCATTCACATGTCAGTCATGGGCCAGGAAGAACTGTACAACACACAAGGGCTGCTCAAGAGCTACAGGGTCAGGTTGCTTTTAAAGCGTCAGTCACCGAAAATAGAACACAATGGTAGTAACAGCCATTACAGATCGGTTTTAACAGTAACTGATCAATGGTAAGCATAGTGCAGGTGATATTTTCCAAACATTTCCCACAGAATACTAGCACTTCACCTCGGTTTTAACATGCAGTGCCCTCTAATTATTGCAGCAGAAAAGCATCTACAGCTATCAGCTCTATTAATGTCCCTTAATCCTATTTATCAGGTCCTGTCCTGCCACAATACAATGTTAGGCCATGTGTTGAAATTCTGTGATGTGCACACATGTCCACCAGGACCTCAACTGAGGCCATCTCCCTTGTTTCAGCTGTGCTATTTTTCAGTCTAGTTTCCCAGTTGAAAGTGAAGAGGAACAGATTAATATGTTTCCTCTAGTTAAGTACATCTTTTATTTCAGTCGGTCGTTCCCTACAGCTTGTGTACATCCAAGGATATGACAAGGAGAGGCAGATGATTACCATGTTCTACCTTTTAATTCCCAAGAATATGATTGTCAGTATAACTATATCTGTTTTTGATAGGGGAGACGGGGATTTTATTGCTACCATTAGGTTTCTTTGTTTGACTTATAAATTATGTAAGTAAATTACTCCGCTTAAAACTGTCTTCTCAACACAGACTCTGTAGTGACCTGTGTGAATTCTTACATTTGCATACATTGATAAACTGCATGCACCTGTATAAATGTCATCTTTTCAGCACTAAGGGGAAAGAATATACTTTTTCTCCTTTTCAGATAGAAAAGAGTACTAAAGAATAAAATGTTTTTGTTTTTTTTTTCCTTTTCTAATATTCTGTAGACGAAGCTGCCCTGAGATACCATGGCCACTGCTCCAAACTTGAACCCAGATGCACTCCGTGAGGTCTTGGAGTGTCCAATTTGCATGGAAACATTTACAGAGGAACAATTAAGACCCAAGCTCTTGCACTGTGGACATACCATCTGTAGACAATGCTCAGAGAAGCTCTTGGCAAACAGCATCAATGGAATACGCTGCCCTTTTTGCAGTAAGGTAACCCGCATAGCAAACCTGAGCCAACTGACAGACAATCTGACAGTACTGAAGATCATTGACACAGCTGGTTGGAGTGAAGCAATGAGTATTCTCATGTGCAAATTATGTGGGCGAAGGCTACCTAGACAGTTCTGCAGAAGCTGTGGCTTGGTGCTCTGTGAGTCCTGCAAAGAGGCCGAGCACCTGCAGCAAGGGCACAGTGTTCTGTCAGTCCGAGAGGCTGCTGAAGAACGGAGGAAGGGATATGAAGAGAAGCTAACAAACCTGCGTCAGGAGATGGAAGATTTGCAGAAAAGAAAGGCCTCTCTGGAAGTTCTGTCAAAAGTCCTGAAGAACAAGTATAAAACAGTACTACAAGACTATGGCAAGGAGGAGCGCCGGGTTCAAGAGGAGCTAGCAAGGTCACGCAAGTTTTTTACAGATTCATTGTCAGAGGTGGAAAAAGTAAATACCCAGATTCTAGAGGAACAAACATACCTACTGAATATTGCCGAAGTTCAGATAGTGTCCAGATGTGATTATCTCCTTGCCAAAGTAAAACAAGCAGACACAGCTCTTTTAGATGAGGCAGTAGAGGAGGAGGAACCAGTGCTGAGTACTGATCCGCCAATGGAGCTGACACTACAGGAAGTGGAACTCCTTAAGGTAGGTCATGTTGGGCCTTTACAGGTTGGTCAGGTAGTCAAGAAACCATACACGGTCAATATAGAGGAAATTATTCCAGAATCCACTGTATTATCATCTGTGGTATTTAAGGATGTGGATATGCCATCTGATGAGGCTAGCAGTCTGACTCCAAATTCATCCCCTGCCAAACCAAAATTACCAGAAACTGCCTGCAATATTCAACAGTGTCATCTGCTGAAGAAGATGGGCTCCAAAGGCAGCGTGCCTGGGATGTTCAACCTTCCGGTCAGCCTACATGTTACTGCCCATGGGGAGGTGCTTGTAGCAGATCGAGGCAACTTCCGAATCCAGATTTTTAACCGGAAAGGATTTCTGAGAGAGATCAGACGCAACCCAAGTGGCATTGATAATTTTGTGCTCAGTTTTCTAGGGGCAGATCTACCAAATTTGATCCCCCTTTCTATTACTGTGAACTGCTATGGATTGATAGGCGTGACAGACAATTATGATAACTCTGTTAAAGTGTATACCACAGATGGACATTGTGTTGCTTGCCACAGAACACAACTCAGCAAGCCATGGGGCATTGCAGCTATGCCCTCAGGACAGTTTGTAGTGACTGATGTGGAAGGGGGAAAGCTATGGTGTCTTACTGTAGACCGTGGTGTCGGGATTGTTAAATACAGTTGTTTGTGTAGTGCAGTTCGGCCAAAGTTTGTCACCTGTGATTCTGAAGGGACTGTGTACTTTACCCAGGGTCTGGGGTTGAACCTTGAGAACCGACAGCATGAGCACCATCTTGAAGGGGGCTTTTCTATTGGGTCTGTAGGACCAGATGGACATCTGGGCCGTCAGATCAGCCACTTTTTCTCTGAGAATGAGGATTTCAGGTGCATCTCAGGGATGTGTGTGGACACAAGAGGGGACCTGATTGTTGCAGATAGTGGCCGTAAGGAAATTCTGCATTTTCCTAAAGGAGGTGGCTACAGTATCTTAATACGAGAAGGACTTGTCTGTCCGGTTGGTGTGTCAGTTACACCAAAGGGACAGCTGCTAGTCCTGGACTGCTGGGATCACTGCATAAAAATCTACAGCTACCATTTGAGAAGGTACTCTACACCTTAGGTGGGTATCTTGACTGCACAGAGTATGGATGCTGTCATCCTGACATACACTTTAGGTGTCGTCATGATTTACACCAATCATGTATCGTATTTGCTGCCCCTTTCTCAGAATTAACCATTTAGAGTGTTTTAATAACTTGGGTACTATTACACATGAGAGATCTAACAATGGATTTAACAGTTGGAAATCAAGGTAGATCAGCCTTTTGAAGTGTATCATCAGAAATTTCTCCCTCTTCATTCACAAAGTATACCACTTATATTGTGTTTGAAATAAAATTATTGAATTTTTTTTTTTTTTTAACTGATTTTCCATTGCTGTGGTTAGCTCCCAAGTACCTAAAATTATAATAAAGCATCTGATTAGCTCCTCTAATGTAGCTCCCCTCGGATCATGCCTTCGGCTATTTTATGTGAAATGACTGCCCGCGATCTCTGCAATAAAATCTTTAGCCTGTGTGCTGTGTAATGTTATTATTGCATCCATCACTGCATACTTATCTCGGGAGATACTTTTAGCAGCGGCTATCAAGAGTGTAGAAAATACCCAGAATGCTACAGGACATAAGTTATTGTAGGGGATCGAGTCTCCTTTATGGAACAGAGTTGAGGGCACTTTTTTTTCTCAAACATTACACACAGATATGAGATAAATGTTAATTCAAGGATTTTAAGCTATAGTTTCAAGCTTAACTCAGCCAATTTCAATATTCAGCTGCTGTGCAGCTCAGTTAGGTAGCCAGATAAACTTTTCCAGCTAACTTGGCCTATATATTCAGCGGTGTGACTGAGCTGCTGACTATATCCAGCTATGTTAGTTAGCGGGATAAGTTTATCAGGCTAACTTTAGGATAGGTGTATGGGCTGACCATTTAGCTGGATAAGTTATCTGGCTAATTCAGCTCCCCTCAGTTACGCATTCAGAATGCTCCTGACTTATCTGGCCAAATTTTAGCCAGATAAAAAGTTATCCAGCTAGAATTTAGCTGGTTAAGTACCCATATTTTCATTTAGTTGGATAATTTCTGAATTACCTGGCTAAATCCTTCTGAATATGGACCTCAGAATGTCTGATTAATAAAGACATTTTACTGAACTAAGTAGTGTAAACCTCATTATCGAGCTACATCCATGTTTGCGCACTTGCAGTAGTAGCTCAGCAGGGTCTTCTGTGCTGAGGGCAGCATTATTGCTCTCAGAGCCAGTGTGAGTGGGATTATAGTCCTAGATGACCTTTTTATATTCATAAGTTTTGTTGCTGAAATAGCTTTGCTACATCCTTTCCTTAGTGCAATGGTTCTCAACCTTTTTCCCCATCATGACACACCTGACAGACCACGCTCACATGCGTGACACACTGCTCATTACAATTCACGGCGGAAATAAACAATAAAGACCTGGTATTATTTTTATGGTTAATAACACAAGGGAAAGATACATATTCTGTCTGAACAGAAATTGCATAAATAGTAAACAGCCCACACCAAAACAGCACCAATTTCTAGTACTTAAACAGTAACCACCATACCTAAGAAAAGGCAACAATGAAAATATTACACAAGGCCTTAAAGACACCAATACATCTCCTATTAGGAAAATGGACCAAGTCAGGCTGTTAAAAAGCCCTACACAGAAACTACACGCCAGCAGGAAAACCTCACCTGAATCACATGTGCTGATCCTCACCTAACAAAGAATAAAGAGACCAAAACGCATAACTAGAAGCATGCAAACAAAAACTGAATTGGAAACTGCAACAAGCAAGAGTCTCTGTATGCAGTGTAATACAGGAAAAAAAGAAACATTACCAGTCCTTATAAAACAAATCAAGAAATATAAAATCAATAGCAGTAAAACCATACAAACAAAAAGAACAGATTATTTCGAAACAGCTGATGAATGGAATATCCAATAATTGAAAACTCATATAAAAAGTTTCTAGATACCAATAAAATATTTAAAAATAGCAGACACAAAGACCCAGTAATGAAAAATAATGATATCAAAATGTTTGCTCTGCATACCTGGGAACATTTGATATCCAGGTGCCCTGAGATTGTTTTGAATTAGCAGGAGGAGGGATGGTTTGCTTGCAACTTTCTCCTCTCTCTCACACTGGCTCTCAATCGCTTGCATATACACTTGCTTTTTCTCTCATATAGGCTCTTAATTACACATGCTGTTTATCTTTTCATGCTTACACACACAGGCTTTCAATCACACACACATGCTGTCTTTTTCTCTCACACACGTACTCACACACAGGCTTACAAACATGTTCTCTCTCATTTACACACAGGCTCTCAATCACATGCTCTCACCTAAACCAGCTCTCAATCACACACAGACACACATGCTGTCTTTCTCTCACTTTCACACATAATCTCAATCAAATACTCACATGCTCCCTCACCTAAATCAGCTCTCAATCACACACAGACACACATGCTCTCTCTCTTATTTATACACACAGGCTCTTAATCATACATACACATGATCTCTCTGACACACACAAAGGATCTCTATCACACACACATACTTTTCACACAAACAGGTTTTCAATTAAAAACTTACATTTATGCTCTCACACACAGGCTATCAATCGCACACATACTTTCTTTCACATATACAGGCTTTCAATCATTCACATACATGCTATCTCACACACACAGGATCTCAAACACACATGCTTGCTCATTCACTCACTCTCCCCCGAACTAGCAGCGGCAGCAGCCTCCTCCAAACCTAATGGCAGCAGCAACCTCCTTCATTTTCAGTCCTCATGGAGAAAGGAGTCCCATCGGCCATGAGGGTTGATGTTCCTCGTTTTACTTCGAGCCACGCTGAACGTTCTTCAGACCGCGCCTCTCTTCTTTTCTTTGGGCCGATGCTGAGCGCACTAGCATGGTCTCTTCTTCATGTGCACGCACCTGCTGCTCACCACTTCCTCTTCCAGGCCGCGAGGGGGGCGGGAAGAAGAGAGCATGCTGGTACCACTGCGTCCTGCTCTTCTGCTGCTTTCCACCCAGGCTATCTGCATTTTAAGCCCGGGCAGAGGACCTATTTCGCTTGGGTAGGGGGAGCAGCTGGATCAGTGGAGGACCGGGAAGTGTGGCGACACACTGGTGTGTTGCGACACACCGGTTGAGAACCGCTGCCTTAGTGTATATTGAAATGTCCATACTGTGTTTGTGTATTAAAATAATTAAGCCAATTTAGTCAGGAACAAAAGGTGTATGCAGTCATTTGGTCAAGTGGCTGGATATAAACGTGACTGCAAAACAGAATTCTCCAGTGAGCAGAAGTACTACTCTATACCGCTGATAATAGAGTGAATCTTTGTTACATTGAATTTTTTGAGCAATGTTCCTGGGTTTAAGGTTAGCTACCTGCAGGCATGGAGAATTTCAGGCACCTGAGCACCTAAAACTTGGCACCAGCCAGAACCAATGCTGCTGTGATAGGCCTGGTCCAAAGGAAGCTGTTGTGCTCCTGGGCTGCATCCTTCCCATAAAAAAGACAAGAGGCTGGGGAAGGGAGACCAAAATAGGTAAAGGAAACAAACATCAAGGCAGAATGAATTTGGCTGGCACCCAGGTCTTCTATTTTTCCACCTCTGGTTTCCTAATAGACAGGAGCCAGATTTCTTAGGAACCCAAGTAGAGAATTGATTTCTGTTTAGATGACATTTAGTGACCCAGTCTTTCCTGCCACCTCCCCTACACAAACACACACGTTCACTCACATTGGAAGAAGCATTTTAGAGAACAGAATCGTCTTCAGATGGAACAATAGCTATTCTAGCAAACAATCATGTCATACAGTATGTTTTTTTTAATAGACACATCACTTTAAACAAAGCTTTTACCATCTGTTTTGCCCTAGAATTACAAAGGCATAAAAGAACATGATTTGCAGTCATATCATAAAAGAATAAGATGCAAATAATTTCAATCCTGGGGCATGTCATTTAATTCCAAGTAGTTTACATCTACTCTATTTTCTCATGTTTCAGATGAATCAAAATGGGGCGTGCTCATTCTCCTCAACATGTGAGGAGTGGTTTTGTTAAGACAGATCATGCCACAGCTTCTTTTCTACTGTGTTCTTCCCCCAGTGTGATTAGTTGACAAAAAAATGTCAAAATTATTTTTAGAAGTTCTAAGATATTATTTATGTGGGAAAGAAATGCCCTTTTTTCTGAATAGTCGGGTAATGTTCTATATGAGAAATTGAATCAATTAGACTATCCATCACAAGGAACTTGCATTGCTATAAATGTTTTATCCTGCTTCCATGGTGAGAGGCACAAGAGCTGCTTCTGCACTATGCATCATACAGAGGAATAGGAGGGGGGAATACAGAATAATGCAAAAATAGAAATGGCTGCTAGATTCTCCATCTTTCCAGGGCCACAGACTGTGGAAAGGTGGAAAATAATGAAAAGATTTTAAATTAATAGATGTGCTTTCTGCATAAAAAGGCAGATCCCACCCCCCCCCCCAAGTATACCAGTAAAAGCATATGTGCTGTTTTATAGCATACATATCTTTATTTGAATTTATTCATCGCCCATATCCTGGGTGATGAGCAAAGGCACAATCATAGTATACCTTTGCCCGCATAAAAAAGTACTAGATCTCAGTTGGAAGAGTGAAAATCCCCATGCAGATTTAATTTTCAAATCTCCACATGTACTTTCATGTGCCTACTTTCCACCTGCTTGAGCAGGCACAAAGTATGCAGCTACTTATGTACCCGCATTGTGTGTGCTGGCTGCATTTTCCAAAGGAAATTGTACAATGAGTTTCTCTTTGGAAGTAAGCTTACAAATGAAGGTTCTGAAAGTGCAGTTCAGCTGACAGTTCAGCTGACAGTGACAATAGTTCTCTTATCTGACTGCACATTTTCCCCTTTTTCAGTGTTAAAGGTAGCTGGAAAGATAGCACGTGCATTTAGAAAGTGCAGCTGTTGCCGAGAAGTGCTGTTACTATGCTTATCACTATAAGAAAGTTAATGGATATTGTTTAAAAAGTGAATAAATAAAAAGATTTACAAAGCCTGCTGGCATCAAGCCAAGTTTTTTTTTGTGTGTGTGCTTTTTTTATTACATATGTATTGGAATAATTGTACACTGCTGCGTGTAGAATGAGGGCTGCCAAAATTTCCTGTTGTGTTTGTACATGAATATCAGACAGCATACTTAAAACAAAAGATGGAAAGATTTAATTACCTGTATAGGGGAGAGAAGGCCAAGACAGCAGCACAGGCCTAAGTTAAGAACATAAGAACATGCCATACTGGGTCAGACCAAGGGTCCATCAAGCCCAGCATCCTGTTTCCAACAGTGGCCAATCCAGGCCATAAGAACCTGGCAAGTGCTACTGTTGCTAGTAATAGCAGTGGCTATTTTCTAAGTCAATTAATAGCAGGTAATGGACTTCTCCAAGAACTTATCCAATCTTTTTTTTTAAACACAGCTATACTAACTGCACTAACCACATCCTCTGGCAACAAATTCTAGAGTTTAATTGTGCATTGAGTAAAAAATAACTTTCTCCGATTAGTTTTAAATGTGCCACATGCTAACTTCAGGGAGTGCCCCCTAGTCTATTATCCAAAAGAGTAAAAACCGATTCACATTAACCTGTTGTAGAACTCTCATGATTGTAAACACCTCTATCATATCTCCCCCCCCCTCCCCTCAGCCGTCTCTTCAAGCTGAAAAGTCCTAACCTCTTCAGTCTTTCCTCATAGGGGAGCTGTTCCATTCCCTTTATCATGTTGGTCGCTGTTCTCTGTACCTTCTCCATCGCAACTATATGTTTTTTGAGATGTGGTGACCAGAATTGTACACTGTATTCAAGGTGCGGTGTCACCATGGAGCGATACAGAGGCATTGACATTTTCTGTTTTATTCACCATTCCCTTTCTAATAATTCCCAACATTCTGTTTGCTTTTTTGACTGCCGCAGCACACTGAACCGATGATTTCAATGTGTTATCCACAATGACGCCTAGATCTTTTTCTTGGGTGGTAGCTCCTAATATGGAACCTAACATTGTGTAACTATAGATGTGTAACCATAGCATGGGTTATTTTCCCTATATGCATCACCTTCACTTATCCAAAATAAATTTCATCTGCCATTTGGATGCCCAATTTTCCAGTCTCAGAATATCTTCTTGCAATTTATCACAATCTGCTTGTGATAAATTGCAAGAAGATATTCTGAGACTCTGAACAATTTTGTATCATCTGCAAAATTTTGGTCATGATGGGCCACCATGATGGACTCACTTGTCGTATTTCTTTCCAGATCATTTATAAATATATTGAAAAGTACGGGTCCCGATACATGTCCCTGAGGCACTCCACTGCCCACTCCCACTGGGAAAATTGTCCATTTAATCCTACTCTCTGTTTCCTGTCTTTTAGCCAGTTTGTAATCCACGAAAGGACATTGCCACCTATCCCATGAGTTTTTACTTTTGCTAGAAGCCTCTCATGAGGAACTTTGTCAAATGCCTTCTGAAAATCCAAGTGCACTACATCTACCAGTTCACCTTTATCTACATGTTTGACAAATCTGCTTCACTTTTTTGAAGGAATTAATAATCAGGCCTACCACATCTAGGTTCACCGTGATTTGGTTCAGTCCATCTGAATCATTACCCATGAAAATCTTCTCCGATATGGGTATCTCCCCAACATCCTTTTCAGTAAACATTGAAGCAAAAAAATAATTTCCTAGCATGTAGCAGATGGACTCTGGACCAATGGGTATAGTGTACTCCTGATAGCAGATGGGAGACAGAGTCAGATTTCAAGCTGATGTCAGCCTACATATACCTGTGCAGGAAGCTTAGCTCTTCAGTATTTCTCAGTCTCCTAAGCAGATAGGGATACTACACACACTTGCACAGTGTTAGAAAATCCAATCCAAAGAAGAAAGAAATTGTACCTCTACAAGACCAGCCCCGCTCTCCTGCAGTGATACCTAAGGGTCCTTCCCCCAGTCAAGAATTCCTAAGGTGATTTCCGAGATCACACAGGCAAACCTCAGTCCGGTAGCCGGTTCCCGTTGTGGACTTAGCCCCCAGAGTGACTGAGAGGCAGCGGGTGCAATACCGAGCGCGGCAGCCAGAAAACAACTATGGCTCTGAAATTGGTCAGCCGACGCGACCTCCAAAATGAACCTCACGAGAATGCCTTTTAAAGGATCTCTCCTGTTTGGGAGCGAATTGGAGAAGTTAGCCAACAAATGGAGTGAATCTCCAGTGCCTCGTTTACCGGAGGACAGGAACAAGAGAAATCAGCTCTCTCCTCCCCCCGAAGAATCCAGGACAGATGTCAGGAATCCATTCTTAAACAGTCATTTGATGTTGCAGCAATGACCCTGCAGATCGCTTCCTTCTGCGCCGGTGTGACACGTGCCTGCTTGCTTCTCTCCAGAGACACAACCACCTCCGCTGAAACATTAGAACCGGCGATATCCTTCCTCCCAGATGCGACCTCATCCCTGGTATGCATCTCAGCCAGGGGCGTCTCTTCCATAGTAGCAGCCAGAAAACAACTATGGCTCTGAAATTGGTCAGCCGACGCAACCTCCAAAACGAACCTCATGAGAATGCCTTTTAAAAGGATCTCTCCTGTTCGGGAGCGAATTGGAGAAGTTAGCCAACAAATGGGGCGAATCTCCAGTGCCTCGTTTATCAGAGGACAGGAACAAGAGAAATCAGCACTCCTCCACCCGAAGAGCCAAGGGCAGAGGAGCCCAGCGCTTCAGACCGTACAAGAACACATACTACCAAGCACCTCACCCCACAGGCAGGGGCCAGTCCTTTCGGAATAGACACAAGAGGGGAGCAGGCTCAGGTACAGGTCCCAGCTGCACCCCACAATGAAAATCAACAGACCCATCTACAGGAAGATGCCATAGGGGGCAGACTTACCCTCTTCTACCAAAGATGGGTTGAGATAACATTGGACAAGTAGGTCCTAACCATCATTCGGGAGGGATACTACCTGAACTTACACAGTATTCCTCCAGACAAATTCATGAAATCACTGTGCCACTCCCTCTCCAAGAGAACGGCACTGGAAACCACACTGACAAAACTACTCAGCTTAAAGGCGATAACCACAGTGCCCAAGCACCAACAAAATACTGGTCACTATTCCATCTATTTTATCATCCCCAAGAAGGAGGGGATGTTCAGGCCCATCCTGGACCTAAAGACCATCAATTGCTACCTGAGGGTACCACACTTCCACATGGAAACCCTATGTTCAGTCATAACAGCAGTACAACCGGGAGAATTTCTGACTTCTCTAGATCTGTCCAAAGCCTATCTCCACATCGTGGTCCATCATGACCATCAGTGCTTCCTATGCTTTGCGATACTGGACCATCATTACCAGTTCCGGGCGCTACCCTTAGGACTAGCTACTGCTCCTCGTACGTTCACCAAAATCATGGTGGTAGTGGCGGCGACTCTGAGGAAAGAAGGATCCTCGTACATCCGTATCTGGACGATTGGCTGATCAGGGCAAAATCTCTAGAGGAAAGTTACCATGCGACCACCAGAGTCAAGAATCTACTGCAGAATCTCGGGTGGGTCGTCAACACAGCCAAGAGCTGCCTGCAACCCTCCCAATTGCTAGAGTACCTGGGAGTCTGTTTGACACCAAACAAGACAAGGTCATTCTTCCACCTACAAGAAGAAGGAAACTGATGGACCGGTTGCAAAAACCGTTGAACTATGCTCGCCCCAAGGTATGGGATTATCTCCAAGTCCTCTGTCTCATGACATCAACCCTTTAAGCCGTCCCACATGCGCCCACTACAATGTTCCCTACTGTCACGATGGAACCCGATGTCCCAGAACTACTCCATTCACCTCCAGCTACCGGCACAGGTTCAGACCCAGCTCCAATGTTGGCTACAGGAAGACCATCTGAGCAAGGGAGTAAGACTATCCCCACCGATCTGGATCTTGCTCACCACGGATGCGAGCCTGCGAGGGTGGGGAGCCCACTGTCAGGAACTGACAGCCCAGGGGCAATAGTACAAGGAAGAATCGGGATGGAACATAAACCGACTGGAAGCCCGAGCAATCAGACTAGCCTGCCTACAATTCAGTCACTGACTCCAAGGCGAATCTGTCAGTCATATCAGACAATACCACAACAGTTGCCTACATCAACCAGCAGGGAGGAACCAGAAGCCCACAGATGTCCCTGGAAATAGACCCCCTAATGGCGTGGGCAGAAGCAAACCTGCAAGGGATTTCAGCCGCCCACATCGCGGAAAAAAACAACGTCACTGCGGACTACCTCAGCAGAGAGAGTCTAGACCCAAGGGAATGGATGCTGTCGACCACAGCCTTCCAGTTGATAGTAAACTGCTGGGGAACCCCAGCCATGGATCTCCTGGCAACTTGGTCCAACACCCAAGTTCTTCAGCCGCAGACGAGAACCACAATCCTGGGGAATCGACGCCCTCATCCAGACCTGGCCACAGGAATACCTGCCTTACACTTTTCCCCCATTGCCACTACTGGGCGGGATCATCTGCAAGATAGAGCTAGTACTTTTAGTGGCCCTGGACTGGCCAAGAAGGCCATGGTACGCAGACATGTGAAGACTTCTTGTGGGGAACCCTCTGTGCCTACCTCCACACAGGGACCTGTTCCGGCAAGGACCGATCCTCCACGAAGACCCGACTCTATTCTCTCTTACGGTCTGGCCATTGAGAGGACTTGTCTGAAGAAGAGCGGATACTCTAAGGCAGTGATTGACACCTTGCTCTGAGCACGCAAGTTCTCCACTTCTCTAGCTTACATACGAATATGGAAGCTATTCGAAGCCTGGTGTGAGGACCACGAGAACCTTCTGCAGACAGTCAAAATCACCATGATCCTGGAATTCTGCAGGACAGCTTGAAGAAGGGGTTGGCTCTCAACTCCCTCAAGGTTCAGGTGGCTGTGCTGGCCTGCTTCAGAGCCAAAATGGACGGCATCAGTCTATCAACCCATCCAGATATTTCCCGCTTCCTGAGAGGGGTCAAACAAATCCAACCACCATTAAAGTGGCCTGTGCCCTATGGAATCTCAATCTAGTACTAGACTTCCAAGCGGGAGCTTCCTTCAGACCTACTCGCGGTCTGTCTCTACGGCTACTGATCTTGAAGACTGCATTCCTAGTGGCAATATGGTCAGCCCGTTGCATCTCCGAGCTTCAAGCCCTATCCTGGCGAGAACCGTTCCTCAGGTTCATACCGGGATCTGTACAACTACGCACAGTCCCCTCTTTTCTTCTGAAGGTGGTTTCTCAATTTCATCTAAACCAAACCATATCGCTACCATCTCCAGATGAACCTAAGGACTCTGAAGACTCACGCCGTCTTCGCCATCTAAACATCGGCAGACTCCTAGTCCAATACCTGGAAAGATCGTAATCCGTACGAAAGATGGACCACCTGTTCGTCCTTCACAGTGGGAAGAAGCAAGGGGAAGTGGCCTCGCAGGCAACCATAGCCCACTGGATCAAAGAAGTAATCAAGGCAGCATATATAGAGGCAGGGAAACCTCCACCTCTACAAGTCAAGGCCCATTCTATAAGGGCCCAGGCAGTGTCCTGGGCGGAAACCAAGATGCTGTCACCTGCCGAGATCTGTCGGGCGGCGACGTGGTCCTCCATACCTTCTCCAGGTTCTACCACCTGGATGTCCAGGCCCGGGAGGACACAACCTTTGCAAGGGCAGGCAGCCTCTCACCCAGTTTGGAAGTAGCTTTTGTACATTCCATTGGTCCTGAGTCCATCTGCTACATGCTAGGAAATGGAGAAATTACTTACCTGATAATTTCGTTTTCCTTAGTGTAGACAGATAGACTTAGCATCTCGCCCACGGATGCCCCGAAATCCGGAAACCTCAGGTGACAATCCCCGAGAACAAGACAAGCACAGGTAAGCCAGGTATTACCTCTAGTTCAAGACATCCATAGTTACCGGTGTCGGCGTTTTTCGGTTGAGTGCACTGGCAGTCTCCAATTTGGAAATCAGTTTAACCAGTCCTAGTTAATCAAGTTATTAAAACACACATATATCCACAATTGCTTTTCGAGGAGAACACTGAAGAGCTAAGCTTCATTCATGGGTATATGTAGGCGGACGTCAGCTTGAAATCTGACTCCGTCTCCCATCTGCTATCAGGAGTACAGTATACCCATTGGTCCTGAGTCCATCTGTCTACACTAAGGAAAACAAAATTATCAGGTAAGTAATTTCTCCATTTAATCTTTTTGCAATGGCCTTATCTTCTCTAATTGCCCCTTTAACCCCCTCGATCATCCAACTGTCCAACTGCCTCCCTCACAGGCTTTCTGCTTCTGATATATTTTTTTTTTTTTTTTTTTAATTTATATTTTATTGATTTCAAATAATTTCACAAAGATACAACTTTGCTTAAGAACATGATACATATACATGTTAACAAGAAACTAAAACATATTTCAAAAAGAAACCATATGACTTTTATCTTAGTATCCATTAGACCCCATAACATTGGGGGTGGAGAAATTTTAAGGAGAAAAACAAGAAACAATTATAGGAAAATAACCTAGCGGGTTACATAGCTATATTCCAATTATTTATGTCTTTTCACTGGTTCCAATTGCTGTTCCCTGTTTCCTTGATTCTATGAGTTTTTTTAACTGTTCTGGGGCTGTGAAAACAAAATTATCTCCTCTTATTTTAACTAAGCATTTAGCTGGATACCTTAAATAAAAGGAAGCCCCAATATTTAGGGTTTCTTGTCTCAGGGCTAAAAAGCCTTTCCTTCTCTGTTGAGTGATTTTACATAAATCAGGGAATATTCTTATTGGCTGTCCCATAAATGGGTTATTCGCTTTTTTGAAATATTTCTTCATGACTGAGCTAAGATCAAGTTCAGTCAGAAAGGTAACCAACAATGTAGCTCTTTCAATGATTTCATAATGGGAGGATTCAAGGTAGTCTGTGAGGTTCTCAAGGTCTATCGGTTGTATTTGTACTTGAGACTTTGCGGTAGTTGGCAAAAAATAAACTTTGTCCATAGGTGGGGTTTGTTCAGAGGTAAATTCTAAATTTTCTAGGAGATATCTCCTCAGCGTAACACGGGGTAATTCCCCCACCACTTTGGGAAAGTTTAAGAAACGCAGATTTAAATGTCTCAGTCTGTTCTCTATAAATTCAACCCTCTTACTCAAGAAATCTCCATCTTGAATAAGGGAACTTTGCACTTCTTTTATTACCTTTATATCCTCCTCCATTTTCACGAATTTTTCCTGATTTTCTTTTACTTGAACATTATTTTTATTAGAAATTATTTCATTGTGTGAGACATAGTTGTTATTTTCATTGAGCAATCATTCACTGCATTACCCATGTTCTTCAATACATCCCAAATAGAATCAAGGGTAACATTTGCTGGTTTTGGAATCATGACAAAGGCTGGCTGAATTTTCAGCGTCTCACCTTCTCCTCCGCTCGCAGATGTTTCCTCCTCCGGACACCCATCTCTCTCTCCGGTTGAGGATTCCAGCGTTCTTAGAGCGGGATCAGTCTCGGCAGTTGCTCCCTCCAAGACCTGATCCAAGGTCACCATTTCAGGGCTTTGGCTGGCTGACTTCTGCCGAGATTCTCGCTCTTTGCGGCGGAGGTCTGACATCTGGGCTCAGGGAAACATCTTCCGAGGTCGAAGGTAACTCTCCTCCGTTGCCTTCGACAGCCGGACCTCCTGGCCCTTGTTTGATAGCTGTCTCCAAACACTGCTTGATGGTCGGCTGCCCGGTTAAGGTAGGGAGTTCGGAGGGATAGATCTTTGTTTTTCCCTTCCTTTTCGCTGGCATTTCGATTGTTTAAAGGAAAAATTATGAAGAGAACAAGACGCCGAGCAGTGCAGTGTTAGGGTCCCGCCGCCATCTTGGCTCCACCCCCCCTGATATATTTTTTAAAGTTTTTACTGTGAGTTTTTGCCTCTACGGCCAACTTCTTTCAAATTCTCTCTTAGCCTGTCTTATCAATATCTTACATTTAACTTGCCAACGCTTATGCATTATCCTATTTTCTTCTGTTGGATCCTTCTTCCAATTTTTGAATGAAGATCTTTTGGCTAAAATAGCTTCTTTCACTTCCTCTTTTAACCATGCTGGTGATCATTTTGCCTTCTTTCCACCTTTCTTAATGTGTGGAATACATCTGGACTGTGCTTCTAGAATGGTATTTTTTAACAATGACCACGCCTCTTGTACACCTTTTACCTTTGTAGCTGCTCCTTGCAGTTTTTTTCTAACTATTTTTCTCATTTTATCAAAGTTTCCCTTTTAAAAGTTTAGCACAAAAGGAAAATGTTGATAAAATGAGTTACTGAGATATCCTACTGTTTGACTATCTGAATAGGAGCAGTGTATATGTGTATGAAAAGCAGAAGTAGTTTTGTGTACTGTATGCCACATGTATTACTCCTGGGGGAATTCTGCAAACTTTATATTGGTGAAATAACACAATATACATGACAGTCTGCGTAATTTAAATATAAAACAGAAAAGTTATTACTCAGATGCAGAGTTTTAAATATTTTGAGCAGATTTTTCCTAGAAGTACACTGTAAGAGTGTCCCTACTCCCCTGGCCAGACCCCTTTTTCACTCTTCCCTCTCAGACCCCAAATCATCCACTCTCCCCTGCCACTCTAGGCGCAATCCTTTCCACTCTATCTTCACCCCCCCCCCTCATACAGCCCCTCACACAGACATTCTCTTTCCCTCATACATACGCCACCCCCACATATAGCCTCCCTCTCTTTATTGTGCACGTGCACACACACGCACATCCTTGCATAAGCTCCCACTCTCTCTTTTGTACATGCACCCACACAGGCTCTCTCTCGTTCACACATATACACACATGGCTACCTGTCCCACACACCCCTGCATACAGGCTCCCTCCTTCTCTCATACACACACATACACCTTCACACAGGCTCCCTCTCTCCACATGCTCACCCACACCAGCTTTCAAACTCTCATTCACATACACACTCCTTCACACAGACATCCTCTCTCTCTGTCTCTCATACACACACACACCCTCACACAGGTTCCCTCCCCTGCACTCACTCTTACACAGGCTACTTCTCACATCCAGGCACACAGGCTCCCTCTCTCTTCCTTACACACACACCACTGTACACAAACTCCCCCCTCTATCTCTTTCACACACACATTACCTCTCTTTCACACACACACAATGCCTTTCTTACACCAGTTCCCAATCTCTCACTCACATACAGACTCCCTTACAATCTCTCATCATATTCACGTTCCCTCACACATGCTCCCTCTCTGCTTTTCACAAACACACAAGCACCTCGCCTGCACTTTACCTTCCTCCTTTTGGCCATCTTCTTTGGCTGAGGGTGACATGGACTTTGCTCAGCTCTCCCAATCTGCTCTGTGACTTCGGCCATGGACAGACTGGACTCTGCCTGAGGCCCCCTGAGCCTGTTATCTTCAGCCGTGGGTGGGTTGGGCTCCACTTGCAATCCTTCAAACTTTTCAGATCTTTGCTGTGACTGTGATGGGCTCTGCATGTAGGCTGCCAGGCCTCTCATCTTTAGCCCTGAGTGGGTTGGGTTTCACTCAGTTTCAGATCTTCACCACGAGCAGCATAGGCTCTGCTCATGGCCCTCCAGGTCTTTCATAATTTCACCACGATTAGAATGGGCTCTGCTTGCGGATGGCTAGGCCTCCCATCTTCAGCTGCGAGCAGGTTGGGCTCCTCTTGCAGATGCTGGGCCTCCCATCTTCACCGCAAACAGAATGGGCTCTGCTCATGGCCCATAGGGCCCTTCTTCCAAATTCTCCACAACAACTGGGAATTCTCAAATTCTGCGCTCCACAGTAGCGCAGAATTCCCCCAGCACTAACATATATATTGCAAAACGTAGACCACACTCCTTTTATCTTCAAGGAAGACTCCTGTTGCTGAAATTATTGCTCACATAAGTGTACACTTTTTAAACAATTTCTACATATTTCCCTGTTAATAGTTTTCTGGGGGTGGGGTGTTATAGGATAATTGTTTGTGTACAACATTTGTTTTCAGCTCCCCTTGTTATTCTGATTGAAAAGGGAATAATTAAAGCAATTAATCCTGCTTCCCTCTATTTATTTAAAAGGAACTAAAAAACTTTGTATCTCAGATTTAATGACCCACATTTGGAAACCACCAGATGTCTAAATGGCTTGTGCTAGATGTAGCATGGATTACTCCAGGGAGGATGGGGGGACCACCTCCGTGCAGAGACATCTGCTCAAGATGCTCCTAAAGTGCTGTTCATGTCCCAAGTCAACTGAACTATCCCTGACCTTGTGAAGGTTGCTCGTGTATCTGTCCTTCAAAGGAAGGGGAATAGGACAGAAATGGACCCTTCACAAATTGCACGGTCAAGTGAGGAAAAAGGCTTCAACAGCTACAGAAGCATGCGCTACCAGCCAGACTCTCCATCCAGCAGACCATGCTCCTGAGTAGAAGAGACAACCCCTGCTTACAACAGAGCCACATACCACAGAGCAGCAGAGTTGAGCCAGGTTGACCCAGGAGCAGGATGATCTTAAATCACTAGCCAAGAAAACAATTTTCAAATCATTTTGATTTCAGCAAAATTCACTGTAGAATTAAAGTAACAAAATTCTGCAGTGAATTTTGCTGAAATCAAAATCATTTGAAAATGGTTTCCTGGACAGTGATTTAAGATTATCCTGCTCCTGAGTTACACTGGCTCTACCCCCTGCTGCTACTCTGTTGTAAACTGCTGTAATAAGTTGAGAACTGAATGCAGACCTTATTGAGGTAGGCTTTTTTGTTTTCTCCCATGTAAATATGTGGTCACTTATTTCATCTCTTCTTGAATTGGCCTTGGAAGGCTATGGTACATTCAAAGGTCAATCCCTTTGTGTTTCCTATTTTTACAAAAGGAAGTCATCAGTGTAGGCTGCTAATGGAATTGGATGTATAATATGTAGGCTGAAAGTGCTACTTTGTTATTATTAATATTGCATCTGGTGTATACCTGGCACCCTCTTCTGCATTAAAATGTGAAGGAAAATAACTTGCATCTGGAAGGAGTGCTGCCAATCTATTCCTGCAAATCTGGCTGGTGTGTACTGCACCTGCCCAGGTTGTGTCTGTAACAAAGGATGCTGCTATAATGCCAAATTAAGCTGTCCCTAGAAATGGGGTAAAACTGATGAGGAGTTACTGACGCCAACACTGCTAGGGTGGACAAAACGGATGCAGCTCACAAACAGGATCAATTCTCTGGTCAATTTTACTAGCACAGTTCGATTTAAGAGTTGCTAAGCAACAAGCAGCCCTACTACAATACCTGGGTCAGAATGGACTCAGTATTTTACATGAAACTAAACTTTGTGCATGTTTGCTCAGCCTAATGGATCTCATTTAATGGCAAAACCATGAAGTGCTATGCAGTGTAACTTTATTATTATTTTTTTAAAATCTCATAACGTGTTAAGAAAAGAGGCAAATTGTTAAAATGTTTCTGTATTATAGTCTTTGTCCATTACCTGGTGGCAAAATAAAGTAGATTTTAAATAGCATCTGTGAGGATAAAAGACAGTGTAAAATATATATATATATATCTCTTCCTGTCATATTAAAACCCAAACTGAATTATCCAGTTCTTTCAGAATATACATAGAAAAAGTAATTAGTGAAGCAATCAGTTGGATTAAGCCTTCTGTTTGTCAGTGACACAAGACTGTGCCCACCCAAGGATAAAAGATCCTATCTTAGATACAGGGCTGTGCCCACCCAGAGCTTAATGAGACTACCTTATACAGTTCTGCAGCCATACATAATTTAAAGAATCCTGTCACAGGCATATTTAACCTTCATGCTCTCAATAAACCGTGTTGCAGAGTTAGATGAGTCAATGTTGCAACCAGGAAAGAGACAATTTGAAGGGAAAATTAGCCAGGATAGACTGAAATGGCTGAACTTTATTTAAGTCCTTATATGGCCAGACCAATACAGGCTTATGTCAGATTTATCGAAAGACTAAAGACAACCTTCTAGACATCTGTTTGCCACCTTATCCTCCAGGTTGTTTTATTCACTAGGTTACATCACATGTTACCAGGGCTGTCACAGTGATTAAGGGAAACCGATTTTAAGCACTGGGAGGTTAAATGATTTACGCAAAGTCACCCAGTAAGTGGTAGAGAAGTAAGAAGGAATATTAGTGAATGAATGCACATGGCCAGGACTGGAAAAGCTGTACCTTGTTCTAGGAGCTGGTTTCCCTGTGCATAGAGCAGCAAGTGTGCTGTTGTCTCCCATGCCAAAGTTCCATTTTTAGCGTGTTTGAACAAGGTGAAAAGCGTCATTAATTTTGGTTTGGATGGCTGGCTGTTACAAAAGCTGTCCAGCCACAGTGCTGAAAAGCAGGGAAATGTGGCTTTAATAAAGCTCAAGGTTTACCGGTTATTCTTGTGGGGATTTTATAAGCAAAAGTAGTAGCATTATTAGGGTATCTGAAAAATGTGTGGGACAAGACAGCAAGTAGAAAAGATGATCCTGCTTAACTTTTTTCTATCTAGAAACCCAGCTATGATGATGCTGCAGTAATACAAAACCTAGTAAATAACACAGGAAACCTCCCCAAGTTGAAGATTGCACGTATTGCCTTTTTAAACTAACTCTCCAGGTATAGCTCTGTGCTTTTAGCAAGAGATTTCAAAAGCCTGAAGTTTTCATGAAAAGCCAATTAATAACTAAAAACAGAAAAGTACAGCATGAGCACCTGGCCATTTTTTTTTTTAATAGTTCTAATATCTGAGTATGATTGCAGAGGACACTTGCTGAATACAGGATTGTTTTTGTTTTTTTAAATCTAGCAGTCTATTAGTCAAAGGACTTCATGGAATGTTACTTTATAATATCTGTATTACACAGAATTTATACTCATTTAATAAGTGGTTTCTATTTCTGTGAATAACATTGCTGCCACTCAGGAATACCCGAGATTGAACAGGGGACGAAAAGGTACTGCAGCAGTTAATTTGCCCATTCACCTGTCTGGTCAGCTAGTCTTGATCATCAATAGCATCGTCTGGGGCAGCACATGACTGGAGGATCCTCAGTGCTTAATCTCTGATTCAAAGCACTATGTTCTTCTGTTTTTACCATGATTCTTTGCTGGTTCAACAGCTTAGAGCTATGGGCTCCTCTAATCCTATTTTAGAACATAAGATTTGCCATACTGGGTCAGAACAAAATTCCATCAAGCCTTGTATCCTACAGTGGCCAATCCAGGTCACAAGTATTTGGAAGGATCCCAAACAGTAGATATATCTATGCTACTAGGGTCCAGGGATAAGTAGTGACTTTCCCCAAGTCTATCTGGTAAATAACAGTTTATGGACTTCTCCAGTAACTTGTCCAATTCTTTTTTAAATTCAGCCACACTAACTGCCTTTACTACATCTTTCAGCAATGAATTCCAGAGCTTAATTGTGCATTGGGTGAAAAATACTTTTGTCCTATTTGTTTTAAATGTGCTACTTACCAACTTCATGGAATGCCCCTAGTTTTTAAAGAGTAAATTCTCAATTCACATTTACCTGTTCTATTCCACTCATGATTTTATAAAATTCTATCAAATCCCCCGACAGCTCTCTCTTCTCCAAAGTGAACAGCTCTGACCTCTTTAGCCTTTCCTCTTAGAGGTTCCATTCCATCCCCTTTTTCATTTTGGTCACCTTTCTCTGTACCTTTTCCAGTTCAGCTATATTTGTTTTGAGATGGAGTGACCAGAATTGCATACAGTATTCTAGATGTGGTCTCACCATGGAGTGATACAGAGGCATTATGAAATTCTCTGTTTTATTCTCCATTTTCTTCCTAAAAATTCCTAACATTCTGTTTGCTTTTTTGACTGCCACTGCACATTGAGCTGAGGATTTCAAAGTATTGTCCACAATGATGCCTAGATCCTTTTCCTGGTTGGTAGCTCCTAATATAGAACCTATCATTGTGTAACTACAGTGTGGGTTATTTTTCTAAACCTTTGTTTCCTTCCTGCTCCTGGTTTATTCTTGATTTCAGCCTCTTCCTGTCCCCATCTAAGTCTTTCCTTGCCTGAGACATTCAGATGGACTTCCTGGATTGGATCTGGACCTGATTCTAACTAAGAATCTGCTTGCAGATCATTTGGACTGCTTCTTCAGGTACTGGCCTTGGTTCAGCCAATTATTCTCCTGGTACTGTGTTTAACCTGGTGTTTGACCATCCTCCCCTCAGCCCAGCCATAACAATCTAATGGATAGTATGCTGAAAACCACTATAGTCTATCCTATGTTAGATTTAGGTAGTGAGATTCTTGCTTTTTGGACTGACTTGCACTACAGTAGTGAGATCTATCACGTAAGCCTCTTGCACATATACTTTTGATCCTGTGGATGTTTAGTATATTATGAACTTTTCAACAGTTTACCTGTATAATCATATTTTACATTCTCCTGAAGCTAGCATTGGGGCTTGACATTCTCTTAATGACTGGGAAGGAGAAAAGTGTTGAAGGGGTTTGACAGGAGATTATGCACATTTTTTTTTTAACCATAATAAAGAACAGTTGCTAATATCACTTTAGTTCATAGAAACCACAGGTAATCACAGAGATGATGGGATAAAGATAGAAGGGAGAGGGTTCACGGATGGTCACAAAATGGCAACGTGGCACTAATGAATTCAGTTTCATATGTGGCTTCCTTTCCAGTCACTGATTAGCTAAGAATTCCCAATCACCAGGTGTACCATCAGGAGGCAATGGAGTGAAGTAAGCAGGAGTAAAAGTAAAGAAATATTCAATAGGTATAGTAAAGTTGCTTACCTGTAACAGATGTTGCTGTGGACAGCAGGACAAATAATCCATACAAGTGGTGTGATGTCATCCGACTGCGCCTGTACGGATGTGCTGTCTCCTAGCTCAGAAGACAAAATTCTTCTCAGTATGTGTGGGAGTTCCCATGCTCCGATTCCACACCTGTCTCCTCAGTCTTTACTAGCTGAGTTTCAACTCTATTGAGAGGAAGGCGGGACTGTGTGGCTGATTTGTTCTGTCCACAAAGAACACCCGTTACAGGTAAGCAACTTTACTTTCTCCTCTGACAAGCAGGACATAATCAGCCTTCTAAGTGGAGGCTCACAAACTGAGGGTTGCATCAAAGCGTTCGTTGTTATTTTTGCAACCAAGAGAATGTGGAAGGTGGATGAATTGAAGAAGATATTGTTTGAAAACATGATTAAGTACTGTTTATCCAAAAGAGCTATCTGTGTAAGAATTCTCTTCTAAACAGTAATGTTTAAACAAATATATGAATGGAGGACCATGTGGTTGCCTTGCAGTTGTCCACTACTGAGGTTGAATGAAAGCAGACTGTAGAAGTGGCTGTTGCTTGAATTTTATGAGCTTTAATCTTCTTATAGAGGTTCATTCCTACAGTTGGAAAGCCATGAAGAAAGAGTTTGTTTACCAGTTAGATGGCTCTGCTTATTTGGGTTTTGTGAAATAAACAACTGACAAGATTTCCTTATCGTTTGATCTTGCTAAATAGAAAAGTAGCATTTTTCTTCAGTCCTATATATGAAGGGTTTGTTCTGCATTGTTGGCATGAGCTCTTGGGAAAACTGTTAGAAGAACTATAAAATGGTTCATATGGAATTGAATAACCACTTTTGTTAGAAATTTTGGATAAGTTCTTAAAACTATTCTGTTCCTATAAAGATGAGTGAATTAAAGGTCTACCAGATACAGCCATGTAGATCACTCAGATTGTGAGCAGACATAATTGCTATAAGAAAAAAAAGAACTTTCCTAGACAGGAATTTTTAAATGTTGTAGCTATCAGTTCAAATGGGGGTACATTAACATTAATAGTAATGGATCAAGTCCCATTGAGGAGGAGGATCCTTTATAGGTGGATAAAGGTATAATAAACCTTTTATAAATCTTGCTACCAAGAGAATACATGAGACTGGTAGACCATGAAATTGATAGTGGTAAACTGCAATTACAATGAGGTACCCTCTTACTGAGTTAGATTTTTATCCAGATTTTGAGAGATGTAGAAGATATTGCAAAAGTGTAGAAATTCCACATGAAAATTCCAGCAATTACTAAAGGTACCTACAGTTAAATAGGCAAGGTTAATGGAAACTCGGAAACATGCCTTTTTTGTGGCCGGTCCAGCTTTGTGGAACTCTTTTCCTGATTAATTAAGGAACTGCAATGACATCTTAATGTTCTGTAAACAACTGAAAACATTTTAATTTGTGTAAAATTAATGTCATATTAAGGATGTATTGTTTTTACTTTGTTTTAATTCTGTTTTGTAATACAATTTTTTTTGAGAATTTTGCTGTAATCCACCTAGCATATATTTTCATTATAGGCAGAATATAAATTGTTTTAATAAATAATAAATAAGGATCTGAGAAAAGCACCAAATGGAGAATCTCTTCCATTTAAAACTATAGGAGCATCTTGTCAATGGCTTCCTTGTTGCCAATAATATTTTTCTAGCATCTGAGGAAAGAGACATGTCTTCTACCAGTTTGCTCTCAACATCCATTCTTTTAAAGCTAGAGTGTGGAGGTTTGGGTGGAGAGAAAAGATGTGGAAAAATCTTGAAGTGAATTGGTTGAGCTAGTGAGAGTATTTGAAGCCATGGAAACCAGACGAGATGTGGCCAGAATGGTGCTATCAAAATCATTCTTTCCTTGTCTCTTCATAATTGGAACTTTATTTTGGAAAATAGAGGAATTGTGAAGAAAGCATATATTTGATTTGTTGACCAAGAGATCAGAAAACATCTGGAGCTAAGGCATGTCAATTTAATCTTTTGGAACAATAAAGGAGTAGTTTAAAATGTAATAGAGCTACAAAGAAATCCACTTGTAACATCCCCCAGTTCTTGAAAATAGCCTGAAGAGTCTCTTGGTGAATTTGAACACTCATCAGGTTGAAGATGTAACCTTATAGATGAATTTTAATTAGGTGAATCTGTCTTTCCAAAGCCCAGGACCATATCTTGATCACTTCCTGACATGCAATGAATGATCCTGTTCCTCATTCTTTATATAATACATTGCTATTATATTATCTGCTCTAATCTGGAATACCCAGGATGGAACAAGGGATGTAAAGGTATTGCAGCAGATAATTTGCACAGACAATCTGTCTGGGCAACTGTTGCCTGATCATCAATAGCATTGACTGGGGCAGCTCATGATTGGTTGGCCCTCAGTACTTAGTCTGATTCAAAGCATTGTGTCCTTCTGTTCTTACCATGATTCTTTGCTGGTTCAACAGCTTGGAACAATGGGTTCCTCTAATCATATATTTTAGAATATAAGATTTGCCATTCTGGGTCAGAGCAAAAGTCCATCAATCCCTGTATCCTGTTTCCAGCGGTGGCTAATCCAGGTCACAAGTACTTGGAAGGATCTCAAACAGTAGATAGATCCATGCTGCTAAGGTCCAGGGATAAGTAGTGACTTTCCCCAAGTCTATCTGGTTAATAACAGTTTATGGACTTCTTCAGTAACTTGTCCACATTTTTTTAAAACTCATCTATACTAACTTCTCCATTATAAAAGGTTTGAAAGTTACTAGGGCTTTGAAATGCACTTTCAATTTCAATAGATTTATATGTAGATGTCTCTCCTGAGAAGCTTAGTTGGCAGTTTCTGTAGTCATGATATGAACTTGAGGAGGGTAGAAGCATATCCTAACAGTAAACTCAGAGGATTAGGATCTTGCAATACAGAGACTGAGAATGTTAATTTCAGTGCTTTTTCAGATGCCACTGTGGAAACCTCATGTATAGTTGTGCAAAGAATATGGCATGAACAATAGCAACCATGTGGCCCAGTAATTCCAGAAATTTCTTGGCCAAGACTGTTTTCAGTTTGCAGACCTAGTGAATTATTTGAAATAGATTTTCCATTCTTTGAAGTGAAAGGTAAGTTTTCTCCAACTGTGTGTCCATCTTTGTCCCAATGAACTCTATCTGTTGGAATGGAGTTAAATGGGATTTGGCCTTGGTGGGAACAGGAAAAGCCATTGGGGCTCCCCTAGGGCTCGGCGCGCGCAAGGTGCACAAGTGTGCACCCCCTTGTGCGCGCCGACCCCGGATTTTATAACATGCGCATGGCTGCGCACGCATGTTATAAAATCAGGCGTGCATAGCTCTTAAAATCCAGCCCTTAACACATAGTTATGCTTTGGAATTAATTGCCAGAGGTCATGGTTACGGCAGTTAGTGTAACTGGATTGAACAAAGGTTTCCATAAGTTCCTAGAGGAAAAATCCATAAACTGTTATTAATTAATAAGCAATAGTAGCTTGAAATTAATTTAATATTTGGGTACTTGCAAGGTACTTGTGATTTGGATTGGCCACTATTGGAAATAGGATACTGGGCTTGATGGACCTTTAGTTTTCCCCAGTATGGCATTTCTTATGTTCTTAATGTCCTTATATGGCAGCAGAGAAAAAGAGACAAAGGAGAATGGTGAGGAACCAGTGTGTAGGAACTCCTGCACATGCTCAGAAGGTGTTTTTCTTCTGAGCTAGGGGAGAGTACATCCGTGTCTATGCCATCAGATGATGCCACCCCATTTGTCTGGCTGATTATATGCTGCTTAACCATGGAGAAATTACATTATATATATTTGTAGCTGTATTTTAACAACAAATCTATTCCTTTACTTCCCCATGTGTCATTATAAGACTATCAAAATAAAATACCCCAGAATTCTAATTTTAAAGCACAATAAATTGATGACACCATTTCAAAGGCACTTGTTGCCTCGATTTGGCATCTGAAGTTTTTCCTCCGTATAATCAATTTATTGTTCTTTAAAATCACAATTCTGGATGTTTTTATTTTGAGTTTGATCATTATTTGCATCTAGTTGTCTCCTTGTCTATTTGAATTATTTTCATTATGAGACTATTACATAATGACTCTCCAGTTTG
This sequence comes from Rhinatrema bivittatum, assembly GCF_901001135.1. Taxonomy (NCBI): domain Eukaryota; kingdom Metazoa; phylum Chordata; class Amphibia; order Gymnophiona; family Rhinatrematidae; genus Rhinatrema; species Rhinatrema bivittatum. The sequence goes on along the minus strand of NC_042622.1, from coordinate 125,881,284 downwards.
AATTTTGCTTTGAGTTGGAGATGAATGCTTTGGGTCAGTGCCTAGCACAACAGGTCCTTTACATACATGCAATAAAGAGTTACAGTGGGAAAATGAATATTCCAAAATCTTGTGTTTTCTGGCAGAGAGGATGAAGTGCCCTATGCAAGGCTGCAGTGATAACTGAGCTTTTATAAACAAGATCTAATTGTATGACTTCAAAGTCCTGAAGTTTATTGCTGGGTTTAATGATGTGTCTCATTATTTATAGAGCACCAGAATGAATACGCTATTGATTTAATACACTTCTTTTAAACAGCAGCATTGTCACAGCTATAAAAATGGAACAATTTTGAGACAGCTCAATTATGTCACATTTATATAAACTTCCCCAAATCACCTACAGCTCTCCAGGAGCTGAATACAACAGGGATTAGTAATGGGCATTTGGGTTCATATCGTGGCTGTCTTAAAGTCTTAGCAAAAAAGGCATTTTATCTTCAGCACATTGACCATGAATTATTATTATGGCATGAACAACCGCCACAATACAAGCAGAGACATAAACCTTCAGGGTCTGCCAGACAATGCTGTGGCAAGAGACAAATCTGTAGCAATTGGCACTGCTGGTAACAAAGTTGGGTTCTCAGCTGACTCACCTTTCTGATACTGCAGCCAGAGTTGTTGCTGGACCTTCTTGCTAGGAAAATGGATGGTGCAGGTGAGTTCGGACCCATACAGTGCCTCAGCTATATAGTGGGACCCATACTGCTGCAGAATGGTCAGGAGCTCCTCCCGGCTGCTCGCTTTGTTTAGCATCTTCAGTACATTTGCAAAACCTACACAAACGAAACACTGAAAAATAAACAACCTAAAGCTCATTCTGATCCATTGAACTTAAAGAGAAATGCAAAGGTGCAACAGTCAGAATATTTTGTGAGATATTACAGAAACAGAGACTGTGATGGCAGATAAAGACCTTAAGGTCCATTTAGTCTGCCTAGTTTCATTTAGGCCACAGTAACAGTACTGTGTGTCATCATGATACAACCAGCTGGAAAGAAAATGTAAAAGAATTCATAATTATAGAGAATATACAATTATTCACAAGGGGAGGGAGGGGCATCAAGCTACCAAATCTTTCTAAGAAACTACCCTAATGTGCCTTTCTTCTTTACAGCTGGATGAGCTACATTGATTTGCTGAGTTCCTATTGACTGTTTTGACTTGAAACTGTATTTCATCCTTTTGGGCAGAAACCTATTTTCCCTATGCCATAGCATCATGGAGCTATTTTAAGTGAGATTATAATTAGCACAACTAAAACGTTTACTGACTGGCAAAATGGTTGACCAGTCTGATGAGCTGGATGCCATGTGGGAAGTGACTCCCTGCTGCAACATCTGGGAGAAAGTGCCCATCTGCAAGCAATCTCTCTCTAAAAGAAAAGAATCCTATTAGCAGAGGGCAGGGCTAGTTCTTCCATTAGGCAAAGTAGGCCGTTGCCTAGAGCACCACAATTTTGGAGGGTGGCAAAAACCTATGGGGCGGATTTTCAAAGGGTTACGCGTGTAACCCCGAAAACCCAATCCTGCGCACACCGAGCCTATTTGCATCGGCTCGGCGACGCGCGCAAGCCCTGGGAAGCGCGTATGTCCTGGGGCTTGAAAAAAGGGGCGGGGAATGGACGGTCTGGGGTGGGGGCGTGGCCAGAGGCCTCCGAAGGCCTGCTAGGCCGGGGAATCATGCGCCGGCACTTGGCCAGCGTGTACAACCTATGCCTGCCCAGAGGCAGGCGCAACTTAAACAATAAAGGTGGGGGGGGGGGGGGGGGGGGGGGCGAAAGGAAAGTTCCATCAGAGAACGGCCTTGGAGGGAAAGGGGAAAGCCATCGGGGCTCCCCTAGGGCTCGGCGCGCACAAAGTGCACAAGTGTGCACCCCATTGCGTGCGCCGACCCCGTATTTTGTAACATGCGTGCGAATGTTATAAAATCGGGCGTAAATTTGTGCGCGCTGGGTTGGGTGCACAAATCTACACCCGCGCGTAGGTTTGGAAAATCTGGCCCTATAAGTGCTGCCTATGCACTTTTAAGGCATGGAGCCACAAGAGAGAAGGGAATGCATGCTGGGTATATATGGGGAGTGGACACAGAGAAAGCTGGGTGGGTGAGGGAGTAATGGAGAGAGATGCCTGGGCAGGTGAGGCTGACATGGAAAAAGAAAGATAGGATTCTGGTCAGGAAGTGGATGGAGACAGGATGCTGGGCACTGCAAAAAAGGGGCAAAGAGATTGGACTGATGCTGCTTTGCTGAACAGGCATGAAAGTGAGAAATAAGGATGATGGGGAGGAGAAAAAGAAGAGAGATGCTGGACAGGGGAATAGAGAGAAGAAATGATGGGCACTGTAGACAACGGGCAAAGGGAAAGGAATGCAGGACTTTGGATCCTGTCAGATATTTGTTACCTGGATTGGCCACTGTGGAAACAGGATATTGGGCTTGATGGAAACTTGGTTTGACCCAGTATGGCAGTTCTTATGGAAGAGAATAAGAGGATGCTGAGTGGGATGAGAGAGGGGGATGCTGTTTCAGAGCTGCCACCAATAGTCAGGTGTGTAAGGGGGAGGCAGCAAGACTGAAGTTTTGCCTAGGGCATCTAATACTTTTGAATTTTCCCTGATAGGAGTCCATATCTGGTAAATAGTGCCCTTCTGCAAGAAGGTTCATATCTGGAAGCATGATGACCAGCTGCAAGAGTAATGAGTTGATTCTAGAACAAGATTGGTACCTGGCCCTATGTTATCTAGACAGTGCAGGTTTTCCCCATTGCATGTATAGGCTTGTAGTTCGAGTTTTCTAAGTCGACTGATGCAATGTGGTGGGAAACCAGGCCTGCCTCCTCCTAACATAGGCCAAGAAGTAACCAGGAGGGAAAGAAGAAAATTAAAATCATGAGCTACAAGGGTGTTGGAAGAGGATACCCTTACCTGCTGCCAGTGTGATGGAGCTAAGTTTGACTCTGTACAGATTGCTCCTGACTCTCCATTGCTGTACCATAGGGTAGCCCATTGCCTCATTGTACCTGACATCACCTATAAAAAACACAATACAAAATATTGCAAGCAAACTGGAGATTATAAAACAAGACAACCAGATGTGAATGATAGGGCATATACGGCAGCAGAAACTTCAGTCTCCATTAGCGTTTGTCCACTGCTTTCCCTATATTACCATGAGAACAAGACTTGGATTTCCCACTAGCCAAAGTAGGCAGCTGCCCAGGGGCATGGAGTTGAAAGGAGTGCCCCTCGTCTATCCAGGCAGTACTTTCTTACAAGCACTGTTCAGCTTAAGTGGAAGCATCATATCAGATTTGTTCCCTTAATTGCTCAGGTACTCATAGGCTAGCAACAATCAGAGCACTGTAGGCTAGAATTGTGGCTAGCCAACATCTGCACCTTTAAGGGATTGGAAATTGACAAAGCACTGCCGCACAGGCTATGTGGTGCTTGTGACAAAGTGCCATCAGAAGAAAGAAGGCAACACCCTGCTGCCACTCCTGCATCCTTGAAGGGCATCCTATCCCCAACTCTTGCACCCAGGAAAGCTTAAAAGTTAATTAGGCCCTGATGTGAACAAAAGCTGGCTGACTAAAGTTGTGCTTTCAAGGTAACTATTCACATTTGTTTTTTCAGTGCTTAGCAATGGATTTCATTTTAAAGATCATGCTTGCTCTCTTCATCTTAAAATGTTTGCTATCACAAAGAACGAAAATGCATTAGTTTAATTTATATCTTTTTACTGTATTTTTTGTTTTGGTGTAATACAGCAAAATGTTAGGCAAAGAACAATATCACCATGAATTAAGCCGCAGAGAAATGATATTTCTGGCCATGGCTCACCGAAATGAACTATGGCCCAGTTCTAGAGATGCTGCTACTCCTGAAGCCCAGGCTGGCATTGGTATGAGAAAGCTCCAGTCTGAAAGTGTAAGAACACCGAGAGGTGCAAGTCGGAAGATATTTTCCCTTAGAAGTTCAAATCTCCTCTCTGCTGCTGGCAATACGTGGCCCAAGGCAAACCACTTTTCACTGGCCATGCATCGCTTTAGCCCACTGTAAATATAACTGGATTCCTTCCCCTTTCCTGCCTTTGGAAGTTTACATGTAGTCCTAGTTTCAAACCTATGCTACCAGACCATCTGCCCCAATGGAGGCTATATGTAGGTTTCTGCAAATGTTAAAACTGCATTGCAGTCTTGTTTGGTGGAAAAATGCTATATAAATCTATAGCATCAGTAGAATCTATTAAATGGAGAAATGCTGGGTAACTGGTTTCATATATCATATAAGAACCCTTGCAATGTGCTACCTGAGCCTAGACTGGGTGGTGCCTCACAATATATATGGTGCCCTTTGGGATATATTAAAAGTACGTACCCCTTAGGATATACCATTTGAAAGTGAGCTGCTGGAGTCTGCGCTAGAGGTGTTTCAGTTTTACGTTGGGGGTGTTGATAGTATTTCAGTTTTATGTTGCCCCTGATAGACCTCCACATTTCTATGGGCAGGATCTGGCTCCCTCATGTCTCTGGAAGGTGATATGACAGAGACATGAGCAGTGAACTGAACTGTGGCTCCCATGTGTCATCAGATCTCTGTTATCAGTGAGTATGAGATCCCTGTGCTTGTGCAGAGCTAAATGAAAGGTTGTTTATTACCAACGTGAAGCAGCCAAAGCCCATTCCAAACCTAGAGTCTTCAGGGTCAGTCCTATATTTTCAGCACACAGTTCACAGCTATAGCAGCTGATCAGTTCTCATAATTACATTCATCTAGCAAAGAGCCAGTGTTTAGAGAAATGTTTTCAAAGACCCATCAGAAAAACTATCATCATTTGTCAGCTTGCTTGATGTAGAAGCCCTCAGGCAACTGCCATTTTCAGCATCCATTCCTCCTGCTTTCCGTTTTCATGTGTCTCTCTTTGCCACAGCAAATCTATAGGACATTAGAAAAAGCCAGTACAACAGCAAAAGAGAGGGACCCTTACCGGTGAGCAGCTGGAGGTCTGGCAAAGGTTCCGAGAGAACACCACGGCACTGTTCTTCCACTGGAAGAGGGATGACTATTAGCCCATCAGCCAGCTGTGGGAAATCCTTAATGAAGTTGTTCTCCCTAGAAAGCAAATCAATGCCATGTGTGATTGCCTAAGAAAGCTCATAAGAGAATCAGTAGCAATGTGGGCTCAGTACAGAAGGACTTGTACAGACAGTAGCAGTGCCGGTAATTACCAAGAAGGATGGCATAGGTAGTAACATTACTACAAAAAAAAAATGAACCCTCTAAGTGTAAGAATAATCAAAATGTACAGAAACAATCTCACTTTATCAAAGTAAAGATGTGTGGCATGATTAATTTTAATTAAAGAGAATGACCATCATATTGCACTATATGATAAATATCATTAGGGTTCATAGTGCTGCCTTTAAAGTGTATGAGTTTTAATCATCAGTCATTCTACATTTTAAAGTGCAGAATTAAAAAAACATCAATGGGCAATTTAATATTCCCCTTGTGAATAACTCCAAAAGGAATTGTTCAAGTTTCAGAAAACCTCCTCCCTGGCAGCATCCAGACTATCTCCCCCAATTCCCACAGAGGATTTTGAAACCCATGAATAAATGGTTTACAGTGGGCTATGGCAGAACGTGACTATATGACACCCAATTTCCCTGTGTAGTATCTTGAATATCCATCCCCACTCCCACAGAGAAGTCAGGCATCCAGGATTCAGAAACCCAGGAATAAATGGATTACAGTGGGCTCTGACAGATTAATGCCTGTGATGAAAGATACCCACTCTCCCCACCATTATTCTGACATAATATCTTTTCTGCATTGGATAATAAAGAAGCTCTATGAATAGAAAATAAGGTGATATCTGAAAGGGATATAGTCACCCTGTGTACCCAGAAACCCTTAAACATTATTAAAGATCATAAAAGGAAGCAGTTTCTGCTGGGAGACTTGGTCAGAGAAACCAATTTGGGAAATAATTTTGATGGGGACACAAAAGTTAAATGCCTTCCAGGATCCTCAGCTAGTAAAAATGCCAACCAGATAGTCAACACAATTACAAAAGAAAGTAGAGACTCCAGTATCAATGTTATTATCCATCTGGGAACCAATGTCCTTACTAGACATGGTATCCTTGCAGTACAGAAAGATTTCCAAAATCTAGGGACAAAGATTAGACACATGGCAAAGACCATTGCCTTTTCAGAAGTATTACCTGTTTATGCCATATATAAAATTTCAATATCTGGCTTAAAGCATGGTGTAAATCGAGTGGTTTGGGTTACAGTGGTGGCTGAGGCCATGTATGGAATAGTAAAAGGTTATACTGTAAGGATGGTCTACATTTGTCCTTGGCTGAAAAGAGGATGCTAAGTGAGAAATTTAGAGCATATACTATGAGGCATTTAAACTAGAAGGTGGGGGTGGCCAAAGGCGGCCAATGAAAATGCCATGTCACCCCCAAGCAATACAGGAATTGGGAGAAGAAAACAGCAAAGTCAATCAGCTCAAAATAGCAGAAAAGATGACTAAGAAGAGCAGCAATCATAGGGAGACGAGTTGTAAACTTTGCCACAAATGCTTGTAGTCTGGACAATAAAATCCCAGACCTGCAGGCCTTAATGGTGGAAGTGGACTTTGACATAGTTGCTATTACAGAGATCTGGTTTACTGAGTCTCATGATTGGGATACGGCTATATGGGGCTATAACTTGTTAAGGAAGGACAGAGAGGACAGAAAAGGGGGATGAGTAGCTCTTTATGTCAAAAACAATATGCAAGCAACTGAGCTGCAAAGATTGTGGGGTAGAAAAAAATCATTATGGGCCATCCTAAAAAAAGATGATGGTGCATCCATTTTTACTGGAGTGGTTTACAGGCCTCCAACTTAAACAGAAGAACCAGACAGAGATCTGGTTGAAGACATCCAAAAGGTGGGAAAGAAGAGAGAAGTGTTGATTGTTAGGGATTTTAATCTGCCAGATGTAGACTGAAGAATCCCTTCTGCAGAATCTACCTGAAGTAGAGAGATAGTGGATGCCCTTCAAGAGGCTCTGTTCAAACAAATGGTAATGGAACTCTCGAGGGAGGGAGTTATACTTGATCTAGTGCTCACTGATGGGGATAATGTCTCTAATGTCCAGGTGGGTGCCTACCTGAGCATCGGTGATCATCAAACTGTATGGTTTGATATTGCAAATGGGATAAAGAGAGGTCACACGAAGACCCGAGTTTTCAAAAATATAGACTTTGTCGAAATAAGGACATACCTGGAGGAAGAACTAGAAGACTGGGAAAAAATGAGAGAGGTGGAACAACAGTGGGCCAAACTAAAAGGAGCAATTTCAAAGGCAACAAATCTATATGTTAGAAAAGTAAACAAGAAACCGATCTGGTTCTCAAAGGACGTGGCTGATAAAATAAAGGCAAAAAACCCAGCGTTCAAGAAATATAAAGGATCCCAAAAAGAGGAACACAGGGAAGAATATCTGGTGAAACTGAGGAAGAAGAAGAAAGAAATTACAGCAAAAAGTCAGGTGGAAGAAAGGATTTCCAAAGAGGTAAAGCAAGGTGACAAAACATTTTTCAGATATATCAGAGAAAGGAGAAAGAGGAAAGGTCCGAAGAGGTATAGTGAAATTGAAATGTGACAAAGATCAATGCATGGAGAGAGATGAAGAAATGGCTGAAATATTAAACAAATACTTCAGTTTGGTGTTCACTAAAGAAGATCCTGTTGCGCTCCACTGGCTGGGAGCACTGGGGGTGATGGAAGTGTGCCCCTTGTGGTAAGACGGACCTCGTCTAGCGTTGAAGCTGACCAGGCCCCTACCGACCTGCATGTCTGGATGAGGCCAACCATGCAAGGTTGGTCTCTGAGTGGTCCTCTGACTACTCCCAGCCCTTTTGGACCTGGTGCAGGGAGCAGCACAGATGGCAGGGTGGACAAGGGCTGAAGCTTGAAGGCTGAGACGAGGGTTTCACAAATGAGGGCTGATGCGAAGACATCACAGACAAGGGCTGGGAAGGTAGACATTGGCACTGTCTCTCAGGGCGTTCTACACAGCCTACCTTCACAGGTGGACCCAATGGGCTGGTCGTGGACCACCCTGTCCCACTGCATGCCCTACATAGCCTAAGGAGACTGGTCACGGACCACGCGGAGAGCGGGACAAGTGCAGGAAACGAATCCAGCTGGCATAGAATCCAGTGACTGGAAACAGGAACCGGACAGAACGGATTTACCCTCAGGGTGGCCACCTGGAGGACTGGGAGAGCTGGAACATTGCAGGAACAGACATCAGGAAGATCAGGAACAAAAGGACCTCTAGCCATCAAGGACATCAGGTCTTCAGGAACATCCGGAGGGCAGAGACAGAGGATGTCAGAAACATCAGGACGTCAGAGACTGGAATCAGGAACAGCAGAGACAAAACGAAGAGGGATCCCTTGGAATACTGGAACACCAAGCAAGAGCAGGAACATGGAGTCCAAGAGGAGGGAAAGGCTCCTCAGATGACTGGCTCAGACAACTGGCTTAGGCTCATTGCGAAGGCAAAGCTGACTGGAAGTTGAAGTCCTTTTATAGGGCTGAAGACAGGCGACTCCCTGGGAGGAATTTGGATGGGCCACACCTAACTGGCCCAACACACTGAGGAGAAGTGCTGCGGGCCGGCCCCTAGGGAGAAGGGCGTGGCCCAAACCAGGAAGTCCATGCAGATGCATGCAAGCCTCAGGCAGGCCCCAAGGGTATCGAGGCCTCCCAGGCCCTGGAGCAAATCCTGGATAGTTCGTAGGCGAGACCCCGGCTTCGGAGCGGCCTCCAGGAAGAGGTGAGGAGCCTACCGTAGCACCGCTACAGGAGGATTCATAACAGATCCTGGGGAAGGATAGTCTTTAGTTGACAAGACTGTGGATGGGGGTGGAGTAGACGAAACTGTTCACAGAAGAGAATTTATGGGAAGAACTAGGAAAACTGAAAGTAGACAAGCCATGGGGCCGGATGAAGTACATCCCAGGATACTGAGGGAGCTCAGAGATATGCTGGCAGGTCCTCTGAAGGACCTGTTCAATATATCCTTGGAAACAGGAGTGGTACTGCAAGATTGGAGAAGAGCGATGGTGGTCCCGCTTCACAAGAGTGGGAGCAGAGAGGAGGCTGGAAACTACAGGCCAGTTAGCCTCACCTCGGTGGTGGGAAAATTAATGGAGACTCTGACGAAGGAAAAGATAGTGAACTATATATAATCCAGTGGGTTGCTCGACCCGAGGCAGCATGGATTCACCAGGGAAAGGTCCTGTCAGACAAATCTGATTTAATTTTTTGATTGGGAGACTAGAGAAATGGATCAGGGAAGAATGCTTAATAAAATTTACTTGGATTTTAGTAAAGCTTATGAATCAGTCCCACATAGCAGACTTGTGAACAAAATGAGAAGCTTGGGAGTGGATGCCAAGGTAGTAGCATGGTCTGCAAACTGGTTGACTGACAGGAGACAGTGTATTAGGGATGTGAATAGTTTTTGAACGATTAAAATTATCGTCAGATAATTTTAAAATCGTCCTAAATCATTAGAGTGCACGATACAATACAAATGCCCCCAATTTATCGTCAGGGGCATTTGTATTGTATCGTTAAATAGGGTGCGGGAAAACCGGCACACCAAAACAAACCCTAAACCCACCCCGACCCTTTAAAACCAATTCCTTACCCTCCCCCAACCTCCCGAACCCCCCCAAAATGTTAAATTACCTGGTGGTCCAGTGGGGGGGGGGGGGGGGCGTGTCCCAGCGCGATCTCCCGCTCTCGGGCCATTGGCGCCATTTTGGCTGCCACTAATTAAAATGGCGCCGATGGCGCGATAAAAAAAACAAAACACCCGACCCTTTAAATCGACCCCCCTTAGCCTCCCCCACCCTCCTAACCCTTTTTTTTTTAGGGAGGCCCGCGCCGCATGGTAGGAGCACTGGATGGCCGGCGCCATCTTTACTCATCAGCCCCTATTATACTATACTCTATATAATAGGGGCTGATGAGTAAAGATGGCCGGCGCCATCTTTAAAGATGGCGCCGGCCATCCAGTGCTCCTACCATGTGACAGGGGCCGGCCAATGGCACGGATACCCTGTCACATGGTAAGGGCAAAGGGGCATCGGCACCATTTTTTTTTGGAACAGCTGATGCCTGGGAACGGGAAATCTCTCCCCGAGGCCCCCCTGGATCTCTCCTCTCCCCGAGGCCCCCCTGGATCTCTCCCCGAGGCCCCCCTGGACCACCAGGTAATTTTAAAAGGTTTTGGGGGGGTTGGGAGGGTGGGGTCGATTTAAAGGGTCGGGTGGGTTTTTTTTTTAGCGGCGCAGGCCTCCCTAAAAAAAAAATTAGTGATGTGAATTGGAATCGGAAACGATTCCAATTCACATATCTTAACGATCAGATTCCCCCCCCCCCCCCCCCCCCAGCCGAATCTGATCGTTAAGACGATCTGGCACATGATTCACATCTCTACAGTGTATAATGGTAAATGGAACCTACTCTGAAGAAAGAACAGTGTTAAGTGGAGTGCCAAAGGGATTGGTTTTGGGACTGGTTCTGTTCAATATCTTTATGAGCGACCTGGTGGAAGGGATAGAAGGTAAAGTTTGCCTATATAAGGATGATACTAAGATCTGCAACAGAGTGGACACGCCTGAAGGAGTAGAGAGAATGAAAAGTGATTTAAGAAAGCTTGAAGAGTGGTTGAAGATTTGGCAGCTGGGATTCAGTGCCAAGAAGTGCACATTCATGCATCTGGGGTGTGACAATCCAAAACAGCTGTATGTGATGGGCAGTGAAAGACTAATGCACATGGACTGGGATAGGGTCCTTGGAGTGATAGTGTCTGATGATCTGAAGGTGGCGAAGCAAGGTAACAAGGCGATAACTTTAGCCAGAATGATGCTTGGTTGCATAGAGAGAGGAATAACTAGTAAGAAAAAAGAGGTGATAATGCCTTTGTACAGGTCTTTAATGAGGCCTCACCTGGAATACTGCACTCATTACTGGTGCCTGTATCTCAAAAAGGATAAAGAGAGGACAGAGGCGGTCCAAATAAGAGCGACCAAAATAATGAGGGGTTGGCATTGGAAGACTTATCAAAGAGGCTGAAGGATCTGAATATGTATACCCTGGAAGAGAAGAGGTGCAGAGGAGATATGATACAGACCTTCAGATACCTGAAAGGTTTTAATGATGCACAATTGTCAAACCTTTTCCATTGGAAAGAAATCAATAGAACTAGAAGTCATGAAATGAAACTCCAGGGAAGATGACTCAGAATCAATGTCAGGAAATATTTCTTCATGGAGAGGGTGGTGAATATCTGGAATGCCCTTCTGGAGGGGGTGGTGAAGATGAAAACATTGAAGGAATTCAAAGGGACATGGCATAAACACTGTGGGTCCCTAAAGGCTAGAGGATGGAAATAAACAGTGCATTGGGGGTAACTGGAGGTAACTTGCTGGTGTGGCAGTTGCTACTCTTAACAAATAAATCTTGATACTGTTAATGCAAATTCATCATTTCTCTCTGCTTCAACGGCATTAGGAAAAGGGGAATTGGATTCAGACAGTAACCTGTTGCAGTCCTGGTCACTAGACTAGCGACCGGGTCCTTACCTGCTTTTCCCTGCTCCAGGCTCCGTCGGGAACCACCGCATTTCGGGCCTTCTAGGCCGCATTGCAGCGGCATCTCCACGAGGGAGATGCCGCCAAAGATTGCTCTTGACTCCGCCCCCTCTGAGGCATGCGTGCAAAGAGCATCGTTTTAAAGGTCCAGCACCTGGAAGTGCTGGACAGCCCCCAGGATGACGTCAGACACCGGCAAAGTACTTAAGCCGGCGTCTGCCTGCATGGAGCTGCCTTGCAACGAGGTCTCTCTGGTGAGTGTCTAGTTGCATTCCAGTTGTTCCTGCATTGGACCCTGCTGTTCCTGACTCCGCTCCTGCTGTTCCTGACTCCGCTCCTGCTATTCCCTGTGCCAGCTTCTCCGGATCTTGATCCAGCCCCTGGTTTGTTTACTCTGGCTTCTGTCCCACGGCTTGCTTCCGACTCTCGTGTCCTGCTGCCTGCCTCGACCCTCAGATCGTCTTCTCTACTCGTCTCACTGCCGTCTCCTAAGTCCCAGCGGTCCTGGTCCCTACGGGCTCCTCCTTGGGGGATCTTGGACTTCCAGGGTGAAGTTCCATCTTCTCCGCTAGTCTCGCTGCCATCACTTAAGTCCCAGCGGTTCCGGATCCCTACGGGCTCCTCCTGGTGGAATCTCGGATCTCCAGGGTGAAGACTCCATCTGTCCGTCCGCTGTGTTCTGCCTCCCTGGCCTACCTTCTTCGGCGGAGCTCTCTTTCCGCCAGGGGCCGGACCCAAGGTCCACCATCCAGTTTGCAACAGTTTGCAAGGCCATGGACCCCGGCAGAAATGCCCGACTGCAGGCCATTCCTGGGATGGCCCAACGGACTTCAGCAGCAACAACACTGCCTCGATGTCTTGGCAGCCACCAATCGAGCGATTGGCAAACCGGTTAGATGCCTCCCCGCCGGAGTCGCCACCGGTGCCTCCTCCAGCTCCTACTGTGAACGTACCACCCCACTCAGCTTCCAGCCCCATCACGTTATGGGGGCGATGCCAAAGGTTGCTGAGGATTCTTGAACCAATGCTACATCAGGTTCTCTCTGCTTCCAGGCCAATTCTCGTCCGACTCTGTGAAAGTAGCCTACATTTTTTCTCTGCTTGAGGGGAAGGCGTTGAATTGGGCCTCACCAATGTGGGAGTGCCAGGATCCTATGTTGCACAACCTTACAGCAGTTTGTCCTTAGTTTCAAACAGGCCTTTGACGAACCCGCACGCCTACCCACAGCAACGTCAGAGCTGTTACAGCTGAGACAGGGATCTCGGTCCCTGGCAGATTACGCCATTGAATTTCACACACTCGCTATGGAAGTGGGCTGGTGCAATGACAGCTTGCAGGGGGTCTTTCTGGAAGGCCTGTGGGGCGCATCAAAGACGAGTTGGCCACCAGAGACATTCCGGATAACCTCAATGAAGTGATTGATTTGGCCGGTCGAATCGACCGACGTCTCCAGCAGAGGGCCAAGGAGGGACGTTCGTTAAGCCGTCCCATACCACTAGCCCCGGTCTTCTCTAGACCCATGATGACACCCTCTGGTCAAAAGGGAACACACGCAGAGTCGTCAGCTGAAGAGTCTATGCAGATAGGTTGCACACCTCTGGCGGCTGAAGAAAGGCGGAGGAGCCGCACGCTGGGGTTATGTTTGTACTGTGGCGGAAAGGGACACTTTCTAGCCCAGTGCAAGGAGTGTCCGGAAAACGCTCAAGCCTAGGCAGTATGGAGGGGCCACTCCTAGGCTGTGTTAATTCTGTTCCTCAATGTACAGTTCCGGTGACGTTGAAATACCCTGGAGAGTCTTTCCACACTTTGGCCTTTATAGACTCTGGAGCAGGAGGGAACTTCATTCTATCTGATCTGGTGCAACAACTACAGCTACCTACAGTCCCGCGGAGTCCTCCACTACGTATTACGTTTATCCGTGGGACAGTCTTGCCCGGAAGTATCTCCATTTCCACAATGCCTCTGACTCTCCGGACGGGAGCGCTACATTCAGAAGAAATATCCTTCTTAGTTTTGGAAAAAGCAGTACATCCAGTGGTGTTGGGGTTGCCGTGGTTACAGCAGCACTCCCCTATAATTCATTGGGATACGCTACAAATAGCACAATGGAGTTCCTCTTGCTTTACCAACTGTCCAAGGTTTCGGGTCCTCCCAGGGTACCTCTGCTAAACACTTCCGTATTGCCTCCCACACCTTACCGGGATTTCGCAGAGGTCTTCTCAAAGAAAAAAGCGGAGATCCTGCCCCGTCATTGGCCCTTTGACTGCGCCATAGACTTACTGCCTGACACCACACCGCCGCGTGGCCGAGTGTATCCATTATCCCTGCCAGAGACAAGCGCCATGTCTGAGTACATCACTGAAAATCTCGCTTAAGGATTCATCCGTCCTTCTCAATCCCCAGCCAGAGCAGGGTTTTTCTTCATGGGAAAGAAGGATGGTACATTCAGACCATGTATCGACTACAGAGGCTTGAACGCCATTACTAAACGGGATCACTACCCGCTACCTTTAATTCCAGAGCTCCTAGACAGATTGCAAGGAGCTAAGTTCTTTACCAAGCTCAATTTGCGAGGGGCTTACAATTTAGTCCACATCCATCCGGGAGACGAATGGAAGACTGCCTTTAACATGAGACGGGCATTACAAATACCTAGTAATGCCTTTTGGGTTGTGTAACGCTCCGGCAGTCTTCCTAAATCTTATGAATGAAGTGTTAAGAGAGATGCTGCACTCTTATGTCATAGTATATCTGGATGATGCTCTAATCTATTCCCGAGATCTACAGTCTCACCGTCAACATGTCAGACAAGTGTTGCAGATCCTGAAGGGACAATCAATTGTACGCCAAGCTCGAAGAGTGGTATGTTTGAGGCGAATCACTTCCCTTCCGGGTTATATTGTGTCGTCCACTGGTTTTCAAATGGATCCAGAGAAGGTATCTGCGATCACCAACTGGCCCTGTCCCACGGGGATAAGGCCTTGCAGCGATTCTTGGATTCGCGAACTTTTATAGATATTTTATTCCTCACTTTCTCTGAAGGTAGCACCGCTTACCGCTTTGACTTGGATGCTAAAGAATGGCCGGAAGTGGCTTGTCGAGCCTTTGAAGAGTTAAAACAGGCCTTTTTGATGGACACTTGTTTGTACCACCCAGACCCCGCAACGCCCTTTATTGTAGAAGTTGGATGCGTCCAGCATTGCCGTGGGAGCGATACTCAGCCAGCACTCTGACTCAGGCCAGTTGCTCCCATGTTCCTACTTTTCTAAAAGCTTTTCCCCCGCCGAATGCAATTTACAGGCACTGGGGACAAGGAACTCCTGGGGTGATCAAGCTAGCCTTTGAAGAATGGAGGCAATGGTTTAAGGGTGCAATCCATCCAGTCACCGTATACACCGACCACAAGAACCTGGAGTTCTTGTGTCAAGCACAGCGACTAAACCCCAGACAAGCCAGGTGGTCTCTTTTTTTTTTTAATCGATTCGACTTTACTCTTCGCTATCAGCCAGCAACAAAGAATGTATGTGCTGATGCTCTATCTCGAACTTCTGAGGTAGAGGAAGAGGAGGAGCGTCCTCAGTACATCCGAGACCCAGCCAAGATTAGCCTGGCAGCAGTAACTGTAAGTTCACAAGGGAGAACAGTAGTTCCCAAGCATCTCCGGAGAAGGGTTCTCAGCTAGGCTCATGATTCCTTGTCCGAGGGTCATGCTGGTTGGGACAGGATGCTGGATTTACTAAACCGCTACTACTGGTGGCCAAATTTAAGATGAGATGTCCTTACCTATGTGAGTTCATGTCCCATGTGTGCCAGACAGAAACCGCAAATTGGTCAGCCATGGGGGTTATTGCAACCACTGCCAGTTCCTACCGAGCTTTGGACTCATATAGCCACAGGACTTTGTGGTTGATTACCCTCTTTCCAATGGCAAGACAGTCATCTGGGTCACGGTGGACTGCTTTTCTAAAATGGCTCATTTCATGCCATTAGCCAAATACCATCTGCACCAGAGCTGGCACTATGTTTTCTCAACACATCTTGCACACTCATGGACTTCCGCAGGGACATTGTCTCAGATCGAGGTCCGCAGTTTACGGCCCGATATTGGAAGGCTTTATGCAAAAAGTTTGAAGTGCAACTCAGTTTCTCTACAGCATTTCATCCGCAAAGCAATGGTCAAACAGAACCGATGAATCACTCCCTAAAGACATTTCTTCGGGCTTTGTTAACGACAAACAAGACAAACTGGGTAGAGTTGTTACCCTGGGCTGAGTTTTCCTATAACAACCAGATTCACTCTGCTACTGGGAAATCCCCTTTCCAAGCAGTATATGGAAAACAACTTAAGCCACCATTACCCCTGTCTGTGTCCATACCGTCACCAGCAGCCCAATTATCGGCTCAGCAGTTATATGGACTCTGGAATTCCATTCAAGATAAGCGCACTACTGCGGCCAAGACTGCTAAAAGACATGCCTGCCGACATAGTTGACCAGCACCCGTATTTCTTCCAGGAGATCGAGTCTGGCTCAGCACAAAAAATATCCACCTCCGGCTGCTTCCTAGGAGGCTAGCGCCTAAATATTGTGGACCATTCCGAGTGGCAGAACGTATTGGAATGGTATCCTATTGCTTACGCTTGCCTACTACGCTACGCATCCACAACATATTCCAGTCTCCCTCCTTAAACCGGTGGTTTTCTCTCGATTTCATCAATGTCCTCTGGATGCAGCAGCCACACCTACTGCCGAGGATCCCACATACCAGGTTCGGGAGGTCCTTGATGTTCGTTTCTTCAACCGTTGACGGGAGTACTTGTTGGCTTGGGAAGGATGTGTTGCTGAGGACAACACCTGGGAGCCTGCTCGCAACATCCTAGACAAGTCTCTCTTGCGGCAATTCCACTTGGCTCATCCTAGTAAACCGGGTCCTTTGAAAAGGGGGCGTAAGGGAGGGGATACTGTTGTGGTCCCGGTCGCTAGACTAGCGACCGGGTCCTTACCTGCTTGTCCCCGCTCCAGGCTCCGTCGGGAACCGCCGCATTTCAGGCCTTCTAGGCTGCATTGCAGCAGCGTCTTCATGAGGGAGATGCTGCTGAGGCCCGCTCTTGACTCCGCCCCCTCTGAGGCATGCATGCGAAGAGCGTCGTTTTAAAGGTCCAGCACCCGGAAATGCTGGACAGCCCCCAGGATGACGTCAGACGCCGGCAAAGTACTTAAGCCGGCGTCTGCCTGCATGGAGCTGCCTTGCAACGAGGTCTCTCTGGTGAGTGTCTAGTTGCGTTCCAGTTGTCCCTGCGTTGGGTCCTGCTGTTCCTGAATCCGCTCCTGCTGTTTCTGAATCTGCTCCTGCTGTTCCTGTGCCATCTTCTCCTGATCTTGATCCAGTCTTTGGTTTGTTACTCTGGTTTCTGACCCCGGCTGCCTTCTGACTCTTCGTGCCTGCTGCCTGCCTTGACCTTTGGATCGTCTTCTCTACTCATCTCACTGCCATCTCCTAAGTCCCAGTGGTTCAGGTCCCTACGGGCTCCTCCTTCCCGGGCAAAGAACGATCCCTGAACTTACCGCAATTTACCCTGGAAGAGTGGCCAAAATTCCCGCTGAGAAGCGTTGTTGGGAGCACTGCTGGCGCCTGGGGAAACAACTTTGAGCCCTCCTGATCTGAGGATACCCACCACTCCAGGTACAATTTCACTATCAGCAACCGCTGATTTGAACATAGTACCGGTGAGTCCAGTGAACAAATTAGAGGGAGCGGAAGCGATGTTGAAGGAATTGGGAATATCCGCGGAGCGGCCAAGGTCAGAACCGCAGAATGAGGGGTCCCTGATACTGCCAAATCTTGGTAGAAGTAGTGAGCGGTCTCGAGTGGAATCTGGAGAAACCGTCGCAGAGGAAGATCTTTTGGGGGCTCAGGGCGGAACTGTGGTAACAGACCTTGTTAAATCGGGACCGGTGACTCTAGAATCCCTATGGGAATTGACAGCCTCATATGGTCCACGTTTTCAAGGGCTGAAGAGACAGTTAAATTCAATGTCTGAGAAGTTGGATAAAATATCCCTGGAACACGATGTAAAAATTTGTGAAAACATAAGCAAGATTATGGAATTACAAACAGCAGTAAAATTGACACAGGATGTTTGTCAAGCTTTAATTCAAAACAAACAAGTGACCAACAGAAGTGTGGAACTCACTGAAAATAGACTGAGGAGATTGAATTTAAGACTTGAATTTCCCAAAAGTAATTGGGGAATTACCCCGAGTGATTTTGAGGAGATATATAATAGAAGTATTAAGAATACCATCTGATCAGATTCCAACTATAAATAAAGTCTATGTCCTCCCATTTAATAGAAATAGGGAAGGTAATCAGACACAATTTAATGTAAGTAACTTGACTGAGATTTTAGAATCTTCTGCAGAAGTATATGAGAGAGCGACTTTACTGGTTTCTTTAACTACTGAAAATTATGTTAGCTTATTTATGAAATTCTATTTTCAACATATTAGTGAAAGTTTCATGGGTCAAAAGATCCAAATATTCCCGGACTTATCTAAGATTACACAGGAAATGAGGAAAGCCTTTCTCTCTATGAGACTGGATTTGAATACAATAGGGGCTAAGTTACTTCTAAGATACCCCTGCAAAGGGGTTGTTACCTTAAATCGTGATGTATATATATTTTATGCCCCAGAACAGCTTAGGGTATTCTTAGACTTAGAAAGAGGGCTTTTATAACCTCCTCTCCAAATGAGGAACCGGGTTTAAAGCATATACAGATCAATGGAAAGAGGGTTAAATGTTGTCTAGCACGCTAATGTGTTTGAGATATGTTATTATATCTTTTCCGCAATAACCTCCCATGATTTCTGTTCTCCTCTATTTTGTTTTCCTGAAAAAAGTTGTGGTCTAAATAATGGAAGATGCTTTTGTTATTTTCTTTTCTTGAGGTGAGAAAATATGTTACAGAAATTTCTGAGCAAAGCTTTCTTTGTAAAAGGTTTAAAAAAGCCAATAAAGAAAAAATTATAAAAAAAAAAAAAAAAGGATAGTCTCCGCCTAAGCTTGGAGTCTCCTCTCTGCCTCTGGTCTCTTGACTTTGTACTTTTGCCTGTATAAACTTGCCATTGATTTTTGGTCTTGTACACTTTCCTATATATCCTTGCCCTTGTTCTGTGCCTAGGTCCTACTCTGTCCAGACCCTGCTAGCCTTTCTGCCTTGCCTTTGTTTTGTCTTTGCCTTTTGTGGACATATCTTATCTACATGTATTTCGTGTTGTTTTCCTGTCCTGCCAGGCTTTCCTTTGATCTTCCTTGTCTATGTGTTTCTTATCTCTGCTCTTGTGCTGTCTGGGCCTTCCAGTGGCCCTGTTCCCTGTCAGTCTCCCAGTGGCCCTCCTGCTCCCTGCGGGTCTCCCAGTGGCTCTTCTGTTCTCTCTGAGCCTCCCAATGGCCCTTCTGTTCCCTGTGGGTCTTTCAATGGTCCTTCTGTTCTCAGTGGGCCTTAGTGGCCCTCCTGTCTCTGGTGGGTCTCCCTGAGGCCTCCTATGTTCTATCTAGGTCTCCTGGTGGCCTATTTCTCCTGTATATTGCTTGCCCTGCTCTTTGTTTCGGTCTTGCCTTTCTTTGTTCCTTGTCCTCCTTGGCTTGCCAGTACACTCTTTGTCCTGTGTGTACCCTGTTCCTGACCCAGTACACTGCTCTCCAGAAGACCTGCCAGCCACCAGCACCAGAGGACCCAATCTGAAGGGAAGGTAGCTGGTCAGGCAGAAGATCTACACTGGTCTTGCCTATTCTTGACCCCTGCATAAAATCACGACTGATTGCCTACTCCTGATTCCTGCTTCCCCCTGCCTCAAGGGTATAACCAAGTTGTCCAGCCCGGCCATGACTCAGAGCCCCCATCGGTTGCCACTGACACACAAGACTTCATCAGCACCATTCAAGCACAAGTCTATATCAGTGCCATCAAGCATAAATCCCTAGTGCCATCAACTGAAAAGTCTCTGGCACCATTGATGAATAAGTCATTGACACATCGGGCCTCGGAACATCAATCATAGATGCCTTTGCCCATTAAACCATTGGAAGCATTGATGTATCGTACTGCAAATCTTCGTACACAGCTATATGCTGGTCAGAGGCATGTTCTCTTCACTAGAGCAGAAGATATGATCCTCATTCCACCATCATTTACTACAGCACTCTCACCAATGAAACTGCTTTCAGAAGGTGTGCGTCTAGAAACACCAGATCCTATTTGCTTTCTAGTGCCTCTTATTTCCAATCAGTCACCAGCACAAATTCTACAAAGCCTGCAAGATGTGCAACATTCTATTCTAGTATCAGAAGAAGAAGATGTTCCACCACCTACATCAGGTCAGGGGTAATGTCAGCCACTTTATCAAGTAGCGGAGATGGTGAAGGATTTCTTTTCCTCATTAGTGGATAAGGAGAGGGAAACATACGATTCAACCTTTCCTTTCCAAGAAGCCATCTCTACTTCCATGAGAAAGAGTCCCAGAATCTACAATAAACATTGATTCTCCATTAGAATTACTGCAAGCGGCTTCTAGCTCATAACATTTTTGCTTACAACAGACTCTAGCCACTCTGAGAGTATGCACTAGGAGTTCTCTCCTCCAAGGTGACCAAGGATTCCTCCTCAGTCACCAGCTGCATTATTGGAGTCCTGGATCAGTGTTCCCACGCCTCTAGGCTCTGAGGAAGGAAATTCCCTCTGACCCCCTTTCAGAACCTCTATAACACTCGTCTCCCCTGGATGACCTTTCCTAGTTCAGGTTTCTGGACAAATTAGAAAAAGCTCTTGAAGTGAATGTATATAAGAGCAAAGACCCTCGTGCAGACATTTTAGGCTTCCTCCAGGTTCTGGAAGCTCCAGGAGATCCAGCAGTGATACCAGTTCATCATATCCTGTAAGAGTTACAAATGAAAAAGTAAATGGAAAAACCCCACTTCTTGGTAAAATTATGTTTCAAAGCTCCATGTGTAATCCACAGCTCATTAGTTCTATATGGTTCAGTACTTACACGACAGTATACAAAAAATGAAACTGTTTCTTCCATCCAATGATAGCAGAACTGCATATTCTCAGCCACTATTGGATACTGAAGAATGTATATACCTTCTACTTCAGTCTATGAAGCATTCAATATCACTTCACATTCCTTGTCGAACTCCATTACAGCGTGCCATTTGGTCTGGTTGAGAGCCAATGCCCTACGTGATGATGTCCTCAAAAGGTTAGTGGACATACCCTACCTCGGGGATAATCTTTTGGGAGATAAGTTGAGAGAAACAGTAGCTCAGATTAAGGAACAACATCTGGCAGAGCAGTCCCTCTCCAAGGGATCAGAACAGCAGTCTTCTGAAAGGTGTCCACTATGCTTTTAAAATACCTTATTTCCAGAGATGCCCCTTCCAGAGCAATAACTTCCAACTCATGCTTGGCAGCATGAACACTGTCAATCTAAAACAGCACAACAGACCAGTCCAAGCCTGGGCCCAGTTTCGAACACTCTTCAGACACAGCAATTATACTTTCTGGTAGAGAGAAAATCCACCAAGACCTAGAATGGTGCAAGATCACTAAAGACTGCTGGGTTCTCTGTGAAGTCTGGATATTGCTTGCATTTCTGGCTTCCTCACGGCTCAGCCTTCAATCTGGATTTGTTTCACTTGATACAGATCCACCGGGAAGTGGAATTGCTCCTTGAACAACAGGCAATAGAATTGGTGCCTCCCCAGATGCATGGCCAGGGGTTCTATTCCTGCTACTTCCTCATTCCAAGAATCAGGGGGACTGAGACCACTCTGGATTTCAGAAGCTTGAATATGCATATACTCAAGAAAATGTAAATTAATTCCCTCCACATAAGCCTTTCCTTCATACCGAAAGGGGAGTGTATGTGCGCTCTGTTGTGTTCTGCAGCCGCAACCCCCCTACCTCACCCTGCAGTGGTGGGCCACCATGGCCAGCATTGAGAAAAGCCGTGGAACTCAGGCCCATCTTGCCCTCGCACTGACGCGGGCCTCCGCGGTGGCTGCCGGCAGAGGAAGTGTCCCTGCTTCTCCCTTGCAGCGTTGGGCTGCCTTCCTCCATGGCCAGGATCCAAGATGGCCACCATAGGCACGAGGCCGCACCTCCTTACAGGATTTAAAGGGGCCTCGTCCTTCTAATTGACTTCACCTGTGCCTGATGGGCCAGGCACAGGGAAGTATATAAGGAGACTGTCCACAGCCATTCCTCGACTTGGCAACTTTGTTGTTTGAGTCTGCTTGCTTCAGTGAGTCCTCCGGGTTCCTTGAGTTTCTGATTCCTGCTTCTTCTTGGTGATCCTTCGGTGTGTGACTTCGGACTGGCTAGTGGTGATTCTTTGATGTGTGACCTCGGACTGGCAAGTGGCGATCCTCTGGTACTCGACCTTGGACTTCCTCCGGACCACCCGTCTTCAAGGGCCCACCTAAGTCACAGTGGCCTGGGTCACTATGGGCTCCTCCCGAGGGAACCACGGGCTTCCAGTGATGAAGATCCAGTTGGCCCTTGCACCGACCTCACAAGGTCCACCTAAGCCCCAGCGGCCCGGGTCCCTATGGGCTCCTCCCGGGGGGGACCGCGGGCTTTCCAGTGGCGAAGATCCAGTTGGCTCTTCTCCAATGCCATGCCTCTTCATCCTGTCAACCACCATCTCAGCCTTCAGCACTGTAGGCCAGCCAGCCCTGTCTTCTGCTCCGCCTCGCCACCCGATGGGGGAACCTAGGGAGCCATCTCCTAAGGTGATTCATCCTCCTGTCGGTCCAAGGGTTCACATCCTGATCATAACACGCTCTGGATCCAAAAGATGCTTATGCTCATATCCTCATCCACCCTTCCCATTGCCAATACCTATGTTTTATGGTGAATCATTCTAATTATTAATACAAGATGCTCTCCTTCGTCCTCTCAGCTACATTGAAAGTCTTCAAATGCCGAGCTGTAACAGCAGCTCATCTATGCTGTCAGGATATCCAGGCCTTTCCCTACCTGGATGACTGACTTGTGACAGCAAATTCCCAGGAAGCAGTTTTAACCTCCCTGGAAAAATCGATGTCTTTTATAGTCATTGCATTTTCTTGTGTATTTTAAGAAATCAACTTTGCTTCCATTCCAGAAAATCAAGTTCATTGGGGCCTGAATATATTCTTTGCAGGAGAGAGCTTTCCTTCCTTCAGATTGGGCTCAAATTCTCCAAGCATTGGCTTAAAGACTGTTGAACACATATCAATCAACTGCCAGAGAAGTGCTAGTTGTTCTTGGTCACATGACAGCAGCAATCAATGTAGTTTTGCTTACCCACTTTGCACATTCATCACCTACAATGGGGTCTTCATTTCTAATGTAACAGCTTACTCAGCCACTAACAATCAAAATACAGATTTCAATAGAAATGAAGCAGGCATTGATTGGTGGCTAGACCCCTTCATTTTACAAGAAGGGAACATTGCTGCATCAAGCTCCCCATCAAGTAACCTTAGTAACAGATGCGTTCACAAAGAGTTAGGGGGACCACACAGCCCCCTTTCAAACTCAAGAGATGTTGGTCTTTCTGGAGACAATTTCAAATCAATTTCCTTGAGTTAAGAGTGATAAGGTATGCTTTAACAACTTTCACTTGCCTCCTGTAAAGAAAGAACAATCTTGTCCAAACAGACAATCAAGTCACCATGTTCAATATGAACAAATAAGGAGGCACAGGATCTTGGACACTGTGCCAAGAAGTGATAAAAATCTGGAAGTGGGCATGCAGACATCATGCTGTACTGCAAGGACCTACCTTACCAGAATCTCCAACACGGCAGATTGCCTCAGCAGAATCTTTCTCCCATACAAATGGTCCCTTCAGCAATCCACAGCCAACAGACTGTTCAGTCTCTGGGGATTTTCAGCAATCGACCTATTTGCATCAGAATAAAACAGAAAACTAGAAAACTTTTGCTCCATTCTCCCCAGCATACTAAGATCTGCCCAGGATGTTTTTCTACTCGACTGGAATGCAGATCTCATGTATGCTTTTCCACCGATACCTCTGATAACCAGAATGGTGCAAAAAATACTGAAATATTGGGCCCATCTGATCCTCATAGCTCCAGCATGACCCAGACAAATCTAGCTCACTTATCTAGTACATCTTTATAGTCATCCTCCATTATCTCTTAGATCAGATTCATATTTGTAAACTCAAGAGAAGGGATGTTTATTTCATCCAAATTTTCCCTCCCTCAACTTGACAGCTTGGCTGTTAAATGCTCAATGATAAGACTATTCTTTACCTAAAACAGCTGAGGACATATTAGGGTCTTCAATAAAACTTCAAGTAGAAGAGCTTACAGTTTCAAATGGAAAAGGTTTTCCATATAGTGTCAATATAACAATTTGTATCTGTTCACATGCAAAACAAAAGAGTTACTAAATAATCTGCTCTGGCTTTCTGAATCTGGCCTTGCCATCTCATCAGTAAGAGTTCATCTCAGTGTCACAGAAGCTTACCATGTTCAAACCGAGTGTAAACCTATCTCCATTCATCCCTTAGTGTCAAGATTTATGAAAGGCTTGTGGGGTACTAAACCACCAATCGTAAAACCTCCCATTCCATGGGATCTAAATATGATACTAGCACAACTGATGAAGCCACCCTTTGAACCGTTGGAGACTGCCTTACTCAAATATCTAACAAGGAAAATATTCCTGGTTGCAGAAATTTCAGCCAAAAGAATCAGCAAACTTCAGGCTTTAGTTCATTATCCTCTTTATATGAAGTTCTAGTGTTCTTCACCCACCCAAAGATTCTACAAAAGGTTGTGTCAGCTTTCCAATTTAATCAAGCCATCATGCTACCTATATTCTTCCTGAAACCCCACGGACATGAAGGAGAAAAAGTCCTTCATACCTTGAAACGTAAACAGATCTTAGCTTACTACAAGAAAAAAAACTCAGTTTCATCGTCAGTCTTCTCAGCTATTCTTCTCTTATGGTGCTAGTAAATTGGGCATTGCAGTGGCCAAACGTACATTGTCTAACTGACTTAACAGTCTGAATTGTGCACTGCTATAGATTAGCAGGCCTACACATTACAGACACCATCAAGGCTCATCAAGTTAGAAACATGGCTGCATCACTGGCTCATCTGCAAGCTGTGCATCTTGAAGACATTTGCAAAGCTGCAACGTGGTCATCAGTAAACACTTTTACGTCCCATTATTGTCTGGACAATCTCTCAAAGTGACAGTAAATTCAGACAAGCAGTTTTGCATAGCCTGTACACCCAGTAGTCTATTCTCCATGGTGGGGTCTGGGTTGCTTATTCAATAAATGCTCCATTGTAACCCTCAGCTTGAGGCTCCCCACAAGTTATGTCTAATTCAGTTCTGATTATCAACAGAAAAAGCCAGTTTGCTTATCATAAATGGTATTTTCTGTAGATAGCAGGATGAATTAGCCAGCCATACAAAATACCTGCCTGCCTCTCTGGAAAGATGACTACCCAGTTAGATTTAGCTCCAAAATTGACTGAGATGGCTCATGAGACAACACCCAAGTGGGAATTCCCATACCTGCTCAGTAGAGCAAAAGCTCTACTAGCTTTGAGAGAGAGGTCCATTCAGTGTTACTGAATGATATAATCCACGTTATGGATAATTCATCTTGTTATCTATAGAAAAAACACTGTTTAGAATATCCAAACTTGCTTTTTTCACTGTGATTTTTATTTCATGTGCTTAACATTGTGAATAGCTCCCATCCCCCCAACCCGAGCTACTCCCACCTATATGAACTTAAGTAAATCAGAGGGTACTTCTGTGCAGATCCTTCCAGAACCCTATGCTGACATGACACTGACATATACAAAGTATAAATACATCAGGAACTAAAGGAAGGACAATTATAATAGCAGGAGGCTATGGCCACAAATAAAACCAACATACGATGGAAAATCTGGTCTAAACAGTGACTGAGAAAGAAATACTTTTATCATTTCTTAAAGAGCCATCATATCATAAAGTGCATAGACCATAATGTAGGATGTTCAATCCTCAATTTTAATCAGAGGTGCAAAGTCTGTGCTAATGTATTTTTTGAATATTTTTGTACGAAAAAGTCCAACAAATATGGCAAAATATTATTAAAGATGGTGATAGAGATGTGAATCGGAACCAGAATCGGTTTGGATTCCGGTTCCGATTCAGCTTGTCATGAAGTTCGGTATAGAAAAATGTTAAATAAATAAATAAATAAATAAATAAAATATGTGGGGTTTTTTTGCATTGGGCCCGATCGCGGTTTTGTTTATCAGCTGCGCCCGAGCGGATAAACAAAAAACCCACCCGACCCTTTAAAACTAACCCCTTAGCTTCCCCCACCCTCCCGACCCACCCCAAAAAACCTTTTACAGATACCTGGTGGTCCAGTGGGGATCCCGGGAGCGATCTCCTGCTCTGGGCCATCCTCCTGCTCCGTCGGCTGCCACTAATCAAAATGGCGCCGATGGCCCTTTGCCCTTACCATGTGACAGGGTATCCGTGTCATTGGCCGGACCCTGTCACATGGTAGGAGCACTGGATGGCCGGCGCCATCTTGTGCTCTTACCATGTGACAGGGGCTGACCAATGGCACCGGTAGCCCCTGTGACATAGTAAGGGTAAAGGCTATTGGCGCCATTTTGAATACTGGCAGCCGACAGTCCGAGTGCAGGAGGTCACTCCTGGACCCCCGCTGGACTTTTGGCAAGTCTTGTGGGGGTCAGAAGGGTCCCCCAAGACTTGACAAAAGCCCCTGGTGGTCCAGCGGGGCTCCGGGAGCGATCTCCTGCACTCGGGCCATTGGCTGCCAGTAATCAAAATGGCGCCGATAGCCTTTGCCCTTACTATGTCACAGGGGCTACCGGTGCCATTGGTCAGCTCCAGTCACATGGTAGGAGCACAAGATGGCGCCGGCCATCCAGTGCTCCTACCATGTGACAGGGTCCGGCCAATGGCACGGATACCCTGTCACATGGTAAGGGCAAAGGGCCATCAGCGCCATTTTGATTAGTGGCAGCCGATGGCCCGGGAGATCACTCCCGGGACCCCCACTGGACCACCAGGTACCTGTAAAAAGTTTTTTTTTTTGCGGGGGGGGGGGGGGGGGTTGGGAGGAGGGGGAAGCTAAGGGGTTAGCTTTAAAGGGTCGGGGTGGGTTTAGGGGTTATTTGTGTGCCGTTTTTCCCGCCCTCTCCCAAAATGATAAGGGAACCCCCACGATCAATATCGTGGGGTTTTCCTATCGTTTTGGGGGAGCCCCCGATTTCTGACGATTTTGAAAATATCAACGATATTTTTAATCGTCCAAAGCCCGATTCACATCCCTAGATGGTGAGATGAAAAATATTTTTCCATTCTCAATGCTCCAGGGCACACCATATTGAAGAGTTGTGTAAATCTCTATGGTCTTGAGGCAGATCCTCCTCCCCCAGTGCAGCATTGTTTGCCTTGCCAGGAAAAGACCTGAGCAGAAGTTCTAAGACTCCCTCATCAGTGCAGGCCAGAGCCACGGGGTTGATTCCATTTGGCCGCCCTGCATCAAAGAAAATGTGCTATCTGTTGCTGAAGCTGTTGGGAGTACACAATGAAAAAACATAAGCATTCAAAGCACAGTGTATCAGAGCTGTAACCATCGATGCAACCATCATTGGAAGTGTCGGTGCAAACTGTGTCAACTTACGTGGTGCAATCTGCATTAAGATGCTCAATGCAGGATCCTTTCATGTACTCGATGCATGGTGCAACGAAGTACTCAATGCACGGTGCATCAACATGCTTGGCTCACTATGTACTGACAAACTTGATGCGCAATGCATCAAAACAATTAATACGCGGTGTATCAAAGCGATCTTAGTATGATGCATCAAGGTACTAAACATCACTTGGACATTTGATGTAGACCGCATGAAAGCAGACCACATTGGCACCCTGAATGCATGGTGCTCTGTACCGAATTGATGCATTCTGCATCTTCAGCACTCTGGCTCCTCAATGCATCCAGATTCCTGCACTTGAGAGTGCATGGCACAGAAATGATGCAACTGGCACTTCCATCAATGCAGCATCGACTGGATTCATTGATGTGAACAAAACTTCATTCATCGAAGCAAACCAAGTCAAAATCTTCAAAATCATCAAAACATGCTATCTGTTAAAGCTTTAATTATACAAGTTTCTCTACCAACAAGCTGTATGTGACCCATCCTAGGTCGATGGGGGAAGGGGGAGGTTTACCTCGCCCTCCTCCAATTATCAGAGCATTTTCCCTGGTGGAAGGGTTACAACCTGAAAAACTAGGACCTATATGTTCCATACTTCTGCTTCCTTCTGGCCAACCACAGTCTCAGAAGCAGGAACCAATCCTGGTATTGAAAGAGGATGTACCATCATCTACTGTGGGTCAGAGGCCTTATAAATCTCTGGATCAAATCATGAATCTGGTTAAAAGTTTCTTTGCTGTCCTTTCCAAATAGTTGAAGGACTCTCTTCAGCCTGTTCTTCAAACCCAGCAATTCCACCTAGTGGAGTCCCAGTTTTGCCCATAGGGCTAGAGATTTCCTTAGAGCCAATTCTTCAGCTTTCTTTTTCATCCCACTCCATTGCAGCTGAATTTAGCAGATCAGAAGTAATGGACTGCTTGGCACCACTTCTGCTTCTGACAGAGGAACCACCTAATTATTCCTCTTCTTCTTTATACTCCTGGGTGAGTGAGTTCAGATGATTTGATAGGCATCCCCTCCAAACCACTGCCAGAGCCACCAGACTATACATTGTCTCCGGAAGACCTCTTGTACTCAAAGCTCATTGAGAAGATGGGGATAGCCCTAGGTGTCCATGTTCATAGGAACATAAGAAATTGCCATGCTGGGTCAGACCAAGGGTCCATCAAGCCCAGCATCCTGTTTCCAACAGAGGCCAAACCAGGCCACAAGAACCTGGCAATTACCCAAACATTCGTAAGGATAAACATTCCCACTCTTAGGTGCTGGGGCTTCTACAAATTCTTTCTACTCCATCTGAATCATTGGCATTATTTGTCCACACCATTCTTAATGCTTTACAGATGAGAATGTGAAAAATGCCCATTTCCGGCATACTGACAGTGAGAAAACTGGACCTATAGAGTTCAACAATTTCCAGGGTTTGGTGTTGTTCAATTGCCACACTATTTAATGCTAGTCAAATCCACTATGAAAAAGACAAAGACGACATGTATTTATTCAAGTTTCTAGATCACTTTGGCAAGAAAATATTCAAGCTTCCATGCTCACTGTGCGCATTACTATTCACCAATTCTATAAGGTACACTATATATATATATGACTGTCTCCAAAAGCTGAAGCGTTTTCTCCAATCTGAAGAAGGACCGTCAAGCTATCCTCAACCATTCTTGAGCACAGAACATTCTGCTACCTCCTCCACTCAGTCCATGAATCTATTCATTTAATTTCATGATCATTCTCATCACTGAAGCTCGTTGCATGGCTTGGCTTCAAGCCAGAATCATGCGGAAGGATGTTCATGAAATGCTAGCAGATCTCCTCTGTCTCCATGATAATCTCTTTTAGAGAAAAGCTTTGAGAGATAATCACAAAGACAAAAGAACAAAACATGGCAATTCAATCCCTGTAAACAGGCTTTGAATAACCATCCACACCAAGACAGTCCTTCTATCATTATAAACAACCTTATTTTCACAGGTGCCTCTTCCAGACTTATCAGCAATACCATCTGTAGACTCGCTGTCAGCCTCTGTCCACCAAGCCTAGACAAAAGGCATGACATCAGCCATAAGCCACTCAACCAGCCCAGCCTAAGCCTGGGTCCTGTTTTTGATCTCGTCAAACAATAATATTCCCAAATAGTTAACTTTGCCCCAATACTTTTAAAAATCGGAGAAAGTTCTTTTTTACTCAACGCACAATTAAACTCTGGAATTTGTTGCCAGAGGATGTGGTTAGTGCAGTTAGTATAGCTGTGTTTAAAAAAGGATTGGATAAGTTCTTGGAGGAGAAGTCCATTACCTGCTATTAAGTTCACTTAGGGGCGGATTTTAAAAGCCCTGCTCGCGTAAATCCGCCGGCGCGCGCGAAGAGCCCCGGGACACACATAGGTCCCGGGGTTTTTGGAAGGGGGCGTGTCAGTGGCGTGTCGAGGGGGCGGGGACCCAATGACGTGGCGTTTCGGGGGCAGGGCGGGCGTTTCGGGGGCGTTGCCGCGCCCTCTGGAACTGCCCCCGGGTCGAGTCTCGGCGCACCAGCAGCCCGCTGGCGCGCGTGGATTTACGTCTCCCTCCGGGAGGCGTAAATCCGTGGATAAAGGTAGGGGGGGTTTAGATAGGGCCGGGGGGGGGGGGTGGGTTAGGTAGGGGAAGGAAGGGATGGTGAGGGGAGGGCGAAAGACAGTTCCCTCCGAGGCCGCTCTGATTTCGGAGCGGCCTCGGAGGGAACGGTGACAGGCTGCGCGGCTCGGCGCGCGCCGGCTGCCCAAAATCGGCAGCCTTGCGCGCGCCGATCCAGGATTTTAGAAGATACGCAGGTATTTTATAAAATCCAGCGTACTTTTGTTTGTACCTGGTGCGCAAACAAAAGTACGCGAACGCGATTTTTTTAAAAATCTACCCCTCAGAGAATAGCCACTGCCATTAGCAATGGTAACATGGAATAGACTTAGGGGTAGATTTTTAAAAAAAGCGCGTTCGCGTACTTTTGTTTGCGCACCAGGCGCAAACAAAAGTACGCTGGATTTTATAAGATACGTGCGTAGCCGCACATATCTTCTAAAATCCTGGATCGGCGCGCGCAAGGCTGCCGATTTTGGGCAGCCGGCACACCGAGCCGCGCAGCCTGTCACCTTTCCCTCCGAGGCCGCTCCGAAATCGGAGCGGCCTCGGAGGGAACTTTCTTTCGCCCTCCCCTCACCTTCCCCTCCCTTCCCCTACCTAACCCACCCCCCCGGCCCTATCTAACCCCCCCCCCCACCTTTATCCACGGATTTACGCCTCCAGGTGGGAGACGTAAATACACGCGTGCCAGCTGGCTGCTGGCGCGCCGAGACTCGACCCGGGGGCTGTTCCGGAGGGCGCGGCCACGCCCCCGAAACGCCCCGGGCCGAA
The DNA here is from genome assembly GCF_901001135.1 of Rhinatrema bivittatum. Lineage (NCBI taxonomy): Eukaryota > Metazoa > Chordata > Amphibia > Gymnophiona > Rhinatrematidae > Rhinatrema > Rhinatrema bivittatum. Next base: position 125,850,373 of record NC_042622.1, on the reverse strand, counting down.
ACCATGCCCCGGTCCCGCCCCCGAAACGCCACGCCATCGGGTCCTGCCCCCTCGACACGCCCCCGACACGCACCCTTCCAAAAACCCCGGGACCTACGCACGTCCCGGGGCTCTGCGCGCGCCGGCGGCCTATGGAAAATAGGCGCGCCGGCACGCAAGGCCCTGCTCGCATAAATCGGGGCGGATTTACGTGAGCAGGGCTTTTAAAATCCGCCCCTTCGTTTTTGGGTACTTGCCAGGTTCTTATGGCCTGGATTGGCCACTGTTGGAAACAGGATGCTGGGCTTGATGGACCCTTGGTCTGACCCAGTATGGCATTTTCTTATGTTCTTATGTTCTTATCCGTTTCAGTTTGGGGCAGAATCCAAATTTTCCTGGATAGATGACACCCTGTAAATAAGGACCTTTGGGTCCTCCAATATTGCAAGCTGGGTACCGGTTGTGTTTCCTCCAGCTATCACCTTTTCCATATTGTTTTGTGCTTCAGCCGGTTCTATCCCATTTACCACAGCTCCGCCTGGAATTTCAGTCACTCCTGTAGCTGCGGGAAATAGAGCCCCTACTTGTGTCTCAATATGCACAGGGCTTTTACTACAGGTTCTTTGTCATCCCCAAGAAATCAAGAGGATTGCAGCTTATTTTTGATATGAGACATCTGAATAAACACTTGCTTTGAGAGAAATTCAAAATTAACTCCCTCAGCATGATTCTATCATACATTCAGAAGGGCGAATAGATATGCGCCTTGGAACTCACGGATGCTTACCTGCATATATCCATCCAACCGTTTGCATTGGTTGCTACCTTCGATTCAGGTGGATTCTTCTCACTCCCAATACAGAGTACTCCCATTTGGTCTCAGGCTGCCCAGAGAGTCTTCACCAAATGCCTGGCTGCTCTAGCAATACATTTACAATACCAGGGGATTCAAGTCTTCCCTTATCTAGACAGCTGGCTAATCAAAGCAAGATCTCAGGAGAAGGTGATTGAATCTCTGCATAAAACAATCTCTGTCCTGTATAGCTTAGGATTTCTAATCAACTTAGAAAAGTAGAATCTAGTGCCCTCTCAAAGACTAAAATTTATAGGGGCATGGATAGACTCAATGCAAGAAACAGTGTTTCTACCTTCGGATCGAGCAGAAATCATACTTGCTAATCTGCAAGTTGCTCTCTTCTTAGTGATCAACAGTGAGATCTTTTCTGATTGTAGCAGGACAAATGGCAGCAGCTGTCCATGTTGTTCCACTGACCTTTCTACATATTTGATACCTTCATTGGGGTCTACATTCCCAATGGGATCAACTAACCAAGCCATTTTCCAATGCAGTCCAGATTTCTTGGGAGATGGCTCAGGATCTGAGATGTTGGCTACAACCCCATGTTCTTCGAGATGATGTATCCCTTCATCATCTTTCTTACTGAATAACACTGACAAAGGACTCCTCAACAAAGGGATGGGGTGCTCACGTTGGATCTGGTCAGAGCCAGGGCATCTGGTCTTCCGAGGAAAGTCAATATCAAATCAATCTGCTGGAGCTAAGAATGCTCATGCACTTTTGTCAGATAAAGAACATAATGATTCAGATCAACAATCAAGTAGCCATATTTTTTGTCAACAAACAAGGGCGTGTCGGGGGCATGTCTAAAATGATGCGGCATTTTGGGGGCGTGATGCGGCATTGTGGGGGCGGGGCCGGGGGTGTGGTCGAGGCCTCCGGACCATCCCCCGGTTCGGGTGATCACTTGCCAGCAGCCCGCTGGCTCGCGTAGATTTACGTCTGCTTTTAGCAGGCATAAATCATGAAACAAAGGTAAGGGGGGGGGGGGGGGTTAGATAGGGTCGTCTGTTGGGCTGGGTGCTGCTAAGTGATGTAGAGTCTTGGGATGCTGGAGAAGGCACCGGTGGAGGCTCCAGCATTCTTTATAGAATCTGGGTGAGGATGCTGGTGAAGTTATTTATAGACATTGCCTCTGTGGTGAGTGTTTGTATGTGAGCTGCTGTTTAGTCACGCATTTTCTGGGTCTGTCCATTGACAGCCCTCCTAAGGCACACTAGTTCTGACCGTATGTGGTGTAGATAGACATCATGGCTCCTTTCCAGCCAGTCCAGCTGCTTGTACATTGAGGCCTCACCTGGTGCCGGTGGTTGTGCCGGAGCTGGTGCCAGAGCTGGTGCTGGTGCTGTTCCGGTCATGAGTGGAGTGGAAGTTTGAGCCTCTAAAGTGGCTTGAGGGGGCTGGTAGGCTGCTCCGTCTCATTGTGTGCTGCCTTATGCTGGCCATGTAGTGTGCTGGAGCAAGGTTGCACTGTCTCTATTATGTTGTGGTTTGCCACCTTGGTCTTTAACTGGGCCTTTATGCCCTGGTATCTGTGAGCCATCTGGTCCCATTACGTTTTGAGATTGCCTAGGTGATGGTGCACCAGATCTGGCACTTGGCGATCATACACCAGATCTGGCCCTTGGCTGCCCTCAAGGTCTTGGCCACATGATTGCTGAACAGCATGGCATAATTTTCCAGGACCCCGGCGATGATCATTTCGTTGTCCTCCAGGCTGAACTTCAGTGCCCTGAAATGAACACGCCCTGCTGCCTGGCTGCCTGAAGGGGGTGCCATTTCCACTTATGGAGAGGTGTCCTGCCTTTCCTCACTCTCACTCTTGCTCCCACTCCTCTCCCCTCCCTTACTTCCCCCCTACACCTGTGCTACCGACTCCCCTCCCCTCTGCCCTCTCTATCCCTAGCCTGTCATCTTCCTCCCACCGGACTTGTCTTCTTATCCCTTTCCCTCTCCTGCCTCCTCCTATCCCTTGCCCCCTCACTATCTCTACTCTTGTCCCTGTCCCTACTCCTCCTCTTTTCCCTAGCACTCCTGCTCTCATCCTCCCTCCTCTTCTCTTCCCTCCTCCCCTCCAATCCTCATGCCTCTCCTCTCCTTTCCTCTCTTCCTCTGCCTCTCATGCTCCATCCTCTCCACTCCTCAACATTCCTTCTCTGCCTCACCATCATGCCTCACCACTCCTTCTCCGCCTCACCCAAACACAAAGACAGACAGACAAAGGGACAAAATAACAAAAACTTTCACACACTCAGATCAAGAAGATAGACCAAGGGAAAGAGAAATAAATGAGAAACAAGCCACAGAACACCGCATTCAGAAATCGCTAACTACCTCCAATCAACTACACCTATTCACCTACTCTCCTCTCCTCCCTCCAAACCCTCAAAGAGGCAGCTACAGGGAGCCGATATATATAAACTAGAAAAATAACGTACCACGCACTAATCAACACATGCCACATAAAATGATGTGTGAGATGCCCTGAGCAAGCTATGCACAAATGGGTAGATTTTAAATAGGCTGTGCGCATAAAATCTGTCCTTTACGTGTGTGGCCGGGCCTTGCACATGCCGAGCCTATTTTCCAAAAGACCCAGCCATGCGCGTAAAGGCTAGTAGGTGCAGAAGTGCTGGCCTTTCTGGAAGGGGTGGGCCTGGGGGCATGTTCTGGGCTGGAAGGGGCAGGTTGGGGGGGGGGGGGGGCCGGGACAGCGCCATTCATCGCTCTGCCGGCATGCACAACTTACTTCAGGTCGGGCCGTGAAATAAGTTGGGAAACAAGAAAAAAGGTACAATTTAGCGGTTGGGAAGGAGAGGGGAAGGGGAAGGGAGGTTAGGGTAGGGGATAGGGATGCGTCACTGTGCGTAATTGCCAAAATCTACCCCCACCCCCTTGTGCACGCCACTCGAAAATATGTGCGTGTATTACAAAATTTGTCACGTATGTGCGTGCGGCCCAATGATTTTATAACATGTGCGCGCCGGAGTGAGCATGTTATAAAATCAGCGGGTCCATGTGCGCATGCCGGGAAGCGTGCACACATGGACGCTCACGCGTAGGTTTAGAAATCTACCCCTAATTGCCTATGCAATGTGGTAAACAGGAAATTTGCCTAACCATGCCCTTTTTTTTTTTTTTTATTGCAGGCGCTATTTATGCTATATTTATAGCAATTTGATGAATCTAGGCCTACGAAAGCTTTTTTAACAGCCAAGATTTCTGAATCAATGAATAAGCCTAGAGAAACTTTTTTTGTTCTCAGGTTGTTAAATATTAATGCTTCAAATATTCTTAGGCCATCGGTGCAATACAGTGAATCATTTATCCATTTTTTCACTGACAAGGTGGCTAAGCTGTCAAACTCAATACAACAAACCTGCCTCCCTGTGCCACTGACTGAATCTTGCTGAGTGGAGTTTCAACAAATGGTACCCAGTGAGGTACAGGCTATTTTGTCAATTATACATGCCACCACTTGCCTGCTAGATGCCTGCCTGTCATTATTGTTTCACTATGCAAGGAATGGTATAAGCAAGCTTTTAGCCAGTTGATAAATGCCTTATTGAGTGAGGCTTCATTTCCAGCATTTTATAAAACAGCAGCTTTAAAGCCACTGCTTATGAAACTCCACCTCAATGTTGAGAGCCTTACTAACTTTCATCCTGTAGCTAATCTCCATTTTCTAGGAAAGGTGATTGAGAAGACTTTTGTATCCCAACTGTTTGATTCTTATAGGATAAGAGGCACCTTGACACCTATCAATTGGGATTTCAATAGGGCCACAGTAAAGAAACTGTTCTGGTGACAATGATAGATGACCTCCGAATGTGTAGGGACAGAGATGAGAATAACTTACTTGGGCTACTCGACATTAAATTGACTTTTGACACATTCAACCATGACAAGCTACAGGCAGTGAGCTTTAGGGGGAAGTTCTGGTTAAAAGACAGGAAACAGAGAGTAGGATTAAATGGTCAATTTTCTCAGTGGAAAAGGGTAAACAGTGGAGTGCCTCAGGGATCTGTACTTGGACCGGTGCTTTTCAATATATATATACATGATCTGGAAAGGAATACAACAAGTGAGGTTATCAAATTTGCGGATGATACAAAATTATTCAGAGTAGTTAAATCACAAGCAGACTGTGATACATTACAGGAGGACCTTGCAAGACTGGAAGATTGGGCATCCAAATGGCAGATGAAATTTAATGTGGACAAGTGCAAGGTGTTGCATATAGGGAAAAATAACCCTTGCTGTAGTTACACGGTTAGGTTCCATATTAGGAGCTACCACCCAGGAAAAAGATCTAGGCATCATAGTGGATAATACTTTAAAATTGTTGGCTCAGTGTGCTGCAGCAGTCAAAAAAGCAAATAGAATGTTAGGAATTATTAGGAAGGGAATGGTTAATAGAACGGAAAATGTCATAATGCCTCTGTATTGCTCCATGGTGAGGCCGCACCTTGAATACTGTGTACAATTCTGGTCGCCGCATCTCAAAAAAGATATAGTTGCGATGGAGAAGGTACAGAGAAGGGCAACCAAAATGATAAAGGGGATGGAACAGCTCCCCTATGAGGAAAGGCTGAAGAGGTTAGGGCTGTTCAGCTTGGAGAAGAGACGGCTGAGGGGGGATATGATAGAGGTCTTTAAGATCATGAAAGGTCTTGAACGAGTAGATGTGACTCGGTTATTTATACTTTCGAATAATAGAAGGACTAGGGGGCATTCCATGAAGTTAGCAAGTAGCACATTTAAGACTAATCAGAGAAAATTCTTTTTCACTCAACGCACAATAAAGCTCTGGAATTTGTTGCCAGAGGATGTGGTTAGTGCAGTTAGTGTAGCTGGATTCAAAAAATGTTTGGATAAGTTCTTGGAGGAGAAGTCCATTAATGGCTATTAATCAATTATACTTAGGGAATAGCCACTGCTATTAATTGCATCAGTAGCATGGGTTCTTCTTAGTTTTTGGGTACTTGCCAGGTTCTTATGGCCTGGATTGGCCACTGTTGGAAACAGGATGCTGGGCTTGATGGACCCTTGGTCTGACCCAGCATAGCAATTTCTTATGTTCTTATGTTCTGCAGTATTTTGTTTGACCCTTTCCAATCTGTGTCAGTACAATCGTTTAGATCTCATCCCTGTCCCTGACCCTAATCGTTCTAGAGTCCCACAAGGTTCCGTACTTTCACCCTTTTTGCTTAATCTAGGGCCAGCTGTTATGCTGTTTCAATATCAGCTATTAACTGTATGCCGACGACATACAGTTGCTCATTCCATTGGGAGAGGAATCTTCACTGGCTTTATAGAATTTAGCACCTGATTTACTAAGGCTTTACTCCTATTCTATGTCTATGGGAAAATGCTTAATAAATGAGAGCCTTCATTTGTTGCTTGAAAGCCCTTGATTCTTGGCACACAAAAACTCTCTGACTAAATTTTGCAGACAGATTCTGTGGGTTGAGGAAAACAGTTCAGAAAGATTGCAGTCTGTCCTGGTACAGGGACAGCTAGCTATCCCAGTAACTCTTCAGGTCAAGAGTCTAGAAATCTTGCTGGACAATAATTTCTCTATGCTTGTTCAAGTCCATAAAGTTGTGACTTTAGCTTTTCTTCATTTTGCCTTATAAAAGAGGCCCATTCTTTCTTGAGCAAAGCTCACTTACGGGCAGTTCTTTCTTCCTTGGTACTTATAAGACTGGACTACTGTAACAGTTTGCTGGTTTTTTTAACCTAAACTCATTTCTGCTGTCTTAACTGGTTCAAATGCTCTTGCATGTGGCATTTGTAATGTGAAATATAGAGATCATATAACTCCAGTTTTATGTGATTCTCTTTGGCTATCAATTATGTAATGAGTCACATTAAAATTGCTTGCCTGACATTTAGGAGTGAATTTTCCAAGATTTACTTGGGGTTTGTGCATGTGTCGACAGAATATATGCATATAAGGCCAGATTTTAATAGATACGAGTGGGCATAGATTTGTGCGCGCAACCCGGCGCGCACAAATCTACACCCGCTTTTATAATATGCATGCGCAATCACACGCATGTTATAAAATCCAGGGTCGGTGCACGCAAGGGGTGCATCTTGCGCAAGCCATGTCCTAGGGGAGCCCCGATGGCTTTCCCCGGTCCCTCCAAGGCCGCTCCGAAATCGGAGCGGCCTCAGAGGGAACTTTCCTTCCGCCCCCCCACCTTCCCCTCGATTCCCCTACCTAACCTGCCCCCCAGTCCTATCTAAACCCCCCTTACCTTTGTTTAGTAAGTTGCGCCTGCCTCTGGGCAGGTGTAGGTTGCACGTGCCGGCCAAGTGCCGGCGTGCGATCCCCCGGCACAGCTGCTGTGCCAGAGGCCTCGGTCCCGCCCCCACTCCACCCTCTCTCTGCCCCTTTTTTCAAGCCCCGGGACATACGTGCGTCCCAGGGCTTGCGCGTGACGCCGGGCCAATGCAAAATAGGTTCGGCGCGCACAGGAGCGGGTATTCGCGGTTACGTGTGTAACCCTTTTAAAATCCGCCCCATAAGTAGCATTTGTGTGGGCCATGTATGTATTCAGAAGGTTGCAAGTACGTGTGTATTTCTACTGCCACATGGAGAAAAAGGGCATTATGAGGGCATTCGGGGGTAGAGTCAGAATGTATGCGCATAGTGACATATTTTATATGCAGAGTAAGTACATAACTTATCAAACACACATGCATGATTTTACACTTGTTAATCAAGTTGAGAAATTAAATCTAACTTCTCTTTTGTCTACAGTTTTTGGGTGGGAGGGCAAATGGTGAACAGGTGGAGGGTCTGAATCCACTGCTGGGGTTCTCGGTCAATTGGTGCTTGGAAGTATGCGCACAAGTATTTTCATAAGCAAGATACACGTGTACATCAGTCAACTTTATAAAATACCTGCCTCCATGCACAAACTGAGGGTTATTATGTGCACCTTACAATTATTTTGCACAGAAAATATATGCATGCACCTTCATTGATTTAGATGTTTGTCTATAAGACTTAGGACGAGGCACATTATTTCACTGTTTATGGAGTTGTCCCAAACTGCAAATTTTCTGGAAAAATATGTTATGCACGATTTGGGATTAATTTTGGGTAAGGCTGCATGTTATTCTCCAGAATTTTGTGTTTTAAGCCATTTGGGTAAGCACATAGGGGTAGATTTTCAAAGGGGTACGCGCGTAAGATACGAGCGTACCCCCCGAAAACCTACCCTAAACCCCCCTGTGCGCGCCGAGCCTATTTTGCATAGGCTCGGTGGCGTGCGCAAGCCCCGGGACGTGCGTAAGTCCCGGGGCTTTGCAAAGGGGGCGTGTCGGGGGCATATCGGGTGGGAGGAACGAATTTCGGCACGTGGCGGGAGGCGTGTTGGGGGCATGACGTCGGCCCGGGGGCATGGTCGAGGCCTCCGGACCAGCCCCCGGGTCAGGTGATGGCACGCCAGCAGCCCACTGGCACGCAGATTTACACCTGCTTTCGGCAGGTGTAAATCTGTCAACAAAAGGGGGGGGGGTTTAGATAGGGCCGGGGGGTTCGGTTAGGTAGGGGAAGGGAGGGGAAGGTGAGGGGAGGTGGAAGGAAAGTTCCCTCCAAGGCCGCTCCAATTTCGGAGAGGCCTCGGAGGGAACAGGCAGCGTGCACCGGGCTCGGCGCGTGCAGGTTGCACAAATGTGCACCCCCTTGCGCGCGCCAACCCTGGATTTTATAAGATACGCGTGGCTACGCGCGTATCTTATAAAATCCAGCTTACTTTTGTTCGCGCCTGGTGCACGAACAAAAGTACGCGCATGCGTACATTTATAAAATCTACCCCACATTGACTGCAAAATTTCATAGATTGTTATTGATCAAAACCTATTTACATGCAAAAAAACAAGTTGACTCTGGTTGAAAGATCGTGCCCCTTTTTCTGACTGGAAATCTCAATGCTCAATATGATGTATATGGAATACTGCTGGACTCTTAGGAGATCTGCTAGAGACTACACCATCTTCAATCAAATCTGGACCTCTTTAATTGAAGTTTTGCCAGAGGAATATTGTAAATTATTCAAGAGGCATGAAAGCCAGCAACATTCTGCCCAGATATAATATGCTTGGTTGTGGGACTTTGTTTTTTCTTTTTGTGTTTTCCTTGTTGAATATGCTTTTTCAGGTTGATTGCATGGGTTACATGCAAAATGTATTGGCTTTTCTGTTCAAAGATGAGATTGTGCATTTCTATGTGTTATGTTACTTTTTGCCAATAAAAAAGTTAACCCATATATGCATGTACTTTTATAAAATAGGTATTATTTATTTATTTTTTATTTTTTATTTTTATATACCGACATTCTTACATCCGATGTAAATCATGCCGGTTTATATTAAACAGAATAGCAGGAAATAAATTTCCATAGTTTAATACAATGAACATTTCTAATTAAAATTGTTAACAAGCGAAAAGAAAAGGTAAAGAATTGGTTAAATTACAGAAAAATATAAAAGATTTTTTTTTTTTTTTTTTAGAAGCACAAGGGTTGCACGAAGGGGTGCACAAAGGGGAGAGCCCCTTTGTCGTGCGGCGCCTGATGGTGAGGCTCTCTTCAACCGTCGCCGGGGCTCCCAGTGACGTCAGGGGGGGCGTGGTCACACATCGCATCGCAGTTATTCATTTCCCTCACCTTCTGCTGTTGGTTCCGTATCTTTTTTCCCCCTGCCATTGAGTTTGGTGTTCAGTTTTCGCGGGGGCCCAGGATGGAGGGTGGCCTCCCTGCTCGCCGGCGCCTGATGGTGAGGCGCTCTTTAACCGTCGCCGGGGCTCCCAGTGATGTCAGGGGGGGGCGTGGTCACACATCGCATCGCAGTCATTCATTTCCCTCACCTCCTGCTGTTGGTTCCGTATCTTTTTTCCCCCTGCCATTCCGTTTGGTGTTCAGTTCTCGCGGGGGCCCAGGTATATCAACTATGTGGATCCCTGCATAATAAAAATGTGTGCATTCTGAAACATACCCAAGTAATTTGGGGGAAGAGAAAAGCAGTATTTTATAAACTGTGTGGCTGTGGCCACATAGTTAATAAAATATATGTTGAGTTATGCACACTACTGAAAATTATTCTTCACTGAGGAAGGGGGCTTGGATTCTATATCATCTCCGGACAGCCTCATTTGCTTTTTTGGAAAGCTCATAGATGAGATATCTACAAGATCAACCCTCCTGATCAGCTTGTGTCTTGAGATGGATAACAATAGGCTGTTAAGACATTAATTTAAAAATAATAATGTATTATTTTGCAGAAAGGCTTTTCATGCCCAAGTCTGTAGGTATTGGCTCTGGACTACTGTTTTTCTTAAAATTCCCTGTAAGTGTGTGATTAATATTAAAGGAAATAAGTTTGTCTTTTTAGACCCAATATATTTAGAACAGTTTCTTCAAAATAAAAATATAAGTTTATAATGTGCTAACTCCTTGTATGAGCATATTGTGAGTCAGCTAATAAGATGCACTGGACACTTAATTATCTTATTTTGCCTTTGACTATTATTGTGTTTTATTGTGTTTTCTTCTTCCCCTTATATTGTGGGCTACGCTTCATTCTGATTGTTTAGCAATTTATCTTTTTTCATTTTGCTTTCTATTTTTATATATTGATGTTTTCTTGATTGTTGTGTCTGTTGGGTCATGAATAGAGTGGTGGACCCCTGGTCGTAACTAGAGATGCCTCCTCCCACTGGTTAGGACCCTGTGGGGACTAGCTACGATAGGCTGGCTGCCACTGTAAGAGAGACAGAGTAAAACAAGTCTTTATTGTACAGCAGGTGATGGGTAACTTCTGAGAAGCCTAAGGAGCAGGAACAATCCGGAGAACTGGATACTCACTCGGAGCTGGAGGCGAGAGCTGAGTTAGTACTTCCACGTCATGCGCCCTATACAGCCGAAGCTGGCTGGTCACAGACCACGCAGGTAGGCGCGCCCTACACAGCCAGTCTGGCTGGTCACGGACCACGATTAGTGGTTCCCTGCTCAGTAAATATAGGGAGGAGAGATGCTGATGTTGAAGGCCCTTTGAGGAGATGAAGAAGACGAGGACTTAGAATGATGAAGATCCTTTGAAGAGATGAAGAAGAAGAAGAATTGGAATGATGAAGGCCCATGAAGAGATGAAGAAGACAAAGACTGAGTCGGTAATTCTACTTCATGCGTCCTATTCAGCTGATGCTGGCTGGTTGCGGACCACACCGGTTGGTGCACCCTACTCAGACAGTCAGGCTGGTCGTGGACCACATTTTGTGGTTCCCTACCCAGGAACAGGAGACAGCTAAGCAGAGTCCTCCGAGAGAAGTGATGCAGGATAACCGGAGCTGGATAGGCACTCGAGGAGCGAGTACCTAGGAGTAGGGGTCTTGTCTACTTCTTCTCCTGGAAGAAGTAGACAAGACCCCAGAGGAGCAGGTGTCTAGGTTAGTTAGCTTCTACCTGCCCTCTGGGGTTTAACTATTAGAGTAGCAAACCTGAAGTCCTTGCTAACTCAAGGAGTAGAACACAGGAAGAGGTTTAAATAGCCCTTCCTGGGTGACGTCATCAGTAGGCCGGCTCAGGGTTTCCCGTCCTGGGCCCTTTAAAAGTGTAGAGAAGGCGCGGCCCCACACCTAAGGAGGTGGACTGCAGGACCCTGGAAAGTGGCACCCCTGCTGCTGATGACGCAGACGCCGAGCAGGCTGCAGGAGAGGGCCTCGGTGTGGAGGCAACTTCCTGCCGCAAACAAGGAGCTGGGGATGGCTTCAGCCACCTAGAAATATCCGCGGCAGCCTCCAGACCGGGACGCGGAGCCCCGGGTCGGCCTCCTGGGTTTCTTGGGCATCCGACTCTCCCAGTTACGCTCTTGGAGATGGTGGTCGATTTGGCCTGTCAAGTCTATAAGGTCCTCAAGAGAGGAAGGGAGCTCTCCTGCAGCCAACTCATCCTTCAGCTGTGAGGAAAGTCTATCCAGGTAGATGGCTTGCAGGCAGTCTTCCTGCCAAGTGAGCTCGGAAGCCAAAATCCGAAACTCGACTGTATAGTCGAAGAGATTTCTTTGACCTTGACAAAGATGTAATAAACTGGTGCTTGCTACCGCATACCGCCCAGGATCATCGAAAGTCTGTCGAAACACAGCCACGAACTGAGACAACTCCCTTAGAAGGGAGTCTGAGTGTTCCCACAGGGGGGAGGCCCATGACAGTGCCTTCCCTTCAAGGTGAGATAAGATGAAGGTGACTTTGGTCAATTTGTCCTGGAAGGGGGAGGGCTGCAGAGCGAATTGCATATAGCATTGGTTAATGAACCCTTTGCAGCGTCTGGAGTCACCATTGAAGCATGGGGGTGCTGGTAGGGCTAACAAGCTCGAGATACCGATGGTGATGGCTGTGGATGAGGAAGAGCCGGGATAGAAACTGGATTGTTGGTGAGGGCATCAAGCCGGGTGTGAAGACAATCTATGGAGGAGGCCAAGGCCTCAAGAAACTGCTGAATGTTCTTGTACCTTGGATGCCAGGCCTGGGATGGCCTGGAGGGCACACAGCTCCACCGAGTCAATGGCCTTTGCAACCTGTTGCGTTAGAGGTGAACCCTTGGGCCGAAGTGGGGTTGATGCAACCTGTAGGTAAGGACCTACTGGTCCCCAACATCGGCAGGTGGAGTGGGCTGAGAAGCAGAGGCCACTGGAGCTTCAGCTATACCAGCCCTCATTCCCCATGGGTTGAGCTCTTGGGTGCCGGGGCCGGCAGGACTTAGGTGGGCCTCTCTATATAGCTGTTGGAGAAGTAGGTTCAGCCCAGAGACAGCAGGCAAGAGATGGTACAGTCCTACACTGGACTGGATAATGTCCTGGAAACTCGGGCGCCAATGGAATGAAGGCAGACAGAGGGTGCTCGAGCAATGCTAGGCCAAAGCCTGTTTGATCCACGTCCAGGGAGTAGGCAGAAGAGGCGTCCAATGGCAGGCTTGGGTCAAGGCTGGCAGCAATCCAGAAGCAATGGCAAGCAAGGCTGAGGTCTGATCACGGTGATAATCAATAGCGTAATCAAGCAAAGCTGAGGTCAGGTCACGGAGATAGTCAATAGCGTAGTCAAGCCAAGCTGAGGTCTGATCACGGAGAAAGTCAATAGCATAGTCGGACGAAGCAAAGCTCAGGGCCTGGAGATAGGTAATATGTAGTCGGGCAAGCAGAGGTCTGGGGCTGGAGATAGACTGTAGCGTAGTCAAGCGAAGCAGAGGTCTGGGTCTGGAGATAGGCTGTAGAGTAGTCAGGTGAAGCAGAGGTCTAGGTCTGGAGATAGGCTGTAGCATAGTCAGGTGAAACAGAGGTCTGGGTCTGGAGATAGACTTTGCTTTGCTTGACTATGCTACAACCTAAGTCCGTGTAGTCAATCTGAAGCATAAGCAGGGCAGGAACAAGGAAACAGGAACCGGGAACAGGAATGCAGGGAAGAGACGAATCTCTTAGTAACAATGAGTATTCGACCAGTGAGGAGACCTATTGCAAAGGCAACGCTATGGAGCGGAGCCTGAGCTTAAATACTATGAAGAGGTTGACGTCATCACCCGGGGCCGCGGCTAGGTTCCCGCTGTGGTCCCTACTTAAGGATCAGCGATGCGCGCTCCTAGGGAGGGGCATGGCGTGGGTAGTGGCATCTCTCCGCGGGCCATGCGAAGAGGCCCGACGAGCAGTAGCAGCAGAACCAGGAGCGCCGGGGACAGTGGCAGAGCCGGAGGCACCGGGGGAGGCCAGAGGAAAAAACTGGTGGCCGACCGCTGCCAGCAAGGAGGAACCAGAGGCTGGAATCCCTGTGGAGAGGTGAGAGGGCCGTGTCGTGGGTCTGCCGTGGAAGGCATGCGTAACATGTACTTTGGCACTTTTCAACCCTAATGGTTATAGTTGCTTGTTCCAGAGAGCTTACCCTTTGATTTCACTTGGCATACCTTGCCCAAATGTAATATTACTACCCTTAACATAAGGCTTGGTGGTAACTTGCATGGAGCAGCAGTTACTACCATTAACAGAATCATGGGGGAATGGCAGTTACTACCATAGGAAGGTTGCTTGGCAGACTGGATGAACCATTTGGTCATTTTCTGCCATCATTACTATGTTACTAACCTAAATGTGAGACTCTGCTCAAGTTGGGATGCCCAGTGCTAGTCTTATATGCAAGGCATTTTGGGCACACCTCATCTAACTTCAAGCACTTACCTCCTTACTGCTGTGTTTTGTTAACTCCTTGGTGTAAGGTGAAGTAAAAATTCACTCACATTTCTGGTGTCCATGTTATTCATTTGCTGTGCCCTTGTGTTCTATTGCTGTGCCCATGTGGTAATGTCTAGTTGTTTCTACCATCCTGAACACAGCAATAGAATTACTTTAACCGTCAGAAATGTGAGTTTACTGCACTTCAAACAAAAATGGCTCTTTAAAGAAGCATTTCACAAATTAGAGTGAGAAATAGAGAAACGCTGAAAGCTGTACACACAAAACCTTCATACAGCACACAGCACATTATATGTATGTATGTTTCGGTTTGTTTATTGCACCTTTTAACTTGAATGTATAATCTAACAGTTTTTATTGTAGTCAAAGGTCAGATTAGACAACATTGAACAATTAGCCATTATTATGAAACTATGTTACCGAGCTTAAAAGGCATCTCCATTACCAATAATAGGAACAGATACATGTACAATTTACTATATGTGCCTCTATCTAAACTGTTGTGACGGTATGTTACTAAAAGACGATATAGAAAAGATTTTAAATAAATAAATGGCCTTGGATGCAAGAATTTGATCTCTGGAGTGAGCACTTACTTGAACAAAGTGTAAGTTCCCTGCATCTACAGTTAAACAGTACGCCAAAATTGGGATTCACTGCACTAGTGTACTGTTCAGTTATAGGTTCCCGCCTCAAGAGCTTATTGGAAATTAAACTCCAGGGTTAGAAGTGGAGTAAACTCACATTTCTGGTGGCCAAAATTATTCTATTGCAGTATCCAGTCTGGTAGATGCAGCTGGACACTACCACACTGGACACAGCAATAGTATAACATAGCCACTAAAAATGTGAGTTAAGTTTTATACCTGCTTTGACCCAGAAATTAAATTTCCAGCATTAAGGAAATGTGCTTTAAGCTGTCTGCCCTTTAACACACCTCCTTACATTGCTGGGGAATAGCTAATGCCTTCTATTACATAGGATTTATATGCATCTGTGCTAAGCAGATCATGGGTTTCTTAGCATCAAATTTTTTGGTGCTAAAACCCATATTGCATACCTTAGTATGGTTAGCTCCAAAAATCCCATGCTAAAACATGAGTATAAACCCATGGTAGGTTCAGTACGGCTTATTACATCTGCCCGTCTATGTATCCTTAACAAAATAATTTTCTTACCTGTATTTCAAAATATCCAGCTAATTACTAGGTAATAATAGCATTACTTCTGCTTGCTGCTCTGAGAAAGCTGCAGTATAATGCACAAATCTGCATGACTTTTCCTCTTAGAAATGACTATGCAAGTATCTGAGCTTCTCATTGGATACAAAAAGTGCTACAGAAATGAACCAGTAGTGCCAGTACAATGGAATATTGTTATAATCTTCTAATATACAAACATTTCACAGTCAATAGTCTTCTCAAAGTTCCATGTTCCTTTCATTGGAAGTACCTCATCTTCTAATGGGGGCTGATGGTTCAGGGGACTGGTCACAGCATTACAGCCTTTAACCTCTAGGTTACCAGATCAAATCCCACCTCACGTGGTCTATTTAAAGTGAGATAGTTGTCTCAGTCTAATACCAGGAGTCATTGCAAAAGCATTTGTATCTCAACTCCTGTCAGGTTCCTGCAAATTCTGCTGCACACCTCAGCACCAACTTGTAATAAGGGCACAATAAGAGAAATTTCTCATTACAAGATTATTTAATTGATGACCATATTGGTATCTAGTCTCAAGAACATTCCCATGAGATGAAGCCAGGAAGAAATAAATAGTTCAGTCTAAATGCCAGTGATATTCTGGTTCCCTACATGTTTTCTTTACATCTTCCCACTACCAGCAGATAATCTTAGCATTTTCGGGACTAATATAGAATTTTTTCGTATCTGCTCTGAATAGTAAAAGACCATTTATAATAGTGGCCCATCTGAATTGGGAAATCACAAAAAGTATCTAATTTGACCAAAAAATATACTTCATAAAATCCAGAATTTGGTACTATACACCCATTAACAGACTAAACTTTTTCTAATTAAAATGGCTAATCCAATAGATTCATAAGCAAACCAATATGAACCTTTCTTTTGGAATGGGTCCAGTGGCATAAACAGCATACCTAAAACATCTCTTTTAAATGACACTTTTTGACATGATGTTTGTCCAGTATCCAAATTAGATTTACAGTGCCCTCTCCCTTCCCGCTAGGGTTGCCAGCTGGCTCCAAATTTTCAAGACAGATTGATCCAGTCCTGGTTTTACTCCCCTGCATGCAGGTACCCACAGTCTAGCTTTTCTTAGGGACTGGAATAAGGAAAGTAGAACAAGTCCCTGCATGCAACAGGGTAAAATCAGGACTGGATCAACCTGTCCTGAAAATCTGGAGTCAGTTGGCAACCCTACTCCCCCACCCCCACAGCACAAAGCAAGGTCCACTGTAGTTGAGCACACCACAAGGACAATGCATTCAGGGCCAGATTTTGGGGTGTGTAACTTGTGCAACTGCACAGGGCACCATGTACGAGAGGGTGCCATCATACATGGAACTATCCTATACCCTTCCACATCATGTAAGCAGAAAAGAGGCATTCAGGGGAACAATGGTTCTGGGTAAAGGGTGAGGTGAGGGAGAAAAGGGGATGCTGGGTTAACTCTTTTCTTTTGATTGTTACTGTTTCCATGGGCACACAAAAGAATTTATAACTGAGGCTGACTTCACACTTCTCACTTCCCTTGCTTCCATCCCTAAGGTGTGGGTCCTTTCTGTGGGGGTGAAGGCAAACCTTTTGACCCAGGCAGTAATGATATTCCCTGTGGGGTAGATTTTAAAAGAATGCGCGTGCGCACACATGGATGCCCGATTTTATAACATGAACGCGCAAGTGCGCACGTTATAAAATTGGGGGTCGGCGCGCACAAGGGGGTGCACACTTGTGCATCCTGTGTGCGCCGAGGCCCATGGCCTTCCTCAGTTCCCTCCTAGTCCGCTGGGTGGGAACTTCCCAACCCCCTACACTAACCTCCCTTCCCCTTCTCCTAACCCCCTACACTAACCTCCCTTCCCCTTCACCTAACCTACCCACCCTCTAGCCCTAACCTAGCCCCCCTCCAAATCTTTATTTTACCTTTTGCGTCTGCCTCAGGGCAGGCACAGGTTGCATGCGCCAGCAGCCTGCCGGCATGCGATCCCCTGGCACAGTGGCAAATGGTGCCTCTAGCCCCGCCCCACTCCCACCCCTTTCCTGAGGTCCCTGGACTTATGCGCGTAACTCTTTGAAAATCTACCCCTGTATGTGTATTGCCATAGCTCTTTGGGACAGGTACACTTACAAACCAGATAGGACTCACTGGATGGGTGTTCAAATGAAAGGTTACTGTGATTACTCTTAAAAGAATCAATAGATGCAAAATAATAATGGGTAGATTTTTAAAGAAGCGCGTGCACGCGCACATGGCCCCGCCACGTGCGTAACCCCTATTTTTTACATGCACAGGGGAATGAAAATTTGGCCATAAGTGTCCAATTACTTCCAGTGTCCCCAGATTTACATGAGTTAGGATTTGAATGCTCTCTAACTCTGTGGATGTGTCCTTCCAGGCAGGGGCTTGGAAATGACTTATCCTCCATGAGGATACAGTTAATAACCACCTATGTTCTCTGTATCGCCCTGAGTGAATGTTGTTGTGTCATTGTAAACCGTTGTGATATGTATATTTTACAGGAACATCGGTATAGAAAATCTATAAAATAAATAAAATAAATAAGGGTTCCATGGTGGCTGGAGTATCCTAACTTTGACTGGATCCCTTCCCACAGTATCCATGTCAAATGCCAAACTTCACCTGGTAGTATCCTGTGCATTAGGGGTGAAAACTCCACTTGGTGTCTCCAGAGGTTTTTACCTCCCTTGATGTTACTCTTCAACATACAGCTGCTGGCCTCCCAGGAGGAAAGACCTATAGGGGGTAGAAAAATTCTCCTGTTCTCAAAGGTGGGAAAAAAATGCAAAAACTTGAATCAGGATCTCTTCTCACATCTGGATGATACAACCTCCTCTTACGCTTGTCGAAAAGGTGTACAATGCCTCCTGACCATCCCGGACAGGAGATGCTGCCTGCCAGGAATGGACCAGGTCAAAATTTAGAAACCAGAAAAAAAACTGAAAAAGCTTCTTAATTTTCCTCTTTCTTCTAGCCCTATTAAAGAAGCTGGCAAGGCATGCGCCTCTTTTCTCCATTGTCAGTCTGGGGGCCTAACTCAGAGAACATACATGATATAAATCTTTCCCTTCTGAAAGCAAACTATATCTGCCCTAACCTCACATAGATTAGCACCCCCCACCTCCCCCTTGTGCTAAGAGATGTCCCATTTTAGACAACCTCTGGGGAAGGTCCTGATATGAATGGTTTGTCTCTCAACAACTGTCTACCCAAGGGCTGGGGACATCTACATTGGATAAAGGAGAGAGAGAGAGAAAGGGTGATCACTGTGCTGAAGCCACTTTCACTAGAGGGAGGGAACACAGTGCCAGAACTGCCACCACCGAAGGGGGAAGGAGAGGGGCGCCAATTTCAGTTTTCTCACTGGGCACTGGTTAGCCTAGAAACCGGCCCCGAATGCATTCAATCTTGAGTAGGGATGGAAGATGACCGCCACCATGGTGGTGGCAACTCCTCAGGGTAAGTGAGCCTCCTCTCCTGACCAGCAAAGCTACTTGAGTGGCATAGATGTGCTGTCTGGGGGAGGGGGGCATAGATTGAAGGGAATATAAAGAGAGGAAGAGAGTACAAAAAAGAACATTTCATAAACTGTATCAACACTGTGCAGTGTGCAATGAAAAGGCGGAGACAATTTCTTCATAGAGGATGACTAATGGTAAAATGCAGGGTCTTTAGGTGTCTTCTCTTGGGGTGTTAACCGTGCTCATTCTGTTCAATAAAACACATCTCAGAGAAGGAGTGAGGTTTAACTTCAGGCAACAAGAAAATGTATGTTTGATTTGATTGAGGTGGAAAAGCATACACACACAAATCTAATATTGATCAGTGCTCCAGCTCCTGATCTCAGCTGGCTCAAGGGTGATTTGCTGTATTAAGCCCTTCACCATCTTTGCAATGCAAATGATTACAGCAATTATCCTGTACTCCTACGGGGGATGGAAGGAAAGCAAGGGAAAGCAAAAAAAAAAGAGAGAGCTCATAAAATTATTTACAGGGAGGGTTTGTTTTTTTTCCACCAGCATGTACAACCTTGAAGGAAGCTCCTGGAACCAATTTCAGAGCAAGTTAAAAGACAGCTCTATAAAACCAAGTAATGATGGTGTAATTTCCTATCAAACACTGCAGTCTCTGCAGGAACTGAACTCCCATACTATATGAGAAGAAAAGAACAGGGCACCACAAGGCATAAATACCTGTATTGCTTGAAACACCTGAGAACGAAAGAGCAGTACGAAAAGAACAAATTGCAAGACAAAAGCTTGACAGGGCAAGTTCGAAAAGTCTTTCCAACAAGGGCAGCAGCTGCTTGCCCCTAGCTGATGAAAAGAAGAATTGAGATGTCCAAAGCTGAGGAGAGAGCCAACAGGAATTCCATGTGCACAATCAAACAAGCCAACTGCACACCTGAGTTCTAAATTCGTCAAGGGATAGTCCAAGAAAACCTGACTCTGAATACATGAAAACAACTGAGCACACTTTTGAAAAAGGAGAGGAATATGTGTTCATTTTTAAAGTTTCATACTTTTTTTTTTAAATATCCAAAGCAACATTAACCCTTATCAAACCTGTTTCACATCCAGTCAAGTCACTCCCCCCCCCCCCCCCCCCCCGGTATCTGGGGGCTCTAGGGACCCAACACACAAAACAGCAATTTGCAAATACTGCCAAAGTCAAATAATAAAAATATATCACTGAGAAGAGTATTGAAATAAGAAGCAGTTAACAGTTCTTTGCTTTTGCTTGTTTACTGGTGAAGATGCCATGGACGATAACTGAGCATGGAATGCCGTGAAGAGAATGTTTCTGCCAGACGCATACACACTTTGGAAGTCTGCAGGTGCATAATGCAAAAACGATAGCGATGTCTTGCACACTGTTTATCAGTGTCCATTTCCACTCTTTGGATATATAGATTCATTAGTGTCCATGCACAGATACATGGTCATTTTCTCAATCAATGTGCATGAACACATTATTTCTTCCTCAGTACCCACTCAGTCAGGATACCAAGCAGCACATTATGACAGGGTATTTATGGACCATGCTGGGATGTACATTCTATGCTGGTAGCTAGAATGCCTATTGAGACAATGTACTTTGAATGGAGACATACGTATTGATGTAATGTGCTGTGAGTGGATGTTTGAACTCAACCCGTTTGCCTCAGATGGGTGAATGTGTGCAGAGATAGCGTGGCTGTGTGTGTAGTGAGAGTGTGCTACGAGTGGGTGGGTAGGTGGGTGCATATCGCGATTCATTGCATATTCAATTACAAGGTACATGAGTACACTCTGCACACAATCTTAGACAAAATGTTTATCTATTTAGTAACTTACTTCTAAACTGAAGTGTATAAAGCTTCTTTTTTTAATGCTTTATTAAAGTGGCAAGTTAGAAACCTGTTGGAATATAAAACTCGCACTCACTGTCATTTTGCTTCCCGTTCTTTAGAAGAGAAAGCTATTAGAAGTAAGCCTATAGTTTAATAAAAATATATGAATGTGAGAAGAAGCCTACAGGCCCTACATCTGTTACCTCTGGGAAAACAAATATCTTATAATCCTCCAAGTGTTCCTCCAGTGAAAGAAAATCTGAAGGACCCCTACCCATCCTTCCCTGCATGATTTGACTCTTCATCATTCTCCGGCATCTCAACACACACAGTCTCTCTCCAGGGACTCTTATATGCATACAAACTTGATATGCACTATGCAAGCAAAATGTGCCAGGGAGGAGGAACACATTATTACAGGGAATTACAATGGGATAAAGTTTCCACTTTACAGCAGCAGGGGGGGCAGGGGGAGCAAAAAGCAAGTTACAGATACGACCATTTTATATAGTGCAATGTAGTGGAATGTACAGCTGGTAGTACAAGATAATCAAGATCTTCATTTTCACTCTGATCTTTGTATCTTTGTGTCATTCTGGAAAACAATGTTGCCTAGAGTTTTTGAAAGCAATTTCTACCTAACAAACCGCTCCCCCCAATTCCCTACCATGGCCACCATTAGGAATCTTGGTAAACAAAGGAGCACTGCCATGCTGATAATCATTAGAATCCTCCACTCTTTCACTCTCTTCCCCCTCAGTGCAAACCTCACACCAATACATGTGTGAAGGGAGAATGAACTGCTACAGAGTAGATGTGGGGAGCAAATTTTGAAATGCAGGGGAATGTAAGTACAATGATGTGTCCCAGCAATTTGTTTTGACCATTATATAGGATATAGAAAAAGGACTGCACATTGGTAACATAAAAAAACTGGTAAAGACATGAAAATAATTTCGTAACATCAAAGAACATGACAGCAAAGTACAAGAAATATGGGATGACTTTGAGAGTCTTGTTTTGCAATTGTACCTATATTTTATCCATTCTTGTATAGAATTCTTTTACTCAATCTTTCCTTCTTCCTCCATTCCTTCACTCCTCCAGTCTCTTTCCTTTTAACCCCTTTTCCATCCTTCCTCTATTGTCCTTTTCCTAAGGAAATAATTGCTTTGGCTGAGGAAATGGACTCTGCCAATTGCGGCTCCTGTTGCGCTTCTCTACTGGCTGTGCAATGGGCTTCAGCAGCACTTCTCTGGGGTTGGCAGAGTGGGATCTGCCAGTTGCCATGGCTGTAACATCTTCTTCTGTGATGATCTTTCAGCTGGCCAACAGTTGCTGAGCGGCCCAGAGTTTACTAGAGCATTGGCTGCTGACATCTGACTTTAGTGCTGAACAGTAACAAACCTGTAGTTTTCTGCCATCACCATGGAGGTTCTGGCTACCCCTACATAAGAGAGAATAACGAAACGGAAGCCATTTGATATGGGAAAATATTACCATTCAGGAGTTTTGGTGGCATCATAAATCATGAGGATGTAAGTCCATTTGATTTCTGTGGATTTATCCATCAGAACAACAGCAGTGCGATGCATAAGTCTGAGGCTGCAGGGTACACGTTAATAGAAGATATTGCATATAAAAACATCTAAAAGTGTTTCATTCTCCAATGTCTATAAATTTATCCTGTTTTTAACACACTTTTTTTCTTAAAGTATTAATGGCTTCTTGTTCTCCACTGAACAGCTTGCTATATATTATGATTATTTGTTATAGTTTCATGTCTATTATTTAAAGAAAACTGTATCCTCCTCATACTGTATAATATTTCAAAAATACACTTAGGAAGCAGTAATACTTTCTATCCATTAACATAATAAAGTAGCAGATGTCAACGGAAAAGAACCATTTTGGCTCACCAAATTACCCCTGCCTACACTACACTATACTACACTAGGTAACTGCCAACCATGGAAGCTTGTTTGTCTACACCGTTCTAGTTGGGGTCACTTCCCTTCCTTACCCTTATCCCTCCATCCACTGCCATCTAAGTTTGACGGCCTGCAGTGTGTCGATTCTCCTTAGCTGTAAAATGTAGCCAAGCCAGTCCTGCAGCCCTTGCTAGGAATCTTGTCACCTTCTCCTGATTATAATCTTGGAATGCATCAAAATCTTGCTGTCATTCCTTCCCATTTCTAATCTTTTCTAAACACATTTTTATATTCTGCCAGTTCCAAGCAATTGTTTGGAGCAGATCACAATATTCACATTTATAATTAAAATAAAAAGTAAAACATATAATCAGCTGTAACAGAAATAACTTAAAAACAAACATTAAGAACACAAAGACAAAACTGTTATTGACTAATGAAATGCTTGAGTAAAATAAAATGCATTAAGCTGTTTCCTAAAAAATTTTAAATCCACCTTATTCCTTAACTTAGCCAAAAGTGCATTCCACAGTGATGGTCCTAAGTAGGAAAATATTCTAGTGCATGTTTGCTAAAGCCTGTATTCACACAATGGAGATAAACCTAACACATTTTGGATCAATGATCTTAACACTTGGATAGAATTTTGCTGGATCAGCAATTTACTTAAACTACACATTCTTTCTGAATAGAAAAGTTTATGGACTGTTATTATGATTTTAAATTGAATTCTCCATTGTACTGGGAGCCAGTGAAGTTTTGCAGCTTTGGCAAAGTATATTCCTTGATCTTACTGCCAGTAAGTAGTCTTGCAAGTACATTTTGCACCAATTGGTGAATGTGCATCACATTTTTTGGTAGTCTTATATAAAGCCATTACAATAGTCCAACTGACTAATGAGCAAAGCCTTCAAAACTTTACTGATGTCCTCTGCAGTTATAAGAAATGTTAAACACCTCAGCAGTTTTAACTTAAAACAATGCCACCCTCACTACATTTATAATCTGTGCTTTTAAATTCAGATTTGAGTCCAGAGTAACCCCCAAATTTCTAGCCTCAAATATAATGGGCAAGGTAACATCAACAAGTACAATGTTAGTTATATTATCAACCAGAACCTTTTTACTATCTCATAAAAGCACTGTTTTTTGTATATTTAGGGCTTGCCTATTCTGATATAGTCAAGCGTTAAGGGACTGAAAACAAGTTTGACATTGATAGATAGGAAGAGTACCTTCAGAGTGAGAACAAATATGAATATCATCTGTATAAATAAACTATGTAATACCTAATGAGGCCAACAACTTTCCTAATGGCCAAAGATAAATATTAAATAAAACAGATGATAATAATGCAGGTCTCTGGGCACTCTTGAGGTCAATTCCTTCCATGAAAAACAATGATCTCTTATCTGGATTTGTGACCTTCTGTCTTTTAAAACAGAAGCAAACCACAGGACTACTCCCCTTATTTCACATGTAAAGCTGCTTGAGTACTATTTCATAACTTAACTGTATTGAAGGCTCTGAAATATCTAATTGAATAAGTATACCTGATTCTTCATTATCCAATCTGCAATGCAACAAATCCAGCAATGAAATAAAACTTCTGTTCCAGGTGCTTTTCCACATGGAACATGGATGCGCGCTGCATCCATAGCAGGCCCTCACCTCTGGAACACCCTTCCACCCGCTCTCAGAACTGACCCCTCTACACCCACTTTCCGAAAGAGCCTCAAAACTGGCTCTTCCGGAAAGCATTCACAGCAGATAAATAAATCCACCATAGCCCTCCCCTCCCACCAAATAACATTCCCCTCCACCCCGCCCTCTTACCCCTCCAATTTCCCCCCCACCCTGCCACTGTACAAAGTTTATTTCAACTCTTAATATATTCAGTAAAAGTTATGCTAATATAAACGTTTATTATAATACTATCCTGTTAAAGTTATATGTACTTAGCTAGTTACTCAATTAAGCTGGTACATGTCATTGTAAGGCTAGCCTTAGACATATTGTTATATGTAAACCGATGTGATATGTCAAATCGAATGTCGGTATAGAAAAATAAATAAATAATAAATACTTTTGGCTATCTAAAATATTCTGACCTAATTGGACTAGGACACTTTGTTCAAGCTAGAAGATTTAAAATTGGATAGTAATTTGAAACTAGGCCATCTTTAAAATATTTGCAAGATATCCCTTATTCAAAGATTGTTATAATTTGAACTATATGTGTAAGGAATACTCTGAGCCATTTTTTTTATGAGTGCCCATTGCTCAGTACCAGGGGGCCAGTATTTTCCATACTATCCCTATGGTTTTTCTAACCAAGGGTGCTGAGATTGGTCAGCTCTGTCCTAAAAAACCTAAGCATGGATGAATGTGTGAAGTATATGGTTGTATTTTTGCTTTGGAAGGAGAAGCAGATAGTACTATTTGACCCTATTTAGACCTCAAGGCCTAAGCAGTGAGTTGAGGCTTTACCTTTGCCAGTACCCTCAAGGACCAGGGAGGAACTGTCCTCTGGAAGGATGGGAAGAGATTTTGGAAGATATGTAAGTTTTGGGACTGAGTTATTTTTGAGACTTCTTCCTACTCAAGAAGAAACTCAACCCTTCTTGAGAAATGGGCAGAATAAGGAGCTGTTTCTTCTCTATTGCTAGCAAAGTGTAGGGTCAATACTGATATACCTGAAGGGAGATTTTCCTGTTTTGAAAACATCTTTCCAGTTATTTTGGGAGGAAATCTTCTTGGCCACCAAATCTTTACCTACATAAGAAAGGAGAGGATTTCCTGACTTTCTTGTTACCAGGAAGGGGCACTGACTCAGTGTATAAGTATTTCAGAATAACAAGGCTCATGGGATTTGTTTCCCTATATCAAGACATTTTTTAAGCTTCTTATGTGATTTGGACTTTGAAAGATTGTTCTCAGTTGCAGTAAACCATCATTATTTGAACACCAAGTATCCAACCTGATTCTTTCTAATCCAGGACAACAAAGTGAGTACCACTGGGAGAACATCTATAAGAGAATGAGAGACTCCCGTGAGCCTAGGGCCTTGGATGCTTATCCTCCTCCCCACTGGAAGAACCCCTGCATCCTGGTGGCCAAAAGATGGTGCAAACATGTGGAGAGAAAGAATGGAGAATAAGAGTGGCCCCACGGACTCTTGTGTGCCCCTGCATACTGGGAAGTCCCCAAAGAGGGGTTATATATACAACATTCTTTAAACCTTTTATTAATTCAAATGGATAAGGATCTAGCCAAGAACATGTGGATTTCAATTGAGAAATTGCCATTTGTACTTCATCTAGATCACTTGCTTAAAATCAGATCACATTAATATTTGCCCATCATCCATCAAATCATTGGAACACACAGAATTAGACTTTGTACCAGCAAGGGCGCGAACCTCAGGGGCATCCCCCCCGTAGTGACATCATCCGTTTTCAATTTCAATTTAAAAGGTCTTTGTTTGCTAACCTCAAACGAGTTAGCAAGGAACTCCATCAGGACTTGCTTCGGCAGTCCATGCTACTTGCAACAACGATCCGAGTCAGCTAGGGGAAACCTTTCTCCACTGCTCGGCCTTTTCAAACTTACCAGGAGTACCCGCTCCTCAGGGGCTCCGCTCTCTCTATTCTTGTTTTCAGATTTGGACGGGATCCGGTACTCACTCCTCGAGGGCCTATGTTCCTGAAGACTCAGAAGACTCCTATTGCCTGGAGGCGATTGCAGACGTGAACACAGTGAGTCCTATTACAGACCGGAACTGGTACTCGCTCCACGAGGGCCCTTGTTCCTAATCGCTAAGGCTCCCTTCAGTCTAAGACGTTATCGCAGGTATGGAGATTGTGAGTTACCATTGCAGACTGCAGATAGGAACCGGTACTCGCTCCACGAGGGCCTATGTTCCTAATTCCTTTCTCAAAAGATATTGCATATCAATATCTTATGAATTACTATTACAGATTAACAGACAGGAACTGGTACTCACTCCATGAGAGTCTACGTTCCTATATCTCTTCTAGCCTCTCTTCTATTCCAGAAGCCATCCCATATACAGTTATTGTGAGTTCTATTTCAGACTGCCTATAGGAACCAGTACTCACCTGCGGCTCCTATTCCTAAATACTGAAGACTCTCTGTTGCATAAAGAAGACACTACAGAGATCTACAATTGTGACTGTATCATCTACCACAGGTTATGTCCAGCATACCCTGTCTACTCACTACCTATAGTCTCTCCTTACAGCTCAGCAGCTCAGAGATCGTAGTTCCAGTATCAGAGGGACTTCAGTCCTGCCGGGCATATCAACTCACTACTGCCACCTCTGGTGGTTCTACTTCCAGTCTAATAAAGAACTATCTGTGTTTGTCTCAATACTCCAGCCTAGCCGGTGGTCCCTCTCAAGATCTCCACTTGAGGGCGCTGTCATCTGCCATCGGCCCAGGGATTCACTATTTCTACTAAGTGTTACTTCTTACACTAATAGAGTGATGTTATCATCTGCCACTCTATGGGAGCCAACCCACATCAGACCATTACTCCTGTCTCTGCGGAAGCTGATCCATATCACATAGCTATCTCCCCATGGGGATCATACAGGTTGCTGGCTCATCTTTCTACAGGAACAATGCATAACAGTTGTTACTCCTTCTCTCTGGAGGGGCAGAGCACTAACAGATCGCTACTCCTTAGCAAGATCTGTAACAGAGTGCTAACTGCGCCCCCTGGCGGGGTGTTCACTAATAGATTGCTAATTCCTCCTTCAACGGAATATCCAGCAGCCAGATTCATGACAGATTGCTAACTCCTCCCCTCTGGAGGAGCAGATCTATTACAGATTGCTAACTCCTCCCCTCTGGGGGAGCTGGTCGCTAACAGATTGCTAACTACTCCCCCTTGGGGAGCTGGTCGCTAACACTCGCTATTTAGAAATAAGCATTCTCATAGTATGAAACAATTCTCATGGACAATTAATTGACCTTATAATGTTAGAGGTGACACAATTCTGCCTTGCTTGCTGGCAATTGATCCTACAATCTTTTAAAGGGTCCCAATTTTTAAAAAGCATTTGCATACATAAAAATTGGGTTTTACACATGTAAATGCACTTTACATGTGAAAATGCGCTTCTGAAAATTGCTACAATATATACCATTGAATTGTCATAGGTTATACACTTATAAGCACACTTTGTGTTCCTAAATGGCATTTTAAAATTGTTACGATAGTATATTACATTTACACATGTAACCCCTTATAGAATTAACTCCTATATGCACAGTTCTTTATTTCCATCAAAATGGCTTTTTTGCTAATGCCCTTCAATTTTTCTAAGAGTCTGTTGTTGCTTAACAAGACCTTGATTAAACCATAATGCCTACTTATGATTATATGTAGTATTAACAATTGTAAATGGGTCAACCATATCATAAGGGTTAGTAAAGGATGAGTACAAGCTATCAACAGTATCTTTGGCATTCACTCCATCGAGGAAAGCAGGTGCAAAATCCCAATTGCTGTGAAATTTTTCTAAATCAACACTTGTCCTAATAGTCCTAATAGCCCTAATAGTCTTTTTAAAGTTTTGTTATCAATTTTCAATTACTGAATATGTTTTAATACAAATAAAATCAATGACGTATCGGACCATAAAAGTTTTACATTTTTTACATGCTCAATATCTTTCACTCACCTTTCATGACAGAAAAAGACGATCTAAAATATGGCCAGCTTCATCAGTGGGTGATTGAATCAACTGTTTGAAATCAACAGCCACCATAATAGTTAGCAGTAGGGATGTGAATCGTTTTTGAACGATTAAAATTATCGTCAGATAATTTTAAAATCATCCTAAATCGTTAGAGTGCACGATACAATACAAATGCCCCCGATTTATCGTCAGGGGCATTTGTATTGTATCGTTAAATAGGGCACGGGAATTATTTGGGGGAGGGCGGGAAAACCGGCACACCAAAACAACCCCTAAACCCACCCTGACCCTTTAAAACCAATTCCTTACCCTCCCCCACCCTCCCGAACCCCCCCAAAATGTTAAATTACCTGGTGGTCCGGGGGGGGGGGGGGTCCTGGCGCAATCTCCCGCTCTCGGGCCATCGGCGCCATTTTGGCTGCCATTAATTAAAATGGCGCCGATGGCCCGATAAAAAAAAAAACCCACCCGACCCTTTAAATCAACCCCCCTTAGCCTCCCCCACCCTCCCGACCCTTTTTTTTTAGGGAGGCCGGCGCCGCTAAAAAAAAAACCCCCACCCGACCCTTTAAATCGACCCCACCCTCCCGACCCCCCAAAACCATTTAAAATTACCTGGTGGTCCAGGGGGGCCTTGGGGGGCCTCAGGGAGAGATCCAGGGGGGCCTCGGGGAGAGGAGAGATCCAGGGGGGGCCTCGGGGAGAGATTTCCCATTCCCAGGCATCAGCTGTTCTAAAAAACAATGGCGCCGATGCCCCTTTGCCCTTACCATGTGACAGGGTATCCGTGCCATTGGCTGGCCCCTGTCACATGGTAGGAGCACTGGATGGCCGGTGCCATCTTTAAAGATGGCGCCGGCCATCTTTACTCATCAGCCCCTATTATAGAGTATAGTATAATAGGGGCTGATGAGTAAAGATGGCCAGCCAGCGCCATCGGCGCCATTTTGGCTGCCACTAATTAAAATGGCGCCGATGGCCCGATAAAAAAAAAACCCCACCCGACCCTTTAAATCGACCCCCCTTAGCCTCCCCCACCCTCCCGACCCTTTTTTTTTAGGGAGGCCCGCGCCGCTAAAAAAAAACAAACCACCCGAACCTTTAAATCAGCCCCTATTATAGAGCATAGTATAATAGGGGCTGATGAGTAAAGATGGCCGGTGCCATCTTTAAAGATGGCACCGACCATCCAGTGCTCCTTCCATGTGACAGGGGCCGGCCAATGGCACGGATACCCTGTCACATGGTAAGGGCAAAGGGGCATCGGCACCATTTTTTTTTTAGAACAGCTGATGCCTGGGAACGGGAAATCTCTCCTCTCCCTGAGGCCCTCCTGGATCTCTCCCTGAGGCCCCCCTGGACCACCAGGTAATTTTAAAAGGTTTTGGGGGGGTCGGGAGGGTGGGGTCGATTTAAAGGGTCGGGTGGGTTTTTTTTTTTTTAGCGGCGCGGGCCTCCCTAAAAAAATAATTAGCGATGTGAATTGGAATCAGAAACGATTCCAATTCACATATCTTAACGATCAGATTTTTCCCCTCCCCCCAGCCGAATCTGATCGTTAAGACGATCTGGCACACGATTCACATCTCTAGTTAGCAGTTCTTTTGCATATATTGAATCACTACAATCAATATGTAAGTCAAAGTCATCCAATATTATTACATTTCATAACTGAGCTCTAGATTAACCAAAAGCTCAACCAGCTGAGTGATTTGCACAATTACAATACCAGAGAGATGGTATAATAAACAGATAATCCACTCCTGGGTTTTCATAACTATTGCTTCTACAGGTTGTTCAAAATCAACCACTTAATTTGAAGTGTTTTTCGGTAAATTATTAACACCCCTCCACTACGTTTTACTGGGCAAGCCTGTTCCACATATGCAAACCCAATACAACATATTTGATTCAGCAACATTGCATCAGAAGCATTATGCCAAGACTCAGTTATTAATAAAATGTCAAGAGCACACTGCAAGATAATATCTCAGATATATATATATATCCTTGTTTCTAACATCCCTAGCATTAAGATAGGCCACTACAAATTCTTAGTAGCATCACAATTTTTTTTACTGATATATCACATGGGTTACTGATATGAATAAGTTGCTCTTGATGATAATTTTCACATCTCATAAAAATTATAAAGTTCTGATAATGACCTTGACCAGTAATAACAGGTATAACTGATGTAGTATACATATTTATCTCACCTATTTCTGCTTGCTCCATATGACACAATGATTTTAAAATGAAGGAATACAAGATCAAAATCAATAACTCACCCACAAAAACATACAAAATTCTTTGTTCAGCATGCCCTTTGCTCTGGCTCACAAGGTCCACTAAGGAGCAAGCCCTTTGGTGGGTCCTTAAATGAAAGCCCACTGGCTGGTGGCCCACTTATAGGCTGCTTTAAAGTGTGAGTTTTCGGTGATGTTTGATGATGGTACATGCTTTGGGCAGACCTTAAAGGATCAACAGTGGACTGGGATTCTCACTGGCTGCAGATC
This sequence comes from Rhinatrema bivittatum, assembly GCF_901001135.1. NCBI lineage: Eukaryota > Metazoa > Chordata > Amphibia > Gymnophiona > Rhinatrematidae > Rhinatrema > Rhinatrema bivittatum. The sequence continues at coordinate 125,819,555 of NC_042622.1, read as the reverse complement.
TCAATGCTGGAGTAGAATGCATGCTATGCAGGGAGGATTGCCAGCAGACATTTCATTCAAGGTACCAGTAGAATTGTAAAGTGAGTCTTCAAATACTAAGGCTCAGTTTCAGGTTAGCTTACAGGCGCACATACTCAGAGTGAACGTAAGGGCTCAGTGGCACATCAGGATTCTCAACAGCAGAAGGTTTCAATGCTTGAGTAGAAAGTACCTGTGCAGGAAAGCTTGCCAGCAAACCGTTGATTCAAGGTGGCAGCAGGCTTGAAAAGTGTGCCATGCAAAAACTAAGGCTCAGATCCAGGTGAACCTACAGGCTATCTTTAAGTGCAGGTCCTTGAGCAATGTTTGATTACATCATGTACTCAGGATGGATCCTATTGATCCTCAAGTGCCTATACCATTGCCCTCCCTTTCTGTCTCAAGCATGCTTAAATTCTATTACAGTTCAGCAAAGTTGCTTACTGTAACAGGTATTCTCCCAGGACAGCAGGATGTTAGTCTTCACACATGGGAGACTTAATTGGATGGAGCCTGAAACAGAACTTTGATCTTAAAGAATCTAGAACTTTCAAACATGCCCTACTGAGCATGTGCAGCTGTAATCATCTCTCTGCCCCCTAGGCAGAGTCCCTCAATCTATAATATAGCTAATACGTGGATAAACTAACTCCCAGGGGAGGCAAGTGGGTTTCAGGAGGACTAACATCCTGCTGTCCTCACACATGGATGAATCTCAAGCTATAGGCTGTCCCAGCAGGACAAAGTGGGAAACCGCACCATGCTGAAAGCACCACCTTTCTCCTTTTTGCCTGCGAGATAGCCGACCCACAAAGAGGTCTCGGTGGGAAAAGAGTTGGCTCCTACAAGGAGAAAACCATAGAAAAGACCGAGACACAAAACCACGATGCACAGCAGAGGCGCCTAAGGCAGGGGAGTGATGCGAGTGCCAGCAAGAAACAAGGCTAGAGGATGGGAATAAATTTAAAAAAACTTAACCGGCACGGAGCAGCAGTTACTACCCTTAAGAGAAACATGGGGGTAACCTGCACGGAGCGATAGTTACTACCTTGGGAAGCTTGCTGGGCAGACTGGATGGACCATTTTGGTCTTTTTCTGCCGTCATTACTATGTTATTACGTTACTATGCTACTCCGCATCATGGAAAACATTATAAATAGGGTTTCGGATCAGTAAACCCTGACAACGACAGTAGGTCTAGAACCTCCTGGATACAGGAAAAAGTCTAGAGATGTAAATAAGAGAAGACCGCATAGTTTTCTTCGGAGTGACAAGACAATCAAAAAACCAACTGGGGCTTGAGAACTCCCCAGAAAGAAACTGTGGTCCACTGACATATGAAGGACAGAATGTCTCTGCAGAAGTATGCCCGTGTTTGGCTAATAGGCAGAAAACCCAAGCAACGCTTGGAAGAATAATCAGCAACAGTGGCACAGGTCTGTAACAGACCCTACATGTCAAAGCACTAGACATAACTGACCAGCAGGACAGCATCAAGAGTTTCAGGAGATGAAATGAAATCCCTGATGGGATCGCTAGCCCAAATCCCCAAGCAGGGAGATACATTAGGCCTGAAGCTCACCCACACTGTACTCTGTCGAGGGCAGAGCTATCCATCCTATCTACAGGATAGTTCAGGTGAGCAGGAAGACACTTTGGGCAACCTGTGAAGTGAGAAAAGCTAAAGGCAGTATTGACCAGAACTTGGTAAAAATATAAGGAAAAAGTGGTTTATCTTTCCCTGCAGGTATATACTAAGATATACCACGAATGCTTTTGCTTTTCAACCCTTCCCCTGAAATTCCAACTGGAGTTGCAAGGAGAGAAGAACACAAGGATGCAGACTGCTGGACTGCCAAGGTAAGCACAAGTCACTAGAATGTATAATTCAACCCTAAGCGAATAACTCACTGCTGATTTCAGTAAGGAGTTACCCACCAAGATAGAGCCCTCAGCTTTCTTGGAACAGCTGAAACTGAGAGCAAATTCCACAGGGAAGAAATCCAGAAACACTCCACTAAGAGACAGGAAGTTGGCGTGCCACAAGTGCAAACCCCTGTTGAACAGGATTTCTTCAACAACCTGGAAACTCTAAGGGTACCAGGGCAGGGCAAGAGCGATCTCAGAATAGATTGCCTCAAACCTGGCTTAGGTATTAAAATCTCAGCCTTGATAGAATATACTTCCCCCAAGGAAGCATGTGGTCCAGTAAATGGAGCAATTGTTGCATGAACCAGGATTCCCCTGTCCGCAGACAGGGTTATCCCTAAAATGAGAAAGAATAGCTTGCAAGCCACTGAAACCAAAGAGCAGCAATGGATATGGCGATAGGTTGAAAGGCATAGTCGCCAATTAGATGGATTAGAACTCTCTTCACTGAGGTAGAGTCCCACAGGTGAGAATGACTGACAATAGTAGTCCTTATCAAAAATGCTCACTGAGCTCAGCAGGTATCAAAGATAACTCCTGGATGGGAGAAACCCCTAATCTTCACCGGAGAGCTACTCTGGAAAGGCTTGCTCATGAAATAGACCTGCTGTTGCCTTAAGACAACCTAAGGAGAATGCTATTGCTTGACTGGCAATAGGATTCCACGAGGAACCAAAGCAACTTCCAGTCAGAAGCAGTGACATGCCTTCTCTGGGAAATGGAGAACAAGGGGCACCACTTGCAGGGGTGGACAACCAAGCATCTAGAGAGTAACCCATAAGAGTTGCCCTGGAACCCAGTCAAATCCCTGTTTCCTGAAGGGACAAGAAAACAATGGGAATTGGGACTTCCCAATCCCAAAAAACCTGTCAGCTATCTAGTTGAGAGTTGAGACACAATCACTGATCTCTGAGGGTCAGAAGCGACCAATCTGTCACTGGCAGCCACCCCCAGATGGGGAAAGGCCACCATGGTAATCAATGAAGAGTCACCAGCAAAAATGGTCAAATGGCTGCTGTTGCTGCCCCCAGCCCTGGCCTACAAGGAATTGTACAATTCAAAGAATTGAGGCTCCAGTTCAGCGATAAACTTGCCAGGGATGGAGACCCAGGGGCTTCCCCATAGAGGGGATATATGACACGGAAGGGGTCAAAAGACATAGTCCTCTTCTGAGGAAGGAGAAGACTCCTGACACTACCCTCCTGGTGTCTACTCCTCTTAGGGTTTGACCAGGAATGCAGTCCTAGGTCAGTCCTGTGACAGCAGTGCACAACCTGTTGTGCTCGCCAAGCGGGGAAACACACACACACTCATACAATAGAGGCCAACTAGAGAACAGAGCCCTCCACTGTAAAAGCACTCTGACCAGTACTCATACATTGGTATCCCATCCTATGGATGGCAGTACACCTATGGAACCCCATTTGCCGTCCTTGTGGGTAGAATCCCACAGCACAGCAAGGACAGAGCACTACTTGCTAGAGTCAGTGGCTGCACGCTGCCAAAAGGCAAATCATAGAGTGTCTGATGATGCCTTCCTCACCAGTGCTCCCCAGCACATTGAGGTGCAGAACTGACAAGGAGGTTGAGACCTTGACGCGATGATGGAAGAACCCTGACATGGCTGAGAACTGCACAGACAGGGAGAATGCCTCTTGCCATCACCTGAGGCACTTGGAGTATATGTCTTGTCATACCCAACCAAGCATGCTGTGCTCCACTGTTACAGTAACTCCCAGTAGAGTGCATAGGAAGAGTGTGACAATGGTGTCCCCAGTACCACTGGGGCTCTGGGTATGGCATGGTGGTGGTTAGTGATTTATGGCATTGCCCCCTCCAGCCCTGATAACATGCCAAGAGACTGGACACGGCCCTTGAAACTGCACGAGGAATGGCTCACTGCTATTTTCCTCATGGAATGACCACAGCGAAGTCCATGGTGACTGACGGTGACCATGGTGCTCTTCAGTCATTTCCTATGGCACCCAACCATGTTCACTGGTGCCCACAGTGGTGACAGCACCCATAGAACCATAGCACTTTTGCGCTTACCAATGATGGATCACATCAAGGGCACCTAAACGACGCTGCACCCAGGGTTTCAACGGCACTTGACTGAATCTTGATCAGTTTGACAGTATATAGCACCATTCCCAGCATCCACAGGCCTCAACAGCCCGGTGGCATTGATGGATCAGCGGTACCAAGGATGCCAGGGGTGCCTTCAGGCAGAGGCTCTGCAACCCCAACACGCCTCATCGGTTCCAGAGGAACTGATGACTGCCCGCGCCTTTGGCTCATCTATCCATCTGAGGATGCTGCTAGCTTGATGGCATCCCTTGCCTGCAGTGATGGCTGATGATAGCCTCATTAGCACTCATTAACACTGATGATGAATGAATCCAGGCAGGGCCTCCAATGTCTCCTGATCCCAGCGGCTCAGGGCCCCCAAGATCATCGGCATCCATGGTACCTGATAGCCATAGGTCAGTAACAGCAAAATTCCCCTCAGTGCCCGTCAGGACACTGCCAAGAAGTCTCGAGGGCACCTGAACACTGTGCCTGGATGCCTCAACGTACCAGGGTACCTTAAGAAAATGGTGACCCTGGCTCTCAATCCGTTCAAGCCCAAAATCCCTATTGCTCGAGGGCTTCAGTGGCGCTTGAGGGCTCTCAAGAGCCCCGGCAGTCGATGGCATTGGGGATGACCAGGGTGCTCAATGGAGATCCCAATGGCTCGCTGGTGGTGCTCAATATTGTCAAAAATGGCAACAAAAGGCATCAATGGCCAACATGCCCAATGCCTCCTTGGCGGCCACACACCTTGTTGATATTGAGGGTGTCGATGGTATTGGAGCAACTTTGCACTGTGATGGCATCGAGGCCATGCACCGCAATGGCCCCGAAGGTAGCCATGGCATTGAAGCCACACATCTTGGCAGCATCAAAGACGGCTGCGGCATCGAGGCCACACACCTCGATGGTATCAAGGGCTGCCACAGCTTCAAGACTGGCCACTCACGCATCTCAATGGGATTGAAGGCATAGATGGCACCGAGGGCATTGAAGGCACTGAAGGCATTGATGGCACCAAAGCATCGAGGGCATTGAGAGCACAACATCAAGGGTGGCTCAAATGACATGGAGGGGGACCATGGCACTTGATGGCAGACCTGGTTCCTGACACCGGTGCCGCTACTCTGCCACATTGAAGCCCAAGGTGCTCGATGACGCTGGTGCATCGAGACTCCACATCCACAGATGCCTACAGCATAGAAGGCCCTTATGGCATCGAGGGCAGTCACACATCCCAATGGCATCAACAGTGCCCCGGCACCTCAACGGCATCAAGGGTGACCATGGCATTCAATGGAAGTCCTGGTTCCCAACACGGTCCTGACATCAATGCATCATATCAACGGTGTATTGGTCACAGATGTACATGGTCAACCATTACTGGGCATGACACCGAAGGTGTGGCAGCAAGCTGCTTGCCCAAGCTCTTGCTCACCCTCTCTCACAAAGCAGGAGGGGAGACTATGTCATCCATTGCTCTTTTCCATGGAGACCAGTTCCTTTGAATGTAGGGAAGATGAGCTCTCCCCCCCTCAGGAATAATGTGGTCCTCTATCTCTACACTGTCTGAACCTCCATCGATGCCGATCAATTGGTGAAATTACATAGAACTCTTACCTAGGTAAAACTCAGGTGAATCCCCAGGCTCAGCGGCCTACACAGATCACCCACAGATTGCATTCAGTCAGTCCTGCCAGCACCTGACAAATGTACAAAACAGACAGAGCAAGGAGAGGACACAGATACTAAACTGCTGGTGAAGCTTTTTTTGTTTCTTTAATAAGGGATAGAAATAGACTCTGCCAGACTACACAGTGACTAAGGCCCACCATGCAGCTGCAGCTCTAGAAAAAAAAATCACTTACAAGGGAACCTATCCAAGATGGCCGTTGCATAGCAATCAGCGTGAGCTCTGACGTTTATCCATCCTGCTTTGATCAGGCTTTGCTTTTTACTAATGCCACATATGGCCCAAAAATGCAGGGCAAAGGAGAGGACCTACCCTGCATTTCTCTCAGATTCCTCTGTTCCAGGCCCGATGGATGCTCATGTTCTGTTTTGGGAGTCGATCGGGAGTGTTGTCCTTGGGGGAGGAGACTGAAGAGGAGTTACCGGCTTCTCCCCTGGACTTGCCAACCTCTCTTTCCCCGATCATTAGGGCTCCACTGGCGAACCCAGCTGCCTCCAGAGACCAGGATGTGCTGTCAGGTGGGGCGTGTGTCAATGGTGCTGATGCTCTGAGATCCCATGCAGGATCAGGATGCCCTGGGAGTGCTGGAGGAGATGCTGGAGATGGCCCTGGTATGGGCAGTGCTGGCACACCGACAGAGGGAAGTTTTCAGATCCAGGCTGAATATGTCTCTACTCCTGCTACAAGACTTTTGAGTAATTTTTCTTTACCTGCCCTGGTAAGACCAAATTTGATTACTCTTGTCTCTATTTGGGAGTCTATAGTGAATTTTGGAACTTCCATTACTTTGCAATTGAATCCTGTTGTTGACAGAGTAAATACCATTGAAAATAGAGTTATGCTACTAAAAAAATCTAAAGTTTCCTTTCAAAAAGAAATAGAGGAAGTTAAACAGGACTTACTGATAAAAGAAAACCAACTTCTTCAAAATAAATCTGAAAACTTGGAAAATGTAATATGTGGGAAAAATCTCCGTTTTATAAATTTTCCTAAACTCCCACATATTCCAGCAATGGATATGTTTAGGAAATACCTCTTGGAAATTCTCAAGGTTGCTGAGATGGCGGTACCTCGAAGTAGGTGCTCAGAGTATGGATTCATTAACATCAAATCTGGACTAATTCCAATTGCTGGAAACCTCACACAGTGCCCTTGTACAAGCGGCCACAATGGTGGTCACCTTTGCGTTTGAACTTGATCGAGATTGGGTTCTGAGACTATTCTTTAAGCACCATTCTGAAGCTTTTCTTCATCAAATCATTAGGGTATACCCTGATGTTTCCAGGCAAATGCAGAAGAGGAGGCAACATTTTGTTGTAATGAGACCTAGAGTTTTACAGATTGGGGCTCTTTTTGTTTTAAAATTTCCATGAAAATGCCTTATAAAATATAAGGGTCTTTCATATGTATTTTTTATGCCTCCTCAAATAGCCTTTTTCCTTATTGATAAACCGGTCTTGCAGTCTGTGGGTAATAGGGATGTGCATTCGTTTGCAACATAATAGGAAATAGAGACAATATTTCCTATTTTGTTGCATTTCAGGGAACCGCCGAAACGATAAGAAAACCCATAAAATTTTGTGTGGTTTTCTTATCGTGTTTTGGGGGGCAGAAAGGACACATTAAAAAAAAACAACCCAAACCCACCCCAACCCTTCAAATTTAATTAATTGCAACCCCCCCACCCCCCCGACCCCCCAAGACTTGCCCAACTCTCCCCCCCCCCCCCCACAACACTTACCGAAAGTCCCTGGTGGTCCAGCGGGGTCCCGGGAGTGATCTCCCCCTCTCAGGCCATTGGCTGCCACTAATCAAAATGGCGCCAATGGCCCTTTGCCCTTACCATGTGATAAGGGCTATCGGTGCCATTGGTCAGCCCCTGTCACATGGTAGGAGCAATGGATGGCCCGCACCATTTTTTAAGATGGCGCCGGCCGTCCATTGTTCCTACCATGAGACAGAGGCCGGCCAATGGCACTGATATCCCCTGTCACATGATAAGGGCAAAGGGCCATCGGCACCATTTTGATTATTGGCAGCCGACGGCCCGAGAGTGGGAGATCGCTCCCGGGACCCCCGCTGGACCAACAGGGACTTTTGGTAAGTTGTGTGTGTGTGTGTGTGGGGGGGGGGGTTTGGGCAAGTCTTCGGGGGTCGGGAGGGTGGGGGGATTGCAATTACTTAAATTTGAAGGGTTAGGGTGGGTTTCGGTTTTCGTTTCGGGGGCAGCTGAAATAAAATCGGTCCGAGCCACAGGAAAACGAAGTTTCCCGTGGTGGACCGATAACGAAGGCCGAACCAAAAGGTTCAGCCCAATCACATCTCCAGTTGGTAATGACTTAGTTCAGCCTGTCCCTCTCTTAGAAGGTTGAGTACCCTTAATATTCATTGTAACCCGCTGTATTTATACTGCTCTTCTTTTTCCTTTAAGTTCCCTTCCTGGATTTTTCTTCAAAATATTGCTATTGGATCCCTTATTGTGGACTTATGGAATTGAAGAATAGATTGTATTTTTCTCTCTTGTTTGTATTTGGAAATGTTCCTTTCTTCTCTTCCTTTTCTGTTTCAAGATTGTTTTCTTGAAAACTTATTGGAAAATGCATAAAGAATTAAAAAAAAAAATCACTTACAAATTCTGTGAGGAAAAAGCAAAGCTGAATACTGTGAGACACACACTTCCCGCACTCCTTGGAAAAAAAGAGACCAAGGGACTCTGCCTAGGGGGCAGGATGATGACTATAGCTGCACATGCTCAGTAGGACATGTTTGAAAGTTCTAGATTCTTTGAGATCAAAGTTCTGTGTCATGCTTCATCCAATGATGTCACCCATGTGCGAGGATTACCATCCTGCTTGTCCTTGTATGTGGTTATTACCACATACATACATTGTTTCATAGCAATGACAGCGGATGAAGACCAAATTAGTCCATCTAGTCTGCCCAACAATTTGCTTATGGTAGTAACTGCCGCTCTGTGCAGGTTACCCCCAAGCTTCTGTTAAAGGTAGTAACTGCTATTGTGTGCAGGTTACCCCCATGCAGAAATGTTCACCATCCTTTTCTTCAAGCATTTAGGGATCTGCAGTGTTTGACAAATGCCCATTTGAATTCATTAACTGTTCTTGTCTTCATCACCCCCTCTGGGAGGGCATTCCAGGCATCCACCACTGTCTCCATGAAGAAAAATTTCCTGACATTGGTTCGGTGTCATTTCGGGACCCCTAATTCTACTGTTTCCTTTCCAACGGAAAAGGTTTGAAGTTCATGCCTCATTAAAATCTGAAGGTCTCTCTCATATCTCCCCTGCATCTCCTCTCTTCCAAGGTATACATATTCAGTAGAGATGTGAATCGTGTGATCGATCATCTTAACGATCGATTTTGGCTGGGGGGGAGGGAATCGGATCGTCGCGGTTTTGTTTTTTTAAATATCGTGTAAATCGTAAATCGGGGGAGGGCGGGAAAACCGGCACACTAAAACAACCCTAAAACCCACCCCGACCCTTTAAAATAAATCCCCCACCCTCCCGAACCCCCCAAAATGTCTTAAATTACCTGGGGTCCAGTGGGGGGGGGTCCCGGTGTGATCTTCCACTCTCAGGCCACTGGTGCGATGGTAGAAATGGCGCCGGCGCTACCTTTGCCCTGTCATATGACAGGGCAAAGGTAGCGCTGGCGCCATTTTGGTTCCTGTCCCCCGACGTCACGAGCGTAGGAGATCGCTCCCGGACCCCCGCTGGACCCCCAGGGACTTTTGGCCAGCTTGGGGGGGCCTCCTGACCCCCACAAGACTTGCCAAAAGTCCAGCGGGGGTCCGGGAATGACCTCCTGCACTCGAATCGTGTTGCCGGCGCCATTTTGCAATACGGCAATATGGCCATACGGCCGGCGCCATTTAGCAATACGGCCCGAGTATTGCAAAATGGCGCCGGCCGTATGGCCATTTTGCAATACAGCAACACGATTCGAGTGCAGGAGGTCGTTCCCGGACCCCCGCTGGACTTTTGGCAAGTCTTGTGGGGGTCAGGAGGCCCCCCCAAGCTGGCCAAAAGTCCCTGGGGGTCCAGCGGGGGTCCGGGAGCGATCTCCTACGCTCGTGACGTCGGGGGACAGGAATCAAAATGGCGCCGGCGCTACCTTTGGCCTGTCATATGACAGGCCAAAGGTAGCGCCGGCGCCATTTCTATCAACGCACCCGTGGCCCGAGAGTGGAAGATCACACCGGGACCCCCCCCCCCCCACTGGACCCCAGGTAATTTAAGACATTTTGGGGGGGTTCAGGAGGGTGGGGGATTTATTTTAAAGGGTCGGGTGGGTTTTAGGGTTGTTTTAGTGTGCTGGTTTTCCCGCCCTACCCCTTCCCCCGATTTACGATTTTTGACGATTTAAAATATATCGGACGATATTTTAAATCGTCAAAAAATGATTCACATCCCTAATATTCAGATCCTTCAGCCTCTTCTCATAAGTCTTCCGATGAAGACCCCACACTGTTTTGGTCGCCATTCTCTGGACTGCCTCAATCCTGTCTCTATCCCTTTTGAGAAATGGACTTTGTGAATAGAATTTTTCAGGCATCCACTGCCCTCTCAGTAAAAAAAAGTAGTTTTTTGAGCATTCCTCTCTCCAAATTCATACCATTAAACATATCACTACATCATCAGTGACTCTGGAACTCTTTAAGCAGCTCCCGATATTAATTGTTCTGTTAAACAGAGAGGAGGAAAACAGAGAGGAAGGGAAGTGGGGGGAGTAAGATAGAGACTAGAGGGGGAAGGAGGTGGGCTGATTGGATATGGAGTATTGCAGGGCAGATCTCACATGGAATGGAGAAATGAGATCTGATTGATTCATGCAGTGGAAAAATACATAGAAAAAGCTGAAGCACCCACCAAAATATTTATAGGACCAAGGCAAAAAAACTATTTTCCCCTGTAATTTACCTTTTATGTTCTTTTTTGTTGGTTTTTCTTTTTTTTATTCAGGATTTCTTTGTTTAGTCTAATATTTGGAGTTGCTTTTTTCTTTGTTTTAATTTGATTTAATCGATTTTTTTTTTGTCCTTCCCCTCTAGCTTCTCTTCTGTTAGGGCATGGAGCAATCCCACACCTTTGTGGCAGTGGACTTTCAGGCCCAGACCCACGCCAACAGCAGCACCTCCTCCCCAATGGTAGGACCTCCTCCTAAGGCCTTGGCCAGGGCACTCGCTGGAGAAATAGGCACCATGGGCAAGGATTACTTTCATTGACCCCCTTTCTAGTTCAAACTTGCATGTTCACAGACTTACCCAAAAGTGCAGTGTAACAACCCTGCCCCCTCTCCCTCCCCCAGACATGACACCCAAGGCAGTTACCCTGCTTGCCCACCCCTTACAAAGACCCTGGCCAACGACAGCATGTCATTCTAAGGCCCAGGTCTGTCACAGCACCTCCTCCTAGTCATGCTGCCAGGGCAAAACCTCCGTCTGGGTCCAGGATAGTAGCAGGTGCCAATTTTTAGGTGCCTGGGAATTTTCCACCCCTGGTTATCATCTTAGGCCATATGGATAAATCAGATCCAGTGAATGTGAGGTAATGTGGCAATCTTGCTAACATGGCTGTTCCAGAGGTTCTGCCGCAGGGCAGTAGAGCAGTAAAATCTTAATTGACAGAGGATTAGTACAACTACTGATTGTATATACTGCTTCATATTCTGCAATATGACTAGTCAGTGCAGCATTCTCTTAGTATCCTGATGCTTCAGGATATGGAGTGGGGCAGACTCAGAGCCCTCCATCTGGCCACCAGATGTCACTGTCCCTGGATAGAACACACTTTCCTAAGGGTTACAGAAGTGTATTCAGCATTAAGTTTCAGAATATTAAATTTATTCAGGTCTAAACATTTATTCAAAATATGTGAAGCAGCTCCAACATGGAACAGCACTTCAGATATTCTGCTGGAAAGAAAAAGGAAACATATATGCAATGTTACTCATGCACAACCTCAGTCAAGTCTAGTTCAATTTCTTTTTGGAAAAATGCTGTAGTCATGGAAATCAATCTCAATCCCTCACAGATGAGTGCCTCCTGTGTCTCATTGTATGTTTATATATCTTTTCTATCTGCATGACCAAGGCCATGCTCAATGGGAGTTATACACTGAAAAATAAAGTTTAATTCCTAAATAAGTAGATGTCTTACCAGCTACAGAATAAAGATGGGTTAATCTAGGTAATGTTATTATCTAATTACTGCAGATAAACTGAAACACAGGGAGGGGAAGTCACTTGTCCACAGCCAAAGAGAATTAATGGTATAATGCGGATAAGCAAGCACATGCCTTTTATATGAAAATAGTACTTAATGTTGCCCTGTGATACTATGACCACCAAACACTAGACAGAAAGAAGGTGAGTGCAAGTGATGGAAAAACAACATTTACAGTAAAGTCTTTTAAGAGTTTGTTATTAACATAAGTTCCTGTAAGGAGCCTACTTTAAAAGGTTTTTTCCTATTTTGGGTCCATGGGGAAAAAAGATGAGTGCATCTGAACATACACAGGGTAAAACAGAGCAAGTACAATACAACTTGTGTTTCTTCTTACAGGTCCAAGAAATCCCAGAAACCTCACACTCCAGTCTGCACTTGATTAATCCACTATCTTCTTGATAGCGGATGTCAGAAGAGAAAGGAAAGAGCCTCAAGACTGTATGAGTTAATATAACCAAACGTCTGATAATCTATCCTTCCTCGTGGCATCCTTGTCAAAGTCAGTGACAAGGCACAACAACACAATTCACTGATTCATAAAAATCTGATCGGAGCCACGATGTGAATGCTTCGGTTATGGCTCCTGGAACTGGACTCATTTTACATGCGCCATCTGAGCTGAAATCTGAACCAGCGGCCCGGAGGCAAAAGGCTTTGTGATGCTGTGATCATGTCCCTGAGCCACCGTCCTATTCAATACAGAGGCTTATCAGATAAATTCATTTTTATGTGAATCTGCAGAGATCCAAAAAAAATCTGATTTTAAGCAGAGTTTATGGTTCTTTAAAAATAAATTTAAAAAAATGAAAGAAAAATCAAGCAAGCTAAGCCAACAGACTTCTGTTTTTCTAAGTGGAAAAATGTCCTCCAGTTCTTTCCAAACAAGTTCTATTTCTTTGTTCCTGCAGGACACGGTTCCAGTCACTAGAGAGCAGTAGCCTCTTTCTCACTGACATTCCTTGAGACAGGCACTCCTAAGAGGCCTAAGAATCATAATTAAAAAGGACTTTTTTTTTCCCATTCTGTGCCTATGGAAGTTGCATTTTTTTTTTCACTGATTATGGCTTTTTGTCAGACTTTAACTACCACAGAAGCACTGATCAGGCATGCATAAGAATGTTGTAAGAGGAGCAGCAAGAAATGATGGGGCAGAAGCATCAGCCTGAGACACAGAACAAGGATATTATAGCTGAGATATGGAAGGATTTGTATGAACATTGTTAAAAGAGCTGTGATTTGTTAGGACCTTGCACAACTAGGAGACTGAGCATCTGAAAGACAAATGAAATTTAATGTGAAAAAGTGCAACAAGATGCACATAGGAGGAAATAATCCCAACTGATACACAATGTTGGGTTCTGAAATTAGGAGTCACCAATCAAGAAAAGGAGCTTGGACTCCTTAAGGACAATACACTGAAAATCTCTCAGTATGCTGCAGCGATCAAAAAAGCCAATGAAATGTTAGGAATGATCCGAAAAGGAATGGAGAACAAAACAGAAAATATCATATTGCCTCTGTATTGAGCCATCCAATTTGTTAAATAAGCTATTCGGTTACTATGTAAAAATAATAAGACACCATAGTCATATTATTCCATGAGTTACACTGTAAACCAATGTGATATTCCATATCAAATGTCAGTATATAAAAACAAATAAATAAAATAAATAAATAATAAATCTTGAATAATATGTGCAGTTCTCGTCCCCATCTGAAAAAAGACATAGCAGAACTAAAAAAAGGTTCAGAGGAGGGCAATAAAAATGATAATGGGGAAAGAATGGATCCCTTAAGAAAAGGCTAAACAGGTTAGAGCTGTTCTGTGTAAGAAAGGATAAGATAAAAGGTTTATAACATCATGAGGGGAGTGAAATAGATAAATAAGGAACATTATTTACTATTTCAAATAATATTAAAATAAACTAACAACCAGCAGATATAAAACAAATCTTAAAAAGTATTTTTCACTCAGTGCACAATCAATCTGTGCTATCTGTTGCCAGAGCACATGGTCAAGGCGACCAGCATAGCGGGGTTTAAAAGAGGTTTAGACAAGTTCCTTGAGGAAAAGTCCATAAAACAATATTAGCGAGGTTGACTAAGGAAAGGCACTGCTATCCCTGGGAGTAAGCAACATGAAATAGGCCTTTCACACACACACACACATATGCTGGGTACCTGTAACCTGGACAGGTCACTGTCAGAAACAGATACAGGGCTCAATGGACCTTAGTGTGACCTAGCATGGCATATCCTTTGTGCATTTGAAACTCATTCATTTGAAAAAAAAAAAATCCAAACCAAAAAAGCCATTTTTTGTTCAATTTGTTTCAAACAAACCAAATCTCTACAGAGTCCAAAAATAATACTTGTGTCATGTCAAATCAGTCAGTCACACTGTTGTATCTCTGTTTGGCCACCAGATGGCACCTAGAACAGTGAAGGTACACTGTGCAAAGACAATCTGCTCCATCTGCAAAGCACTTGTTTGTCAAGCTTACACACATGCACATACACAAACACACATGAACATACTCACAAACACATCCACACAGGCATGTGTGCACACACACACACAAACGCACATACAAGTTCCCAAACACACTGGAGAAAGTACAGAGAAGGGCGATCAAAATGATAAAGGAGATGGAACAGCTTCCCTATGAGGAAAGGCTAAAGCGATTAGGGCTATTCAGCTTGGAGAAGAGATGGCTGAGGCGGGATATGATAGAGGTCTTTAAAATCATGAGAGGTCTAGAATGGGTAAATGTGAATCAGTTATTTACTCTTTTGGATAACAGAAGGACTAGGGGGCACTCCATGAAGTTAGCATGTGGCACATTTAAAACTAACTGAAGAAACTTCTTTTTCACTCAACGTACAATTAAGCTCTGGAATTTGTTGCCAGAGGATGTGGTTAGTGCAGTTAGTATAGCTGGGTTTAAAAAGGTTTTGGATAAGTTCTTGGAGGAGAAGTCCATTAACTGCTATTAATCAAGTTGACTTAAGGATTAGCCACTGCTAGTAGTAGCATGGGATCTATTTAGTGTTTGGGTTCTTGCCAGGTACTTGTAGCCTGGATTCTGTGGATTGATCACCTTTGGAAAAAGGATGGTAGGCTTGATGGACCCTTGGTGTAACCCAGTGTGGCATGTTCTTACATCCACACAGGCATGCGTGCGTATACACACACACACACACACACACACACACACACACACACACACACACACAGGCATACTGTAAATGCACAAGCACATGCACAGGCAAACACAGGCACTTATAGACAGGCAAAAGCAGACTTACTGTGATGGGATATACATCCCATCATGTTCGCTGAGGGATGGGGAAAGTGACCCCTGGAGTAGGTAAGGCCAGAGTGGTAAAAAGCAAGAGGCTCCCAAAGCACAATATAAACAAAAGACTACAAATCTCAAGATGCAAAGGGAGGTTGGTGGAATTATGGGGCTCTGGGGATGGGGTTTCGAGAAGACTGGTTACCTCACGGGCTATCTTGTAGAGAACAAGAAGGAAAAGAAGGGGGTCTCTCCTGTCAGTGTCCTTGAAGCGGGATAGACAGAGGGTAACTGTTGGTATTATAGGAAAGATTATGAAGCAATACAGAACTGCTTTAAAATGGCTGGAACTGTTACTACAGGGAAAGGGAATAAATAAAAGGGATGCTGTGTAGTTAGCTAAGACTGTGTTGGGAAACTACTGAACTGCTACAGCAAGGAAGAAGGAAAGCTACAGGAAAGACATAAGAACATAACATAAGAATTGCCATACTGGGTCAGACCAAGGGTCTATCAAGCCCAGTATCCTGTTTCCAACAGTGGCCAATCCAAGTCATAAGTACCTGGTTATTACCCAAACATTAAATAAATCTCAAGCTACTATTGCTTATTAATTAATAGCAGTTTATGGATTTTCCTCCAGGAACTTATCCAAACCTCCTCCAAAACCAGCTACACCAACTGCCATAACCACATCCTCTGGCAATGAACTCCAGAGCTCAACACTGCGCTGAGGGAAAAATAATTTTCCTTGATTTGCCCCAAATGATCCACGCACCAACCTCATGGAGTGGCCCCCAGTTCTCCCACCATCTGAGAGACTATGCAGCAATACAGAGCTGTGCTTTAAACTTGCTGGAATGGTTACAGCGGAGGAAGGGCAAAAGTAAAAGGGACACTGTGCAAATATCTAAGGCTGTGTCTAGGAGTTCCTAGAACTGCTGCAGAGAGGAAGGACAGTGGCTGCAAGAAAAGCATTTAAACTAAAAGAAACAGTCAAACTGTTATGGCTCCTGCCGAGCTAACTTGCCTCAGGAAGCTAAAGCAGTGGTGGGAATGTAATTTGGGAACTCTACCCTTTGATACACACATACATACACTCACACAAACATACACACACTCACATGCACAGGCAGAGACACACACACGCACACACATAGAAACACACACAGGTGAACATAAACAGGCACACATACATACGTACATGCACAGGCAGGCACATGCACACAGATAGGCATAGGAAGACACAGACAGGTACATAACACACACAGGTATATAAACAGACTCCCAAACACACACACAAATATGCACACTCAGGCTCCCAAATATATACACACAAGCAAGCACACACACATATAAAGGCATTCAAAACACCCAGGCACAGGCAGAGACACACATACACAGGCACAGACATACATATAGGCTCCCCTAAACACACACATGCACACACAAGCAGACATACACACAAGCACCCACCCAAGGACAAATTCCCCCCCACATAGAGGCAGAGGCGCAAACATATAAACACACACACAGGCTCATGCCCCCAAACACAGAGGCAGAGACATCTACAACTATAGGCATGGGACACATACACAGATGAACACACAGACACACACATACACACACACGCACACATACAGACTAGTATAGGCCAGACTACTCAAGCAAAGCTGGGAACTTTTCGTTACTTTAAAAATAGAAAAGAGACATAGCTCCCACCACCTTCTTATCCTTTCCATGATAGCCTACAGAAGAAGAAATAGATTGAACCAGTTCTCAGGCATCCCATTAAAAATGGTGCTAACAGACACCAAGTTGACATCAAGTATCTGTTTTATATCCGATGCCAAAGAATTCAAAAAGGCAGTAAAGACTCACCTCTTCAAACCTGCATACCCAGAAAAATGTATTCTTTTTTTACATTCTCTTTCTATTTCCGTAGTCTACCCCTCCCCCCTCAGTCTTCCCTAAAATTGTTTTAATTTTTGTTATATAATTCTTTGATATTGTATTCATTATTTATGTTAATCGTATTTTTATTTTTACCTGATTTCATTTATCATTTTTATGTATGTATTTTATTGTAAACCGCCCTGAACCTTGGAGGGTGCGGTATATAAGCACTTTTAAATAAATACATACATACATACATACATACATACATACATACATACAATGGCGCAGGTGTCAGGGCTGGCCAGAGCAAATTCTAAGGGATGCTGATGGGGAAGGAGGAACTGGAGATCACCCCTGTCCATTTCTTCTGTTGCAGACTCCAATGGAATGAGTAAGTGGAGGCCAGGGAAGTCCCTGGCCCCAGCTCATTTGCAGGGGCAGGAGAGGAGGCCGAAAGGGCTTGGAGAGGACCCGCTGTGCTTGGCTCAACCTAGCCAAATAGGCCACGGCTTATTTGCAGGGAGTTAGAGGGGACCAGGGAGGCCCAAGGAAGAGCAGGAGGGATACAGAGGCCCATTTTGGGTATTCTTTTTGTTTTCTGGGAGGGTTATGTTTATTTTGTTTGCGAATGAACCAAACAGAAATAAATATTAAAACAAACCCCTTCCCTTCCCCCCCTATACACACACAGCTCAAAATAAAAAAATGAACCAAAACCATTTTTTGGTCTGCACATTCCTAATGTACACTACTTATTTATTTATATGTATATGTGTGTGTGTGTGTGAGTGTGTTCCGCTTTTTGGCACTTCAAAGTGGATTACATTCAGGAACTGCAGCTATTTCCCTGTCCCCAGAGGGTTCACATTCTAAGTTGGTACTTGAGGCAATGGAGGGTAAAATGACTTGCCCAAGGTCACAAGGAGCAGCAGTGGGATTTGAACCCTGGTTTCTTCTAAAACCTAGGGATTTATAAATGTGAGGCTGAGAAGGTGGATTCTTTGTAGGTTTGGATGTAATTGATTAATTTTAACACAAACGTTTTGGACCTTTTTTCAGATGTAGCTAAAAAGGGACAAAAATGTCTCCAAAGATCAAGTATATCATCATTTCTAGATAATTCTTCTGTTCATTCAACAGAAGTTATTCTTCTCATCATTAAGTGCCATCTTCGATGCAAAGATCGCTCACTATGGTATGCCAATTCTCTCTGGGGCGGATTTTCATACTCCGCGAATAGGCCTACTTTTGTTTGCGCTCCAGGCGCAAACAAAAGTACGCTGGATTTTAGTAGATACGCGCGGAGCCGCGCGTATCTGCTAAAAACCTGGATCGGCGCGCGCAAGGCTATCGATTTTGTATAGCCGGCGCGCGCCAAGCCGCGCAGCCTACCCCCGTTCCCTCCGAGGCCGCTCCGAAATCGGAGCGGCCTCGGAGGGAACTTCCTTTTGCCCTCCCCTCACCTTCCCCTCCCTTCCCCTACCTAACCCACCCACCCGGCCCTGTCTAAGCCCCCCCTTACCTTTGTCGGGGGATTTACGCCTCCCAGAGGGAGGCGTAAATCCCCGCGCGTCAGCGGGCCTCCTGCACGCCGGGACACGACCTGGGGGTGGGTCCGGAGGGCGCGGCAACGCCCCCGGGCCGCAGCCACGCCCCCGGGCCCGCCCCCGGAACGCTCCCGACACGCCCCGAAAACGCCTCGCGGTTCGGGCCCGCCCCCGACACGCCCCCCGACACGCCCCCTCCGAAAACCCCGGGACTTACGCGAGTCCCGGGGCTCTGCGCGCGCCGGTAGGCCTATGTAAAATAGGCTTACCGGCGCGCAGGGCCCTGCTCGCCTAAATCCGCCCGGTTTTGGGCGGATTTAGGCGAGCAGGGCTCTGAAAATCCGCCCCTCTGTGCATAGCTTTCCTCTTTGTTTCACCCAGGGCTCCAGATCTCAATAATTATTTTATGTCATCTCCCTAGACTGCAAAGAATCTACTTTCCACCCAGAACCAGCACTTCTACTGGATTCTGTTTGACAAGTTAGACAGGTGAAACAACTGAATTGCTGCCAGTTGCAATTATATACAGTGCATTAATATCATTAATATCCATATATTACAAAATATAAGGAAAGAAAAAATAATGAAGACAGAGGGAAATAATGCAGACAAAGGGAAGAGACTGGGATTGCTAGATAAGGGTAACATATCTTAGCTGGAAGACTGTCTACAAAAACAATTAGATATTCTCATATGCTGATTTCATTATTTTCATTTTTTTAAAATGGGAAGTTTAATCATCCTGCTTAGGACAAAGTCCAAATGGTTTAGTCTCCCCAGTGGTGTGACATAGCAGGGTGTGACATGGCAGGGTACTGAAACCCCTTCCCTTCCTCTAGCTTACTGTATTCTCAAAAGGCCAAGAAGAAACTGTCCCTGGCTCAAGGCTCAGACTTTATACTTAATCTTAGTCAACTGCATACACTCAGGCTGTAACTGCACAGAGCGATTCGGGTGACACATGCCTTTCAAGTAAATAGTATAATTTCAGCATCTATGGTAACACTTTATATTTATTCCGGCCTTTATCTTCTTTCCAGCTTGTTGCAAGCTTCCAAGTTCTATTTCCCTGTTGATTGTAACTTTGACTTATTCCTACCTATTGTTATCCATCGCTTACTTGAATTGTTTCTCCAGTTATACCCTTGTTAAATGTAAACCGATCCGATATGGTTATTTACTATGAAGGTCGGTATAAAAAACTGTTAAATAAATAAATAAATAAAATTACCAGTCAGTGATAGGGAAAGGCATGTATAGGCATTACCCATTATCACTAGGGTGCTACAAGAGCACAAAGATCGGAGGTGCCTTCAGGAGAGGGGAGAAAAGCGTTTCTATGAAAGAGGGTAAGTTCAGAGGAGAACTAGATAACCTAGAACAAAACAAGAAAAAATAATTCACATGTGTACTACAAAGGTCAGAAACATATTTTATGGTTTTAAAGCAAAACATTACACACTCGAAGGATTTTCACAAAATACTGGCATTCCTGCACATAGGAAGGATAACTTTAAAATATGCATGCAAGTACCCTTATACGTTTGTATAGGGATGCACAAGGTCATGTATTTTATAACATGTCATGTACGCAATTTCATGTGCATGATATAAAATACAAGGAAATCTACCCTACAACATTCTCACATTCTCAAAGATACCTGGAATGCATTTCAACATAGCCGGATAAGTTTTGCTTTATCGGACTAAGAAGTCCGGCTAAGTAAGATAGCTGGAAAAATTCTAAAAATGCTACTTATCCACCTATATTACCCCTAGATTCATCAAAATGCTATAATTTTGCATGGATAATGCCCGTGATAAGAAAAAGGAGCGTGTATATGATAATTTTAGAATTACCGCACCACATTAGTGCTTCATATAAGTAGAGTATGTTAAAGTTTTCACACCCTGTGATACTTACATTTTGCTGCTTATGAAGTGCCCAGGCTGGTAGCCCCTGTGACATAGTAAGGTCAAAGGCTATCGGTGCCATTTTGAATACCGGCAGCCAAGGGTGTGAGTGCAGGAGATGGCTCCAGGACCCCCCGCTGGACCACCAGGGAGTTTTAGTAAGTCTTGGGGGGTCAGGAGGGTGGGGGGTTTGTTTAAATTCGCTACTTTAGACGGCTGAATAATTTGGCGAAGATTTGTTGTATTCATGGGGAATTGCGATACTTTTCGCTTCCCCATGAATACAATGAATATGGCCCTATATGTTGCGGATTACCAATATGTAGGAAATGAATGCACACCCCTAATAGTTAGTGGTAAATTATTTGATAAACAAGTTTTGTTAGCTTCTATATATGCTTCTAACCAGTATAATCATCAGTTTTTTGTTACATTAATAGCTGATATAATTGCACTGGGTTCAGCCCCTCTTATTTTGGGAGGCGATTTAAATTGTGTGGCTGACTCTCATTCAGATAGAAGTGGGTCCCACGTGAAACTCAATGTTCATAGTTCCAAAGTGGTGGTATTTTCATGTAATAATTTGAGTATTATAGGTATTTGGAGAACCCTCAATCCAGGTTCTAAGTAGTTCATTCACCATGCAAGGGCCCAAGACTCATGATTTAGAATTGATTATATTTTAGTATCAGAATCTCTGTTTCCTAACATAGCAGAAGTGAATATTGGCCCCTTGGTGATTTTGGATCATAGTCTGATTATTTGTTCATTCTATCTGCCAAATATACTTAAAGATGTATCCTCTTGGAAAATGCCCCACTGGCTAACTACTGATGTGGCATTTAAAACATATTTGGAAGAGAAGTGGTTAAGATTCGCGGAATCCAATCCACAACACTATTCAGAGCCTATTATTTATTGGGAAACAGCAAAAGTGGTTATGCCAGGAGATATTAGTTTCATCGCATAAAATAATGATCCTTAATAAAAATATTTTAGCTTTGGAAAGACAATTGAACGCCAATAAGATTCAAACTGATGGTTTTTGGTCTCTTGAGGCAAAATTAAAATATCAGTCTACTCAGACATTATTAAATAAGCTACTCCACAAGAGGCCTACTGTTTCTTTGCATTGAAGCACAAATATTTTGATACGGTAATCACTCTGGGTGAATATTGGCTAATTTGGCAGGGCTCAGAGAGGTTTGCAATTTGTGCATGGAGTGTTGTCTGTGACCAATGAGCATTGTACTAGCCCAACTGCAACAGCCTTTAGAGAATATTACTTAAATTTGTATACAGTGGAAACTGAAGATGTGGATGCCTGTTCACAAATTATGTCCTCTCTAAATTTACCTAAATTAGACCATCAGCAACTGGAAAAATTAAATTTGCCTTTTTCTAAATCTGAAATTTTACATGTCATACAAAGTATTTCCCAATTTAAAACTCCAGGTTCAGATGGGTTCAATGCTACC
Source organism: Rhinatrema bivittatum (assembly GCF_901001135.1). Classification (NCBI taxonomy): domain Eukaryota; kingdom Metazoa; phylum Chordata; class Amphibia; order Gymnophiona; family Rhinatrematidae; genus Rhinatrema; species Rhinatrema bivittatum. The sequence continues at coordinate 125,797,456 of NC_042622.1, read as the reverse complement.
TTTTATACGATATTACAAGTGCATGTCAGTAATTTTTGGCCTGCATTATTTGCTGCTATGGTGAGGGGTGGTCAGATGCCTAAAACTGTAGGGGACGCTAGTATAATTGTTTTACCAAAACCGGGTAAGGATTCCTTATATCCCTCTTCACATCGCCCAATTTATTTGTTAAACTTAGATATAAACATTTATGCTAAATTAATAGCTAATAGATTAAAGTATATTATGCTTGCTCTGATATCTCCAGAGTAGTCAGGTTTTGTCTTTGGAAGGCATTCCATAGCTAAAATTCATACACTGTTGTTGACAATGAAGTCTAGTCTGTATTTTAAATCTGTAGTCCACCTTGTCATAAGTTTTAATGCTGAAAAAGCATTCAGCAAGGTGTCCTGGAAATTCCTACATTATGTCTTGACTCAATATGGTTTTGAAGGGCTTATTTTTGAAGCAATCTACCTTATAAATGGGCTCTGACCGACGGCCCGCAAATGCGCAATAGATAGCAGCTCTACTGCGCATGCGCGGGTGAGCACGTTGGTCAGAGCCGAGAGTGCCCGAAAAAAAAAAAATGGCGCTGGGGCCGCAGGAGCGGCGGCGGTGAGAAGCAGGAGCGGCGGCGGCGGTGAGAAGCAGGAGCGGCGGCGAGAAGGAGGAGTGGGAGGAGCACTAGCGGCGGCAGCGACGAAGAGCAGGAGCGGGAGGAGCAGTAGCGGCGCCGCGCGGGCGCGGGAGGGACACCCCCCCCCCCCCCGGAGATCTTCCGTCTGCTGGTTGTGGATGATCTTAAAGGGGAGGGGATTTAGAGAGGGGGAGTGACTGAGGAGAGGGAGGTGAGAGAGGGGAGGGAGGAGTGAGAGGGGGAGGGGAAGGTGAGAGGGGAAGGTGAGAGGGAGGGGAGGGGGAAGGTGAGAGAGGGAGGGGAGGGGGAAGGTGAGAGAGAGAGGGGGGGAGGGGGGAGAGTGAGGGAGGAGGGAGAATGAGGGGGAGGGAGTGGGAAGGAAATGGACCGAGCCCGTTGTTACGGGCTTAATGGCTAGTAACATTATATTCCAGTCCGACCGCCTTTATTAATGTTAATGGGATACGTTCCCTACCATTTGTGCTATCCCAAGGCATGAAACAGGGTTGCCCACTGTCTCCCCTCTTGTTTATATTGATTTTAGCACCCCTTATTCGGAAATTGAAAGGAAACAAGAGCATACAAGGCATGAGGGTTGGTTCTGAGGTGTCAAAGATGTTACTGTTCGCCGATGACATGCTAATGACTTTGTCCAACGCAGTCCCTCCTGGTAGTCCTACATATTATTGAAATATTTGGCAGTTCCTCAGGGCTGAAATTAAATTTGGGCAAATTGGAGGGATTGAATATTAGTGGGCAACTCCAATCTCAATGTTATGGATCTGAAGGTGGACCCTTTGTCCGAGGTAGAGTTGGTGCTACCTGAGAGAGAATCCCTCTTAGGTCCCTACCGTCAGAAGGCGAGGCTAGATAAAACAGGAGCCAACAGGTACTTCAGCACTGGAAGCCCGCGATCCCCCCGGGTGGCGCCCATAGGGACCTGGGCCGCTTGGACTTAGGTGGGCCCCTGAGGTCAGGTGAAAGGTCTGGACGCAGGCACCTCCTGCAGGTCATGGAATCCAGACAGCTGGTGCCTCCAGCAGGTCGTAAGCCAGTCCAGGGGTCGAGGCCAGAAGGATGGTCGGAAGCTGGTCCAGGGGTCGAAGCTAGAAGAATGGTCGGAAGCCAGTCCAGAGGTCAAAGCCAGAAGAATGCTTGGAAGCCAGTCCAAGGGTCGAAGCCAGAAGAATCCATCCAACGTGGAGAGAAGCAGGAGCTGGGACCAGGAGGACGGGAACAGGACCGAGGAGAACAGGCAGCGGAGAACAGGAACAAGGCAGGAACAGGAACACGGAGCTCAGGAACAACACCAGACCAGAAGCCAAGATACCAAGGCAAGGTCTGAGGAGCAGACCTTGCCTTAAATACAGGAAACCAGGAAGGAGTCCTGGGGAGGGGCCATGACCATTTCCTGTTGTGGTCCCTTTAAATCCAGGCAGCAGCCATGCGCACGTCTCTAGGAGGCCCGGCGGGGAAGGAGTCAGCAAGAAAGCAGGCTGACAAAGCGGCCAGGATTCAGCGGTGGCAATGGTCACGAGGAGAGCATCGGAGGCCGCTGCCTGCTCCTGCAGGCGCTTCCGGAGCAGCCCGACGGCACTGGTGAATGCCCGACCCTGGTTGCGGACCGCCACGGCCAACGGCCATAACACTCAATGGCCATCCTTCTCACTGACATGGGCTACCTCTTTCCTTTGCTATCTGGGTATTATGATCCACCCAGATCCTGCACTCTGGTATAAACATAATGTTCAACCGCTTATTAGAGAATTCAGAAGGCGTCTAGATTCTTAGCTACACTTTCCGATCTTGCTAATGGGTTGAATGGCTTTAGTAAAGATGATTTTGGTTCCTAAACTTTTATATTTACTACAAATGACTCCCATACTTCTCCGTCAGAAGGATCTTCAGTTGATTTTTTAGTTTTTTTTAGATATTTAATATATTCTTAAGGAAAGGACAGAAGCCTAGAATATCTCTATCTAAGTTAATGGCTCCAAGGGAAGAGGATGGACTGGGAGTTTCTAATCTGAAATATTATAACATAGCATGTAATCTGATATCCATCGGGGAATGGTTGGGAGGTAAGCACAATTCTCTTAGTTTACTGTATGAAAAATGTTTTGTTGTGCCCCTTGATACTGGGTTTGTTCTTCATTCTAAACAGCAGCATTTGCCGAGTCACATAGCACAATCACTCCTAGTAAAATCAGTCAGAAATATGTCAGATGTCTATTACATTTATCCTGGGAATTCTCTCCTTATAGCCCTTTGGTGAGTAATTTGGATTTTCCCCCAGGTAAAATGTATTCTCTGTTTACAAAACTGCAAGTCAATGGCAAAGTTGTGGTAAAAAATGTTATTGACCACTCAACTAACAAGATGTATCCTTTTTCTCATTTGGTCCCACAATCTTTAATGCAAAACAGGGATATTTTTCACTACTTTAATTAAAGAGTTACATTGATAAAAGTTTCGTGCAGTATAATGGACAATATACTTCTGGACAATTTCAACGTTTCAGTCATTTATATCAACAGAGGAAAGTATCTCTGTCCTTGTTATATAAATATCCTCATTCTATCACAGCTAACAACATATTAATTTCCCTTGCTGATGTGTGGAGGAAAGACTTGGAGCTTGAAATCACAGAAGGTTCTCTTCTTGCATGCTCATCACTTACAAGTAGGGCTGCCTCAGGTATATTCCTGAGGGAAGTGCAATATAAAATACTGCACCGGTTATACTTCTAGCTGCTTAAAGCATTTAAGGCTGGAATTTCGACGTCTAGTACGTGTTTAAAATGCAGTGAAATGGATGCAACTTTTCTTCATTGCTTATTGAGCTGCCCTTATATTCAAGCCTTTTGGACAGACATCAGAGACTTTTTGACTTCTTTATCCATACCTAATATAAGGTGGATATGTCAGTTTTGTATTTTGGGACATACTGATAAAGATGATGTTTTGAGGAAAAACTGGAAAGTACTACTGACTAGAAAGCTGGTGGCTAAACAGTGTATTTTGAAAGTATGGCTTGAACAACAGAGCCCATTGCTGGATGTGTGGAAATTGACTATGCTGGACCTACTTTTGCTAGAATATAAATCTTTGGACCCTTTACGTCCCAAATCTCTTCATGGTTTTCGTAATATTTGAGAAATGTTCTTTTTTCTGTTACCTGCAGATATGAGAGATAAGATTGGATAAATCCCGTACCTAGGTACTACTGGTTGTTGTTTTTGATCATTATAATTGTAGGGGGAAAGGAGGCAATTGCTCCAGTTGTAGTGGGGGGAGGGTTTGGGTGGGTTTTAGGGAACAGTTCTTGATTTGATGTGCAGAGTAACTCTTTGTGTTGTGACGAGTTTTTCTTTATTGACTAATAATGTTGTAATTCTAACATTAATGATTCTTGTTTATTTCATTTGGTACTTTCTGGGTGAAGAAGTACCAATATCTATGTTTATGTCACATGTCCTGTTTCTGTTAATGAAAAAACAATAAAGAAACTTTATAAAAAAAAATAATTACCACAGCTGTGGATATAATGACAAGAGAAGGAGGGCAGCAGCAGTGGATTTAGAGAATAGAGACAGGAAGGGCAATGGCTGTAGCAACTAAAGAGAGGGAATGTGGTGGCAGTGGGTATAGAGACTGGAGAGAGGGAGGGTAATGATGTTACCATATGGAGAATCTGCTGGTTGAAGTTTGTAGTCCAAGTCTTCAATTTTTCACTCATAGCTCACATAGTAAATGAACAGTGCCCTGCATGAATTCAGAGGGGTAAGATTACAGCTCTTGGAGCTGGAACAGAACAATGAAGTTGCTTGACCTGTTTGTACAGAAGATGGAAGGCAGCTCGACAAGGAGAACTATCAGGTGTCAGTGGAAATCTGAAGCATTCAGGACAGATCGGCATTGACTTTGATTTAAAAAATGCAATTCCTTTCAAGTCTGATCAGCAGCAAGCCATCACACATTGTGCTCTGCTAATCCTCACAGAGAGTGCGAGAGCAACAGAGAGAGAGATGGAAAGAAAGACATGGAAAAAAAAAGACAAGGAAACAAAAGATAAGAGTGGAAGGTAACGTGAGGGAGGGACAGACAGGATACTAGAAAGTTAAGCAGAATGAGTCAGGAAAACAAGACAAAGCCAGGGGAGAAGGCCAGAAGGTGGAATAGAGAAGTAGAAAATCAGGCAGTGTGAGGCTGGAAAAACAACCAAAGCAAGAGGAAGCAGGGGGAGAAGGTTAGTGGACGAGCCAGTGACACAAACAAAACCTATCATTTTTGTCAAAATGCTAGTAAAGAGAAAACGTTTTGGACTCAAAGGGATACATCAGCCAACCATGACCCAGAGAGAGCTGGAAGCAAAGGGTGCTTGGAACATGACATGACCTCACTTGTAATCCCAGAAATCCTGGGAAATCAAGTACTCAAGGGTCAGTGTGAAAGAGTATAAAGAGGATTACTGAAGGTGACCTAAGAGCTCCCTCTGTAAATATAGAGAACATACCCAGCTGGTGTCAAAGGAGAGAAAACTACTTCTCTCCTCCATCCCCTGCAGCCCTGGCACTCCTGTTAAACAAATGTGTGAATCTTTCAGATACAGTAATAAAGAGACAGCAGTCTCAATAACTGCTTACCCCCTTGGATCAGGGGAAAAAAAATTAGCATTTAAATTGAGATACTTCAGGGAGGCAGATTACAGCCATCCTATGAGCCTGCATGTACAGTGCATGTGTGTCGGTGTGGTGTGGTGTATGTGTGTATTATGTTATCTAATATATCAGTCAGCATGCAGCACTATTTACATAGCACCTGTGGCAAGAAAGAGAGCCCACGAGAGCGACATCAACATTCAACTATAGAAAACGGCAGCTTTGTATCAGCTGTACACAAAGCCAAAACACCACCACAATGAAATGCCGGCAGGGACGGTGCAGCTCCTGCAAATCCTGCTTATCCTTTAGATTGTTGCTTTCTTTGCCCTTTATTTTTATTCCGGAGGGTGGGGGAGAAGGGGGGAAGCAGCATCCTTGCTGCCTCCCCCCACTCCAAGCAGCCTGGGTTCTGCTTCATGAAGGCTCAACATACCCCTCAACCCAATGCCCCCATCCCTTCCCTCCCTGAGATTATCGGTGGCATAATATAAAATGATCTCATCTGTTTTGTAAGTGTGAGGCGATTAAGTCAGTAATCGCTGCAAAAGTGCCCAGGGCTCAGCTCCCTGACTGGCAGTCCAGAATATTAATCACTCCCACACCGTGCCCAGGGAGCCCCAGATGTTGCACCCCTCCTTAGCTAACGGTTTGCTTTTGTTTTGTTCAGGGCGAGTGCTAGCTTTTTTGCTGCCCTGTGCAAATAATTACTGTGCTGCCCCCACCCCCTTGTTCATTCATTCACTGTCTCAGGCCCACAAAAAAAAACCCAGCTCCCTCCAGTGATACAAACTTTAAAAACTGACACCACCCTCTACTATACCCTGGAACCCATGACTGGTGTAAGGGTATTAGGTGCCTTAGGTGAACCTTCAAGCCTTGCACAACGCCCTCCAACCCCTTAAGCCGAGGTGAAGTTGGCACAACCTGCAGGGAGGAGCCCAAGGGGTCCCCACTGTCGGCAGGCAGAGTGGGCTGGAACAGAGGCCAAACTGGAGCATCGCCAGTACCAGCCCTTGTTCCCCTTAGGTTGAGCCCTCGGGTGCTGGGGCCTGCTGAACTAGGCATGGGCCTCTGTGGAGATGATCCATCGCACAGAAGAAGTTGCAGTCCAGCACGGTTGACAAAAAGGAGTCGGGATGAGCAGCTTTCGGGCAGGCAGCGGGCAAATGGAGACAGGTTCAGCCTGTGGTCAGAGGGGGGCAGAGTCCACTCAATATCATGGTTCAGGCAGTGGTCAGAGGCAGGCTGAGGTCAAGCAGCATTGAGGTCCAATCCAAGGTCAAAGCCAGAACTTCAATCCGAGGAGACAAGGAACAAAGAGGAGGAAGGAGGGCAAGGATCCACAGGAGCAAGACAGACAGAGGGAAGACTGACCACGAAGATGAGAACTCAGAAGACAAACCAGACTGCCAAGGAACCAGGTACAGAACACAGGAACTCAGGAAGGACACACAGTGGAATCAGGAATCAGGTACGCAGAGGCAAAGCACTTCTCCAATGAAGTCGACATATTGCCTGGGCACTGAACAGGCATCCCAGGCAGACTTAAGTAATGCAGGGCTCCTGACATCATCGATGGCACCTCTCTGGTTTCCCCGCCGCTGATCCTTTAAATTCAGTTCAGGTGTCATGTGTGTGTGTGTGCACTAGGGGAATCAGGGCCAGAATTTGCAGCATCCTGCCGCGAATGAAGGGATCTGCAGTCTCACTGCGGCGTGGTCTTCCATCGCGCCAAAGAAGAAAGTCTGAGTTGGGATGCCCCCGGGGGAGCCCTGAGAGGGAAGTAAGAGCAGTGGCTCATGGAAGGGGGATGCGAACCACCAAAGGCAACAGTTCCACCCATACAGTTGAGAGTTATGCATTTATAACATTTTATATGAAAAATATCAAAGTACATTATTCGAGGTAAAAATATCACTTACATTATATTTACATGCACTGCTGTAATGCCAATCTGAAATTCTTGCAAAAAAAGGCATTTGGAACCTATATGGTATTAGGTTTATTGTAAACAAAGGAGAGTCAAAAAGATAAACACACCAATATGTAGATGGGAAGTAAGAAAAGAAAATTCAGCAAATTCTGGTTGGTGAAAAGAACTTCAATCTAATAACAGCTAAAGGAAGGTCCTGCTATGAACAGTAACAGTCGCAGTGGATTACAAATGTCATTTTACCCCTTAGGAAGCTATTTCCAGCAAAATACCAGCCGTGCTGTTGGGTTCGCTATTTACTAAGACAGTTATGCCTATTTGTTTTATATGCTTTCTTGAAAAAACTGTTTTGAAGGTGGATGACTGAAGTGTCTGGCTGGTTCTAGCATTCCACTGCAGGGCACACCGTCAGGCTTGCTGACACCTTCCTTTAGCTGTTATTAGATTGTTTTTTTTTTCACCAACCAGAATTTGCTAAATTTGTTATATTAGGTTTATTGTAACATGTGTTGGGTGTGGGCTTGTCCTTCCGAAAGCCCAAATACACTAATACACTTCCCATTAGGAGAATGCCTCACCTCAGTCACACATGCAGAACATAAACAGACCCTCATCAAGTACAGAATAGAGCACCATAAAGCAGAATTACAAACGCGCAGACAAAATCTGAACTGAAAACTGCAAAAAGCCAGACACTCTATGCAGTGCAACAATGAAAAAACAGAGCCATCATCATTCCTCAAATATCAAACAATAAAATCAAGAAATAAAATAAATACATAATCATAATAGTAAAAACATACTAATATTTTAAAAACAGCTGATGAATAAAAGATCAAATGATTAAAAACTCATATACAATTTTTTTAAATGTCCTAAACACCAATAAAATATTTCAAAACAGCAGATACAACAAATAACATAAAAAAAATAAAAGTAAAATAATTTTAAAAATTCACACTCTCCATATCCATTTCCAGTCAACTTGAGATTGTCGTGGATTAGTGGAAGTGGGATGTACAAACTTTCGCCTCTCTTTCTTGTATATACACACACACATAAGCTCATTCACACATATGCTCCCTCTCAAACAAACCCCATGCATCTCCAGCTCTTCTTTTGGTGGGATCTAACAACAGCCTAGGCCCTCCTCTTCATTTCAGCTACTGGCAAGTTGGGAGCTACCTACAGCCTTATTCTCTGTTTCTCACACATACACACAACCCATGCTGTTCCCATTCTCTCTCTCTCTCTCTCTCACACACACACCCCAGACAGGCTCCCAGTCAAACCCATACACCCCAGGCATGCTTCCATTCACATCTACCTAAATCATAGGCAGACTCCCATTCTCACACACACATACACCCTTCCCATCCCAGGAAGACTCCCATGCATGCATATGCACACACACACACACACACACACACACATATGTGTGTGTATATATACACACACATCCCCATCTATCCCAGACAGGATCTCATTCACACCCACCCACCTATCCATCCCAGACAGGCTCCCATTCTCAAAAAAAGACACAAACACCCATCCCAGGCAAGCTCCCATTCACTTAAAAACACACACACTCATCCCAGGCAGGATCCCATTCACACACACATATGTATCCCAGGCAGGCTCCCATTCACACACACCCATGCCAGGCATACTCCCATGCATATAAAAAGACACACACCCATCCCAGGCAGGCTCCCATTCACATACTCACTCATCCCAAGCAGGCTCCCATTCCTACACCCATTCATCCCAGACAGCCTCTCATTTTCTCACACACACACATGCAACCCAGCCAGTCAGGTTCCACAGGTCATTCCTCCGCCACTGTTGCTGCCAGCCTGTACCTTCTTCTTTGGGAAGAGCAGCCATTCTGTGGCTCCTCCTGCATGCTGGCCCCATGGAAATTCAACACTTGTGGTGCTAGCAGTTCCTGTATTCTGTATTCCTGTGCATCACAAGATGAGAATACAGGGAGGGCTAGCACCGTAAGTGTTGAAAACTGCGGGGTCAGCACTTGAGGAGGAGGAGCCCAGGATGGGCCTCATCTTCTGCTCTGGTCTGCTGCTTCTTCTGCCACCAGTGGGATGGAGTCTGTCAGCGGCCGCACAGGCCTCCTGCTTCTTCTGCTGCCGGTGGGATTGGGTCCACCGGTGGCAGCACGGGCCTCTCCCTGCTCCTGTCACCACCTGCCTTGGTATGCCGCCCTGTGCAATTACATGTTTTGCACACTCGGTGGCGCCGGGCCTGGTTTTGTTTTAATTTCTCTGCTTTCTGATCTGAGTGATACCCGGGCACAGCAGGGATGGCAAAATGTAAGGAAAGCCTCTGCCACCGGCAGAATCCATCAGATGCTCCAAGAGAATCAGGTCCTACAAAGACTTAGTACAGCGCCAATAGCTCAGAACAAACTGCAGCTCTTTTCAGACCCTAAGCAAGGTTGAATTTGGTTTTAGAAATTGAAAAAAAAATTAAATACATTCCCCCAATACTTGTCAAATCAAATAATTCCGAAATCAAATTGCTTAAATCTTTTTTGGATTCTTTTTCCAGGAGGGCAGTGCCGCCTCAAGGCACAGGCCAGCAGGGCCTAAGTCCAGGGCCCCCGCATCTGTAGCAGCCCCAGGAACACAATATTCTCTTTGTGAAAGAAAAACAACATTTGCTGTATCCCAAGTCACAAATAAATAATATAAATCACATTCTAAAATTATACCCTTTAATTGACAGCCCCCAGTCAACCTGTCTGCCCGTGCTCGTTCCCTCCTCTTATCCCCCATCACCTTGCTTGCTGCTGCCGTTGGCCCGAAGTAGCTGATAGCATTCAGCATCAAATGGTTCTCCGACAATAGGAGCCTGGCAGTGCTCAATCTCCCACATTCATAGGAACCTTCGGGGGAACAATTTTTAAACTGCCTGCATAGGAACAAATATTGTGGATGCTTTGTACCAGTCCTCTTAGCGAAAGTACACCTGTCCTTTCCCATTGAAACTTGCCAAGTGTACAATGTACACACCGTCACTCGCACCTGCTTTTTCTGTGGCTAGAGGTTTGCTGGAAAAGCGCACGCAAAGATCTGAAAATGTATTTATTTATTTTATTTTGGCTTTTTATACACCTGTCAACAACATGCCTATACTTCCTCCCCTGACCTGCATACGTCCTCGGGAACATCACCTCTCACACGGCATCCAAAAGCCAATGCGTTGTGGAGGAACACATGGACTTTTAGATGCGGTGAGGGAGGGTAGGTTTTCAGACAGCAGACTGACATGGGTAACACTCTTTGAAAGTTGATTTATTTCCTCTAGTCATTTGGCCTCAGGGCTTCAAGAAAGGTAAAAATAGCACTGGAAGAGGAAACTATCTCTGTTCAGGTTAACTGTTGATCTGCCGCCTCATTTCTTCCTTGTGCTGAACTTACCGTTAAGTCTCCATTCTTTTTTGTTTTTAGTTTGGGTTCAAAAGAATGGAAAGGCTTATCAGTTGGTAAAAGATCTGTGTGTTTTGCAGTTTGTGTTTTTATATGTCCCCCGCACTCCTCCATTCCCCCCCCCCCCCCCCAGTATAAATTGAACAGATGGACAAAGCTGCATCACATTTGGTGTGGAGGATAAGTCCTCAGGGGCAACAGACTTTGATTTTTTAAGTTGCTCAATGATTCTGAGGGCACAAGAAGGGGGGAGGCACAAAACTGGCACATTTAGAAAAGAAATGCATGAGGGGAGTTGGCGGTTGCACTAAGATTATTTAGAATATCACACTTTCTAGTTCTATTTTTTTTATGTATTTTTATTAACTTGTAATAGAAGCTGTGTTCCTATTATATCCATGCTCCCCACACCCCAGGTCATATTTTAGCTATTACTGTCGTATTTCTAGTTAACTTGACTCAGGTGCTAACCCATGTTTTTGTTGTCAGCACAGCATCGCCCTCAAACTGTCTATATTAGTAATGTCAGTAGCTAAGTGGGCGAAGCTTGGTTGGAAATCATTTTTAAAAGTTAACAAATTCCTACCTCCACTATTCTACCGGTGCTGTATGCTAGCTGAATGTGCTGCTAATCTGAGGGACCTGAAGAAACACCAAGCTTTCAGTTTCACTTAAACATAAGAAAGGAAGCAAGAGGAAGAACCAGGTAGAACATTCAAGACTCTCATTAAAGCTAGGTTATAAAGGATTTCTGAAGAGCTCCTACACTTGGGCAGATTGTAAGCAAAGATTGGCCTGACTGAGGATCCTCCAGTTGAGGTTTAGGATTCCTGAACCATGACAGATTTAGGATTTGTCCTTTCCTTTATCTTCTGAAGTAGGCTGAATAGATAGCAGCAAGTGTAAGGTCTTCCACAGATTACATCAGACGGGGTAGCATCACCGGTAGCTTCATCCCCCACAGGCAGCATCAGTAGGGGTGGCTGTGCCAGTATCTTCATTCTTTGACCCCTGCAGACCACATCAGGAGGGGGCATGACCTCAGTACCACTCCTCCTCCTTCCTCCTGGAAGCCCGTGCTTTAAGAGGATAGGTCCACCATGACATGACTAGTCCACTGAGGAAGTCCAAGCCCACTAAAGGCCAATCCATTCCTGCTTCCCCCCATCCCTCAGTGAACCCCCACTTTACCTATAGCTGCCTTAGTCTTCTCCTTCACCTAGGTTCAACCCTCCCTTCAGAAACTAAGAATTCTAACAACTCGCATTGCTATTATATTATTACCTCAAATAAATTTGGCAAAACCAGAAATCTCACTATAGTGAAGATGAAACAAATAGAAAAGAGAAGAAACATATGGCAAAACTGTAATACATTGCCTACACCTAAGACTCTTACGAAGAAGCTTTATGGTTGTTGTAATCTGCCATAAACCTACCCTATTAATTCTGAATAGGATTTCATAGCCATGCTTAAGTTTGCTCTGGCTAGTGGAGTGAGTGACCTCACTGCAGTGTCCTATATAATCAAATATTCATAGCTAAAGCAGGATATTGTGGCCCATACAAGCAAAACCCTGAAAACAGCAGATAAAGCACACCTGCATACTTACCACACAGGGGCAGTAACTTTCAACCAGCAAGAGGTGCACTTTGGGGCATGTATGCTGGCATGCACCCAGATTTGCAGCCATTTTATAACTTGCATGCACTATAAAATAGACTGGCTGTGTGCACATGTGCGTACAATTTTAAATGTGCATGTGCCCAGGCATGTAAATTGGGTTTCTACAAAATAAGTCAGGGTATTTTAGGATCGGAAAGCATCCACGCCACAACCAGTTTCACCAGCTCATCCACCAGTTCACCAGGATTGAGTTAGTTCCTTCAAACCCCCCTGGTTTAACAGCCTCCACTCCCCCCCCCCCCCCCCCCCCCCCCAGTTATCCTAGACCCTTTGAACCCTCTGAAATGGCTATTTTTTTTTGTTTTTATAGTTACACCTCCTCCATAGCAAAAGCAAAGTTATGCAGCAAAGGACCGGGACCCTTTGGGTCTTGCCACCAGATTTTTCTCAAGTGCTATTAAGTTTATTGCTCAAAGGACAGTCCAGCGAGCAGCTGCACTCACCTGAATCCTGCCAGTCAAATGTTGCTGCTCCTCGCAGCAGGGAAATGCCGCCACTCCTATCTTGTTCCTAAGCACACGTGCAGGGTGCACACTGGGTTATGAAAGACCCACAGTGGGAATTCATATTCTTGGCACCTCCCGACATCACCTGGCCATGCAACTAGGAACCACCTCAGTATCAAGTTGCCTTGTTTGGTTACAGCCTGCCTTTGTCTTCATCTTCATCCTCAGCCACAGTCTTCAGTCTGCCTTTGTATTTGTCCTTAGCTACAGCTTGCCTGGTCCTTCAGCCTCATCTGGTCTCCAGCCTTCTCCTGCTCTTCAGATCTGATCATTATTATAGACTCCTGGACCCTGTCATAGCCTGGCCCATGTAAAGACTCGTTCGTCCGCTGACAAAGCAAACTTTGGAGTTTCACCCTCAGGGTTGTATCAATTGCGACTTGGGAAGAGGGCTCATGCTCACACTATTCACAATAGAATACTGAGGCCATGAGCTTGGTGAATGCTTCTCCATGACGGGCCATTGCTGCTTTGGCCACCCAGATGCAGGAGCACAAGACCGAACTGAATGGTCTCCTGAACAGGATCATGCAACAGGCCTAGCATCAACTTGATCAACTAAATGGTTTTCTACAGATCTTGTCTCTGCATTTGGACATGTCACAAACTCAGCTTCCAAGGCCAGATCCCTTGCCAGCTCTGGTGAATCCCACTCCAGTACCCATTCGGACCGGGGAGCCCATATTACAGCACCCATCACATCCAAGGTACAGTGGTGACCCTAAGTGGTTCAGAGGGTTCCTCAACATTTCAAGATGCATTTTGAGCTATAGCTTGTTCATTTTTTTTCTGATCATATCTAGATTACATATATCCTTTCCCTGCTGGACAGTCCTGCTCTCACCTGGGTTCTCCCTTGTGGGAAGAAAATGACTTGATTCTTATGAATTTGAATAATTTCACACAATTTTGTCTGATTTTTGACCAATCTCGATGCATCTCATCTGCTGCCACAGAGCTTCTTCATATTCATCAAGGCGCTCGCACTGTTAGTGAGTATGCAATGGAATTTCATACTCTAGCCTCTGAGCTTGGTTGACATGAAGACAGCCAAACTGCCATTTCTTGGCAAAGACTATCTGGGAAATTAAAGAACAAATTGGCAGCTTGGGACCTTCTGTTGTTCCTAGAAGCTATTTCCTTGGCCATTTGGATAGATCTGAAACTCCAAAAACAAGCTCGAGAAAGGAAAGCCTCCCATCGAATCATTCCTGTGGCTTCTAAGCCATTGAATTCCCTCAAGTCCATGCCAGAGCCTATGAGGGTAGCTACCCTTGAAAAACCCATGCAATTGTCCAGCACATGACTCTCTGTGGATGAAAAACAGAGGCGAAGACAGCTTAAACTCTGTCTTTATTGCTAAGGCATCCAGCCCTCTTGTACTTGGACTACCCTGGCTTAGACTCCATCAACCGTCTATCAACAGGAGCAACTTATGGATCAACCACTGGGGTCTATCTTGCCAAGAGTATTGTACCACCTCCTCTTTATCCCAGAGCATTCTGCTCTGAACCCACTTTCCTGCACTAGCTCAGGCGTAGATTCTTCAGCAATGTTACTATAATACAGTGGTACATTTGCATAAATTTGCCTATATCTGCATATTAAATGATATAAATTGTATTTCCTATTAATAAAAAAGTCATTTAAGAGATGGGGAGGACAGGAGAAGGGAAGTCTCATGCTCATTTACATAAGTCCTGCTGCTAAGGAGAGATAGTAGATCAGATTGAATGTTGGTATATAAAAATAAATAAATATTTTTAAAAAAATGCAGCTTGGGTAGGAAGGTGTGGAGTCAGGAGCGTGATGCTTTAAGGAAGGCCAATGCATTAAAAAGCCAAGCTCACTAAATATCAGTGAGTTGAAAACCATAGTACCAATCTCCTCTCACTCCTGCTCCAGTCAATCCCCTCTTCATCCTCACGCCCTTCCAGTCAGTCCCTTTACATTCACCCCAGAATCTCAATCATTACCTCCACTGATTCCTTCTCTCTGTCTCCTTCAGCTAATCTATCAATTCACCCACTCTCAATTTTTCACTAACAATTGCTGATTCACTCCCTAATGAGTTTCATTCCTGCTTTCCCTGTTGATACCACTGGTGACAATGCAAGTTGGAAGGCAGGAAGATAGCAGTTGTACCTTGGGGTATATGCTCCTCTTCTGCCACCCAGGGCCCCACTCATGATTTGAGACTCAACATAGTCTAGTGTTTTATGAATTTATTTATTTATTTGAAAGCATTTATATAGTGTGGTTCAAAGTGTCTGTTGAGCCCAGGTAGAAGAGGGGGACGCAGCTTGAGGCACTCGACTCTTCTTCTATCTGCCAGAGCAACATACAACCATGTGCATAACCAGCTATCCACTGCCCTCCACCGGCCCATAGTCACCCACAATTCCATAAGCCCTTGTTGCAGGAGATCAGGGACCCTGATGATAGTATCCAGGGCCACTGCCTCTGCCCACATAGCCAAGTCCCTCAAGATTGTAGATCTTATGGAGTCCAACAAACACCCCCAATTAGTTTAAATTATTCAACTTATTATACCACTTTTCATCCTGTTCATAGCAGAACACAATCAAAGTTTTAAAAGTTAGAATCAGCAAAGGGTGTTTGGCTCTAGAAAGTCTTTCTACATCACACAATAGGTGTGTGCATGGAAGCCAAAACACAAACAAGCAGATGCAATACCATGTGCTGGCCGCAGCGCATGGCTCAACATGCGATTGGACGCACGACCATAACCCCTGATGCAAAATGTGAGTTAGCGTATCCAAAATGCGCATCCAACAAGCGCATAGCTAATAGCACTCATCACATGTAAATTCATGTTGATGAGGCTATTAGCTATTTCCCCCCAATCCAAAAGAAATATGTTCCCACTGTTATGTTATGAGTAAAGTCAATAGTGGACCCTTGGGCCGGCTGAGGTGGACAGCGTCCACAGGAGTTAATAAGCCGGGAGGCGGCACTCAGCTGGAGCGGACTGGTGGCGTCTTCACCCTGGAAACCCGAGACCCCCCCAGGAGGAGCCCGTAGGGGTCCGAGTCGCTGGGACTTAGGAGAATCGTGAAGGAGTCCAAGGTTCGAGGCTGGCAGAAGACAAAGGAGAATCGTGAAGAAGACCAAGGTTCGTGGCTGGCTGAAGACAAAGGAGAATCGTGAAGAAGACCAAGGTTCGTGGCTGGCTGAAGACAAAGGAGAATCGTGAAGAAGACCAAGGTTCGTGGCTGGCTGAAGACAAAGGAGAATCGTGAAGAAGACCAAGGTTCGTGGCTGGCTGAAGACAAAGGAGAATCGTGAAGAAGACCAAGGTTCGTGGCTGGCTGAAGACAAAGGAGAATCAGGAACCGGAGCTGGAGTCAGGATATGTAGACAGCAAGTGGAGCCCAGAGCTGGAGCCAAGGCACAGCAGGACCAAACAGAACCTGACCTGGAAGCAAGGCACGGCTGGGACAAGCTGGAACCGGAGCTGGAAGCAAGGCACGGCTGGAACAAGCTGGAACCGGAGCTGGAAGCAAGGCACGGCTGGAACAAGCAGGAACCAGAGCTGGAAGCAAGGCACGGCTGGAACAAGCAGGAACCAGAGCTGGAAGCAAGGCACGGCTGGAACAAGCAGGAACCAGAGCTGGAAGCAAGGCACGGCTGGAACAAGCAGGAACCAAGGCTGAAAGCAACGCTGGGAAGCAACTAAGCACTCAGGAGAGCGACCTCGTTGCAAAGGCAAAGCAAGGAAGTCAGACGATGGTTTAAATAGCCAGCCAGCGTCTGACGTCAGGAACAGGGCGGTTCAGCACTTCCGGGTGCTGGACCTTTAAGAGCCCCCTGCTCACGCACGCGCGTTGCCTGGCAGTGGGAGGAGTCAGAATCGTCCTTCGGCAGCGTCTCCACGTGGAGAGAGACGCTGCCATGCGGCCCTGCAGGCCCCAGGAGCAACGGATTGCAGCGAGACCGGGGGAGGCAGGAGAAAGGTAAGGACCCGGTCGCTAGCCTAGCGACCGGGACTGCAACAGTACCCCCCCCTTTACGCCCCCTCTTCAGAGGGCTTGGCCTGTCAGGATGGTCCAGATGATATTGCTGCAGAAGAGTCTTGTCCAAGATGTTGCGGGCAGGCTCCCACGTATTGTCTTCGTCTCCACAACCTTCCCAGGCTAGCAAATATTCCCAACGTCTGTTGGCGAAGCGAGCATCCAGGACCTCTCGTACCTGAAACGTAGGATCCTCATCCGTAGTGATGGAAGCGTCCTCAAGAGGCCTGGGGTGGAATCTGGAAAGAATCACTGGTTTTAAGAGGGAGACGTGAAAGACATCATGAATGCGTAAAGTGGTTGGGAGTCGTAGACGGTAAGAGACCAGCCCTACCCTCTCTGCAACGCGGAAAGGACCACAGAACTTGGGTGAGAGCTTCTTGGAAGGTTGCCTCAGATGAATGTTCTTTGTACTAAGCCACACTCGATCGCCTGGGAAAAAAGCGAATGCCGGTTTTCGGTGTCGATCATAGTAGCGTTTAGAAGTGCGTGCGACTTTCTGAAGTCGGTGTTGAGTAGAGGACCAAAGTTTACTCAATTGGTCCGCGGTCAATTGAGCAGCTGGTGAGGAGGTTGGTACTGGTAGAGGTAACGGTGGTTTGAGCTGTTTACCGTACACAATTTGAAAAGGGGATTTCCCCGTCGCCGTATGTATTTGATTATTATAGGCGAATTCTGCCCAAGGCAAAAGCTCCACCCAATTATCTTGTTTGTGGTTAATGAACGCTCGTAGGAACAACTTTAATGAACGATTCATGCATTCGGTTTGCCCATTACTTTGCGGGTGGAAAGCGGAGGAGAAACTCAGCTGGATCTTAAATTTTTTGCATAAGGCTTTCCAATACCTGGCTGTGAATTGAGGGCCTCTGTCAGATACAATGTCCTGAGGCAGACCATGAATACGGAATACATGGTGTGTGAACAGAGAAGCCAGTTCAGTGGCGGAAGGTAATTTGGGCAAAGGCACAAAGTGAGCCATTTTAGAGAAGCGGTCCACCGTGACCCATACCACAGTCTTGCCTTGCGAAGGCGGGAGTTCCACCATAAAATCAGTAGCAATATGTGTCCAGGGTTCCGTGGGTATAGGTAACGGTTGTAGAAACCCTCTCGGAGGGCCATTAAGCGGTTTCTGCAGGGCGCAAGTGGGGCAAGAATTCACGTAAAGGGAAACATCACGTCGAAGACCAGGCCACCAATAGAAACGATTTATAAGATCCAATGTTCTTAGTCTACCAGCATGTCCCCCGGTCAAGGAGTCATGGCCCCAAGACAAGACTTTCCTCCGAAGCCTCTTAGGAACGGTAGTCTTATTTGAGGAAGCAATGGAAGTGGTAGTTATTTGAACACAGGCAGGATCCAGGATGGTTCGTGGAGAGTCGTCCTCTTCTTCCGGCTGATAGGTACGAGATAGAGCATCGGCTCGAACGTTCTTCTCAGCTGGTCGAAACTTGAGGATGAAATTGAAACGACTGAAGAAGAGTGACCATCTTGCTTGCCGCGAGTTTAGTCGTTGAGCTTGGGCCAAGTACAATAAATTTTTGTGATCAGTGTACACTGTCACCGGATGATTAGCCCCCTCCAGCCATTGCCTCCACTCCTCGAAGGCCAACTTGATGGCTAAGAGTTCTTTGTCTCCGATGCCATAGTTACATTCAGCAGGCGAAAACTTTTTAGAGAAGTAAGAACATGGCATCAATTTGCCCGAAGTATCGTGTTGACTGAGCACCGCTCCAACAGCCAGATTCGAGGCATCGACCTCCAGGATGAAGGGTCGTTGTGGATCTGGGTGTCGTAGGCAGGAAGCGTCTAGGAATGCTTGTTTTAAGTCTTCAAAGGCAGCCGAGGCGGTAGTGGACCAATCGTGAGCGTTAACCCCTTTGCGAGTAAGCGCCGTGAGAGGAGCTACCTTCTGGGAGTAATGTGGTATAAAATGCCTGTAAAAATTGGCGAATCCAAGGAATCGCTGTAGCGCCTTCAGGCCAGACGGGCGAGGCCATTTGACAATGGCCGCCACCTTCTCTGGGTCCATCTGGAAACCGGACGAGGAAACAATATATCCCAAGAACGGAAGCGACTCGCGCTCAAACTGACATTTTTCAAATTTAGCGTATAGATGATTGTCTCTTAGAGCCTGTAAGACCTGTTTGACGTGTTGGCGATGGGAGGAGAGATCTTGGGAATAGATCAGAACGTCATCAAGGTACACTATGACGAAAGAATGAAGCATCTCTCGGAGTACCTCATTCATCAGATTCTGGAAGACAGCAGGGGCATTACATAAGCCGAAAGGCATTACTAAGTATTCGTAATGTCCATCTCGCGTGTTGAACGCTGTCTTCCACTCGTCACCGGGACGAATACGAACCAAATTGTATGCTCCACGTAAATCCAATTTTGTAAAGATCTTGGCCCCCTGAAGTCTATCGAGCAGTTCTGGGATCAGAGGCAAGGGATAGCGATCTTTCTTAGTGATGGAGTTCAGACCTCGATAGTCTATGCACGGCCGGAGGGAGCCATCTTTTTTGGACACAAAAAAGAATCCTGCTCCTGCAGGAGAGTGCGAAGGGCGAATGAACCCTTTGGCAAGATTCTCCGTAATGTAGTCTGACATTGCATGGGTTTCTGGCAGAGAAAGAGGGTATACCCTACCCCGCGGGGGAGTGGAACCAGGTAGTAAATCAATGGCACAGTCGAAGGGCCGATGGCATGGAAGCAGTTCAGCTTTTTGTTTGGAGAACACGTCAGCGTAATCCTGGTACGGCAAAGGAAGGTCCAGGGCAGAGTGAGAGAGTAATATCTCCGGTCTAGGAACGGGATCCAGGCAATTCTGGAAACAGGAAGGACTCCATTGCGCAATTTGGAGAGAGTCCCAATGGATCACCGGAGCATGTTGTTGCAACCAAGGGAGTCCCAGGACCACAGGGTGCACCGATTTATCCAGTAGCAAAAAGGAGATTGTCTCAGTGTGAAGCACTCCCGTCCGTAAAGTGAGAGGCATCGTGGTTTCAGAAATGGATCCAGGTAGAGGGGTTCCCCGG
This sequence comes from Rhinatrema bivittatum, assembly GCF_901001135.1. NCBI lineage: Eukaryota > Metazoa > Chordata > Amphibia > Gymnophiona > Rhinatrematidae > Rhinatrema > Rhinatrema bivittatum. Next base: position 125,777,528 of record NC_042622.1, on the reverse strand, counting down.
ATAGAGGTAACCCGTAACGGAGGTATCCGGCGCTTAGTAGGTAGTCCTAATTGGTGTACCAGTTCTCTCCAGATAAAGTTCCCTCCGGCTCCGGAATCAATGAAAGCTAGAGTCTGCAAGGAGCCACCTGGATATTCCAGCGTTATAGGAACTGTACATTGAGGAGTAGCATTAACATAGCCTAGGGGAACCTCCTCATCTCTCCCTAGACTCGAGCATTTCCCGGTCTCGCAAGACATTGACCCAGGAAATGACCCTTAGTGCCGCAGTATAAGCACAGGCCCAGAGTGCGGCTTCGTGTCTTCTCCTCCTCGGTTAGCGGTGCCCGTCCAAGCTGCATAAGTTCCTCTGAGGAGCTGTGGGAGGCTGATGGTGTCTTGTGAGGTACAGTCAGAGACCTGGAGAAGGAGGGTGCCAATGAGACAGGCCGACGAGGAACTCGACCCTCCTTAGCTCGTTGCTGCAATCGCCGGTCAATCCTCCCGGCCAAGTCTATCACCCCGTTCAGAGTGAGGGGCAGGTCGCGAGCCATCAGCTCGTCTTTGATACGACCTGCAAGACCTTCCAGGAAAATACCCCGCAAACAGTCATCCTGCCAGCCGAGTTCCATCGCCAGAGTACGAAATTCAATAGCGTACTCCGCCAGAGAGCGGGATCCTTGTCGTAGCTGTAGAATTTCAGTGGTAGCAGTGGTAGCACGAGCTGGCTCATCAAAAGTCTGTTTGAAGTGAGTCACGAAATCCTGCAAGTTGTGCAGCATGGCGTCCTGTTTCTCCCACATGGGAGAGGCCCATAGCATAGCCCTCCCATCGAGCAGAGACAAAATATATGCTACCTTGACGGCATCAGACGGGAACTGCCCTGGTAGCAACGTGAAGCGGATGAAGCACTGATTCAAAAACGCCCTGCACGATCTGGCATCCCCGGAGTATCGAGTAGGCGCTGGAAGCTGAGTCTGTGCGGGAGCTTGAACCGCCAGTGGAGGCGGGGGTGGTGCCAGCGGTGGAGGATTGGCGTCCAAGCGACTGGCTAGGCGATCCACCGTAGCAGCCAAGACTTCCAGACATTGCTGTTGCTGCTGGATTCTTTGGGCCATGCCAGGGATGGCCTGCATAGGAGCGGAGTCCGCCGAGTCCATGGCCTTTGCAAACTGTTATGTTATGAGTAAAGTCAATAGTGGACCCTTGGGCCGGCTGAGGTGGACAGCGTCCACAGGAGTTAATAAGCCGGGAGGCGGCACTCAGCTGGAGCGGACTGGTGGCGTCTTCACCCTGGAAACCCGAGACCCCCCCAGGAGGAGCCCGTAGGGGTCCGAGTCGCTGGGACTTAGGAGAATCGTGAAGGAGTCCAAGGTTCGAGGCTGGCAGAAGACAAAGGAGAATCGTGAAGAAGACCAAGGTTCGTGGCTGGCTGAAGACAAAGGAGAATCGTGAAGAAGACCAAGGTTCGTGGCTGGCTGAAGACAAAGGAGAATCGTGAAGAAGACCAAGGTTCGTGGCTGGCTGAAGACAAAGGAGAATCGTGAAGAAGACCAAGGTTCGTGGCTGGCTGAAGACAAAGGAGAATCGTGAAGAAGACCAAGGTTCGTGGCTGGCTGAAGACAAAGGAGAATCAGGAACCGGAGCTGGAGTCAGGATATGTAGACAGCAAGTGGAGCCCAGAGCTGGAGCCAAGGCACAGCAGGACCAAACAGAACCTGACCTGGAAGCAAGGCACGGCTGGGACAAGCTGGAACCGGAGCTGGAAGCAAGGCACGGCTGGAACAAGCTGGAACCGGAGCTGGAAGCAAGGCACGGCTGGAACAAGCAGGAACCAGAGCTGGAAGCAAGGCACGGCTGGAACAAGCAGGAACCAGAGCTGGAAGCAAGGCACGGCTGGAACAAGCAGGAACCAGAGCTGGAAGCAAGGCACGGCTGGAACAAGCAGGAACCAGAGCTGGAAGCAAGGCACGGCTGGAACAAGCAGGAACCAGAGCTGGAAGCAAGGCACGGCTGGAACAAGCAGGAACCAAGGCTGAAAGCAACGCTGGGAAGCAACTAAGCACTCAGGAGAGCGACCTCGTTGCAAAGGCAAAGCAAGGAAGTCAGACGATGGTTTAAATAGCCAGCCAGCGTCTGACGTCAGGAACAGGGCGGTTCAGCACTTCCGGGTGCTGGACCTTTAAGAGCCCCCTGCTCACGCGCGCGCGTTGCCTGGCAGTGGGAGGAGTCAGAATCGTCCTTCGGCAGCGTCTCCACGTGGAGAGAGACGCTGCCATGCGGCCCTGCAGGCCCCAGGAGCAACGGATTGCAGCGAGACCGGGGGAGGCAGGAGAAAGGTAAGGACCCGGTCGCTAGCCTAGCGACCGGGACTGCAACAGTACCCCCCCCTTTACGCCCCCTCTTCAGAGGGCTTGGCCTGTCAGGATGGTCCAGATGATATTGCTGCAGAAGAGTCTTGTCCAAGATGTTGCGGGCAGGCTCCCACGTATTGTCTTCGTCTCCACAACCTTCCCAGGCTAGCAAATATTCCCAACGTCTGTTGGCGAAGCGAGCATCCAGGACCTCTCGTACCTGAAACGTAGGATCCTCATCCGTAGTGATGGAAGCGTCCTCAAGAGGCCTGGGGTGGAATCTGGAAAGAATCACTGGTTTTAAGAGGGAGACGTGAAAGACATCATGAATGCGTAAAGTGGTTGGGAGTCGTAGACGGTAAGAGACCAGCCCTACCCTCTCTGCAACGCGGAAAGGACCACAGAACTTGGGTGAGAGCTTCTTGGAAGGTTGCCTCAGATGAATGTTCTTTGTACTAAGCCACACTCGATCGCCTGGGAAAAAAGCGAATGCCGGTTTTCGGTGTCGATCATAGTAGCGTTTAGAAGTGCGTGCGACTTTCTGAAGTCGGTGTTGAGTAGAGGACCAAAGTTTACTCAATTGGTCCGCGGTCAATTGAGCAGCTGGTGAGGAGGTTGGTACTGGTAGAGGTAACGGTGGTTTGAGCTGTTTACCGTACACAATTTGAAAAGGGGATTTCCCCGTCGCCGTATGTATTTGATTATTATAGGCGAATTCTGCCCAAGGCAAAAGCTCCACCCAATTATCTTGTTTGTGGTTAATGAACGCTCGTAGGAACAACTTTAATGAACGATTCATGCGTTCGGTTTGCCCATTACTTTGCGGGTGGAAAGCGGAGGAGAAACTCAGCTGGATCTTAAATTTTTTGCATAAGGCTTTCCAATACCTGGCTGTGAATTGTGGGCCTCTGTCAGATACAATGTCGCTAGCCTAGCGACCGGGACTGCAACACCCAACGCACAAATATTTACCTTCAAAAATTAATACCTTCCACGGAGCAAGCATTAATTCTTGAGGAGCTCAAAAAGTTTACAGAAAAGCAGAAAATACTGCTTTTCTGTAGTTCCTCTGACTTAATATCTTGGCGATATTAAGTGAGAAGAATTGAAAAAGGAAAAACCTTAAAAAAAAAAACATGTGCCGGCAGTCAGGTTAGGAAAAGGGACTCTCAATTAATGAGCATCCATTTTCCTAACCTGTGGCTGTGCCTCCTTTTTACCATGGTAATCCATTTAAATATTACATCGGGTGCCCCGGAGAGGTACATTGATGCGCATTAGGAGAGCAGGTGATCAATCATGAATGCCCGTTTTCTGCATGCTAATATTGCATTGGCCTGAAATTGCATTTATTGCAGAAGATGTAGAAGAAACTCAGGCTCTTGTGGGATGCAAACTAGGATGGTGTTTTGGAAGATCTACCATGCATATTCAAAAATATCTGCATAAATTTTGGTCTTGTTGGTCAGGTAAATTTTCAGGTATTGGTATTTGCCCTCTGAAAAATTTTACTTCTCTGTGGCCCTAAAGGACTGAGCTACCAACTCCTATCACAAAGAGAAGGAACCCTGAAAAAGTCAGTACCATTACCACTCCATTGCTCGATTACACAAATATTCCTTAAAATGCACCTTATGAGCCAGCTGATTCAACTGTCAAGAATGCAGGCCATATGGTTAATGAGCTAGAATTTGCAAATGCATCTGCAGTGATAATGTTCAGTGTGTTAAGTTAATTATGGAAGCTATGAAACACAGCCCTCATGCAGCTACAACCTGCAGGGGTTGGGTACCTACAAGTGGAGGGAGGAGGGGTGTGCAAAACTTAACATGGCTTTAGAACAAACCCCACTGGAACTGAATCACAGGTCCTGACACCTTGCCCACAGTTACAGACTATTTGTACCGATGTTGCTTTTAGCACATCCGTAGCTTCCAAGCAATTGCTGCCTGCTTTTCAGCTTCTGACATTGAGAAATGCTCTTATATAAGTTTGCTTCATAAAATTGCCAAATTTCACCTAAGGACATGTGTTGCGCTTGGAGGTGGACCCTTGTCCAGGAGCCGTGGAGAACGGCTCCCTGGTACGGACCAAGAAGCACCTGCCCCCACGGGGCGGAGCACAGGAGGAGACAGAGGCTGGGATGAGCTTCACCACTGGAAGCCCGAGGTCCCCCGGGTGGAGCCCGTAGGAACCCGGGCCGCTTGGACTTAGGTGCGCCTCGCAGGGTCTCCCGGAGAGGTAGTAGAGAGGCGTGCTCACGATCAGCAAGGGAGTGCAGTCAGACTTCATGCTGTTGTCCTGGAGAGGAAAGGAAGGCCCAAATAGCGTAGGCGATGACAAGGCAAGGGACAGAGCCAGAATCAGGAGACATGGTCAATGGCAGCCGAGGTCAGAATCCGAGGACCAGTCTGAGGAGTAGTCAACAAGGCAGAGGTCAGTCAAGGTCACAAGGCAGGCAGCGGTCAGGATGCAGGCAGCAGACAGGATGGTTAAGGAACAGGCCGAGGTCAGTACCAGAGAGACAGTCCGAGGGTACTACCTGGGAAGACGGGCAGACAGATGCAGGAACAGAAGGACGCAGGAACAGTAGGATGCTGGAACAAGGCTGGAACAATAGGATACTGGAACAAGGCTGGAACAAGACTATGAACATGGAGGCAAACTAAAACACAATACAGTGCCGACTCGATTGCCAAGGCAAGGAAGTTTCCTTTTCTGAGGAGAAGTATCAGCATACCCAGAGAGACCATCTTGAACTTTTCTCTTAAGAGAAACTTGTTCAATGCCCTGAGGTTGAGGATGGGGCGCCAGCCCCCGCTCCTCTTTGTATTAGGAGATACCTCGAATAGAACCCTCTGTCCCTCTCCTGCTGTGAGAAGGGCAGAGAGTTCTGTCTGTAGTATGTCCTGCTGGGCGTATGAAACCCATGATGGATATGGGGGAGAGGTCCCTGGGAGCCAGCTGAAGTTGAGGTGGTACCCCTGCTGAACTAAGTTAAGGACTCATCGGTCCAAGGTGCTCTCCTCCTAGCTATGGGCGAAGCTGAGAAGCCTGCCTCCCACCATGGGATCCGGCTTCAGGGGTATGCTCAGTTGACTCACACTGCCTCACTGCCAGTCAAAGCCCCATAGCCAGGGTTTGCGGGGGTGCTGGCTAAGGTCTAGGTGCTAGCTGTTGGCGAGGACGGCCCCTGAAGCTAGTTAGTGGCATGCGAGCTCGGGAGGCCGGAGGATAATATTTCCTCTGCCTGTAAAAGAGCTTCCTTGAACTGGGCACCAGTTGCGTTGCTAGGGCACCTAAAAGGACGACCAGATGCTCAAGCAGGGGTGCTAGGACAGATGGCGGAGGCTCGGGCTCTGGTATGGGGGCTGGTGGCAGGGGCGGCTCGATGCTCTGAAGAACTCTGAGCACCGTGGTCTGAACACTGCAGTCCAGCTCCTCTTGAAAGTCTAGTGATGCCAGGACTGAAGGAGGGGGATGAGGCGTCACCATCTCTTCCTTGGGTCTCTGAGGTGGCATGGTGTCCGGCACCAATATCTGTGGGGAACACCTGGGACTCCCGGGGACATTGGAAGATGGGGCCTCTGATGGCTGGGGTTGCTTTGGCGGCAGTACGGCCACCGCCAGTACGTGCTGGAACCAGAGCCATGTGCCGACTGTTACTGGTGTCGGTGCTTGCGGGATCTCCCCCAGTGCTCGGTCTGGTCTTTCTGTGGCGCTGAAGAGGTGGATCCCGATGTTCAGGACACCAGTGAGATCATGGAGGATCGGTCACCTTCCCCGCGATCCTTCAAAGAAGTGGAGCGAGGAGTATCAAGAGGAAGCATATCAATGGGCTTCCTGCGACCTCTCAGTGTCGATGACTCCGATACAGATGTGGATGGAGCAGATGTGGAAGAACTGAAAAGTTTCTCCACCTTGTCAAGCCCTGCACAATGGTCTTTGGGGGTCGTCTGGTCACACACGTGACACCCACGGATGTCATGCGAGGCCCCAGGCAGAAGATACAAACCTCATGCGGATTGTGATGGACAAGGTCTGTGGGCACTGGGGGCACCGATGAAAACCGGATGACGTCATAAAAATTACCCAGCGTGCGGTCAATGACCGGCGATCATCGAGAGGTAATGTGTCGGGGATCAAGCGAAAATAGCAAAAAAGCCGCAACTTCAACTTACCATGCCGAGGAGGCACCAACTGTGAAGGGGGACCTAATGATGGAACAAGAAAAAACACAGCACTTGTTAGCAAAAGTCAAGAAAAAATTGGAGCTCCACAAACTGCGAGGGAACTGCACCGTGGAAAAGAAGAGACTGAAGGGGGACCTCGCGTGGACACATGGACAGTGGCATGCTGGGCATGCTCAGTGTGCTGGTCAAAGCTTCTAGAAACTGACAAAAGCTTTCCTTGCCAGGCTCCATCGGATGATGTCTCCTACATGTGAGGACTTCTGTCCTGCTTGTCCTAGGAGAAACATAGAAACAAAGAAATCCTCATACTTAGTTTCCCAAACTGTTAAAGTAAGGGCCCTTGTTGGTTGCTGTCCAAGTCCAATTCCTTGTTATCTCTTGCTATTGAAGCAGAGAGCAATGTATAAGGCTTATTGGTTAAGGGTAGTAACAGCTGCATCAGCAAGTTACCCCCATGCGTATTTGTTTTCCCAGACCGTAAAATTATTGGTTGTTGTCCAAAACTAATTCCCTTTTTCCTCTTTTCCCCCTGCCGTTAAAGCAGAGAGCAATAATGAATTGCATCAACAGTATGAAGGTTTGTTGGCTAAGGGTAGTAATCGCCATACCAGCAAGTTACTCCCATGCACTTTTTTCCTCATTTCCATAGTCTAGCCTTCAGGGATCCACAGTGTTTATCCACTTTGAGCACTGTTTAAAACAGCAGGTATCACAGAGAAAATTGTGACGTCATACTGGTCAAGATCACGGGAAGGACAAAGAGGAGAGAACAAGGCAAAGAGAGAGGAAGAGGTAGAGGAATGGAAAGAGGGTCAGGGAAGAAGGAAGCTTTAGATTTTAACATAATAACAAACCCAATACCTGATTTTGAAATGACAATGATCAGTGATTTTATAAACTAAGTGCAATGAGTCTGCCAGTTTTGGTAGCATTACTATTAATATATTCAGCTTGCTGAGACTAATTTAAGAATTGATCAAAAACCCCACTTAGATTTTTTTCAAAAGGTTTTGCCTCCACAAATTTTGTGTCAAATCTATCCCCTTTCCTTAAACTTCAAAAATTAAGATTTGGGGAAAAGATACACCATTTCCAATTTGTGTAAGCAAATGGCCTTGCAAGCTTTTTGCACCTTTTTGGGTCTCTAAAGATTGGTTTCAACATGTCTTACTCATTATTTCTGTATATAAAGAACTTTTAAAAAATCAAGCATTGTTAAGGTCCAATTTCCCATCCATTGGGGAAGTTTAGACTTAGGCACACTCAGACCCAGGGAGGGCGTGAAGATTGCTCCTGTTATGATAGCAGCCTCTGCTGATCTCAATGGGCTTCATGAAGGGAATGTGTTAGAGAAGATACTCCACCAGCCTTTGACACTATGAGGCAAGGGCGGCTCAAGGCAATCTGCTGCCTAAGGCGAAGGATAAAATGGTGTTCCTCCCCCACCCCTTTGGACCGATGCAGGTGAAATCAACGAGGGCCAGGACAGGGGGGAGGCAATGGAGGTTGAAGTGACTTGCCCAAGGTCACAAGGAATGGCAATATGATCTGAACCCTGACTTTCCTTGTTTGCAGCCCTCTGCTCTAACCACTCAGTTTTTGGGTCTGTTATTTTTTTGTTCTCAGTCTTCGGAATCTGCACTAGGGGGCGCAAGAGAAGTGTTTAATAGTGTCGTGCAATCGTTTTTGCCGAATTGAAAAATTTCAAAGAAATAGTCCAATTCGGCATGGGTTGGAGGACCTGAATCCTGAGACGGATTTTCCCCAAACTTCAGGGAAAATTCATTGTTCGGGTTAGCGGGGGGGAGGGGCACCTTTATTTAAAAATCAAAAAAACCCAAACCCACCCCAACCATTAAACTTTAGTTAATTACAACTCCCTTACCCTCCTGACCCCCCCAAAACTTGCCTAAAATACGTAGTGGTCCAGTGGGGGTCCCAGGAGCGATCTCCCGCTCTCAGGCTGTCGGATGCCAATAAATAAAATGGCACTGGTGGCCCTTTGCCCTTACCATGTGATAGGGGCTACCGGTGCCATTGGTCGGCCCCTGTCACATGATAGGAGCAATGGACGGTTGACGCCATCTTAGAAAATGGCGTGGGCCATCCATTGCTCCTTCCATGTAACAGGGGCCGACCAATGGCACTGGTAGCCCCTGTCACATGGTAAGGGCAAAGGGCCACCAGCGCCATTTTGTTTACTGGCTGCCGACGGCCCGAGAGCGAGAGATCGCTCCTGGGACCCCCGCTGGATCATCATGGATTTTAGGCAAGTTTTGAGGGGGTCCGGAGGGTGGGGGTTGTAATTGAAGCCATTCTTGTCATACAAAAACTTCAGATCAGTACTCCAAGCTTTATTATTCACTAGATTAGACTATTGCAACTCCACAATGCTAGATCTCCCAAAAGTGACACTATGCCCTTTACAGGTCCTACAAAATACTGCAGCCCGTATTCTCTCAAATACCAAAAAAAGGGATCATATCACTCCAGTCTTAATGGATTTACATTGGTTACCAGTAGAGAGTAGAATAATGTACAAATCCTTATGCATTATCCACAAAATATTGTATGGTGATATATGTCTGCATGGTTAAACTCTACAATAAAATTACATATCCCCCAGCACAATCTCAGGTCAGCCAATAAAGCCATTCTGACAGTACCAACAGTAAGGTCAGCTCACTTAAGCGAAGTAAGGGACCGTGCGATTTCCATTGCAGGCCCGTCCCTCTGGAACATATTACCACAAGAACTACGGCTACAACAAAATTTGAAGAGATTCAGGAAAGATCTAAAGACATGGCTTTTTAAACTGGCATTTGAAATGGTCACTGAAGCATGAGCCAGGTTTTCTATATGATCTATTTTTAGTCTGTTCTTATCTAATTTTAATGTTAATTTTAGTCCTGAAGTCACTGAAGCATAAGCCAGGTTTTTACATGATCTACGTTTTAGTTTGTTCTTAACGAATTTAATTGTTAATTTTTATTTTAGATAGTTTTTATAGAAGTTTATGTATGGAAATTTTACGATGTATTGTTATTTTTCTTTCTTCCCTTGTGTTTTTAAATTGTCTATTGTAAACCATGGAGATAGAACTCGTTCTGTGCAACGGTATATAAAAATTGTATAAATAATAAATAAATAAATAAATAAATAGACGAAATTTGAAGGTTGGGGTGGGTTGTTTTTTTTCAGCGAAAATAGCCAAGAAAATAAAAACGACCCGATGGAAAACAAAGTTTTCCATGGGTTGGCTGACCCGTAGCCTGACCCAGCATAAGAAAACTAAGCACATCTCTAGTGTTTAATGGAGCAGTGCAGCCTTTGGCCGCCCTACCCTCTGGGTCTAGAAATAGGACTCCTCCATTCCCTATTACTTGCCTCCCACCCTTCTCCAAGACCTTCCCCCTGGGGGTGTGAGAGATTGGTGAATGGTGGAAGTCTCTGTGTGTGACACACTCTCTCTTAGGGCTGATACAAGGATATTTGATCCCCTAAACAAACTTTGCAGCCTTTCATTCCCCTTTCCCTCCCCTCCTCACATAATTAAATGTATGCATTCTTTTCCATTTTAAAATTTATTAACCTCCCCAACCTAAAAAGGCAGATTCCAAATGGAAAATAGCCATTCAAAATACAATCTTCTTAAGTAAAAATATTGCTTACAACAACATATATATTATATAGGCATACACTGCAAAAAAACACACTTTCAATAATAATAGTTTAATAGACTTAATAAACTACCTTTTTCATAGCAATCAAGGCAGTTTACTGGATCCAGTTTTACTGGATCCCATATTAGGCCTATGGTAAAATGCATTGGGTGTGGACTTAGCCCACAGAAAGCCAAGAATAAAATTAACAATTCCAGTATAGTAAGCCTTCCATATCATAATTGCCAGCACTCAACCTATGAAAAGGCCATACTGAAAATATTACATCAGGCCGTAAATACCAATACATCTCCTTTTAGGAAAACAGATTAAAGCCAAGTTGTTGTAAATTCCTACACAGAAACTACATGCTAGCAGAATACCTAAATCCTCAGTCACACAAGCACAATACAGATAAACTCTCACCAAATACAGAATAAAGAGATCATAAAATATAAATTGAAACGTGCAGACAAAAACTGAACTGGAAATCACAAGAAGCCAAACTCTGTAAGCAATGCAAACACAATCAAGAAATATAAAACATTAAACATAACAATAAAAAGAATGTCAAATCTGCTGATAAATTCAGCCAATTAAAAACACACATAAAATTGTTTAAAATATTACCAAACACCAATAAAATATTTTAAACTAACAAAGATAAATAAAAAATCTCCCACTCTCCATACCTGGGAACTTTTATATTTCCAGTCTTTCTGAGATTGTCGTAGATTGGAGGAGGGTGTACAAACTTTAACCTCTCTTACCACATATATACAGGTACTCTCACACATGCACACACGTGTGCAGGCACTCTCCCTCATAGACACACACATACACATATACACACACAAAAACTCTCTCATATATACGCATACACACACACAAACACCCTCTAATATATACACATACACACACACATACCCCACCCTCTCATATATATACACACACCCTCACCACCAACTCATATACACACACTACCTCCTTCACCAAATCATACACACCCCCCGCACCCTCTCTCTCTCTCACACACACAGCACCACCACCCTCTCATACACACACACACACACACACACTCCACCACCCCTCATACATATACACCCCCCACCACCCTCTCATACAAACACACACACACACACACACACACACACACACTCCACCACCCCTCATACATATACACCCCCCACCACCCTCTCATACAAACACACACACACAGCCCCACCACCCTCTCATACACACACACACACTCCAGCACCCTCTCATACACATACACCCCCCACCACCAACTCATACACACACACAAACACTCTCACTTACCAATACACCCCCCTCTCATATATACACACAGGTTCTCACCCCCCTCCAACACACACACAAGTAGTCACCCATCTACCCAGGCAGGCAGTCACCCTCCCGCACACACATACAGGCAGTCACCCTGCAGGACGTCTGCATCGCCTCCTGCCCTGAGATCCCTCGAGGACTTGTTGGAATTGGCTTTAGAAAAAAGGAGAGTGGCATTTCCTGCACATCAGCATCCTGCAGGAAAAGATATCGTCTGGCAACACAGGTCCCTAACCCCGGGCAGCTGGAGTCGTGTTTATCCCAACATCATCTCCTGCTGCTGGGGGCCCTGCAGCTCCGACCTAACCGTGGGGCCCTGCAGGGGTCCCATCCCTCCTGGGCTACCGATCGCAGTCTCTTTTTTTCTCTCTTTCTCACTCTGCCCCTTTGACTGACAGGTCGGAGCCTGAGGTGGTGCAATCAGTAACCCAGGAGGGATGAGACCAATGCAGGATCCCAAGGTAAGGTCGGAGCTGCGAGGCCCGGTATTGGTTGGGCTCCTGGCAGGTCACCGTCCCATCCGACACCCCTGCCCTTTGGCGAGCCCTAATCTCAGGACCACCAGACAGGGCTGTGACCTGTGTCACTTTCATCCGGGGCACAGTCTCTGGCCATGGGGGAGGTAGAGTGCCAGGCAGGTGTTTGTCTTCTGCCGTCCCTTTCCTGGGAGAAAGGGTCAGGTGTTTGGGTCTCTTATGCCTGGCCCGATAGTTAGGGGAGGGAAAATAAGATGCTACATGGAGAGCTGGGGAGGGCGTGACTGGTAAATTGGGGGCAGGACTTGAGGCAGGTTTCGTTGATGGGGCAGGGGCAGTGCACGGGGGAGATTTTGTAGAGGCAGCGTGGATAGTGTGGATGCCGCAGGAGGAGTGGAATGGGTTTAGTTGATGGAGTGGGGATAATGTGCAGGGTTGGGGTTTGGGTTTCATTGAGGGGGTGGGAATAGTGCGCAGAGTTGGTGGTTGGGTTTTGTTGATGGGGTGGGGATAATGTGCAGGGTTGGGGGTTTGGTTTCGTTGAGGGGGCGGGGATAGTGCATAGGGACTGGCCTCCGGCAGCAGGAGATAACATCGGGATAAACACGACTCCTGCTGCCCAGGGTTAGGGATTGGCAGGGGTTTATTTTATCCTTGCATGATCCGAAGCTTGACTTTGGAGGCAGGGTGAGGCGGCGGTTGCGGAAGAGTTGTTTTGAAGGGGCAGTTTTGGCCTCTTCAAAATTCTGCCACCTGAGGCGGCTGCCTCACCCTGCCTCATGACAGAACCACCCCTGCTATGAGGGTTCCTGCAACTGCTCAGGTATGTCAAGGGTTGGAGGGAAGAAGCAGGTTAGGGAGTGGCAGAAACCATTGGAGAAAAATGCAAATAAAAAGCCCATGTGAGTAATACTGTCAGCAAACATATCAGAGTATGAGGCCTTCCCTTCAAGTCAGTTCTTTCTGCTGCTGAAATTTGTTTCATCTCAGAGGCTTTGGCACCCTGGGATTTGTAATGAACTTTTTCTTTGGAAGAAATAAGCCAGTGTTGCTGAGCAGGAGGGCGTAACTCCCTGATCACCTCCTATTGTAATGGTGCTGCTCACAGACTGGTGTTCTATCCAATTAGTAGTGCCGGGTGACAAGCATTATTTGTGCTGCGTGATTATCTTTGAAAAATGCAAATCTGAGCTTAGTTCACTCCAGCAGCTAACAAGATAATGAATATTTTCATTAGCTGGAGCGAATACAAACATCTGTGGAAACACACAAAACCTACGTAGAAGGGCGGGAGAGAAAGGAGTAAGAGATGCTTGGCTTTGCCAGGGAAAGCAGAGTCTTCATTCAACTACCTGAGAATGTGCATTGGAGTGCTCCTGAGTCAGTGTGAAGTCTAAAGAAATAGCCCAACAAACGGCAGAAGTTAAGACTGTATGATGTTGTAGGAAGGGGCACCCTGGCTAAAACTCTTACCAATTTCTCTTTGAATGAGGGTATGGATCACAGCCATTATACAACCACAGACGTTACAATTTTCTACAGTGTGCTAGTCATTACCAATCCTTTTGTCATCATGTAATCACTGAAACCACAAGCTTTACAACAGGCCTGCCCTAATTATCCAGACACGAAAGGTGTAGAATCCTCTTCTCATTATCTAGCCATCACACCCACTTGCACAACATATGGAGCCAACCACAGAAACCAGAGTCTCTAAAGATCTGTAGACCCCATATAGTAGGATTATGGCAAAGCCAAAGCACTATATCTAATGGAAGAACACTAGATATATAAATGTCCCTTCTGGGCATTAATGTCTGTTCCAGCTTCACCATCACCTCATAAGTATTCAGATTTCAGTCCAATCTAGCTCAGGTACCGGATCATTTGCAAAAAGGTCAAAAGAAAGATCTCCTGTCTTCTTTAGACATTGCATATTTATCATAATTATCCAATAGCTTCCACCCTATCCTTGTAGAAGAAGTCAAAACCCCAGCACACACTGCAGAAAGAGTTTCTGAAAATAAAGTTAATTCATTTTGCCACGTGTATCAAAGTTTCTACACATTTATATATATAAATGACATAAGCTTCTATATATATGAAGTAAAATAAGCATTATATATATAAAACACTTCAAATATGTAAAGAACATCAAAATTTATTACTACCAAAATGCTTATGTGACTTTAGTCTTCAAACTAATCAAAATAAATGAATGGCTCATATACATTTTTATAATTTAAAACAAAGGATGAAAAAGCCAGTTCAGAGCTCGATTTAAAGCCACCGCTTCAAAAGACATCAATGTATGATTGACTGCTTCATAGGCAGATATCCTCTTCTAATCATAACTGGCAAAAAAATCCTTAATTGCAAAACATATTTGTATTCATTTAAAAAAATGTAACAAAAGTCTTTTGTATAAGATAATATATATACATACTGTATATATATATATATATACACAGACACACAGTCAATATATACTGTATGGAGGTAATTTTAAATAGTGCAGAGTTGCAAACATCCTTACACACTTTGTTCACCCATACATTGCAGCTAATGTTCAAGTAAAATAACCTGGGTAGCTTCCTTTTGAAAAATATTTACAATGCACATTTGCACCTATTTGTGCAGGTAGCCAATTTGGGGAAAACAGGACCTGTACAGTTAGCAAGTCAGAAAAGAATTGTGGAGCAATTCATATAAGTGTGTGTGTGTGTGTGTGTGTGTGGGGGGGGGGGTGTTCCTCTTGGTTTAATGAGAAAACTTGTTTTGGGGTGGTTTTTTTTTTAGTTTTGGGCTAGATCCATAAGTTTTCTGGGAAAATGTTATGTCAATTTCTAGTTTGTACATAGACACACATATCCTTAACATTTGGTTGCTGTAGGTTAAATGGTTCAAGAGATATTCAGCACTACTTAGCTGGTTAAGTAGCAACTTATCCAGCTATGTTCAGTGGGTGCCACTTAGCCAAATAAGTACTTATCCGGCTAAATAGTTAGCTGGATATCTAATGAGTAGGCAAGGGGTGGATCAGGAAGGAGATACTTATCCATCTATCATAGCCGGATAAGTGATGATATTTGGACTTATCCACCTACGGTAGATGGATAAATTAGACCTGCTCAATGGTAGGTCTAAAATTAGCTGGATATGAGTTATCCAGCGAAGTGGCGATTTGTACGGGAATATTCATCAGCATAGCTGTGCTGCTGAATATCCCATGTAAGTTAGCCAGAGAAGCCTTATCTGGCTTTCTTAGCTGGATAACGCTGAATATTGGGCCAATGTGTTCACATCCCTACAGAAAAAACAAAAACATAAGTAATTATATTTTATTTTGGGGAAAAGTGCTAAAACTTGCAATGTACATGAGCTAATCAGTCCCCAACCTCGCCTCTTTTTGGTGCAGTTACGAATGCATGCAATGAGAACAGCAACTTTCAGAAAGGTCAATCTGCTTGGATAAATACCTGTTTACCCGGATAAATAGTATTGAAATTTGTCCTTCCCTTGTGTCGGTATGTGTGTCTTTAGAAATGATCAGACTTGGCTCTAGCCAAAAAGATATTGTGTAGCTTGTCAGCCAAGGCCCACAATCACTACAAAATTTTATTAAGGAACCAGAGACAGAGAAGAGAGAAGTGACAGATTTAAAATTAACTTGCCAACTTCCCGTCAATATTATGACAATTTCCCACATCAGTTCATTGACCTGAAGCAGGAGCTGACAATATTAACATAACTATGTCAGAGCAAACCCTTCAGACAAGCTGCCACTGGTGTTCTATCAGCAGCTATTACCATTTGAAGATGAAAGGCTTTTTCTTTGCTCTCTTTTCAATCTTCCCCACATACACAGCTCAACCCTCAGGTGAAGTCACAAGATTCCAAATTTTCTAAGGTGAGAACTTAACTCTCCCCCCCCCCCCCCCTCTTTCTCTCTGATTTTCATCTCTCTGAGATTTTTGCTAGTTTGGTGACAAATATCAGGCACTATGCCAGACTCTCCTGGAAAAAAGTCAAGCTGGGTGCATGAGCAGAAGTGACTGTTATTACAGAAAAAATGAAACCATCATAAAAAGTAAGGAAAGGGATTTCAATATATCCCCGAGGAACATTTTGTTCAATCACAAAACTGTACTTTGATAAAATGCATTAAGAACATTCTTTGCTGAAGTTACACCAGGTACTAACAGAGTGATTTTCAAGTCTGGTCCTTACAGCTCCATTTTTCAGGTATAACCAAAATATGCAAACTAATCTACTTCTTACAGGAAATATCTGCAAATCCTATGCACATGCAATGTGGATATCCTAAAAGCCAGATCTGTTTGATTATTCTGGTAGCCTGACTTCAGTGCTAGGAACAATCGTGGAAACAGTTATAAAGAATAAAATCACAGAACATTTAAATAGACATGGTTTAATGGGACACAGCCAGCATGGATTTACCCAAGGCAAGTCTTGCCTCACAGTTCTCCTACATTTTTATGAAGGGGTGAATAAACATGTGGACAAAGGTGAACCGGTAGATGTGGTGTACTTGGATTTTCAGAAGGCGTTCAACAAAGTCCCTCATGAGAGGTTTCTAAGAAAACTATAAAGTCATGCGATAGGAGGCGATATCCTTTTGTGGATTGCAAACTGGTTAAAAGATAGGAAACAGAGTAGGATTAAATGGTCAAATTTCACAGTGGAAAAGGTAAACAGTGGAGTGCCTCAGGGATGTGAACTAGGACCAGTGCTTTTTAACATATTTATAAATGATCTGGAAAGGGGTACAACAAGTGAGATGCTTAAATTTGGGGCTGACACAAAATTATGCAGAGTAGTTAAACCTCCAGCGGATTGTGATAATTTGCAGGAAGATTGGGCATCCAAATGGCAGATGAAATTTAATGAGGACAAGTGCGAAAAATGCCTTAACGCATGCGAAAAGCACCATAACACATAGTGCAATGCTAATTTAGAAAAGGGGAGGGATTTCTGGCCAAGTGGGCTGGCTTTGCAAAGCTATAATCACACACTTTTAATGCAGGAAGTAACTACACCTTTTTCATTAAGCTGTGCAACATGGTTTTATGAGAGAGAGAAAGAGAGAGAGAGAGAGAGGCTAGCTATAAGGCCCTCATAGTAGTTAGGTATTTATACCTCTATAGGAGGCCCACCTAGTAACTCGAGGTGAGGTTTAGGTAGTAGTGTAGGGGTTAGGAGCCACATTGAAATTCAGAGTGAGATGTATGAACAGAACAGTACACTCTTGTAAAGATTTGAGGTCCTTCGGAGTGAGGAAACTCACACAAAGATGAGATTTGTACAATGTTGTCTCAACCTAGCTTGATGTTACCCAGGTAGAGAGTCCATCAAGCTAGGTTGAAAGGTAGGAATTACAACAATTGAGGCACTTACCGCAAAGTGCGAAAAAGTTATCGTACTCTGCGGTAATACCTATATGAAGCTATTATCATAAAACACATCCCAAATTCTCTCTCACTCAATGCATAATTAAGCACTGGAATTCATTGCTAGAGGATGTGGTTATGGCAGTTAGTGTAACTGGGTTTAAAAAAGGTTTGGATTAGCTCCTAGAGCAGAAGTCCATATACTGCTATTAATCAATAAGGTTTAGTAGCCTGGGATCTGTTCATTTAAGGTTTGGGTCCTTGCCAGGTACTTGTGACTTGGTTGGCCACTTTTGGACACAGGATAATGGGCATGATGGACCCTTGGGCTGAGCAAGTATGGCATATCTTATGTTCTCAGAGGTACTACTGTGCACTGACATGCAAATGACCTAGGTTTGATTCCTGGTTCATGACTTTGCTCCTAAGTCCAGCCAGGACAGGGGATGCTGCAGAGGCGGTGTTCACAGACCCTGAGGGGAATTTAACCCAGAGTACATTGATACCCAGTAACAAGATTAGCATCAATACTAGCCGGTTTCTAGAAAGAGTTTGACCAAGTATGGCAGAGCTGTGATAGGAGGTAATAGAGATGTGAACCAGAATAGGTTTGGTTCCGGTTCCGATTCAAATCTTATAATTTTTATCGTCCGGCCCGATTGTTTTTTTGTTTATCGGCTGCGCCCGATCCGATAAACAAAAAACCCACCCTGACCCCTTAAAACTGACCCCTTAGCCTCCCCCACCCTCCCGACACCCCCAAAAACATTTTAAAATTACCTGGTGGTCCAGTGGGGGCAGGGGGGAGCAATCTCCCACTCTCGGGCCGTCGGCTGCGCTAATAAAAATGGCGCCGATGGCCCTTTGCCCTTACCATGTGACAGGGTATCCGTGCCATTGGCTGGTCCCTGTCACACGGTAGGAGCACTGGATGGCCGGCACCATCTTTAAAAATGGCACGGGCCTTGGCGCCGGCCATCCAGTGCTCCTACCATGTGACAGGGGCCGGCCAATGGCACGGATACCCTGTCACATGATAACAGCAAAGGGCAATCGGCGCCATTTTTATTAGTGGCAGCCGATAGCCCGAGAGCGGGAGATCGCTCCCGGCGCCCCCACTGGACCACCAGATAATTTAAAAATGTTTTTGGGGGGTTGGGAGGGTGGGGGAGGCTAAGGGGTCAGTTTAAAGGGTCGGGTGGGGATTTTTTTATCAAGCCATTGGCACCATTTTTATTAGTGGCAGCTTACGGCCCGAGGGTGGGCAATCGGTCCCGGGGCTTCCAATGGACCACCAGGTGATTTTAAAATGTTTTGGGGGGGTTTGGGAGGGTGGGGGAAGGTAAGGGATTAGTTTTAAAGGGTCGGGGTGGGTTTAGGGGTTGTTTTGGTGTGCCGGTTTTCCCGCCCCCCCCCCCCCCCCAAATAACTCTCGTTAGTGGACACAAACCCGATTAACGATTTTTCACAATAAATCGGGGGAATTTCTATTGTATCGCACTCTTTAACGATTTTTGACGATTTAAAAAATATCGGACGATATTTTAAATTGTCAAAAAACAATTCACATCCCTAGGAGGTAATATAAAAATGGGTGGAAAAGTCGCAGGTAATTGTTAATAATAAGCTCATGGTGCTGTTGTCCATTAGAGAGTGGTTCTGACAGAGCTGACAGACTTCCACAAAAGCCATATCTGGAGAGGGGAACCAGTAGTCTAGAACAACAGAACATGGTCTATTTAGAACTGATAGCCAACCCAAGGGCTCATAATGTTTTGGTTGATGAAGGTCAGGATTGTATTCCATTTGTCTCTGAACATTAGGGCTAACTGCCATAATGACTAACAAGGATTTGTGGAAAAAATGCATATTTTTGGTTTGTGAATAATTCTGAAAGAAAATCATAATGTTTTGCAAAAAATCTAAACACAGGGTTAAATTTAAAAAACTTTTTGTGTGAAACAGATGTACAGTAGTAAAGTCTCATGATTCTGATGAATTCTATTAAAAAATAGTACTACCCTAATCTACTTCTGTAGCTGCATAAAAAGTAAACTTTAAATTCTGAAATTAATTTGCAAAGACATAATTTTTGTGTACCTCTAAGAGCTAATCTATGTAGTTTGACCATATAAGTCCATGTCAAAAAGGAGAGATTAAGCCAGTCCTGGTTTTACCCCGTCCATACAAGGACATATAGTTTTGAATTCTTTACGAAAAAAAGGCCCACAAGTCTGTCCCCTTTGAAATGGCGTTATACATTCACCCTATGGGCCTTATTTTCAAAAGCATATGTAAAACTGGGTTTTAGACATGTAAATGCACTTTACACATGTAAGTGGGCTTTTGAAAATTGCTACAATATATGCCATAGAATTGTCCATAAGATTTGCTCACCTAAGTGCACTTTACTCATGTAAATGTGTCACAGGCGTGGACCCTTAGGCCGAGGTGGAGTTGACGCTGCCTACAGGGAGGAGCCCTGCAGGTCCTCACCTTCAGCTGGTGGATCTGGTTATAGCAGAGGCCCAACTGGAGCTTAAAATATACCCCTTAGGTTAAGTCCTTGGTTGCTGGGACTAGCAGGACTTAGGCGCAGGCCTCTGGTGGTGAGGTGAAGTTCAGTGGTCAAGTCACAGGCCAGGATCTTATGATCTGTGTAGATCATAATATGATGCTGCGCACCCTTTAGCCATGGGAACCATTCCTTTAGCACTAGCTTGATCACAAGTTGCTCCCTGTCACAAATGCCATAGCTGCACTTGGCCGGTGAGAACTTCCTTAAAAAGAACAAGCAAGGATGGAGACCCCCCCCCCCCCCCCCTTAGTGGAATACCGACTCAGGACGGCCCCTATGATGAAGGAGCATGCCAGGTCCAGATGGTAAAGGCAGAGTTTCTGTTGGAAGGTATCCTTTAATTCTTGAAAGGCTGCTATGGCTTCGGGAGGCCAAACCTTCATATTAGCTCCCTCAGGTGAGAGGTGTGGTGATCTTAGAGTAGTTGGCAATAAAGTGACGGTAATATTTGGCGAAACCCAAAAATATTTGCAGGGCCCAGAATTCTATCTGATGGGGCCATTCCTAGATACTCCTGACCTTAACTGGGTCTATATGAAATCCTCTGCTGGATACAATAAATCACAGGAAGGGGAGACTCTCTTTTTTAAATAGGCAATTCTCCAGTTTCGCATATAAATTGTTGTCCTGCAATTGCTGAAGAACCAGACGTACATCACAGTGATGGGAGTTGAGATCCTTGGAAAAAATGAGAATGTAATCGAGATATATGACCATACAGATGTAGAAAAGATCCTGGAAGATTTCATTTATCATCTTTTGGAAGACAGCCGGGGCATTACATAGCCCAAAGCCGGGGCATTGCATAGCCATCCCATGTGTTGAATGCTATCTTTCATTCATCCCCAGGTTTGATTCATATCAGGTTGTAGGCTCCTCGGAGGTCTAGTTTTGTAAAAATCCTTGTCCCTTGGAGGCAGTCAAAAAGTTCTGAGATTAATGGTAAAGGATACAGGTCCTTCTTGGTAATGGTGTTCAGCTCACAGTAATCAATACAGGGCCTGAAGGAGCCATCATTTTTCCCCACAAAGAAGAAACCAGTACCTGCTGGGGAGGTGGATCGCTGTATGAAGCCCCAATCAATCAATCAATCAAGGTGATGGCTGCACTGAATGACGGTATATAAAACCGAACAAATAAATAAATAAATAAATAAATTGATAAATAAATAAATATACTCAGACATAGCCTTAGACTCAGGGAGAGACAAGAGAAATACCCTACCCCATGGAGGTGTGGTACCCGGGAACAAATCGATTCTGCAATCAAACTCCCTATGGGGTAGCAGTTTCTCTGCTTCTTTGAAAACATGTCCTCGTAATTCCTATAGGGTAGAGGGAGGCCCAGAAAGATAGCAGCTAAGCAAAGATGGAGCGGGGGTTCTACCCACTCCAAGCAAGAACTGTGACACAACGGGCGAGTTGCAACATGGTCCAATCAAATTGTAGAGAGTGCATCTGTTGCCAGGGAAGTCCCAGCACAATCGGATGGACAGCTCAGTCTATAACATGGAAGGCAATGTTTTCCTTATGAAGAAGGCCAGTATGAAGTGGCAGAGGTATGGTGGCCAGGGTTATCCTTCCTGGTAAGAGGTCCCCATGGATGGACAAGATGATTAAGGTGCTTTCTGGGGACAATAGGCAAATGAAGGTGGTCAACCAAGGCTTTCATTACAAAGTTACGCCCAGCACCCGAATCTACAAAAACGAGGGTGGAAAAGTTTTGATCACCCATGGAGATTGTTATGAGAAGGGTTATTTGAGGAGCAGGTGTGAAGCCTAGGTTCAGCTCACCCCTGGAACCTAGGCTCTGAAGTTTCCTGGTCTTATCAGGCAGTGAGCAAGCCGGTGCTCTGAGCTGGCACAGTAGACACACAGACCTAACTGGCATCAATGGAGTCTCTCCTCAGGAACAAGGCACCATTTACCAAACTGCATGGGTTCATCCAGATGTACTGGGGGCAGTGAAGCGGAGGCTGAAGGAGATAGTGGCCGTTGGAAGCGGTGAGCCAGTGTGATGGGCTGGCATGGAGGGCGGAACTCCCTGGCTTTTTGTTGGATGCGGCAGTTAATCCTACCCACCAGGTCAATGAACCCCTCCAGGGACTCTGGCAGCTCGTCAGTGACTAGATCGTCCTTTGTTCTGGAGGACAGGCCCTCCAGGAAGATACTCTGTAGGCAATCATCCCTCCAATTGAGCTCAGTGGCCAAGTTCTGGAACTCAACAGCAATGTCCATGAGATACCGGGCGCCCTGGCATGGATGGAGGAGTTTGGAGCCCGAGATAGCCAGTTGGCCGGGTTCATCGAAGATGACTTTGAAGGCGGTCATGAACCACTGTAGATCCTGAAGGATCAAGTTGGCATGTTCCCATAGTGGTGAGGCCCAGGCCAGGGTCATGCCATCAAGAAGTGAGAGGATAAAGGTTATCTTAACAGTGTCCTCTGGAAAGAGTGCTACCTGGAAAGAAAATCCAGAGTTTTGGGTCCCCAGAATACTGGGGAAGAATAGGCAAATGCAGGATAGGGTGACTTGGCACTGCAAGAGCCGGCGAAGTCACTGCAGGCGGGGCTGGGATGGCTGAAGGTGCAGTGGCATCTAGGCAGACATTAAGTCATTCCATGGAAGCCACCAGGAGCTCAAGGAAAGTCTGCTGTTCCTGAAGTTTCTGCGCTAGGCTCGGGATGGCCTGGAGAGCTATGGCATCTGCCGGGTCCATGGCCTCGTCAATCTGTTGCAGACATGGACCCTTAGGCTGAGGTAGAGTTGACACTACCTGCAGGGAGGTGACTTGCAGGTCCCCACTGTAGGCTGCTGGAGCTGGAGATGGCAGAGGCCCAACTGGAGCTTCACCTATATCAGCCCTCGTTCCCCTTAGGTTGATCGTTTGGGTGCCGGGACCAGCAAGACTTAGGCTTGGGATTCTGGTGGTGAGGTGAAGATCAGTAGTTGAGTCATAGGCCAGGGTCCAGGGCAGGCTGAATACAGAAGGAGTCGGACTCAGACAACAGTCAGGGCAAGCGGCATACAGGTTGGTCAGAATCGGGCAGTGGTCAGTAGCAGGCAGAGTTCAAACAGAGTTGATATTGGGTAAGCCTAGGTCAGAGCCAGAGATCTGACTAAAAGTAGGCAGAATAGTTAGGCAGGCAGGGAGGCAAGGAACAGCACAGGCAGAGGAGAACAACACTGATGGAACCAAAGACTGACTACGAAGACAATAACTGAAGACTGACTATGAAGACAAGATGAAGGAACTCGGGACCATAGACCAGGAACTGACAAGACGAAAATCAGGAACACAGGAATGAAAACTAGGAAGGCAGGAACAAAGACCAGGAAAGCTGAGGCAACTTGCTTCTACCAAGGTAGTGAACCTATTACCGAATACTGAATTGGCATCTGCAGAGGCCTTTTATAGGCCTGCAAAATGATGTCATCAGAGGGCACCTCCTAGCTTCTCCAACAGCTGGCCCTTTAAAGTAGACAAGGACGGGCGTGCGCACACCCTAGGAAGAGCGAGGCCCAGCGGTGTCAGCAGCGACCTGCCGCACTTGTCGAGAGCGGCATCCTGTCGCGTTGTGGTACGGCTTCCTGCCGCATTTAGAGGAAGGGCAGCCCAGCGTAGTGGAACAGCAGGGTCTAGGTAGTGAGGTAAATGTGGCAGTTTGCAGGAGGAGCCTGCAAACTGCCGAATGCAACAACTTTTGAAAATTGCTACAATAGAATACAACATTTACATGCGTAACTCCTTTGAAAAGTCACCTAATTTTCATGACTACATAGGTCTCTTCTAAAGATGGCCTTCAAATGGGGCCCATGCCATCTCAAAAGCTCTCTATATAACATTGCACCAAAAGGTCTCAAGGTCCAGAATTCTGTGCTTTAGGTGCCCCTGTAATAAGAATGGAATGACAATCTACAGATCACAACAGAGACACAATGGGACCAATTTCCAATGGGGCTTATCAATTTCTTATAAGGTCTTATATATGCAAAAGCATGCAGAAATGCCAGTGTTTCAGGCTTTTGTGCATTTTTAGTGTGAAGGGCTCCATTTGCAAAACATTCACAAAATGGACCCTTAGATATAGTAACTTACAAAAATTCTGAGAGAATGAACTACTGTGATGTACTATCATGCAAAGCAGCTCATCTCAGAATTCTGTAAAAAAATGAGCAGGGGTGTGCATTGCTCATTTTTTCATTCCTTCTTTCTCTTTTATCTCTTTTTTTCTTTTTTCTTGTTTTGTTTATTCAAAATGAAGTAAACAAAATCAAAATGAAAAAAGGTGGGTCTGGACTTCCACTGATAAAGTTGAAGAAAAGTCCCCCTACAAGTCGTAGCCAGTCCCCTCCAGGCATCCCCCTCACCCTGTACCTTATCCCATCGCTGATCTTTAGGGGCAGGAACAGCTGACTGTCGTGTTTTTCAAAATGGCTCCAGCCATCCTGAGGCCGATGCCATTATGAATTTTTGCTGTACAAGAAAATGGTGCCATTCAACCATGAGGCCAGTGCCATTTTCTCCTATAGAAAAAATTCTCGGGTTAGCAAGCACCATTGTGAAAAAGCAGAACTGGTGGGGCAGGCCTGACTGTGGATCACCCCTACTTCTGAAGACCCATGGACGGTGTAAGGGGGCAAGAGAAAGAAGCCAGGGATCCAGCCAAAAGTGTGAGGTGTTTTTCGACATGGATCTGGGGTTGATTCATTTTCAAAAATGAACAAAATTTTCTTTGTTTTTCTTTCAAATTTGTTTTCTAAACAAATTGAAACAAAATGGAAAATTTTGTCAAAATTTCCCATTTCATTTCAAAAAAATGCACATTTGTAAATGCAATTTGTCTTTTCACGCTCAGGTTCACGTGGAAGTTTTCTGTATGCCTAGAAAAGCTTCACATGCACATGGCCACCAACCCAGAAGAAATCTCACAGGTAGGTACATCAGCCTCATTCACTAAGACAATTACTTTCAAATGGACGTGTGGGTGCACATATACTAGGGATGTGAATCGTTTTTTGACGATTTAAAATATCGTCCGATATATTTTAAATCGTCAAAAATCGTTAGGGCCACGATACAATACCAATTCCCCCGATTTATCGTCAAAAAATCGTAAATCGGGGGAAGGGGGAGGGCAGGAAAACCGGCACACTAAAACACCCTAAAACCCACCCCCGACCCTTTAAATTAAATTCCCCACCCTCCCGAACCCCCCCCCCCCCCCAAATGCCTTAAATTACCTGGGGGCCCAGCGGCGGTCCGGAACGGCCTCCTGCAATTGAATCGTGTTGCCTTCAGCCGGCGCCATTCTGCGCCGCCATTTTGCAAAATGGCGGCGGCCATAGACCAACACGATTCGACTGCAGGAGGTCGTTCCGGACCCCCGCTGGACTTTTGGCAAGCCTTGTGGGGGTCAGGAGGCCCGCAAGCTGGCCAAAAGTCCCTGGGGGTCCAGCGGGGGTCCGGGAGCGATTTCCTGCCGTGAATCGTTTTCCGTACGGAAAATGGCGCCGGCAGGAGATCATCTGCAGGCGCCGGCAGTCGATCTCCTGCCGGCGCCATTTTCCGTACGGAAAACGATTCGTGGCAGGAAATCGCTCCCGGACCCCCGCTGGACCCCCAGGGACTTTTGGCCAGCTTTGGGGGGCCTCCTGACCCCCACAAGATTTGCCAAAAGTCCAGTGGGGGTCCGGAACGACCTCCTGCAGTCGAATCGTGTTGGTCTATGGCCGCCGCCATTTTGCACCGCCATTTTGCAAAATGGCGGCGCAGAATGGCACCGGCTGAAGACAACACGATTCAATTGCAGGAGGCCATTCCGGACCGCCGCTGGGCCCCCAGGTAATTTAAGGCATTTGGGGGGGGGGGTACGGGAGGGTGGGGGATTTAATTTAAAGGGTCGGTGATGGTTTTTAGGGTGTTTTAGTGTGCCGGTTTTCCTGCCCTCCCCCTTCCCCCGATTTAGCTACGGACCGCCGCTGGACCCCCAGGTAATTTAAGGCATTGGGGGGAGGGGGGGTTCGGGAGGGTGGGGGATTTAATTTAAAGGGTCGGGGGTGGATTTTAGGGTGTTTTAGTGTGCCGGCTCACGATTTTAACGATTTTCACGATACCTTAAACACCCAAACGGCAACAATACGATTCCCTCCCCCTCCCAGCTGAAATTGATCATTTAGATGATCGAGGACACGATTCGCATCTCTAACATATACATGTGTAGATGGGCGTGCGGCCAGATACACGGTAATTTTATATTCTGCGTGCATACACATATGCATGCATGTTATAAATAGCCCTGACATGCATATATGTGCTCCTCATTTTACACTTGTGCCCACAGCTGCGTAATTTTGGCTTTTGAGCCATGCAAATGAAGGAATTTTATAGCAGGTGTGCATCCATGCCATGACCAGTTTCACCAGTTTGTCCACTAGTTTGCCCAGTCTAGAGCTTGGTCCTCCTAATCGCCCTGGTTCATTAGCCTGCACTCCCCCAGTTAACCCAGACCTCTCAATCACTTCATAGACTGAGACTTACACCTCCCTCCATAGCAGAAGTAACTTTATGCTTAAATATACCTGAGCATATACGCAGGCGCCGAGGTATTTGTGTACTCATCTCTTGGCTTTTTGCTCCAGAAGGCCCACACCCACATTATGCCCATTTTCCCAATGCAAGATATTTGTGCATCAAGACTTGTGCAAGCATGTGGGCAGCTTATTAAATTAAGTGGATACACACATGTGCTACATGCATGCCCGTTTCTCAGTTCTGGCATGCGTCTGGCTTTTAAAATTCATCTTTAAGGCTTTTCTCTTATTCTGTGTCTATGAGACAAAACTTAGGGGGCAATTTTCAAAAGATTGTATGTGTGTAAATGGACTTTTTGGGCCTGATTTTAAAAAGTATTTACATGATTAAAACTGGGGTTTACATGTGTAAATACAATTTACTCATGTAAGTGGGCTTTTGAAAATTGCTACAATGGATGCCATTGAATTGACCGTAGGATTTACTCATGTAAGTGCACTTTAGGCGAGTAAATGGCTTTTCAAAATTGCTATGATAGTATTTACATTTATGCATGTAACTCCTTTTACTTTTATTTTATTTATTTATAAATGTTATATACCGTCGTTTGGAAAGTACCATCACAACGGTTTATATGAACCGATAAAATAGAACTGAAAGGATAAAGGTATAATATACAAGTAATAATACAGTATAAAATAAGTCATTATAAAATTAATTAAGCATAAGAAACAGGTAAGAATACAAAATGCTAAAAAATCAAAGGCAAGTTAAAAATTAAAATTTAAAATTCATTTGTTAGCATGTAAATATGCTTTTGAAAATTGTTTTGCTATATGCTGATTTTATATGCCTAATAGGGATGTGCAGAGCAAAATTTTATGTTCATATTTTTTATGTCCGAAAGGGGGTCCCACTTGCGGCCAATATGGACATAAAAAAAATCCAATGAGTTGGGTATATGTACATATGTGCAAAAAAAAAATTTAAACCCCCTCACCCTCCTTAATCCCCCCCCCAGACTTACCACAACTCCCTGGTGATCGAGCGAGGAGTGAGGACGTCATTTCTGCAATCCTTGGCGAGAAGCATGTGACGTCGGTGGCACGTCGAGTGACGCGGCGTCACGTGATTCCCGGCTCGTTCGCGCCGGACGGCTCGTTCGGCCCAAAAAGAACTTTTGGCCAGCTTGGGGGGGCCTCCTGACCCCCCCAAGCTGGCCAAAAGTTCTTTTTGGGCCGAACGAGCCGTCCGGCGCGAACGAGCCAGGAATCACGTGGCGCCGCGTCACTCAGACGCGACGTCACGTGATTCCCGGCGAGTTCGCGCCGGACGGCTTGTTCGGCCCAAAAAGAACTTTTGGCCAGCTTGGGGGGGGGCCTCCTGACCCCCCCAAGCTGGCCAAAAGTTCTTTTTGGGCCGAACGAGCCATCCGGCGCGAACGAGCCGGGAATCACGTGGCGCCGCGTCACTCAGACGCGACGTCACGTGATTCCCGGCGAGTTCGCGCCGGACGGCTCGTTCGGCCCAAAAACAACTTTTGGCCAGCTTGGGGGGGCCTCCTGACCCCCTCAAGCTGGCCAAAAGTTCTTTTTGGGCCGAACGAGCCGTCCGGCGCGAACGAGCCGGGAATCACGTGACGCCGGCGTCACTCGACGTGCCGCCGACGTCACATGCTTCTCGCCAAGGATTGCAGAAATGGCGTCCTCACTCCTCGCTCCATCACCAGGGAGTTGTGGTAAGTCGGGGGGGGGGGGGGGGGATTAAGGAGGGTGAGGGGGTTTATATTTTTATTTTGGCTCAACAATCGCGATTTCCCACATATCGAACATATCTATGTTCGATATGTGGGAAATCCGATCGTTTATGTCAAATCAATTTTTTAAGTAAAAAAAAAATATGAGTTGCGTTTTACTAATGCGGTCAATCCGAATGCACACCCCTAATGCCTAATGCCTTTAAAAATTCACTACTGTGTGAATTAAGCCTTAAAGAGCGTTAATGTGGCCACAAAGGGGTAAAGAAAAGGTTCAAGATCAACTGGGGTCTATGGCATTGCTATAGGAAATGCTTTGGGTTGACTAAATGAGCTCTACAGTCCTTCTCTGCTGTCATAGTCTCTGCTGCTCTGTGTAGGAGAGTTTGCATATTACTTCCTGGACATGACATTTTTTCAGTACAACTCCTCTCTCATTTGTATCAATTGCCTCCAAAAGTTACGCAATCAAGATCTTTAGATGGTAGAATAAGGCTCGGAACTGGACAGATGCAACATGTTTCTTCAAATGATTCTGAGCTTCCAGAGAAGTGACTTTCAACACTTCTTGCAGGAACAAATAATCATGTTCTGCTTCCTTCTGCTTTACTTTTCTGTCAAATATTTAATGTGTGGGATCTGTTGAAGATGTGTGACTTGCTGTACAGTTGAAAAGCAGACTCACACTTGCCCCTATTAGAGAGCAATGGAATGGATCATAGCAGTCAGACTGACAGCTAGAGTCCCAAGAGGCAGGCCTCTGCTTAAAAGAAATACAAATTTGCTTCCCTGACTTTTTTTTTTTACTCACCACAGAAGACATTTATATTGATAGACACTTTTCTTTCTTTTTTTCTATCTCTTTTTCTTTCTTTTCTTTTTTTAAAATAAAGGTTAGGGCTTTGGCAGTCTTTCATGGAGTGACACCTTTTTAGGAAGAGTTAAAAAAATGAGAAAGAAAAACCTTGGCACAGTGCCAGCTGGAACAAAAAGGGAATGGCATTATTTCAAATATTCTAGCGTGGCTGCCCTGATATTCTCTTTAAATTGCTTTTAGCATTTACCGAAGCAGGCTTTCATATATTTTATTTAACCAAGACTCTGTTGAACTGTCATGGATTTCTCCCCTTTGATGATGACTAGAAACTTTTAGTGCAACAGAATCGCTCTCCTTAATAATCCACCTCTAACTCTTGTCAGATACATAGAAAAGAAGCCA
This sequence comes from Rhinatrema bivittatum, assembly GCF_901001135.1. Classification (NCBI taxonomy): domain Eukaryota; kingdom Metazoa; phylum Chordata; class Amphibia; order Gymnophiona; family Rhinatrematidae; genus Rhinatrema; species Rhinatrema bivittatum. The sequence continues at coordinate 125,748,020 of NC_042622.1, read as the reverse complement.
AGATTCAATGATACAGAAAAAATGGACTGTGATATTGTCAAACAATTATTAGAAAGCTGGTTAATACTACATTGAAGAGGACATGAGTGTTGGATTTAGTGTTGGCCCACCTGTGGAAGTGGTAGAGGCCAGTAGTTTAACACTTTCTGGGCACACTCAGGATTGATACAGAGGAAAGGGTTTGAAAATTCAGGTAAAAAACATCGAGGGTGGGGAACTAATACTGGGTAGAGCATCGGAATCTGTAAGATCATCTACCCAAAGTGGAAAATCTCAACAGGTAGACTGAATGATCCCATTTGTTCTTTTTTTTGCTGTCATTTACTATTTTTATTTGAGCTTTAATTGGACCTTTCTGGTCAGGATTAGAGGAATTACTACTTCTCTTGAAAGCCTATTAGATCAGGGATTCCTCAAGAAACATAGAAACATAGAAACATAGAAATGACGGCAGAAGAAGACCGAATGGCCCATCCAGTCTGCCCAGCAAGCTTCACACATTTTTTTCTCTCATACTTATCTGTTTCTCTTAGCTCTTTGTTCTATTCCCCTTCCACCCCCACCATTAATGTAGAGAGCAGTGATGGAGCTGCATCCATGTGAAATATCTAGCTTGATTAGTTAGGGGTAGTAACCGCCGCGATAAGCAAGCTACACCCATGCTTATTTGTTTTACCTAGACTATGTTGTACAGCCCTTGTTGGTTGTTTTTTCTTCTCCCCTGCCGTTGAAGCAGGGAGCTATGCTGGATATGCGTGAAGTGTCAGTTTTTTTCTCCCCTGTCATTGAAGCAGAGAGCCATGCTGGATATGCATTGAAAATGAAGTGAAGTATCAGGCACATTTGGTTTGGGGTAGTAACCGCCGTAACAAGCCAGCTACTCCTCGCTTTGTGATTGCGAATCCTTTTTTTCTTCACCCCTGTCGTTGAAGCTATGCAGGATATGCGTGAAGCATCAGTTTTGGGTTTTTTTTGTTTTTTTTGTTTTTTCCCCTGCTGTTGAAGCAGAGAGCTATGCTGGAAATGCGTGATGTATCAGTCATTCTCCCATGCCGTTGAAGCAGAGAGCCATGCTGGATATGCATGGAAAGTGAAGTATCAGGCACATTTGGTTTGGGGTAGTAACCACCGTAACAAGCCAGCTACTCCCCGCTTTGTGAGTGTGAACCCTTTTTCTTCTCCCTTGCCGTTGAAGCAGAGAGCTCTGCTGGATGTGTGAAGTATCAGTTATTCTTCTCCCCTGTCGTTGAAGCAGAGAGCTATGCTGTATATGCATTGAAAGTGAAGTATCAGGCATATTTGGTTTGGGGTAGTAACCGCCATAACAAGCCAGCTACTCCCCTCTTTGTGAGTGCAAATCCTTTTTTCCATTTCCTCTTGCTGTTGAAGCTTAGAGCGATGTTGGAGTCACAGTAAGCATGTGTATGTTTATTGAATAAGGGTATTGTGTCCAGGCAGTAGCCATCATTCTGGCGAGTCACCCACTCTTCATTGGCGGCCTATTGACTTTATGGATCCACAGTGTTTATCCCATGCCCCTTTGAAGTCTTTCACAGTTCTGGTCTTCACCACTTCCTCCGGAAGGGCATTCCAGGCATCCACCACCCTCTCCGTGAAGAAATACTTCCTGACATTGGTTCTGAATCTTCCTCCCTGGAGCCTCAAATCGTGACCCCTGGTTCTGCTGATTTTTTTCCTACGGAAAAGGTTTGTCGTTGTTTTTGGATCATTAAAACCTTTCAAGTATCTGAAAGTCTGTATCATATCACCTCTGGTCCTCCTTTCCTCCAGGGTGTACATATTTAGATTCTTCAATCTCTCCTCGTACATCATCCGATGAAGATCCTCCACCTTCCTGGTCGCCCTTCTCTGTACCGCTTCCATCTTGTCTTTGTCTTTTTGTAGATACGGTCTCCAGAACTGAACACAGTACTCCAGGTGAGGCCTCACCAAGGACCTGTACAAGGGAATAATCACTTCCCTTTTCTTACTCGATATTCCTCTCTCTATGCAGCCCAGCATTCTTCTGGCTTTTGCTATCACCTTGTCGCATTGTTTCGCTGTCTTCACATCATTAGACACTATCACCCCAAGGTCCCTCTCCTGCTCCGTGCACATCAGCCTTTTCCCCCCCATCGAATACAGTTCATTCGGATTTCCACTCCCCATATGCATGACTTTGCACTTCTTGGCATTGAATCTCAGCTGCCATATCTTCGACCACTCTTCCAGTTTCCTTAGATCCCGTCTCATTCTCTCCACTCCTTCCGGCGTGTCCACTCTGTTGCAGATCTTAGTGTCGTCCGCAAAAAGACAAACCTTACCTTCTATCCCGTCCGCAATGTCGCTCACAAAGATATTGAACAGGACCGGTCCCAACACCGATCCTTGCGGTACACCACTTAAAACCGCTCTCTCTTCAGAGAAGGTTCCATTTACCATCACACATTGTCTTCTGTCCGTCAACCAATTTGCAATCCAGGTCACCACCTCGGCACTCACTCCCAAGCTTCTCGTTTTATTCACCAGTCTCCTGTGCGGAGACTGGTGAATAAAAGGTTTTGTGCTCTCTCAGCCTTATTGTTTAATCTTTATCTATAACCACTAAGTTCCCTACTTGCCTTATTTGGAGTGGATTACAGGATATATGCTGATGATATTCAGCTATTTCTGCCTACAGACTCCAATCTTTCCATTACATTGGCTCTCCTCACTGACTGTATCTAAGCATTTAGAGTGTGGTTGAACTGTAAAAATGTGATATTAAATATGCAGAAGACTGAAGCACGTTGGGTGAGTTGATCTTCCCTTTCTCTATACAGCATCAGTTACAGTAAAGTTGTCATATTTCCTTTCTCTTTGGAAGTTCATGATTTGGGAGTAATTCTGGATAATAGGCTGTCTATGCAGGGCCAGATTAAGTCAGTTTTGAAATCAGCCTTTTTAAAATTTAGGCTAGTTAGATGGCTTACCCCTAGACTCATCAAATCGCTATAAATATAAGGAAAATAGTGCCCATAATTTAAATAAAAGGGGCATGGTTTAGGGTAATTTTCCAGGTTCTGTTGTGTCAGAGGTGGACCCTTGGGCCAAGATGGGGTTGATGCAACCCGTAGGTAAGGACCTACGGGTCCCCACCATCAGCAGGCAGAGTGGGCTGATAGGCAGAGGCCGCTGGAGCTTCACCTATACTAGTCCTCGTTCCCCGCGGGTTGAGCCCTTGGGTGCTGGGGCCGGCAGGACTTAGGTGGGCCTCGAGACAGAATAGCAAGAGAAGTTGGTTCAGCCCAGAGACAGCAGACAAGGGATGGTGCAGTCCTACTCTGGACTGGGTAAGGTTCTGGAAACTCAGGTGCCAATAAAACAAAGGCAGACTGAGGGCGCTCGAGCAAAGGTAAGCTGAAGCCTAATAAGTCCACGTCCAGGGAGTAGGCAGAAGAGGCATCCAATGGTAGGCTTTAGTCAGGGCCGGCAGCAATCCAAGGGCTGTGGCAAGCGATGCTGAGGTCTGATCACGGAGATAGTCAATAACGTAGAAAATCGAAGCTGAGGTCTGATCACGGAGAAGTCAATAGCATAGTCAGACAAAGCGAAGGTCTGGGTCTGGAGATAGGCTGTAGCGTAGTCAGGCAAAGCAGAGGTCTGGGTCTGGAGATAGGCTGTAGCGTAGTCAGGCAAAGCAGAGGTCTGGGTCTGGAGATAGGCTGTAGTGTAGTCAGGTGAAGCGAAGTCAAAGTCTGTGTAATCAATCCGAAGCATAGGCAGGGCAGGAACAAGGAAACAGGAACCAGGAACAACGAGGATCAGGAACGTAGAGTAGAGACGAATCTCTTAGTAGCAACGAGTACTCGAACAGCAAGGAGACCTGTTGCAAAGGCAATGCTATGGAGCGGGGCCTGAGCTCCATAGCAAAGCTTAAATACTATGAAGAGGATGACGTCATCATCCAGGGCCACGGCCAGGTTCCTGCCGCGATCCCTACATAAGGATCAGCAAGGGGCATGCACGTGCCGGGGAGGGGCACAGCGCGGGTAGTGGCATCTCTCCACGGGCCACGTGGAGAGGCCCGATGAGCAGTAGCATCATGACCTGGAACACTGGGGACTGTGGCAGAGCCGGAGGAGGTCTGAGCTGGTGGCCCACTGCTGCTAGCGAGGAAGAACCAGAGGCTGGAGTCCTCGTGCAAAGGTGAGGGGGCCATGCCACGGATCTGCCGTGGACAACATGCGTAACAGGTTCTGCATTGCACAACTATTTTACCACAATGCGTGTAAAAGTTATTGGACATGTGAAATTTTGGGCTGAGAGAGAGAGAGAGAGAGAGACTCTTTATAAGGCTTGCATATAAGTGAACTATGTATACTGCTGTAAGAGGGGAAATTAGTAACTCGGGGTAAGGTTTTGGTGGTGTGCTAGGTTTGGGAGGGGGCAGTTTTACATGTACAGTCAGAGGTACGAACAGCACAGCAGACATCAGTGAAACTTTTATGAGATTTGGAGTGATGAAAGGTGCAAAAAGATGAGATTTGTACAATGTACTTTTGACCTAGCATGATAGCAGCTAGGTACAGATTGCATCAAGCCAAGTCGAGAGTACATTGTACAAATCTCATCTTTTTATATCTTTCATCACTCCAAATCACATAAAATCTTCACTGATGTCTACTGTGCTGTTCGTATCTCTGACTATGCATTTAAAACTGCCCCCCAAAACCTAGCACACCACTAAAACCTCACCCCGAGTTCAGAATGCCCCCTCTTACAGTGATATAAAAAGTTGACTAATATATGTGCCTCCCTAGAGGCTTTCTCTCTCTCTCTCCCAAATAAATTTTTAAAATTTACTTACACATCTTGTGATGCGTTATTTACTGCATGAGTTATGGGGTTATCGAGGGCGTTAGGGCCCTAACACCCATGATAATGCCCTACGTGATTTGATAAATGACCCTCTTAGACCCATCCTGAAAAGGGATGATTTCTGGACTGTGGTACAATCACTAGTAATGACTCCCTTAGATTATTGTAATTCCTTCTATGTGGCCTTTTTTAAATCCTCATTGTAGGTTTTACAGTTGTTGCAGAATTCTTATGCTCAGCTGATCACTGGTTGCTTGCTTAGAGGTGATTTTTAAAAGTCCGAAGTGCACATTAATTAGGGGATGCACGAAGAAGTTGGGCTCATGCGCACCAAGCAGATTTTAAAAGCCACCGAGATAAGCACATATCTCCCACAGCGTGCACATTTTGAAAGTTTTCAAAAAGGGGTAAGGTGTGGGCATAGTCTGGATAGTAGGGATGTGCAGAGGGACGCCATACGTTGCATTCAGGATTCATATTCATCGGGGGGGCAGATTCGTTGCATTCAGCAAGGGGGCCCCCAATACGTTTATGCATTAATTCGTATTCATTTCCTGGCTAAAATTAAATTAACTACAACCCCCCACCCTCCTGACCCCCCCAAGACTTACCAAAACTCCCTGGTGGTCCAGCGGGGGGTCCGGGAGCCATCTCCTGCACTCACATCCTGGGCTGCCGGTATTCAAAATGGCACCAATAGCCTTTGACCTACTATGTCACAGGGGCTACCGGTGCCATTGGTCAGCCCGTCACATGATAGGAGCAATGGATGGCCGGTGCCATCTTGTGCTCCTACCATGTGACAGGGGCTGACCAATGGCACCGGTAGCCCCTGTGACATAGTGAGGGCAAAGGCTATCGGCTGCCAGCATTCAAAATGGAGCAGCCTCGGAGGGAACTTTCCTTCGGCCTCCCCCCACCCTCTACTCCCTAACCCACCCCCCCCCAGCCCTATCTACACCCCCCTCTACCTTTATTGGGAAAGTTATGCCTGCCCCAGGCAAGCGTAACTCGCGCACGCTGGCCGGCCGCCGCTGTGCGATTCCCCGGCCCGGGAGCGATTTCGGAGACCTCAGCCAATCCCCTGAAACGCCCCCAAGCCGGAACCACGCCCACTGCCACGCCCCCGGAATGTCCCCAAATGACGCGCCGCTGCGACACGCCCCCCCCAACACGCCCCTCCAGGAAAGCCCCGGGACTTACGCGCGTCCCGGGGCTTGCGCACGCCGCCGAGCCTATGCAAAATAGGCTCGGCGCACGCAGGGGAGTTTTGAAAGGTTACGTGCATAACTTATGCGCGTAACCCTTTTAACATCTACCCCATTATATGTAATTTTAATTGTAATCCACTTGGATATGATATCATAATAAGTGGAATATAAAAATAAATGAATAAATGTTAGTATGGGGCAGAGATAACAGTGAAGGGTTTCTGTAAAGCACAAATATTTTACAATTGACCACCAAAAGGTTTCATAGCCAGTAAATGGGAATTTCTTAATGAATGATGGGTTTGTAGTTTAGCTGTTACACAGTTACTGTGGGAGCCATAACACCAATTAATTAATTTAATTTATTTAAAACACATATTCCACTTCTTTCAATTATCTTCTACAAAGCAGAAAATTAAGAAGTAGCACAGATCAAGAGGAGAACTGTCTTCCCAGATGAGAAAATATTTTACAGGCTGAAGCAAACTGGACATGTATAAAGAGAAGTTCAAACCTCTTTTTCTATTTCCAAAAATACCTCAGATAGTAAGGGTGATTTGCTACAAATTTTTCAACAAGTGCTAAGCAGTTCTGGTTCAAAATTAATTCAGACAATAAATAAATTACTGCTACAATAAAAAAATGGTAATCAGTTTTCAATATCCAATTCAACCTTGTGCGAAAGGAACTCGAGTAATGAGTGGGAAGAAGGGGATGATGGGAAAGATCCCTATTTTTACAGCTTCTATCATCTTTCCCATGTGTATTTAGCATCATAATGCATTAATTAGAGAAAGGCTACTGACATCAGGGTACATATCACTAGGGATGTGAATCGTGTCCTCGATCGTCTTAACGATCGATTTCGGCTGGGAGGGGGAGGGAATCGTATTGTTGCCGTTTGGGGGGGTAAAATATCGTGAAAAATCGTTAAAAATCGTTAAAAATCGAAAAATCGAAAAATCGAAAAACCGGCACATTAAAACCCCCTAAAACCCACCCCCGACCCTTTAAATTAAATCCCCCACCCCAAATAACTTAAATAACCTGCGGGTCCAGCGGCGGTCCGGAACGGGCTCCTGCTCCTGAATCTTGTCGTCTTCAGCCGGCGCCATTTTCCAAAATGGCGCCGAAAAATGGCGGCGGCCATAGACGAAAAAGATTGGACGGCAGGAGGTCCTTCCGGACCCCCGCTGGACTTTTGGCAAGTCTCGTGGGGGTCAGGAGGCCCCCCACAAGCTGGCCAAAAGTTCCTGGAGGTCCAGCGGGGGTCAGGGAGCGATTTCCCGCCGCAAATCGTTTTCGTACGGAAAATGGCGCCGGCAGGAGATCGACTGCAGGAGGTCGTTCAGCGAGGCGCCGGAACCCTCGCTGAACGACCTCCTGCAGTCGATCTCCTGCCGGCGCCATTTTCCGTACGAAAACGATTCGCGGCGGGAAATCGCTCCCTGACCCCCGCTGGACCTCCAGGAACTTTTGGCCAGCTTGTGGGGGGCCTCCTGACCCCCACGAGACTTGCCAAAAGTCCAGCGGGGGTCCGGAAGGACCTCCTGCCGTCCAATCTTTTTCGTCTATGGCCGCCGCCATTTTTCGGCGCCATTTTGGAAAATGGCGCCGGCTGAAGACGACAAGATTCAGGAGCAGGAGCCCGTTCCGGACCGCTGCCGTTCCGGACCGCCGCTGGACCCGCAGGTTATTTAAGTTATTGGGGGGGGGGGGTTCGGGAGGGTGGGGGATTTAATTTAAAGGGTCGGGGGTGGGTTTTAGGGGGTTTTAGTGTGCCGGCTCACGATTCTAACGATTTATAACGATAAATCGTTAGAATCTGTATTGTATTGTGTTCCATAACGGTTTAAGACGATATTAAAATTATCGGACGATAATTTTAATCGTCCTAAAACGATTCACATCCCTACATATCACCACATTTTACAATTCCTCTATGATATATTGAAATCTTGCCCTCCAAAGTACTTTTTCTACAGGATTTGATATAACAGCCCAATTAGACCACAACAAATCTTGTATAACAGATCAATTTGTTAACTCTTGGGCCACTTATAAAAGGGGTCATTGCGCATGCTGTGTAAGATTTACATCTAACCCATTCTCCTTTCCACTGGAAGACAATTTACATCTTTTTCATCCTACTGCAAAAATATCTATTTCTATTTACACAGTATGGGTTGCTCTATTGTCCATTTGACTCGAATTAGAGCCAAATAGGGTCATGCACACTGAGCAGGTGATCCACTTGATCCCATGGAGGGCAGAAAGATGGCTGTTTTAGTAATCCCTGTTGACCAAAAGAATGGTACTGAGACTGAGGCTCAGAGAAGGTTTTCCTTCAGCCTTCCTGACTGGTTTAAGCACATGCCTTTTAGGATGGAGGTGGGGCACACAAAAAAGGGTAAAATTGATGATAGAAAAAACTTGCAACCAGTGCAAACCATTGGGTCTCTTGGGCATGGAAAAAATAATAAAGCTCAAAAAACCAAAAGGAAAATTTAATTTAATTTAAACATTTATATCCATCCACTAAACAGTTCATGGAAGGTACAAAAAAACATACATAAGATCATATAAACACTAAGACTGTGCAGAGGAAAAATTTTCATTTTGCTTCATTCATTTGTTTCATAGGGCACATCCATTTGGATTATTAGTTTAAAATAATAAAAATAATTTTGTGTATTCATTTTATTTGTTCATTCATTTACCATTAAAGTCTATGGATGAAGCACTGCAGCCTACTCTAGGCTCCAAAATTGAGGTTTACTCATAAATTTTAATAAAACTGGTGGGTAGACATCATCAGAAGGCAGTGGAGTGCCTCAGGGATCTGTATTGGGACCCATACTTTTCAATATATTTATAAATGATCTGGAAAGAAATACGATAAGGGGCGGATTTTAAAAGCCCTGCTCGCGTAAATCCGCCCGGATTTACGCGAGCAGGGCCTTGCGCGCCGGTGCACCTATTTTCCATAGGCCGCCGGCTCGCGCAGAGCCCCGGGACGCGCGTAGGTCCCGGGGGTTTTTGAAAGGGGTGTGTCGGGGGCGGGACCGGATGACGGGGCGTTTCGGGGGCAGGACCGGGGGCGTGGTTTCAGCCCGGGGCATTTCTGGGGCGTGGCTGCGCTCTCAGGAACCGCCCCTGGGTCGAGTCTCGGCGTGCCAGCAGCCCGCTGGCGCGCGTGAATTTACGTCTCCCTTCGGGAGGCGTAAATCTGTGGATAAAGGTGGGGGGGGTTTAGATAGGGCCGGGGGGGGGTGGTGGGTTAGGTAGGGGAAGGGAGGGGAAGGTGAGGGGACAGGCTGCGCCTCGGGCGCGCCGGCTGCCCAAAATCGGCAGCCTTGCGTGCGCCGATCCAGGATTTTAGAAGATACGCGCGTATCTTATAAAATCCAGCATACTTTTGTTTGCGCCTGGTGCGCAAACAAAAGTACGCGAACGCGCTTTTTAAAAAAATCTACCCCTAAGTGAGGTAATCAAATTTGCAGATGATTACAGAGTAGTTAATCACAAGCAGATTGTGATAAATTGCAGGAAGACCTTGTGAGACTGGAAAATTGGACATCCAAATGGCAGATGAAATTTAATGTGGATAAGTGCAAGGTGATGCATATAGGGAAAAATAACCCATGCTATAGTTACACAATGTTAGGTTCCATATTAGGAGCTACCACCCAAGAAAGAGATCTAGGAGACATAGTGGATAACACATTGAAATCATCGGTTCAGTGTGCTGCGGCAGTCAAAAAAGCAAAAAGAATGTTGGGAATTATTAGAAAGGGAATGGTGAATAAAACGGAAAATGTCATAATGCCTCTGTATCACTTCATGGTGAGACTGCACCGTGAATATTGTGTATAATTCTGGTCGCCGCATCTCAAAAAAGATATAGTTGCGATGGAGAAGCTACAGAGAAGGGCAACCAAAATGGTAAAGGGGATGGAACAGCTCCCCTATGAGGAAAGACTAAAGAGGTTAGGACTGTTCAGCTTGGAGAAGAGATGGCTGAGGGAGGATATGATAGAGGTGTTTAAAATCATGAGAGGTCTAGAATGGGTAAATGTGAAACAGTTATTTACACTTTCAGATAATAGAAGGATTAGAGGGCACTCCATGAAGTTAGCATGTGGCACATTTAAAACTAATCAGAAAAAGTTGTTTTTCACTCAACGCACAATTAAACTCTGGAATATGTTGCCAGAGGATGTGATTAGTGCAGTTAGTGTAGCTGTGTTTAAAAAAGGATTGGATAAGTTCTTGGAGAAGTCCATTACCTGCTATTAATTAAGTTGACTTACAAAATAGCCACTGCTATTACTAGCAACAGTAGCATGGAATAGACTTTGTTTTTGGGTACTTGCCAGGTACTTATGGCCTGGATTGGCCACTGTTGGAAACAAGATGCTGGGTTTGATGGACCCTTGGTCTGACCCAGTATGGCATGTTCTTATGTTCTTAAGGCATGACAATGCATCAAGGCTATATTAACTAGGGATGTGAATCGTTTTTTGACGATTTAAAATATCGTCCGATATATTTTAAATCGTCAAAAATCGTTAGGGCCACGATACAATACCAATTCCCCCGATTTATCGTTAAAAAATCGTAAATCGGGGGAAGGGGGAGGGCAGGAAAACTGGCACACTAAAACCCCCTAAAACCCACCCCCGACCCTTTAAATTAAATCCCCCACCCTCCCGAACCCCCCCCCAAATGCTTTAAATTACCTGGGGATCCAGCGGTGGTCCAGAACGGCGGCGGTCCGGAACGGCCCCCTCAATTGAATCCTGTTGTCTTCAGCCGGCGCCATTTTGCAAAATGGCCGCCACAAAATGGCGGCGGCCATAGACAAAAATGATTCGACGCAGGAGGTCGTTTCGGACCCCCGCTGGACTTTTGGCAAGTCTTGTGGGGGTCAGGAGGCCCCCCCAAGCTGGCCAAAAGTTCCTGGGAGTCCAGCGGGGTTCAGGAAGCGATTTCTTGCCGCAAATCGTTTTCCGTACGGAAAATGGCGCCGGCAGGAGATCGACTGCAGGAGGTCGTTCAGCGGGGGTTCCGGACCACCGCTGAATGACCTCCTGCAGTCGATCTCCTGCCGGCGCCATTTTCCGTACGGAAAACGATTCGCGGCAAGAAATCGCTTCCTGAACCCCGCTGGACTCCCAGGAACTTTTGGCCAGCTTGCGGGGGCCTCCTGACCCCCACAAGACTTGCCAAAAGTCCAGCGGGGGTCTGGAACGACCTCCTGCGTCGAATCATTTTTGTCTATGGCCGCCGCCATTTTGCGGCGGCCATTTTGCAAAATGGCGCCGGCTGAAGACAACAGGATTCAATTTAGGAGGCCGTTCCGGACCGCCGCCGTTCTGGATCACCGCTGGATCCCCAGGTAATTTAAAGCATTTGGGGGGGGTTCGGGAGGGTGGGGGATTTAATTTAAAGGGTCGGGGGTGGGTTTTAGGGGGTTTTTAGTGTGTCGGCTCACGATTTTAACGATTTTCACGATAGTTTACACACCCAAACGGCAACAATACGATTCCCTCCCCCTCCCAGCCGAAATCGATCGTTAAGACGATCGAGGACACGATTCACATCTCTAATATTAACATGGCACCAAAAGTGGTATGAATAGCTAAAAGTGTCATAAAGAAGGAAAAGGCTATCAGTACTAGTAGGAGTTCTCCAAGGCACTATCAGAGGAGCAAAGCAGCAGCATGATGGGGAAGAACATCCTAAGGCTTTAAAAGAGGGTATTAACAACAATGGCATGAACCCTCAAAGGCAGCATAAGAGGCAAAGTGGCACCAAGAGTGGCATCAGCATCCCAAGGCACCATGAAGGGGGAAGAAAGCAAAAAAAAGTGACAGGAAATATCCCAAGGCACCAATAAAGGGACAAAGCAGAACAAGAAGTGGCATCAACAGTCCAAGGCATCATGAGAGGTGCAAAGCAGCCCTCCTCAGTGGCTCCTTTGGTATAGAGTCTAGGATATGGCAGCAAGGCAGGGGGAAGAAAGAATTCCAATGTATAAAGTCTGGGTATGGCAGCAAGGCTGAGTGAAAGAAAAACTTCCAAGATGTAGCATGAGTGGTACAGCAGCAAGGCAGAATGGCATGGAAGATATATGTCTTCCTGTTGAAGCACTTGCTACTTGTCAGATTTAGTACATGAGAATGATCTGATGTCAGAGACTTTCATTTTCAGTTTTTATTTTATTTTTCCTGAGAATTTCAATATTATATGAAAAAGCAGTGGAAAAATTACTTTGTTATAACAAACAAGAGAAAAATTAGTGGAAAAATCTTTTTTTTTTTGTTATAACATTGAAATTCTCAGGAATAATAAAATAAAAACTGAAAATGAAGGTACCTACCAATTAAGCATCCTTTTAATAAGAGAGCTATAAGAATCCCTGGACAATCTGGAAAACTAATATACAGTAGGTAAGATCTCCGTATAGAGATTGGCACCATAATGCTTGCATCTGATGAGACAACAAATTTTGACACATACTTGTATGCTGACTGTATATTAGCAGAATTTCAACACCCACTTTTTCTCTGATGCATTAAGGAACAGGCAGAAGAAATGTATGCTACAAACTAAGGCCAGGATTCACTAATGCTGCAAGGCATAGTGAATCCCGGTGGTAACAAGGGGTGGGGGGGGCGAAGCGGTGGGTGGTCCTGAGCTAGCCGGCAGTGATTGCACCTCAACGGTGCAATCGCTGCTGGCGTCACACCAAATAACTACACCATAAAAGGTGTAGTTATTCGGCGCAAACTAGGCAGCGATACGGAAGCTTACCGTTTCGCTGTCTGCGCTGTGTTTGCAGAGTCGGCCCCGGTGCCGCCCCGACTCCTTCTCTTCCAATGCTGACTCTGCCCCGATGTTGCTTTTGCACACGTGCGCTAAGCTTTCTAGCTATCGCACGCTCGCGCTGGTAGCCCTAAGGGGGCTATCTAAAGCTATCGCACACTTGCGAAAGCAACATCGGGGCGGAGTCGGGGCGGCACCGGGGCCGACTCTGTGAGCGCAGCGCAGACAGTGAAATGGTAAGCTTCCGTATCGCTGCTTATTTTGCGCTGAATAACTACACCTTTTATGGTGTAGTTATTCGTCGCGACGCCGGCAGCAATCACACCGCGGAGGTGCGATCGCTGCCGGCTAGCACAGGACCGCCCCCCACTTCGCCCCCCTGCCCCCCGTTACCGCCGGGGTTCACTATGCCTTGCGGCATTAGTGAATCCAAGCCTAAGACCCAATGCTTTGGAGATTAAGCAGGCTGTGGTGAGCTCAGTGTCTGAAGTATAGCCTGTTGTTTGCAGTGACTAGTACCACGGCCAACCCTTAGATTCTAGGGACCAGCAGGACACTCAGGTTCCAAAGACTAATGGCATTCAACTGTCAAGTACAGAAAAGAGAGGAAGATCCACAAGGCCCAATTCTTATCCCAGGGATGTGGTGTCATATTTCCCATAGCTCTATGGGAAACATTCTAGGACTACTGACAATGCTGTTTAATAGCAAATATGGATTTATTTATTTATTTATTAGTGGTTTTTATATACCGCTTATCGTTTGGAACATCTGATCGGTTTACAGTAAAACAGCAATAATTCAGCAACAGGCTTTACATGGAACTAAGTGTTTAAAAAAAAATTGACAGTAGGAAAGGTATGAAAAATAACAAAGGCAGGTAAACAATAGCAAGTGGGAAATAAAATTTCTAAGATAAAACAAATAATAGTTACAAAAATATATACAAATATTAATTACAGCTGGCAAATGGTAAAGCATTGCAAAGGAGTCTTAAAAATCAATTTGAGGGCGGTGGGGGGGGGGGGGAACAGAAGAGCTACGTGAAGGCTTGCTTGAAGAGCCAAGTTTTGAGGTTTTGTTTAAATTTTTTATAGCATGATTCTTGTCGGAAGGTGTGAGGCATGTTATTCCATAAAGATGGGCCACGAATGGAAAGAGCTCGGTTCCAGGTGGACTTCAGTCTTGTTGTTTTGTGGGACGGGGTATGGAGTGTGGCTGCATGTTGTTTTCTGGAGGGTCTACTGGAGTTGTGAAAGTAGAGATGTTCCTCAAACCATGACATGTCATTGTTGTAGAGGGATTTATGGATGAGGGTGAGTGTTTTATATTGTATCCGTGTGGAGATGGGTAACCAGTGCAAATGCTTGAGAACAGGGGTGATATGTTCGTTCTTGTGTACATTAGTAAGAATATGGGCAGCAGCGTTTTGAAGGATTTGTAGTGGTTGAATCGTGCCTTTTGGTAGACCTAGGAGAATGGAATTGCAGTAATCATGTTTGGTTAGGATGATGGCTTGCAGTATGGTGCGAAAGTCACTGAGGTGTAGAAGGGGTTTGAATTTTTTTAGTGTGTGTAATTTGAAGAAGCCTTCTTTTAAGGTAGCATTTATGAAATTTTTCAGGTTAAAATGAGAGTCAAGGATTACACCGAGGCTGCGGACGTGAGAGGAGAATGGATTGGGTGGTGAAGTGTAGCTGATCGGTAGGATGTTGTTGGTGAGGGTGTTAGCAGTCAACAGCATGGACGTGACATCTAGGAACGTGAAGCAGACATGTCTCAAGGTAATTAAAAGATTTAGGGTTCGGGTCGTGAGACAGGTTAGTTTTTACCCTACCCACACCCAAACACACACATGCATTTCTTCTCCTTTCCCCTCCCAGTATGATCCTTTCTCTCCCCCTGTAGTCACTCCTCCCCCCTCCACCAGGTGCGTTCCTTCCCCTAACAATTCCCTCACTGTCAGTGTGAACTTTCCCCTTCTCCTGCTTGCAGAAAGAGAGCAGTGCTTTTTACTGGCATCTACCTCCTCCTCCTCTGCTGGCTTCACTCTGAAGTCTGAATATCCATGACATGCTACCACCACTGCTGCATTCCCCCACCTCCTACACCCCCACCTTGGAGAGATCCTGTCAAATAGTGCAGGAGATGTACCTAATAAGAAAAAAATACTGACATATGTAAGTTATTATACACAAATTTAAAACTAAAAATATGTACATACAATAAAATATTACAATTTTAATTATTTTAAGTGGTATCAGCAGTGAGCAAGCAGTTTCTAGAGAGACCAGGGAAACATCTGTAGTAATCTACTTTTAAAATAGGCAATTTCCTGATACCTACAAGCACATTTTGTTATCATAAAAAGACTCATTGCAAACTATCAGTGCTGGAGGATATATTCTGCAGAGAAGGGAATTAATTGTCTGCCAGATAAAGTGAAATCAACCAATTAAATTCAGCAGTTTCTTACTTCCAAATTTTCACTATGTGGGAAATACTTCTAGGTCATGGACCACTTTGAACTGGGTCTCAAGATGTTTTACATTGATTAGTTCATTTATATTCTCTCTCAACAATAAAATAATTTCCAACTTTTGCTGTCTCTGCTTCTTCAGTCCTTCTGAGATGTCTCTGGCCTTCTCCCACTTTCCCCTGGGCATATCACCTCTCCCCCTTCCTTTAGCACCCTCTTCTCTCC
The DNA here is from genome assembly GCF_901001135.1 of Rhinatrema bivittatum. Lineage (NCBI taxonomy): Eukaryota > Metazoa > Chordata > Amphibia > Gymnophiona > Rhinatrematidae > Rhinatrema > Rhinatrema bivittatum. Next base: position 125,732,414 of record NC_042622.1, on the reverse strand, counting down.
CCAGTTACTCATGTAGTCTTTCCCTTACCTTCCTATACTCGTCCCCCTTTCCTTCCTCCACAGTACTCTCAACCGCCTCCCTACGAGCACTACTTCCTTCCTCTCCCTCCCCTGGCAGCAATGGAAGAGAAAGAGAGCATCACTGGCAGGCTCTCCCTTTCTTGTAGCATGTGACCCTCCCAGGGAAGGGAAGGAGGGTGGGACAGCCCTCCCTTCTCCTGTGGAACTCTTCAAGAGAAGAGGAGGGGGGGGAAAAATTGCTGGTGGCCCATCCTCCCTCATGGTAATGTTGGCAGCTCTTTTCAGGGGAGTGTGAAGGGATTGGCAATGGATCCTCTGGCAGCAACAGAGGCAGCTCTTCGGAGGAAGAGGGAGAGAGAGAGGCAGATGAGGATCAGCTTTCTTTTGGAAGGAGGGAAGAGGATTGCAGGTTGGCCCTGCATCGTCCACGGAAATAGACAAGGTCAATCATGACCTGCTATCTGTCTTTTCCCCCATCCAATTACTTGGGGAGCAGAGAAGGGAGGGGCAATAGACTACAGATCTTCCTCTTTGCTCCACCCCCATTGAAAATGATTGATAGCATGTCATCTGTGGGTGGGAAGAGGAGGAAAAACTCTACTTTCCCTGCAAACTCTTTTGGATCTTGCTGCCTGATTTGGGTAATTGTTAAATAGAACTGGGGGAACAGCCTTGTGTAGCAATGCCCCTGATGTGGATGAACTGAAACAGAAGTAGAAAGATGTGAGAGCACAGGTGATCTGTAACCTCTGCTCAATCAGAAGTGATGCCAGAGACTCCACGGCCTCTGCACACAATTGCATTTTCTTTTCAACCTGGTGAAAACGGACTCACACATCGAAACAGGAGACAGTTTTTACATTGGCATGTCTAAGAGATAAGCTAAGCAATAATCCCTGAGGAAAGCCTGTGTTTGAAATGTGGCCTTGGGAGGACAGTAAGCAGTTGTGTACAGATGCCATGGACTTCACTTATGAGTGTGTTTTTTGCACTAATTCATTTTTAAATATTTGATGCACAAGGATATAGTTCTATAGAACTTTGAAAGCAAAGATTTTTAAAAAAAATGAGAAAAAAAGCACAAGGATAAAAAATTAAAATAATTACAGGATGGAAGGAGGTTGCTAGTTTATGATTATTATAAGACATTATATTACACCACTTACCTTGGTGGCAATGGTGCTGAATTATATGAAACATCCAACCCTGTCCTTAATATAATGTTTTCCTTAATATATTTTTCAATAATTTACTTAGTAAAACAGTCCATTTCTAAATTTGAAAATTGGGTGTGGAGTTTAGATTTTTTGACCTTTGTATATATATACCTGTTTGATGGTGAGTTTGGTGATTGGTATATTATGTTGAATACCCCTAATGTAATGTGCCATGAGCTACTAATGAAATGGTTATGAGCTAAATCTAAATAAGTAAATAAATAAATGAAATTAATTTGTGGCAAAAGAACACTAGCAGGTGCTGACAATTTTCTGTCTTTCTCTGGGTCCACAGCTGCCCTTTAGGTCCTATGCTCGAGTGCTGACAGCAGCAGGGGTTCTGGCAAAAGAGCATCACATACTCCTGAATGCAGAGTCACCCTTCCACCACACTTCTCCTAGGTCCCCCTTTCTTTCTATTTAGACCCTGATGGCTGCTAGCTTTCTTACTGTGCTCTCTCTCTCCTTCCATGATTATATTTTATGTATTTATTTATTTCATTTATATACCGTCATTCTGTTATTTTCAATCATGGTGGTAATAAAAAAGCAAAAAAAAAAAACAAAACACCCCAAAATACATATCAAAGAATAATACAAATTCATACAAATTATCTTTCTCCCTGGATTACTTAGTTGATTCACTCTCGAACGCTTGAAGGAAAAACCATGTTTTTAGATCTTTTAAAAGTTTTAAATTCCTTTTGTATCCTTAGTTCTATTGGCATTGTGTTCCATAGTTTTGGACCTATTTGTTGAGCGGCCTATTTTATTATGCAAACTATATTATTAATGAGGTTGTGTACTTAGCATACTTCAGGTAAAAAACTGACCTCCTATGTGTGCAACTGTAAAATGAGTACTTGGTATGTGACAGGTGATCTTTGCTTTTCACGGATGATTCTATCTGCCAAATGAGGTTGGATAGTACAGGCCCTACATCTTGTGCTGTTGTCACTGGAAGCAGGAAATTTTCTGGTGTGATGGAGCCCTGAGTGGAAGATATCAGGAATGACCTGGCCATCATTACAGCATGCTGAAGATTTGTACCATGCCAGGAGAAGTGAAGCACTGGAAAAATCATTGTATTTTCAACCAACATAAAAGATTAATGGAAGCAATGACTAAACTGCTGGAATTGCTGCAAAATCTATGGATGCATGTTACCCATGGTCTTTGCTCCAATTTTCAAAGTGAAAGCATGTGCATACGTTCATTTTGAAAACTTCCATAGGTGCAAAGTGCTCACTGTCATTTGCATGTGCATTTTCTGCAGGCACTGTTTCCACGGGTGACAATGCATGCAGATTTGAAAATGCCATTCCTGTGCATTATTTTCTCTCCTGATCTAAATATGCCCTCAGGAATGCCTCCTGCTAAATACCTTTTGCCCTTTATGTTTGCCATGATTAGATTAAAAGCTCCACAGAGCAGAGACTGTCTCTTATATGCTTTTTGTACAGCACTGCGCACATGGAGTAACGCTGTAGAAGTGTTAAGTAGTAGAGTTGATAATCTGCATAGCACAGGAAATACACAGGGTTTCCACAGAGGTGAACCACTATGGAAACCCATCTAGTTTTGCTTCTCTGGTGAAACTCATTCACACACATCCCTCACTACAATCTGGTGTCAGCAAAAAAGGTATGCACTGTGGAACCCTCATGTAATTTTAAGAGGGTTAAAAGCAGGCAATTTTTAGATAGCTCTTTTACCTGGGTAAAATCAGTACCTACCTACACAGGTAAATGGCTTCTAAAAATTGCCTTCTACAATGGCACCAGTTGCACCATTTTGCAAATGAAACTGTGGAATGGTGGGACCTTCAACAGAGAAGTGCCACAATGTGCTGTGGCCATCATGGCAACTGTTTGTTTAAAGGCAGCAAGAAACAGTTTTAAATGGAACTTTTTTCTCAATTGTTTTCTAACACCTTTTTTCAGATTTCATTCCAGTAAAAGGAAATAGTGTAGTACAGGCAGGCAGTTAGGATTTTCCATTGGAGAGCAAGAAAATAAATTCATTTTTCCTTTCACAGGAAATTCAGGGAGCCACAGGGGCAGATAAGAAGGTAACTGGACTTTTCTTGCTTTGAATTGGAGTAAATATTTGGGGGTACAGATTTTGTAAATGAGAATAAAAAACACATTTCAAAATGAGTGAACAGCTATTTGCACACAGAATGGAGCCTGATAATGGAGACTTGGCGTTCTGGGACAGGGAGCATATCAGACCATGGAGGACAGCATCAGGGTGTCCCTCTGACCCCCACTGTTGGGAGGTGGAGCTCATGTAGATTATGAAAGCTAGCATTGGTAACCTCTATCCTATTTTGAGACACTTGGAAGTGGACATTGCACAGTGCACAGTAAAAGGATATTAAATCCTACAAGTTACAACTACACTGCTCAAAAATACCTCTAGTTTAGATCATATTTAAATGGATTGTTTCTTCAACAATTCTCAGGGATGATGGCAATTCTAAATCCCTCTTAAAGACTCTTACTAATAGCTGGTTATTGGTATGGCTTTACAGAAACATCTTTTTAATCCGCAGCATTAAAGGGTTTTCTGCCATGTTTCCAATGCACCAAATTAAGAGCTTCTGTAACAGCTGGTGTCTTAATGCTCAGTGGGTTTCTTGAATTTTTATAAAATAAGAGGTAAATTGCTTCTTTAAGTTAATAATTTCTTCACCATTAACCTTCTTTTTTATCCCCCTGGTTCATAAAGACTCTTAAATGCCTCTTCAACATATAGTCTCCACCTCCCTCCAAGCCTACCCCACCCTTTACATTTGTGCCCCTGCTGCTCTGCAATATGCTTTAAATCTCTGTTCATGTACAAGGAGACTGGTTGATTTGTCTCACTTTTTCTAAAAATAGCTAACCCAATCTAAAATCTTGTACATTTGGAAGTGGTTTTTTTTTAATAAATCCCCACAGTTCTTTCTAATTCCACATTGAGAAAGTGAGGGACTGACGAGTAGGTGGGTGAGGGGGTAGAAGGGAAAGAAGGCACAAGAAAAGCAGCTGCAAATCCTAGCACATATTTCAATCATATGTGTGTCTGGAAGAAAAAGTGGGGAGAGGTGGGGAAATGCAGTTATGTCAAGACGGCCCTGAGAAATAGGATTTCCTTCTTTCTTAGTGCCGCTCTCCCATTCTCTGTCCAGCCTCTGCCCTTTTTGCCGCTTGCTTCCTGCCCCATGCACGGCACCAAATTTTAGTGAGGGACGTGTGTGAATGAGCTTCACCAGAGAGGCAAAACTAGATGGGTTTCGTGTTTCACCTCTGTGGAAATCCTGTGAATCTGCTACATTTTGCAGTTTATTACTACTACTTAACACATCTATTACATTACTTGACTTACACAGTGCTGTACAAAAAACATATAAGAGACAGTCGCTGCTCACAAACTAATCAAGACAAACATATATGGCAAAAGAGATTTAAGGAGTTTAATTTATTAACAGGCCGATACAGAACGGTGTGCTCGGTTGAGCGCGCTGTTTAGCCCCGTTTGACCGCGCGTTTTACACGTGCTATTATTACCCCTTATACTGTAAGGGGTAATAATAGCACATGTAAAATGCACGGCCAACCCCTCCGAAACTAATAGCACTCATCACATGCAAATGCATGTTGATCAGTCTATTAGTTATACCCGTGGGATACTGAAAGTAGAATGTGCGGCCAAGCCGTATATTTTACTCTCAGAAATTAACGCAAGCCCAAAGGCAAGCGTTAATCAGAGACAACACCAGGAAAGGTGTACAGAAAAGCAGAAAAAACTGCTTTTCTGTACACCCTCCGTCTTAATATCATGACGATATGAAGTCAGAGATCCCAAAAATAAAAAAAACTTAAAAAAAAAAATCTGCCCGCGACCCGCGGGTTGGAAAATGGACACTCAATTTTGTCAGCATCTGTTTTCCGAACCTGTGGCTGTCAGCGGGTTCGACAACCGACGCCGGTAAAATTAAGCGGTGGTTGTCTGACCCGCTGACAGCCGCTGCTTCAGCCAATAAGGGTGTACTAGGGACGCGCTAGTGTCCCTAGTGCCTCCTTATTAGCGCCGGCACTAATTTAAATACTGAATCGCATGCCCAGGAGAGGTGCCTGGGTGCATGTTGGGAGAGCAGGCGCTCGTCTCGGAGCGCCGACTCTTCCGTGGAGTTTATTGAATCGGGCTGAAAGACAATAGTTAAAAATTAATTAGCCTGTAAGTGTTACAATCAGGGGTTAAAGATTTAAAAGCAGCCACAAATAGGTGGGTTTTTGGATATGTTTCAATAAGACAAGAGAGGGAGTATGACGCACCAGCTCAGGAAGTCTATTCCAAGCATACCGTGCAGCCAGGTGGAAAGTACAGTCGGGAACTAGTGGTAGAGGAGAAAGGCATCTGATGTGTCGAATGCATAAGGAGGGATGTAGAGAGAAATAAAAGAGGAAAGGCAGTGAGAAAATGTAGACTGAAGGTTCTTGAGGGTGAGTCAGAGTAGCTTGAAATGTATGCAGGAACAGATAGGGAGCCAATAAAGTTACATAAGAAGAGGGGTTATAATCATGTAGCAACTTTGGCAGAAGATAAGTCATGCAGCAGTAATTTGGACAGATTGTAGTGGACAGAGATGTCTCAACCTGTGAGAAGCAGGTTGCAATAACCTAAGTGGGAGGTGATGAGAGTGTGGATAAAGGTTCTGATGATGTGTTCAGAAAGGAACATATTTTGACGCACCTTGAATACTGTGTACAATTCTGGTCGCCGCATCTCAAAAAAGATATAATTGCGATGGAAAAGGTACAGAGAAGGGCTACCAAAATGATAAGGGGAATGGAACAACTCCCCTATGAGGAAAGACTAAAGAGGTTAGGACTTTTCAGCTTGGAGAAGAGACGACTGAGGGGGGATATGATAGAGGTGTTTAAAATCATGAGAGGTCTAGAACGGGTAGATGTGAATCAGTTATTTACTCTTTCAGATAGTAGAAAGACTAGGGGGCACTCCATGAAGTTAGCATGGGGCACATTTAAAACTAATCGGAGAAAGTTCTTTTTTACTCAGCGCACAATTAAACTCTGGAATTTGTTGCCAGAGGATGTGGTTAGTGCAGTTAGTATAGCTGTGTTTAAAAAAGGATTGGATAAGTTCTTGGAGGAGAAGTCCATTACCTGCTATTAAGTTCACTTAGAGAATAGCCACTGCCATTAGCAATGGTTACATGGAATAGACTTAGTTTTTGGGTACTTGCCAGGTTCTTATGGCCTGGATTGGCCACTGTTGGAAACAGGATGCTGGGCTTGATGGACCCTTGGTCTGACCCAGTATGATATTTTCTTATGTTCTTATGATATTATAGAGAAAGAATCTGCACATTTTAGCAGTGTTTTCAATCTATGTAGAGAAGGAGAGAGAGGTATTGAAGATTTTTCCAACATTATGAACTGAAGGGACTGGGAGGATTACAGTGTTAGCCACAGAAATAGAGAAAGGAGGAAGAGGGGACATGATCTTGGGGGGAACGACAGATAAGGAGCTCTGTCTTGGCCTGTGAGTTTAAGGTGGTAGTGGGACATCCAGGCAGAAATGGCAGACAAGCAAGCTGAGATATGGGATTGGATTCCTGATGAAATTTCTGGTGAAGAGAGGTAAATCTGGGAATCATCAGCATAAAAATGGGTATTGAAAGCCATGAGAGGAAATCAGAGCACCAAGGAAATGAGTATACAGAGAGAAGAGAAGGCGTCCCAGGACAGAAATCTGAGGCACACCAATTGATAGTGGGATGGCAGTAAAGGAGGATCAACCAGAGGAAACACCAAAAGCCTGATGGGAGAGGTAAGAAGAAACCCAAGACAGAATAGAGTCCTAAAACCAAGTGAAGACAAACTATCAAGAAGTAAGTAGTGATCGACAGTGTCATAAGAAGCAGACAGATCAAGGAGGATACAGACTGAGTAAAGGCCATTGGTCTCAGCCATAAACAGATCATTAGAGATTTTGGCAAGGACTGTTTCTGTGGAATGTAGAAGGTGAAAATCAGATTGGAGTGGATCAAGAATGGTTTGAGGTGAAAGAAAGTCAAGACAGTGGTAGGGAACAGTATGTTCAAATAATTTGGAAGTAAAAGGAAAGAAGAAAATGGGTCAATAGTTGGCAGGACAGGTAGGGTCCAGTAAGACTTTTTTGAGGAGTGGTGTGATCACAGCATGTTTTAAAGCAGCAGGAACAGTAGCAGTAGAAAGATCAAAGATGTGTCAAACAGAAAAGATGAGTACAATGAAAAAGAGCTGAGGAACTGGGTGGGAATTGGGTCACAGGAACAAGAAATGAGTTGAAGAAGGAGAGAGAATGGGCAGGTTCCTCGACTGTGATTTTAGAAAAAGAGGAGAGAGTGCTGGAGGCCTAGGGAATAATAAAGGAAAGAAATGGAGGAGAGAAACATAGAGGTGAATTGGTTGAGAACTCAAGACTACTTTTCTGATTTTTGTCATGGAAGCAGTCAGCCATAGTCTGGGAAGAGAGTAAAGTGTGTGGGGGCAGGGGGAGGCAAAGGAAATTTAAGGAAAGAATTGAGTATGACAAAGAGACAGCAAGGGTTGGATGCAAGAAAATTTGTCAGATGGATGTAGTAGTCTTGCTTGGAAGGAGATCAATATGAATTTGAAATGTATGAAGTCTGCAAAAACTAGGGGACAAACACTGAAGTTATTAGGCAATACATTTAAAACAAATAGGAGAAAATATTTTATTATTCAAATCATAATTAAACACTGGACTTGTTGCCAAAGGATGTGGTAAAAGCTGTTAGTGCAGCTGGGTTTAAAAAATATTTGGACAAGTTCCTGGAAGAAAAGTCCATAAAACCATTATTAAGGTGGACTTGGGGAAATCCACTGCTTATCCCTGGGATAAGCAGGATGGAATCTTTCAACTTTTGAGGATTCTGTCAGATACTTGTAACCTAGATTGATCACTGTTGGAAACAGGATACTAGGTTTGATGGACCTTTGATATGACCCAGTATGGCAAATCTTATGTTCTTATGAATGGGCACAGAATTTTAGCCATAGATGTTCTGCAGAATGCGCACTGGAAAATAGAAAGTGAATTCTAGGGGAGCCTCATCGTTAGAGATAGAAGCCCTCATAAAAAACCTAAACCCAGCAGGTCACCCAATCGATGCTACCCCTGTCATCTCACTCAAGACTATTGCCAATGTTATTGCCCCAACTCTCGCCTCAATAATTAACCTATCCTTAACCAAAGGGCAGATACCCGATGTGCTTAAATGTGCAACAATAAAACCAATTCTAAAAAAAACAAACCTCGATCATACGCTCTTAAACAACTATAGGCCCATTTCTAATCTACCGTTGATTGCAAAATTAACAGAAAAGGTAATCCAAAAACAACTCTCTAACTATCTTGATTCTAATAATATCCTTTTTCCAAATGTTTAGCTTTAGAAAGCACTTCAATACCGAAACTTTATTGATCGCACTGGTAGACACTGTGTTATGAGGCTTTGATAGCAGACAAAGTTACTTTTTAGTTCTCTTAGATTTATCTGCGGCCTTCGACACAGTGGATCACAGTATACTATGTACCCAATTGAGTGAAATAGGAATCAGAGGCACCATTCTTAAATGGTTCTTGTCCTTCCTCAGTAATCGATCTGTCCAAGTAAAGATAAAAAATGTGACCGACAATAGGATTTCCCTGGAAACAGGGGTCCCACAAGGGTCTACCCTATCTGCTACCTTGTTTAATGTATATCTTTTGCCAGTATGCTATCTGCTTACAGGTTTAGGATTGAATTTTTATATCTATGCAGACGACATCCAATTTCTTATTCCGATTGAAGACACAGTCGAAAAAACTTTTAACATAATTACTATCTATCTAAAGGCATTAAAGCAACTACTCTTACACATGAAATTAGCACTAAACATGGAAAAAAACTGAAGTAATATTATTAGAGAGAAAACCTAGAAATGAAGAAATTCCTTCTCTAGTTATCAAAAATAATATAAAGATAAAACCGACAGTCTTTGTGCAAGACCTCGGTATAACTTTAGAGACAGACCGTAGTTTTAAAAAACATATTTCTACCAAATTGAGGGACGGCTACTATAAACTCATCACTTAACGAAGGTTAAAACCATTGCTTGAAATAAACGACTTCAGAACAGTACTGCAATCACTGATTTTTTCCAGTATCAATTACTGTAATGCACTGCTACTGGGACTCCCACTCTCCACTATCCGACCATTACAAGTATTACAGAATGCAGCCACTAGAATTATGACAGGAAGCAAAAAGTGTGATAATATCACACCAATTTTAATTTAATTGCATTGGTTGCCAATTATTCATTGTTCCCAATATAAAACAGCCTGCATTTTACATAAAATAATTTATGACGAATAAACTGAATGGTTAAACACTGCCATTCAATTACATGCTCCCCAAAGGAATCTCAGATCGGCAAACAAGGGCCTACTGACAATTCCCACAGTGAAGTCAGTGCACCTGAGTCAGGTACGAGAGTGGGCAGAATCGATAGCAGGCCCTCAACTCTGGAAACCACTGCCAGCAGAAATAAGATTACAGGCAGATATCAAAAAATTCAAAGCCGATCTTAAAACATGGCGTTTTAGCTGTGCTTATGCAGTTTCTGATTAAGGTCTTTATTTATTGTCTTTAAGAAACTGACTATTCCTCCACTGCTTTTATTTAACTTAATGTACTTAATCTTATCTTGCACTTATTTTACTTTAATTTTATAGTTATTTTATTAATTATTTTGACTATTTTACTTTTAGAACTATGTATCATTTATTATTTTGTTTTATTGACTATTTTATTTATTTTATTCCCTGTTATTGTAAACTGTCGTGTTGGTTTTCCCAATACGACAGTATATAAAATTTAATAAACTAGAAACTAGGTGAGAGTGTCTAAAGCAGAGGAAACTGCTTTGTCAACTGACTCATACAATGTAGTAGAAGAAAGGAAAGATGAAATAGTAGTAGAGAGGATAAAAAGGTTGAAAAGGTAGAAAAAATCCAAAAGGTGATAGTGGTGACTGGATGAGACTGTGGGGGAGGGTAGTTTAGTGTGAAAGTTAGCAGATGATTGTCTAAGATAGGAAGAACTGAAATGGAGAAGTTTAAGAGACAGTAATTGGAGGAAAAGACTAGTCAAGGCAGTGACCATGGTGATAGAGCAGAGTTTAATGTCAAATGAGGAAGTTAAGGAAAATAACTTTGAGGCATAAGAGTCAGAGAGGTTATCAACATGTAGTTTAAAGTCACCAAGAATAAGGGTGAAGGTAGAAGGAAAGCCGGGAAACAAATTCAGTGAGAAAGGAGGAGTAGTATTTATCAGGGAGTTGATAAATGACAGCTACTCAGAGAGGTAGTGGGGTGAATAGGTGGATGGAGTGAGCCTCAAAGGAAGAAAATAGTAGGATTGAGGTACATCAAGGAGTTGAAACCTGCAAGAGGGGGACAACAGCAGTCTAACACTGCCACCATGGCCTACTGTGTCCATTTTTTTTAACATAAATATTAGGGATGTGAATCGTTTTTTGACGATTTAAAATATCGTCCGATATATTTTAAATCGTCAAAAATCGTTAGAGGCGATATATAATAGGAATTCCCCCGATTTACCATCAAAAATCGTAAATCGGGGGAAGGGGGAGGGCGGGAAAACCGGCACACTAAAACAACCCTAAAACCCACCCCGACCCTTTAAAATAAATCCCCCATCCTCCCGACCCCCCCAAAATGCCTTAAATTACCTGGGGTCCAGTGGGGGGTCCCGGTGTGATCTTCCACTCTCAGGCCACGGGTGCGTTAATAGAAATGGCGTCGGCGCTACCTTTACCCTGTCATATGACAGGGCAAAGGTAGCGCCGACGCCATTTTGGTTCCTGTCCCCTGACGTCACGAGCGCAGGAGATCGCTCCTGGACCCCCGCTGGACCCCCAGGGACTTTTGGCCAGCTTGGGGGGGCCTCCTGACCCCTACAAGCCTTCCAAAAGTCCAGCGGGGGTCCGGAAGCGACCTCCTGCACTCGAATCGTATTTGCCATTTTGCAATACAAAATGGCGCCAGCCGTATGGCCATATTGCCGTATTGCAAAATGGCGCCGGCCGTATGGCCATACGGCCGGCGCCATTTTGCAATACGGCAATACGATTCGAGTGCAGGAGGTCGCTCCCGGACCCCCGCTGGACTTTTGGCAAGTCTTGTGGGGGTAAGGAGGCCCCCCCAAGCTGGCCAAAAGTCCCTGGGGGTCCAGCGGGGGTCCGGGAGCAATCTCCTGTGCTCGTGACGTCGGGGGACAGGAACCAAAATGGCGCCGGCGCTACCTTTGCCCTTCATATGACAGGGCAAAGGTAGCGCCGGCGCCATTTCTATTAACGCACCCGTGGCCCGAGAGTGGAAGATCACACCGGGACCCCCCCCACTGGACCCCAGGTAATTTAAGACATTTGGGGGGGGGTTCGGGAAGGTGGGGGATTTATTTTAAAGGGTCGGGGTCGGTTTTAGGGTTGTTTTAGTGTGCCAGTTTTCCCGCCTTCCCCCGATTTACGATTTACACTATTTTAAAAAAACAAAACCGCGACGATCCGATTCCCTCCCCCCCCAGCCAAAATCGATCGTTAAGACGATTGATCACACAATTCACATCTCTAATAAATATGTGTAATTCACAGCAAAACATCCACCATGGACTGATGGATTTTTGATTGTAAAGAAAGCTGTCTTCCCTTCCTTGGTTCATAATTAAATCTATGATTATATAGGTTTGCAGGTTACACATTCTTAAATGTAATTACATTTATTCCCTCTGGTCTTCCTGGAAGGCACAACTGACGTGTAACAGACATTTTTGTCTCCATGCTCAAGATGAATAGATTGATATTTTGAAATCTGAGCATGTATAGATATTGAAATTAAGCACTTTTAATGCCATAGGGGTTTAGCCTCACTGAGATTTCCACTCCCCCACATACCAAATCCCCAGTAATTCCTTATTAAAGAAAAAATAGTGACCGTTTACCTGTTTCGCAAGCAACATTTATTACAGTCACATGAACAGTATCTAAAATAAAACTACAGAGTATAGCACTGTATTTAACATTCTGGCACTTAGCTGGAGGAAGCTTTGCTGTCTGTTCTAATTTCTGTACAAAGGAAAAAGAACCTGGGCTTGCTAGATAAAGGGAGGATCCAATGTCATTAAGAAGGAACACAATCTGTCTGATATAACAAACATGAGACAAAGCTGGAGGAGAGAATTCTAAAGTGAGTAATCACAGTGAGTGTGACTTCATAATGTCTCTCAGTCCCCTGCAACTTAAACTGTCAAAAAACAAATCTGGCCTATCACCAGGCATTTTCACCTCACCACCGCAATCAAGCCAGATATTCTTACGAGTAGCCATTCAATCAGAGTACATCAAAAAGTGCCGACTGCAGAAAGGAGCAGATCAGCCCTAAGCCAGCATGTGCAAAAAAAGCCCACTCCATTATAGGAGTCTAATAGGAAATTAAGGCCCTGGAAGCTGTAGTGCCAAATAGGAGGAGAGCACACAGTAAGCTCTTTGACGAAGCAGAGAGAACTTGGCAAAGATTGTCGCTGTCACACAAGAGCTCCTATAGCCAGTGATTTTCATGCATCCTGGGCAAGTCAATCAAGAGTGGATGAGACATGTGTCACACGTTTTGAAATTTGAAGCCCTTTATCCGTCCTTAAGGCTCATTGATGATTGCTAGATTGTTCAAATAGAAATTAAAATAGATGGTAAAAAGAAAATTGCCTTCAGATGCTGCCAATCAAACTTATGATTGGACCTGGTTTCCTGTATCTTTCAGCCCTCTTTCAACCATTTATTACAAAAAAAATGTTATATTATTATTCCTCATTCATCTCAGTCTTCTCTGTCTTGGCAGAATTAACAATTTCCTGTTACCTAACAGTGGAGCTTTTCCTGTCACAGCACAGCAGCACCATCAATGACCAGGAAAGCCTCCTTCAAGACTATGAAACTGCTTTGAATAAGCTGAAAGGAATACTGAACAATAATGCTGCAATGTTCACTCCTGAAACCTGGTGCAGTCTTCAATACACTGAGGAGGTGATTTTATTTTCAAATGACATGAAAATACCAACAAAACAAGCTCTTTCATTTCATGTCATTTGAAAACAAAATGAAAAGAAATGCTAATAACATTTTGTTTTCATTTTGTTAGTGTTCTTGTTTTTAGGAGAGAGGTAGATGGCCCAGACCACTGGCGCAGCCCATTCTGCCAGCAGCTGAAAAGAGAAGAGGCCTGGTCTGCTACCACGGACTATTCCGCCAGTGGTTGAAGAGGAGCAGAACTGCTCCAGGCCACTGGCAGAGCCCATCCCGCTGGTGGTCAAAGAGGAGCGGAGATGGCCCAGATCTTCCACTGTAGGGGAGGGTACAGGCAACAGGTTGGCAGCTTCAGTACAGGCTCTAGTGCAGAGGACAAATGCTTGGTCCATGGCAGAAGGCCTTGAGGGAAGACTCAGGTGCAGATGCTGTGAAAGGAGATATCTTTTTGTTTCTATGAGAGTCAGTGAGTACAGAGGAAGGAGGCTCTCATTAACTATAATAGGAACAAAACAATTTTAAACAAAATGACTGAAATGAAAAATTCAGAACATCAAAAGAAAATAAAATGAAATATTTTCCCTACAATACACACCAAACCTCTTCATAAAGCACAACAGTCCTAAAGTACTTTTTCACCTGGTGTCTCCTACATTAATTTGGAAAGTGCTGATTATTTATCATTAGAATAACTTTTTTGCTTAGATTATTTTAATTATGTATTATATTTAATTTATTGTATTTATTTGAGTAATTTATAGCCTGCACAATCCAAATACTCTTGACGGATACACTATGGGGTCAACTTCAAAGGAGTTAAGCTCCTAAATTGGCCCTTTGGAAAATGTTCTAGGACTGAGTTGCTAAATTTATGCTCCTAGTTTCATTAGTTCCTAAATTTAAGGTCCTAAAAGTGGGTGGCTACAGGGGCAGAGATGGTGAGGAAACAAAGTTAGGAGCTGAATGCTGATTTTCAGAACTAGGCACTCAATTTAGAGGCCTCAATTTAAATAAATGAATAGAAGACCTAAATTTAGGTCCTAACTTTTAGGACCTAAATGTATGTGAATTTTCAGCTGAAAACTTAGGTCCTTATTTACTAAACATGTTTCCCATACTGAGGCCTTTAGGGTCCTATGTTTGGCTGAAAATAGGCACCGTATGAGCCCAACTTTCAAACCTATGGGCCGGATATTCAGAATTACGCGAGCGTGTAGATTTGTGCGTGCAACCCGGCACGCACAAATCTACGCCCGATTTTATAACATGCGCCGCTAAAAAAAAAAGAGTATAGTATAATAGGGGCTGATGAGTAAAGATGGCCGGCGCCATCTTTAAAGATGGCGCCGGCCATCCAGTGCTCCTACCATGTGACAGGGGCCGGCCAATGGCACGGATACCCTGTCACATGGTAAGGGCAAAGGGGCATCGGCGCCATTTTTTTTTAGAACAGCTGATGCCTGGGAACGGGAAATCTCTTCCCAATGCCCCCCTGGATCTCTCCCCAAGGCCCCCCGAGGCCCCCCTGGACCACCAGGTAATTTTAAAAGGTTTTGGGGGGGTCGGGAGGGGGGGTCGATTTAAAGGGTCGGGTGGGTTTTTTTTTTTTAGCGGTGCGGGCCTCCCTAAAAAAAAAGGGTCGGGAGGGTGGGGGAGGCTAAGGGGGGTCGATTTAAAGGGTCGGGTGGGGTTGTTTTTTTATCGGGCCATCGGCGCCATTTTAATTAGTGGCAGCCAAAATGGCGCCGATGGCCCGAGAGCAGGAGATCACGCTGGGACCCCCCCCCACTGGACCACCAGGTAACTTAACATTTTGGGGGGGGGGGGTTCGGGAGGGTGGGGGAGGGTAAGGAATTGGTTTTAAAGGGTCGGGGTGGGTTTAGGGGTTGTTTTGGTGTGCCGGTTTTCCCGCCCTCCCTCAAATAATTACTGTGCCCTATTTAACGATACAATACAAATGCCCCTGATGATAAATCGGGGGCATTTGTATTGTATCGTGCACTCTAACGATTTAGAACGATTTTAAAATTATCTGACGATAATTTTAATCGATCAAAAACGATTCACATCCCTAGTGCTTGGCGTTATGTGCACAAATGAAAAGTTCCAAAAAAGGGGTGGGGCATGGGCATGGTCTGAGCGGGGCATTGGTGTTCCTAGATTTCACCTTGACATTAAAGCGTAAATACTTACACACACATGTGCCCACCAGGATCCCCGATGCATAACTTTGCTTCTGCTATGGATGACGTGTAAGTTGTAAAACAAAAAGTTCTAGGTAGATTAGCAGAATTTTAAGGATCAGGGCTAACAGGGGAGAAGGGAGGCTATTAAACTAGGGGTGTTTGGAAGTCTAGGCCTTATCTGAGCAAACTGGTAACGAACAGGGAAAACTGGTTATTGGCGTCGGTGTGCTTGTCTTTTAAAATCCCTCCACTTATGCGGTAGAAGCAGCATTTGCGCAAACAGAAGGCACATGTCCACTTAAAATTGCAAACACATGTGCGCATTCAGGCTATTTTATAACATGAACACATATAAATGCATGTTATAAAATGGCCGCGTCCCTAGGCATGGGTCAAAAAACATGCACACATATGCGCCTGAGCACCGGTTTAAAAGTTACCGTCATACCATTTTGAAAATACTTACTTGTGCTTGAACTTGGAATCACTAGTTTACCGATACCTTCGCCAGTTCACCCAGTACTTCTCCAGGTCATCTAGACCTTCTAGCAATTCACTCTGAGCTCCAACCAGTTCACCTAGTCCTCCCACCCAAAAACAGACAATTCCAATTTCACTTGCGCAAATTAATTAGCAAGTGTACAAAAAACGATTGTAATGTATTGTATATATGTAATTACAAACTAGAAAATACCATGTGTACTTCAGATCCACAACCTGGAACACCCTTTCTTTCCCCAGTAAAATGTATGTGCAGACTCAAAAGCATGCATCTATTCTTGATGTTTAAAAAATACTAATAGCATATACACACACATGCATGCTATTTTTATGTATGAAACCTCTTTGAAAATTAATTTCTATGGGAGCAATTTTCAAACTGTCTGCCTAGGTGCAACAAATATCAAAAGGAAAGCACGTGCAAACATTTCTTTTGAAAAATCATGGCTCCGAAGACTTGTATCTGCTTGTTTTGCGGGTAAATTTTGTAAAGCAAAAGCACATAAATTAAAAAATAAAATCTACATGCATTATCTTTCAATTCTGCCTGAAATATTCTCCCAGATATGCCACCCTTTAATCTGGCTATAAGTAACATGCGGTAGAATCCCATGTGCACTTTGAGCCAGACTGAGAGAGGGCAAGTTTAAAATAAGACAATTCATTCAGATAATATGCTAGAGGCAAGATCATCTACCCAAGGTGGAAAATCTCAACTGAGCAGACTGAATGGACCAATTTGTTCTTTTTTTGCTGTCATTTACTATTTTTATTTGAGCTTTAATTGGACCTTTCTGGTGAGGATTTGGGAATTACTACTTCTTTTGAAAGCCTATTAGATCAGGGGGTTCCTCAAGGTTTTGATGAACTGCAGGAGGACCTTGCGAGACTGGAAGATTGGGCTTCCAACTGGTAGATGAAAATTAATGTGGACAAGTGCAAAGAGATACAGAGGGGGGATCTGATAGAAGTCTACATAATCATGAAAGGACTTGAACAATTTAATGTTAATCGGTTATTTACTCTCTCAGATAAATGAAGGACCAGGGGGCACTACATGAAGTTAGCAAGTAGCTCATTTAAAACAAATTGAAGATCATTCTTTTTCACTCAGCACATAGTTAAGCTCTGGAATACATTGCCAGAGGATGTGATTACAGCAGTTAGTGTACCTGGGTTTAAAAAAGGTTTGTATAAGTTCCTCGAGGATAAATCCATAAACTGCCATTACAGTAATTAACAAGCAATAGTAGCTTGTGATCTATCTAATGTTTGGGTTCTTGCCAGATATTTGTAACTTGGATTGGCCACTGTTGGAAAAAGGATACTGGGCTTGATGGACCCTTGGTATGACTCAGTATGGCATATCTTATGTTCTTATGTACTTGTATAAATTCACTTTACTTGAGTAAGTGGGCTTTGAAAATTGCTACAATATATGCCAACAAATTGTCGATAGGATTTACTTGCATAAGTGCACTTTACTCAAGTAAATGGCTTTTTAAAATTGCTACAATATTATGTTACATTTATGTGCATAATTTATTTTTAAATTACCTCCTTAGGAGTGAATTTTCAAAAAGATTTACACGTGTATATGTAACTACTATTGTAGTAATTTTCAAATTCCTTTTACCTGCGTATAGTGCACTTACATGGATAAAGTCTATAGCAATTTTCAAAAGCCCACTTACTTGGATAAAATGCATTTACATATGTAAAATCCAATTTTAAGCATGTAAATTATTTTTAAAATCAGTCCCTTAGTGTTTAGTTGAAAAGGAATTGCGGTGGATATTTGAATTAAATACTGTTGATACTTATGGATTAAATTCAGATATGGACTAGGAATAACTTCTTTAATTATTAGAGCTAATTAGGATGGATGATTGGTGAAATTAGGATCATGTCATTTGATATGTTCCTTTAGGTCAGCTGCATGTTTTACAAGATGGCTGCAAATTTGGATTGATCCAGTAGTACAGGACGTACTGGAGGTAGCCCCAGATGAAGGCGTTTCTCATACTGAAACACATCTGTGTCCTTTAGATTGACCCAGCAGCATAATGCATATGGGTGGTAGCCCTGGATGCCGGCATTTTTCATGCAGATACACAGCTGTGTCAGGAATCAGTGAAAAGGACGGCTTTGTGGCATCGATGGACTTAAAAGATAAGTTTGTTTATTAAAAGAGCATTCACTATCTTATGAGTAAGCGATTCATGTGGCCTATTTTTTAATTTGCTTGCTGGCTTGATGTCCCTGGGATGAAAATGTATTTTATTACCATCCATTTCTGAGAAAATCACAAGAACTATACGGGTCATGATTTTTGAGTATTGTGTGAGGAACAGTTTTTGAAAAAAGAATTATGTGAGGAACAGTTTTGAAAAAATCTTCTAAAAATTAATTGTTGATTTTATGGGGCTATGATTTTAATACAGTGATTAAAATACTATACGACTCTTTGTACTCTAATGATTGTTCATCACATATATGATTGTCCCTTATTTATGATTATACTCATTTATAGTTCCATGATATTTTCTGTGGCTTTGAAAATTGACTTCCATGTACATATATACTCACTGATTTCCTGCATTTATCTTTCATCTCAAAGCAGGTTGCATTCAGCTAATAAGATAATTTTATAATAGAATAAAATTATACATTAAATACAAAGTATAATAATTTATTTACATATTTTGTATCCTTCTAACCCACTAGTCCTAAATGCTTGCTCCTAGTAGGTTACAAATTAAAAATATAAAATACAGTTGTATATTTTAAAAATGAAAATTTCCTACAGTATCACTAGTGCAAAATACCCAGTGTTGCTTGGGGTGTCTGGTCATTAACAGATATAAATTTAAAAAATGAACAAAAGTGACGTTATATATTGTTGTATTTTATTAAGTAATTAACAGAAAGCATATAGACACTTAGCGAACCTCTCTATAAACTATATTGACAGTGTATTAGATGTCTCCTTTTGGCAGCTGCTGCTGGAGTCCATCCAGTGATGGCTGAAGAAGCCTGCATGATGGCCACTGTGGATCGCATCCCGTGCAGCCAAAGAAGAGGAGGGCTCCCACGAGACCCCACCCCACAGTGGCCAAAGAAGGAGGGGCTGCCATGGACCTCATTCCACTTCCGATGAAGAAGGGGTCTGGTGGTGGCTGAAGAAGAGGCCCTGTGTGTGTGTGTATGTGTTTGTATGAGTAGGAGCCTGTGTGTGTGTGTGAGCTTACGTGTCTGTATGCATGTGTGTATGTATGTGGTGGGGAGCCTGTGCATGTATATGTGTGTATGTATGTGCATGTGTGCAGAGGAGCCTGTATATGTATGTGTCTGTGTGCCCATGAGTATGTACCTGTGTGTATGTACCTATGTATTTGTGTGCCTGCCAGTGCCTGTGCCTGCTTGCCTCTGTGTGTGAGAGCATGAGAAACAGGGCTTTGAAAACAGTGCATATTAGCAAAAAGTATCCAGCATTGGCCGGATTGTCTGATTCACAACTGATATTAATTTTCAAAATCAAACAAAAGTGGAAAATATAAATATTACTTAAATGTATTAACAAATTAAGAGAAGAGCCTGAGTGTGTGTGTGTGTGTGTGTCTGTTTCTCTGTGTGAGAACTTGTGTGTCTATGTATATGTGTGGGAACAGATAAGGCATATTGTCTTTGCATAGTGTACCTTCCACTGTTATGGATGCCACAGATAGCTACAGACACGACAGTGTGACTGACTGAGTGACTGTCAAAAGCCTTAGGGCCAGACTTTTGAACCTACGCCCGATTTTATAACATGCGCGTGCAGCCGTGCACACTTGTGCACATTGCGCGCGCCGAGCCCTAGGGGAGCCCCGATGGCTTTCCCCGTGGCCTTGGAGGGAATTTTCCTTTCGCCCCCTCACCTTCCCCTCCCTTCCCCTATCTAACCCACCCCCAGCCCTACCTAAATCCCCCCCCCCCTACCTTTATTATTTAAGTTGCGCCTGCCTCTGGGCAGGCGTAGGTTGCGTGCCCCGGCCAAGTGCTGGCGCACGATCCCCCAGCCTAGCAGGTCTTTGGAGGCCTCTGGCTGTGCCCCTGCCCTGCCCCTTTTTTTCGAGCCTTGGAACATACGCGCATCCCGGGGCTTGCTTGCGTTTC
The DNA here is from genome assembly GCF_901001135.1 of Rhinatrema bivittatum. NCBI lineage: Eukaryota > Metazoa > Chordata > Amphibia > Gymnophiona > Rhinatrematidae > Rhinatrema > Rhinatrema bivittatum. The sequence goes on along the minus strand of NC_042622.1, from coordinate 125,712,170 downwards.
CGAGCCTATGCAAAATAGGCTCGGCGCGCGCAGGAGGGGTTTAAAAGGGTTACGCCATCCACCCCTTAGTATATTGATTAATAAATTAGTACCATAGCACAAATTAGAACTTAGACAGGAACCCTGCTTACTGACATTCAGAAAAAGACTTAAAACATGGCTTTTCAAACAAGCCTTCCCAGACTCAGATTAAAAACAATTCTATCCGATATTCAACCTCCAATCAACATCTTTTATTATTATAACCATCCTGGTATCCTACCCCTAAGAATTATAATCATCCAGAATCTTCATTACTTATGATTTCATCTTTATTGTTAAACTACATACTTGTACTGAACAATTCATTGTAAATCTCAAACATCCATTTTTGGAAATTCCTCCATTCTACAGGTTTATACACTTTGTTAAAGTTTCTATCTTGTCTTCTTCTTGCTCCTAGTTGTACGTCTCCTTGTTTATTGTAACTGCATCTATATTATGTATAGTTCATATTATTTTGTTCTCTGTTCCGGTTATCACCCATTGTTTATTGTAAACCGGCTTGATGTGATATTATCACGAATGCCGGTATAGAAAAAAATTAAAATAAATAAATAAATAAATAAATTACTAGACATTTTATCCAAACCCAAACATAATGGATATGCTTGATGCACTAGGATAGGTTCATGCAGAGATTGTCCTTACTTCTGGTCAAACAATATGAAGAGAGAGAAAGAATAATATATTCACATGTGCAAAGCATTCTTATTAATGTGCATGGAAGTTAGGTAGAGTTTCAGTACTATACCTGAATGTCATCTGGAAAATCTGGCCTTGGTTCACATGCTGGCTCCTGTTGTTATAGCCATGTAGCATCTCCCCAAAGAGTGTATCATTGAGTCTGGATTCTGGCTTCAAACACTTGGGGCCCTCACAGACATCAGACAGCATAAGGCAGGACTTGCCATCTGGAGCCAGTTTGTACTCTTCCACACAACTAAAGAATAGAACATAGAACATTCAAAAGACTACCAGAATTAATAAAAGCCTTATATTCGAAATTTGTACACACAATACAACAAGCACTACTACAACAAAGTCAGAAGCATGTGTCCCCTTTTTCAGCCTACTCAGTGGAGAATAAGCAGCTGGTTTGCGGATAGTAGAAAGGATATGTCAAGGAAAGTGTTTAACAATCTTCAAGAGTAGAGTGAATCTGGGAACAGCTCCTCTCTTCCTCCTCCCCTCCCCTTTTTTTAGGTAACCATATTCAACAGATAAAATGCATTATACAGTGCTGCAGCAAACAAAAAAATCAAAGCACTCTCAGATGCTTTAGGACACCACTGGTTAATTCATTATTTCCATGACTGCCAACTGAGACCAAGGAACTTTCTATTTTACAGTATACACTTCCAACACCACAGCTAATATCTGTATGACAGCATAAGTTTCATCAGCACCAAGGACAGTTCTCTGTGTTCTCATCATCACCATGGACAGTTCAGACTTTTATATTTGAAAACAGGACCTACTATCCACTCATAAATGCATGGCCAGTTTTCCCACTACTGTCCTTTATAGCCTTAGTGCCTGAGGACAGTTTTTAGCACCATTGACAGTTCTATATTTCAAGGAACTTCTCTGCAAGGCCTTTTTTTATTCACACAGACAGCATCATGGTTAGTTCTGCTTCTAACACACTATCTGTTCTCTCCTCTATAAAGTGTTGGTTTAAAGAGGCAGGTGCAAACATAAAATTCAGAATCACTATATCTCATGGTTTACTTCCTTTCTCTACTATTTAACTATTTAGCAAACCTACACCTTCTACAAACTTCTCCTGCTAGCCTAATTTACATAAAGAAACAGAAATGTGTGGTACAACAAAAACTGTTCTGTTATAAAAATTCAATTATATATTTATGGCATAACAAGATATATGGTTTATGTTATAAGAGTATAGAGCCCTGACATGGCCGTATTTCACACTGTGGCTGCATCAGGGGGACCGGCAGGCATTCAAATCATCATAGTACATTAGTGGAAATTCATCTCCTGAAAAATTTCAGATAATAGTTTAAAAATAGGGTTGAACACTGTGAGTCTGATAGTAATACTTCTAGTACTTGAAGAGTTCTTTGTTTGGTGAGGATATTTATTTAATATCTCTTCTCAAAAAGTCTTACTCCAGCTTATTCAATCAACAATGTGAAGTAACTTGAGGATGTCGGGAGACGGACCTGATGTATATCACTTAGGTTATTCAATTGATGGAGCAGGTAGCTCGAAGGCGTGGGGGGGGGGGGGATAAGTGATGTACTTCTGTACTTCCATGGTTCCTGTTTTCTCGAAGGGCACAGTGCTGATTGGAGGGGGGGGGGGGGGCGCAGGCCACCTTGTAACTCTGAAATTCCAAGGAACAGTTTTGACATTTCCCTTTCCTCCCCATCACCTTTCAGTGTGAATGCAGTGGCTGTGACTTCATGTTTTCCATTATAAGACTGGCTGATAATTTGATCTTTCTGAAGATACTGAGATAACTTCTGTCAAATTTTAAAAAAATATTGTCTTTATTAACTGACATCAATTTAACTGCTCTTTTTTTGCCTGTCAATTTCCTCCTGCTTCTTGGTCTTCCTGCTCAGTCAGAATGTGCATTTGCTGGGCTATGACATCATTATACTTCATTCACAGCTACCTGGGATTTTATTCCTCTGTTTTATATCCCCCCTCCAAACTCACTTAAGCTTGTCATTGCGGTGCCGATCCTCAAGAGTTTTAGTGGAGAAAAGTTGAAGGACACACAAACAGTCAATCAGAACAGAAAAGGTGTAGACCTAAGAACTCTGATCTGTGATATCTGAGAGGCTCAACAACTTAAATACTTAAATGCCTTTATTGTAGTTATCCAAGGCAGAACTACATAATGTATCACAGAATCATTCAATCATCATGTCAAAACAGACAAAGTGAGTCCCCCGACACTGTCCATGTTCTGCAACAGCTCATCAGCAGGGACAATATCATAGCACATCCAAATGATTCTAGAGCAGGCATTTCTGGCAAGTCCTACCCACTTAACACTAGGGTTCCATAAACCATCATTCATGGATTCTGGATTTTTCCATTATTCCCCTTTCTATTTGCCCCTCAACACAGCCTGATCATTACAATAGCATGGCTTGTGACTATTCCGGTATAACGATATGCTATGGCTGGAATGTAGATGTCACTGAAGTGAAGTGTCCAGGATCCCCCTTCCAAGGTGCTGAGAATGCTGCCTCTGGCAAACTGGCTCAAGAAGCAGAAGCAGGTCTAGGAATCAACCCATGCAGCAGTGGTGCCACTCTAATGTCTGCCTATTTTTGACTGGTCAGAGCATGCTGCCTTGCATTTTCTAAAATGGAAAACAGTGGCTGTTCCTCTTCCACCCTCCTTCATTGTAAGAAAACAAACAAACAAATTTGCTCTGTCTGAACAGAGAAGAAGTCAATAAATCAGATGGAAGAACTGAGAAAAGAAAGGCCTTGTGGACATCCACATATCCTCCAATGGCAAGCACTGGTGCATGAAGGATTTGTGGGTTTGTAAGAAAAGACATCGCAGACGCATACATTGAAAACAGCACTCTTCAAACTCTGAGAGCTGTAATTGAATGAGAGATGTGTTGGTAGCCTGCCACACAATTTGAGTCATGAAATCTGGAATCTGTTGTGTCCAGAGGGGGCCCAAAAAAATATTTGCTGAATCTTAAAGGTACTTATACAATGAACTGTAGGTTACAGCAATAGCAAAACAAAGAAAAAAAAATCCAAACAAAAAGAACTGGTGAGAATGCACAGGAGAGTAGCAGCTTAATAAATAACAAACAAACATTTTTTCAAGGGTGACATCAAGGTCTTCAGAAAGTTGGCAAAAGAGGTAGCTGCAAAAAGATGCAGTGAATGGCTTGCATTGAGGGGGAACAACTCTGACACTTAAGAGGCACTTTTGTATTCCTCACCTCTGCCAAGTTCTCCATATGCTTCAAGTGACTTTCTACTCCCTATGCATTCCAATGAAACCTCACTGCTGCCCATGTTCTCACAAAGTGGAGCACACCTTGCACTTGCAATTTTCTACATCTCTGGGCACTCTTCTGTTTTCTTCTGTTAGCTATCTGCACAGAATTTGAAGTTTAAACACAAATCCACACACATATTTGCACCTGGGAATTTTCTATGCAGATGTAGACACAGAAATCTACTTTGAAAATATACGCTAAAGTCTGTGGGTACTTTGCGCTCACAGACTTTAGCCATATGCAGGCTGATGACAATTACACTCTCTACTGCTGTAGAAATCCTTTAGCAAACTAATGACGCATTAGTTTGGTTAAGGCCTTGAAGTTAGCACCAAACATTCTATGAAGAACTAGTTCTTATATGGAGTTATAGAATCAGTACATAAATCTGCATTGCAGCTCTAAAGTTAAGCATTTTTTCCTAAAAGAGAAATTAACTATGAAAGAACTGAAAAGCACAAAGTTCCTATAAGCTGTAGGCCTGTAGCCAAGACCTGGTTTGAGTCTAGAAGCAACAAATGCCCAAAGCTACATCTTCCAGGGGGCACATGCCTGCCCTTCTTTTCTACCTCACTTGATCAGACCTGACTTAGATATTTTACCATTGCCTGTGGCATCTCTAAGAGCACAAATTACAGAAAATGTCCCCAATTCCTATTGGCTTTATTTGCAATGACACAAGAAAATTCCCATTTTTCTATTGATTTTGTGGGCAGTGATGCTGGACTAACTCTGCTGCTTAAGACTTTTGGTATGCTGTTCAAGCTTTCTCCTCAATTCGGCTTTCACTTTTCACAGAGTACAAGTGAAATCTGTGTCATGTAAGAGACAGTGCCAGTATTAGCACTATTAAGTTCCTAATGATCTCATTATGGTCATTCCATTTGCACTGCATTACGATCCTACCTGTTTACACCACCTTAGAATCCATTACAAATCCATTTCATTAGATTCTTCTGGCTTATAGTAAAGAGGATTCTTTTTACTTGTATTATATGTGGGTTCTTTTTTAGTCCATTAACATTCTCCCTGCTACATTAGGATTCTTAGCACTCACTCTACAAAAGTGCATAGCACATGCCATACATTTAGCTCATATACATTTGAAAATCAAAAGGTCACTTACAAGAATCTTGATATCAATATTTCCTCTATATTCCTAATTTCCACAATATAAAAGAACTTGCCCCAAAAACGTGTCTTAGGAAATTATGGCCAGAAAAATGAAATCCTTCCCTCCCTGCCCCTCACTCATCCACCCCATTGCCTGGTTTGTTTTTTTTTAATATAAATTATTTTTGCGACAAAGATTCAATTGTTACAGATTTATCTAATTAGATATAATGGTCCCTTTCTTCAATTAAACTGCACCTATTATCTCACCCTGAAACTTTAATTCTTTTCCCTGATACTCACCAAATGCTTATTTGCCTTGTCTGTCTGCCTTGACAAGACTGTAAGCTCCAAATAGCAGGGACTATCTCTTACATGTATCTGCACAGTGTTGTGCACACCTAGTAGCACTATATAAATGTGTGATAGTAGTACTAATAGTATGGGGCATCATAGAATCAAGTCATCAGCAACATAAAAAAGATCAGCCTATCATCTATAGTAATGAATTATTGTGATTACTATAGATTAACAAATCCTCCTAAATGGTATCCATTAGCCTATAGAGTTCTGGGCCAGATGAATAGATCCCAGACTGGAAATCAAGGAATGGTAACAGGATAGCTCCAAAGTCCATGGCCATCTGAGATGCCATAAAATAGTTACATGAATGGTTTGAAAGAGTAAATGATAAGGGCTTGGGTGGGACTGATAATGCTCACATTCATCTAAGTCTCAAACGTTCTCTGGATGACCCTGGAAAGGTACAGCATGGAAAGCAGTAGAGGGGGCTCAGCAGATACAGAACAAGAGAGGTGGGAAACCTACCAGTCTGTGCCACTGCAAGATTTGTACTTACCCGCAAAACATGAATATGGTATTGGATGTGGCATCATATGGCAGAGGAAGAGTCTGCTGGAGACACAGCTGTTCGCAGCCCCCATTAAACCCATCTGAGCAGTCAATGCCTTTGGAGTAGTCATAGCAACCTGTGCCATCTTTCATGGGCCTCAGTCCCTCTGGGCACTGCAGCAACAAAAACCAAAACAAGCAAGTTGTGGTTATGAGATTAAATGTACAAGGAGTCATCTGTTCGACACCCACTGAGACTCAGAATTGCCTGTCTGTTTAATCCCCTATATTTTCTATGCGCTAACCCCTTAGCAGGATGGCATTTTTTTACTAACTGAGGCCTGGATTTATCAAAATGCACTACATTTTGCATGTGATAAAGAATGGGGCATATTAATTGCAATTTGTGCTAATACCTATGTGAAGTTCTATGTTACTGTAAATTGTAATAATTTTTTTGCACTTTGAGAGAGCACCTTTCCATAGTACCCTAACACTAGATAGGTTTTTATATCTCTAGGGGAGGCCCACCTAGTAACTCAAGGTAAGGTTTAGGTATAAGTGTAGGGGTTAGGGGCCACTTTGACATTCAAAGTGAGACGTACGAATAGAACAGTGTTCTCTTGTGAAGATTTGATGACCTTCGGAGTGAGGAAACTCACTCAAAGATGATATTTGTGCAATGTTCTCTCAACCTAGCTTGATGGACTCTCTACCTGGGTAACATCAAGCTAGGTTGAGAGAACATTGCACAAATATCATCTTTGAGTGAGTTTCCTCACTCCAAAGGTCATCAAATCTTCACAAGAGAGCACTGTTCTGTTCGTACGTCTCACTTTGAATGTCAAAGTGGCCCCTGCCCCCTACACTAATACCTAAACCTCACCTCGAGTTACTAGGTGGGCCTCTCATAGAGATATAAATACCAATCTAGTATTAGGCTACTATGGCTAGGTTCTCTCTCTCTCTCATTTGAGAACACATTGCAATAAAGCCTTAACACAACCTATCACATGGCTTAACACTACTGAAAAAGGTATAGCTAACATTGGCAATAGGGCTTTGTAAACCCACTTCTCATCTTTTTCTGATTTGCATCACTCCATACATTATGGTGCTATCGCATGCGCTAAAAGCATTTTCACATGCTATAAACCCTTAACACATGTGAAAATGCCTTATAGCATTTTGATAAATGACCCTATGAGTGATTTGAATTTGTTTATTTATTTATTTACCTATTTATTTATTCTTTTATTCCACAATTCCATTAGATATGTTTACTCAAATGCCATCTTCATTTTTCCATTTAAATTTGTTTTTCATTTCATTCCGTGAAAGTAAAAGCAAACAAAAACAGTCTGTGATGTAAGGGATAATGAAGTCACAGAAGACTCCTGTGGTAGCTTGAGTGCCATAGCCTTGGTATTTTAGACTCTTTCTTAGTAGTCCACATTACATTTTTGTTGTCAATTCCTGCTCTTGCCTTTGGTAAATATTTCTCTCGTGACACTATCTGACTGACAAAGGTTCAGTGTCACTGTAGAAAGTCTCTTCTCTATTGTACAGTGTTCCTAAGATACTGAGGCTTTCCTAATCACCCCCCGGGTCAGTGAATGAATAATTCCACTTAAGCACTAGGATCTTAAATCCCAGCTGTCTTTCTCTGACCCAAAAAATTGACAGTGGTAGCAAGCAAGCCCCATTAATCACCAAGCCTCTCCTTCTCCACCCTCACCCCCACCCCCCCTGCAGAAAGAAAAGCTACATGATGAACTTTTCCTCTCAACAAAAAACAAAACAAAAAGGTCAGCGATTTCAAAATGACTTGTGACTGAGCAGGACTACCAATTAAAAATGCATTATGGAGACACGAAGGATGAGTTAGAGAGAAGCCCACACAGGGCTCTGTGAAAGAAGTAGATAAATGTTCCCTGCCAAGCACAAGAAATGTTATAAAACTGCTACACTTTGCACTCTGTAAAAAAAAAAAAAAAAATCACTTTCCTGTGCGTAAAAATCCTGGATATATTAATGGAAGTTTAGCCAATCCCTGCTCTACAATGTCCCAGATATGAGTTTGTCCTCAGACAAAAGCTGCAGGCTATGATAGATGTTTGGTCAGAGGGTCAGCTGCAGTGGAATCAAAACAAATGTGTTTCTGCACGCAGGCACTGCTGCCTGTAATACCCTGATGATCAGTGTTTCTGTCTATTATCAAAGTGATCCTTGCAGACTGCAAAATTTGGGTCTCCCTTTATTTCCCAGATCTATTACTTTTCTGGCTCTTTGAGCATAAAAACAGACACAGTAAATAAAACAAATTAATTACAGTGAAAACTAGGGCTGACACAGTGGGTGGAAAAGAAGGGGGAACATCTTGGGAACCAGGCCAGGCTTGGCGGAAGGGCAAAGAGGGCAACCATGCTGTCCTTTTCAGTCATTCTGCAAGCCCACAAGGGAAGGTGATACCAAAAGCAGTTCTTGCCTAGGGCACCATTTGGTTCAGTGACTGCCTTGGTGAAAACTGGGGTGCTACAGAGATCCCTAACACCACCAGAGACCAAAACTTGCCATATATACACTGGGCAAGATAGGTTGAGGCTGGTGGAGAGGGAGGGACAGGCAATGGACAACCCTTAGAGACCAAAACACTGCAGTAAAAGCAGTAGTAAGGGTGGTGAAGGGGAAAGAAGACTAAAATCAGTAATGTGCTCCAGGATTCCTTTGATATATTATTTTGTGAAAGCAAAGAATGTTTCACCATATGGTGCAGATATGCTAACCTGTAAACAGAGGTCTCTGTAAATAACAGGACGGTTTAGCCATAGCACATGGATGATGTCATCCAATGGTGCTGACAAGGACCCATCTCTCAAAGCTCAGTAAAGACTTTACTAAGCATGCATGTGCACACTGCGTTATAAGCCTCTCAGGCTCTTCCATGGAGGCAGGTGGGTATTAAGCAAACTTGCTTTGCTGACAACAAGTAGGCATGAATTAGCCAGAAAGTGTAGGGAGTTCCACGCTGAGGGTTCCAAAGTGGATCAATTACAATTGTGCTCATAAGTTTACATCCCTCTAACAAAATTTGTAAAATGTGTAGCATTTTAAGAAAACATTAAGGATCAGACAAAACACGTCTGTTATTTTTAATGTTTCAAATTAAACTATTATGCATCACAGAATAGCACAATCATTAAGCAAACCATGACAATAAGGGAAATAATAAAATGGTCCTGTTCAAAAGTTTGCATACCCTTGAATGTCTGGACTGATAATATATACACTCAAGTTGACACACACAGGTTGAGATGGCAGTGAAGGGTGCCTTGTTTGATTGTAATTAGTGTCAGCATATAAATAGTTAATGAGTGTCTTAGTTCTTGAGAAACCCTTGTGCATTTCATCCAGGGCTGCACTGACTTTGGTGGTTACTGAAGCACAGGGAAAGCAAAAGAACTGTCAGAGGATCTGCGAGCAAAAATGTTCAACTTTATAAAGCAGGAAAAGGATATAAAAAGATATCCAAAGATTTGAAAATGTCAATCAGTACTGTTCAATAGGGATGTGAATCGTTTTTTGACGATTTAAAATATCGTCCGATATATTTTAAATCGTCAAAAATCGTTAGGGCCACGATACAATACCAATTCCCCCGATTTATCGTCAAAAAATCGTAAATCGGGGGAAGGGGGAGGGCAGGAAAACCGGCACACTAAAACACCCTAAAACCCACCCCCGACCCTTTAAATTAAATCCCCCACCCTCCCGAACCCCCCCCAAATGCCTTAAATTACCTGGGGGTCCAGCGGCGGTCCGGAACGGTCTCCTGCAATTGCAGTCTTTTGTGATGGTTGAGAATGAGGTCCTTTATTTTCTCATGTGGTAAAACTGCCCATTTCTCTAGGCAAAAAGCCTGCAGATCCTGTAAATTCTTTTGTTGTCTAACATTAACCACATGCTTGAGTTCTCCCCAAAGTGGCTCAATGATGTTGAGATGAGGAGACTGTGTTGGCCACTCCAGAACCTTCACTTTCTTCTACTGCAGCCCCTGAAGGGTCAACTTGGCCTTATGTTTTGGATCATTGTCATTTTGGAAAGTCCAAGTGTGCCCCATGCACAGCTTCCTGGCTGATGAATGTAAATTCTCCTCCAATATTTTCTGATAAGATGCTGCATTCATCTTGCTATCAGTTTTGACTAAATTCTCTGTGCCACTGTAACTCACACGCTCAAAAACAGCAGAGATCCACCTCCATGCTTCTTTGTAGGGATGGTGTGCTTTCTCTTCATAACATTTATGGTGTGACCATAAAGTTCAGTTTTGGTCTCATCACTCCAAATTATTTTGTTCCAGAAGCTCTGAGTCTTCTCTAGGTGCTGTTTGGCACATTGTAAGCAGGCTGTTTTGTGGCATTGGTACAGCAATGGCTTTTTTTCTGGCAACTCTATCATGCAGCCCATTTTTGTTCAAGTATCTCCTTATTGTGCATGCTGAAACACCCACACCATTTTGTTTCAGAGCAGCCTGTATTTCAGTAGAAGTTGCTTGTGGTTTTTTTCTCTGCCTCCCAACAAATTTTGCTGGCAGTTGTGTCTGAAATCTTTCTTGGTCTACCATGGTGTTAACAGAACCCATAAATTTCTACATCTTGATCAGTTTGCACAGTAGAGATGTGAATCGTGTCCTCAATTGTCTTAACGATCGATTTCGGCTGGGAGGGGAGGGAATCGTATCGTCGCCGTTTGGGTGTTTAGAGTATCGTGAAAATCGTTAAAATCGTGAACCGGCACACTAAAACCCCGTAAAACCCACCCCCGACCCTTTAAATTAAACCCCCCACCCTCCCGAACCCCCCCCCAAATGCCTTAAATTACATGGGGGTCCAGCGGCGGTCCATAGCTAAATCGGGGGGAAGGGGGAGGGCAGGAAAACCGGCACACTAAAACACCCTAAAACCCACCCCCGACCCTTTAAATTAAATCCCCCACCCTCCCGAACCCCCCCCCCCCCAAATGCCTTAAATTACCTGGGGGTCCAGCGGCGGTCTGTAGCTAAATCGGGGGAAGGGGGAGGGCAGGAAAACCGGCACACTAAAACACCCTAAAACCCACCCCCGACCCTTTAAATTAAATCCCCCCCCCTCCCGAACCCCCCCCCCCCAAATGCCTTAAATTACCTGGGGGTCCAGCGGCGGTCCGGAACGGTCTCCTGCAATTGACTGCAGGAGGTCGTTCAGCGGGGGTTCCGGACCCCGGCTGAACGACCTCCTGCAGTCGATCTCCTGCCGGCGCCATTTTCCGTATGGAAAACGATTCGCGGCAGGAGATCGCTCCCGGATCCCCGCTGGACCCCCAGGGACTTTTGGCCAGCTTGGGGGGGCCTCCTGACCCCCACAAGACTTGCCAAAAGTCCAGCGGGGGTCCGGAACGACCTCTTGCAGTCGAATCGTGTTGGTCTATGGCCGCCGCCATTTTGCACCGCCATTTTGCAAAATGGCGGCGCAGAATGGCGCCGGCTGAAGACAACACGATTCAATTGCAGGAGACCGTTCCGGACCGCCGCTGGACCCCCAGGTAATTTAAGGCATTTGGGGGGGGGTTCGGGAGGGTGGGGGATTTAATTTAAAGGGTCGGGGGTGGGTTTTAGGGTGTTTTAGTGTGCCGGTTTTCCTGCCCTCCCCCTTCCCCCGATTTAGCTACGGACCGCCGCTGGACCCCCATGTAATTTAAGGCATTTGGGGGGGGGGGTTCGGGAGGGTGGGGGGTTTAATTTAAAGGGGCGGGGGTGGGTTTTACGGGGTTTTAGTGTGCCGGTTCACGATTTTAACGATTTTCACAATACTCTAAACACCCAAACGGCGACGATACGATTCCCTCCCCTCCCAGCCGAAATCGATCGTTAAGACAATCGAGGACACGATTCACATCTCTACTGTGCAAACTGATCAAGATGTAGAAATTTATGGGTTCTGTTAACACCAAGGTAGACCAAGAAAGATTTCAGACACAACTGCCAGCAAAATTTGTTGGGAGGCAGAGAAAAAAACCACAAGCAACTTCTACTGAAATACAGGCTGCTCTGAAACAAAATGGTGTGGGTGTTTCAGCATGCACAATAAGGAGATACTTGAACAAAAATGGGCTGCATGATAGAGTTGCCAGAAAAAAAGCCATTGCTGTACCAATGCCACAAAACAGCCTGCTTACAATGTGCCAAACAGCACCTAGAGAAGACTCAGAGCTTCTGGAACAAAATAATTTGGAGTGATGAGACCAAAACTGAACTTTATGGTCACACCATAAATGTTATGAAGAGAAAGCACACCATCCCTACAAAGAAGCATGGAGGTGGATCTCTGCTGTTTTTGAGCGTGTGAGTTACAGTGGCACAGAGAATTTAGTCAAAACTGATAGCAAGATGAATGCAGCATCTTATCAGAAAATATTGGAGGAGAATTTACATTCATCAGCCAGGAAGCTGTGCATGGGGCACACTTGGACTTTCCAACATGACAATGATCCAAAACATAAGGCCAAGTTGACCCTTCAGGGGCTGCAGTAGAAGAAAGTGAAGGTTCTGGAGTGGCCAACACAGTCTCCTCATCTCAACATCATTGAGCCACTTTGGGGAGAACTCAAGCATGTGGTTAATGTTAGACAACAAAAGAATTTACAGGATCTGCAGGCTTTTTGCCTAGAGGAATGGGCAGTTTTACCACATGAGAAAATAAAGGACCTCATTCTCAACCATCACAAAAGACTGCAAGCTGTCATTGTCACTCATTGATGCAAAAGGGGGCAAGACATGATATTAAGAACTAAGGGTATGCAAACTTTTGAACAGGACCATTTTATTATTTCCCTTATTGCTATGGTTTGTTTATTGATTGTGCTAATCTATGATGCATAATAGTTTTAATTTGAAACACATTAAAAATAACAGACGTGTTTTGTCTGATCACTAATGTTTCTTAAAATGCTACACACCTTAAAAATTCTTCCAGGGATATATAAACTTCTGAGCACAACTGTACTTAAGGGAAACGCAGTCTTAGCAGTACAGAATGGAATACTGAGTGAACAGGCTGCACGGAACTGCTTGTCCAAAGTTACTGTCTCCCTGGGATATGCTGCCCAGACCGTGTCTGTTTCTTCTTTTAAGTTCAGGTCTAATGCTTCTCCTCCTTCCTGCCCATGTGGCATCTGTAAGTCTTCATCCAGGGCTTGCTTCTACAGGAGGGAGCACCCAAACCTTTTGGATGTTGGCCCAGAGACCCAGCAATTTCTCCAGAATTCTGGAGACTCCAGGCCAAATTCGGAGAGTTCCCAGGTATGTAAAACTGAGGAGGTCATGAAAGCTCCATTTGGTGTAAAACCGGAAGGCTCCGAGGTTGTCTGCGCTGGTTGCATCAGCAACTCCAGTTGAACGGTGCCTTGTTCCATGAACAGCTCTAGCAGGTCCTCCTTCTGTATCTGAATCAGCAGAACTCTTTGGCTATTGAGCCAAAGTGCTCTGCTCCAACATGATCAATGGTGCCTTGGCCTGCCATGCCAAGGGTATTGACTGTGCCCTAGAATGCAAGCTCTGCACCAATGATACAGATGGCACTCTTGTTTATACCAGGTCTGGGTAAAAACAAAATGGCTCAGTGCCACAAGGGCCTGCTGCACCATGAAGGGCGATGAGATCTGCATCAACAATGTTATCTTCTAACATAGTAGCACAGTAATTATGGCAGATAAAGATAAAGTGGTCTATCCAGTCTGCCCAACAAGTTGCTCATGATAGTAACTGCTACTCCATGCAGATTACCCCCATGTTTTCTGTTATGGGTTGTAACTGCTGCTCTGTAGAAGTTATCCCCATGCCTTCCATTAACGGTAGTTACTTGCTGCTCTGTGCAGATTACCCCATGCCTTCCATTAAAGGTAGTAACTGCTACATGTACAGGTTACCCCTGCCTTCCATTAAGGGTAGTAATTGCCACTCCATGCAGATTACGCATACGCTGTCTCCCCATAATTCTGCCTCAGGATTGAGGAAAAGCCCTCAGGATTGATGGAGCTCTGCAATAATTGTGCCAATCTTTACTTCAGCTTTGAGGCAAATGGCCCTGAAAGGGATGTCCCATGTCATTTAAGTGCTCTTCTTGACAATGCACAGGGGTCAAAGGCCTGCATGTCATACTTCCATGTTTGATGTCGGTACTGGGCAAAATGGTAGAAGCTATTCTAAAGTACAAAATTACTGGCCATCTGACTAGACATAGATTAATGGGGCAGAGCCAACATGGATTTAGCAAAACAAAGTCTTGTCTTTTAAATCTGTTTTAAATTTTGAAGGGGTTAGCTCATTATGTCCCAGTGTCCTAGTTAGAGGATATCTTCTTAAATCATTTGGGACATAATGGGTTAAACATGTGGACAAGGCTCAGTTGGTTGATATAGTGACCATCACAATGTACGTTTGTTAACTTCTCCTTCATCTGCTCCCAATTTTAGGAACCTTCGTTCCTTGTAAATAGTTACCCAGTTTCTGTTTGCTGATGTTCTTCTTTTGTATGTAAAGTTTTACTGTTCTATGTAATGGCAGTGCCAAAAGTTCTGTTTAATGACACTGTCAAAAAGTTTTAGTTTACTGGAAACCGATACGATGTGCAAACGGCTATCGGTATATAAAATCATTTAAATAAATAAATAAATAAATATAGTGTATCTGGATTTTCAAAAGTCATTTGACAAAGTCTCTTGTGAGAGGCTCATCAGGAAATTAAACAGTCATGGGATAGGAGGCACTGGTAGCCCCTATCATGTGCTAGCAGCAAAGGGCGATGGCACCATTTTTCAAAATTTATTTATTTAAAATGATTTATATACCGCAAAATTGGGCAGAAACCTGTCCAACTAAGTGGTTTACAAATATAACGTACATAGTTAAAAAGTACACAATAAAAACAAAAATCATATACATCAATTAATTACACTTCTGAAAAACAAATAAAAAACATATAATTGTTCTTTAGAGAAACACTAAAAAAAACATATGGCAGTTCTTTTGAGATATTGTTGTCGAGGTTTGTCAAAAAGAAAAAGGAATTTGTTAGGTGATATTTATTTTATTTATTTATTTATTTAGAACTTTTCTATACCGACTTTCCAATAACAGAATTACTGATCAATTCGGTTTACATTTTGAACAATAACAGTGACAAGAAAATGTCTTACAAAAAACAGGTAGAAATAACTTGGAGATAAATATATAGGGTTAAATAACAAAGAAATACAATATACAAAGCCTAATATAGGCTGAGGCAGATAACATCGGTGTGGGGTTGTGTAAAGAGTTTAGGACTGACAATAGGTAGGGAATTACATATTGGACTTTTGAACTGCCAAGGAGTTGGAGTTGGAAAATTTTTTTATTGGGGAGTTCCTTGAGTTATTCTATGGGGTATTCAATGGGGATTCAAAGAATTTTTTAAAGTTGAACTTGTCTAGATCTTGTATAGTTCTCTTGTAGGTTGTTGAAATTAACTGAAGTTCTTATATAGTTCTCTTATAGTTTGATTGAAAGTGACCTAAAGGGGACCTTGGCAGAGATTGTTGTGCAGTCTGATGTTATGGAAAAGCTTGGAGGAAGAGCCAAGTTTTAAGTCTTTTTTTGAAAATAATGGGGCATTGCACTGATTTGAGTTCTGGCGGGAGCGTATTCCAGATTTTGGGACCAGCTGTGGAGAATGCTCTTTTGCTTAACGCTATTATAATGATATTATAATATTATAATATATTTTATATATATATATATATATATATATAATGATATTATAAGCTGCGGTAAAAAGATGTGTTTTTAAAGCCTTTTTAAATTCTTTAGTATTTGCCATTAAACAAATTTCTTCTGGGATAGCATTCCAGAGAATTGTCCCACAACTGAAAAATCGCATTTTTGTGTAAATTCCAGATGTGCTAGTTTTACTGAAGGTACCTCTAGCATACATTTGTCCATTGAACAAAATTGCCTTGTGGGTTTATAAATTCTGAGAAGTGAGCAGAGCCATATTGAGTTTGTGTTATGTAAAAGGTTATGTATAATATTGAGAATTTTATATATGATACAGTAAGATATAGGTAGCCAATGTAAATGTTGGAAAACCAGAGTAATATGTTCTCTGTGTGGTATATTATACAGTACACGGGCAGTGGCATTTTGAACAAGTTGTAAAGGATGTGAGGTGGACTTTGGTAGGCCAAGATACAGAGCATTGCAATAGTCCAGACTTGTTAAGATAAGGGATTAGGTCACTGAACGGAAATCTGAAGGTGGTAACAGAGGTTTTAATTTTTTTTTAGCATATGAAGCTTAAAAAGCAAATTTTTTACTAATGCTGATATATTATTTGTCATAGACAGTCTGGCAGTGGACAGTGGAGTGCCTCAGGGATCTGTATTGGGACCCTTAATTTTCAATATGGGGTAGATTTTCAAAGGGGTACGCGCGTAAGATATACGCGTACCCCCCGAAAACCTACCCCAAACCCCCCCTGCGCACGCCGAGCCTATTTTGCATAGGCTCAGCGGCGCGCGCAAGCCCCGGGACGCGAATAAGTCCCGGGGCTTGCAAAAAGGGGCGGTCGGGGGCGTGGCCAGGGGGCACGGTTAGGGATCGGGGGCATTTCTGGGGGCGTGTGGGCGGTCTGGGGGCATGGCCGAGTGCCCCGACACAGCGGCCTGTGTCGGGGCCTGCCGCACCGGTGCGCGTAAGTTACTACTGCCCGGAGGCAGTAGTAACTTCTCCGATAAAGGTAGGGGGGGGGTCGAGATAGGGCCGGGGGGGTGGGTTAGGTAGGGGAAGGGAAGGGAAGGTGCGGGGGGGGGGGGGGGGGTAGAAAAAAAGTTCCCTCCGAGGCCGCTCCAATTTCAGAGCGGCCTCGGAGGGAACGGGCAGCGGGCGCAGGGCTCGGCGAGCGCAAGTTGCACAAATGTGCACTCTCTTGCGCGTGCCGACCCCGGATTTTATAAGATACGCAGGGCTACTCGCGTATCTTATAAAATCCAGCGTACTTTTGTTTGCGCCTGGTGCGTGAACAAAAGTACGCGCGCGGTATGTTTTTAAAATCTACCTCTATATTTATAAATGATCTGCAAAATACGACAAGCGAGGTAATCAAATTTGCAGATGACACAAAATTGTTCAGAGTGGTTAAATCACAAGCAGATTGTGATAAATTGCAGGAAGACCTTGTGAGACTGGAAAATTGGGCATCCAAATGGCAGATGAAATTTAATGTGGATAAGTGCAAGGTGATGCATATAGGGAAAAATAACCCATGCTATAATTACACAATGTTGGGTTCCATATTAGGTGCTACAACCCAAGAAAGAGATTTAGGCGTCATAGTGGATAACACATTGAAATCGTCAGTTCAGTGTGCTGCGGCAGTCAAAAAAGCAAATAGAATGCTGGGAATTATTAGAAAGGGAATGGTGAATAAAACGGAAAATATCATAATGCTTCTGTATCGCTCCATGGTGAGACCGCACCTTGAAAACTGGGTACAATTCTGGTCGCCGCATCTCAAAAAAGATATAATTGCGATGGAGAAGGTACAGAGAAGGGCTACCAAAATGATAAGGGGAATGGAACAGCTCCCCCTATGAGGAAAGACTAAAGAGGTTAGGACTTTTCAGCTTGGAGAAGAGACGAATGAGAGGGGATATGATAGAGATGTTTAAAATCATGAGAGGTCTAGAACGTGTAGATGTGAATCGGTTATTCACTCTTTCGGATAGTAGAAAGACTAGGGGGCACTCCATGAATTTAGCATGGGGCACATTTAAAACGAATCAGAGAAAGTTCTTTTTTACTCAGTGCACAATTAAACTCTGGAATTTGTTGCCAGAGGATGTGGTTAGTGCAGTTGATATAGCTGTGTTTAAAAAAGGATTGGGTACGTTCTTGGAGGAGAAGTCCATTAACTGCTATTAAGTTCACTTAGAGAATAGCCACTGCCATTAGCAATGGTAACATGGAATAGACTTAGTTTTTGGGTACTTGCCAGGTTCTTATGGCCTGGATTGGCCACTGTTATAAACAGGATGCTGGGCTTGATGGTCCCTTGGTCTGACCCAATATGGCATTTTCTTATGTTCTTATAGTGCCCAGGTTTTTTGCGTGAAGTTTTATTTCAATTTCTTGCCCTTCAAATGTAAAGGTAGCTGGTGGTTGAAAAATAGAATCTGGTACTATGGCTAAAAATAGTAACACTGTTTTTGCGGTGTTTAGCTTTAGTCTGTTATGTGATAGCCACGTTTTTATTTCTGTTAGATATAGCTGAAGCAGTGAAAAGCTTTTTTTCCAGGTGTCAGTGAAAGGAGCAATAAATTGAATGTCATCTGCATATATTTTAAATGATAAGTTAAGGCCTGTTAAGAGATGACACAACGGTAACAGATAGATGTTAAAAAGCAACGGTGATAATGAGGACCCTTGTGGGACCCCATATTTAGCAGTGTACCATTCTGATTTTGAGTTACCAAGAATAATTCTTTGTAGACGAACAGAAATAAAAGAGTTGAACCATTTTTTTTAATGTACTGCTGATTCCTATTTGTTCCAGGTTAAGTAGTAGGATCTCATGATTCAGAGTGTCAAAAGCTGCTGATTTGTCAAGAAATACCATGAGATAGTCTGTATTCGAGTCAAAACCTCTAGTTATTGTATCAAATGAGGAAATCAGTAAAGATTTGGTGCTGTGTCCTTTTTGGAACCCGTGTTGGTTTACATGAAGTAAGTTATTATCTTCTATATATTTGGATGCTGAGTCCAGGAGCAAAGAGGTTGTTCCCAGGCCCTAACTAGACCACCAGGGAGAATTTGGTGAGTTTGGGGAGACTGGGTTATGTAGGCCATGGCATGGCCAGCTCCCAGGGAAGGTTTTTGGTTTTTTTTTTAAAGAAGGAGCTGGTAGTGGCTGCAGGGCCTATGATTGGGGTTTTATTTTATGGAATATTCAGTTTTATTTTCAAAGAACTAGAAATAATATATTAAACCATCAAGGATAATCAAAAATATACAAATAGTTCAGTCATTAATGACAAATATGCATAATCCAGGTCTTCTTAATCTCTTCCCAACCCCCACCCCCCCCAATACCTCAATAAAGTACACAGTTCAGAGATTTAAAGAGTTGACAATGTCACTATGTATTCAAGATTGTAACATAGCAAGAAATACTGTCCAAATCTCCAAAAACGTTTTCTAACGAGACAGTGTAGATCAAGCTACTGACATTTTCTCCAGCACAATGAGATTATGCTCCAGAAATGCCTCCAGGGGTACAAGGGGTGTCTGGAGACTCCTGGGTTGCATCATTTGTTGGGGTTACCTAGGAACACATCACCGACTAGAACTCTGTTTATCTATTGAATAAGGATAATACAAGGATGAGAGAGTGACGAAAACAAGGAACTTGAATGCTAGTGTCTGAAGATTGCTACTTATTCTGAGCTTACAATAATATGTTCACAATCATATTGATGGTAAAAAGGAAGATGTCAGGGAAAATTAAAAGTGCTGAGAATATAGACATGTTTACAATGGATGTGCAGGAAAAAAAATGTTGTTTTGTTTTTGGGTGTTACGCTTGGTGGCCCATGCAGCAAAACCACAGACTACCATACTCACCTGTGCTCCTGACACCAGGCCTGGTCAGTCTCTCCTAGATGCGGCTGCCTGCCACACTTCTGCTACCCGATATGGCCAGATGCCTGGCCCAGTCTGAGAGCCGTACCGCAGCCTTCCCTCTCTCCACATCACGACCATCTGCCGCGCCTCTGTAACCCGACGTGGCCAGACACCAGGCTCAGCTTGTCTGACACACAATTGCCCTCCTGAGGGCTCCTAAGATATGCCTAATCTCCTCTCATTTAAAAGGCCAATGGCAGGAACAGCCTGAGGGTGCCTCCTGATGATGTCACTGCTGGGACCATATATAAAGCTCCGCAAGTTGCCCCACCAGTGTCTCAGCAATAGGTGGACTCCTTTGGAGTAATGCTTTGCCTCTGCGTTCCTGGCTCTTGGTTTCTGATCTTTACTTCCTGGTTCCTGATTCTGCTGTGTGTTGCTCCCGAGTTCCTGTGTCCATCTTCTGGTTCCTTGGCAGTCTGCTTTGTTTCCTTAGTTCTTGTCTTCATGGTCAGTCTTCCCTTCATCTGTCTTCAGCATCTCGTCTTGCTCCTGTGGTTCCTCATCCTTCCCCCTCCCCCCTCCTCTTCATTCCTCATCTCATTGGATTAGACTCCTGGCTTTGAATTCAGATTGGACAACTGGTTTTGACTTCAGATTGAATTTCTGGCTTGACCTCAGATTGGGCCTCAATGCTGTTTGACTTCCACCTACCTCTGACCACAGCATGCTTCCCATTGCTGTTCGAACTCTGCCTGCCCTGACCACTGCCTGAACCACGATTCTGCCCACCTTTGACCACAGTCTGAATCTGTCTCTATTTGCTCACTGCCTGTCCTGATCGCTGCTCGTCTTGACTCTGCTTTCACCATGCTGGCCTGCAACCTCTTCTACGCAATGTATCTTCACCTTTACAGAGGCCTGTGCCTAAGTCCAGCCAGCCCTGGCAACCGAGATGCTCAATCTAAGGGGAATGAACTCCAGTTGGGACTCTGCTCCAGCCAACTCCACCTGCTGATGGTGGGGATGTGCAGGGCTCTTTCCTGCAGATTTCACCAATCCCACCTTGGCCTAAGGGTCCACATCCGCAACTTGGGTTTATTTTCCCGATAGTATTGTTTCATTTATTTCATTTTGTACTTTGCAAAATCAAAATAAACATTAAAAAATAACAAAAACAAAACAACAAAATGGGGTCTCCCCAATCTCCCCTGCACCCCATTTTTCCTATCCCCAAAAAAATGCTGGAGCCAGGAACATTCTCAGCTCCCAGTTACCATGCTGGGGGTCCTGTCGATGTGACCAGCCATGTGAGACTGGGTGCCATCACTGAGAACTCAGCCCCGGCCCAGTACCAATCTTGGGGTCCATCGCTAAGACCTCAGCCCAGGCCCGACCCCAGGACCCGTTGCTTGGTCTAGGCTCAGAGGTTCTCTCTTCTGTCTGACATCCTCTTGAAATGATGGCCTCTGCTTGCAGGATGCACTAGAGTGACATCACTCCAGGGTCTTCCTCCTGAGCAGAGGGTGCTATCTGATGTATAACCATTAAAATGTATAGCCGACAAAATGGGCCGGGGCCTAGGAGTGGGCCAAGACTGGGGCACTGATACCCTGCCTCTGGGCCAAATTCTAGTGTCAGACCTGGGCTTTGGCCTTGGTCTCGGTGCTGAGACTTGGCCGGGCAATGGTATCAGGCCTGGGTCTGGGACTGGGCTTTGGGTGAGGCCTTAGTGATGGAACCAAGTGTCTAGGCTGGACCTATGCTGTGCCTCAGCCTCAGTGATGGGACCTGGCCGCTGGGTCAGGCCCTGGCATTGGGTCTGGGCCTAAGCTGAAGCCTCGGCAATGAGACCCGGATTCCAAGCTGGGTCATGACACCAAAAGATTGGGCCTGAGCCTAGATCAAAGGTCACGGCGATGGGACCTGGACTCTGGGCCTGTGCCAGGGTCTCGGCCTCAGCCTTCAGCCCTGATGTCAGATCTGTGCCGAGGCTTCAGCCTTGAGCCAGCCACATTGAAAGGCACTCCCACAGATCGAGTCAGTGGGGACCAGGGAGTTTCCCAGCTCCAGCAATGTTTGGGGAATGGCCTAAGGTCTTTTCCCCCCTTTTTTTTTTTTCCACAAAACAAAACAAAAGAAAAAGCAATGACATCTATTTAGGTTTTCTTTCTTTTTTCCTCTTTTGTTTCAAACAAATGCACATCCCTAATGTTTACCCCCAGAAAAGTTGTTCGGAATTTCAACTCCTAAGAGTATAAAAAGGGAAAGGAAGGAAGGTTCTTGCATGTGTTGTGCTAATGAGCAATTATGTAAAAAAGGATAATATTAGGATTTTCTTTTCCTTTTCAAACTTACTGCTTGTGATTAGACAAGGGGTTGAGGTGATGTCATAAGGCCCACTTTTTTCCCTCTCTCTCTCTCTGCTTGTTTGCTGCTTTCAGTTTCACTTCTGATCTGCCTAGCAACTGTGCAGTAGAGTAGGCTTTCTTATTTTATACAGATTTATTTATATTTATTTAGCATTTTTCTATACCGAACTTCATGGTTAAATACCATATCAGATCGGTTTACATCGAACGGGGGATAGAGAAACTTGTAACAAAATGGAACAGTACAAAATAATCAGAAGAGAGCAGTAAGTTACATTAAACAAGGACAATAAACTTGGAGGCTTTACAGCTTAGAAGTAAGAAGAATAAAAGGCCCAAGAAGGGCAATAACTTAAACACAAAAGTTGTAATGGATTCAGATTAAACAGGAAACAATATTATCTGAGGAGTTAGGATAATCATAATAATAATAATATTATTATTATGATTATAATAATAATAATAATCAGATGTTTTCATTTCTCAAATAAATACTGAACACTTTTTTGGAACTTACTATTAAGTGGCATGTGCATTCTTTCTTCTGGACTACTTACTTTGAACACAGACGTTAAACCATAACTTCCAACAAAAGGCAGAAGTAAGACTGATGTAATGAAGGATGTGGCTAGGATTGCCAATTACCTCCAAATTTTCAGGATAGGCAGATCTTGTCCTGAATATATCCCACTGCATGCATGGACCTGTAGTCTTGCTTTAAATAGGGAACGCAATAGGGAAGTCCGAGAACTACATGCAGAAATCTCTGCATACAACGGTGTCAAAACCAGGACTAGATCAATATGTCCTAGAAACAAATTGAGAGATTTGACAATGCTACACTTGACAGAATTGAAGTTTTCAAATTATTCTCAGACCAAAAATACTATAAATGGCAATGATAAAGACCACCAAATTTAGATACAAATTAGAATGGCTTTCTAAAGAAAAAAAAGTAATTATAATAGAATACAAAACTCTGGCCGATTCTTTCAGGATCTAAAGCCGACCGTAAATGTGATACTGAAATCTAATGACCTTGTCTCCTGAATACATTGTAAGTATCAATGTATTGTTACTTTATATATATACATTTAAAAAGGGAATGGAAATCAATGTTTATATCACAAAGCAATTTCACAGGAAAGGTCTGAATATGTACTTCTTCTAAAATAACTTATTTTTGAAAGATCATCCTAAACAATTTCATCTATCCCAGGGCTCATCACAGCACAAAAATAAGGGATGTACTGACTGCTCCCCAGAAACAAGGTATTTGAATGTACTTTTCCCTTAGGAGTCTCCACAACATCTGTATCTGTCTGGAATCAGACATTCTCACCCTAGCTCCACACACTGCCCTGTTACATTCTTCCTACAATGCTAGAATCAGAATGTTACCTAGGAGCTACTGTTCTATCTTGGTCCTCCATGAACCAGCCTCTAACAGGCAGTTAAAATGCAACAACAGGAGCTGAAGGCATTATTAAATAGGCCCATAATCATAGATCTTGGTATACTATTTTCAGGTGACTCTGCAGATTTCTAATTGCTCTGAATATACCTCATGTATTTTGTGGGGGGGATGGGGGAAGAAGTGCTTTTTCCTTCTCAATGTACTTCTACTACTACTACTACCGGTACTACTTATCACAATTTAGCACTACTTGATGTACACGGATCTGTACCTAAACATATAAGAAGCAATCCCTGATATGTAGAGCATTCAATCTAATCAAAATAAACATACAGTACAAAACCTGGAATTTCAATTATTAGGAAAATGGTTAAAATGAATAAGGCGGGGGGACAGATCCAAGATGGCTGCGTGAGAGGACCCTAGTCTCGCTGCTCTGCATTTTCCTCAAGATTTACCTGCCATTATTTGTTTTTCTTCTGTCTTTATTGCTATGCCGCACAAGAGGAAGGGGAAGGTTAGGGTTTTTCCGTCTGAACCTAAGCTCCCCATGGCCCAGCCATGTATCACCGAGTTTGCAACCCCCACTATGGAGTTGAGGGCTTCTACCCCCACTGGTGAAGCAGAGAGAGGAGCTCTGTTTTCTCCTGGGGAGATATATTTGAGCCCTCCCGACCCATGACAACAGCTGATGGCTTCTCCCTGGGCAACTTCATCGGAACTGAGGCTCCAAGAGCAAACTCAATTAGAAAGCCTCAACTCCGATGATGTTTCGCCAGAATGGGTACTGACCTTTAATCCAGCCCAGAGGTTGAAGCCCCTCGTGGGGAGTGTTAGAGAGAGCGGGGAGGCCCTCCCGGTTACAACTAATGGGAGTGCTTGTGTTGTGGGAAGTGGAATAACAGAACAATTACCCCAGGAGATTTTGAGACCAGCTGTTGTTACTTTGGAATCACTTTGGGATTTAAAGCAGGTATGTCCTCTACTTTTAAAGAGCAGACCCAACGTTTGGATACTGTGTCACTGAAATTGGATACGGTTGCCCAAGATCATCAACAAAATTTGCAAGATCATTTGTCTTTTATTCAGAAATTGGAAGAAGATGTTAAAAACTTACAAGTTACCAATGCTGCAATTTTTTGGGAGCATTTGGCCTCTGTTAGGAAGCTGGAATTTTTGGAAAACTCCCTATATAAAAATGATCTGGAAAGGAATACGACGAGTGAGGTTATCAAATTTGCAGATGATACAAAATTATTCAGAGTAGTTAAATCACAAGCGGATTGTGATACATTACAGGAGGACCTTGCGAGACTGGAAGATTGGGCATCCAAATGGCAGATGAAATTTAATGTGGACAAGTGCAAGGTGTTGCACATAGGGAAAAATAACCCTTGCTGTATTTACATGATGTTAGGTTCCATATTAGGAACTACCATCAAGGAAAAAGATCTCGGCATCATAGTGGATAATACTTTTAAATTGTCTGCTCAGTGTGCTGCAGCAGTCAAAAAAGCAAACAGAATGTTAGGAATTTTTAGGAAGGGAATGGTTAATAAAACGGAAAATGTCATAATGCTTCTGTATTGCTCAATGGTGAGACTTCACTTTGAATACTGTGTACAATTCTGGTTGCCACATCTAAAAAAAGATATAGTTGCAATGGAGAAGGTACAGAGAAGAGCAACCAAAATGATAAAGGGGATGGAACATCTCCCCTATGAGGAAAGGCTGAAGAGGTTAGGGCTGTTCAACTTGGAGAAGAGACTGATGAGGGGGAATATGATAGAGGTCTTTAAGATGATGAGAGGTCTTGAGTGAGTAGATGTGAATCGGTTATTTACATTTCGGATAATAGGACTTGGGGGGCATTCCATGAAGTTAGCAAGTAGCACATTTAAGGCTAATCTGAGAAAATTCTTTTTCACTCAATGCACAATTAAGCTCTGGAATTTGTTGCCAGAGGATGTGGTTAGTGCAGTTAGTGTAGCTGGGTTCAAAAAAGGTTTGGATAAGTTCTTGGAGGTGAAGTCCATTAACTGCTATTAATCAAGTTTACTTAGGGAATAGCCACTGTTATTAATTGCATCAGTAGCATGGGATCTTCTTGGTGGTTGGGTAATTGCCAGGTTCTTGTGGCCTGGTTTGGCCTCTGTTTGAAACAGGATGCTGGGCTTGATGGACCCTTGGTCTGATCCAGCATGGCAATTTCTTATGTTCTTATGTACGATATCTGAACTTGCGGCTGCTTAATTTCCCAAAGGTTCTTGGTGAACTGCCTCTTATTACCTTTAAAAAATAACTAGTTGAGATATTAAAGATTCCTTTGGATATGGTTCCAGCGACCAAGAAGATAGTATTTTTATCTCAGAAGCAAGTTCTGCCATGGTCCAATAATGAAGGGAACTTCTCCAATTTGTCTAAATATCTAGAAAATTCCTCTTCAGAAATTATTGCTAGATCAACATTGTTAGTCTCTTTTTTTTCTGAACAAGAAATAAGCCTTGTTATGCATTATTACTTTAAAAATATAAATATTTCCTTTCTGGGTGGTATAGTACGTGTCTATCCAAGCTTAGCTAGGCCAACCCAGATGTGCAGGAAGGCTTTTTGGAATATGAAACCTGAAGTTGCTTCTCTTGGAGCAAGTTTTCTTTTGCGGTATCCATGTAAATGCATAGTCAAATTACTGGATAATACTTATATTTTTTTCAGTCCTGAACAGTTGTGGGAGTTCTTAAATGTTAGGGTAACTGTACCTGCTATTAAACTTTAGTACTAGTGGATCATAATTGGGAAGGTAATGTGGGGATGTTCTCATGCTGCAGTTTCCTTTTATTATATGGTTTCATTGATCTCCTCCTTTATTTTTATTCCTCCCCCCAGATTACCTCTATGATGGAGAGAGTTTGTAATATGTTTCTGTAATGGTTAATTGCCTGATTTATATTGCCTTAAATTGTATTCTCTGAAAATTTCTTTAACAAAGAATTACTTTGTGGTTGTAATAATAAAGACAATTAAAAAAATAAAATAAAATGAAGAAGGCTGTGAGTGGGATGTTCAGGGTTAAGACTTAAAAGCACCTGAAAAGACATGAATAAGGCCAGAGAGAGAACATGATGCACCAACTCAGGAAGTCTATTCCAAGCATACGATGCAGCAAGGTGGAAAGCACAGAGTTGGGAGTTGGAGGTAGATGAGAAGGGCATAGATAAGAGTGACTTGTGTGATGAGCAGTGTTCATGAGGAGGGATATGGACAGAGTTAAGAGATGAGAGATGGTGAGGAACTGCAAAGTGAAGAATTTTGTAGGTTAGCAAGAGGGGATTGAACTATATGTGTAAACAGGTAAGGAGCCAATGTAGTAACTTCAGAAGAGGGGTTATACAGGTTTATTGACTTTGGCAAAAAATATTAATTCATGCAGCTGAATTTTAGATAGATTGTAGTGGAGAGATGATTCACTGGAAGACCTTTGAGCTGCAGTTTGCAGTAGTCTAAACTGGAGGTGATAAGAGAGTGGATGAAGACCTGAGGATTTAATGTTTCTCATTCAGAGTGGTGCTGAGTGAACAAACATGCCTGCTGATGCCTGAAGGAGAAGCAGTTTATAATACCAAGTCCCTTCTTCAATACCTTCTCCTACTACCAATAAAGTAGTAATTGTCAGTCATCCCACCCAGGGCTGAGAACATCACCATAGTGACAAACCTGAATCTCACTAAATCTGAAAGACCTTTGACCCAGTTCATATGCAGCATGCTCTGAGTCTATCAAGTTTCATGGCTAGTTCTTGAAGTTCATATTTAATGATACTACAGGAGACTCCAGTATTCTTTTTATATTAAAGATGGTTAACACAAAAGCACAATATTAAAGGATTAGGTCATGTGAATAAATAGGGAAGTTGGGAATGATAACAGGGAGTAAAGTTAGAGAAGAGAATCTGTTTAAGTTTAAAACTAATTTAAGAATACTTTCTTGGAGTATAATTGCATATTTTAGATCCCATGACCATACAATTATAAATATATTGAAATTATGACAAAGATTTTTCTTGCTATTACATCTTTAAGTTGCTGTGCAACTTGTTTCTCAATAAAATTCTTGAAACAAAGTTAGAATGGTCAACTCTAATATGAAAGGGGTGTTAAACAGGTCTGGTTTTTTGCATATTCACACTAAATATTCGGAAGATACAGCTACATATCAGAACTGAATTAAGTAGGAAGTTTTAGATGTACGATAATTAAAATTGGTTGTGGCTCTTGAGAACTGGAGTTCACCATTCTTGTTCTAAATGAGAAGTCAAGAACTTTCTTAGATATGATTTTGGAATTCTTGTGGGCGGGCTTATACCCTACTTGTTCATTCCCAATTCTAGCTTATGTTCAAGTCACAGATCATTTTCAGAATGTTGTAAAGTTGATCTTTAATTATCATAATTCAGCATGTTCAATGTTTATAATTATGCATTTAAATATTCATTAAATTATGGAATGCAAATTGCCAGAGTGCCAAACTGCTGCTCCCATCCCCAGGGATCCTCTCAGGAACCAGCTGTTACATCACACGGAAAACTTTTCCATGGGAAAGCAAATATGCTAAGTGATACATATTAGAAAGAAACCTTGCTATGGACAGACACCTGCTGGCATAGAGAAAGGGTGAGTGCTCTCTGACCAAACAGCACTGGCATTTCTGAAAAAATTCTGCCAATCATTTATAAAAACACAAGCCTATTGTACAGTTATGAACAGCAATTGTTCCATTTTAACATTTAATATTCTTCAGTTCTAATAGCCATACTGGTCCTGAAAAAGACTGGATTCTTTGTAGGTTGTGACACATTTTATATAAACAACATTAAAATAATCAGACAATGTAGTAGATGAGCTTTTCAGACCAGACGAGTCCCTTCTTCAGCTATGAAAAAGAGACTTGTGGGTTGTCCAAAACTCATGAACTACAACTTGAGTTGAATGATATTTCAATAAAAGTTTTCACACCTTAGCATTTTTTTTATATTGCAGTTATACTTAATAGAAACATGGAAATGACGGCAGAAAAGGACCAAATGGTGCATCCAGTCTGTCCAGCAAGCTTATGTAGTATCTGTTGCGCCATGTAGATTACCCCCATGCTTATCAGTTTCCCAGACCATAAAGGTCAGGGCCCTCATTGGTTGCTGTTTGAATCCAATTTCCCGTTATGCCTTGCTGTTGAAGCAGAAAGCAATGTTGGAGCTGCATCAAAGAATCAGGCTTGTTGGATAAGGGTAGTAACGGCCGTATCAGCATGTTACCCCCACACTTCTTTCCCCAGACTGTAAAAGTTGGGCCCCTCATTGGTTACTGTTTGAATCCAATTCCCCCTTTCCCCTTGCTGTTGAAGCAGAGAGCCATGATGGAGTTGCATCAAGAGTATGAAGGCTTATTGGTTAAGGATAGTAACTGCCGCACCAGCAAGTTATTATTAGATGTTAACAAGGTATCCTATCCAGTGCATGTGTCTATCATTGTAGTCCTCAAGTAGTGGCCAATGTCGCCCCCAACCTCACCCCAAAAATGTAAATGCCTAAGGGCCTGATTCACTGAGGCTTTTCCTCCATTCTATGTCTATGGAAAAAAGCTTAATAAATCAGGCCCTAAGTTTGAAAACCGGTCCTGATTGGTCAAAGTGTGGTGGTGTAAATGGAAGCTCCAGCCATTGCACAGCAGTGACATCTAACAGACGCAAGGTGCACATACATCAGGTTCTACAGGCAGCAGCAATTTGTGGTCTCTGGATTGTCACTCCATGGCTGGGCTAGATCAGTGGTCTCCAAACCTACCCTATTGACCCTAAAGCCAGAATATTCACAAAGAAAATACATGAGATACATTTGCATAAATCTCCAATGTACACAAACATATCACATTCATATGCATTTTGGATATCTAGAAAGCTTGACAGGCAATGGAGTCATAAGGACAGGTTTGAGAAACATTAGGCTAGATAGATAGGAGCACTATAGCCTTACTAAAGGCAAGTTTCAACTGAGTTGGAATCACAAAAGGGCAAAAGGAAATTGCTGGGCCAAAATAATAATTTAAAAAACTACAGTGAATGTTGATCATATGTTACATTGATTCAGTTGCAGTTCAATTTGTTAACTGCATCTTTTTATAATCAGAAGGAAAGTGAAACTGCTACTGATTTGAAAAATCAATAGCCACCTTTACAAAATGGAGGAGTAGCCTAGTGGTTAGAGTAACAGGCTGAAACTCAGGGAAGCCAGAGTTCATATCCCACTGATATTCCTTGTGACCTTAGGCAATACAGTTCACTCTCTGTTACCTCAGGAACAAGCTTTGGAAATCCTCTGAATGTAACTTGCCTTGAATTACCAATGAAAAGGAATGAACTAAATTAAATATAATGGTCTGCACTTTGCCTGCTTAAAAAAGCATCTAAATATAGCTGTGTAGAAAGTCATGTACAGACTTTGTGACTAGTCTTTAAGCTTCCCTTTCCTAAGCATTGTGGGAGATCTTATATGTGGTCAATACAAGCATGTAGAGAAAGGAGATTAAAAAAAAACCCAAGGACAGGCTTATTGTCACCCACAACTTGGAGTAAGTTGACAAGTAGGCCAAAGGGCTCACCTACAAACATGTAGGGCTCCTGTAGGGGACTTTCCAAATGAGTGAAAAGGACCGCAGGTGTAAGGAACTAGTGACTGCCAAATCAAATGCTATCTGTTGACAGACTTTAAAAAGTAGACCCAGATACATATTCCACATTGTACTTTCTGTGCTTTTTTTTAGTGCATTAACATTTTAGATCCTTTTCCTGAAACATGCATCTAAGTCTTGTGCTTCTTTTTCCCTTCTGTTCCTTTGGACTTCCAAGCTCAGTTAGATCCACGGCTGTGATCCAGCACTATAAGCCTTCATCTGCAACCACCTGGAGTTTTTTCCTTATTGAATATCCCTTCCCAACTCACTTTAGTTCAATCATTAAGAACATAAGAACATAAGAAATTGCCATGCTGGGTCAGACCAAGGGTCCATCAAGCCCAGCATCCTGTTTCCAACAGAGGCCAAACTAGGCCACAAGAACCTGGCAAGTACCCTAACACCAAGAAGATCCCATTTTACTGATGCCAGTAATAGCAGAGGCCATTCCCTAAGTCAACTTAATTAATAGCAGTTAATTGACATCTCCTCCAAGAACTTATCCAAACCTTTTTTGAACCCAGCTACACTAACTGCACTAACCACATCCTCTGGCAACAAATTCCAGAGCTTAATTGTACGTTGAGTGAAAAAGAATTTTCTCCAATTAGTCTTAAATGTGATACTTGCTAACTTCATGGAGTGCCCCCTAGTCCTTCTATTATCTGAAAGTGTAAATAACTGATTCACATCTACTCACTCAAGACCTCTCATGATTTTAAAGACATCTGTCATATCCCCGCTCAGCCATCTCTTCTCCAAGCTGAACACCCCTAACCTCTTTAGCCTTTCCTCATAGGGGAGTCATTCTATCCCCTTTATCATTTTGGTTTCCCTTCTCTGTACCTTCTCCATTGCAACTATATCTTTTTTGAGATGAGGCGACCAGAATTGTACACGGAATTCAAGGTGTGGTCTCACCATGGAGCGATAGAGGCATTATGACATTTTCCGTTTTATTAACCATTCCCTTCCTAATAATTCCTAACATTCTGCATGCTTTTTTGACTGCTGCAGCACAATGAGCCAATGATTTTAAAGTATTATCCACTATTATACCTAGATCTTTTTCCTGGGTGGAGCTCCTAATATGGAACCTAACATCGTGTAACTACAGCAAGGATTATTTTTCCCTATATGCATCACCTTGCACTTGTCCACATTAAATTTCATCTGCTCCACATTAAATTTCATCTGCAGTTAATAAGTCCAATTTCTCTTTCTCTCCAATCAATCAGGGCAGATTTTATGCTCCCTCCCAATTGATAAGGGCTAATTCTTATTGTCCAATTTAGTCAAAGTTCATACAGAAAAGTCCCAATCATTCTACTTCTCCTGTAGTTCTTCTTCCTTGTTATAACTCATGGTACTTGACCCCTGAGTTTACATACACTGAGCATCTTGGTGAGAGCTCATGCATGAGAAGAAATACAATTTTCAAAAAGGGAAAATCAAAACATGAGATGAGTGTGGAAAAGCTCCTTTCTCAGGAAACAAAACACTAACAGGTTTCTAGACATGGTCTGCACTGTTCCAGACACAGTCCTTCAAAAATGGTGAAAGCTATCTGTCTCTTTTTTGAACCCAGGTCTCAATCCAGAGACCCTAGAGGCCTTTTATTATTATTATTTATTTACTGCTTTTAAAATAATTCCAAGAAATAATTCTTGAACAGAAACAAATAAATACATAAATCATAATAGCATTCAAATATGCATAAGGAAAATTACATTCAATCTTTAGCCCATAAATAAGGGGAAAGTACTCAAAGAAAGAAGAATTAAATTTTTCCAAATAAAATATGTCCAATCTTAGCATTAGCTCAGCAAAATATGCATTTTGACCATCGTTATGTAGGGCTGCTATCATAGGAGAAGTTGAAGTCAATGAGGAAATACAAGTTTGCCTTTGAATTATGAAGTTGGAGAGTTGTTGGGGGTCAAAAAAGATATATTTAACTCCTTGCAACTTAACCACACATTTACAGGGGAAATTTAGCCAAAACAATGCCCCACGTTCTAACAGCCCAGGCCTCAACAATAAAAATCTCTTTGTTCTAAGCTGGGTTGCTTTTGCTACATCAGGAAATATATTGATTCAGAAATTTAAGAAAGAATTTGTTCTATTACAAAAGAAATGACTCATCACTAAGTCCCAGTCAGAATCCACCACAAACGTAGCTATTAAGATTGATGCAAATGTTTCTGTACCACCGGAACCCTCAAGAATATCAGTAATATGCAAAATATCGAAAGAAGGTTGCTGTTCAAGATCTAATTGAGAATTCTTATTTGCTGGTGGTAAATAAGCTTTGGCAATAGTAAGTAAAATATTCTCTGGAATTTTCAATACCTCTAAAAAATATCTTCTCAACATTTGTGATGGTAACACTGTTTTCTGCCTGGGAAAATTTATCAATCTGATGTTTTTTGATCTCACCACATTTTCCAGTGATTCCATTTTATATTGCAAAGCCAAATGACCCTTTGATATAACCCCAACATTTTCTTTCAGGGAAGAAAACTGGGGTTGAGTATTGAGCTTCTCCAAGTCCTTTTGTGAAGTTTGTAGAAATATAAAGAGGGACTGTTGTGAGATTACATGTTGTCCCAATTGAGAGGAAAGTCCAGCATTTGCCTCCCAGATAGAGTAATATGTGCGGGTTTAGAACGGGTGAAGTTTTCTAAACCCTTAAAATGTTTAGTCATTACAAGGATTAGATCTTAGTATCGTGAAGATACTAAGATCATTCCAGTCTCCACATGGGGGAGCTACATACCCACACTAACTACTTCTTCCCCATACCAATGGAATATTCCTTCTGATAGAAATCTTGTTGTGGTAAAGATCTGGAAAGATCTGTACACTAATATTGGCTAGTGGTTCATGTAGCAGATCAGACCAGGACTCAATGCATAATAAAGCTCTGGAATTTGTTGCCAGAGGATGTGGTTAGTGCAGTTAGTGTAGCTGGGTTCAAAAAAGGTTTGGATAAGTTCTTGGAGGAAAAGTCCATTAACTGCTATTAATCAAGTTTACTTAGGGAATAGCCACTGCTATTAATTGCATCAATAGCATGGGATCTTCTTAGTGTTTGGGTAATTGCCAGGTTCTTGTGGCCTGGTTTTGGCCTCTGTCGGAAACAGGATGCTGGGCTTGATGGATCCTTGGTCTTACCTAGGGATGTGAATCGTTTTTTGACGATTTAAAAAAATCGTCAGATAATTTTTAAATCGTCAAAATCGTTAGAGTCGCAATACAATAGAAATTCCCCCGATTTATCGTGAAAAATCGTAAATCGGGGGAGGGGGGAGGGCGGGAAAACCGTCACACCAAAACAACCCCTAAACCGACCCCAACCCTTTAAAACAATCCCCCACCTTCCCGAACCCCCCCCAAATGTTTTAAATTAACTGGTGGTCCAGTGGGGGGGGGGGGTCCCGGCACGATCTCCCGCTCTCGGGCCATCGGCGCCATTTTGGCTCCCACTAATATAAATGGCGCCGATGGCCCGATAAAAAAAAACCCTACCCGACCCTTTAAAATTACCCCCTTAGCCTCCCCCACTCTCCCGACCCCCCCAAAAAAACTTTTTACACATACCTGGTGATCCAGGGGGGCCGCGGGCAGCGATCTCCCATTCCCAGGCCATCAGCTGTGCTAAAAAAAAATGGCGCCGATGGCCCTTTGCCCTTACCATGTGACAGGGCAAAGGTAGCGCCGGCGCCATTTTGAATATTGGCAATACGGCCCGAGTGCAGGAGATCGCTCCCGGACCCCCGTTGGACCCCCAGGGACTTTTGGCCAGCTTGGGGGGGCCTCCTGACCCCCATAAGACTTGCCAAAAGTCCAGCGGGGGTCCGGGAGCGATCTCCTGCACTCGGGCCGTATTGCCAATATTCAAAATGGCACCGGCGCTACCTTTGCCCTGTCACATGGTAAGGGCAAAGGGCCATCGGCGCCATTTTTTTTTAGCGCAGCTGATGGCCTGGGAACAGGAGATCGCTGTCCGCGGCCCCCCTGGACCACCAGGTATGTGTAAAAAGTTTTTGGGGGGGGGGTCTGGAGAGTGGGGGAGGCTAAGGGGGTAATTTTAAAGGGTCGGGTGGGGTTTTTTTTTTTTATCGGCGCGGGCCTCACTAAAAAAAATTAGTGATGTGAATTGGAATCGGAACCGATCCCAATTCACATCTCTAATGATCAGATTTCCCCCCTCCCCCTCCCAGCTGAACCCGATCGTTAAAACGATCGGGCACACGATTCACATCCCTACCCAGCATGGCAATTTCTTATGTTCTTAACCATTCAAATACATTTACTAAAAAGAAGGAAGAACAAAAATCCACTTAAAGACTTTGAAATGTAACATCATATTCTTTGAAACAACCAAAGCTGTAAAGAAATGTCATCGATGTCATCATTCATCAGTAAAATATATGTTGGAAACCAACCAATGCTTCTAGTGTGATTATTGCTGTTGTATACATTTAAGTAATCAGTGCTATTACAAGACCTTTATCCTGGAATCTGAGTAAATGAAATGAACATGAAGAGTATTCTTCACTCCTGCTCAGGAAATCATAGTCACTGAGATAATGACAGCTTGGGAAGACAGACCTTAAGAGATTTGTGTGGCTCCTGGGGCCTTTATCGAGCACTAGCATGTGAGGGTTTAAAGTAGCTTAATGGTTAGAGCTGCAAGCTAAGAACCAGCAACCCCACAGTCAAATCCTGCTTCTCCCACAGATATTCCTTGTGGCCTTGATCAAGTCAAATTACCCTCCCTTGCCTCAAACACAACTTAACTTTAGGGTTGCCCACTCATTCCAGCTTGATCTATTCCTGGTTTTGCCCCATAGCATGCATGGAGTTGCAGTTCTAGCTATCTAAGAGAAATCAATGGGACAATCAAAACTACAATCACATGTATGCACAGGGAAAACCAGGACTAGATCAACCTGTTCAATTGACCTGAGGTGAGCTGGCAACCATGCTTAGATTGTAATTCCTTTTGGGCTGAGTAATAGCTACAGTTCCTGAATCACCTTGAGCATACATTTGGAAAAGGCAAGGAATTAAATCAAAATCCAGTTATGGACATAATAGAAAAGTAAGAACTGCAAGTGACCACAAAGAAAAGCAGATAACCAGGACTAGCTACAGCCTTTCCCTTTTGTATGTGATCTCCAGTGAACTGACAGTCAGTGTGTAAATACCCCAGTTACTCCTGGGGTAATTCTGTAGAACCGCACAATGTAGAATTCTCTTCTGCAGAATTCTACACTTCTGTGTATAATTTGATACTGCGGAGGGCAGGCAATAGTGTGGATAGTGGTCTGCAGCTGCATAATCAGCCTGTGCAGGTTGGGATAGAGGATGATTATGAAGAGGATGCAGCTGGCAGCATCAGCCTGTGTGGGACTAAATGGAGGAGGTAGATTTGGCATCTTTTGCATTGGCCTTCGTGGAACAGGATGGAGGCTGGTTAATTAGAGCTGGAAGGAAATCTGCAGAAAAATATTAGAAATTCTTCATTTTTGATTAATAATGTTTTAGTGTATTGCATTTTAAATTACATTTTCTCAAAAATAGTGATTTGTATTGTTATTCTTCTGTATTTAGAACAAGCAGAATTTTGGAAAATTTAAAAATATTGGTGCAGATTTAAAAAAACCCCAAAACATGCAGGCGTCCATGTGTGCGCAGTTCTCGGCACGTGCACACGGACACAGCTATTTTATAACATGCGTGCGTTGGCGCACGCATGTTATAAAATAGAATTCCCGCGCACACTTGCATACCAGATTTTAATATCCACGTGAGCATCTGCAGGCAGAAGGGCTCTTCTGCGCATAGGGGGGCATTTTTAAAATTACGCTTGGTGATGCAATTTGCCTTTTTTCCAGTTCCCTCCCAGTCCACTTCAATAAAGGAGCAGATTGGGAGGGAACTTCCCTACACACCTACCTGGCCTTCCTACCTTTTCCCCTCTCCTCCCTGACCCCTAAACCCTCCCAAACATTTCTAAATTTTTTTGTTTTTTTACTTACGTGCTCTAAGGAGCATCTAATGGCGCTGTCCTGGCCTGTTCTCCGCCCTGCCCCTTCCCCACCCGGACCCTGCCCCCCCAGTCCGCCCCTTTCTTCAGGCCTGGCACTTGTGTGCATACTGGGGGTTATGCGCGTGGCCGGGCCCTTTCAAAAATGCACAGGCCATTTAAAATTTGGGCAATTATACACAAGATTTTTTATTTCTTTGCATAGAATTGCCCCAGGAGTACCAGATGTAATAAAAGGTTTTTTCCATTTTGTGTCTATGAGAAAAACTCCTTAGTAAATCTGGCCCTAAATGACAAGCACATAGACTTCAGTATAAGTAAATCATCTAGCAGCCTGTGAGGCATTAGGACATTGCGCGCTAGTAAATAACGTTACAAAGAGATGCTGCCTCTTTGTAATGACACTGCTTGCACTGACTTGCCTGGGGTTACTGCAATTATCCAAAAAAATAAATGCCACTTGAGCATTTTAAGGCTCAATTTAATTTAAAAATGAATATTTAATTCTGTGTTTTCACATGGCAGTGAATAGTGTCTTATTTTCCATCTGCTGAGATATTCACAGCCTTTGTTAGAAACGTTTGAGAGCTGAATGGCACCTTCAGGAGAAGTCGGTGCATATGAAATTGGAGCTTTGTCTCCTGGTGCTGTGCAGACAAGAATGCACTCTAGGAGGGGGGGGGGGAAAGAAAGCCATTGACTCGCAAACATCACATTATTCTTTTCAAACCAGTCAAGTTGATGCTATTGAAATATGCTGTTTCCATTTCTAGTCTGTATTAACGTGAACAAAGCATTATCAAATGGGCGCTTAATAACCGGAGCATTCGAGTAGCATCTGGGGGTGGATGAGTGGCTGTGTATGTGTTTCTGTACGCACACGTACTCATCTTGTATATGTGGAAAGAGAAAATTATATGGGCTGCAGTGAATTACAAGAAAACAATTTCTTTAAGAGCTTCTTTGACATTATAAACTACAAGAGCTAAGCTTGTGTGGCAGATAAAATGTCATAAAACCTGGAGATGAAATTATTTTCTACCAACCTATGGTAAGCTCTTACACATTTTGTACAGAAAGAATTTCTTTTCCTGCCTTTTTAATAAAATTTTGTTTGGAAAAGAATTAAGTACAAAATTCATGCACATCTGTTGAGATTTCCTAATCACTGGGTTCACTCAGATACTCCACATTGATTTTTACAAATGTGAAAAGTTTTTGAGGAACAAACATAAAAAAGCAAGAAAGCATAAAAAGGGAGGGGGAGGGGCAAAGCTGTATGAATGCAGTGCAGAGGAGAATTTCACTGAAATATATAGTTTCATGTATTTCTTTTTTTGCAAACATTCACTATTCACCATTTCAATTTTTGTTATAATTATTTTTATTATGATGAATGTTTTTACTCATCCCTTCTTAAAATATGACTACGACTGCAGTCAGACTAGGACAGGTTATTATAGATAGCTCGATAGCTCCCAAACCTGTCCTGGGGGATCCCTAGCCACTCAAGTTGTATGTATGATATGTATGAGATAGATCTGCATGCAAATTTAGCTCATGCACAGTCTTTTAAGATATCCTGAAAATCCAACTGATTTGGGGGGGGGGGGGGGGGGGGCGGAGAGGCAGGAACCCCCAGAACAAGTTTGGAAACCACTGCACTAATAAATGCTTGCCTCTTCTCCCTGCTGTCTTCCGTGGCATGTGTATTTAGGCCCTAAGTCTCATCTCACTTCATAGAACTTACAGTATAGAGTCTAGGCCATTGGTGTAACAGCCTTCTAGACTGCTGGATTACTTGTGCTCTCTGTCCTCCATAAAGCCTTGACCTCAATTAGAGTACACAGAATCCTTCAGATGAAGTCGCTTCACTGGATTGTATAGACATTGGTGGAAAAATATTTAGGGTTAGATATTCAAAAGCCAATTAGATGGTGTGGGACCAAGCAGTGATACACCCAGGTCTGGAGACATAAACACAGCTTGACTCCATCCTTTCTTAAAACACTATCGCCCACATTTTCAAAGTGCTGTGGGCGCTAAAACCAAGAGATACGCGTGTGGCCAGGCCGTGCACGCGCCGAGCACATTTTAAAAGTAGCCCGGTCATGAGTGTTATGATGCCGCTCGTGGAGCCCATCCTCACCTTCCGCGCTGGTTGAGCCAGCACCCAACAGCCTTCCCCACCATCCTGGCCCGACGCTGCCGTAGGCCTCTTCTTTCTTTGCAGCCTATGCCACCCCGGACTGCCGCTGCTACTCCCTTGTGGCATGATGCTGCTGTACGCGGCAGGAGGGGCTGCTGCTGTTTCTTCACGGCATGGAAGCCACTGCCGGGATGCCTCTTCTCATGGCAAGAAGCCGCCATCGTCACCGCTGCCTGAGCGGCAGGGAAGCCGCTGTCTTCTCCATCCTCCCGCAGAAGGGACGCCGCTGAAGCTGACTTCCTCTCTCTCCTGCATCGGGCTCCTCTAGGAGCGGGCGGGCGCACACCTCTTCTCAATATTTAAAGGGCCAGTGGCGGGAAAAGCCCCATGGCCCCAACAGATCAATTCATCAGTCCTTGCCATGTTCAGCCCTATAAAAGGGCTCAGCTTGTTCTCCACAGGGCCTTCGCATCTGATCTTCACAGTTGCCTGTGGTCTCTCTCCAGTCAAGGTCCTCTGTCGTCTCCTTGTGTCTAGATGTCTCTTCATTAGATGTTCCTGATGTTCCTGGCCTTCTTCGTAGGATGTTCCTGGTCTCATTCCACATCAGAGCTACTTCGTCGCCTGTTCCATGTTCCTGATATTCCAGTCCTGGTCCTGATGTTCCCGTTTCCGGCTCTTCATCCTGCTTCCAGGTTTCCTGCTTGTCCGATGGGGGGCTGTTTAGGGTGCTTGTCCCATGGGGGGCTGTTTAGGGCGCTTTGTGGCACAAGGCCTATCTTCACTTCTGCAGCGCAAGTCTCCGGAAGGCCATTGCTTTTAATGCCGAGGTTTGTTCCTGAATCTGAGTTCTGAAATCTTGAATCCTGAGTCTTGAATCCTGAGTCTTGAATCCTGTTCTCGACCTTCAGAGTTCCTTGTTCCTGCTTCCGTCCATGCCCTCGACTCAAGCCAGCGCCTACTCTGCTTCAGCGTGGTCTGCGATCAGCCATGGGTGGCTGTGAAGGGGGCGCCTCAGTGCAGGCCTCTCCTGAATCTTAGTCATGTTTCCAGCTTAAGTCTTCATTGTATCATCTGGAGTCTGCTTTGCTTCTGGCGTGGTCCGTGACCAGCCATGGGCGGCAGTGTAGGGCACGCTGGGGTGCAGTACTCACCCTGTACTAGTGCCTGAATCCTGAATCCTTGTCTGAGTCCTCCCTTGAATCCTCGAGTCTTCCAAGTTAATGAGTTCCATGTCTCGCCTTGTTCCTGCTCTCAGCCTCCATCTGGCCTCAAGCACTCGTCGTTCCCTAGCAGCGGGTCCGGAAGGGCTACCAAGTGGTCGGAGGGCTACTCTTGAGACCAGCATTGTGTTGCTGGGTCTCACCTGTGCGTGCAGGTCCAGTGGAGGTCTGAGCCTGTCTTGTTCCTGTTCCTCAGATGTTCCAATTCTCGATCCTGGTCCAGCTGTATTCCAGCTCCAGCCCTTGCTTGCACACTCTCACCTCCCACAGTGTGTGTCTTGGGGCTCCTCCCTGAGCCATGCTGTGGTCCAAGAGCTCACATCTCTCTAAAGCAAGCAACCGCACCCCCGCGCTTGCAACAATGAGTGGATACCCTGGTACGCGCAGAAGTGCTGGCGGTCAGGGAGGGTTGGAGCAGAGGCCAGCCAGACAGAAGCCATTAGGCCCTGTCCTGGGGAAACATACACTGGCAGCTGGCCTGAGCGCATAAGGAGAGGAGAGGAGCATAAGGAGAGGAGAGGAGAGGGGAAAAATTAAGAAGAATAATTAAGTGGATAGGGAAGTTCCCTCCCAGTCTGCTCCAATTAAGGAGCAGACTGGGAGAAAACTAAGAAAACCTACTCCCATTACAGCACATTTTTTTGTAAAATGCCCCCCGCTGCATGTGTAAGAGGCCACCCACCCACACGTGTGATCAGAAATTACAATGTGCACGCAGAAATCATATTTTATAATATGTGCACCAACGTGCGCATGTTATAAAATATCCGCATCCATGTGCATGCTCTGAGAAACATGTGCACGTAGACGCATGAACACAGGTTTTAAAATCAACCCCTATATCATTATTCAGCTTCAACATATACACATTAGAAGACTGCCTTTATCTTCAGAACAGTGTATTCCATTTACTCACAGTTTAGTACCGCTTCCCTCAGTTACACAGCTTCATTACAGCTCAGTGTTTGGACAGCAATATTCTACAAGAGCTGCCTTCCACCTGGAGACCTGGGGCTGGTCTGGTTAACCCACCTTGGTCCCAACTTATTCTTCCACTGTTGGGCCCTGCCCACAGAGCTCTCTTTCACAAGGGGAATTAAAGGGGACCAGGCATCTAGCCTGATTCTGCTCTGATTTAAGGGGGGAACATAGGGGCACTGCTTCACATACCCCCCCTCAGCTTGGACCTACTGGTCCGAACATTTTCACTCCCCCTGGATCCCATCCAGGGGAGGGCTTCACCTTCCCAGCCCCTCTAATCTGGCCTTCCACAGTTAGGATTAGGGTCAGGGTTCTATCATTATGCTCACACCCCCCCCCCCCCACTTCCCAGGGTAACCGTAGACTGCCCTACCATCACCCAATGTACTACCTGCAACCCCAGAACTTTAGCCACGTCTCCTGAAGGCTCCGGGTTCAAATTCTACCCCAGCAGAACTTCTTGGACTGGCTGTGGTGCCTCCATTGGTGATTCCTCTGTTATCCCCTTAGCACTCTCTTGCCACTCACCCACGCTGGTCGCTGGCTCTTTCACAGCCTCACTTGCTGGGCATCTGCAGCATCACCTTCTGGCCTCTCCATGGTTTCATCCTCTGGGTTCTCTTCCACAGCCTCACTCACTGGGGTCTTCATGGTGATTCTCATTTGACACTTCATCTCCTCTCCTACTGGCCTTTTCATAGCCTCTCTCTCTCTCTGGGCTTTTCATGTGGACTCTTTCTGGAATCCTGGTAGTATTTGGGCACCCTTCAGGGTTTTCATTAGAACCTCCTGTAGCACCAACTTCTGACCGATCAGTGCTGCAGCCCATTGGCCACTCAACACTGCTTGCAGTCTGTGTTGCCCTCCCTAGGGTTTTTCAAAGTCCCCTTCTCTGGGCTTCTTACAGGAGTTATTTCTAGACTTCTGGTAGTGTTTGGGCACTCTACAGAGTCCTTGTCAGGATCTCCTGAAGCGCCAATCTTAGACTGTTGCCAAGGCTCAGTAACCCCATGGGACATTTCTGCCAGCAACTCATCCAGTTCCTCCAGGAATTGGTGGCATGCCTTGTCCAGCCAGTCTAGGTATTCACTCTCTTGTCTGACCTGGATTCTTGGGAGTGGGTTCCCTCACTCCATTACTCTGGCTAACCTTTCCAGCTGCCAAACCTTGAGCCTCAGGTCCTCCCTCTGTCCCAGCTTTTGGGAGTGGGGAACTCCCATTACACAGAAATACATGGCTTTTCTTTCCTTCCAGCCCTCTGGCTGCTTTTGCTTCACTTGTTGCTGCAGTACCCTGACTACTCCACTCCAGGTTTTCTTTGCAGCTTCACTCCTTAATCTGCAGAGTAGCTTACTTGCTGGAAGAGTGCCCTGCCCTTTTCCCATTCCCTTCACTCTCAGGCCATGCTGGCAGCTTTTTCAGGGCCCTACCCTGCTTAGCAAAGCCTTGCTGCACCAGTGGTTCTCTCTATTCTTCTCAAAGGAAAAAAAAGTTAAAAAAAAACAAGCCTGTATAACCAACAATAAATTAATCACTTTGAGTCCCTATGTAACTCCAGCAGAGCTTCTCTCTTTAGCCAGTTCAAACCTATCACTTTCTGGATGTCCCGGAAACCAGGTCCACTCATAGTTTCCTCTCTACCTGAAACTTTTTTTTTCAGTGCAGCTTCATAAGCCACCAAGCTCTGTTTAGCCCTGAACTCTGTATTTTGTTATAGAGCCATAGGCCCTCTATGTTCAGTACTTTGTTTTAAAATCACAAGTCCTCTTTACAACTCTTTATACTCCAAATAGACACTTTTCTTTGGAGCCTGGGTTTTTCTCTGTACTAGGATTAGAGAAAAATCCCACATGTGATATCATATAGGGGACTGAGCGGTGATCCCCCAGCCTGGAGACATAAACACAGACTGACTCCAGCCTTTCTTAAAACACTATGGGGTAGATTTTCAAAGGGGTACGCGTGTAAGATACGCGTGAACCCCCCGAAAACCTACCCCAAACCCCCCCTGCATGCACCAAGCCTATTTTGCATAGGCTTGGCGGCGCGCACAAGCCCCGGGACGCGTGTAAGTCCAGGGGCTTGCATGGAGGGGCGTGTCGGGGGGCGTGGTTCCGGCCCGGGGGTGTTCCGGGGGTGTGACAGTGGACCCTGGACCAGCCCCCAGACAGGAACATGGAGCGCGGCAGCCGGCCCGGTGCGCGCAAAGTTACGCCTGCTTCGAGCAGGCGTAACTTTCATGATAGAGGTAGGGGGGAGGTTTAGATAGGGCCAGGGGGGTGGGTTAGGGAGGGGAAGGGAGGGGAAGGTGGGGGGAAGGCGAAGGAAAGTTCCCTCCGAGGCCGCTCCGATTTCGGAGCGGCCTCGGAAGGAACGGAGGCAGGCTGCGCGGCTCGGCGTGCGCAGGCTGCCAATTTTGGGCAGCCTTGCGCGCGCTGACCCCGGATTTTAATGGATATGCGCGGCTACGTGCGTATCTATTGAAATCCTGCGTACTATTGTTCATGCCTGGTGCGCGAACAAAAGTACGCGTGTGCGCAGATTTATAAAATCTGCCCCTATATATTTATTCAGCTTCAACATATACACATTAGTAGACTGCCTTTACCTTCAGAACAATGTAACTCCAATTGCTTACACATTAGTACCGCTTCCCTCAGTACTCACACAACTTTGTTACAGCTCAGTGTTTGGACAGAAATATTCTACAGGAGCTGCCTTCCTCCCAGAGACCTGGGCCTGGTATGACTAATGCATCTGGGACCCAGCTCTTATTCCTCTTTGGAGGAATAAGAGCTGGGTCCCAGATGCATTAGTCCCTGTTGGGCCCCACCCAAAGAGCTCTCTCTCACAAGAGGAATTAAATGGGACCAAGTACCTAGCTTGGTCCTGCACTGGTTTAAGAGGGAACATAGGGGCACCGCTTCACAGATGGATAAGTAAAACGTTATCCAGCTAAATGGCTAAGCTGCAATTTAAAAAATCTTAACCAGCTGTATTCTAGTCATAAAAAGAGTTATATGGCTAGAATATAGCCTATTAAGTTGTGGGTGTTCCAAGGGTGAGCAACAGGCATTCCCGGGAGGAGCGGATTTAACCAGTTAGGTTAACTGGATAACTCTGATATTCAGAGTTATCTTGTTAAAATGATTGACTAACTCTCCCAAAGTCTGTGCTCTTTTTGCTTCAGATCAGTTTCGAGGTAATTTTCAAACATTCTGCTTAAATTAGGGAACAAAAATATTTATAGAATATACCAGTTTTCAAAATGGTCTTACACATGTAAGTCGACTTTGAAAATTATCCCACTTAATTTGCCCACATGCAATTACACCTGGTATTATGCAGGGCCGATGCAAGGGTATCAGGCACCTCAGGTGAACCTTTTGCCTTGCACCCCCCTCCCCCCCCCAAGTCTAGGCCCTGGCTCCAGCCTCGACCTCATTCACTCAGACAGGCTCCCTCTCTTATACACACTTAGGTTTCCTTGTCTCATTCACACATGCATCCTTACACAGGCTCCTTACCTTTCTTTCTCACTGAACACCATTGCTCTCTCGAACACACAATATCCCTCTCACTCACACACACACACACAAACAGAGGCACTGCTTGTGGCCCACCGAGACTCTGTTTCTCTCAGCCACGAGCAGGATAGGCGCTGCTCATGGTCCTACATGGCTGCTCTTTGTCACCCCCTAACGACTGGTATCCTAGGCGACCGCCTAGTTTGTCTATTGTGATGCGCCGGTCCTACTTTTATGAGTGCAGAATGTTTTTGGGAAATTTTAAACACATACTTTTTTGAAAACAGAAAAGCAGGCACGTAAGTGCAAACCCCTCCCCAGCCCTGCCCCAAGGAATGCCTCCACTTAGTTCAGGTAAATTCACGTGCAAACAGGATACAAGCGCATATGGTAAGTTTACCCGCACAACAGGCAGATAATTAATTAAAAGGCCATTTCTGAGCTAAAATACCATTT
Organism: Rhinatrema bivittatum; assembly: GCF_901001135.1. NCBI lineage: Eukaryota > Metazoa > Chordata > Amphibia > Gymnophiona > Rhinatrematidae > Rhinatrema > Rhinatrema bivittatum. Next base: position 125,667,559 of record NC_042622.1, on the reverse strand, counting down.
TACCTATGGAAATGCCTTAGAAAATTACTGTTCTGATGTTCCTCTCTGTTAGTGGTCCTGAAAAAATAAATATCTATTTTATCCTTTAGATCAATGAGCAATGAAAATTAAATGTCTCTCTGTCCCCACACAGAGACATTCTGATCATTGCTTTCTAGCGTAATGAGCTCCATCTGCTCATCTCTGCTACTTTCTGGTAGTGCTCAATAGTGCTGAGGCTATATAGGTTCAAAGGAATTAACTGTAAATTTGAAATCACTGAAGAATTTCTGTCATTTGAATTGATGGAAGGTACTAGAGGAGTTGATTTGTATAATGCAGTCTCCATCTTGTTCTTGAATCAAAATGTCCAAAAATACTATTGTTGATCTATTCCATTCTAGTGAAAATTGTAAGTTTGCATCCATGTATTGATCCATTGTATGAATGCCTGAACATCTACCTCTATGCTGCCCAAATCATGAAAATATTGGGCCTGATTTTAAAAAGCATTTACTCGAGTAAAAACCAGGTTTACTGGAGTAAATTCACTTTACTTGAGTAAGTGGGTTTTTGAAAATTGCTACAATATATGCCATTGACTTGTCTATAGGATTTACTCACATCAGTGCACTTTACTTGAGTAAATGGCTTTTGAAAATTGCTACAATAGTAGCTACATTTACGCATGTAACTCCTTTTGAAAATTACCCCCATTGTCTATATACTTATACCATTTAATTATATGATACCTCCATTATGAAGTATATATTTTCTGTTCTTCAAATGTGGTGTTGCGTTTGTGGACTCTTAGGCTGAGGAAGCACTGGCACAACTTGCAGGGAGGAACCCTGCAGGTTGCCACCATCAGCAGGCGGACCCAGATGAAGTAGAGACCAAGCTGGAGCTTTGCCTAAACCAGCCCTCGTTCCCCTTGGGTTGAGCCTTTGTGTGCTGGGGTTAGCAGGTCTTAGGTAGAGTCTCCACTGATGGCTGAAGAGGAGGTCATTGGTAAGCAGAGATCAGGCATATTCGGGAACAGATAGTGGTTGGTGGCTGGCAGCGGTCAAAGGTAATCCAAGATCAGGCTGAGTTCAATCCAGGTATCCATTTGAAAGGAAGAAGGGATAGATATGAAGGACAGGTCAGGCAACAAGAAGCACAGAGGGCAAGGAACACTGAAGACCAGGCAGGACCTGAAGACAAGACACTTAAGACAAGGATGGGCTGAAGACGAGATGCTATAGCAATACGCTCTACATTGGAGTTGTGCTGCTGAGGCATGTTGCTGCTGGGGAGCATTTTCCTATTGTATACCCTTTAAATCCCATAGTGTAGTGCACATGGGCATCTAGGGAGAGGCACAGCATTTTAGAATCAGTAGCATCCTGCTGCTTGAAGGCCCAGTGGTTCCTTGCCACATTTGAGAGCAAGGCAAGGCCACTGAATATATCCAGTCTGCTTCTTAAACCCAGTGTATGGAAATATAAACATAAGAAAATAAGAAATGTCATATTAGGTCAGACAAAAGGTCCATTAAGCCAACATCCTGCCTCTAACAGTGGCTAAATCAGATTTGGTCAAATCCCAAAGAACAGGCCCAATCCTTCTTGCTCATAGCCAGGGATATGCAGTGGCTTTTTGAAGTCTACATGGCCTTCAGTGGTTTATGAACTTTTCTTCCAGGAACTTGCCTGAACCCTTTTTAAACCTAGCTATACTAACTGCTTTCACCACACCATAATTTAATTTTGCGCTGAATGAAAAAAAAATTATCTGATATTTTTTAAATGTATTACCCATTAGCTTCATGGAGTCCCTCCTAGTTCTAGTACTATTGGAAATGGTAAATATAAATAATAGGGATGTGAATCGTTTTTTGACGATTTAAAATATCGTCCGATATATTTTAAATCATCAAAAATAATTAGAGCCGCGATACAATAACAATTCCCCCGATTTATCGTCAAAAAATCGTAAATTGGGGGAAGGGGGAGGGGAAGGGGGAGGGCGGGAAAACCGGCACACTAAAACAACCCTAAAACCCACCCCGACCCTTTAAAATAAATCCCCCACCCTCCCGAACCCCCCCAAAATGCCTTAAATTACCTGGGGTCCAGAGGAAGGGTCCCGGTGTGATCTTTTACTCTCGGACCTCCGGTGCTTGTAGAAATGGCGCCGGCGCTACCTTTGGTTTTTCCGTACGGAAAAACGATTCGCGGCAGGAGATCGCTCCCGGACCCCCGCTGGACCCCCAGGGACTTTTGGCCAGCTTGGGGGGGCCTCCTGACCCCCACAAGACTTGCCAAAAGTCCAGCGGGGGTCCGGAACGACCTCCTGCAGTCGAATCGTGTTGTCTACGGCCGGCGCCATTTTGCGCAAAATGGCGGCGCAAAATGGCGCCGGCCGTAGACAACACGATTCGACTGCAGGAGGTCATTCCGGACCCCCGCTGGACTTTTGGCAAGTCTTGTGGGGGTCAGGAGGCCCCCCCAAGCTGGCCAAAAGTCCCTGGGGGTCCAGCGGGGGTCCGGGAGCGATCTCCTGCCGCGAATCGTTTTTCCGTACGGTGTATGGCGCCGGCCATACACCGTATGGCCAGCGCCATTTTCCGTACGGAAAAACGATTCGCATGCAGGAAGTCGTTCCCGGACCCCCGCTGGACTTTTGGCAAGTCTTGTGGGGGTCAGGAGGCCCCCCCCAAGCTGGCCAAAAGTTCCTGGGGGTCCAGCGGGGTCCGGGAGCGATCTCCTACGCTCCTGACCTCAGGGGACAAAAAACAAAATGGCGCCGGCACTACCTTTGACCTGTCATATGACAAGGCAAAGGTAGCGCCGGCGCCATTTCTACAAGCACCGGAGGTCCGAGAGTAAAAGATCACACCGGGACCCTTCCTCTGGACCCCAGGTAATTTAAGGCATTTTGGGGGGTTCGGGAGGGTGGGGGATTTATTTTAAAGGGTCGGGGTGGGTTTTAGGGATGTTTTAGTGTGCCAGTTTTCGATTTACAAGATTTTCACGATATTTAAAAAACCCAAACGGCGACGATCCGATTCCCTCCCCCTCCCAGCCGAAATTGATCGTTAAGACGATCGATCACACGATTCACATCTCTAATAAATAACTGTTTCCTATTTACTGCTCCACACCAATCATAATTTTATAGATCTCTATCATATTTCCTCTCTGCTGTCTCTTCTCCAGGATAAAGAGCAATAACCTGTTTAATCTTTCCATCCTCTTTATCATTTGGTCACCTTTCTCTGTACCTTTTCTAGTTCTGCTATATCTTTTTTGAGATTCAGCACCCAGAACTACACACAGTACTCAAACTATGGTCACACCATGGATCAATACAGAAACATATCTTTTGTTTTATTTTCCATTCCTTTCCTTATAATACCTAACATTCTATTTGCTTTTTTGACTTCTACCACACACTGAAGTGAGGATTTCAAAGCATTGTCTACAGGGACTCCAAGATCCTTTTTCTGGGTGGTGATGCCTAATATGGAATCCAAAAATAATGAACCCAAGAGCAAAATATAACATATCCAAAAGCAAGTCTATAGGCACTTAAAGGTATATTACAGAAGAATGATCATATCTATGCATTGGATACATTACATGTTGCTCTTGGGTTCATTATTTTTAGTATTAATATGGGAGCACGCATCATGCACCTATAGTTTGGATTATTCTTTTCAATATGCAACACTTTGCACTTGTCCACATGAAACTTCATCTGCCATTTAGACACTTAATCCCCCATTCTCACAATGTTCTCTTACAATTCCTCACAACTGGCTTGTGTTTTAACAACTTTGAATAATTTTGTTTTATCTGCAAACTTGAGCACCTCATCCATCTGCAAACTTGATCACCTCACTCATCTCTTCCTTTCTAGATTATTTATAAATATATTAAAAAACACCACCCTTAGTACAGGTCCATGGGGCACGCCATTATTTATTTTTCTCCATTAACAGAAAAGGAGATGAGCACCCCGATATTGAGGGGTAGGAGTGGGGGATGCCACAATATGAACAATGCAATGGACCTCCCTAGAGCTCAGTCTATGATGAGTAAGAGATAGTACGGAAGGAAAGGTAGGGCATGGGTATAAGCAAAAAAGAGAAAGGAAGAACAGGAAGACTGAGGCTTAGGACCAATAGGGAGAAGGTAGCATAGGGAGGGTTTTAGCTGCCGCAGCTGTTCACTACCCTTAGCCTTTTTCACCACTCGAACAGATTTCCCACTCATTCCACCCAGCCAGATGCCGCCGTCCAGTGTCCTGCCTCCTTCTAGGCGTGCACGCATCCCATCACCCTTTAAAGGGGCCACGGCAGAGATAAACCAGTGGCCCTGAATGATGACATCATCGGGCCCCGCTATTTAAGGCAGGGCTCGCTACTCGCTTCTTGCCTTGGCAACAGGTCTCCACATTAGTCGTGTGCTCTGTTGCTCGTTCCTGACTTGGTTCCTAGTTCCTGTTCCTGGCTTGGTTCTTAGTTCCTGTTCCTGACTCTGTTCCTGGTTCCTACCTAGTATCTTCCTTGGACTGATTTCTGGCTTTGACCCTTGCTTCGTTGGACTACTCTCAGGACTGATTTCTGGCTTTGATCTTTGCTCCGCTGTACTTGCCTAGCTATGCTGCCTGCCCTGACTCCAGCCTGTTCCTGACCTCACCTCTGATATCTCCTCAGACTTGGCCTTGTTAAGCTTTGGCCTTCTTCTGCCCGGGCGTCACCTAGCCCTGCACTCTGGTCCATCTTACCGCCCGGGCCTCTGGACTCCCGCCTCGTCCGGACCTGTTTGGTCCCTCTGATAACTCTGCTGGTCCCTGCCTGCTTCGAACATCTCCTGGGATTCATCTGACGGAGGCCTGCCTAACCCAAGGGCTCAACCTGTGGGGAACAAGGGCTGGTATTGGCAAAGCTCCAGTTGGCCTCCATCTCCTGGTCTTCTCTACCTCCCGACAGTGGGGACCCATGGGGCTTGCCCTACGGGTAGCATCAACCCCATCTCAGGCCAAGGGTAGCATCAACCCCATCTCAGGCCAAGGGTCCACCACCAGCGCAACAGGAACCAATGAGAGAGGGAGCTATTTTAGATTTAATTCTTAGTGGAATGTAGATTTTGGTGAGAGAGATAATGGTAGTGGGGCCACTTGGCAATAATGATCATAGCATGATCACATTTGACCTAATGACTGGAAGGGGGATAATATGTAAATCTACAGCTTTAACACATTTTCAAAAGGGAAACTCTGATAAAATGAGGAAAAGAGTTAGAAAAAAAACTGAAAGGTGCATCTACAAAGGTTAAAAATTTACAATAGGTGTAGACATTGTTTAAAAATACAATCTTAGAAGCACAGACCAGATGTATTCTGCACATTAAGAAAGGTGGAAGGAAGGCAAAATGATTACCAGCATGGTTAAAATTTGAGGTGAAAGAGGCTATTTTAGCCAAAAAAAAATCCATCAAAAATTGGAAGAAGGATCCATCTGAAGAAAATAGGAAAAAGCATAAGCATTGTCAAGTTAAGTATAAAACATCGATAAGGCAGGCTAAGAGAGAATTTGAAATGAAGTTGGCCGTAGAGGCAAAAACTCATAATAAAAACTTTAAAAAATATATCTGAAGCAAGAAACATGTGAGGGAGCCGGTTGGACCAAGGGGTTAAAGGGTTCTTAGGGAAGATAAGGCCATTGCAGAAAGACTAAATGAATTCTTTGCTTCTGTGTTTACTAATGAGGATGTTAGGAGATACAGTTTCCAGAGATGGATTGCAAGGGTGATGAGTCAGATAAACTAAACCAAATTACTGTGAATCTGGAAGATATAGTAGGCCAGATTGATGAACTAAAGAGTAGCAAATCACATGGAACAGATGGTATTCACCCCAGGGTTCTGAAGGAACTAAAAAATGAAATTCAGATATATTGTTTAGAATTTGTAGCCCATCATTAAAATCATCCATTGTACCTGAAGATTGGAGGGTGGACAATGTAACCCCAATATTTAAAAAGGGCTCCAGGGGTAACCCGGGAAACTACAGACCAGTGAGCCTGACTTCAGTGTTGGGAAAGATTGTGAAAACTATTCTAAAGATCATAATCACAGAGCATATAGAAAGACATAGTTTAATGGAAACAGTCAGCATAGATTTACCCATGGGAAGTCTTGCGTCACAAATTTGCTTAATTTTTTTTGAAGGGGTTAATAAACATGTGGATAAAGGTAATCCAGTAGATGTAGTGTATTTGGATTTTCAGAAGGCATTTGACAAAATCCCTCATGAGAGGCTTCTAAGTAGAGATGTGAATCGTGTCCTAAATCGTCTTAACGATCGATTTCGGCTGGGAGGGGGAGGGAATCGTATCGTCGCCGTTTGGGTGTTTAGAGTATCGTGAAAATCGTTAAAATCGTGAACCGGCACTTAAAACCCCCTAAAACCCACCCCCGACCCTTTAAATTAAATCACCCACCCTCCCGAACCCCCCCCCCAATGCCTTAAATTACCTGGGGGTCCAGCGGCGGTCCGTAGCTAAATTGGGGGAAGGGGGAGGGCAGGAAAACCGGCACACTAAAACACCCTAAAACCCACCCCCGACCCTTTAAATTAAATCCCCCACCCTGCCGAACCTCCCCCCAAATGCCTTAAATTACCTGGGGGTCCAGCGGCGGTCCGTAGCTAAATCGGGGGAAGGGGGAGGGCAGGAAAACCGGCACACTAAAACACCCTAAAACCCACCCCCGACCCTTTAAATTAAATCCCCCACCCTCCCGAACCCCCCCCCCCAAATGCCTTAAATTACCTGGGGGTCCAGCGGCGGTCCGGAACGGTCTCCTGCAATTGAATCGTGTTGTCTTCAGCCGGCACCATTCTGCGCCGCCATTTTGCAAAATGGCGGCGCAAAATTGCGGCGGCCATAGACCAACACGATTGGTCCAGAACCTCCGCTGAACGACCTCCTGCAGTCGGTCTCCTGCCGGCGCCATTTTCCGTACGGAAAACGATTCGCGGCAGGAAATCGCTCCCGGACCCCCGCTGGACCCCCAGGGACTTTTGGCCAGCTTGGGGGGGCCTCCTGACCCCCACAAAACTTGCCAAAAGTCCAGCGGGGGTCCAGAACGACCTCCTGCAGTCGAATCATGTTGGTCTATGGCCGCCGCCATTTTGCGCCGCCATTTTGCAAAATGGCGGCGCAGAATGGCGCCGGCTGAAGACAACACGATTCAATTGCAGGAGGCCGTTCCGGACCGCCGCTGGACCCCCAGGTAATTTAAGGCATTTGGGGGGGGGGGTTCGGGAGGGTGGGGGATTTAATTTAAAGGGTCGGGGGTGGGTTTTAGGGTGTTTTAGTGTGCCGGTTTTCCTGCCCTCCCCCTTCCCCCAATTTACGATTTTTTGACGATAAATCGGGGGAATTGGTATTGTATCGTGGCCCTAACGATTTTTGACAATTTAAAATATATCGGACGATATTTTAAATCGTCAAAAAACGATTCACATCCCTACTTCTAAGAAAACTAAAATGTTATGGGATAGGAAGTGATGTCCTTTTGTGGATTACAAACTAGTTAAAAGACAGGAAACAGAGACTAGGATTAAATGGTCAATTTTCACAGTGGAAAAGGGTAAATAGTGGAGTGCCTCAGGGATCTATGCTTGTACCAGTGCTGTTCAATCTACCTTATAAATGGGCTCTGACCGACGGCCCGCAAATGCGCAGTAGAGAGCAGCTCTACCGCGCATGTGCGGGCCAGCACGTCGGTCAGAGCCGTGCGTGCCCGAAACAAAAAACATGGCGGAGGGGCCGCAGGAGCGGCGGCGGCCGCGAAGCAGGAGCGGGAGGAGGAGCAGAGGCGCCGCGCGCGAGTGACACCTCCCCCCGAGATCTGCCAGGAGGAGAAGCAGCGCCGCGCGCGCGCAAAGCAGCAGCACCGCGCGCGAGTGACACCCCCCCCAGCGCCGCGCGCGCGGAAAGCAGCGGCGCCGCGCGCGAGTGACACCCCCCCCCCCCCCCCCGAGATCTGCCGGCAGGAGCGGCAGGAGAAGGTGGTGAGAGGGAAGGTGAGAGAGAGAGAGAGAGGGAGGGAGGTGAGAGAGAGAGGGAGGTGACAGAGGGAGGGGAGAGAGAGGGAGGGAGGAGAGAGGGGGAGGGAGGTGTGAGAGAGAGGGAGGTGTGAGAGGGAGGGAGGTGAGGGAGGGAGAGAGGGAGGTGAGGGAGGTGAGAGGGGGATGAGAGAGGGGGAGGGGGAAGGTGAGAGGGAAGGGGGAGAATGAGGGGGAGGGAGTGGGAAGGAAATGGACCGAGCCCGTTGTTACGGGCTTAACGGCTAGTATATTTATAAATGATCTGGAAAGGAATACGACAAGTAAGATAATCAAATTTGCAGATGATACAAAATAAGAACGCAAACTGAAGAAAAGAGGAAACATCCCTAACAGGCTGTTATTTGATTCCTGCCTGCCCTGTGAGAGTCTGGGACCCTCGGCTTTATACTCACCTGCTCTTTTCAACTATTTTGCAGCGTTCTGAGGCTTACAGGAGCGGCGGCCCCAGGGAGGGCGCATCCCCCCTTGCCAGATGGACACGTCCACAACCCACGTCATAGACGGCACCAAACGAAGTTAATTTTAAAATAAAAATACAAACTTAGGCGTGGGCATTGTGCGCAACAAAGGGGTTCTCCCCTTTTTGTGCTCCTTCATGCAATCCTTAATACATAACTTCTAAAGCTATCTCTGATTTCTGGGATTTCATCTGAAGATGTTAATTTACACATGCCATACATACCATAATAAACTTCTCACCAAAAAAAATAAACACACACAAACACCTTCCAAACCCATACCTATAAAGCCTAAATATTGCCGTGAGCGCCACCTAATAAAAATCAATCTCAATTCCCCTAATCTATCTACGATCTACATGCTCTTATTATTTTTACTTTTCAATGCGCATTCAATATTAAAGAAAATCCCTTTAATTAATGACCTCCTCTATGACTCATATCCTTCCTTCATTGCAATAACTGAAACATGGATCAAGAACACTGATACAGTTTTAGTTAATAAAATTGACAATCCATCTTATGAGACTTTTTCTATACCCAGGCAGAAAAAAAAAGGTGGTGGTCTAATGCTTATCGTTAAAAAAAATCTCCAGATGAAACTACTCCCAATAAATATAAGCCCACCCTTTGAAGTTGCACTCTTCAACTCCACTAATCTACAAATTTGTCTGCTCTACTTGCCCCCCCCCCCCCCCATTCACTAGACCACAACTGCTCTCCACTAATCGAATTTTTAATGACCATCATAACCTTAAATAAACCTACTATTGTCTTAGGTGACTTCAACATTCACATGGATACAATCCCTATTTCTTCAACTTGCCAAACTCTCATTGATGCGCTATCTACGCTACAGTTAAATCAAATCATTAATGCCCCTACGCACAAAGCTGGTCACATTTTAGACCTCATCTTCATCAACAAAGATAATTGGTTATCTTATAATATAAATATAGGGGTAGATTTTATAAATTTACGCAAGCGCGTACTTTTGTTTGCGCACCAGGCACGAACAAAAGTACACTGGATTTTATAAGATATGTGCATATCTTATAAAATCCGGGGTCGGCGCATGCAAGGGGGTGCACATTTGTGCAACTTGCGTGTGCCGAGCCCGGTGCACGCAGCCTGTTCCCTCCGAGGTCGCTCTGAAATCGGAGCAGCCTCGGAGGGAACTTTCTTTTCACCCCCCCGCACCTTCCCCTCCCTTCCCCTACCTAACCCACCCCCCCCTACCTTTGTTGGCAGATTTACCCCTGCTGAAAGTAGGGGTAAATCTGCGCGCGCCAGTGGGCTGCTGGCGCACCATCACCCAACCCGGGGGTTGGTCCGGATGCCTTGACCACACCCCCAGGCCGGCACCACGCCCACGGTCCCACCCCAAACCGCCCCCTGACCCCGGACACGCCCCTCCCCGCCCCTTTTACGAAGCCCCGGGACTTACGCGCATCCTGGGGCTGTGTGCATGCCGGCAGCCTATGCAAAATAGGTGCGCCGGCGTGCGAGTGCCCTGCGCGTGTAAATCCAGCCGGATTTACGCACGCAGGGCTTTTAAATTCTGGCCCATAATTAATATCCCCTGGTCAGACCACCACCTGATTCAAACCAATTTGACTTCCAAACTAAACCTCACAACAACTCAAAACATCCCCATGTTTGTGAATTACCGCCCCTCCCCCTTTAACACAGAAACTCTCCAACAAAAACTACAATCCGAATTATCTAAAATTGATCTATCCAACTTAGAAAATGCCATAAACTCGTGGTTCAATATAACCAAATCTGTTGCTGACAACATAAACCCTGTCATCTCAAAGACTATTAAAACCTCTCATCATCATAAACAATGGTACAATAACAACATTAGAACTGCTAAACAACAGCTTAGAAAAAAGGAAAAGGCATGGCGCAAGAACAAAACATCAGTCCTACTATCTATCTATCAAAACGCTCTAGCTCTCTACAAATCTCTTATTATCAACACAAAAAAACAATTTTTTTCTATGAAAATTAATAATTTCCATCACAACCCAAGAATGCTATTTTCTATAGTACAAAATCTCACAAAAACTGCAAACAAACCTTTATCACCATGCACTAAAACTGGAAGCAATGAATTTGCTGACTTCTTTATATTTAACAATTTTTATTGCTTTAGAAACATATCAACAAGTACAAAAACAGTATATTGAGCCCAGGGACTCTTCAGCGCTCAACAGCTGGAAGATGTAACAGACCGTATATGAAAATAATAAATCTAATCAACAATAATCTCGACAATTACACTCATAACATTATGATGAATCCTAATGAAATCCCAAAATGGTCTAACTTTGACACAGCTTTGTCCCTTGAAATTTAATCTCTCTTTAAAACAATGAACCCTGCCAATCACCCATTTGACTGTATCCCCTTTTCTACGCTAAAATCAATTGAAACTATATTATCTAAAACATTCACAGAGATAGTAAACCTTTCCCTTACAGAAAGAATTTATCCTGACTCTCTCAAATCTGCAGTAATTAAGCTTATCCTTAAGATTAATCTTGACCCAAACAATCCAATTAACTACCGCCCTATATCAAACCTACCACTATTAGCCAAAATCATAGAAAAAGTTATTCACACTCAGCTCTCAGATCACTTAGAGTTAAACAATATCCTTTCTCCAAATCAATATGGTTTCAGAAAAAACCTCAGCACTGAAACTTTACTACTCTCAATGACTGACACTTTGCTCAGAGGCTTTGACAATGGATAAAAATACCTACTCATTATGCTAGACCTTTCTGCAGCTTTTGACACGGTTAACCATAATATTCTTTTGGACCATCTTTCTGATATTGGACTTATCGACATAACCCTATGATGGTTTTCATCATACCGCTCCAACAGAAACTACCAAGTCTCAATTAACAACACCTTATCCAAAAAAATTTACCTACATACTGGAGTGCCTCAAGGTTCCGCTCTTTCTGCAACCCTCTTCAATACATATGTTCTGCCATTATGCCATCTACTAAAAGATCTCAGTTTGACCCACTTCCTCTAGGCTGATAACATACAAATTCTAATACCAATCCAAAATTCACTGGATGAAGCTTATATGAAAACAGCCATATACTTATCCACAATCAAACAACTACTAACTCACTTAAAACTTATATTAAACATCGACGAAACTGAAATAATTATCATGGAATGAAAACCTAGCCCCTCACCTCCACCTCCACTTTTGCTTAAGAATCATAAAGAACCAATTTTCCCAGTAACTCATACACGCAACCTAGGAGTGATCATAGACAATGAACTTTCACTAAAAAAACATATTACAACCAAAATTAAAGAAGGATATTACAAACTATTAACACTAAGACGCTATTTTAGCCAAAAAAAATCCTTCAAAAATTGGAAGAAGGATCCATCTGAATAAAATAGGATAAAACATAAGCATCGTCAAGTTAAGTGTAAATCAAACAGACGAATGTGCAGAAAAATTCAATGTCCACACTCGATTTGAAATAAAAAGAGTTATTATTTTAGACGGCAAACTCCACAGTGTTGTACAATACAACAGTTCAAAAAAGGGTCCCCAGACACGGACCCGTGTTTCGCCATGAGGCTGCATCGGGAGGGACAAGGCAATATTTTATTTTTTCTAGAAAGTGAAACAAAGGAAAAATTACAAAAACAATTTAACAAATTGTGGACAAAGCAGATGATAACAGCAATCCTCAATCAGTGACTAAAGTTTCATAACAGAACTAAGAAAAAATTCCTAAGTACTTATTACCTTACCCTAAACAATTTACATATTGGCAATAAGGGAATTACCCAGTGATAAACGGGGTAACTAGACGGATGTCAAGGGAACACAGTTCAGTGAAGTTACTCAAAAACAGTGGTATAGAAAAATTCAGGAAGTATGGAACAAGACTTCAGGCACGGGAATATAGAAATTAGTAAAGCAAAAGTACAAGTAATTAGCACAAGTAATTAAACAACCAGACATCAAAGGAAAATTGGCAGCATTTCAACGAACCAAAACAAAAACAAAGGGGAGACAGCAAACTGAGAAATTTAAAGGTACCTGTAATGAATTTCATAAACAGCGTCATTGGGAGTGCAATGTGGACATGAAAAACAAGGCTATTTAACAAAATGGCACGAAAAAATCTTTAAGCCAATCAGAAATCAGGGGAACATGTCAGACATGAATGTTATGACTGCCGGCCGCGGCAAGCTGCGACCGGGGCCGACTGTCATGGCTGCCGGCCACGGTGGTCCGCGGCCGGGACCAGGTACTCACCGCGACGTTGGGTGGACTCGGAGGCTCCTGCAGGAGCAGGGAGCCTCCTCCGGCATTCCTCCCGCGGCCTTGGCCGCGGCCTAGGCCGGCCGCGGAGCCCAGCGGGACTGAGCTGACTCCGCCCTCTTCCTGACTGCTTTAGAGCCCCGTGCGCGGCTGAAGAGAAGATTTAAAGGGGTCACAACAGGAAATGGTTGTGGCTCCCTCCTATGACTCCTCCCTCTTCCAGGTATTTAAGGCAAGGTCTGCTCCTCAGACCTTGCCTTGGTATTGAGGCTTCTGGTTCCGGTTCCATGGTGGTGTCCCTGATCTCCGTTCCTGAGCTCTGTTCCTGGTCTTCGTCCCACTTCTGGTCTTCTTCCTCGTTGGACTGATTCTTGGCTCCTGACCCTTGGACTGGTTATCATTCTTCTCTCGGCTTGAGCTTGGACTGGCTGCGGACCCTTCTCCTGGATTGTTTCTGGCCTGGCTGCGGACCCTTCTTCAGGCTTCGACCCTCGGAACAGCCTTCGACTACTCTTCAGCTTCTACTCCTGGATTGCCTCAATCTGCTGGAGGCGCCAGCTGTCTGGAACCTATGACCTGCAGGAGGCGCCTGCATCCAGACCAATTTTCAGTCTTGAGGGAGTCTCCTAAGTCCCAGCGGCCGGGTTCCTACGAGCTCCTCCTGGGGGAACCACGAGCTTCCAGGGCGAAGTCTTAACTCTACGGGTGAACCTTCAAGCCTTGCCCTCCGACGGTAGGGACCAGAGAGGGTTAATTCCCTCTTTGGCAGCGCCTACCTTACCTCAGAACAGGGGTCCACTTTTGGAGCCTTAACAGTGAAGGAGAACTACAAAAAACGAGTCAGCAACCAATTAAATTGTACAGAAGGGACCTGAAGGTGGACTTGAGCAAAAAACTCCGACAAAAAATTGAAACTGAACAAAAGGGTGACAGCAAACTGAGAAATTAGAAGGTGCCTATAATAATTTACACGAACGGCATCACTGTGTGTGCAAAGCGAACATGAAAAACAAAACTATTTAACTTAAAACAAATATTTGATTTTAACCAAATTGGCGTGAAAATTTTTTAACCAATCAGACGTAAGGGGGACATGTCAGAAGTGAACGAGAACTACAGAAATGGATCAACAACCAATTAGAGGGACCTGAAAGTGGACTTAGACAAAGGACTCCGGCAAAATAACATACCGAAAAATATTAAAGAAATTAGGACTACAACAAGGATGAGTGAAAACAAAATTGAAAGCACAGCGAACAGACAGAAACAAGTAGATGAATAAAGGTGGCCAACAAGGATTTTGTGTAGACCTCACATAGCCTTAACCATATAAAATAAACAAGGTATCAAGCGGCGTCGCTCAGGAGGTGACACAAGCATGGATAAGAGAGCTAGTACATAATTATATGCTTAAACTGTAGCACTTTGAGACACGATTTTTACCCAAACAAACGGAAAAGCAATCTCTCCAAAAAAAATACAAAAACATACAGAAAAATATGAAATGAATTTCCAAACAAGCTTAAATTGACAAATGTAACTTATACAGTGTATAAGAGGTGGTAAAAATTATAATTAGTGAAACAAATTTTAATAAAAAATAATAAAAAGGACAAAAAATTATTTAACTTGCAAGTAATAAACTCAAACAATAAACAACCCTCTAAGCCATTGATATCAGGTGTACTAACAAAGGATCACAGAGAGGTGTACAAAGAGTAAATATAAAAAACCTGAATACAAAATAGATGGAAAATTAAGTAAAGAATCGCCATTCAATTTCTTTGTTTAAACCATCTGGTGTGAGGCTATTAAGATTAAAGATTCACTTTTGTTCACGGCGGATGAGGATTTCAGAAAAATCACCCCCCTCCCCCGAGGGGGGGGGGGAGGAATGACCTCAATTACAAAAAAAATGGAGGTCAGAGAAATGACGTGATTGTTCAATCCAATGGGGAACAAGGGGAGCATTGTCACGAAGGGTATGAAGACTAGATTTATGTTCAATAATTCGAGTCTTTATAGGCCTTGTGGTTTTACCAACATAGAGCTTTAAACATGGACACAAAATAAAGTAAATCACACCAGAGGTTAGACAATTAGAATTGAAATTCAATGGAAAAACTTTATTAGAATGCAGATGAATAAACAAAGTTATAGATAGTGATAGAGAGCAAACCGAGCATCCCCCACATGGACAATGACCAGTGTAGGCTAAAGAGGAGATGTGTAATGGACGTAATTCAGAGTGGACCAAGTGATCTCGGAGATTTCTACCTCTATGAAACGTGAACCGGAGGGGAGATTTAAAGACATCGTGTATGGACAGGAAAGGCCAGTAGCGTCGGATAATAGAAACAACTGATTTACTATGAACAGAATAGGGAAGGATGCAGTTAAAAATTCCAGCAGAAGATCTTGGTTGAGGTGTGAAAGGAAGGTCGCGATGAACAAAAAGAGCTCTTTTAAATGCTTTCTTTAAGAGTGTATGAAGGTAACCTCTCTCTTTAAATCGGATGATCATATCTTGTGCCTTTGAGATGTATTCGGATTTTGTGGAGCAAAGACGCCTCAACCGTAGGAAATGCCCAAAAGGAATATTGCTTTTTTTAAATTTTGAGGGTGGTGACTGTCAAAACGTAAAAGGGTGTTACGGTCTGTCTTTTCTCTGAAAATAAAGGTGAAAAAACTAGAGGAGTCATAAGAAATAGAAATGTCCAAAAAAGAGATCTCAGAGGGGTGGATATTGAAGTTGAACTTTAAATGGGGATTACAGCTATTCAACCAGTCTAAAAACATGAAAAACTGGATGTCAGTTCCCAACTAAATCAAATCAAGTTAAGTGTAAAACATTGATAAGACAGGCAAAGAGAGTGTTATGATCAGGCTTGTGAACCCTTGGACCGACGGGAGGATGGTATACCTTAGGAGGTGGATCCTCAGTTCCCCCGTCGGGTGGTGAGGCGGAACAGAAGATGTGACTGGCTGGCCCTCGGCACTAAAGACTGAGGTGACCGTGGAGAAGCAAAGAGTCGAGATGTCGGAGAAGCCAACTGGGTCTTCGCCACTGGAAGCCCGCGGTCCCCCTGGGAGGAGCCCAAAGGGACCCAGGCCGCTGGGACTTAGGTGGACCTTTGCGAGGTCAAGGAGTCGTGAGGTTGGTGCAAGGGCCAACTGGAGCTTCACCCCTGGAAGCCTGTGGTCCCCCTGGGAGGAGCCTATAGGGACCAAGGCTGCTGGGACTTAGGTGGGCCCTTAGAGACAATGGTCCAGAAGAAGCCCAAGGTCAAGTGCCAGAGGGTCGTCGCTTACCAGTCCGAGGTCACACACCGAGAGATCGCCCCTTGCCAGTCTGAAGTCACATACTAGGAATCACCGCTTGCCAGTCCGAAGTCACACACCAAGAATCACCGCTTGCCAATCCGAAGTCAGACACCAAGGAATTACTGAGACGAGACAGGAACCAGGAAGCAAGGATCCGAAGCACAAGAAGACTCACCGAAGCAAGCAGACTCGAACAACGAAGATGTTGCCAAGTCGATGAGTGACCGGAGGAAGTCTCCTTATATACTTCCTCTGGTCTGGTTCATTGGAAACAGGTGCAGGCAATTAAAGGGACGAGATCCCTTTAAATCCTGTGAGGAGGCGCAGCTTCGTGCCTAAGATGGCAGCGGCCATCTTGGATTCCTGGCTACGGAGAAAGGCTGCCCGACGCCGCAAGGGAGGAGCAGGGATGGCTCCCAACCCAGCAGCCACCCCGGAGGCCCGCACCAGCACGCGGGAGCGATGGGCACCAGACTCCAGTAGCTTCCCCCGATGCTGCCGTGGCGGCCTGATATCAGGGTTCAGGTAGGGGGCCTTGACCGTCCGCGGCTGCGGAACACAACAGAGAGAATTTGAAATGAAGTTGGCCATAGAGGCAAAAACTCATAATAAAAGCGTTTTAAATATATCCAAAGTAAGAAACCTGTGAGGGAGATGGTTGGACCACTAGATGACCGAGGGGTTAAAGGGGCTCTTAGGGAAGATAAGGCCATTGTAGAAAGACTAAATGAATTCTTTGCTTCTGTGTTTACTAATGAGGATGTTGGGGAGATAACAGTTCCGGAGATGGTTTTCAGGGGTAATGAGTCAGACAAACTGAACAAAATCACTGTGAACCTGGAAGATGTAGTAGGCCAGATTGACAAACTAAAGAGTAGCAAATCACCTGGACCAGATGGTATGCATCCTAGGGTACTGAAGGAACTAAAAAAATGAAATTTCTGATCTATTAGTTAAAATTTGTAATTTATCATTAAAATCATCTATTGTACCTGAAGACTGGAGGGTGGCCAATGTAACCCCAATATTTAAAAAAAAGTCTCCAGGGGTGATCCGGGTAACTATAGACCAGTGAGCCTTTCTTCAGTGCCGGGAAAAAATAGTGGAAACTATTCTCAAGATCAAAATCATAAAGCATATAGAAAGACATGATTTAATGGAACACAGTCAACATGGATTTACCCAAGGGAAGTCTTGCCTAACAAATCTGCTTCATTTTTTTGAAGAGGTTAATAAACAAACATGTGGATAAAGGTGAGCCGGTAGATTTGGATTTTAAAAAGGCATTTGACAAAGTCCCTCATGAGAGGCTTCTACAAAAACTAAAAAGTAATGGGATAGGAGGTGATGTCCTTTCGTGGATTACAAACTGGTTAAAAGACAGGAAACAGAGAGTAGGATGAAATGGTCAATTTTCTCAGAGGAAAAGAGTAAACAGTGGAGTGCCTCAGGGATCTGTACTTGGACCGGTGCTTTTCAATATATATATAAATGATCTGGAAAGGAATATAACGAGTGAGGTTATCAAATTTGCGGATGATACAAAATTATTCACAGTAGTTAAATCACAAGTAGACTCTGATACATTACAGGAGGACCTTGCAAGACTGGAAGATTGGGCATCCAAATGGCAGATGAAATTTAATGTGGACAAGTGCAAGGTGTTGCATATAGGGAAAAATAACACTTGCTGTAGTTACACGATGTTAGATTCCATATTAGGAGCTACCACCCAGGAAATAGATCTAGGCATCATCGTGGATAATACTTTAAAATTGTTGGCTCAGTGTGCTGCAGCAGTCAAAAAAGCAAACAGAACATTAGGAATTATTAGGAAGGGAATGGTTAATAGTACGGAAAATGTCATAATGCCTCTATATCCCTCCATGGTGAGACCAAACCTTGAATACTGTGTATAATTCTGGTCGCCACATCTTAAAAATGATATAGTTGCTATGGAAAAGGTACAGAGAAGGGCAACCAAAATGATAAAGGGAATGGAACAGCTCCCCTATGAGGAAAGACTGAAGAGGTTAGGGCTGTTCAGCTTGGAGAAGAGACGGCTGAGGGGGAATATGATAGAGGTCTTTAAGGTCATGAGAGGTCTTGAACGAGTAGATGTGACTCAGTTATTTACACTTTCGAATAATAGAAGGACTAGGGGGGCATTCCATGAAGTTAGTAAGTAGCACATTTAAGACTAATCGGAGAAAATTCTTCTTCACTCAACGCACTATAAAGCTCTGGAATTTGTTGCCAGAGGATGTGGTTAGTGCAGTTAGTGTAGCTGGGTTCAAAAAAGGTTTGGACAAGTTCTTGTAGGAGAAGTCCATTAACGGCTATTAATCAAGTTTGCTAAGGGAATAGCCACTGCTATTAATTGCATCAGTAGCATGGGATCTTCTTAGTGTTTGGGTAATTTCAGGTTCTTGTGGCCTGGTTTGGCCTCTGTTGGAAACAGGATGCTGGGCTTGATAGACTCTTGGTCTGACCCAGCATGGCAATTTCTTATGTTCTTATATTCTTAAAACCATTTCTAACCACTGAAGACTTCAGATCTGTTCTTCAACTGCTCATTTTCTCAAATATTGATTATTGCAACTCTCTATTACTTGGTCTACCAGCCTCCTATATCAGACCACCCCAAATCCTACAAAACACAGCAGCAAGAATCTTAACTGGCACAAAAAAACATGGGCATCAAAATGGCAGATGAAATTTAATGTGGAGAAGTGCAAGGTGATGCATATAGAGAAAAATAACCATTGCTGTAGTTACATGATGTTAGGTTCCATATTAGGAGCTACCACCCAAGAAAAAGATCTAGGCGTCACAGTGGATAATAAATTGAAATCATTGACTCAGTGTGTGGTGGCAGTCAAAAAGGCATACAGAATGTTAGGAATTATTAGGAAGGGAATGGTAAATAAAATGGAAAATGTACAATTCTGGTTGCTGCATCTCAAAATCTATATAGTTGCACTGGAGAAGGTACAGAGAAGGGTGACCAAAATGATAAAGGGGATGGAACAGCTCTCCTATGAGGAAAGGCTAAAGAGGTTAGGGCTGTCAACTTAGAGACAACAAGGGGGAATATGAGAGAGGTCTTTAAAATAGCGTGAGGTCTAGAACAGGTACATGTGAAACAGTTATTTACTCTTTCAGATAGTAAAAGAACTAGTGAACACTCCATGAAGTTAGTAAGTAGCACATTTAAAACTTTTCAGAGAAAATTATTTTTCACTATAAAGCACTATTAAGCTCTGGAATTTGTTGCCAGAGGATATGGTTAGTGCAGTCAGTGTAGTTGGGCTTAAAAAAATGTTTGGATAAGTTCTTGGAGAAGTACATTAACTGCTATTAATCAAGTTGACTTAGGGAATAGCCACTGCTATTACTGGCATTAACAGCATAGGATCGTCTTTGAGTTTGGGCAGAGCGCACTGTTAGCCCGCGATTGGCCACGCGTTTTTGACGCGCTATTCTTACCCCTCATACAGTAAGGGGTAATAGCGCGTCGAAAACGCGTGGTCAACCCCCCTGAAACTAATAGCGCCCGCAACATGCAAATGCATGTTGATGGGCCTATTAGTTATTCCTGTGCCATACAGAAAGTAAAATGTGCATCCAAGCCGCACATTTTACTTTCAGAAATTAATGCCTGCCCAAAGGCTGGCGTTAATTTCTGCTGGCACCGGAAAGTGTACAGAAAAGCTGAAAAAACTGCTTTTCTGTACACCCCCCAACTTAATTTCATACCGATATTAAGTCGGAGGCCCCAAAATAAAAAAAAAAATTAAAAATCGGTCCGCGGCTCGTGGGTCGGAAGACGGATGCTCAATTATACCGGCGTCCGTTTTCCGAACCTGTGGCTGTCAGCGGGTTTGAGAACTGACGCCGGCAAAATTGAGCATCAGCTGTCAAGCGCACTGACATCCACCGCTCCAATCAAAAAGAAAGTGCTAAGGACGCGCTAGTGTCCCTAGTGCCTCTTTTTACCACAGGCTCTCATTTAAATACTTGATCGCTCACCCAGAAGAGTGGTCTGGGCACGCGTTGGGAGAGCGGGCACTCGCCTCGGAGCGCCGGCTCTCCTGCCAATTTTACTGTACCGGCCTGAAAGGTATATCAATAAATGCAGCTGAATTTTTTAGCAGAAAGAAAAGGAAGAGCAGGGGAAAGGAAGAGGGAGAGGCTGGTGGAGTGACCTGAAATGAGAGCGGGTCATTAAAAGCACTTGTGCAAATTGGGGCAGATTTTCAAAGTGGTACGCACGTAAGAGCCCCATGTGCGTGTCGAGCCTATGTTGAATAGGCTCGGCTGCGCGCACAAGCCCCGGGACACGTGTAAGTCCCGAGGCTTTGCTAGGGGGGCATGTCAGGGGCGTGTTGGGGGCAGTGCGACATTCGGGGGCATTCCGGGGGCGTGTAGGGGGCGTGGTGCTGGCCCAGGGGCATTCCGGTGCGTGGCCAAGGCCTCCGGACCAGCCCCCGGTAGGGATGTGCAGAGCAAAATTTTATGTTCATATTTTTTATGTCCGAAAGGGGGTCCCACTTGCGGCCAATATGGACATAAAAAAAATCCAATGAGTTGGGTATATGTACATATGTGCAAAAAAAAAATTTAAACCCCCTCACCCTCCTTAATCCCCCCCCCAGACTTACCACAACTCCCTGGTGATCGAGCGAGGAGTGAGGACGTCATTTCTGCAATCCTTGGCGAGAAGCATGTGACGTCGGTGGCACGTCGAGTGACGCGGCGTCACGTGATTCCCGGCTCGTTCGCGCCGGACGGCTCGTTCGGCCCAAAAAGAACTTTTGGCCAGCTTGGGGGGGCCTCCTGACCCCCCCAAGCTGGCCAAAAGTTCTTTTTGGGCCGAACGAGCCGTCCGGCGCGAACGAGCCGGGAATCACGTGACGCCGACGTCACGTGATTCCCGGCAAGTTCGCGCCGGACGGCTCGTTCGGCCCAAAAGAACTTTTGGCCAGCTTGGGGGGGCCTCCTGACCCCCTCAAGCTGGCCAAAAGTTCTTTTTGGGCCGAACGAGCCGTCCGGCGCGAACTTGCCGGGAATCACGTGACGTCGCGTCTGAGTGACGCGGCGCCACGTGATTCCTGGCGAGTTCGCGCCGGACGGCTCGTTCGGCCCAAAAAGAACTTTTGGCCAGCTTGGGGGGGTCAGGAGGCCCCCCCAAGCTGGCCAAAAGTTCTTTTTGGGCCGAACGAGCCGTCCGGCGCGAACGAGCCGGGAATCACGTGACGCCGGCGTCACTCAACGTGCCGCCGACGTCACATGCTTCTCGCCAAGGATTGCAGAAATGGCGTCCTCACTCCTCGCTCCATCACCAGGGAGTTGTGGTAAGTCGGGAGGGGGGGATTAAGGAGGGTGAGGGGGTTTATATTTTTATTTTGGCTCAACAATCGCGATTTCCCACATATCGAACATATCTATGTTCGATATGTGGGAAATCCGATCGTTTATGTCGAATCAATTTTTTAAGTAAAAAAAAAATATGAGTTGCGTTTTACTAATGCGGTCAATCCGAATGCACACCCCTAGCCCCCGGGTCGGGTGATTGCGCACCAGCAACCCACCGGCAGGCGTAACTTTTCAAACAAAGTCCAAAGACAATGACAAACCTTTTCCGTCAGAAAAATATCAACAGAACCAGGGGTCACGATTTGAAACTCCAGGGAGGAAGACTCAGAACCAATGTCAGGAAGTATTTCTTCACAGAGAGGGTGGTAGATGCCTGGAATGCCCTTCCAGAGAAAGTGGTGAAGACCAGAACTGTGAAGGACTTTAAAGGGGCGTGGGATAAACACTGTGGATCCATAAAGTCTAGAGGATGTGAATGAAGAGTGGGTGGCTCGCAGGAATGACAGTTACTACCTGGAGATAATATCCTTATTCAATAAAAATAAACACGGTTAATGCGAATCCAACATTGCTCTAAGCTTCAACGGCAAGAGGAAATGTGGAAAAAAAGGATTTGCATTCACAAAAAAGTGGGGAGTAGCTTGCTTGTTACGGCGGTTACTACCCCAAACCAAATAAGCCTGATACTTCACTTTCAATGCATATCCAGCATAGCTCTCTGCTTCAACGGCAGGGGGAATGAAGAAAAGTGGATCTATATACAGACAACAACCAACAAGGACTGAATTACATAATCTGGGTAAACAAATAAGCATGGGTGTAGCTTGCCTATTGCAGCGGTTACTATCCCTAACTAATTAAACTAGATATTTCACTTAGATGCAGTTCCAACACTGCTCTCTACATTAATGGTGGGGGTGGAAGGGAAATAGAACCAAAAGGTTACTAAGAGCCAAGAGTAACAGATAAGTAAGAGAAAAAAAAAAAAAGTGCAAAACTTGCTGGGCAGACTGGATGAGCCGTTTGGTCTTCTTCTGCCATCATTTCTATGTTTCTATGTTAAACAAAGGTAGTGGGGGTTTAGATAGGGCTGGGGGGTTGTGAATTAGGTAGGGGAAGGGAGGGGAAGGTGTGGGGGGTGGAGGGAACGGAGGCAGGCTGCGCGGCTCGGCACGCGCAGGCTGCCGATTTTTCACAGCCTTACGCGCACCGACCCCGGATTTTAAAAGATACGCACAGCTACGCGCGTATCTATTAAAATCCGGCATACTCTTGTTTGCGGCGGTCGCGCGAACAAAAGTACGCGCGGGCGTACTTTTTTTAAATCTGCCCCATTGTGTTCATTCAGACCTACTCATGTTTTCTATCTTTTAGCCAGTTATCAATCCACAATAGGACATTGCCTCCTCTCCCATGACTCTTGAATTTCCTGAAGAGCCACTCATAAAGGACTTTGTCAATTGCCTTTGGGAATTCCAGATGCAGTATACCAATCAACACACCCTTGTCTACTTGTCAAATAAGACTTCCTTTTTGCTAATTCCATATTGGCTCTGTCCTATTAATCTGAGTCTATCCAGAGGACCAGTAATTTTGTTCCTCAGAATAGCTCCTACCATGCATATGAATATATATTAGGGTTACCATAAAACCAGATTGGTTTGGCAGGATTGGGGGAGGGTTGTCCTTAGGACTGTTTTGAAAACCACTGGTAGAGGAATTCATAAAGGCATGGGACCGATGAAAAGGCTTTAGTGCAGGCAGAGGATTTTTTAGCACAAGCAGATTATTAGCCATCATTTTCTTTTTCAGAAATTCCACCATCTAGGAATGAATGATTTTTCAGGCCAAATACTTTTTTTTTTATATTTCTTTCACTGATTAATATATTAGGAAAAAATATATTATTAAAGTATTTAGAACATATAACTCTGCCACATATATAGGCTCCATAACCATCATATAAAACCATTTAGGAACATATACTTAGTACATCTCGTCCTTATTTTCAAATCCATTAAATTATAACAAAAAACACTTTGAGAAATCATTAAATAAACATCTAGGATGCATCATATAAGCTTCAGTATTTTTATAAAAATGGCATAAGAAGAGCAAAAGACAAATATTCCTTAAGCCACAAAATTATTGCAGTCTTTATATTAAGAATCATTATTGTTATATTTTATGCCAGAGAGACAAATTCTCACTCTGTAAAGGTCACCAGGAGGCCTGGTTTTCAGTATATGCAAAATATGTAAATAAATTACAAACCAGAACTACTATATGCAATAAATCTAATAAATATTCATTGCAGCTCTCCTGAAATCTAGGCCTCTTGATGACATTTGACATTCTGCTTTATGTAAACTTTTGCATCAGACATGATTTACAAAAAACGTGTGCAGACAATTCCGGGATGAAAATATTTTTAGTGTAAAGATTTCACAAGCCACTTTTTGAAAGGCAGAGAAACTGTTACACAGTATCTGAGATTAAATGAAACAGATATATACTGAAAGGATTAATAGTTTATCTGGTCTAGCCTAGGGTTGGCTAGATTGTAAATTCCTCAGAGAAGAGACTCTCCCTTATGTCTGTATAGCACAGCATATATCTAGTAGTGCTATAGAAGGAGAAATTACTACTTGTCTGATAATTTCCTTTCCTCTAATTGGGGCAGGCCAATCCCCACCAGTGGGTTTTGCACCTCTGGGAGATGGAGCAAAAGCTGACATCACTGCAATATAGTCCCTCCCCAACATCAGCCTGCCAGTATTCTCTGGAAAACCAAACTATGGACAAACAGATTATATTTGAACATTATCATTAACAATCAACAACTCATGCTTCCAACCCAATGAGAACACTGAGCTCAGACAAAAGAAGTAACATACGCACTAAACTAAAGGGCTAGAATAGCCACTTACCAGTCTTCATCGAATAGCAGGAATCACACTCTGCAATGTTCGCCCTGAAAAGGCTAACGATAAATTCAACATTGGCAGCCTAGGGCTGGTCTGGGATTGACCTGCCCTCATTAGAGGAAAGGAAATTATCAGTTAAGTAGTAATTTCTCCTTCCTCTCGATTCTGGTAGGTCAAACCCCACCAGTGGGATGTACCAAAGTTAATCCTGAAAAGTGTTATCCGCCCCGTCCGCGGCCGCCCCGTGCACAGGCTTGCTCACCTTCACGGTCCCATGGCAGGTCCCGGGTCGACCTCCGTAGCGGTAGTTGCCAGCTCCTCTAGGCCCCGGCTTCCCGCAGCGGCGCTTGCTGGGCCTTCCACTATGCGCCAGGCCTCATGCCGAGGATCAGCGTCCTCAGTGATGTTGGCCACGCCCCTATGTGCTCGCACAGACCGCCCGGCCTCTTGTAGGACCAAGGGCGGGCCTTAGCTCCGCAGCATGCCCTGATTGATCCCCCGATATAAGTAAGTTCCTGTCTGTGCTTCCTTGCCTTGGCAATCGGGTCAGCTTGTATGCTAGATTGCCTCTGCGTTTGTTCCTCCTCTTGTCTTGTTCCCAGTCTTGTTCCAGGATCCTTCTGTTCCAGTCCTGTTCCTGCCTTGTTTCTGTATCCTAGTTTCTGCTCGTCTTGTTCCTGTGTTCGTCTGTAAGTTTCCCCAGGTAGTACCTCTGGACTGTCTAACTGGTACTAACCTCAGCTTCTTCCTTAACCTGCCTGCCTGCCTGCTGCCTGCCTCAAGACCTCAGCTTGTTCCTTGACCTGCCTGCCTGCTGTCTGCCGCCTGCCTCAAGACCTCAGCTCATCCCTTGACCTGCCTGCCTCTCGACTTCGGCCTGCCTGTGACCTCGTCAGACCTCTGGTATCTGACCTCTGCCTTGTTGACCATCCCACGGACTGACCTCTGGACTCTGACCTTTGCTCGCCTGACTTTGTCCCTAGATTCTGGCTCTGTTCCTTGCCTTGTCATCACCTATGCTGTTCTGGTCCTCCTCCATCGGACCTCTAGTCTTGAACCCGATCATGCTCTCCCTGTGTCTGTGGGCACACCAGACTTCTACTGTCCCAGGAGACCATGCGAGGCACATCTAAGTCCAAGTGGCCCAGGTTCCTATGGGCTCCTCCAGAGGGGACCTCGGGCTACCATTGGTGAAGCTCATCCAAGCCTCTGTCTCCTCCAGTGCTCCGCCCCATGGGGGCATTTGCCTTCTGTTCCCTAACAGGAGGTGTCTCTTCACTATCCCGGGACAAAGGTCCACCTCCAAGTGCAACAAAAAGGGCAGGAGGCTGCCAGCAGTCCAGTCAAAACCGCCCATGCAAACGTGATGACCTCCCTAGCTCAAATATCCAAGTGGTAATGCTTGGAAAAGGTGTGCAAAGACGACAATGTCACCACTCAGCAAATCTCAGCAGGTGACAACAAACCAAGTTTCGTACATGATACCACTTGAGTCCTCGTGGAATGTAGTCTAATCTGTTTCGGCAAAGCAACCTCAGCAGTCACATAGGCAGCCATAATGACTTCGTTAACTGAACAGGCTATCATTGCCTGCATCGCCAGTGCTCCTTGTTTACCACCACCATGGATCATAAACAAGTGATCAGACTTCCAAACAGATTCAGTCTTCTCCAAGTACTGCAGCAAATGACGCTTGTTGTCCAAGGAATGCAAAAGATGGTACTCACTCTCATCTTTGAAATTGTCTAAAGTGGGCAAGAAAATGGACTGATTCAAATGAAACTCCAAAACCACCTTTGGCAAAAAAAAGGACATAATCCAAATCTGTACCGATCCCGGAGTCATATGCAGAAAATGGTCCTGGCAAGAAAAAGCCTGCAGTTCAGAGACCCGACATGCCGAAGAGATTGCTACCAGAAAAACTGTCTTCAAGATAAGCAGATGCAAGGAAAGAGCATGCAGTGGCCAAAAGGTTGGACCTGCCAAGAATTCCAGGACCAAATTAAGGTCCCATAGAGGCACTGGAAGCCGTAAAAGGGGGAAAAGTTGCATAACTCCCTTCAAGAAACTCTCCAAACTCTAATAGAGACTAGAGAAGTAAACAATTTCCTGGCTTGAAGTAAGGTGGAAATCACAACAAGTAAATAACCCCATTTCAAAAATTGAGCCCTTTCAATGGCCAAACCGTAAGACAAAATCAACCCAGATCCTCATGTAGAATGGGCCCCTACTACAACAGATTCATTTGAGATCAAAGCCTGAGGGGACTGCCCACCAGCAGTCTCTGGAGATCGTCATACTACGGCTTCCGAGCCCAATCTAGAACCACTAAAAGGATGGCGTTGGACTTATATCAGTAAGTATAGTTGACTCAGAAGACCATCCTTGAAGAAATGTTTGTAATCGCTGGAAGAATTCCACCCAGGAAAAGGAGGATGGGTCCATAGGTCTGAATATGACATCCTGAGAGTGAGTTTCCACTGAGAAGTCGGTTCGTGGATCAACCGAAGGGAGGGACATATCGCCCTTGGTCTCACTCCCCTCTGACTGAGGAGATGGACTATCATTGGCAAAATCAGAAAGAGGTACATTCCCATCAGCATCCAGGTAGCGCTGGCACAGGCTCCGGCAGTTTCGCCCTGATATGGCATGCAGCACAAATAGATCACCTAGACTTCTTCGCCAGAGACACCATGATCGTAAGGCGCTCAGTCAGGTATAGGCACCCGGCAAGCTACATGCACAAAAAAAGGAGGGGAGAGACACATGAGGTGGAGCGTGGCAGCCGTCCAGGCATGACTGGACTCTCAACCTGATAATGCTGAGTTGAGGAGGTGGGTATGTGAGGGCGTGTACTGACAATTCCCTCATTCTACCTTAAGGGGCCCAGTTCAGGCTGCTAATTTAGTCCTCCTTAAGGCAAAATGCCACAGGGGAATATGGGTGAAGGGAAGTTCAGCCATTTATTAATTACTTATATCCAATGGTATAGAAAACAATCCTAACTTTATAATTCAGTAATCCTGCCAGACCTGAATTATTTGGTTTACTCCCTCATATCCTATTTCCAAATCATTTCATTTATCAACTTTGGTCCTCTCCAAAATTCAATAAAACTGAGGGGTGGGTAAGAGAATCTGGAAGACCCCAGCAGCAAACCTCTGGGGGGGGGGGGGGGGGCAATGTCCTCTGTACCTGGTTTCCAGGAAGCAGTTCCATCCACAAACTTTGCAAATGTTGCTCAGGTTCTGTGCTATGATCAGAAAGCTGCAGGAAGGACATTCGGCTTCACAGTTGGAAGCATACAAAGTTGTTGGTGGGATGGGACAATGGTTGGATTCTACACTGTATTTTCTACAAGAGTGTCTGGATTTCACACTGAGATGTTGAGCCCAGTCCATATCTGCGATCTGACTTGGAATAGCATAACAGTGTAAGGGATAGGGATTTATCCATCAGTCATCCATGTGCAGTGCCACTGTGAGAACCAAGGCTCACACTACATAAGAACATAAGAAAATGCCATACTGGGTCAGACCAAGGGTCCATCAAGCCCAGCATCCTGTTTCCAACAGTGGCCAATCCAGGCCATAAGAACCTGGCAAGTACCCAAAAACTAAGTCTATTCCATGTAACTATTGCTAATGGCAGTGGTTATTCTCTAAGGGGCGGATTTTAAAAGGCGCGCAAATAGCCTACTTTTGTTTGCGCTCCAGGCGCAAACAAAAATACGCTGGATTTTAGTAGATATGCGCGGAGCCGCACGTATCTGCTAAAAACCTGGATCGGCGCACACAAGGCTATCGATTTTGTATAGCCGGCGCGCGCCGAGCCGCGCAGCCTACCCCCGTTCCCTCCAAGGCCGCTCCGAAATCGGAGCGGCCTCGGAGGGAACTTTCCTTTGCCCTCCCCTCACCTTCCCCTCCCTTCCCCTACCTAACCCACCCACCCGGCCCTGTCTAAAACCCCCCCTTACCTTTGTCGGGGGATTTACGCCTCCCAGAGGGAGGCGTAAATCCCCGCGCGCGAGCGGGCCTCCTGCGCGCCGGGCCGCGACCTGGGGGCGGGTACGGGGGGCGCGGCCATGCCCCCGGACCGCCCCGGGCCGTAGCCACGCCCCCGTACCCGCCCCCAAAGCGCTGCCGACACGCCCCCGAAATGCCGCGACGACCGGGCCCGCCCCCGACACGCCCCCGACACGCCCCCCTCGGAGAACCCCGGGACTTACGCGAGTCCCGGGGCTCTGTGCGCGCCGGGAGGCCTATGTAAAATAGGCTTCCCGGCGCGCAGGGCCCTGCTCGCGTAAATCCGCCCGGTTTTGGGCGGATTTACGCGAGCAGGGCTCTGAAAATCCGCCCCTAAGTGAACTTAATAGCAGGTAATGGACTTCTCCTCCAAGAACTTATCCAATCCTTTTTTAAACACAGCTATACTAACTGCACGAACCACATTCTCTGGCAACAAATTCCAGAGTTTAATTGTGCGTTGAGTAAAAAAGAACTTTCTCCGATTAGTTTTAAATGTGCCCCATGCTAACTTCATAGAGTCTCCCCTAGTCTTTCTACTATCCGAAAGAGTAAATAACCGATTCACATCTACCCGTTCTAGACCTCTCATGATTTTAAACACCTCTATCATATCCCCCCTCAGTCGTCTTTTCTCCAAGCTGAAAAGTCCTAACCTCTTTAGTCTTTCCTCATAGGGGAGTTGTTCCATTCCCCTTATCATTTTGGTAGCCCTTCTCTGTACCTTCTCCATCGCAATTATATCTTTTTTGAGATGCGGCGACCAGAATTGTACACAGTATTCAAGGTGCAGTCTCACCATGGAGCGATACAGAGGCATTATGACATTTTCCGTTTTATTCATCATTCCTTTTCTAATAATTCCCAACATTCTGTTTGCTTTTTTGACTGCCGCAGCACACTGAACCGACGATTTCAATGTGTTATCCACTATGACAGCAGTGGCTCTTAACCTCAGAGACGGATTTAGGGTTTTGCCATTCCTAGGTACTGTTGCTGCTGTCGTGCCCCCTGTTCCCACCCCCCTCTGATAAGGTCTAAGACACAGCCTCACAGTTTGCTGCAACAGCTCAGGGCTAGATTCTGTGGCAAAAATTACAAAATTTCTAAAACACATTGGCAAACATTTCCATCTTTTATATTATATTATAAAAATTAAGTAATTTTGCATGTTTGCTTGTGTATATAATTTGCTTTTTTATTAGGTGAGGAAAAGGGATCTTAAGTATCAGTAGACTGAGGGATGAGATCTTACAGGATGGGAAGAAAAGAAGAAGGGGGTAAGAGGACCAGAGAAGGGGAAAAGAAAGAAAAAGGACTAGGAATGGGGTGAGGGGAAGGTGAAAAGACTGGAGAGAAGGAGAATTATGAGGATGGGGGAGGAGAGGTAAAATGGACTGGGGACTGGGAGGATAGGATATGGGAAAGATCGAGGAAAGGTGGAAAATCAGGAATCTGGGATGGAAAAAAAGGAGGGAGAAGAAGGGAGGTTCTAAGATTGAGATATGTTGGAGGGTAGGTTCCAGGATCTGGAGAGAAGGGAGAGGAAGGAAGGGAGGTTCCAGGATCTGGGGAATAGAATTCAAAATCAATGGAGAGAGATCCTGAATTGCTGTAGGGAAGAAGAGGAGTCAGGTGTGTTCTCTGGTCCTACTCCCTCTTCCATTCCCTCTCCAATCTCTCAGTCTGGTGCACAAACACACACCAATCTCTTCTTTCTCACTCACAAACACTGCCCCTTCCCCACTAGCTGATCCCAGGGACAGTTCTATAATGAGGCAGCTGCTTCAAGTGGCAGAATTTTGAGGCGGCAAAAATGCCCCTCTCAAAACACTCCTGTGGCGTCTGCCTCACACTGCTGCCCCTGTCCTTGCCGCGGCTGCTGACTGCCTCACACTCATGCTGCCAGGGGCGGATTGGCTTGTCGGGGCTTTGGGTATGCTTTGGTGCGCCAGTCACCCCAATCACATGATAAGTGTTGGTCACCATGGCCACGTGCCTACAGAGTCACAGCAACCAACAGCAGCCCTGTGACATTCCGCTTAGTGCTTCCTTTGTATTTTCACTGTAGCAGCAGTCATGGTTCCATCAGTCTGTTCGCTGCACTTGTCCCAACCCCATCATCACCGTGGCAGTGGGAAACACTAAGAACATAAGAACATAAGAAAATGCCATACTGGGTCAGACCAAGGGTCCATCAAGCCCAGCATCCTGTTTCCAACAGTGGCCAATCCAGGCCATAAGAACCTGGCAAGTACCCAAAAACTAAGTCTATTCCATGTAACCATTGCTAATGGCAGTGGCTATTCTCTAAGTGAACTTAATAGCAGGTAATGGACTTCTCCTCCAAGAACTTATCCAATCCTTTTTTAAACACAGCTATACTAACTGCACGAACCACATTCTCTGGCAACAAATTCCAGAGTTTAATTGTGCGTTGAGTAAAAAAGAACTTTCTCCGATTAGTTTTAAATGTGCCCCATGCTAACTTCATGGAGTGTCCCCTAGTCCTTCTACTATCCGAAAGAGTAAATAACCGATTCACATCTACCCGTTCTAGACCTCTCATGATTTTAAACACCTCTATCATATCCCCCCTCAGTCGTCTCTTCTCCAAGCTGAAAAGTCCTAAACTCTTTAGTCTTTCCTCATAGGGGAGTTGTTCCATTCCCCTTATCATTTTGGTAGCCCTTCTCTGTACCTTCTCCATCGCAATTATATCTTTTTTGAGATGCGGCGACCAGAATTGTACACAGTATTCAAGGTGCGGTCTCACCATGGAGCGATACAGAGGCATTATGACATTTTCCGTTTTATTCATCATTCCTTTTCTAATAATTCCCAACATTCTGTTTGCTTTTTTGACTGCCGCAGCACACTGAACCGACAATTTCAATGTGTTATCCACTATGACACCTAGATCTCTTTCTTGGGTTGTAGCACCTAATATGGAACCCAACATTGTGTAATTATAGCATGGGTTATTTTTCCCTATATGCATCACCTTGCACTTATCCACATTAAATTCCATCTGCCATTTGGATGCCCAATTTTCCAGTCTCACAAGGTCTTCCTGCAATTTATCACAATCTGCTTGTGATTTAACTACTCTGCACAATTTTGTGTCATCTGCAAATTTGATTATCTCACTCGTCGTATTTCTTTCCAGATCATTTATAAATATATTGAACAGTAAGGGTCCCAATACAGATCCCTGAGGCACTCCCCTGTCCACTCCCTTCCACTGAGAAAATTGCCCATTTAATCCTACTCTCTGTTTCCTGTCTTTTAGCCAGTTTGCAATCCACGAAAGGACATCGCCACCTATCCCATGACTTTTTACTTTTCCTAGAAGCCTCTCATGAGGAACTTTGTCAAACACCTTCTGAAAATCCAAGTATACTATATCTACCGGTTCACCTTTATCCATATGTTTATTAACTCCTTCAAAAAAGTGAAGCAGATTTGTGAGGCAAGACTTGCCCTGGGTAAAGCCATGCTGACTTTGTTCCATTAAACCATGTCTTTCTATATGTTCTGTGATTTTGATGTTTAGAACACTTTCCACTATTTTTCCTGGCACTGAAGTCAGGCTAACCGGTCTGTAGTTTCCCGGATCGCCCCTGGAGCCCTTTTTAAATATTGGGGTTACATTTGCTATCCTCCAGTCTTCAGGTACAATGGATGATTTTAATGATAAGTTACAAATTTTTACTAATAGGTCTGAAATTTCATTTTTTAGTTCCTTCAGAACTCTGGGGTGTATACCATCCGGTCCAGGTGATTTACTACTCTTCAGTTTGTCAATCAGGCCTACCACATCTTCTAGGTTCACTGTGATTTGATTCAGTCCATCTGAATCATTACCCATGAAAACCTTCTCCATTACGGGTACCTCCCCAACATCCTCTTCAGTAAACACCGAAGCAAAGAAATCATTTAATCTTTCCGCGATGGCCTTATCTTCTCTAAGTGCCCCTTTAACCCCTCGATCATCTAACGGTCCAACTGACTCCCTCACAGGCTTTCTGCTTCGGATATATTTAAAAAAGTTTTTACTGTGAGTTTTTGCCTCTACAGCCAACTTCTTTTCAAATTCTCTCTTAGCCTGTCTTATCAATGTCTTACATTTAACTTGCCAATGTTTATGCTTTATCCTATTTTCTTCTGTTGGATCCTTCTTCCAATTTTTGAATGAAGATCTTTTGGCTAAAATAGCTTCTTTCACCTCCCCTTTTAACCATGCCGGTAATCGTTTTGCCTTCTTTCCACCTTTCTTAATGTGTGGAATACATCTGGACTGTGCTTCTAGAATGGTATTTTTTAACAATGACCACGCCTCTTGGACATTTTTTACTTTTGTAGCTGCTCCTTTCAGTTTTTTTCTAACAATTTTTCTCATTTTATCAAAGTTTCCCTTTTGAAAGTTTAGCACGAGAGCCTTGGATTTGCACACTGTTCCTTTTCCAGTCATTAAATCAAATTTGATCATATTATGATCACTATTGCCAAGTGGCCCCACCACCGTTACCTCTCTCACCAAGTCCTGTGCTCCACTGAGAATTAGATCTAAAATTGCTCCCTCTCTCGTCGGTTCCTGAACCAATTGCTCCATAAA
Organism: Rhinatrema bivittatum; assembly: GCF_901001135.1. Lineage (NCBI taxonomy): Eukaryota > Metazoa > Chordata > Amphibia > Gymnophiona > Rhinatrematidae > Rhinatrema > Rhinatrema bivittatum. Next base: position 125,634,404 of record NC_042622.1, on the reverse strand, counting down.
GCTATCATTTATTCATTCACACCTGCCCAGCTTCTGCTTTTTGCCGGCACAAGGCAGTCAGCACACTTCCTGCCACTGCCTCCCTGCCAGCTGAATACCTGTCTCTGTGGTAGGCGCCTTTCATCCTCATGCCCAGGGGTGGATTGGCCTTTCGGGGCTTCAGGCATGCCCCGGTGTGCCGGTCCAGCCAATCATGTGGTTAGTGTTGGTTGCAATGGCCTGATGCTTGCAGGGCTACTGTGACCAACACTGGATAGCAGGTGCGATTGTACCATGGTAGGAGTTATTTTATTTTATTTTATTTATTTATTTATCGAGTTTTATATACCGTCATTCGGTTTCGCCATCACAACAGTTTACAAAGTTTTGATGTTTAACAGAGTGCAAGGATTTGAAGTTTCCTATGGTGCAAAGGCGACGACTCCCTACTCCCTGTTGCTGTCTCTGACCACCCCCCACCTTCACTGTGGAGGCAGGAAACAGTGCAGTGCCTCCCCTAATGCCGCAGCAAATATATATATATATATAAACTACTTCAGGGCTTAACAGTCCTCGGGCCTTCCCACACCAAATGGCCAACCCTCCCTCAATATCTCACTCAGACTCTCCTCTCACTCAGACTCTCCTCTCCTAGGCTCTGCCTGGATTTTCCTTGACCACTACTGTAAGTAAAAATGTTTGTTTTACTTACTCACAGAGGGGGAGAATAGTGAACATAACTGAGCATGACTGAATATATGAGGCAGTGAGGGTGTGTATGTCAGCATGTGCGAGTGTTAGAGTGCAATGTGTCAGTGAACATATGTGTGAGGGAAAGTGAATGAGTCAGCATGTGTGTCAGAGCAAGCAAGCACACCAGTGAGAGAGGGAGATTGTGTGTGCATGAGTGAGCATATAAGTGTATGTGACACCTGTACTAGACAACAATTAATCATGACCATCTCAAGGTGACAGGAATCAAAAGTTCCCAGGTATGGCAAACCAGGGATTTTTTTCTATCCTTATTAGTTTTAATTATTGGAAATTGTTTGCTGTGTCTGCTGTTTTTGAAATATTTTATTGGTGTTTGGGAAATTTTCAAAAATGTGTATATGAGTTAAATTACTGGATGTTCTAGTCATCAGTTGTTTTGAAATATATATTTTTAGTATAATTTTCTTATTAAGATTGATGTTTTATAGTTCTTGATTTTATTGTTTGATGTTTTATGAGAAATGATGGTATTTTCTGTTTTTTCAATTGCTGTATTACATAGAGTTTGACTTATTGTGATTTCCAATTTACTTTTTGTCTGTACATTTCTATTTCTATTTTATTCTATATTTGGTGTCAGCCCATCTGTGTTCTACATGTGTGATCGAAGGGACGTATCCTGCTGGCGTGTAGTTTCTGTGTAAGGATACAGCAGCTTGGATTGTTTACCTAATAGGAGGTGTATTGGTGTTTTAGAACGAGGTGTCATATTTGTAGTGTTGTCTTTTCAAAGGTAGGGTTGTTACTGCTTGAGTGCTGACATTCAGTGCGTTCTGGTATGGGAGGGTTATTTATTTATTTAAAATATTTCTAGGCCACTTATAGCAAACATATTATACTAAGCAGATTATAATATAAATATAAAATACATCAAAATAAGTGTATTATATTATCATTGTTATTTAGTTTACGAATGGCTTTCTGAGGGCCAAGCCCACATCAAATGTATTTTACAATAGGCCTAATAACAAATGTCTTTTTTGCAGAGTTTTCTGGTTGGCACCAGTGCAGTACATGTAAAAATAATATACATGTTGCTGTAATATTTTTACCTTGGAAGACTATGAATTAGGGATGTGCATTCGTTGTGAACGAATGTGCAATCCGCAACGTATAGTTCCCTATTCGTTGCATTCGTGGGTTCGTGAAACGTATGGCGAACCTCCACAAATGCAATGAATCCTGAACGAATAAACCCCCCCCCCCCCACCTTCCTGACCATCCCAAGACTTGCCTAAAGTCCCTGGTGGTCCAGCGGGGGTCCTGGATCGATCTCCTGCACTCACGTCTTCGGCTGCTGGTATTCAAAATGGCGCCGATAGCCTTTGACCTACTATGTCACAGGGGCTACCGGTGCCATTGGTCGGCCCCTGTCACATGGTAGGAGCACAAGATGGTGCCGGCCATCTTGTGCTCGCATCCATGCAGGGGCATCCATGCATGGTTCCTCTTCAGTATCGTAATATAGAATTTACGAAAAATAAAATAAACATAAGAGAAACCCAAATTCGTTGGGTGGTGGGCAGGTTTCCTGAGGACTAACATTCTGCTGTCCTAGGAGAACATCTGTTACAGGTAAGCAACTCTGCTTTCTCCAAGGACAAGCATGATGGTAGTCCTCACATTTGGGTGAATACCTAGCTACAGGCTGCTCCCATATGCATAAAGGACACTCAGCACATAACTAGATGCCAATGGGCACAACAAACTAGTGCTGGTGGCAACAGAGGGAGTCAGCCTGAACCCCAACAAGGGACATAAGGTCAGAAGAGTTGGGTTTAAGTACTGAAAAGGTTCAGCAGAACTGACTGACCAAAATGATTGTCGTATCGACCTTCTCTGTCCAAGCAAAAGTGTGAAGCAAAGGTGTGGGGGGAACTCCATGTCACAGCTCTGAAAATTTCATCCACGGGGACAAACACAAGTGGGCCATTAAAGCTGCCATGGCCCGAATGGAATGAGCCTTGACATGGCCTCCCAGCTGTAGACCTGCCTGCACGTAGCAGAAAGAGATGCAGTCTGCAAACCAATTGGACAAGTCTGCTTGGATACAGCAACTCCCAATCTATTTTTGTTGAAAGAAATGAAGAGTTGTGTAGATTGTCTGTGGCCTGCTGTTCACTCCAGATAAAAAGCTAGGGCCCTTTTGCAATCTAGGCTGTGCAGAGTTTGCTCACCCTAGTGTGAATGAGGCTTAGGAAAGAAGGTTGGTAAGATGATGGACTGATTAAGGTGGAAGTCAGTCACCACCTTCGGTAGAAGCTTAGGGTGTGTGCAAAGAACTACTCGATCGTGGAAGAACTTCATGTATGGTGGATACGACACCAGCATCTGAAGTTTGCTGACCCTTTGCGTTGAGGTGACCACTACCAAGAAATTGCCTTTTTAGGTCAGGTACTTCAGGTCACAAGAATGTAAAGATTCAAAGGAAGCCTTCATCAGGTGGGCCAAGACCACGTTGAGGTCCCAGGAAACTACACAGGGCCTGAGGGGAGGATTCAGCTGGAGTAAACCCCACATGAAATGACCCACAACAGGCTGTTCTGAGATGGATGATCTGTCCACCCCTTGGTGGTAGGCTCCAATTGCACTGAGATACTGAGATGCACTCCCACAGAGACAGTTTTCAAGCCAGCGTCCAAGAGGTACAGCAGGTAACAGCTTGGAGGTGGAACATGAGAACATGAGAACATGTGGTGTAACACTTGGTTGTTACACCACATCAAAAATCTCTCAACTTCAGGCCATAAGACTTCCTAGTGGAAGTCTTTCTGGATTCCAGTAGGACCCGGGACACTCCATCTGAGAGATTCAGGGGCTGCAAGGTCACACTTTCAACATCCAAGCCATGAGGGACAAGGTCTGGGGGTTGGGATGGTGCAGCCTCCCCTGATCTTGCATCAGGAGGTCCGGGGACATTCCCAGATGGATCGGTTCCTGCAGGGAAAAATCCTGCAGGAATGGGATCCAGAACTGCTGGCGCCAAAAAGGCGCAATAAGAATCATTGCTGGAACTTTAGGAGCATCTTGGACATCAGAGGAAGTGGAAGATAGACGTACAAGAAGCCCTTGCCCCAGTGGTGGGCAAAAGCATCCAATGCTTTTCTGCCATTCCCCCTGGCTAGGGAGCAGAACTGGCCTACTTTCTTGTTGTAAGGGGAAGCAAAGAGGTCCACGACTGGAGTTCCCCAAAGATGGAAGATCCGGTCCTCTACCTCCTGCTTCAGTGACCATTTGTGAGGTCGGAAGGAACAACTTAGGTCGCCCACCAGTGCATTCATCTCTCCCGGCAGGTACCTGGCTCGGAGAAGGATGTTCTGGGACAGAGCCCATGACCAGATCTGGACTGCCTCCTGGCAAAGCAGGAACAATCTCATCTCTTCCTGCTTCTTGAGGTACTACATGGTTACCTGATTGTCGGTCTGTACGAGCATGACTTTGCTGGCCAGTAGATCCCGAAATGCCCTTTGGGCATTTCGGGATCTACTGCCCGTAGCTCCAGGAAGTTGATCTGGTATCCCTCCTCCTGAGCTCAACAGTGACCCTGGGTGCGAAGATCTCCCATATGTGCCCCCCAACCCAGGTGGGGAGCATCCATGATGAGTACACCTTGAGTAGGAGAAGCCTGGAATGGGACCCCCACCTCTAGTTTGGGAAGAGACATCTACCACGACAGAGAGTCCTGAAGTGGTGGAGTGACTCAAATGCACACCCAAGGTCCTGAGTGGCCTGGTGCCACTGAGGCTGTAGGGTCCACTATGCCGTGCACATGTGAAAGCAAGCAAAGGGAGTGACATGGACAGTTGCAGCCATGTGTCCTAGCAAAGATAACATGCTGTGTGCAGAAATCTGGCAACTCTGCGAGATTACTCCTGCCAAAGATGCCAAGCTGATTACCTGATCCCTGAGCAAAAATGCCCAAACCTGAGTCATATCAAACCTGGCACCTATAAAGTTCAGGTGCGGGGACAGGAACAGCTGGACTTGGGGTAATTGATTCAAAACCCCAATGTCTCCATGATCCGAATGGTGGCTTGCAAGGACTGTAGTGCTTCCTGCCTGGAGACGCCCTTGATGAGCCAGTCGTCGAGATAGGGAAAAACCTGCACTCTCCGCCTCCTCAGATACGCAGCCACTGGTGCAAGGTAGTTTGTGAACACGCGGGGTGCCAAAGCCAGACCGAAGGGCAGCACCCTGTATTGAAAATGGTGTTCACCCACTGCAAACCAGAGGTTCCTCCGGTGGGCATGGGCAATCCCTATGTGAGCATAGGCATCTCGTAGATCGAGGGAGAAAAGCCAGTCTCCCTGGCACAGGAGAGGAATAAGGGCACCCAGCAAGACCATCTTGAAATTCTCCCTCATGATGAATTTGTTCAAGGCCCTTAAGTCCAAATTCAGGAGAAGGCCTCCTGTCCTCTTTAGCATGAAGAAATACCTGGAGTAGAAGCCACTTCCCTGTTGACTGGGATGAACAGATTCAACTGCCTTGGCTATTGTGAGGGTGGAGAGCTCCTTGAGTAGTATTTTCTGATCTGCTGTGCCCCCCCCCCCCCCCCAAGAGGAGCAAGGGGGAGAGTCCAGAGGAACCTCTTGGAAATTTAACCTGTACCCATCGGATGATGGAGAGGACCCACCGACCTGAGGTGACTGCCATCCAACGGTCAACAAAGGATGTGAGTCAACCTCCGACTGGAAGGTCTGTCACCAGCTGGATTGGTAATTGGCTTAGACAATCTCACAGCCAGTCAAAAGCCCATAACGGAAGTCTGCAGCGAGGCTGGCTGAGTTCTGGGGACATGCTGTTGCCTAGATGAGAACTCAGTCCGGCCTGTTGAGACCGTGCCCTACTTGCAGGAGGGTAGTACTTCCTCGGCCAGTAAAAAGAGTATTGGGGCCCCTGTGTTGAGGATGTTTTTGCCCAAGGACTGTGGGTCCGAGGTTCTGGCTGAGAAATGCTGCAGGGTCTTGTGATGACCTTTGATTTGTGCTACTGCTTCCTTGATTTTGTTGCCAAAGAGATTCTCACTAGTACAAGGCAGGTCAGCAATGCAGTCTTGCACTTTGGGTCGGATATCGGAGGCCCGAAGCTAAGCCATACGACGAGCACCAATGCCCGCCACAGCTACCCTTGCTGCTGTCTCAAAGTCATCATCTAAGACCTAACTTTATGCTTGTTGCATTCCAATCCCTGCTGCCCATCTTCAGCAAGTCTTCCTGGAATTGTGGAGGGAGGTGGTCTACCAATTCCTGAACGTGCTTCCAGAGGTTCCTGGAATATTGGTTCCTGGAATATTGATAGCAGGCCATGCGGGCCACCAACTTAGATCCCTGGAATACCTTGTAGCCCAGGGCATCTAGGGCCATGTGCTCACAGCCTGGTGGAGCTGAGGAATGGGTGCAAGATCTCTTCGCTTTCTTAAGGGCTGACTCCTCACAGACTGGTGGGGGAGATGGCGCCGCTCAAATTTGGTAGATGGTTGTATTAGGTACACTGTAGGATATCCAGCATCTTGGGCTTCAAGTCCTATTCAGTAAGGAGCTGGAAGGGGACCAACTCTGCCATTGCTCCTACAAAGCCTATGAATGTCAGGTCCTCTGGAGCGGAGTGGCATCTCCTCTCTGGAGGGGAGGGCTCAGAAAGTAGTTCCTCAGAGTCCTCAAAGGAAAAGACTGAAGGCTCATATTCCCATGGGTTGTAAAGGGCATTGGCCTTGTTCCCTGGTGACACCAGTGGGGGAGCATGAAGAACAGTCCTGGGCTGGGGCGCCGGGGGCACCGAGAGACAGCAGGCACTGAAGGACCATGGGCCCCAGGGGCACTATTGGCACTGACAGTGTTGAAGAACCTGGTAACTCAAGGCTCAGCAGCCAAAGAACTGGTCAGGAGGGACGTACCATCCTCTTCAAAGGAATCTGCGATGGGGATAGTCTCTGATCGCAGCCTCAACAGTGCCACGCACGGTAGCAAGGGCTCTCGAGGCATCAGCATGGGTTGTGTCGGCAGTGCACCGAGGAGCAGGTCCAAGTACTTCAGCAACGGCACCAGCATGGACGGTGCAGGCTCCGGTGATGGCAGAAGTCCCGAGGAGGCTGGCAGCTCGATGCCCTGCAGGGCTCATCCCAAATGCCAATGCACTCTGCACTCCAACGTCTCCTTAAATGCTGTTGATGACAGTACAGCTTGAGGAGGAGGAGGCATAACCTGGTTCCCTTCAGAGCCCCGAGAGGAACTGGTGCCTGGCACCAATATCAGTGGGGACTGCCTCAGACCCTTGGCCTCAACAGGTATTGATGCTTCGTCAGCACAGGGCCACTTTGGTGGCATCGTGGATGATGCCAATGCCTTACTGAGCTTGGAGCCATGGGAGGAAGGTGATCGATGACGGTGCTTCCTCGATTTCTCATAATGCACAGCCAGTCTTTCCCGGTGCCGAGGATGATGGCGACGATCCAAATCTAGACTGAAGAGATAGCAGGGGCCAATCCCCAGCACCTACTTCCTGCTGGGAAATCGGCAGAAGAGAGAACAAGATGGGGCCAGTACCTCCAGGGTCCTCTTTACCATGAGTCATCGATGCCCCTAACACCGATGTTGAGGGTTCAGACATCCTGACCCCAAAAATCTTGTCCATCTTCTCCAGGAGTGCTCGGTGACCCTTGCATGTCATTTGAGCACAAAATAGCAGCCACGTACATAATGTGAGGTCCTCAGACACAGAATGCAGACCTCATGAGGGTCTGTGATGGACATGGTCAGGGGCACTGGGGGCAGTGGCGGAAACCAGAGGACACCATGGAAAAAAAGCAACCATCGAGCAGTTGATGGCTGGTGGCCACCAGGAGATGTCACCATCAGTAATCGACCGCAAAGAACGTTGCACTTATATTGACGCTTCTATCTAGGGCCGGGAAAGGATCGAGGGACCCATGTGGGAAAAAGAATGAGAGATGGACTCAAAAAAACAGTTTTCCAAAGAAAAAAGCGCGAGCTCCACGTCCGCGAGGCGATAGCTCTGTGGAAAAGAAGAGACTGAAGAGGGACCCCGCATGGACGCATGGATAGTGGCATGCTGGGCATGCTCAGTGTGCCTAATCAAAATTCTAGAAATTTTAAGAGACGTTTTCCATGCTGGGCTCCATCTGATGAACGACCTCCTGCAGTCGATCTCCTGCCGGCGCCATTTTCCGTACGGAAAACGATTCGCGGCAGGAGATCGTTTTCCGGACCCCCACTGGACCCCCAGGGTCTTTTGGCCAGCTTGGGGGGGCCTCCTGACCCCCACAAGACTTGCCAAAAGTCCAGCGGGGGTCCGGAACGACCTCCTGCAGTCGAATCGTGTTCGTCTATGGCCGCCGCCATTTTGCGCCGCCATTTTGAAAAATGGCGCCGGCTGAAGACAACACAATTCAATTGCAGGAGGCCGTTCCGGACCGCTGCCGTTCCGGACCGCCGCTGGACCCCCAGGTAATTTAAGGCATTTGGGGGGGGTTCGGGAGGGTGGGGGATTTAATTTAAAGGGTCGGGGGTGGGTTTTAGGGGGTTTTAGTGTGCCGGCTCACGATTTTCACGATACTTCAAACACCCAAATGGCAACAATACGATTCCCTCCCCCTCCCAGCCGAAATCGATCGTTAAGACGATCGAGGACACGATTCACATCTCTAGTAAATGGTACCTACTCTGAAGAAAGAACGGTGTTAAGTGGAGTGCCACAAGATCGGTGTTAAGTGGAGTGCCACAAGATCGGTTTTGGGCTTGATTCTGTTCAATATCTTTGTGAGCGACCTGGAAGAAGAGATAGAAGGTAAAGTTTGTCCATTTGCGGATGATACTAAAATCTGCAACAATATTGGTGCCTGTATTTCAAAAAGGATAAAGTCAGGAAAGAGGCGATCCAAAGAAGAGTGACCAAAATGGTGAGGGGTCAGCATTGAAAGACTTATGAGGAGAGGCTGAAGGATCTAAATATGTACACACTGGAAGAAAGGAGGTGCAGGGAAGATATGATATAGACTTTCAGATATCTGAAAGGTTTTAATGATGCAAATCATCAAACCTTTTCCATTGGACAGAATTCAATAGAACTAGGGGTCTCGAAATGAAACTCCAGGGAGGACGACTCAAAACCAATGTCAGGAAATATTTCTTCACACAGAGGGTGGGGAGAGCTTGGAATGCCCTTCTGGAAGAGGTGATGAAGACGAAAACAGTCAAGGAATTCAAAGTGGCATGGGATAAACATTGTGAATCTCTAAAGGCTAGATGTTGGAATTAAAGAAAAGAGTGCATGGGAGTAACTGTGTAAGAACCTAAGGCTAACACCTAATATGGATTAATTATGACTATGAAGGCAGTAGTTCGACATAGGCATTTTATTTATTGTAAATGTATCTCATTTATGTTTACTATTTCTGTTTTTATGAATTTTTTTTGTAAACCGCTTATGGATTTTGAATTGTGGTATACATGTTTTCAAATAAATAACTGGGGGTAACTTGCTGGTGTGGCAATTGCTACCCTTAACAATTAAGCCTTGATACTGTTGATGCAACTCCATCATTGCTCTCTGCTTCAACAGCAGTGAGAAAAGGGGAATTGGATTCAGATAGCAACCAACAAGGGCCCTAAAATTTATAGTTTGGGAAACAAATAAATATGGGGGTAACTAGCTAATGCAGCCTTTACTACCCGTAATCATTAAGCCTGATACTTTTGATACAACTCCAACATTGCTCACTGCTTTCATGGTAACGATTAAGGGAAATTGGTTTCAAACAGCATCAGAGGGCCCTGATTTTTATAGCCTGGTAAACTGATAAGCATGGGGGTAACCTGCACAGTGCAGCAGATACTGGTATAAACTTGCTGGGCAGACTGGGCAAATCATTTGGTACTTTTCTGCCATCATTTCACTGTTTCTTTGTTTTTAAGATAGAAGCTGAATATCTTCTACTATTTCCTATGTGGAAGGGGACTTCACTATTGCTTTGTTATCAGAAATTGTATTACAACCATATTAGGGGTTTGCAGGGGTAATACATTTATTTTATTTTTTGGTTCATTTTCAAGTGGTTTTTCCTGCACAAATTTCATTTTGCTTAATGTTTAATGTGTTTCTTTCATTTAAATAAAACATTTTAAAAAAAGGAAAACAGGGCCTCCCAAGTCCTCCCATCCTCATCACCCATACCTCCCATCCGGATAAATGCCGGGGCCAAGATCCCAGTGGGAATCTGCTGACAAGGCCTAAACCCAGGCCAAAGCCTTAGCCCTGTGTAGGCTTAGGACACAGAAGGTCACCACAATCTCGGCCTAGGCTCTACTCAAGGCCTAGGCTTGGAGGCCTGGTCCAACGCCTCAGCCTAGATCCCATGGTGGAGCCTAGGCTAGATAAGTGGATCCTTGGCCTTGGCTCAGTCCCGACTCCTGAGCCTCAGCCTAGGCTAGAGTCAAACCCTTGGCACAACATCAGGGCTTTGCCCAGGGTCAGGGCCAGGCCTGAAGATCAGAGCCCAATAGAAGACATCTTCTTTGTTCTTTAAATGACGCCATCTGCTGGGGGTGGGCTGGAGTAAATTAACTCTGGCACATCCTCATCAGTAAAGGGTGCCATTTTACTGTATGGCATGGGCCTTGGCTCAGCATTCAGGACCTGGAGTCTGGGCAGGGCCACGGCATTAGCCTGGGCCCAGGATCTGACCTATGACGAGGCCCAGGTACTGGGACCTTGGCTTTGGATCAGATACAGGTGTCAGGCTGGGGACTGGGCTCTGGTTTAGGCCAAGGCCCAGGCATCAGGACGTGTGTCTCCAGACCGGGTCCTGGCATCGAGCCTGGGCTTGGGCATGGTGTTGTATTCCCAATTGATCAGTTAAGTGGGGATCAGGAAATTTCCCGACCCAGGCAAAATCTTTCGGGGGGAGTCTTGGCCTTTGCTTGGGTCTTGGCTGAGGTCCCGGCATTGTGCTCAGGTTTAAGCCACAGCACTTGTTTTGGTTCTTGGCCTATTCTTTAGGTGAGACCCCAGATTCTGAGGCCCCAGATTCAAGTCTAAGCATAGGCCCAAAGGAATATGCCTTTTAACCAAATACACAAATAGAATTAGTTTAATTCAGGGGCCCCTCAATTCATTGGCCCTCATTTGTTACCCTAGAATGTGAATGTGAACACACAGCACATGATTGTTGACCAAGAACATGAATGCTGATATTGTAAACTGTTGTGATCTTCATTTGGAACGATGGTATATAAAATGCCCAAATAAATAAATAATTAAAATTTCAAATTTGGTTAAAATGAATGCACATCTCTAAGACATAGCCCCTACTCCCATCAATTAGGTTGTCTGAATCAGGTTCTGTTTCCCTTTCTGCCAATTAAATCATGAAGAACTGCAATTTTAGCAGCAACATTCATGGATCTGTATATACAAATGGATATTATTAGGTGTGGCAGGACAAACCCAACCACAGAGCAGAAGAAAAGAAAACACAAGGCAACTCCAACACATTCAGTCATGCTGGGGAATGGAAACTTAAAATCAGGAGGGGGGTACAATGAGAGCAAAAGAGGAAGGTGCTATGATTACAATCAAGGTGGTTTTGACCTATTGAAAAAATAATACTTGGCTCAATATTCACTTTTGGTGGTCTTCGGACTGTTTATATTATAAATATGAAAAACTTGTGGCAGTTAAATACAATGTTACTACCCAATAATCATCAATGAAATGTTTACTGGGGTGCTTGCAAGCCACAAAAGAGATGGCTGCCTAGTAGTTTATGTCTGCATGATTTCTCTTAGAAATTGAGTATAGTATTCAAACTCTGCTCCTCCTCACATATAAACTTGTTTCATCTGCTCTGGAGAATGTTAGGACCGAAATCAAATAAGACTGAAGTAGCTGTTGCTCTTCAAACACGACTTTCCAATGCCAGAGAAGCACCCACCTGGCAAGGTCACCACCCAAACAGCCTGCATAATGGGAGAACTACAACAATTGTAAGAAATGCTGCGGATGAATATGGAGACCACTTGCACTATCAAGCTTAAACGTACTGATCTTTCTAACAGCATGGCTACTTTCCAATCTCAGGTTATTGCCCTGGATTGTTGTGTGGATTTATGTGACATTGCAATCACTCAATTGCAGGTTGCATCATTAAACATGGCCACATTGCAAAGAAATGTGGAATTTTTAAACTCTTGCACTATCCCCAAGCATTACCAATACTTGCCACTGCTAGAAAAAATGCTCCGGTCCATCATGAAGATATGAAGTTTGTATTTATTCACTGCTTAGCACCGGAAGCTGTTTCTGAATCTTCACCTTCAAATTAAGGGCATTGGTGCAAAATTTGGGATCATGTAACCAGCCCAAATGTTTGTTTGTTTATTATTACTGGACAATGATACACTTCTAACTATTGTTTTTCCCCATAGCTGCTTCATCCTATATGGTTTTTATATACTGACCACCTTTTCAATTGTTTCTTTTTAATTTAAATACTGATTCTTCAATGTCTAATTCTACCTATCTTTGGGTCCTATCGTTAAATATGAATGGTCTTAATCTTGGTGTTCAATTAGATCAAGAACTGACCTTCAAAAATCACATAGCCACCAAAACGAAAGAAGGATATTATAAACTGCTGATATTGAGAAGATTAAAACCCCTACTAAAGTCAAAAGACTTTAGAACAGTACTTCAGGCCTTAATTTTTTCATCAATCGATTACTGCAATGCTTTGCTGCTTGGCTTACCATACTCAACAATCCGACCTTTGCAAATAATGCAGAACGCAGCTGCACGAATGCTGACAGGTGCAGACAGAAAATAACACTTCACTCCTATACTCAAGGAGCTTCATTGGCTCCCAATTGAACAGCGGGCACAATTTAAGACGTTATGCATCCTACATAAAGTAGTACACAGGGAAAATGTGGAATGGCTGAATGCCGTAATACAACTACATACACCTCAAAGAAACTTACGATCAGCCAATAAAGGTCTTTTATCCATTCCCTCAATGGTATCAGCAAAACTAACGGCAGTAAGAGAACAAGCTTTATCTCTGGCCGGCCCAAAAATCTGGAACAGTTTACCAATGGAGATGCGATTGGAAACAAATATAGCAACTTTTAGAAAAATGGTTAAAACCTGGCTATTTCACCAGGCATCCAATGAAGGTGACAGTACTTGAATATTACGAATCCATCTCAGAAAAGATGATGAGTAAGAATGTCTGCTGAATGTTATGTATTTCGTGTTTGTATGTTTAGGACTTTTATTACAAAAATGTATAAGAAGGTAAATTTTTAGTGATATTGTTTTATTGTCTGTGATAATATTTGTATATGTTTTAATTTTGTTATATGTATGATGTAAACCGATATGACGGCCATGCTAAATACCGGTATAGAAATTTTAATAAATAAATAATATTTAGAATTATCTCAAATTATTTCTTTCAGATATAATGTTCCTGTAGAAGACACTTTTGGCACATATAGAAATGATTAAACTTAAAATGGTTTGGGTTGAGGAGTTGCTTTTTGCTCCAGAGCATGCAAAGAAAAGAGATGTGATTTTATTTAATATGCATCTAGATCTCCAAATTCTGGAACATGCTAAGGATTCTGATGATAGATGGGTATCTACACTAATTTCAACTAATGATAAAAAAAATTGTTTTTTACTTAGAGCTAGATATTCAAAAGACATTTAGATGAATAATTAAAGTTAAGTTAAACTTAATCTTTTTGTTTAAAATTGATCATCCTATTACAGCTGAAGAGAACTCCTTTTTGGACTCTGCTATAACTCTTGAGGAAATTAAAAAGGCTATATCCTTTCTGGATGATTTTTAGTTGAGTCTTACAAGACCTTTTCTGACAAACTGGCACCTAAATTGTTAATTGTTTTAGGGACATTGAAACTATTGGTATTTCTTCACCTCATTTGAATGATACTAAGATTGTGGTCTTCCTCAAACCAGACTGGGATCCATTATTGGTATCTAATTATAGGCCTATTTCTTTATTAAAAGTGGATTATAAAATATTTGCTTAATTACTTACTTCTAGATTAGAGTGTATTATTAGAAGTTTAATACACTCCAATCAATCTGGCTTCAAGATAATGTTTTATTATGGATAATACCTGACTTTTTTACATGTAATTGCAGTTGCCCATGATCTGCCAGTACGTGTGGTAACAGTCTCTTTGGATGAGGAAAAAACCTTTGATCATGTTGAATGGGATTATTTATTTTATGTCTTGCATCGGTTTGGTTTTGGGGAATCTTTTATTAATAATATATATCTTTTACAGCATATGACCAGCCTTGTTCTTATATTATGATCAATGATAAGTTCTCAGATTGGATTACATTGCAGAGGGTTGCCAGACAAGGCTTCCCTTTATCTCCTTTCTTCTTTAATTTATCTTTAGAGCTACTGTTATTGCTACTTCATCAAGATCCTAGTGTCACAGGCATTCCCAGTAATGGTTGTGAATGTAAACTATCAGCTTATTTATTTATTTTATTTATTTATTATTTTTATATACCAACATTCGATCTCAATTGAGATATCACACCGGTTTACATTCAGGTACTGTCGGTATTTCCCTATCCCCAGAGGGCTTACAATCTAAGTTTTGTACCTGAAGCTTATGCAGGTGATGTCCTTCTATATGTGCATTATCCTGAAGCTGCGAGTCCTATGATCATTGACATTGTTGCTTCCTTTCTCAGGTGCTGGATGATGACATCATACGCCAAACCCTATCAAGGGCTCATAGAGTTAAAAGTGTGATGAAGTTCCCTGATTTTTACTGTTATGACCATGCTTTTATTTTACAGCAAGGTTTGGCCTGGATTTACAATAAGATTCATTGGGCATATAAATCATCATGGTTGATGCTGTAACAAGCACAAGTCTTTCTTCCCACTCTAGCTTCTACCTGATATACCATTTCCCCTTCACTTGAACCATTTAACTATCTATAAGTCTATGCATTGGGCTTATGGTGAATTTGAAAAACTTCTTAAGAATGTACACACACTGTATGAAACATTCAGCTTTACATCTTTGTGGTTTAACTCAAGTTTTAAGATTGACAAGAAATGTTTGAACTGGGCCACCTGGCAATGATTTGGTATTTGGACAGTGGATCTGTTACGTTTGGTGATCTGCAGGCTGCTCCCACCTCTCCGGCTGGGCCTTTCCTTCTGGCTCCTGATGAAGCAAAATGCTGTTGATGCTCTGCGCAGTGGACCAACAAGCTCTGACGTGAAAAGATGTCGCTGTCTCCTCACGCAGCAGGATGCCACCAGCCCCATCTTGACACACTCCTCCTTAGGCAGTGCGCACCAGACCTCTTTCCTTTTAAAGGGCCCGTTGAGGGAAGAGCCCAGCGGTGCTGGATGATGACATCATTCAAACCCTATAAAGGGCTCACTCTCTCCTTCCCTCACTGCCTCAGCA
The DNA here is from genome assembly GCF_901001135.1 of Rhinatrema bivittatum. NCBI lineage: Eukaryota > Metazoa > Chordata > Amphibia > Gymnophiona > Rhinatrematidae > Rhinatrema > Rhinatrema bivittatum. The sequence goes on along the minus strand of NC_042622.1, from coordinate 125,619,159 downwards.
ATTGGTCAGCTACTTCTCATAGAATATGTTGCTTCAGCATTCCTCTCTTGGTTCTAGCCTTGTCTTCAGTCTTTGTTCCAGCCTTGTCTTCAGTCTTCATCCAGCCTGTCTCCAGTCCTTGTCCAGCTGTCTTCAGTTTGTCTTCTGTCTTTGTCCCTGTTTGCTCCATCTATGTTGCCTGCCTGTTCTTGTCCTCGCCTGCCTGCCCTGCCTATCCGTCCCTCTTCTCCTCCCTTGAACAGACACCTGGTCTTAACTTCAGCCTGGACCTCAGATATGACTGACCGCTGCCTGCCTCTGACCATTGCTTGGACCTTGGATATGACTGCTCCATCTACATTGCCTGCCTGTTCTTGTCCTTGTTTGCCTGCCTGCCGGCCTATGTGTCCTTCTTCTCCACCCTTGGCTGGAAATACGGTTTTGACTTCAGCCTGGACCTCAAATACGACTGACTGCTGCCCTACTCTAACCATTGCCTGGACCTCAGATACAACTGACTGCTGCCTGCCTCTGACTATTGCCTGGACCTCAGATACAACTGACTGCTGCCTGCTTCTGACCATTGCCTGGTTCCCAGATACATGTAACTGCCACCTTCCTATGACCCAGCTTACTACAGACCTCTCCTGCCATCTATGTCCTGACAGCCCCGACACCCAAAGGCTCAACATGAGGGGAACGTGGGCTGGTATAGGTGAAGGTCCTGATCGGTCTGAGTGTCTGCTTCGCCGGGTCCACCTGCCCATGGTAGGAATCTGCAAGGCTCCTCCCTGCAGGTAGAGCCAATCCTACCTTGGCCCAAGGGTCCACAGTTACAACAGGATCAGGTCGTGATGGATGGAGGTTTATCTCCTTCTCTGTGTTTGTCTCTAAGTTTTGTTTGCAGCTCTCTCAACTATTTCGTTGGAAAACTGTGCAGGCTGCAGCATTGTATCAAGAATAGTACTTTGAATCTAGCTGTATATTCTTTTCTCGACATTTTTTTTAATTTTTATAATTAACATATCTCAGGCATGTTGCTTCCAACATATAGAAATATATTAATGATGTGAAGTTTCCTGGATGTGTTGGTTTGGAGAAGCTTTAGGAAGCTGATCTTTCTGATTTTGGTGGTTTCTTCTGGGAGAAATTTTAGCAGTCTACCACTGGAATTTCCCTTTCCTCTAGCATCACTCAATCTATGTTTTTACACAAAGTAAGTATATTATCTTCTCATTCTTCTTGATCTTGTTGTATGAATAATGCAACACATTCTCACATGTTATAGTATTGTTCTTCAACTCATGCTTTTTGGGGAGATGTTTGGGGAAAATTTCCACCACTCTGCATAATCGCCTACTGTCTTGTAGCATTGTTGTTTTGAAATCCTCAGCCCTGCAATAGCAATGGAATTGGAATGTGTCAGAGACAGCTATTAGATTTTCTACTCATTATTGCAAGTAAGCAGTTTTGACTAATTGGAAAAATAATACTTGGCTAAATCTTCACTTTTGGTAGTCTTCGGTCTGTTTATATTATAAACATGAAAAACTTGTATTAGTTAAATATAATAGAGTAACGAAATGGGTTGAAATGTGGGACCTGTTGATCACTACTTTAACCTTTTATTGGACAACTAAGGGGTCAATTTTTTTCTTTTTCCTTTTGTGAAGGGGCTGTGGCTGATCTATCATTTTTTTTTTTTTTTGGTTCTTTGTGCAATCACCGTCTTTGTTTTTGACGTCTGTTTTTCTGGTACAGTGTATGTTCATAATGTATCTATTTTGTTTGGCTTTAAAATCAATAAAATAAAGTGTGATACAATGAAATGTTACAGACAATCTTTATTACTTGACTATAACTTTCCAGTTACTGTATATCACACTTGCTCCCACTTCGCCTCCCCCTACTGAGACTTCTTTTGCAATCCACATTCCTTTCCTTTCCTCTGGGAAGTTTAAATACTGCTCCCGGCCACATATTTTCACACTGCAGTGTCATAACACTACCCACCATAACTGCCTCCATGCTGACTTTTGCTGTAAAAGTCTTCCTGCATGCATGTTACCTTACACTGCATCCTATGACATTAGCAGCTCGAGCTTCTTCAGAGCAGGGTCTCTTCTGTGCAATTAAACAGCCAGTAGTGAATGTTTCCTCCCCCTGGTGCCCTGTTTGTATCAGTTGCTGACAAGACCCTAGTGACATGAGCTTCTCTACAGCAGTGCCTTGCCATTGCTATGATGCCACCATTATCTGCTCCCCAAGGGAAATACCCTGTGGTAACTGCCAGCACTGCTAAAATAGACCTGTGACTTCTGGTGAATAATATCTCCATTGCATAGAAACACAACCCCAGTCTCTTCTGGAACAGCATGATGGATCCAAAATTACACAGAACAGACGATTTGTCTTTAAGTGCTTGTCACTAATCAAAACTTTTTCCTTTCACTTTCCTACGCCCCCTTACCTCTTCACCAGCTTCTTTCCTTCATCTAGCTGCCAACTGCAGTATTCACACTTACAGGCTTCTGGCGATATTCAGAGAGGTGATAAATCTCTTTGTCTCTCAGAATCCCTGTGTAGGGCTCCACTGTCAGAAACTTCCTGAATAAGGAGGTTGAAGGATCATTAGACTGGCCACCTCAGAACCTGACAATAGTTAAAGAGTGAAGAATCAATTTTCCCCTGGCTTTTTCTTTCTCAAATAGCCTCATCCTGTTCCAATTCCTTGTGCTCTGGTTTTGCTTGCAGGAATGTTACAGGCTCACTCTAGACTTCCTTCTCATGTGCCATGTGAGTTACCAGAGTGCAGGCTTGGCTGCTGATCACTGGTGGCCCTAGCATTTTGTTATCATATCTTACGGTGGTCATGCATGTGTTTTTGCCAGAAAATCCGTGGTGCACAATAAATTGCCGTAGACCTAAAAATGCATGAGGCCAATATCAATAGGCCATTTAGTGGACAAATTATCTGGCTAACATTAGCCAGACAACTTGTCCCATATATTCAGCGCATAAACACCACTGAATATACCAGCTTAAAGTTATCCAGCTTCAAAAAATCTAAGCAACTATATTTAGATCTGCTTGGAAGAAGGTCTAAAGATATCCAGCTAATCTAGCCGGATATACCTGATATTTGGCCAGGGTTGCTGGATATGTCAACCCCTCCCTGGACGCTGCTGGATCACCCCTTTTTTATCTGGCTAAATTATAGTAGTTATCCAGCTATAATTTAGCTGGATAAGTGGCTGAATATGCCTATTTTGCCATTTAGATGGATAACTTCTGAGTTAAACAAAAAAAGGGGATAGATCTCAAGTCCTTAAAAAATCTTTATTATTATAAAAGCAAGTTGCTCAATAACAGCCCAACTCTGGCCGAGTTTCGCCACATAAAATAGGCTGCTTCAGGGGCTGTATGAGCACTATATCAAGTGAGCACTATCTTGCAGAACCTGTTGATTGGTAACCATCTACTGGTATCCCGGTCTAAATCTTTACTGTGTATGAGCTCCTGTCAGATACATCATTCAAGGAATATAAGACGACTTGGAAAGAGTATACGCCTTAGTTTAATGTAAACATTTTGACTAAAGTGTCTCAATAACATAAAACCGCTCATCTGATTAGTCGCAGTAAAATGGGCCGCTGCTATACTTAGCGTCGGCATGACAAGGCAACCCTTTTTTTGTTTACCTCATGGCTTTGATAGATCATCTTCCTTGTTGTTTTCTAGGTCCATCCCTTTTAAGGAAGATAACTTCTGAGTTATCCGTCTATATGGTTTTTGACTATGACTTCCTTATGCCTATATTGGACATATAGTACCAAACACACCCACCCAATACATGTGTACGGATTTTTCTGTGTAATTACAGTTAGATGCATTGGGGTATATATTCACTCACTGTCTGGAAGGCAAAGTTAATCAGATAAACTTATCCACCTAACTTTTGAGCTTTATTCAGTGGTTCAGCTGCACTACTGAATATAGCTATCTTAAAATTAGCAGGATAACTTTAATCTCAAACTTTAGGCAGCTTCTGGCAAGACCAGACTTAGCGGATAAGTTTTCTTGCTAACTCTGAATATCAGAATTAGCTAGATAACTTTTCCAGCTAACATAACTCCTCCCATAACTTCCCCGGAATATTCCTAAGTTATCCAGCTACATTTTAGCCGGATAATAAGATATCAGACTAAAATGTAGCCAGATAAGTGCCCAAATATTGTTCTAGCTGAATTACTAATTAGTTGTCCAGCTAAATATCTCTGAATATGGACCTCAACATGTATATGTACCAAGACTACTCTGATTATAGATCTAAGGAAATGAATCCTTTGTATCAGGTTAAAGGTCATCAGCTGGCTAAAAAAGTGCCTGAAAATGTACTTTTTAAATCACTTTTTTCATAGTGAAAATGTTTTCATAAAATACACAGCATTTCATGTCAGCAGATGCTGTCCGGTATCACATTTGCATCACAAAGCTGGTTTATCACACTGCCCACTAAAACAGATTTAGGAAAAACACCTATTTACATTTATGAACTTCGATATATTAGTGGGTTTGACTATGCTGTTACCCTGTTCAAACTAAAACTATGATGAGTTTTGGTCCTATGCAATAAATTTTTTCAATTTGGCACAGATTTCTACCATCTAATACATGAAGTTACCATGGGTTTGCCCATGGCACCAGATGTGGCTAACCTTTTTATTACCAGATTTGAAGAAACAATAGTTTATACCTCTGCATTTTTTCCAACATGTGCACCTTTGGTCCAGATACATCGATGATATCTTTTTTATTTGGGACTAGATAGAGCAGTGTTGCGCTCGACCGGTCGCAGGCCTATCACGCAGCCGGCCACTCTTACCAGGGACTCAGGGTGGTGGGAAGACTGCCGACACAGTGATGACCCCCAGCCTTCAGGCATGGCAGGCCGCAGTGCATGATGGGCCGTGCCATTGCTGAGAATGCTGCTCAGCTGTGCGAGCATCCCTAGGCACACACACACACACACGTCTCGCACAATTTAAAGAGCCTGCAGCGGGAAACCTCCTGCGGCGCCTACTGATGATGTCACCTAGGCCTTACTATATAAAGCCTATCCAGCCCTGCATTAGATGCCTCAGCAACAGGTCAAACTCCTTGGAGTAGCTGGTTGCGTGTTCCTGACTCCGTGTTCCTGACTCCAAGTGTCTTGTTTTCCCTCTGGACTGTTTTTTTGGCCTTGACTTCAGTTTGCTCTTGACCTCGTCTCCTGTTGGACTGACCCCGGCTGACCTCGGACCTCTTCTGGACTTCACTTGACCGCCATCTGCCTCGTCTCCTGGTACGTCTTCTGGACTTTGCTTGATTGCTGCCTGCCTCGACCCTTCGAACGCCTTGACTCTGTTTGCACCTGCCATACTACTGTGGATATCATCTCAACTAGCCTCAGTCTTCTCAGCTAGCCTCAGTCTTCATTGGAATCCTTGCCATCGGAGACCCATGCCTATGTCCAGCCAAACCCGGCACCCAAGGGCTCAACCCGCAGGGAACAAGGGCTGGTATTGGTGAAGGTCCTGTTGGGTCTCCGCTCTGGTCAGTTCCACCTGCCGATGACGAGAACCTGCAGAGCCCTGCAGGTAGCGTCAACCTCGTCTCGGTCCAAGGGTCTACTCTTGCAACAGTTTGCTGAGGCCATGGACCTGGCAGATTACTCAGGTCTCCAAGCCATCCTGGGCCTGGGTCAGAAGATCCAGCAGCAACAACAATTCCTGGAGGCACTGGAAAACTTGATGGAATATCTAAGCGCCCGTCTTGACGCCACCTCCGCTTTAACAAGCACTGGGCTTCCAGCAGCACCTGTAACCATGGTGGCTGCTCTAGCAGTATGTCTTCCGGTACCACCCAGGAATGTGGGGGATCCTAGACAATGCCTTGGATTTTTAAATCAGTGCTTTATGCACTTCTCTCTCCAGCCTGCACAGTTTTCCATCGACACTATTAAAACCAACTTCATTCTCTCTCTTCTTGACGGGAACGTTTTTCCTGGGCCTCCCCACTATGGGAGTGTGGAGATGCATTACTTCAGGACCTATAACAATTTGTCAAGGCCTTTAAGTAGGTTTTGATGAGCCAGATCATCTGGCTACTGTAGGATTGGATCTGCTGCAACTGTGGGAGGGCTCAAGACCCCTGATGGATTACGCCATTTAGTTCCACACTATGGCCACGAAATTAAATTGGCGGGAGGACAGTCTTCGGAGTATTATTTTGGAAGGATTGTCCTCCCAAATCAAAGATGAGCTAGCTGCCAGAGAGCTGCCTGACTCCCTAGACACCCTCATAGATCTGACCAGGAGGATTGACCAGCACCTTCAACAGCGGGCTCGGGAGCTGTGAGAATCACTCAGGTAGGTGCCATTAGCTCCATTGTTCTCACATCTCAGTAGATCAGCTCTGGTGACAATGCCCACTTCGGCCCATCCGTAGGAATCCATGCAGCTCAGGTGGAGCCACATCACATTGGAGGAGAAGTACCATTGCTGTACACTGGGTCTCTGTTTTTACTGCTCAGGGAAGGGGCACCTTCTGGCACAGGGAGAAGGAATAGCCTAGTGGTTAGAGCAGTGGACTATGAACCAGGAGATCAGGGTTTGAGTCCTGCATTCGCTCCTTGTGACCTTGGGCAAGTCACTTTACCCTCCATTGCCTCAGGTACAAAACTTAGATTGTAAGCCCTCTGGGGATAGGGAAATACTGACAGTACCTGAATGTAAACCAGTGTGATATCTCGATTGAGATCAAATGTTGGTATATATAAATAAATAAATAAACAATGTCCTGTGAAACAGGGAAACTGCTGAGTCTACTATTCCCACTCCCCAACTTATTCTTCCTGTGGAAATCACCTCGAAAGATCACATATTCTCCATCCTTGCACTAGTGGATTCCGGTGCGGGGGGAATTTCATCAAGAAGGCCCCGGTGGATCACCTAAAGCTACTGACGGTTCCCAGGGACTCACCATTTGTTACGCGTGCCGGCCACGGCAGACCCACAGCCCGGCCCCCTCACCTCTGGTGAATCCAGTGCCTGGTTCATCATCCCTGGCGGCGGTAGGCCGCCAGCTCCATCCTCAGTGCCTCAGACTCAGCTACAGACTCCTGTGCTCTGTATAGGGCCTCTCCGCATAGCCCATGGAGAGATGCCGCCTTCTAGCACTGTGCCTCTCCTTAGGCGTGTGCGCATCACTAACTCTTATGAAGGGCCCGCGGCGGGAACTTAGCCGTGGCCCCGGACAATGACATCGCCGAAGCTCCGGTACTTAAGGACGGGCTTGGCTTCCAATGATTGCCTTTACAACAGGTCTCCACTCTGGTCATGTACTCAATGCCTCCTGGTGATTCTCCTACTTTCCTGGTTCCTGATCCTCGCAAGTTCCTGTTCTCCTTTGTTCCTGCGCTCCTGACTCCTAACCTTCCATCGGATTGCTTTCTCGGACATGACCTCTGCATTGCCTGACTATGCCATTGACTCTCTCCAAGCCCAGACCTCTGCATTGCCTGACTACACCATTGACTCTCTCCAAGCCCAGACCTCTGCATTGCCTGACCACGCTATTGACTCTTTCGAAGCCCAGATCTCTGCTTTGTCTGACTACTCTATTGACTCTTCCAAGCCCGGACCTCTGCATTGCCTGACTACGCTACCAACTCTCTCCTCATCCAGATCTCAGCCTTGTCTTGCCACCGCTTCTTGATTGCCACCGGCCCTAACTCCAGCTTGCTCTACGACGCCTCTTCAGTGTACGTCCTAGACTTAGCCTATTCAGGCTTTGGCCTGTTCTTGCTCTGGTGCCCCCTGTCTGACTTTGGTTCTATTGGTACCCGGGTCTCCAGGACTCTGCCTCGTCCAGTACAGACTCCTCCAATCCACTGTTGCTGCCTCTGGGCTAATCCTTCTGTCCTTCCATCAATGACAACATATGGAGGCCTACCTAAATCCAGCCGGCCCCGGTACCCAAAGGCTCAACCTGCGGGGAACGAGGGCTGGTATTGGTGAAGCACCAGCCGGCCTCCATCCTTCAGCCCACTCCACCTGCTGACGGTGATGACCCATAGTATCCCTCTTACGGGCAGCATCAACCCCACCTCAGCCAAAGGGTACACCTCTGGCACAACACCATTAATAATCTCGTCCATCTATGGGGAACCCATTCCAGGCCAGATCACTTCGATGACTGTTCCACTATGCCTTTGCACCGATGTTCTAAATGGAGAGGAGATTATCTTGTTCATCACTGAGAAGGCTGTACACCCCCGATCATGCTGGGATTGTCCTGGATGCAGCTTCATTCTCCCAGTTTCGACTGGGGAACCCTGCAACTAACAAAGTGGGGTCCTCGCTGCCATACCTCATGTCTCCCTCAAGTTCGACCCCTCTCTCCTGTTCCACTAGTCTTGACCTCCATGGGATTACCATCACAGTATGCTGACTATGCGGATGTGTTCTCTAAGGTTCCCTCATCATTGCACTCCCTCCAGTATCTGTCAGATGAATTGGGACAGATCTCTTTTTAGTCTTGTTAGTGTAGGGTACCAGTGGTATACAATTTCAAACCCATTTTCTAGGATGTTGGATGAAATAGTTTGGTATTTAGATTACCTCTTACCTTACTTTATTTATGGTATATATTTATGTAAAGTAGCCTGTGCTTATTGTTTTGGTGAGTACTTAAATAACTTTCTCAACCTTTCCTTTCTAAAGTTTCAATTCTTTTCTCCCTCAACTAGTCTTCTGTTTGTTTATAGGAAGCATCACAAAGCTGTGCAATTTCTATAGCTGAGATATCCCTTCATGTTATTACTTTTCAATCAAATTTCTGCTAGTGATGGAATCAGTACAGATAACATTTCTTTGACATAAAACACTTTCCACAACAAAAATTATTTGCAGAATGAATAATAATCATGCATTCTAGATAAAACCTTTGTGGAGCACATCAAAAGCACACATTTTCCCTTTTTCTTCCATTTGGCCTAAATGCCGTAAAACTAAAGAAATCCACAACAAAAATTATTTGTAGAATGAATAATAATCATTCATTCTAGATAAAACCTTTGCTGGAACGCATCAAAAGTACTCATTTTCCCTTTTTCCTCTTTTTGGTCTAAATGCCATAAGACTAAGAAATCAACAACAAAAATTATTTGCACAATGAATAATAATCATTCATTCTAGAAAAAACCTTTGCTGGAGCACATCAAAAGCACTCATTTTCCCTTTTTCCTTTATTTGTCCTAAATGTGGTAAAACTAAAGAAATCCACCTCTGAAAAGTATTTGAACTCAAGGCTGGAGGCAAGAAAGCATCATTAAGAAAAGGCATGAGGTGAGATACTTTGTTTATAAAAAATAAAGTTTACCAGATTTTCAAAGTAAAATTTATTAAGAGATGTGACCCAACTCCACTTATTCTGAAGGGTGTCCCTGCCTTTCATATCTTCAGTAGGTGAAGATGGCCATGACGCTGGAGGAGATCTTGTTGTTGTTCCAGCCGATTTTTGCTTGCTTTCTGTATAAATGTATTTAATGGTTCAAACAGATTTGCTTTTCAGTAATTTTTTATCTCCTGATGGAGAATGGTGCCTAATCATACTTGAAACTGTTATTTATTTATTAATGCCTACACAGAATAATTCCTTCCACTCCCCCTCGTAGTCCCCCCCTTTCAGGTGACCACCCTCTCCTTATATTAAGGAGACATTCATTGTAAATTGTAAATTGTTTTGGTTATGATTTTCTTGTTTTCCCTTTCCTTCCTACTGCCTCTCTGTTCTACCCTCGCCCAGTTACACTCTCCTTGTTGAAATGTATTTTCCAATCTTTCAGTTATTATGTGAACCGGTATGATGTCCCCACTAATACCGGTATATAAAAGTTTCTAAATAAATAAAATAAATAATAAACAGTTGATATTCCGCCTTTTAAAAAAAACAGTCTCAAGGCAGATTACAATCAAATTTAAATCTAACAGTTACAATAACTTTGATTAAAAAACTTACAATCACAATTGAATCAAACTGAGAGTTATGGTATCCATGCAATATTTTTTCCTCTTCACTGAACAAGAACATGAAGGTAGGGTAGTTGCACAGAAAGGATTATACAGAGATTTGTGTGTAGAAAGGATGTAGTGGTATAATAGTTTGGGAGGGAGGGTATATGGAAACTATAAGTCATCATCCAAGAGTTGGAAGTAGAAGGATCCAACCTCCACCCCCTGAAGTCAAAATGTTGGTGCAGGCCCCATGTCCCCTCCCCAAATCCATCAAATAAAAATAAAGACCAGGCACCCCTACACCCTCTCCCTGAAAGGTTAAATAGAAAAATAGCCATGCCTGTTCCCCCTTCAGCCACCCTCCCTCTACCTCCAAGCCCCTTCTCGCACCCACCCAAACTTTCAAAAAGGATCCCACATCAGGGCCAGGTGCATTCTACCACCCAGCCCAGTCAGCGCCATATTCCAGAATGGCACAGACTTGACCTTGCCCCAGCCATGTGACTGGGGTAAGGTCCAGGGAGCGGGTATGGTGAGGGGAGGCCAGGGCCTGGTCTTTATTTTTATTTGATGGACTGAGGGGGGGGGGGGGGCCTGGACCCTAATTTGGACTGTGTGGCGTAGGTACAGGAAGGGGGCCGAGACACTACTTCACTTATTTTCAGCAGTCTAGGATGGGAAGTGGATTCAGGAAGGGGGGCAGGGACCCTAATTTTTATGTTTTTAGCTCAGGGAGTGAGGCCTGGTCTATATTTTTATTTGCTAGATGGGAAGGGGGTATATAGGAAGGGGGAGGCAGGGCTTGGTCTACATTTTTATTTGGACTGAGAGAGTATGTGGGACCAGGGCTGTCACCATGCAGGTTCATTTTTTAAAATGTTACACTTTGGGGGAGTTGGGCCACCTGTTATGATGGTCACAAGTTGAGACGAGAGTCAGCTCTGACCCTTGCTCAACTTTCCCTCATTGCCACAATTTTTTTTTTTTTTGTTTGTCACTGCTTTATATGTGAGGCGGGAGTTTTGGGACCTGCGTTAGGGTCCTGGGCCTCCCGCCTCACATTTACTGCTTTTCCAAGAGGTGTATTATTTTATTGTGGCTGGCCACCTTTTTGGTTGCCTGCAAATAAATATTTGCATAGGTTTGCCTAGTAATGACCTTCTTTGCATGTATTTTCATTATTCATGCATGCAAGTCACATGCAAAGGAGGTCATTGTGATCGAGGTGGGAACCTGGCGGGGAGATGCAAAATATCGCGTATATCTCGCGATATTACAATAGTGCTGTGTTGCATTGATATCATGCAATATACATGAGTTAATGTGCATTAGAGTACTACTGCGGCTTGATGCATCTCCCAGTAAGTTAACCAGATAAGTAGCATCACTCCTATTCACCCATTGCGCGCACATAACTTATCCACTTAACTACTTAGCCAGATATTTAGAATCTCCAGCTAAGTGGTGGCCACTGAGCATAGTCGGATATTCAGTGGCACCACTTAGCTGGCTAAGTCGCTACTTATCTGGCTAAGTAGCGTTCAGCGATTTCTGGATATCAGGCTCATTATATATTGTAGACTAATATTTGAGTCAAATTAACAGTCTTGAATTGCATTTATTTACTTCCATAAAGAATCATCATAGAGCAACATCAAAAGACTGCCATTCCAGGATTATGATCATTGGTCCCACTAAATTCTTCTGGTCCAAAAAAATAAATTGGCTTCTATTTAATTTTTTTTATTATTTTTGCTAAATTCAAACTGGAAAAATGCAGGCACCAATGTTGACCACTGCATTTCAAAGCATCATGTTTTCTAGGAAAATGGTGTGTGCTTGATTAGTTTTCTCCTTACTGGCAAGGTTCAGCTTTAGAACAAGAAGGAGCAATTCTGGATATTCATGTTGCAAGCGATACAACTGAGGGACTGAATCATGAGACTGAGTGGCACACTTTGTAGTAATATGATCTTAATTAAGTGGGATTAAAATTAGAGGTTTATTCCTTATACAATAAGATTATCACATTCTTTTTTTTGACAAGTTATAACTCATCTCTTTTAAATATAGGAGCACTGTGATGTCATGACTTTCAATAATGTAGTAGGGCGTTAATACATTGTGCTGGCCTGAACTGTATGCAAAATAAGATGGTTCATAGCGATCACAACCATCACATTTAAGAATGAAAACATGAAGCCATATAATAGATGAGTTAATTCTTTTATACTTGCATTTGACAAAAATTCTAAAAAAATAAGACAGAAGCCAATTTATTTGTTGGACTAGAAGAATTTAGTGGGGCTGATGATTATAATCTTGGGACAGAGGTCATTTTACACTCCTTTGTCTATGATGGTCCTTTAAGGAAGTATATATGGGCAATTCATATCAAGACTGATACTTTGACTCAGATGGTAATCTACAGCAGTGGTTCTCAACCTTTTTTCTATCAGGACCCACCTGAGAGATGATGCTCACATGTGTGATACACTGAACACTTGACCATCATAGGACTAAATATAAACATATACTCTGTATCTACAGGAATCTCCCGCTTCCTACCAATGAGTGCAGAGCAGAACAAGGCATTTCCCTGTACAACTCACCAAAGAAAAAAGATATTCTGATTCTGGTGTCATCTCAATAGCAGCATCACAAATTCCCTCTGCTACCAAGTGCATTGTAAAATAATACAAAAGCTGAAAAATAAAAACAAACCCAACTCTGTACATGTCTATCAAACCTGCCATATTGCAGGAGCACTAATTTCAAGAAATGAAACAGCAATAGCCCTACCCATGAAAAGGCAGCAGTTCATCACCAGTGCAATATCATATTGAGAAAAAACAACAAATAAGACTGATACAAATCCCTACTTGCCAGTAAAGTACCTTATCTCAGTCAACTACATACAGAAAATAGTAGGGGTGTGCATTCGTTTTCGACGTATTGGCAATCTGCAACGTATATGTCCCTATTCGTTGTATTCATGGAGTCACGAAACGTATGGCGAACCCCCACGAATATAACGTATCTAATGAATAAACCCCCCACCCTCCTGACCCCCCCCCCAAGACTTACCAAAAGTCCCTGGTGGTCCAGCGGGGGTCCTGGAGCGATCTCCTGCACTCGGGCCGTCGGCTGCCAGTATTCAAAATGGCGCCGATAGCCTTTGCCCTTACTATGTCACAGGGGCCGACCAATGGCATCGGTAGCCCCTGTGACATACTAAGGGCAAAGGCTATCGGCGCCATTTTGAATACTGGCAGCCGACGGCCCGAGTGCAGGATATGAAAAACTGATTCTTTCCCCATTCTGCAGGAGTTGGGACCTATTTATCCCACCCACCTTCTCTTTCTTACCATTCACCTTCTTCCCTCTCCCACTGCCTCTATAATTTGACTCTCTCCTATTCTCTTCTTTCCATCTGGCACTCCCTTTTTCTCCCTCCCCAGTTCCGTGAATCTGACTGGACAACCAGGGACTTTTGGCAAGTGGGGGTCCTGGAGCGATATCCTGCACTCGGGCCATTGGCTGCCAATATTCAAAATGGCGCCGATAGCCTTTGCCCTTACTATGTCACAGGGGCTACCGGTGCCATTGGTCGGCCCCTGTCACATGGTAGGAGCACAAGATGGTGCCGGCCGTCCATTGCTCCTACCATGTGACAGGGGCTGACCAATGGCACCGGTAGCCCCTGTGACAAAGTGAGGGCAAAGGCTATCGGTGCCATTTTGAATACTGGCAGTCGACAGCCCAAGTGCAGGAGATCGCGCCACGACCCCCGCTGGATCATCAGGGACTTTTGGTAAGTCTTGGAGGAGTCAACAGGGTGGGGGGTGGTAGTTAATTAAATTTAAAGGGTTGGGATGGGATTTTTTTGGGAAACGAATACATACGTAACTAATGAATGGATCGGGGTTCCCCGAGAATGGATGCAACAGATTTGGCTCCCCACGAATACGAATACCGAATGGGACAAATCAGTCCCTGCTGCACATCCCTAGAAAATAGACAGACCTACCTTCTTCTAATATAGAATAAAATACCACAAATTACAAATGCAGAAACAAAAACTGGAATGGAAACCCCAAGAAGACCTTCTGCATGCAGTGCAAAACTGGAGAACTAGGAATGGAAATATATTTCCTCCTATACTAAGCAAAGTTCAAAGAGAGAAGAAATGCATATTCTCAAAACTGACATATTATGGCTCTTGTACCCCGTCACTCCCTTCCATGCCCCCATCACCCTCACTTCTCGCAACTACTCAATTGTCCTTTCACAAGCTTATATCCCTGTCCAACATTTCTGACACCCCCACCCCTGCATCCTCTTCCCTGTGCCTCCTCTCTGCCCTGCTCAACTCTCTCTCTCCCCTTCTCTATCCAGCATACCTCTGACCACCTCTTTCTGACCCTTTCCTACTCCGCATCCCCTGACCTCCCTTCTCCCCCTACACGGCAGCCCCCATACCTCCGTCTTTCCCTCCACTTCCATCTCTCCTCCCTGCCCCTCTTTCCTCCACCTCTCCTTACCCAGTAACTCAACTTCCTTTCCCTCACCCCTTCCTACCCAGCAGACTCCTGACTCCCTATCTCCCAAGGCCTTCCTGCCCAGCACATTTCCCCCTCCTCCTGGCTCCTAGCCAGCATAAGCCTTCAGCCCAATCCAGAGTCTCCCTCCCTCTTTACCAGCAGCAGATTCGAGCAAGAAGTATTGAGGAAAGGAAGCAGATGAGGCAGCAGCAACGGAAGTCAGCAGTGGAGCTATAGAGCATGCAGCTCTCTTCCTCATGCTCCTGCTTTAATGTCCAGGCCCCATGGGATGAAGAGAACATCAGCAGCCTCACTGCCAGGCCATGCAGAGGAAGATAAAGTTGATGTCCTGCCAGGCCAAATGAACAGGAGGTGGTGATATCTCACTTTAATCTGGTGCAAGAGAAGGGAATAATTTTCCACTGGGACAGGAAGAGGAAAAGGAAGCAAGAGCAACTTCCGCTCATGCCCAAAATGTGAGAAATCAGCCAACTCCTATCCCGATTGATGAGGAAAGAGCAGCCATCTGCTGGGTCTGCAACACACCTTCTGTGACCTCGCGACACACTAGTGTGTCCCAACACACCTGTTGAGAACCACTGATCTACAATATAGAAGGTAATTTAATTATATGCATGCAATATTTCTGGTTTAACTTATTAAATGGCAGTATTATTTAGGCAGCGGGTCAAGTGTAACAGGGTTGGAGGTGGAAGCATCAAAGGAGAAATGAATAGCTTGGATGTTTTCCATGAAGAATTGGGCAAAGTCTTCTGTTGTGGGGTCCTCTGTAATGGCAATAAGTATTAGGGATTCAGGCTTGAGAGTTTCCATAACAATTCAAAAAATTTACCTGGATGATTCATAGTTCAAGTTGTTTGGATATGTAGTTTTTTTCTCCTTGCCAAATGCCTGCTCTATGATTTTTGGTGTGCTCCTTGCAGATATAAGAGCCGTGAGAAGTATGACTTAAAGGCCTAGGTATCTATACCCTCCCTCCTGAGCTTGCAGTGCCTCCACAGCACCAAGACTTGATAGAGCAGCCATTCTTTCCTTCCCTGACTGGGCTGCCAATATGTCCTCCACCCCCAGTTTACTCACCCCTGACTCAGTGTACTGCCTGGGGATTTTGTTTTTCTGCTGTTACCTGTAAAGGATTTTAATTTTTGAACAACATCTACAGGGGCCGATGCAAAACAGTGTGCTCAGCCGAGCGCACTGTTAAGAACAGAAGAACATGCCATACTGGGTCAGACCAAGGGTCCATCAAGCCCAGCATCCTGTTTCCAACAGTGGCCAATCCAGGCCATAATAACCAGGCAAGTACCCAAAACTGCTATTTTCTAAGTCAACTTAATAGCAGATAATGGACTTCTCCTCCAAGAACTTATCCAATCCTTTTTTAAACACAGCTATATTAACTGCACTAACCACATCCTCTGGCAACAAATTCCAGAGTTTAATTGTGCGTTGAGTGAAAAAGAACTTTCTCCGATTAGTTTTAAATGTGCCACATGCTAACTTCATGAAGTGCCCCCTAGTCTTTCTATTACCTGAAAGACTAAATAACTGATTCACATCTACCTGTTCAAGAACTCTCATGATTTTAAACACCTCTATCATATCCCCCCTCAGCTGCCTCTTCTCCAAGCTGAAAAGTCCTAACCTCTTTAGTCTTTCCTCATAGGGGAGCTGTTCCATTCCCCTTATCATTTTGGTCGCCCTTCTCTGTACCTTCTCCATTGCAACTTTACCTTTTTTGAGATGCGGCGACCAGAATTGTACACAGTATTCAAGATGCGTTCTCACTAGGGATGTGAATCGGGCTTCGGACGATTGAAAATATCGTCGATATTTTCAAAATCATCAGAAATCGGGGGCTCCCCCGAAACGATAGGAAAACCCCACGATATTGATCGTGGGGGTTCTCTTATCGTTTTGGGGGAGGGCGGGAAAAACAGCACACAAAAATAACCCCTAAACCCACCCTGACCCTTTAAAACTAATCCCTTTGCTTCCCCCACCCTCCCGACCCCCCCAAAAACATTTTACAGGTACCTGGTGGTCCAGTGGGGGTCCCGGGAGCGATCTCTCGCTCTCGAGCCGTCGGCTGCCACTAATCAAAATGGCGCCGATGGCCCTTTGCCCTTACCATGTGACAGGGTATCCGTGCCATTGGCCATTTTTAAAGATGGCACCGGCCATCCAGTGCTCCTACCATGTGACAGGGGCCGGCCAATGGCACGGATACCCTGTCACATGGTAAGGGCAAAGGCCATCGGCGCCATTTTTATTAGTGGCAGCCGACAGCCCAAGAGCGGGAGATCGCTCCCGGGACCCCCACTGGACCACCAGGTCCCTGTAAAATGTTTTTTGGGGGGTCGGGAGGGTGGAGGAAGCAATGGGATTAGTTTAAAAGGGTCGGGGTGGGTTTTTTGTTTATCGGCTCGGGCGCAGCCGATAAACAAAACCGCGTTCGGGCCCAATGGAAAAAAACCCACATGTGAATCAGAACCGGAATCCGAACCGATTCCGGTTCCGATTCACATCTCTAGTTCTCGCCATGGAGCGATACAGAGGCATTATGACATTTTCCGTTTTATTCACCATTCCCTTTCTAATAATTCCCAATATTCTGTTTGCTTTTTTGACTGCCGCAGCACTCTGAACCAACGATTTAACCCGCAGTTGGATGCGGTTTGTAGAGGCGCTAACTAATCCCCTTATGCAATAAGGTGATTCACGCCTCTACAATGCACGTCCAACGCGGAGTGAATCTAATAGTTCTCATCACATGCAAATGCATGTGAATGAGGCTATTAGGTATTCACTCCCAATGCAAAAAAAAAAAAAATGTGCATCTAGGACGCACATTTATCGATCAGAAATTAACACATACTTTTCTGTACTGCCTCCTACTTAATATTGTTGTGATATTAAATAGGAGGAAAAACTAAAGTGATTTAACAACAACAAAAAAAGTAAAAAAAAAAAAGCTTTGGCAGTTGGGTGCAGGAAACAGACGCTCAATTAAGAAGCGTCCGTTTCCTGAACCCCTGACTGTGCGGCATCAGTTTCCCTAACCGGCGGACAGCAGACGCACTTGGACTCTCCTTGCTAAGGTGTCCCCCTAATTTAAATATTGCATGGCGTCCCCGGGGGGGCCCCTGGGGGTGTTTTAAGAAAGCAGGTGCTGACTGTTCAGCGCCCGCTTTCTGCGCCAAAATATTGCATCGGCCCCTCAGTGTGGAGGGTGCTTTATTCCTTACTGTACTGGATACAGGGGAGATGCAGGTGGAAAAATTGAAAGACTGATTCTTTCCCCATTCTGCAGGAGTTGGGGCCTATTTATCTCACCCACCTTCCCTTTCTTACCATTCACCTTCTTCCCTCTCCCACTGCCACTATCATTTGACTCTCTCCTATTCTCTTCTTTCCACCCGGCACTCCCTCTTTCTCCCTCCCCAGTTCCATGAATCTGATTGGAAAACAAGCACAAAAAAATTCTCCTCCTTGAAGTTCTGCAGTAATTTTGGTTGGACCAGGGGGGTATGGTGAGAGGGAGGAAGAAGGCACTTGAGGGAATTAGTTTACCTAGTTAGGTGAGATTATGATGTTGCTTCTGTATATCCCTCTACCCTCTTTCATATATCAATTTCTGTTTTTTCACTTCCTCTCAATGCAGCTTGACTTAGACATTAAAAGAAAAAAAGAAAAGAAAAAAAAAGAGAAATAAAGCTGATGGCTTTCTTCTGAGTGACACGGAGTTCAATTTCCTCTGCTTTCAGCACACTGCAAGGAGAGCACGCCTGCCATTTATCATCAATTCTTATAGCTCTTCTTAATTTTTTTTTTCTTAAATAAAAAGGTTAAATCTCACCATATCTTCTCTTGCACAATATGACATTGAAGGAGATGGTTCCTGACAGTATCTTTGCGGGGGTGAAATAGCAAAAGAAGACAGAAAAGGCAAAAAAAAAAAAAAGAAAAGATCTCTCTCATCCTGGTGGGTACAGGGAATGAACGGTGTCTTCAAATGGCCCAACTTATCAGTAACATTAAGCTAAAAACATCCTCAGGAATAGGTCGCCAGATAAATATGAGAGCAATTGCATAGGCAGCAGCGCCCTAGTCTGATCTTTCTAAACCACCTTGGATAAACATGTTTAATAAATAAAGAAGTATTTCACTTTTGCCCTTTTTGGAAAACATGTGCAAATTAATGCTAAAGCCAGCCAGTGGGAAGCCTAATCTAATTTCTGGCTGAAAGCGTACACTTTCAAAGTAAGTTTACGCCTCCAGCAGGTCCCTCACTCCTGGCTGAGCTAAAAAAGGTTTTGGGAGGATGGAGAGGATCTGGGGGATGTGGCGGACAGGCGCCCTGATTCTTCCAAGTGAGTGGAGGGGGGGGGGGCGGGAGGGGCGTGAGGAAGCAGCCAGATCCCGTGTTTAAGTGATAATTGGGATGTGTTCAATGTCAGGCACGTCTTTGTGTTTATAAAGGTTTGCAGAGCTGGGTTACAAGAGTATGGTCTGTCAAGGTCTTAGTATTATCTTTTGGAGGGGAGGAAGGGAATAGGGCTGATGAAATTCTGGATATCTTTTAAAGATATCTGACTCAGTAGAACTTTAGAACTGTTCCTGAACAGGTCTAAAGTTATCCGGCTAGGTTAGCTGGATATCTCAGCCCCTCTCTAGAATGCCCCTAAAATGCCCCATTTTTATCCAACTAAATTATAGCCAGATAAGTAGCTGAATATGCCACATTTGTCATTAAGATGGATAACGTGTGAGTTATCCATCTAAATAGCTTTGAATATGGACAACCATGTTTTTAGTTATTTTCAGAAGGATAACAA
The DNA here is from genome assembly GCF_901001135.1 of Rhinatrema bivittatum. Taxonomy (NCBI): domain Eukaryota; kingdom Metazoa; phylum Chordata; class Amphibia; order Gymnophiona; family Rhinatrematidae; genus Rhinatrema; species Rhinatrema bivittatum. Next base: position 125,599,719 of record NC_042622.1, on the reverse strand, counting down.
GTCTAAAGTAAACCACAAATCTTATGGCAACTGGTTCCAAACAGTCACTGAACAGTGACTTTGCACTCTTACCAAACATTTTCCCTTTTTGATCTTCTGGGAAATGTATGCATTATTAGATCCTCCCCAGATGTTGGCCATTCCCCCTGCTTTTTTGGGAGTGGTCTGTGCTCCCCTATATGCACTGGGTTGAGCATGCTTTAAGCATGGTTTGATGTTGAGTTTTGGTGGAGTTATACTCTGTTTTGGAGAGCAGTGGACATAACTGGGAACTTTCCATTTACAGTCACCCTGAGATTTTCATCGATTAGTGGGGGAAGGGGGGAAGAGGGAGGGCGAGAGTATAGGGTCATGTCTGGCAGTATGCGCACAAACTTTCTTTTCTTTCATACCCACACATTCTAACACACTCACTCTCATCCTCTAACACACATTCATGCTCATTTTCATACACATGCTCGAGACTACATTCCTTTCCTTCTTCCACACTCACATATGACCCCCTCTATACTCAATCATTATCTCTCCCCACCTCAAACTCACCAGTGGCAGCAACCTCCTCCTTAGGATCCCCATGGCTGATTGGACTCCCCCTTCTTCCTGCCTCCCCCTCCCCCCTGTATGGGTGAATTGGAAGGGCAGGAAGAAATGAGGAGACAGCCGATTGGCCTGCAGGGGCAGGAGAAGGAGATGAGGCATATGATTGGTCCGTGGGGGCAGGAAAAAGGGAGGAGGCAGCCAATTGGGTCATGCAAGCCAATTAGATGGCTTGCAGTATGTCCAGAACACTCAGGGTGCATTAGCAGCAGCAGCAGCAGCAGGGCCCCGGAGTTTTTGGGTGTTGGCCCAGGGACCCGGCAATTCCGTTAGATTTCTGGAGTTCCGGGTCACACTTGGAGAGTTCCCAGATTTGGCAGTGGAATTTTTGCTGGTGCATCACAGCCTGCATCAGTGGGATTATTCAAGCACAGAAGCCCTGCTAGAGCCTTCACAGACCTAGAGGGTTCTGTCTTGTGGAAGAAGAGAAGAACAGAGTGGATTTTATACTTTAGGAGAGTTGGTTACTTTTTCTGGCCAGCTCCCTGCTCAGAAGGGAAAATCCCCCTGACTGAGGGGGACTGGATTTTGGGTCCTGAGCTCTGTACCCAGTTAAAGCAGAGTCATTGGAATTTAGGGTACTGCCTTGCCCTCCGCTCAGTAAAAGTGAGATGTGTGGTATCCCAGGAGTAAGAACTGATTTTTTGGAAGAGTTGCGTATTGAAGAAGGTGTTTTCTTTTGTTTTGAGGGAGTTATTTTTCCATCACCATCTCACTGTACTTTTGGAAAAGAGAGTTTATTCTTTACCATCACTGGTAAGGGATTTTAGACACTGATTCAGAGGATGAACATGGATAGATAAACTGTAGTATTTGCAGGCTTTTTGAACTTCTGTTTTTACTTTTGATGATTTTTGCCATTCTTGCCTGGATTTTTTTTTTAACTGTTTATCTATAACAAGATCACAAGATTTAGGGGTAGATTTTAAAACCTACTTGCTAGCGTCCATGTGCGTGCATTACCCGGAGTGTGCACATGGACGCCTGACTTTATAACATGTGTGCGCGCGTGCACGCATGGTATAAAATTGGGGGTTAACGTGCGCAAGAGGGTGCACACTAGTGCATCTTGCGTGCGCCAACGCCTGCTGCTTTTCCCCATTCCCTCCCAGGCCGCTCCGATTTCAGAGCATCCTTGGAGGGAACTTCCTTACCCCCTAATCTAAACTTCCTTCCCCTTATCCTCCCGCTCCCTAACCCTATCCTAACCCCCCCCCCCCCCGACCTTTATTTTACCTCTTGTGCCTGCCTCCAGGCAGGTGCAAGTTACACGCACCGGCAGCCTGCCAGCACACGATCCTCCAACACAGTGACAAATGGCCGCTGTGTTGGATGCCTCTGGCCCAGCCCCGCCCCTGGACCACCCGGCCCCGCCCCTGTTTCGAAGCCCTGGGACATAAGCACGTCCCAGGGCTTTACACGCGTCGCTGGGCCTTTCTATAATAGGCCCGGCACGCGTAACCCCTCCTACACGTGTAAGTCCGCCGGATTTATGCGTGTAGAGCTTTGAAAATCGGTTGGAGCATTAGATGACCAAGGGGTTAAAGGGGCTCTTAGGGAAGATAAGGCCATTGCAGAAAGACTATCTGAATTCTTTGCTTCCGTGTTTACTAATGAGGATGTTGGGGAGATACTAGTTCCGGAGATGGTTTCCATGAGTGTTGAGTCAGACAAACTGAACGAAATCTCTGTGAACCTGGAAGATGTAGTAGGCCAGATTGATAAACTAAAGACTAGCAAATCACCTGGACTGGATGGTATGCATCCTAGGGTACTGAAGGAACTAAAAAATGAAATTTCTGATCTATTAGTTAAAATTTGTAACCTATCATTAAAATCATCCATTGTACCTGAAGACTGGAGGGTGGCCAATGTAACCCCAATATTTAAAAAAGGCTCCAGGGGCGATCTGGGTAACTATAGACCAGTGAACCTGACTTCAGTGCCGGGAAAAATAGTGGAAACTATTCTCAAGATCAAAATTGTAGAGCATATAGAAAGACATGGTTTAATGGAACACAGTCAACATGGATTTACCCAAGGGAAGTCTTGCCTAACAGATCTGCTTCATTTTTTTGAAGGGGTTAATAAACATGTGGATAAAGGTGTATTTGGATTTTCAGAAGGCGTTTGACAAAGTCCCTCATGAGAGGCTTCTACGAAAACTAAAAAGTCATGGGATAGGAGGTGATGTCCTTTCGTGGATTACAAACTGGTTAAAAGACAGGAAATAGAGAGTAGGATTAAATGGTCAATTTTCTCAGTGGAAAAGGGTAAACAGTGTAGTGCCTCAGGGATCTGTACTTGGACCAGTGCTTTTCAATATATATATAAATAATCTGGAAAGGAATACGACGAGTGAGGTTATCAAATTTGCGGATGATACAAAATTATTCAGAGTAGTTAAATCACAAGCGGACTGTGATACATTACAGGAGGACCTTGCAAGACTGGAAGATTGGGCATCCAAATGGCAGATGAAATTTAATGTGGACAAGTGCAAGGTGTTGCATATAGGGAAAAATAACCCTTGCTGTAGTTACACGATGTTAGGTTCCATATTAGTAAAAATATCTAGGCATCATAGTGGATAATACTTTAAAATTGTCAGCTCAGTGTTCTGCAGCAGTCAAAAAAGCAAACAGAATATTAGGAATTATTAGGAAGGGAATGGTTAATAAAACAGAAAATGTCATAATGCCTCTATATCGCTCCATGGTGAGACCGCACCTTGAATATTATGTACAATTCTGGTTGCCGAATCTCAAAAAAGATATAGTTGTGATGGAGAAGGTACAGAGAAAGGCAAACAAAATGATAAAGGGGATGGAACAGCTCCCCTATGAGGAAAGGCTGAAGAGGTTAGGGCTGTTCAGCTTGGAGACGAGACGGCTGAGGGGGGATATGATAGAAGTCTTTAAGATCATGAGAGGTCTTGAACGAGTAGATGTGACTCGGTTATTTGCACTTTCTAAAAATAGAAGGACTAGGGGGCATTCCATGAAGTTAGCAAGTAGCACATATATTTATTTATTTATCTATCTATTTATTTAAATTCTTTTAATATACCGATGCTCAAGACAAGTCATATCGTACCGGTTTACAATAGAACTAGGGGAAAAACCACATTAACAACTATAGAGAAGACAAAGTTACAATAAACAGGGAGCATAAACTTGGGCGTTAGGACAGAGGAAGAAGAAGTTCAAATGAATACAACTGGAGAGTAATATAATTGAGCAGCGAACAATAGATTAAGTAGCGGTACATATATAATTAAACATAGGGTTGCTTGATTCAGTGGGTAATTTATCATAAGCAGTTACTAGGATAGCATTTCCTGTGGGTAAAGAAGCATAACATTTCCTGTTGGTAAAGGAGCAGGGGGAGGTAACCGAGTGGGTAAGGGGAGGGCAGGGACTGGAGCGAGGTATGACGAGGTGATGGGGAAACTGGTAGGAAGGAGGGGGGAGGGGTGAGAGAGTCAGTACTGGTTGATATGAGGCTCCTTCAGTGGAATGCTTGAGCGAACAGCCATGTTTTCAGTTTCTTTCTGAAGGAAAGATGGCATTGTTCCTGTCGTAGATCCGGGGGTAGTGAATTCCCAATGGAGCGGTCCCGCTGTCGATAGTGCTCGTTTATGAATGGAGTTGTGAACCGAGGATTTGATTGGGGGAGCCTGGAGAGAGCCTTTGTATGCGGATCTAATCAGCCTTGCGGAAGCATGTAGTTCGAGAGGAATGGATAGTTGGAGTGTGGATTGCTGGATTTAAGTTGGAGTGTGGATTTAAGACTAATCAGAGAAAATTGTTTTTCACTCAACACACAATAAAGCTCTGGAACTTGTTGCCAGAGGATGTGGTTAGTGCAGTTAGTGTAGCTGGGTTCAAAAAAGGTTTGGATAAGTTCTTGGCGAAGAAGTCCATTAACTGCTATTAATCAAGTTGACTTAGGGAATAGCCACTGCTATTAATTGCATCAGTAGCATGGGATCTTCTTAGTGTTTGGGTAATTGCCAGGTTCTTGTGGCCTGATTTGGCCTCTGTTGGAAACAGGATGCTGGGCTTGATGGACCCTTGGTCTGACCCAGCATGGCAGTTTCTTATATTCTTATTGATTGCAAAAAGCTAATACTTTGCCCATCAATAGTCAAGTGAAATTCCTTAGAGCATCTCCCTTTCCAAACCACAACACACTAGATTTATTTAGATCCAATTTTAACTTACCAGACTTTAAATAACCTCCAGTTAAAATTTCCAAGCCCACAAACTTTCCTGAGAAATTGGGCAATAAATCTGGATATCATCTGCAAACAGGTAGAATTTTAGGCCCAACGCTCTTAACACCATACATAAGGGAGCTAAATTAATATCGACAATATGGAGGTCTGTGGGATTCCACAATCCAAAGGCCAAGGGGAGGAACAAACTTGTTCCCAATTAATTTGTTGGGCGCACTCTTGTGGGAAGGATTCAGACCACTGCAAAACCTTCCCTGTAAACCCTGCTTCCTTTGACTGTTAGTAACAGCTTATGAATAACATGGCATGTGGTTCTTTCTGCCCTCAGCTTGAAAACCCCAGAGATAACTCCTGTCTCCTGTGAGATATAACAGGTGCATGGATTTTTTAAATTGTTGTAATCAGGAGCAGGTTACAAGCCTCAATTCAAGCCCTGATCACAGACTCTCTTAATATCAGAGCTGCCAAGGGGGAGACGTTTTTTAGAGAGAATTTTAGCCCACAGCATCACCACTACAATCTTTTCCCTCTTCTTTATTCTTCCAGTAAAATACCTTATTTACCCCAATGACTGCAAGGCTGGAAGAAAATGAGCAGATACCACCCACCTCCCCGGCCTTGATCCATCCCAAGTAGCAAAGAAATTTCCATCAAACTTAAAATAAACTATTTTTCAACTTTTGCATGTTTGACTCTATCCTCTGCTTCCATTTATTCTTTGTTTTCTCTTAGTTTTCTCATTTATTTTCTTTTCAAACCTATTTTCTGGTCTTCTTCTCATTTCTTTATCATTTCTGTAATTTTTCATCATGTGTATATCCCTTTCTATCTGCCAACTGTCTCTCCACATCTCATTATCTTTTCTCACCTCTCAGTCTCATCTGCTCCTGCCACTGCGTACTATCCCTCAACTCACCCCTTTATATCTCTCTTCTCATAACCCTTCTCTTCCCTTATCTCCCTTATTAGACCCTTCCTCAGACCTTTTCCCAGTCCTCTCCACCCCCTCTTCTCCCTCTTACGTTCCCTTCACCTAACCCCTCAATTTAGTACCTTTTTTTCTCACAGTCTGTGTCCTCTGTCTAAGCATATATCTCCTTCTCTCAGCTCCTTTCACCTTCTCACAGCCAATATCCCCTCTTCTAGGACATCTTGCCCTCACAGTCTGTGTCTACTCCTCTCCCTTTCGAAGAGCTTTACTATCAGCCCCTCTTCCGCTCACAGTTCCTCTTCTTCTTTCCCAGCCAGGATTTCTTCTTTCAGTTCCTCTCCCAGACCCTTACAGCAGCATTCTCTGCTCCAGCCAGTATCCCCTTCTACAACCAGTCTTTCTATCTCCCAACTGGCATTCCCTCTTCTCATCTTCCAAAGATCCTTTCAGCCCCTCTCATCCCCCACCCCCCCATAACACTTGTCCCTCTCTCAAACCCTCTTTCCCTTTCCCAGTCTCTCTATTAGCAGCCCTCACCATCTCCACTCAATCTCAGGGCAGATCAAAGGCAGGAAAACTGTCTATCCTACACAGCTGCTGCTCTCTTGTCCCCTACAACCCGTCCCATTGGTCAGACATTCCAGCAGCCATTCCCAAAGCTACAGGGGGACTCAGGAGCAGTAGGAAGGATACAGAAGCACTACCTTCCAGCCTTCCCCTCCTCCAGCCCTGCAGCATGGAGCTCTCAGATCCTAGTCCACAGAAGTGCAGGAGAAAATATTGGAAGTACTCAAGCAACTATGCCACCCACAGAGCTGATGCTTATACTCACAGGCGTTCAACATGAGTCCTTTCCTTAAGGCTTAAGAGAAGAAGGGCATACATACCACACAACCCGTGGAATCAACCTTCCGGTCCGACACACATTTGAAATTGCGGGTGCAACCACCGTTGTTGCGAGAGCAGTCCCGGACTGGCCCAAATGAGGAGAGGAGGTCATCGATCGTTTCAAAGTAAGTGGACAGCATCGCTTCTTCCCTTAGAGAGAAAGGGGACAGTCAATGATGACCCATGTGACCTCTATGAGTAAGGGGGAAGAAGAATGGTGAGATATATATTATACAGGGACAAAAGAAGGAAGACTATTCATGTTTCCTCTATAGGGATGTGAATTTGTTTAAAATGAATGGGCTACCCAAAATGAATTGGGTCTAATTCGTTTTTTTTGGGGGGAGTCTCTGAAATGAATAGAGAGGGCCCCTCGAATTAAACGAATCATTTCATTTGTTTTTGCCACATTCATTTCTATGAGCCATTAAAGTAAATGGCCCCATAGAAATCAGTGAGAGCAACAGATGTACAGTTAGAATTTGATACTAAGTATAGCAGTCAGCCAGCCCTTTCAAGTGAGTCATTGTGACCTCACGGCCTTATCAGACATGGGTAGGACATGTCAAGGAGACAATAGAGATGATGTATTGCACTGAAGCATTCTTCTAATCCCTCCCTTCACTGCGCATGGGATCCAATGACACAGATCTTGAAGATGGAACATGTCTGGGATTTGCCGTGCATTCCTTCTGAAAACATTGTCTGTGAAGGACACTATTCTAGCTCTCTCTGAGTTCTTAGTTAACTTTGCTTATTTTATCTGTCAGACTGTCACTGTGCCAGTCAGCAGAGCAAGACAGGCAAGCACTGCAGCAGAAGCTCTGTGTCAGTGTATTGCAGTTTTTTCTCTCCCTTGGGGAAGGGTGGAGGCAAAGTGTGGAGAGTTGTTTGCAGTACTGCTACTAATTTTGTCTGTCTATTTGGGCAGTGGATAGTATGGGCAATGTAGGCAATGGGCACGAGTTGAGTACTGAGTTCAGTGCAGAGACTGAAGCATACAAGGCTGTATCATGGAGCCTGTTACTAATTTCAGATGTGTCAGAACTAATGGTGCATTGTCTCTGGGTTCTCCACAAACACACATTAGCATGGCACAGTAAGTGAGCATACAGTCAGTTACAGTACCACTTAGATTATATAAAATCATTTTAATATCCAAACCATCTGTAACAAAATCAGTCATGTCAGGGTTAGGAAAAGGCAGAACTATATCCCTAATTCCACCATAGGGGACATGCTGGCACATGCCTAACTGTCATGCCCCTTATACCAGCATATGAAATTTGCTGCCTGATGCCTACCTGCCATATCACTAATTCCATCATAGGGGACTTGGTGGCACAGGCTTACCTGCCATACCCCTAGAACCATCATAGGGGATTTGCTGCTATATTCCTAGTGCCACCATTTCTACTGCTCCGCCTACCTGCTATGGCATTGTCTAATTATATGGAAGGGAGTCTAGGTACTTCCATGTTGGTGTTTTTTTTTTACTGTTGTTTGTTTCTTGGTTGTACTTGGGGTGTTTGTTTTTCACCCCTAAAAAAAAAGATTTAAAAAAAATTCTCCTCCCCATCCACCTATTTTGTGGTTCTTTGTCTTGTTCTAGTCCTGATACAATGATCCCACCTGGTTCTCCCACACTTGCTTTCTTCTTGTTATACTGAAATGTTTTGTCCCCTGAACAAAAATGTAAAAAAGTAAACAAAAAATACAGTTTTCACTACCATGGCATGGTTTAGCACCTGTTCTGTAGCTCTTCCTTTTCTCCAACCCCTCCACAATCTCAGCCTGGTTCTCCCAACCTGTTTAATGGTTGATTATATTGGGGTGGTTTGTCCAAAAAAAAGCCCTCATTCAGAAGGAAAAAATACACACACAATATAAAAGTTGCACAAGATTAACCATTTTGATCTTCTGAATATGATATAAGTTAGAATAGTGAGATCTCATGCAAAGCCAGAAAATCAGGAACAGCCTAATGACCTTAAGAATAATGGAAAAAATGTCTAAATAAAGCAACCCTCACCACTTTCCAGGAAAACCACACTACAGTCATTAGAGAAACCATTTAGATGTCCTGCATGTGAAAACAGTCTCCGTAAGAAAGTCCATTTCATAAGGAAATCAAAATTCCACCCAACAGCTAGGTCAAGGTCAAGCAGGGGATGTACATAAAGGCCTATTAAAAAAAAAAGATTCTTATCACAGGGCATTTTCTTGTACTGAATCTGACAATTGGCAATGTGCTTCAACAGAATAACTGGCATCTTCCATGCTACTCTGCCTTGCTACTATATCCCTCAAGGCTACACCTTGGGGAGTCTTTGTGCCTTGCTGTCATACCCAGACCTTACACTTTGAGTTGTTCTTGCCAGTCTGGGGGGCTGCTTTGCACATCTCATGCTGTTTTTGTAAGAACATAAGAACATAAGAAATTGCATACTGGGTTAGACCAAGGGTCCATCAAGGCCAGCATCCCGTCACCAACAGTAGCCAATCCAGGCTACAAGTACCTGGCAAGCACCCAAAAACCAAGTATATCCCACGCTACTGATGCTAGTAATAGCAGTGGCTATTTTCTAAGTCAACTTGATTAATAACAGGTAATGGACTTCTCTTCCAAGAACCTATCCAAACCTTTCCTAAATCCAGCTACACTAACTGCACCAACCACATCCCCTGGCAACAAACTCCAGAGTCTAATCATGCATTGAGTGAAAAAGAACTTTCTCTGACCAGTTTTAAATGCCAACGTCATGGAGTGCCCCCTAGTCCTTCTATTATCTGTAAGAGTAAATAACCGATTCATATTTACCCATTCTAGACTTCTCATGATTTTAAAGATCTCTATCATATCCCCCCTCAGCAGTCTCTTCTCCAAGATGAGCAGCCTTAACCTCTTTAGTCTTTCCTCATAGGGGAGGCATTCCATCCCCTTTATCATTCAGGTCACCTTTCTCTGTACCTTCTCCATCGCAACTATATCTTTCTTGAGATGCGGTGACCTGAACTGTACACAGTATTCAAGGTGCGGTCTCACCATGGAGTGATACAGGATTATGACATTTTCCGTTTTATTCACCATTTCCTTCCTAACAATTCCTAACATTCTGTTTGCTTTTTTGACACCCGCAGCACAATGAGCCAACGATTTCAATGTGTTATCCACTATGACGCCTAGATCTCTTTCCTGTGTGGTAGCTCCTAATATGGAACCTAACATCGTGTAACTATAGCATGGGTTATTTCTCCCTATATGCATCACCTTGCTGCACTTATCCACATTACATTTTATCTGCCATTTGGATGCCCAATTTTCCAGTCTCACAAGGTCCTCCTGCAATTTATCACAATCCGCTTGTGATTTAACTACTCTGAATAATTTTGTGTCATCTGCAAATTTGATAACCTCACTCGCTGTGTTCCTTTCCAGATCATTTATAAATATATTGAAAAGCACCAGTCCAAGTACAGATCCCTGAGGCACTCCACTGTTTACCCTTTTCCACTGAGAAAATTGACCATTTAATCCTACTCTCTGATTCCTGTCTTTCAAACAGTTTGTAATCCACGAAAGGACATCGCCTCCTATCCTATGACTTTTTACTTTTCTTAGAAGCCTCTCATGAGGAACTTTGTCAAATGCCTTCTGAAAATCCAAATACACTACATCTTCAGGTTATATCCACATGTTTATTAACCCCTTCTTTGTGCTGCTTGACCCCTTTTTCAGTGCCTGCCTTGGGGATTTTTCTGCCACCTTTTCTGCTTCATTCCCCTTTCGTGGTGCCTTAGGATACTGATGCCACTTTTGGTGCCAGTTTGCCACTTGTGATGCCTTCAAGGGTTCATGTCACTGTTGCTGGTGTCCTCTTTTAGAGCCTTGGGGTATTTTTCTCACTTTTGCTGCTTCTTTGCACCTCTCACAATGACTTGAAGAACTCCTGCCAATGCTCGTACCCCATTGCCTCTTTATGGAGCCTTAGGCTATTCATGCCAATTTTGGTGTCACTTCACAGTCTTTTAGGTATCTTGGAGTTCTTTCCCCTTTCTGATGATTTCTTCCCACAAATTCTAAGACAATCGATTAGAAAACCCAATTCTAGAGTTTAATTTAGGCTGCAATGCTTCCTCCACTGACTTTAATGGCAAACAAATCAAAGGAAAAAATGAAAATTATTTGTTTTTGTTTTGAAACAAAAGAAATGAATTGGGGTTTGAAATGAAACAAAATGTTTTCTCCTTCACATCCCTATTCCGTTATCTGTCAGTGAAAAGCACAATAATTAATGATTAGAAAAGCATACCTGAAGCCATATTTTTTTCCTTAGGTACACATTGTGGAGACTAGAAAAGCTCTGTTCATATCATTCTGTAGTGAATATGATACACAACATATCCATTGCCTTCTGGGAAGATGGTCCCTGCAGATTGTATCCCAGCAGCAGAAGCTTTTAAGCAGATGACTTGAGCCAGAGGATTACTTTTTCTGCTAGGCCACTGGACATCATACTGATTTACAGTTCTGGCTGTGCCTTCTCAGACATGCAAGGCCTGAAGGGGGAGGAAGCTATCCATGGCTTCACTCTCTTAGATAAGAAATGCACTTAAGCACCAATAAGCTACTGGGTATGTCGTGGTCAGAAATTCTATTAGTCTGCTCAGCCACTGTATCCTGGCCCTCTCCTTCACTTTCAAGCTTATAACTCAGTGCCAGTGGGCAGCACAATTATCTACAGCAATTCTGTCTGTTTATCCGCTGCAGTCCTGCCAGCAGAAACAGTCTCCTATGAGGGGAGTGCCTAGCAGTATTTCCTTCCTGGATTGCGCTGACACTGCACCGATGGAGCAAGTTTTGTGGGGAGTGTCATCAGTCACTCAGAGTGTCTCCGTATGAAAACTGCTGTGTGAGGAACCCGTGTCATGGCTGTCTCTAAGCAGGAGAGGGCAGTGCCTATATCGGCTGTAGCATTATCTTCTAAGCAGGAGAATCCACCTTAATTTACACAGCACATAAAATCTAAAGCAAGACCTGTGACTTTGATAAGGGTTAGGACAAATCAATTGAACAGATGAAGCAAAATGGGGTATGTCAGAAACTGTAAAACTGTAACCAGGATATTTTAAGTCATTCTACAGTCTCCAAAATATATACACTTGCAAACCCCTCCAGTTATGTCCAGCTATACTGTCTGTAATAAAACAAAATCTTACTGTTGATGTTTTGGCTGATTATTAAGGTATTCGTTTTGCATAATCAGGGTTTGCTACACCCTGTAGATCAGGGATAGCCAACTTCGGTCCTCAAGAGCCACAAACAGGCCTAGTTTTCAGGATATCCACAATGAATATGTATGAGATAGATCTGCATACAGTGGATGCAGTCCATGCAGATCTATCTCATACATATTTATTGTGAATATCATGAAAACCAGACTTGTTTGTGGCTCTTGAGGAATGGAGTTGGGCACTCCTGTTCTCGAATTAGATATTTGGGGTGGAAGGGGAAAGCACAGAGGAGAAGGGAGCTGATGGAAAATGAAAGGATAATGGCAGAGTTTTTACTTTTCTGTAGATACAGAGACTTTTGCAGGGCAGCTTGGATTCCACAAACTGCTTAGCTTCTCTTCCAAATAAAAGTTCCAGCATGGGTGGTGGAAGGCATAACACTGTGCCCTCAGCATCTCTCTTAAGCTGCCTGAATCCCTCCTTAATTAGGGAACCAGCCTAAGCTGCAGTTCCACATTTTCCCAGAGCTAGTCCTGCAGTCTAGAGGCTGGAAAACATGGACTGGGCAACTGGAAAAGCTGTAGTCTAAAGTAACAGGTATGTTTCCTGTTCAAATGCTATATATGCTTAGACCCTTCTTCTAAGCATCCACTTATGGCTTTCCATACCAGAGTCAGGAAGCTGGGCTAAATGGAACTTAGATCAGACTCCATTTGGTAATTTTGGGGGTAATTTTCAAAGCCATTTATGCACATAAAACCCAGTTTTGTGCACATAAATGACTGTACTAAAATAGGCTGGGGCTCTGTGTGCATGAAAGTAAACATATAACCAGGGCTGCAGGACGCACTAGGTGACCACTTACCACGCCACGGTTCAGAGGTGATGATGATGGCATCTGCTTCTTCCCATCTACACAAGGCCATGATGCCACTTTCTTTTCTGGGCCTGAATGGGTAGGAAGAAGCAGCTGCTGCTGTAAGAAACAGGAGAGAAGAGCAGCACTTCCCCACCAGGGTACCAGTCTTCATTTGCCAGGTTGCAGGGCCTGAACGATGCTAGGGGAACACCAGTGCAGGCCCAGAGCCAAGGGGCCCTCTGCCACCCAGAACCAACCGCCACCTGTGCCATTGCTGCTGCTCTTTTCTACTGCCTCTGAGGGTTTTCCCGACGCTATGGGACTGGGGAGACCAACAGAGGAAGAGTTGGTATGGTGCATGCAGGCTGCCGAGGAGAAACATCTGTATAGTGCTTGCGGACTATTTTATGGTGCTTTTGACCTGTGGATTTATTGTATTTTATTTCTTTTATATTTTTATTTCTTTATTTGTATTGTCTCTTATGTATTTATTATGAATGTTTGTACTGTAAGTTGCCTAGAGTTCATCATAAGGTGTCTAATAAATAGGAAAATAAATAAAATAGATATATGCCTGAGCGGGCCAGCAAGACTGAGGGACTGAGGAGGACAACCAATGAGGAGCTGGCCATTAGGAGAGAGTAACTAGAGCAGTGCTAGACTGGGACAGATAGAAAGGTCTGCAGTGGTGGGAGCAGTTCAGGAGAGAATGAGAGAGTCACAGCACTGCGAGTGCTTGCTCTTAAAGTGGAAGTGCACCATACGTTTGACAGCTGGAGAAGGGGCCTCATGCTTTTTGGTGCCTGGGGCTGGATGTTTGTATGGGACTATTGTGTTTTCAGGATGTCACCAAAGGTCCTCTACCACTAGAGAAGAGGAAAAGAAACTGGAAATCAATGCTGACCAAATAAAGGAAGTGGGTAAGTTCTGCAGGGCATTAGCCTGCTGGCTAGGACCTAAAGAGCTATTTACCTGAGAACTTTTGATTTCAGGTGCCCTGAAATTGAGAATGTGTTAGAGAGTGAGAGATAGAGCATATGTGCATGTGTGTGTGTGTGTGTGTGTCTCCTCCTCCCCCTGCTAATACATGGCAATCTCAGGGCACCTGGAAATCAAAAGTTCCCAGGTATGAAGAGCAGGGGAGAGCGTTTATCCTTATTAGTTTTAAATATTGTGTGTTATTTTGTCTATTTTGAAATATTTTAGTGATGTTGGGAAAATGTTTTAAAAATTATATGCGTTTTTAATTATTGGATGTTCTATTTGTCAGCTGTTTTGAAATATTAGTTCTTTTTATTAGTGTGGTTTTACTATTATGATTGATGTTTTATATTTTTGTGATTTTATTGTTTGATATTTTATGAGGCATAATGATATTTCTAGTTTGGCTTGTTGAGGTTTTCCTACACATTTTTATTTATACTTTATGGTCTATTTATTCTGTATTTGGTGAGGGTCTGTCTTATATTCTGCACGTGTGACCAAGGTGAGGTATTCTGCTAACATACAGTTTCTTTGTAGAGATCTATAGCAGTCTGGCATGTTCTGTTTTCCTAATAGGAGGTGCTATTCATATTTTAGAGCCATTTGTAATATCTAAAGTGTTGCCTTTTCTTAACAACATGGTAACATATTAAATGATGGTAGAAAAAGACCCAAGTGGCCCATTAAGTCTGCCCAGCCTCGGTAAGGTTGTTACTGTTTGAGAGCTTGCAGTTAGTGCTATACTGGTATGGGAGTTGGTTTACTCCTGGATTTCTGATGGCCCAACCTACACTTAATGTGTGTTAGAGTAAGTCTAATATCAATATTTTCTGTGGTTGGCACCATAGCACCTAGTTGGTCTGGTTTTCAGATTATCCATAATAAATATACATCAATAATGTTTACATATATTGCCTCAAGGTTTTATGTATACAAATATGGATAACCAGGACACCAGTGTGGCTAGGATGCTTGTAAGGACTGGGTTGAGAACAATCAATTTAGACCAATTTTCTGTTCAACAAGACAACTTAATGATATTCATTGCCTCTCTCATTCTTGTAGTCTATCATTTAGAGGCCACCTCAGATAAGACTTTGGAAGGATTTTGACAATGCTTAGCATGGTTATTTCATTGATAAAAAAATTGCTTGATTCATTTATCACAAAGAGTAAGCATATTGGGGCTAACCCAGTAACTCAATGCCAATAGCTGTGCACTGCCATATGGAAGATCTGGGTTTGATGTACTGGGATCGCCAGGGTTGGAGGAAGTCCCAGTCATTGCATAATGGCAACACCTAGTGGCCAGGCTTAAGTTTCCAGTTGGAGCTGCGATTTGTGGGGACCAGAGCCAAGGAATGTCATTGGCCTGAGTTGGCAGAGGTAATGTAAAAATAGGGATACATCTTCGGTAGTTGTGAATGACGTTTCATGGTATTGTAGCCCAACAGAGGCTAGTTCCAACTGAGCTGGAAGCCCAAAGCAGCACGAGAAACTAACAAGGTAAAAAAAAAAAGAGCAAGCCATTAGGCCAGGGATGGGGAACCTCCAGTTCTTGACGGCCATAGCCAATTGGTTTTCAGGGTATCCTCTATGAATATGCATGAGATAGGTTTGCACACACTGGAGACATTATATGAAAACCTGACCAGTATGCAGCCAAGTACTAAAGGTTCCTTACCCCTAAAGTAGGCCTGTCTTATCAAATCAGTTTTTCTCTGAATCAGATTTAATAACTTGCACCTCATGTATTGTTCCTCACTAGTATCTTCGCTCTGGATGGCATGCAATACAGACACAACCATGAGGGCTGAAGACAATTTACCAATGTCCTCGTGTAATCAGATTAAATATATTTATTTACTTATTTAACTCTTTTCTATACCGACTTTCATGATCTCAATCATATCAAATCGGTTTACAAGGAACACGAGGTAGGAACATTAACGTAAACATAATGGGCCAGATTTTTAAAAGCATTTACATGCGTAAATATGGGTTTTACGCATGTAAATGCACTTTACTCGAGTAAGTGGGCTTTTGAAAATTTCTACAATATATGCCATTGAATTATCCAAAGGATTTATTCACATAAGTGCACTTTACGTGAGTAAATGGCTTTTGAAAATTGCTACAATAGTAGTTACATTTATGCGCGTAACTCCTTTGAAAATTACCCCCTATGTGCTCAGCAGTGGAACCTGTAACCTTTTCTTCTATTCCTTCTTTTGTTTGCTTGTTCTTTTTTATCGACTCCAGCTAATGATTCCATTTCCATTTTTTTTTGTATCTCTAGCACTTCCTCTAAGCCCCATATAAGCATTGACACGAGAGATAACATTGTAAGATTTTGTGTCTGGTCTCTTCTCCACCCCCCACACCCACCTCCCAATCAGTGAATGGACTGCACTGTTCAGCCAGTGTCTAGAAATTTTAACTTTCTCAAGAGCGACAGAAAACAACTTGGGTGCATGTAAGGAGGTTGAAATTAACAACAGTGACCTGGCTGTTGTTGAATCAGCTGTCATTCTGCTCCATGATGGACGACGCCTGAGACCGCCACAGTTTCTACAGCAATTTGATATATGGGATCACTGCCGATTTTCATTCTCCCTCATTTCTTTGACTGGGACCAGCATTCTCCGTTGACAAAGAAGTATATGGACTCAAACTCTTCATTCCCAGCACAGAGTTTTTGCTGTGTCCTAAACCTTGTAACTCTGTCTGACACAACAAAGGGTTTCTTTCACCTTGCAGCAGTGATTTTCAACTCAGTTTTATAGGAGCCCCCTAGCCAGTTCAATTTTCAGAAGATCCACCATGAATATGCATGAGATACAACTGAAAACACATTTCCTATGTGTGAGGTTACTGAATGCATATATAATGCTTGTATCTTCATGGTGGATCTCTGAAAAACAAATTTGCTTTATGGATCCCATAGGACTGAATTAAGAATCACAATCTTAGAACAAAAATACAAAAAAAAAAAAAGGGGGGGAGCAAATGCTATTTCTCCTGACTGTAGTTCCTTAAATCCCCTCCCTGCCATTACTGAAAAATTGTATCTTCTCCCCATTCGACTCAACTAGTGCCTTCTGCTTGAACCCAAAATGAAATCATTAATCATGCAATTATGACACTGTAATCTACCACCATCTCTATGACTGCTAGATCAAAAAGCGAAGGAAATGACTTGTGAAAGACAGAAATATCCATATAGACATCTTTGATAATGATTCTGCAAAGCGATTAGCAGGGAAATAGCTTTACCTTTAAGTATTATGTGTTGAACCTCATCACCTCTTCCCCAAATTTTAAAGACAAGAAATAACCTACTTCAGGGCCTGCTTCTCCTTTGTAGTAGATCAATGATAATAAAAAAAAAAATTCCACATAATCCCGGATGGACATAAACATAGGTTTGAGGACTAAATATGGTATAAGAATTCAATTTAAGTCTGTGGTCATTTTGCCAGCCAGAGTTTCCTGGTTTTGCAACACTGTAGCCTACTGCCTCCCCTCTGGGGTTTAATAACACTGACGTTATAGAGCTCACAGTTCATATCCTCCATGCAAACACAAATCCCATCAATGGTCAGCACCTAGTGAGAGAGTGTGCATGCATATCTTGGCAGGTTTCACTGCTCAGCAACAACCCCAGCGAGATTGTAGGTTCTTTTCCTGATTTTCAGATCTAGTCAATTTGTCTCCAGGCTCTCTGCAGCCCTTTAAAGAATCAGCAAAGCTCACACAGTTTCTTAGTGAATGACATTCATGCACATAGGGGAGTGATGTAGATGATGAATGGAATACAGTTTTCCTTTTTTTATATAACAAATAGGCTGTGGGGGCTGACGTTTATTTCTTATGAAGACTAGTTTGCTGCAGTTGAATTTGACTGACAGATCAAATAAAGTACAGTACAAGAATTTCTTTAAGGCATAAGACTTCAGTTTGTTACAACTGAGATTTGATAGAAAGATGGAACTCACTTCCGAACAACTATAATTACGGTTATAACCCTACTTCTGTGCTATGTTGCAGTTTTCACTCACTAAGAATGTACCCATTTTATTCCTGAGGCTTGGCTGGGAAGGATACATAGTAAATCCCTCTCAGCCAGCCAAATTTCATAAAAATTAGTTAAGTAGTTTTGAGATGCACCAAGGCAAAAAATTGTTATGTTGTCAACTTCAAGTATTTTTTACCTTTCTTTTTCTGTCTTTGGCTACCTCAAAAAAGGCTTCCGAAGGGTGCCACATTTTCAAATCAAATGTGGCACCCTTTAAAATAACTAAGATAATGTATCTTTGAAATATTTTAAATTAAAACCTTTGGCTTTCCTGCGTGGTGGGTCAGTGGCAGTGCTATGCACTGCCATGCGGACAGATATGAGTTTGATTTCTGACCCCCAGATTAGCTGGGACTAGGGATGGTGCAGAGGCGGTGGTCACAGCCCTGGTGGGTGGGAAATTCATGGTCATTGCACAATGCGATGCCTACTGACCGGATTTACAGTCCATGATTTCAGAAGGACTCCTGGTGCAGGGATCTCAGCCAAGGATTGTTACTGTAACAGGTAGACTAAAATACATTTGGAGGGGCTATAAAGTAGGGGAAAACGTTAGTAGGTATCTGCAAATTAAGGCTCATGGCACCAGATCCCAGCCTTGGTTCTGACAGAGCTGGAAGTACAAAGGAGCAGGAGAAGGAAACAGCCAGATAAAATAAAAAAAAATAAAACCTTTGGTGCTTCAGGTAAGAAGTGATGTCAGTTGGCCCACTTCAAGAAGGGAGATTTTGAGCCAGTCCCGGTTTCTGACTACCTCCATCCTGATGTGTTTTGGTAACTACAGTGCTGATTTCAAAGGATAGAAGCAGGAATTACAAATATGACAATGCATTGGAGTGTACGCCTCAAAAACATGGACTGGCCAAAAGACTCTTTCCTTAAACTGGGTAACTTGGTAGCTCTGGGTAAATTTGGTTTTAAAAAGAGTTCTGGGCACGCTACGTGGCAGGGGAGGAAAAGGGAGAAGGAACAATTTTGCATATCAGTACACTCAGAAACAAGTGCAGGTGCAGAAGTACACTGAAAGAAATGCTAGCTTTGAAGAAACAGATGCCATCTTCAAGTTTAAATCTAGACCTCTGAGACAGCCCCATGGCTCAGGTATTGCAGTACAAGAGACTTAGGTGCTGATCCCCTGTCTGTTGGGACTGGCCAGGATGGAGGTGGAACAGTTGATCCCAAGGAGGGTGGGAATCAGCTGCCATCACTGCACTGGCCTCCAGCAGTCAGGGTATCGCTGGGGGTAAGTCTCATAGAATTCCCTCTAGTTCTCCTGGCCCACGAGGGTACTTCTCATCCACACTTGTTCCATGTAGAATGAATGGAACCTACTTTCTGGCATGTGTTCACATGTATATCTAGTTAAAGAAAATATATATTCCTGTCCACTTCAACCCTCTGAGGTACTGAAAATTTGGTATGGATTGGCCCCAAAACATGAAAGTTATTATTGGTTAGGATACACAGACACAGACATGATGATCTCCTCAGCCTTCTTCCTTTCAGAATAAGTTAAAAATGTGGGATTAAATAAAGAAAAACCTAGAGTTTTAAGCTGGAGACAAAAAAATATGCAGGTATAGAATGGTATCATTTTAAAATATTCTACTTGTATTTCTGATCTGCCCCTGCTGCATGTTACTACTCATAATAGAAAGAATATTCAATCTTTTTACATGCCTTACCATTAAAGTGCTCAAAGCATGGAACAGCATTTCCTAGCTGCCTTTTTCAATGTCTATCCTTCAATAGATACTTTTTTTTTTTTTCTCTGGATTCCTCTATTTTAGCCTCTAGTATCACAGGATACTTAGTATTAGAAGCCATATAGAAAACTGATTTCTAATTTCAGATGGTGCTCTGCTCAAGTAAACATGAAAAACATTTCAGATTTTAAAAAAGTAACCTATCTTGCTCCTCATCACTCCCCTACTGTCTATTACTTCTGATCCTTCCCTTACTTCCCCATTTCATTCTGATTCTTCACATGATAACTTGGATTGTTACCTCACCCTGGATCACCTTCTTTAGGTAGGGATGTGCATTGGTTTAAAACAAATGTCTAAAAAGCATCAAATGAAGCCATTTTTTACACATTCTATATGGCATGAACTGAAAATGGCTTCCTATGAATTTTGGGGAATTTTCATATTCGCTGTTAAAATAACGGGCCTCTCATGGCCCTGAAAATAGATTCCTATCCTGCCAAAATAAGTCCAGGTACTGGGCCTGCCTGGCTGCTCTAAGCTGGGCTCAACTGGGGACTCCGAAGGCTCTTTTGACCCCATACTCCTACTACCACAGTTAAACCAAGCCAGGGCCTGCCACATTAAAATGTGCTGGGGCTGGTGAGCTCCTTTTCTGGCCCCCAATTACCAGCACCATTTTTAAAGTTCAGGGAGCTGGTTCAAGGGCATCACTCCTGCCCTTAAGGATGATTTTGAGGATCTGCAGGAAGGGGGTAAGTAGGAGCAGGGGAAGGAGCTCCACAATCCAATACATTTTAACGGGGGGGGGGGGGGGGGGCAGGAGAGGCCTGAGCAATTCCTGGCTGGGCCTGACTCAGCCCAGTCGGTAGGCCTGGGTTCCTGGTTCAGTTTTGCAGTGTTGGAGGCTGCTTGCATGGCCTTAACAGTCCTGTTTTTTCACCACCTTTTTGTTTGTTTTGTTTTGGGAAATTGTTTTGTGGTTTAATGTTTTATTAGTCTACAAATGAACTGAACCAAAAAAAAAAAAAACACTCATCAAAAATGAAAAAAAGAAACCACACCAAAAATTGTGGGTCTGCATAGAAACATGATGGCAGAAAAAGATCATACAGCCTATCTAGTCTGCCTATTCACACCAACTAAAAAATGCATAATTTGTATACAATCTATGTTTAGTTGTATAAGAACCAGTGGGATTTGAACTGGTAGCCCCAGCAACAGGGGCAAGGAGACTTCAGGTATACCCCCTTCCAGACTCTAAAGCATCACAGCAACTGCATTTTGTATCAAGAGTGCTATGGACATCAATTTCAAGTTTAAAGACTGTTCCACACATATATCTTAAAAACAAATTCAGGGGAGAAAAAAAAACCATACTGCATATAAAGAAGGGATTAACTTGGTCTCAAAGGTTCATATACAATACCTATTTGAATAATTATGTTGATTCAATAAAAGGCATCATAACCTGCAAAGACTCATGTGTTACATTTGGCCAGTCATGGAGTAGGCCAGTAGGCTCTCTCCGATTTACTCCAGCGCCTACTGCACCCTCATGATGCAGCAGGAATGCCACCATGATCCAGCGATGCCACCTGCATGCCATCATCATCCTGCTCCTCCCCAGGATCTCCATAGGTGCGCGTGCACTGCACATCTATACTTAAAAGGCCAGTGGTGGAGAAAGCCCTGCAGTGTCTGGTGATGATATCAGCAGGCCCTCACTATTTAAACGTGCCTGGACTGCCTAATGCCTCCTCAGCATTGCGTCTCCTGCCTTGTGCCCAGCATGCTGCTCCTGTGTTCCTGCTTTCTCTCATCCAGCCTTGCCTTGCCCAGTCTGTCTAGTCCAGGTTTATCCTGCTAGTCTCAACCATTCTCTCTCTGTCAGTCCTTGTTCTCCCTTGGCCTGGTCACCTATTACTCACTTTAACCTTGAATCTGACCACATTTGCTGCTGCCTGGACCAGACCATAGCCTTGGATCTGTCCATGTTTGCCTGCTGCCCACCTCGACTCCTGGCCCACCTCGTCTCTGGCTATCCGCTCCTCGGAGGGCCTTCTCACCTTGGACTTCTTTTTGTCCCGCTCCCCGGGACCTCTCCTGGAACTACCTCTTGTGAGTACCTTACTACTACGGACTTCAACTATACCAAGCCTTGTGTGGGATCCTCTTCTGTGTACCCCGTGCCTCGGGCCACTACCACATTATCTCAGTAGGATCCACTCTAGTATACCCTGCGCTGCAGGTCATTACCGCACCACCGCTACAGGACTCTCATCGGGGTTCCTGCACCTCGGACTACCGTCTCATTACCACTACTGAGACACCTCTCTGGCATACCCCGCTCTTCGGGCCACTACCGGATTTTCACATCGGAGGTATCACTCTTGGGTATACCCCTCTGCTCAGAACTATACTTATACTGCACCTCCTGCTCCGCGAGCTGTGCCTTTCTCCTCTCTTAATAAAGACTCTATATTCCACAGTTGCGTCTGATACCAGTGAGACCGCGCCTAGTGACGGTGAGGCTCACAGGGCTCCTCCCTGTGGGCGGAGACACCTCTCACCTCGGCCCAGAAAACTCTTACAAGTTATAACACAAATATATAATTGTATCCTTTCCATGGTGATGTGAAGTGGGGACTCTCCCCTGAAGAAGCTTAGTCAAGTGAAACATGTTGGG
Organism: Rhinatrema bivittatum; assembly: GCF_901001135.1. Lineage (NCBI taxonomy): Eukaryota > Metazoa > Chordata > Amphibia > Gymnophiona > Rhinatrematidae > Rhinatrema > Rhinatrema bivittatum. The sequence continues at coordinate 125,577,512 of NC_042622.1, read as the reverse complement.
TGGTAGTCCTTTGTGACTTTTTTTTCTGTCCTGTATGTGTGGGTGTGAGTGGTATGTGATGTATGTTTTTTAATTTTTTTATTGTGATATTGTACAGTGGATACATTTTTTGATTAATAAAAAGATTGTATATTTATATATGATTGCTAAATCATTTTGTGGTTTGTTATTTTGAATATATGACATATGTGATATATTGCCTCTTAATTTAAAATTTATCCCAGCAAAACTACACACACACAATTATACCTGCTATGTGGTGTGTGTGTGTGTAGTTTCACTGAGATCATTTACATTTAAGTATGTTTGTAAATACCAACTCTGCCCAGACTTCATCCCCTAGAATGCCTCTCTTCTATGCACAAAAAAGTATGTACCGTATGTAATTTTACATGTGTATCAGTCATGCAATTTTCTAAAGAACCATTTCTGCAGGTAAAGCACTACTTTACCCACTGAAGTCCCTTTCAAATTAACCTCTTCTAGTCTGGTATCCTGTAAGGAAACTGGCCTTATAAGATCATTGTTTCTGTGTATCTGGATGAATGATTCAAAAATTGTATTGGTAGAGGAGGGGGGATAATTTAATTAAAATATCTGACACAGACAGTAGAATATCAGTTCACCCATCATTTTTTTGTGTGCCCTCAACTCTTCCAACACAGACAAGTAAATTTTAAAAGGTATGCATGTGCATACATAAATGTGCACATTGGCATGTGAGCAAAAATATGCTCACTTTTATATCGTGCATGCAAATACATGCATATCATTCAAAATATCCCTACTGTGTGTATGTCTTGGAGACATAGTGCACAACTCACTGGTTGGGGGCAGGGAGGGAGGGAGGGAGGGAGGGAGAGAGAAGAGAGAGAGAGAGAGAGAGACTCTTTTAAAAAGCCAATCTGACCCTCTACATATATCCTACTGTAAGAGAGGCACTTTCAACTCAGGGTGGGTTTTTCTTTTGGGGGAAGAGCAGTGTTACAAGAGTCTACAGACCCTTGTACCCTATGCAGACCAATGTATAACTGTCCCATCAAAACCACCCTGAGTTGAAAGTACCCCTCTTACAATGGGAGATATATAGAGTGTCAGATGGGTCCTTTAAAAGAGTCTGTCTGTCTCTCTCTCACTCACTCACTCCCCCAAAATCTCCAGACTTGTGTCTCATCAGGACTACCAGTAAAGTTACTTGTGTAACATGGTCAGCCTTGCAAAATTCAGGGGTCATGCATGTCTTGGCCCTTCCCTGACACAGAGGTATATACATGCTTCCTAAAATTCACCTTGGACAGCCCATGTTACATGGCTGTTTTTGTGCAAGCAATGCTATTAGAATCTTCTTTAAATTTCCTGAATAGAAACAGGCCAGATCAGTTGAAATTTCAGGGAGATTAGAGCACATTGAGCGTTTTTTAACTACTCTTCCATTGGCTGAGCTGTCTTGCTATTGATTAACAGTTATGGTCACCAGCTAAATCCATTTCTTGCCTCACTTCCTAAAGGGAAAAACTGTCTCTAATGTACTTATTACACAAACTGACATAATGAACTTTCTCATAGTCATGTACAGAATTCTAAAGTTAGAAGGAAACTAGGCATGTTCACACATCTTCTTAACTTGGTGTTACTACTGTGAGAAAAAAAGGAAAATAAATAACACCTTGGCAATTCACTCACAAAATTTACTTTACAAAATATTATCATAGAATACAGACTCAGAAAGCCAGGAAAAGGCAAATTGTGGGCACTGCTGCAACCATGGGGTAGATTTTTAAAGTTATGCGCGGGCGTAGATTTGTTCGCGCAACCCGGGTCGGCATGCGCAGGTGGGGTGCACATTTGTGCAACCTGCGCGTGCCGAGCGGAGCAGCCTCAGAGGGAACTTTTTTTCCGGCCCCACCCACCCCCCTGCCCTAACTAAATCCCCCCCACCTTTGTTAAGAAGGTTACACCTGCCCGAGTCAGGTGTAACTTGGGTGCGCCGTTCCCCGGCCCAGGGGCTAGTTCGGAGGCCTCGGCCACGCTCCCGGAACGCCCCCGGGCCGGCACCACACCCACAGCCTCGCCCCCAGAACTCCCCTGAATGCCGCGCCGCCCCCGACATGCCCCCAAGCAAAGCCCCGGGACTTACATGCGTCCTGGGGCTTTGCGCGCGCCGGCGGCCTATGCAACATAGGCGCGCCAGCGCGCAGGGCTTTTAAAATCTGCCCCATAATTTGCTACCCTTTTCAATGGATCTTCCCAAGCAACTTTGAGAGTAATTTCAAAGGCATGTTTTCATGTGGAACAGTGCATTTCCCACAGAAATTACTTTTTTACAAAACTGACTTCCTTGATATGTGGCAAACTTATGTGCATACATCATGTATGCATATAAGTTTGCTCTGATGAGTTCTTGGAGGCCAGGCTGGGGAAGGATTTATATTTATGCACATAGGGCCAGATTTTATAACATGCACGCGGGTGTAGATTTGTTTGCACAACCTGGTGCATGTTATAAAATCCAGGGTCGGCGCACGCAGGGGGGTGCACAATTGTGCAGCCTGCGTGTGCCAAGCCGAGCAGCCTGCCTCTATTCCCTCCAAGGCCGCTCCGAAATCGGAGCGGCCTTGGAGGGAACTTTCCTTCCGCCCCCCAGCACCTTCCCCTCCCTTCCCCTATCTAACCCGCCCCCCAGCCCTAACTAACCCCCCTCGACCTTTATTGAAGAAGTTACGCCTGCCTCCGGGCAGGCGTAACTTGCGTGCACCGGCTCTCCATCCCCCGGCCTGGTGGCTGTTCCGGAGGCCTCGGTCCCGCCCCCAGGATGCCCCCAGGCCAGCGCCCCGCCCATGGCCCCACCTCCGGAACGCCCATTTTTTCAAGCCCTGGGACTTACGCGCGTCCCAGGGCTTGCACACGCCGCCGAGCCTATGCAAGATAGGCTCGGCACGCGGAGGGGGAGGCAGGGGGAGGTTTTCGGGGGTTGAGCGCGTATCTTACGCGCACAACCCTTTGAAAATCTACCCCATACTTTTCATTCTCAAAAGCTTAATTTTCCTGAAAAAAATCGGCACATAGACAAGCAAGTTTAATTGTGTGTGGGTACATTTTGGAGGGAGGTGGATTTCAAATTTAGTCAGGCTGTTACAATATTATCCTCTTCATGTAAAGAAGATTAGTAGGTGTAATGCTAAACCTGATTGCAAAAGAGAATCTACTCAAGAAGATGAAAGATCTGGGAAACTACAGGTTTAAAAACAATATCTGAATCCCTGTAAAATCAGCAGATTAAGGATTCTGGTCCCAGATGTGCAACATACACAAGAGACTGCTCCCTCTCATCTCTATCCAGACTTAATATTTGATGCCAATACTCAAAGGATGATGCTCTTTGATCATCTGATTACCTTTTTTTGGTACTTTCAAAAGTAAAGCAACATCCAGGATTGAAAGGGCATTCTAAGACAATGTTTATTAACCCTCTCCTGGAGGCACATGTATCCGGTTGGGTTTTCAGGATTGCCACAATGAATATGCATGAGACAGATACACCTACATTGGGTATCCAAAGTATGCAAATCTATCTCATGCATATTCATTGTGACAATCCTGAAACCCCCAACTGGATAGGTGTACCTCCAGGACAGGGGAGGGAAACACTGTTCTTTTTTTTTTTTTTTTTAATAATTTTTCAAATTATAACATTTACAATCAAATGATATAATCATGAATACAGATGTTTCAAAAAGAAAACACTTTAAGAAGTAACATTTAACTCAATCTGAGAAACAACTGATCTAGCCCACATCTAGAGAAGGAGAGGGAAAATAAGATAAGTGCCTTTTGTCATTTATATATCACATCCTAATTCTTTGTCCTACTAAAGCTTATGTCTTATCCCTTATAAAACGCTGAAGCTGTGAAGGATCAAATAAAATAAACTTATTAGTTTCATAATTAATTTGAAATTGACATGGGAACTTTAAGAAGAATGTAGCATCTATGTCCAAGACTGCTTGCTTTAAAGATAAAAATTGTTTCCTCCTTGCTTGGGTTGCTCGAGATACATCAGAAAAAATATGTATCTTTTGCCCGCAAAAATCAAAATTTTTATTTTGAAAATATTTATTAAAAAATAAATCTTTATCTTTTTTCAATAAAAAAGTAATTAGCAAGGTAGCTCGGGATGCTATATTGTCTAAAGAATCTTCAAGAAAAGTTGATACCCCAGGGCTTTCTAGTGTATCAACTCCTCCTTTTTCAGCCTGAGTCGTTTTCTTTTGGGGTAAGTAATACATTTTTTATATTGTTGGAATATTCTGAATTTCATAGGAAATAATTTCAACTACATACTTCTTAAACAATTCAATTTCTGACATCAATCCAGATATCGGAAAATTTAATAAACACAAATTATGAGATCTCATTTCGTTCTCCATAAATTCCATTCTAGTATGTAATGACAAATTATCTTTTATGAAAGAAACATTGGTTGCTTGTATATTTTTAACCACTGGGTTCAAATTTGCCACAGCCTGCTCCATTTTTCCAGCTCTATTATCTAATTCCACCAGTTTCTCTCTTGTTTCTACTGAGAATGTATAAACTTTTAAAACTGTCCCAGAGAGCTTTTTATCAAAACTCCTCATCAACCTCCATAAGTCCAACATTGATATAGTTTCAAGTTCAGATACATTTTTTTTTGTCGTACTATCAAATTCAAGGACTGATGGACATGGAACAGCAATATTCCTAGCTGTGGTCTTGCTACCCATATCATTTACACCTATTAATATATTACCCACAGGACTACCCACCACTCCTGCCATGGTGTGGTTTAAATTCTCCTAGGGCATAATATTAGTAGCTCCAACCAATGGACCTTCCATTATAGATAACAAGGTAGGATGTAAGAACTTGGAGGCTTGAGGGGCTCCTATAGAAGTATCCCCCTCTACCAATCCTCCTTCAATGGATTCCCGCACCCTAACTATGTGGGAGTCCATAGGTCCTATTCTTTTTGACACTGGAGACGTAGGTGATGAGGTATAATTTTTTGATTTTCGTTTCTTACCCATAATATTTTTCTACCAGGGGTGCACGGCTTCGGCTGTGCGCCGGCGGCTGCGTGCCGCAGTTCGCTGATCTTTATCATCCCGCAGGGCACCTCCTGCTGACGTCACTTCCGGGTCCTGGGTCCCGCCCACAAACCAGGTCTCACCTCCAAAGGTAATCTTTCAGCATTCCAGGAAACAAAATTAGAGGGCTTTTCTCTGGCACTGAGTCTTCCTCCCTCAACTCCCGACTCAATGCCACAGTTCGCTGATCTTTATCGTCCCGCGGGACGCCTCCCACTGACGTCACTTCCGGGTCCCGGGTCCCACCCACGAACCGGGTCTCACCTCCGGAAACACTGTTCTAAGGTCAATGTATGCTCAAACTAAGAAGACCTTTGGATATCCAGCTGCCAAAGATTAATGACTTGTCATTCTTTTCCATGCAGTATGGATTTCTGTAACATCCATAATACTTCTCCTCCTGTGTAAGGAGAATGTATGTAGGAATTAAATATCCTCATGGCCAATTATACAAATGATAAAGATGGCAAGGTCCATCCAGTATTCCCATTATTACTTTACTTCCTTTTCTCTGCACTTAAGGATTTATTAAATGTATTTATTTAGATTTAGATCACACATTTGCATTGCTAGTTCAAGGAAAGTTCTATTCAAGTATTAGCGTTAATAGCCACCTCTTACAATGTTATTTATACATATATATAACTATCTGATCTTCATTTCCATTCTCATTCCAAGTTATTGTTTTCCTTGTTATATGTAACTGCTTTTCTGCACTATTGTTTAAATGGTAAAGTTTTTTATAATTACACCCCTGTTTCTTGTGAACCAGCATGATGGGACCACCGTCTTGAATGTTGGTATATAAAAAGTTAAATAAAAAAAATAAATAAATAAGTACAGTAGGTATTTCTCTGATCTGGAGGGCTAACAATCGAAGGGGCTCATTCACTAAGCCATAGTATTTTTTCCTTATCAGGGCAAAGACCGAGGTATGCCATTTTGAAAAATGGCAGCTATTAGGACCAGGGCTAATTTTATGGGTAAGGGGGTATCTGGGGTTTGGGGTTCCTGGCCTCTGGGGGATGAATTTTTGGATTGAAGGGGAGAGGTGGGGATTGGGGGCCAGGGCCTGGCACTGATTTATAAATATTTTTTTGTTATATTTTGACAACAGGCTGCCTTCAAGGGGTGTGGGTGGTGGGAGGGTAGAGGCAGGGAATCTATGAAAACCCTGGATTGTTTTACTTCTTTGGGGTAAGACATACTCAGGGCCATTGGCCCCTTTATGACAGGAGCCTAGAAGCATCAGGACATGCGTTAACGTCCCAATGCTGCCGAGAGAAAGTAAACTAAAACCCTTGAATTGTAGCTAACTTCAAATCAAATAAAGCAGCTTGCAATTTTTTCTGGCACGCCACATTATTTGATTTGCATTGTTTAGAGTATTTATGAGCTGATTAGCATGCATCTGTATGCAGTGGCCAGTTTAATATGAGGTATCTGAAATACCTTGTATTATCCCCACTTTAGTTCATTTATCATGCAAAAAACAGTGTTTATCATGCAGTAAATGGCCTAATGCAGCTTAGTGCATGAGCCTCTGAGTTACTACCTAAGGCAACATAGGGAAAAATGACTTGATCAAGGTCATAAGGAGCACCAACAGGATTTGAACCCTGGTTTTCTTGGCACGCAGTGTGCTTGCTAACTGCTAGAATACTCCGCTACTCCTTTGGGTAACATGCTTCTTTTATTTGTAAGGGGGTCACCGATGTGGTCCCGTACTAATGATTACAGTGTTTCCAAGAACACTGGATGATGAGGTAAGAGAGTAGGAATTAGTGGTGTGTTTGACACTCCTCAGTGGGAGGTGTCTTTTTAATTTAAGTGCTTTAACAAATCTCATGAGCACACTTGGCTCAGAATTTTTCAGGGGTTGTCTACCAAGGGAGAGGACTATCTGGCCTGCCTCCTGTCCTACGAAGGCAGTTTTGGCCCAAGCTACCCAGGACTTTTTTCTTGGGATCCAAAATGGCATTTCCTACATGTCCTTGTAAAGAACCTTAAGTTTCCTTATCAGAAGGCTTATACCAAAAATTCTGAGGAGGTACAGAGTTATCAGTGAGTAGAGGTTGGAGTCTAGGCTCCCCCGTGTGGGAGAAGGAGATGGTGTTTGCTTAGCATTTAGAAATCCCTGCCACCATCTCAGTGCAGGGATTCTTAGTTCAGTTGTCCCTGAGATACCGTGCTGTAGGACAGCCCTGTCTGTGCAGTCCCCGCTTTGGATTATTTTCCTGGAAAAAGGACTCTGAGGTTCTCTCAGTGAAAGCACTGAAAACAGAGTGCCCTAACCCTATTTTTGGTCCAGTGTTTTCTGAGACTTTTTGTTGTTTGGAGCAGGAGGTTTATCCACCCTTCAGGTCTCTTGTTGGTTTTCTCTTTTTGAGTAAGATTTTTCTATCTGTTTTTATGGACTGAGCATCCTAAGTCCTAGGGACTCAGAAGTTTAGGATTCAGAGGAGGAGGTATCTTTTGCTTAGAAAGAATTACAGGAATTAGTGGCGTCATTGAGGAGGAATGGACTCCTATCCCTTTCCAGCATGAAGGAGCTGAGAAGAATGGTGTAAGAAGTCTTGCCTGGGATTCAGAGGAGAATCCTTTAGGAATAGGAAGCATAATACAGTACCCATCTGGTACTGACAGTGGAGTTGAGAACATTGGAAAATTAAGGAGAGGTATGAGAAGAAGGCCTTTTCATGTTGATAAGAAGTTAGGATACATTTTCTCACCATTGTCGTAGGGAGGAGCTGAAGAGTACAGTATAAACTGAGGAGAAATAAGAGGCCAGATTACCTAAGAAATTGGTTGAAGTAATTGGAAGACAAATTGCTAGAAAAGTAGGGTCACAAATTTATTAAAAGTCATCTTGTAATAATTAATTGGATATTTTTTCAATTTGAGCTGTAAAGAACCAACAATTCACTTTTACAACTCATCAGGAAAACTGATTTGTAAACTATTTAATTTCCAATGTGATTATTGCAGCTATTTTGGTAAAGAGATTCTCAGTGCTGTTTACAAGGGACTGAAAAAGTGGTTTTGGAGCAAGCAGCACAAAAGAGCCTTGAAGTTAAGCTTCCCTCTGCAAAGAGCCCTGGACACTCAGAGAGAAGTGACAGTGTGAGAACCATGCAATTAGGGTCCACAACTGAGATGTGAGCCTTTGGGTCCAGCATCTGGATTTTTCAGTCCAGGAGTTACATCCTGAAAATGCAAGGAAGAGGCTTTTAAGAGAGGGGAGTTAAGCACCTACTCCTATTTTGAGAGGGATTTCTTCACAGTATTGGAGAAAGAGGATTAATCTTTGTGGGGAATCAGAGGGAAGACTGCCTTATAGTGATAAGGTCCCACAAAATGGGTGTCTAAAGGAGAACATAAGAGTTCCTTAACTATATCAGTTGAAGTTCCCATTGTCTACTGAGGAGGAATCTGCATTCAAGGTTGCAGGAACTAGGGATGTGAATCGTTTTCCATATCGTCTTAACGATAGAAATCGTGTGGCAGGGCAAGAAAATCGTCTTAGGCACGATTTTTTAGTTAAAAAATCGTTAAAAATCGTTTTTTCCGATTAGTGCGCACTAACTGGGAGTTAGTGCGCACTAACTGAAAATGATACAATTTGACACTTTTCAGGTCAGTTAAGGTCAGTTTAGGAATGAATATGTATTCCTATTGGCTTCCCTCTTATTTATTCATGTTACCAAGTTTCCTACTGACAGTATATGGGGGATGGGAAATGGAAACAGTTGGTAGCTTGACAAAACAAGTAATGTGATCAGTCAATGTGACTAGAACTTGTGCCCTAACCCTGATACCAGGGGTATTGTGATCTTCCTGCACACAGTGCCCTATCCCTATTAATACCAGGAGTGTTGTGATCTTCCTGCACACAGTGCCCTATCCCTAATACCAGGGGTGTTGTGATCTTCCTGCACACAGTGCCCTATTCCTGATTCTGGGGGTGTTGTGATCTTCCTGCACACAGTGCCCTATTCCTGATACCGGGGGTGTTGTGATCTTCTTGCACACATCCCGGTATCAGGGATAGGGCACTGCATGCAGGAAGATCACAACACTCCTGGTATTAATAGGGATAGGGCACTGCATGCAGGAAGATCACAACACTCCTGGTATTAATAGGGATAGGGCACTGCATGCAGGAAGATCACAACACCCCTGGTATCAGGGATAGGGCACTGTGTGCAGGAAGATCACAATACCCCGGAGGAGTGAGGGTCAGGCAGCTCCCCCCTGTCTGTGAAGCAAGCCTCTCACTAGTAATGCAGGGAGGGAGCTGTCTCAGACTTCACCATCCTCCCCCCCCCCCCCCTCACCCACACACCATTCACTAGCTGGGACATGGGGGAAGTCAGGAGTGAGGGTCAGGCAGCTCCCCCCTGTCTGTGAAGCCAGCCTCTCACTAGTAATGCAGGGAGGGAGCTGTCTCAGACTTCACCATCCCCCCCCCCCCCTCACCCACACACCATTCACTAGCTGGGACATGGGGGAAGTCAGGAGTGAGGGTCAGGCAGCTCCCCCCTGTCTGTGAAGCCAGCCTCTCACTAGTAATGCAGGGAGGGAGCTGTCTCAGACTTCACCATCCTCCCCCCCCCCCTCACCCACACACCATTCACTAGCTGGGACATGGGGGAAGTCAGGAGTGAGGGTCAGGCAGCTCCCCCCTGTCTGTGAAGCCAGCCTCTCACTAGTAATGCAGGGAGGGAGCTGTCTCAGACTTCACCATCCTCCCCCCCCCCCTCACCCACACACCATTCACTAGCTGGGACATGGGGGAAGTCAGGAGTGAGGGTCAGGCAGCTCCCCCCTGTCTGTGAAGCCAGCCTCTCACTAGTAATGCAGGGAGGGAGCTGTCTCAGACTGGTATCAGGGTTAGGGCACTGTGTGCAGGAAGATCACAACACTCCTGGTATTAATAGGGATAGGGCACTGTAAGAGATGACTGTAGTAGATTGAATAAAGATCTGATGTTTCTGCTCTCCTCACACCAAACAAAAACAACACACAAGCAGAGAAGCCCTTCTTACAAAGCTGAGCTAGTGAGTTAAGTAGGAGGAAAAGTAAACATACTTGTGCCAGTGTGGCTACTTAAAAAATACACTTACCAACAATCAATTACATATATTTGAACTGTGTACAGTTCCAGCCAGGACCACCTTTCTAAAATGCACAGTGATTGGCAAATTCAACATGCACTAGCATTTCAGGTGCCTGCTAACAAAAATAATAAACAAACAAGTTCTAGTCACGTGAGTGCTGATCATTACATTACTTTTTTTGTCAAGCTTCCAACTGTTTCCATTTCACATCCCCCCAACCATTACCTCAGTATTAGCCTTGGTAACATCAATAGATAAGAGCACAGCCAGCCAATAGGAATACATACATACATATTCATTCCTAAGTGACCTTTACTGACCTGGGAAGTGTGAACACTTTGTTTCATTTTCTGTTGGTGTTCGTTAGTTTCCAGTTCCATTTCCCATCCCCCCAACCATCACCTCAGTGGTAACCTTGGTAACATCAATAGATAAGAGGGCAGCCAGCCAATAGGAACACATATTCATTCCTAACTGACCTTCAGTGACCTGGAAAGTGTTTATTTGTATCATTTTCAGTTAGTGCGCACTAAATCGAGTTAGTGCGCACTAACGGGGAGTTAGTGCGCACTAACTCGAGTTAGTGCGCACTAACACGATTTAACGATTTTTAACGATAAATCGTTAGAATTTCTATTGTATCGTGTTCTATAACGATTTAAGACGATATAAACATTATCGGACGATAATTTTAATCGTTGAAAAACGATTCACATCCCTAGCAGGAACCATTGCAGAAGTGCCCAGGGAGGGTCCTTTATGAAGAATACCAACTGCCAGAGAGTACAAATTTATCAATGACTTTTTTTTCTTCTGCACTTTCTTTTCTGTATTGATATGCACTAATCAACAGTGTGCCATTTGTGATTTACATCTGCATTCAAGTGTTCTTATTTCATTTTTAACAGTCACATATGTTTTATACTTGACTATTGCAGAAGACCTTTAGACAAACCCTATGGGCCTTGAAATATTTCCTTCCCCCATGTCTGGAAGGGAACTTGGGAGCATGGGTCAGACCTTGACCCCAGCATTCCCCAGTGAACCCCTGATCCCAGTTAGCCAGAAGAACATGGATTATATATTATTATGCATTTCAAATAAATGCATTAAATAATTAAAGGAAGATACAGAATATGTTTCACAATTACTAAGGAAAACTATTCCACAAGCCTATCAAGACCACAATTTAAAAGGGAGAACAGAAAGGAAATAATATAAAGGAAAAATGAATAGATTCACAAACCTGCATGCAAAAAATGGCTGCTGCCAAGCTATGAGAAACACATTTGACATCAACCCAACCCATAAAATCACAAGGACAAAAGTTATCCATTGTAAGGGAAAAGGTTTATTGGGGTTTCCTGTGATGAAGGCCAGGTCCTGCCTTTGAGTGACTCTGTTGATATGTTTCAAGCAGCATATGGAAACCTTGTGCCGAACCTGGTGTTAAAATAGGTGACCCTGCCTTTGAGGAACCTGCTTAGTCCTTGGAACTAGAAAAGAGGTTGTTGAAGAGACAGCAGAAAAAAAATGTAATTTGCCCAAAGAAAAGGGAATCTGTATTCCAGAAAAAAATATGTTTAACACCTAGACCTTAGGCTCCAACTTTTGAAAATGATTGGGGAGCTGAACTCAACACAAATTGCAGCGCCTCAACAAAAAAAGAAACAAAAAACATAATACAGTGGGTTGTCGGTGTGACTGTCCAGCCTGTATTTGAAAGTCCACAGTAGAACAGGTAATGTGGACATAGGAAAGACTCAATGTGGCCACAACAAAAGTAGCAAGCTTACATAAACAGGTTCCAACCCCCACAAACTTATCATGTGTTGGAGTCTTACAATGTGGCCCGAGCTGCATCTGCATCTGAGGGGACAACACGGTAGCTTTCCTGTCAACACAAAGGTGTAAATGGGTGGGCTGAAGGCATCCAGATCTGAACCCTACTATTTGTACTGTTATTCTTATCTTAGCATGGACTTCTAAGTAGTCTACAAGAGCCGTTATGCATCATGAGTAAAACTTATTAAAATATTTTAACTCAATTATTTAAAGCACTTATCAAAATTAAAAATTCCTTATTAATCTGTATTAATCTATTTTATATGTATTGCAGTTTATAAATATACATGAATATAATGTAAAAAGCAAAGAACACATAAACATCTGATACAATCAATCATGTTATAAAACAAATATCATTGTATTCTTTGATGAATTCTCTTTTCAGAAAGGTAGAGATCATCATAACTACAATAAAATAGCAATAATAATCATATGAGCAGGTGAGAACAGAGATAGAACAATTCACATTACAACCAAACATGAAAAAAATGTATTCAAATTCTGGTGTCACCTTAACGAAGAGACTCCCTCCACAGATAAAACAGGAGTGAAATAACACAAACTCCTGCAAAAAAAGACACCTAGAATCTTGCCATACCATACAAACACAGAGCTGACTCTCAAGACTTAAATAGCAGCAACCTTATGAAAAAGCAGCAATGCAAATACTACTACTCCAGGCCCTAGAACATGATTAATAATGTAGCATATGTAATCTCTTCTTGGGTTGTTTCCCATATGCCCGATAAATCCATACCATCTATTGCAATAATAATGTCCATACTCCTTCCTCAGGACTCCTATCTTGACTAGAAATAGGTAAATTATATAATTCTAGATGTAGGTGGTATGGAGGATGGGGGAAATCTTCAGAACCTCCACCATAAATTTCTTAAATATTTCCTATAGAAACAAAAGCCTAGATTTCCTGAAATTTAAGAAGCTCAGACTTCTACTTTAAACAGCATTCTCCAGCTGTTCAATCTTGCTGTGACGCACTGGGTTATATTTAATAACAACCACACTGGATGACTATAAAGTAGAAATCAGTGCTGTTATTTTGCCTTCATGTTCTCCCAGTCTCTTGTCATGGCTTTCATACTTGAGGGCAACCTCTTTAGTAAAATCACAAAGCTGTGACACACATTTAGACAAAATGACTTCTCCTTGGAAGAAAATCTACCAAATCTCCTCTAGCAAGATATTTTTAGGAACACAGAAATTGCCTCCAGGTTGGCTATCACTGGAGAAGAGGAACCAACACCAGATCAGGTTCAAATCCTCACAACCCCTGGAACTAAAGACAAACTGGACCACATCGTTGCTTCTATTTCAGTCTCTGTTCCAAAAGGACCCACATGCTGCTGTGTTCTCTGGGACCTTACCTTTTTGCCCGCAGGAATCCCAACATGGTTGTCTAGCACAACTTCCTTCACTTCCTCCATATCCTAACTTCCGATTGCAACAATGCTAGGACCACTTTGGGTACGCAGTTTCCCTTATACGATCCATGACCCAAATTGGGCAAATGGGGGAGGTTCTGTCATCAAAGCTCTGAGAAACATTTGAGCCAGAAAGATGCACAACACAAGAGCCTTGCTGTGGAATTCTAAGATTTACTCTAGAATCCAGCTATCCTGTGGGACCTCAGGCCAATATATGATGCTTCACAGGGTGGGTCTTAACCTTACCATTCCTTTTCACCATATGTGCAGTGAAAAATCAAAGACAGCAGAAACATTTCCTTACTTTCATGCTATTCTACTTTCAGAAAACAGCTAAAGGTTTACTATAATATTATGATCAAAACAATGTATCTTTCAGTAATGTACTTCTGTTTTTTAGACCATTTTTTAGTTTTTTTTATCAGAATTATTTCCTGCTTTATTTAGTTGTTATTTTCTATTTTTATTATTGTGTATTTGCATTGTAATCTGCTGAGTACTTTGGATTGTGTGGGCTATAAATTTAGCAAATAAACAAACAAACAAACAAACAAATAAATAAATAAATAAATAAAATCATCAGAAACTAAAACATATAGCTAGAGTCCTTAAGCTCAATTGGTGTATGTCTGAAGGGTAACAGCCATCTTGGTTCCCCCATCATACTTTCTTGAATTCATACTGTGGCTCATAAACTGAAGTAAGGGTCTTTCCTCATCTAAGAACATAACATAAGAACATAATTTTCCCATACTGGCTCAGATCAAGAGTCCACCAAGCCCAGTATCCTGTTTCCAACAGTGGCCAATCCAGGTCACAAATACCTGGCAGAATCCCAAGGGTTAGATTGAGTCCAAGCTGCTTATCCCAGGGATAATGCAGTGGATTTCTGCAACTCTGCCTTAATAATGGTTATGGACTTTTCCTCCAGGAACTTGTCCAAACCTTTATTAAACGCAGCTGCACTAATAGCTTTCACCACATCCTCTGGCAACGAATTCCACAGCTTAATTATTGCGTTGAGTAAAAAAATATTTTCTTTTACTAGGTTTAAATGTATTACCTAGCAACTTCATTGTGTGTCCCCTGGTCTTTGTACTTTTAGAAAGAGTAAATAACTGATTAACGTTTACTCGTTCCCTTCCACTCATTATTTTATAGACCTCTGTCATTTGGTTTACTCTTCCCTAAGTGCATCGCTTTTGCCATTTGCATGCCCAGTCTCCCAGTCCTTTTTTTTTTTTTTTTAACTGCTTTTCTGTACTGCCTCCTACTTAATATCATTTGGGAGATCACGCGCCGGCACTTGGCCGGCACGCGCAACCAATGCCTGCCCAGAGGCAGGCGCGACCTATGAAATAAAGGTTAGGGGGGTTTTACGTAGGGCTGGGGGGCAGGATAGGTAGTGGAAGGGAGGGGAAGGTGAGGGGGCAGAAGGAAAGTTCCCTCCGAGGCTGCTCCGATTTTGGAGCGGCCTCGGAGGGAAAGCCATCAGAGCTCCCCTAGGGCTCGGCACACGCAAGGTGCACTAGTGTGCAACTCCTTGCGCGCGCCAACCCCGGATTTTATAACATGCGCGTGCATGTTTTAAAATCGGGCGTACATTTGTGTGCGCTGGGTAGCACGCACAAATATACCCCGCGCGCGTAGGTTTAAATATCCGGCCCATACTGTGCAAATTTAAGTCCTTTCATCTCACTTCATAGAGCTTATGTGTCATAACTTGCACTATTTTGGTTGTTTCTAGAGATGTGGCCATCAAGACCAGATATTATACTTCAGATGAGGTCTTGCTAATGATTTGCACACATATGGTTATTTGTGGTTTTTGTCCACAGGGTTTAAAGGGCCATTGCTTTCTGTGTCGTCTTGGTAAATGAATGAAAACTATTTATTTGTGTACCAAATTCCTTGAGTGCCTTTAGTGCCAGTGAGAGCCTGATCTGCAGAGGTCAGGAAGGGATGCCATATAAATTTATTCAAATAGAGCATCGGTTCCTGCATAAAGCATTGTTGATCGCACTGCAGACAATAATGTCCATGTGGATTACCAAAGACTGCCCTACCGGTAGTCATTGGCAGGCCCGAATGGAAACTTTACTTCAACACGAACTGATGACAGCATGTTCTTTGAAGCAGGAAGCAAGGCTGACTCGTCTTGCGATGTGGCACAAATTCTGGTGGTCCCTCTCAGTTTCCAAGAGAGAATTATTAATTGGAGTTACAAGCAACCAATACCAGGGACTCTACTGGGAGCTCAATGACTTCGTAGTTGGACTTGGAGAGCCTTTTTCACCTTCTTATCTCCTGCTGTAGTTGGGGGGGGGGGGGGGATTCTGGTGATTTTCAGTTATATTTTATGTGTTCCTGTTGTTTATGCCTTCCTGTTCTTGTTTCTGACAGTTCAGATGTTATAATATTGCAAAACATTTTAATAAATGAATATTTAAAAAAAAATTAGGGGTTTGCATTGGTAAGGAGGTGCTGGGGTTGCTTGTGCGCCCCTGGCGCCTCCTTGCTAACGTGAACCCGATCGGCTTCGGCAGTCCGCTGGTTAGGAAAACTGACGCTGAGTTTATCGGCGTCAGTTTCCCTAAACGCCGCACAGCCAGGGGGTCCAGGAAACAGATGCTTGTTATTCGAGCGTCTGTTTCCTGCACCTGACTGCCAGTGGGGGTTTTTTCCCTCTATTTTTTAACTTAATTTAGTTTCACTTTTCCTCCTACTTAATATCAAAATGATATTGGAGAGGCCTCTGGCCATACCCCCACCCCCAGACCACCCATTTTTTCAAGCCCCGGGACTTACACGCATCCCAGGGCTTTATGTGCGCCTCTGGGCCTTTTGAAAATAGGCCCAGCACGCATAATCCTCCCTACACATGTAAATCCACTTGGATTTACACGCGTTGGCTTTTAAAATCTGTCTCTATGTTTTAAAAGCGAAGATGAGCTATAAAAAAGACAATCAACTTCATCAAGAAGACAATTTTTAAAAGCATTTACCTGGGTAAAAAAGGAAGAACAATGTGCATATATTCAATTTTCAAATAAACACATGATATTCCCTTCCCACCACTTATCCTCACCACCACCCAGACAAATGAAAGGTGCAAAGTACATGGACACCTAATGCACATACTTTGTATTTGCTAATTCTCCAAAAAAAAATTATTCCTCTTTGAAAATGTGCTTAAAATATGTGTATAAAATACCCATGCAGTTTGTGACTTTGCAAGTTATTTTAGAATTGTCCCCCACACACACACACACACTCAACAGGAGAAATAATGTGCCAAAGGCAAACCTGACAGAAAAGTTGTTCTCTAATAAAGGGTCCTGATATAAAATGGGGTAGACTGAAGATGTATTTATTTTATTTATTTACAGCAATATATAACCTGCCCAATTACCAGACCACTGTTCTGGGCGGTTTACAACATCACATAATAATACAACTTTTAAACAGAATTTTTTAAATACACTACACACACACACCACATACATTTAGTACCTAAACATCACTCAAAGGCCATCGAGATACATATAAGCCTTTACCTGTTTGCGAAAAGCACAGAAATCCTGCAACTGCCTAATTTTCTCGGGGAGCCCATTCCACAGATGCGGGGCTATACTGAAGAAAGCCCAATTTTTCGTCTCCTGTAGCCTCACCTTAGCAACTCTAGGAACCACTAACAAAGCAGCATTCTGAGATGGTAAGGGTCTATTAGAAGTGCACCTAGCTACTGCCTTCTTAAGATAATCCTGGCCCTCACCCTGTAGGGCCCTAAAGGTCAAGGACAGTATTTTAAATTTCATTCTCTCTTTAGCTGGAAGCCAATGCAAGGTCTCCAGGCCAGGGGAAATATGAGCCCTCAAAAGCGCCCCAGTCAGCAAACGAGAGCAGCAGCAGCACCCATTACTAACTGCGATTCCCTCAGATGACAAGATATGTAATAACTTTTAATTACATGCCTAGAGAGACTTTAAGATTATTTTATGAGAAAGGAGCATTAGGTTCAACTAAGTAGAGGCTGATGATTATACAGAAGAGTACATGTAGTGATAAGCAATGGCCCTTTGATTTATGACATTTCTTTTTAATTATTTGTTTACCTACTTGTGTGTTTGTTCAATGGGTTTATAATCTGTTTGTTCCAATCAAAGGTTGTCTCCCTATAAGCTGCCCCTTTCTAAAAAAAATGATATACTGAACAAAATTATTTTCTCTTTATTTCATTTTAGGGAAAATATTTTGATTTCAATGTGGTTGTTGTTTATGGAGAAAGTGTGATTCCTTCCTTTTGCCATACTTTGAGAGATTTGTAGACTGAAAAGTAACACAAGTAACTATTCCTGCACAGAAAGGGCAGACACGATATGGAACAGCCCCCATCAGAGGAAGTGGTGGCAAAAATGGTACACGAACAACCTAGAAACAAACAGTAAAGGAATTTATGAAGGCCTGGAATGGGAACAGTGGATCCTAGGTGGTGAGAAAAGCCAGGGGAAAGTCTGAGATCAAGTCAAGGCTGCATATTGTAGTAGCTAAGAAACATGAGCAGACCATTTGGGCCTGCTGTCATTTCAGATGTTGCCATGAGTTTCAAAAGAGTTGCTAGAGGCTTGGACAAGAGCACTGCGCAGAAAATTCCCAGATGGAAATGTTTTGCAAAACAAACTATAGGCACGAAAAGACAGCTTCCCCTGGCTCAGAGTAGCCTGGTACTGTAATAAGACGGTTTGCTGAGCTATTGGAGCAAGGCTTACCGGAGGCAAGCTTCGAGCTAGTTGATTCAACAGGAAGTTTCTGTTTAATTTTAACTGGTCTAGGAAAATCTGAAGGAAAGCTGCAGGGGGTGAACAGGCATCTGCGTGAAGCAAAACTGCAGATTGAATATAAATGCCATCTTTCAGTTCAATTTCTCCCCAACCAGATTTACAGGTATTGAACCAGAGGGCAGAGAAAGTGAATATTGATGTCTGTATAGGTTAATACAAGATAAATTATCTGGAAAGTGGTGCAATGACCAAGGTAAACCTGAAGTCAATATCTATCTCATGGGTGAATATATGTATTATTAATTATATATGCAAGCTAGTACAAAGCCCACACACCCAGATGTGGCACCTTTAAGTACAAGAACCAGGCTTCTGCTACACACATGCTCAATAAAGAATACAAACATAAACGCATCAAAACCAACAACTGGCAATATGAAATATTCCACAACCCTAATCTTGTTATCATTGTGCTATTAGTCTTCAATATACTGCCTCAGTTTAAAAAGAGAAGGCCAAATATTCTTGATTAAAATACTCTAGATACTGTGGATCAACAATAATTATTTTAAAGTGCTGCATTTTAAAAGAGTTAGATAGCAAGTTAATTGTCTGCCCCAAAGGTAAGGAGAAATGGAAAAAAAAACATCCTTAAATGTTTTCTTATGTCATTTTGGTGGTGATACACACTTCTCGGCAGCAGGTAAGACCAGTGGCCTTTGTTAAAATTGCAGAGGTAATGCACAAAAAACAAAACAAAACAGGATTCCTTTTCTCCAGGCTTTTATCAGCATAGAAGACATTTGTAACTGCAGAGGAAACGACATAAGCACCATGGGAGGTGTGATGATAGGCAGGAGGGAAGAGGATAGAGGTCTTGAAATGAAGGAGAACGGGAACTAACTTTTACAAATCAAAATCAAGGTATTCATTTCCTCTGTATTAAATCTGTTGGGAATTGGATATTATAGTATGCATATAAAATCATTGGTAAACGTCAACTTAAATGCACACTCATCAGGACTGAGTTACATTGAAATACTTTTTAATGCTATAAACCTTGCTAGTGCAGCTTTCAAAATTTAGTCCCAAGTGTCCAATTTGCTATTGCTACTTAATGTTAAGCTGACAATTACCTTTGCTTTTCTGAATATCTTGATAAAAAAAATTCAAAGCTGTATTAATATTTAATTTTCTATTTTTAATTTCTGAACATGTGATATTCAACACTTAAAAAATTCTCTCTGCTATCATACACCCTTCTTACTAAATCTCTGAAATTAGAAGGATATAAATAAATAAATAATGACCTTGCCTAACCCCTCTCATTTCACATACCACTAAGAGCTGGTCATGGGATTTCTATTGCAGGCTCACAAAGCCCTTGCGCATTGCACTTTGCCTTATATTCAGCACCGTAGATCTCTAAATGTACATCAAGACTCGTTTGCTTTGTTCATGGCTCACTGTTCCTCTTAGAGAACAATCCAGTCTAGATCTACACATATCTGCTCTTACATTACAATAATTTTTGAAAGAGAGTTCTTTAGCAAAACAGTTATATATATGTGAGCTGGATTTTCTCCGTGGAATTAATATATGGATATTTGGTCTACCTAGACACACAGGCTTGATACATCTGTAGTTTGTTTGTTTTTTTGCCTTGGTGTTTACTGTTCTTATGCACCAGAATTCCCAGATCTATTTCTTTCTTAGAATTCTGAAGGGATAACATGTCCGTTTGCCTATGTACTACTACTATTACCACTGCTACTTATAATTTTTAAAGTGCTACTAGACATACAGAACTGTACAAATACACATAAGAGACAGCCCCCGCTTCATGGGGCTTACAGCCTAGTCAGCAGATTCTAGCTACAGCTCCACATGCTCATTACATGATATCTTGACAGTAATAGACACTACACTCTCAAACAAAGGCATACATAGGTGCATGCCTAATGACATCATTGCTGGAAGTGTAAACGCACATGGCGGGGAGGCACAAACTGTGATAGCAACATGGCAGACTCTTTCATTATGCCAGTGCCATAATTCAGCTTTCAAGTATTTATCCGCTCGCTACAAGTAATCAATTCTTTCTTCACTGCTTGACCTTATGTTGCTTTGCAATAACTCCTTTAATATTAGGCTCGAGTTATTGCATTTCCAGTTCTTGCTATTTAATCAGACTACCAATAAAACCACAAATCATATTCATTCTAGACCTTTGGCTCAAAAGCGAATGCTTTAATGTAGTCGCGAACCTATGAACCACCACGTTCTAATGCTGTAAATCATTTGATTATGATTTGAAATATTCCAGAAATAATGTCATATAATATCAGTCTTGTACCTTAATTAACAACAACAAAAATCCCAGTGATATCTTCCATTTATCCTACCCTTCATCTACACTCTGTTGAACCTGATCACTTTTCTACATTAAAAGTGCTTCTTGTGGTAACACTGTTTTCATTTGAAAACTTGGACATCTCTATGTGTCTCCTTTTTAACAGGAGATTAATAAATATACTCAAAAACAGACTTGGTGCAAATAAAGAAGCCTATGGTACCCAACTGATTACTAATCTCAAACTGTATGAGAGACCCTCAGCCCTTCCAAACTCTATCCATTCTGGCATGCTTCCCTTGTTATGCTTGCAATTTACCAACTTTTGTGTTGTATAATACTGAACCTCTTTCTGAAGCTAAGATAATGTCCCTTGCCTACTCTACATTGTCTATAAAGGCTTTTTTGTCTAGATAAACAATTTAATTAGTTTGGCATGTCGGAGTCTATATGTCCAGAAGGTGGATGATACCAGAGAAGAACAGAAGTGCCAATAAAGTTATGCAAACAGAAAACAGAGTGGAGGTCGAAAAGAGGGGTGGGGGGGGGGGGGAAGAGTGTCCCTGTGGCATGATCTTGGGGAAAGGGAAGGACTTAGTTTCTCCCAAGACAGCTATGCCCTGCTGTGCTTACTAAATGTAACCAAGAGCCATTTTTTGGTTACCAGCATAAAGCATAAACTAGAATAGATTAGTGGATGGGGGAAGGACCCATTCAAATTCCAGTCCCGAATGGCCATCCCCTAAGAGGCTTTATAACAGATCTCTCCTGAGAGTCTGGAGGCAGTCCCTTATAGGTTTTGGAGAGTTAGGAGGTAATGAGAAGCTTATTTCTTGTGCTTTTCAGGCCCAGTAAGAGGAAACAGGCTAACCCAGCCTAAGATTCCTGACCAGGGTCAAGAAGATGGTCCTGCTAATCTACTCCAGAGCTGGTTGGGATATTCCTCCTGGTTGTTTTTGGGATTTTGAGATTTTTCGTGGTAAGAGCTTTACTGGTGTTATGGTTTGTGGGTTTCGTGGACCCTTGGCCCGAGGTGCAAGTTGTTACCACCTGTGGGGAGGAGCCTCACAGGTCCACACCACTGGAGCTCTGGGAGAGAATTTGTGGGGAGGTCCCGAGGAGCGGGGTGAGAGACACAGCAATGAGGAACCCTACAGTAAGCAGGTTGGGCTGGAGAGCAGTACCTGGGCGGAGACCTCCGAGAGGGTGGCGCTAAGCAGGCCTGAGGAGCGGGAAGCGTGAGGCAGGAAGTGTAGGAGGTATACTGCTGAGGGAATCCCGAGGGACGGAGCTACGTAGCGAGGAAGGTACTGATGCAATGATGTAGGCTAACCCGTGGAGCAGGGAAGCCTGAGTCGGATCTCCAAGTAATGATGTAGACAACCCCGAGGAGCGGGGAAGTACCGGCAGTCACAGGTGTTTGAACGTAGACACTGCCCTGAGGAGCGGGGAAGCACAGACAGTCTCTGGTGTAGAACGTAGGCACTGCCCCGAGGAGCAGGGAAGCACTGGCAGTCTCTGGTGTAGAACTTAGGCACTGCTCCGAGGAGTAGGGAAGCACAGACAGTCTCTGGTATAGAATGTAGACACTGTCCCGAGGAGCGGGGAAGCACGGAGATAGGTCTCCCAAGTGGTGAGAGCGTTCCCAGAGGCAACTCAGCAGGAAGCCGGTGGGTAGGACTCCTGGAAGGTGCAGGGCAAGCCCGAGGAGTGAGGGAAGCCAGGAGACCGGGTCTCTGGAGACAGCGCACGGAGGCCCCCGAGGAGTGGGTACCTGAGCCAGGGTTCAGAGTCCAAGAAGGGTCCGAGAAAGTCACCACAGGTCCGAGGAGACAGGAGCTAGAAGAGTAGCGATGGAACTCATTGCTAAGTCGGCTAGCAGGGGTTGAAGGCAGTGCTTAAGAACCCTGACCCAGTGATGTCATCAGTCAGGG
Source organism: Rhinatrema bivittatum (assembly GCF_901001135.1). Lineage (NCBI taxonomy): Eukaryota > Metazoa > Chordata > Amphibia > Gymnophiona > Rhinatrematidae > Rhinatrema > Rhinatrema bivittatum. Next base: position 125,554,905 of record NC_042622.1, on the reverse strand, counting down.
ACGCGCCTGAGGTTCCCGCCGTAGCAACTTAAAAAGAGGGCCCGGTGGTGCGCGCGCGCACCTAAGAAGGCCCGGACTTGGCGCGGGTGGTGGCGGCTTACCGGCCGCCACGAGGAACCATGAGATACGTGGCGGTAGAGGCTAGCCCCCGCTGCGAGCAGGCGCAGAGAGGGAAGCAGGGCAGTATAAGACGTGAGTAGACGTGGTCGCAGCCGTCTGCGACCAACGGTCAGAACAACTGGGCCTTTTTCAGATTCAGGGCAAGGGGAACCCTGTAACGAGGACACCTAGGGATAGGGAAGACCTGCCCCAGAGGTAGTAACCTGTTGTGAGGAAAAAGGAACATTAAGTTTGACCATCCAGGAAGATGTTTGGCTGCCACTTTCTACCTGCAGTGGAGCAGGGTAAGAAAACCTATAGGGATCCCTCCCATAACAGATCCAGAGGAGAGTAAGAGACTGAGATAAATCTAAGAGAGGAAGAAACTGCTAACCGTGAGTAATAGGACTGAAACGATTTTAGAGGACACCAATCCGGAGTCTTCAGCCCCTGGGGAGAGGAAAGATATTACTCTCTGAGCAAGGACAGGATTTTTGACCATCCATAGAAGGGGTTTTCCTGCACAGCTTAAAGGTTGCCCTGCCCACCAGGATCTCTTGCCCTTTCAAATATTCCTGCATAGATAGAGGTGAATATTATAACCAAGGAAAGAAAAGGCTGTGGTGCTGGAAACATATTTATTGTGCCATCTGCAATTATTTTATCAGTAAAGAATTTAATTTTGGACACTAACCCAGTTCATCCAGCATCTTTATTTGGGCATGCAACACTCACAGAGAAGAGAGATTTCCCCTCAGCCAGGGAATGCCAAAAGAATGTCAGTCAACTCTGCAACGGGACCAGAAAGGAACCCTTTCCTCTCAAGCCAAATGATCCACACCTTGAGGAAAGGGACACAGAAAAGAGCTAGTCAGGGTTCCTGCCCCAAAGAATTTAGAAGTACTTTTATGGCCCCACTTGTGCAGGACATAAACACCAAGGTGGGATTACATAAATGGATATCTGAAAGTCTGCTTCTCTAACTGGGAGAGTCTTCTGGTCCTAACAGAACAACCTCCTAATCACTCTTCTTTCAGCTCTCTCTGGAGAAACTCATCAGAGCCCTGGCTTGGCCATGGCACTCTGCCCTGGGCAGGCTACATCCTGGAGCCATCACAAGGGACCATGTCTTTCAGACATCCCTCTACTCACAAAAAGCAAGGCCTACCATTTTCAATAATCTGGCTGTCTTCTCCAGTCAGGTTCTTGCTTTCCCAGCATTAATGCTTCCCCCTTCTGCTGTTCCTCTTTTCCTTTCATAGACTAGGTAAGTCATAGCAGCGCATGGCGGGCTAAAAAAAAAACTCAGTATTTCCCCTTCCCCTGAGCTCCTGCCCCAGGAATACTTTTTTCACCATTTTTTTTTTTACTTTTTGTGTAACTTTATTGGCATCATTGGTCTTCTTCCTGAGAAGTAGTTTATAGCATCTTCCTCCTCCAAAGTACGTAGATTATAGAGGACCCAGTTTTTACAAACCATTTCTCTCTTTGTAGCATTATTCTGGCATCAATAATAGACACGAATTTATAAGCACTGCTGAATTTAAACCTATTAGTCAAAATATTGTCTGGTTTTCTATAATGTAATACTTTAATAATATAATATTTTTTCTTATAATTGTAACTATCATATATTATTACAAATTATATGTAAGGTCCTTTGTTTTCTGTTTTCATTTTATTTTTCCCAGGAATTTACCAGTGTTATTATGACAAACAAAAATAAGAGAAAATCAGTGATAAAAAGAGACATTTCTGTCCATTGATTCTCTACCATTTTTGTTTTTTTGTAATAAACTGATAAATTCTCAGGAAAAATAAAATAAAAACTGAAAATGAAGGTCTCTAATTATATAGTATTGGAACATTGATGATGTTATTAGTCATTATATACAGGTTGTTTCCTTTCTAGAACTCAAACTCAATTACAAAATCCCACAGGGCATGAAGCCAGGATAATTTTTGATCTCAGAACTAACTGTAATATCAGTAGTCTGGAAACAGCATGGATTAAAAGTTTAGTTCAAATTATCCATTAATATGAATTATAGTTTCATGGGATGTGCAGCATTGCTAGGCAGTCGTCAAGTTGCTCAGAATACATCCTTATTCCCATCAATCTCTTTTCATGGTTCAGGGGCCAATCTACTTCCTTAGGGGTGAGGGTTACTGGTCCTTGCATCAAACTCAAAACTAGGTCCTGCTACATGCAAAATCTGGATTCATGAATGCCATGCTTTGGCTCAGTGGGTAGGGTTCTTACCTCCTCATTTGAGCAAGTTCCCCATTCAAGTTCAGTCTTGACAGTCCCCTCCAGCTGAAAGACTATATTCATTTGTGAGCACTGGTCATTCCATCAAAGGTAGAAGTGACTAAGAGTCTGTTATATCACATGGTTATCAGGTGGCTTCAAGAAAGAAAATTAGAGGTCTCAGTTCACGTTCCCCTGCACAGGCATCCATATAGTTGAAATGAAACCTACACCTGATGCCAATGGACACTGTAGTTGTTGTCAGGTGCAAGGCCAAGGATTAAACTGGCGTGAAACTGAGCTACTACCACTTCTTTTAAACATAGCCCACATTATTCAGGTGAGGCTGCACATGAAGGCTACACAGCAGAAGTCCATGCTGTACCTGCTATGTGCCTAAACCACTGATTTGTTTCCACTTCTGTGAATATGACATGTTTTATTATAAGTGCTAGTACTTTTAAATTGCATATGTAATACAGGGAGGTCAATATTCAAAAGAATTGCCCACAGATACCCAGATAAATTCCCTGTAATAAAATTTGCCCTCCACTCAGAATGTATACATTTAGCCGTGGAAAAAAGGGATAGGACCATGGAAGTAGAATGTGGGAAGGACAGGGGAAGGGAAAATGCACTCGGGAATTTCATTTTGAAATCTCCCCGTGCGTACTTTACTGCATGCACTTTGCACCTGCACTACAGCAGCTGTCAGTGAAAGGACCAATCCCTGTTCAGAGGAAGGGGGCCGGCTTGGCATGCTACCTTTATTTTATATCTTGAGATCAGGAGGGTGGGGGCCCTCCAGCACACTTCCAATTTTTTATATGTTGGGATCGGGTATTAGGAGGGGTGGGCTTGGTCCTCTACAATTTGTACATGTTGGGATGAGGGAGTGACTCTGTGGTTGCTGGTTGCTAATGTATGTATTAAAAAAAAACAAAACTCAGTAAGCCAGCGATCACATAAAGTTAAACAGATAACTTTATGTGGGTAACTTTAGCTCAGTGTATTCAGTGGGAGACTTGTTCCGCTGAATATTTGGCTAAAGTTATCTGCTGCTGGTTGTCTTATTGAATATTGACCAGAATAGTGCTATCATTACTTTGACTAATATCTACCGTAATTCAAGTTAAGTAACCTGTGTAACAGGGAGATGAAAGAAACTTGTCCAAAGTCACAGGGAGCGAACAGAAGCTTGAGAAATGAACGTATGAGTTCCAGGTTCTTTCCTGTTTCAGAGTTTCATTAGAAAGAAATGTTAATAATAATAATTTTAGTAACCCCACAAACCTGGCCACTAACCAGGCTGATTTGCAGCCCTCGAGAACTAGATTTGCACAATCTTGGGGAATGTGAACTCTTAGAGTTGATATTAAGAATAAGAATATAAGAACATAATTTTTACCATACTAATTCAGACCAAAAGTCCATCAAGTCCAGTATTCTGTTTTCAACAATGGCTAATCCAGGTTACAAGTACCTGGCAAGATCCCAAAAAGTCAATAGATTTCATGCTGATTATCCCAGGGATTATTCAGTGCAATTTAAATGGTTAAGTTCTGATTTATACCAATAATCTACTCTACCACAAAACAGTGATCTATATTTATAATAAATCAAATCCTCCCACTTACCTAGGACAGATGGCTACTGCCGCGTCTACAAGCCGACCTCTCCGGCATCCTCGGAACGGCTATGGCGCACCCTCCTGCCATGCTCCTCCCAGGTATCTACTAGGGTGCACGCACGCGCGCCACCCACATCTTTATTCCAACCTTGGTGCAAACCTCGGGGGCGTCCCCCCTTGCTGACGTCACGCCATCCGGGTATATAACCTATTCTAATTTGCTAGCTCGTCGAATTAGCAAGGACTCAAATCCGTTCCTGTGTACGCTACTCTGCTGCTTCCGTGCTGCCACTGGACGCTCTCTCTCTGCCCTTCGGGGTAACTGCTAACTGGGTACCCGCTCCTTGGGGGCCTTCTGCTTTATTTCAGGTGCCTTACAAGGAACAGGTACTCGCTCCTCGAGGACCTGCTTTCCCTGCCTCAGGGCCTGCACTTCCTTCTACAACCTGGTGGAATCACATATCTATAGAAAACACCTAGTGAGTATTCTAACTCTCAGTCTATCTCATCCACAGTACTTCCTTGCTGGGAAACCTGCTTCGGAACCTCCCAAGATCAATGGGGTAAGAAGGGATCCCTCTGCCGAGGTCCCTGAGACTGCAACTACCAGACTGCCTCACTACTGCCACCTCTGGTGGTACTCTTCAAGCTGTATAATAAAGAAGTAACTGTGTTTGTGCGTTCTGAGTCTAGCCTAGTACTGTGGCTCCTCACGGGGCTCCTCCCCATGGGCGTGGTCATCTGCCACAGTACCCAAGGATCCACCCAAACACCACTCAACCATAACAAATACCACTATCAGTGATCATATTTTTCTATATTTTTTTTTAATTTTTCACCACATTAAAAAATTTTTTGGGGGGGGGTTGGTTGAAAGTTTCATATATTTCTGTAGGTGTCCCTGCACCTCTATCTGGATTTTAATCATTAACTTCCAACCACCTCCATAAAAGTGATTTTATCCTGTGTCTTTAGCCAAGAAAAAAATCTTTAAATGTATATCAAACTTTTTTACTTTCACTTTTTTACTATAAATTCTTTATAATCTTAATATCGGTGGGAAACCTGCTATTCAAACTGGCTAAAAAGCCTTCAGTAAATCGCTATTAAGCACAATGCAGTTTTTCTTTTTTCATATAAAAAATACTGATTTTTACTTTCATTCTGTTGAAGATCGTTCACTCTAGATGTCCTGAAATGTACATGTTTCAAACTGATAGTCCTTCTTCAGGGGATGTAAACACCAGTAGACAAACTCCAGAAGACAAAGTACATCACCAATATTTTGACACATTTGCTGCATAATTCTGCCAGTTTCCTGTCCCAAGGCTGAAATGACCATAAGTTCTGATTTAGCCAGCTAAACAGTGCTGTACATATATATTCGGCCTTGCTGAATGGCCACTACTTGACTAACTGTTTATCAGGCTAAATATTAGCCAGAATAGAGAGGGGTGGGACAGGGACAGGACCAGGGCAGAACTACCTATCCTTTTAATGTAGCTGGTTCTGCCGATTTTCAGCCTTATCTGACTTAGGCCTGGATTTATCAAAATGCACTAAATATCACCTGTGATAGAAAAAGGGGTGTGTTTCATGGTAATAGGCATTTTATCACAATTTGTGCTAATACCTATGCAATAACATTTTTTGCACTTTGAGATAAGTGCCAGAATGTGGTATTTCCTATATGCAACCACTGGGGGAACTATGTTTACTGAGAGAGAGAGAAAGAGAGAGGCTGTAATGCTTTCACCCTAGATAGGTATTTATATCTCTTTGGGAGGCCCACCTACTAACTCGAGGTGAGGTTTAGGTAGTAGTGTAGGGGTTAGGAGCCACTTTGACATTCAAAGTAAGACATATGAACAGTACAGTGCTCTCTTGTGAAGATTTGATGACCTTCGGAGTGAAGAAACTCACTCAAAGATGAGATTTGTGCAATGTTCTCTCAATCTAGCTTGATTACCCAGTTAGAGAGTCCATCAAGCTAGGTTGAGAGAACATTGCACAAATCTCATCTTTGAGTGAGTTTCCTCACTCCGAGGGTCATCAAATCTTCACAAGAGAGCACTGTTCTGTTCATACATCTCACTTTGAGTGTCAAAGTGGCCCCTAACCCATATACTAATACTTAAACCTCACCTCACGTTACTAGGTGGGCCTTCCATAGAGATATAAATACCTATCTAGGGTGAGGGCATTATGGCTAGAGTCTCTCTCTCTCTCACTCTCACTCAGGGCCTGACTGGTGCTCCTATCACATGTGTTAAAGGAATTTTTGCATGCGATAAGGGCTTATCGCATGTGTTAACGGCACTTTTCGCATACAAAAATGCCTTAGCGCATTTTGATAAATGACCCTATTAATTATATAAGTCTAGGACAGTTATTTGGCTGTCCTATAGTTAGCTGGATAAGCCCATCTGGCTAACTGTAAGACAGCTGAGTATATTCAGTGGCACGGCCATTCTGCTCAATAAATTTATCTGGCTAACATGCTTTGTTAGATAGTGGCTGAATATTGGTCTCTATGTTTCTACCCCTTAGTAAAGTCTAGGTGGAGTTACTCCTTACTGGACTTCTTTTATTGGCTGATGTAACTATGAGAGAATTCTCTGTTAGCAATACAGCTCCACAGGGGAATGTATTATTACATAATAAGGAACTGCACCAGTCAGGCAGTATCCCTTCCTTGTTATATATGCCAAAACGTATCAGAAGAATTTGCTCTGTACAATCCAACTGTAAAAGGTATCACATTTTGTTACAGGTTTCTATGCACTGAAATACCATTGTGTGCTGCTGCCTTATGGATCCTCTTGCTACTATAAGATTCTCTCCTTGTGCCATTCAATCAAAACCTGCAAGAAGCTTCCACTATTCATTGAAGTCCAATCCCCATCTTAGAAAGATTAAATTAAATGAAATATCACTACTCTAACACTTGTCCTAGAATATATTCTGCAAAATCCCCAAAGCAGGGAACACAATATAAGATGGAATCGTTAACTGTAGAGCTACAAACCTGAAGTGAGATATCTATTTGTACAAAGAAATACACATTTAGTTCAAACATAAGAATACGTTTGAAGAAAATAAACACAGTTTTTATCCACTGAAAGTAATATATTTTCTTATATATAGCAAGTATCCACAACAGAAAGGAGCTGTTGGGTTTTCTACAGGTGATATGATAATTGGGGAGTAGGGAAGATACTGTCAGCCCACAGGGCAAGGATCTTTAGGAACAAAAAGTAGATTCTCCTTATTGATTCTCCTTATTTATTCTCCTATAATCTCTCCTAGTTTGCTCAACTAAGTCAGATGCGTACTCGCCTCTTCCATTTAAATCCCATATGATATATCCAATCCCACCCACCCCCTACAAATTCCAGTTAATTTTACCTTGAATGAAGCTCTCTGGCACATTATTCACAAAAGAAGATCTTTATTGGTTGATTATGGCCGTAACATAGGTCAAATTACACTATTAATTTGAACCATGAATTAAATCCTAGACCATTATGCAATCCCTAAAGGGTGACTATGCCCTTGCCTAAGTTGCATTTCATAAGGGCTCAGTATCATGCTTATGCAATATTCTGGTGCTGGGGATGCAGGGCCATCAAAGCCTCGCCCTCCGACAATGTCCTGGTCTGTAGCAAGAGCAGGACTCACTTGATCAGGATGCAGCTGAAGTACTGGGGGAGTGAGCAGGCCTACCCTGGCCATCGAAGTTGAAGATTTCACAAGCAACTCATCTACACTTTCTCCCACCCATGCAACACAGTGGCAGGAGATACTTGCTTGGTATTCACTGCCTGATCAGCTTTCACGTCGCACCTCCATGAGCAATGTAGCAGCAGGTACTCCTAACAACTTTAAAATAGCACTTGCCATGGATCCTTAGGGTGTGGTCACCCCGCCACTAGCCCAACGTTAGCAATACCTCATTTGCCGTGGGCTTCCCACCAACCTAGCTATAGCCATATTCCAAGAGCTTAAGTGCTGCCTATAAGCAGTAAGGATTTTCCAGTTCCAATGCCCCAACAGGGTAGAACTCACTGAATCACTGAAAACACCTCCAGCTGTAACTCCATTTGAGACTCTTGTTCACGACTTGGTATGCCATGATCATTCCACAAGATACTGCATATCACTGCTGATAGCATGGGTCTTCTGTAACTCAAGGAGTATAATTATTGGTTGGCACTCACTGATGTGACTGCATCCATTCAGCTTAGTAAGCCACAAGTAATGCTGTAAACATACTGCGCATTGCTGCCAAGATAGTTCAGCCCCTCCAAAGTCAACTTATGCTATTGAGGAATAGTATCAGATGTCGTATATAGCCAAGCGCCTGTCAAAGCCCCATTCCAAAAACCTACAAGGGTTATTATGCCGGGTTTGCTGAGTGCCATAATAAATAGCAGTAGAGGAATATGGTATCTCTTAATTAACCAACCCCCAAGGAGGTCCACTAAGAACATTTTTAAACATAGATGAACAACACATGGTGCATAAGGGGAAGAAAACTCATGCCGAACTACCTGCACAACAGAGCCAAAATCAACAACCAGTTTCACAGATGAGGATACATATAGGAAATCAATGAGGCAGCAGCACTGCATCAGAAGAGCGCTGTCAAAGAGAGCAGACGTCTATTGCTTGCTTTTTGTTTTTTTTACTTTTATGGTGACTGAAGGCAGACTGGAGAGTTGCTTGCAAAGCTGGTACTGTTTTGGTTTCTGCCTGGACAGTGGGCTGGGCACAAGGTAAGCACTGAGGCAGGGCAGATATTGAAGCATACCAGGCTGTGTTGTGAAGCCTGTTAGTGTCAGAGAACTAGTGCACAGGCATACTCAGTGCAGCAGTGACTCTGTGTTCCCTGCAAACATACATTAGTGTGGCACTTGCAGAGTCAGTGGGCATTACGGTATCACTGTGAAATATTATATAATTTAATCTTCACATCCCCAGTGATAGAATCAATCATGAAATGGATAGGGAAAGGCAGAGCAGATAGAGGAAATGTTTCCAAAATTGGCCAGGTTGGCAGTGCCAGCAAGACACAATAAAGTAGTCCTGCACCTAAAATGAAGCAGGATTTCTTCAGGACTAATAAGGCAACAGAAGCCAGCTCTGTCCAAAAGAAAATGACATATGGAGATGAGCATGTGCCACTGCAGAGTACAGATAATAGTGGGCATATTTCACTCCATTCTGATTTTGAAAAGAGGGGGAAAAATACACAGGTTTCATTACCAGAGCACAGAACTTGTTCTGTAGTTCTTCCTTTCTTCTAACAATCTCAGCCTGATTCTCCAACCCTGTTGTATGGTCCATTCTACTAGGATGGTTTGTCTAAAAAAGCCCTCATTCAGAGGAAGAACCACTGGCACAAGACAAAAGATGCTCAAGAGAAATCATTTCCTGTACTGAATGTCATAAGAGGTTAAAGTAGTAAGAGGGAACTCATGCAAAACCACTAAATCAGGAAATGCAATAGTCAGAGTCCAGGCACAGGATATGAGAATGTTTTTGTTCAAAAATGCCCTCATTCTGAAGGGCAAAATATCAGCACAAGACAAAAGATGCTCAAGAATAACCATTTTGATGTTCCAAATGTGATAAACTTAGAGTAGTGCCAGATATTTCATGTAAAACCAGAAAATCAGGAAATCTATCAGGCTCGGGGCAGCTAAATAATATGGGAAATGGTTTCTAAATACAGAAGCTATCACCACTTTCTGGAAAACCATACCACAATCATTAGAGAAACCATTTCTATATACTAAATGTGATATCCTTTAAATTTGGAAAGCCCATTCTACAAGAAAATCTACATTCCACCCTACAGCTTGAGGGACTTTCTGCTACTCAGCCTTTCTTCCATGCCAGACCTTACAACTTGGAGTTCTCTTTGTCACTGTCCCTTGCTGTTATATCCAAGACCTAACACCTTGCCAATCTGGGGGGGGGGGGGGGAAGAGTACTGCTTGCACCTCTCATTGTGCTTTGGAATCTTGAAGTCACTTTTTGTGCTGTTTGGCCCCTTTATCAGTGCCTCCTTTGGAGGTTTTTCTGCCACCTTTTTTGCTTCGTCCATCAAGCTGCCTTAGGATGCTATTGCCACTTTGGCTGCCAGTTAGCCACTTGAGATGCCATCAGGATGTTGTACTTGCAGTGTGTCGGCGTCAGCTGTGAGGAATTAAAGGGCTCGAGGTAGGAAGCAACGGCTGGCTCCCTGCTGATGTCAGAGCTCTTACCTTTAAAACAAAGAACAAATGTTCCTCTGGCGTCTTGGCATCAAGTTTGCTTTGTTTACTTAGTAGTTTCCCTGCTGATGTCAGAGCTCTTACCTTTAAAACAAAGAACAAATATTCCTCTGGCGTCTTGGCAACAAGTTTGCCTTGTTACTTAGTAGTGCTGCAATTTGCTCCTGATACTTTTGAGCCTATTCCTGTTTTCTTGTTTTCCAGGCTGTTCCAGTTTTCCTTCCTGGTTCCTGCTTTTGATCCTGCCTTCCGCCTTCACTGTTTCTTCTGGCTTTAATCCACAGACTGGTTTCTGCAATACTTCTAGTTTCGAACCATGGACTGGTTTCTACAATTCTTCTAGCTTCAGACTTTGGATTGACTATTGGCAATTCTTGGATTTCTGATTTTGGACTGAGTTTGGACATTTCCGCTGACATCTTCTCTCTCTTCATAAAGGCCATCTAGATCAGCCTCGCCTTCCGACGGTAGGGACCTGCAGGGGTTCATCCTTTCAGGTTGTGTCAACCTTACCTCGGGCAAGAGGTCCACATTCTCACTTGGTGTTGTTACAGGTGCAACACAGGGTCTCATGTCACTCTTGCTAGTGTTCTCTTTTGGATCCTTGGGGTGTTCTTTCTACTTTTTCTACTTCTTTGTTCCTCTCACAGTGACTTGGTGAAATCCTGCCAATGCTGGTACCCCTTTGCCCCTTTACAGAGACAGAAGCTATTCATGCCACTTTTGGTGTCACTATTTAGTCTCCTCAGGCTTTCTAGGTACCTTGGAGGTCATTCCCCCTTCTGTTGATTTCTTCCAAGTTTTAGGACAAATGATTAAAAAATCCTTATTCTGAAGCCCAATATAGGCTGTAAATTACTTGTAATACTTCCCTCATTGATTTTAATGATGAACGAAAATGAATAAAACTAAAAAAACAATTTTTTTCATTTTGAAACTAAAGAAACAAATTGGGGATCCCATGAAATTAATTTTGAAACAAAACAAGTGTTTTTCTTGCTACACATGCCTACTGCCTATTAACTTCTAGTTCTAATGCATCATCTTGAAGAAACATCTCATATTTTCCACTGGATTGATTGTTCAAATGTAAACCTGGCTTACTCTTCAACATGAGTCAGCCACAGGGGTTCTTGTCAGTTTGTAGGAAGATTACTCTTCAAAACTCACTTTTAATTCCCAGTGATATCACTAATCAAACACAAAACATTTGTATGATGTTCCAAAGATTTATTTTTACTAAGAGATTGATAGTAGAAAAATATTTGCAACAGACTATAAAGTTCTATTCCAAAAGGCTAGAGGACTGGATTTCCACAATGTCTCTTTATAAATGCAATGTAGATACTATTTATTTATTATTATAAAAATTCTTATTGATCACACTTCCAGCCCAAAATGGATTAGACAATGTGATTTACAAAAACAACATGCATAATAAAATCACAAGGACATCAATTAAAGATTCACAACCTTACATGAAAATTTGAAATATGAATCTTCCAATACAACCCACATACAGTTAATAAATCAACCACCCACTACCCATATCCTTCATCTTCCACCAACATAATTCTCAACCACCTCTGGATAACAGCCAGGTTTTAACTTTCTTACAAAAGGCCAAGTAATTCCTCTCAGCTTTAATTTCCAGCGGTAATAAATTCTAAAGTGTGGGGATTATCACTGAAAACACCCTTACTCTCAGCCTGATTTTAGCCATACCTTGTGAAACAATGGAATGACTAACAAATGGCCTTGACTAGACCTCAATTGGTGTCATGGTGCATATCAACTCAACCTATCCTTCAGATATATACACACCGACCCTCTGACAGCATGAAATATTAACATCAGAAACTCAATCCAGGCCTTCACTGGTAACCAGTGTAGATTCCAATGTACCAGTGAGATAGACTCCCTTCTCAAACAGCATGACACCACCACCCTTGCTGCCACATTCTGAATCATTTGCAGTCTATTAGGGATGTGCAGACAAAAAGTTTGCGTTCATAAGTTGATAAGTTGAAGGTGAGGGTCAATTTCGTTCAATATGGACATATGGAGAATCCCATAAGTTGAGGGTCTGTCCATATGTTCACCGGTTCCCTAAATAAAAATTTAAACCCCTCACCCTCCTTAATATCCCCCCAAGACTTACCAAAACTCCCTGGTGGTCCAGCGGGGAGTCAGGAAGCCATTGCTGTTTTCCTTTGCGAGGAGCACGTGACGTCGGCGTCACGTCGGAGTGACGCCGACGTCACGTGTTTCTCCGCGACTCCGCTCCGGGACCCCCGTTGGACCGCTCCGGGACTGCTCCGGGACCCCCGTTGGACCCAACCGGAACTTTTGGCCAACTTACTCTTGCAGGTTCTGATTGGACTGACAATCAAGGAAGAACATGGTCGGCCAAAACTTACTCAGATTGTCAGACCTCATATGTTATATACATAATTAAATGCCCCTGTGACAAACTATATGTTGGCCGTACTAAACGCGCCATACGCACCAGACTTATTGAACATAAAAGCTGTTTACAAACTGAAAAGATTCAAGCTCCAATTGTAGTGCACTGTCTCTTGGCAAAACATCAGTTCGTGGATCTAAGATGGAGGGTGATAGACTGTATCCAACTTTCAGGGAGGGGGGGTGATCCACAGAAAATATTGAACATCAGAGAACAACAATGGATTTTTAAATTAAATTCTGTACAACCGCAGGGTCTCAATATTGCGGTTGAATGGTACTCTTTGGTTTAAATGCCACCTGAATGTTTCAACCTCATCTGCTGACGTATTGCATTATGATTGGCTGTGAGTGAGTTTAAGAAAAGGCGCGCTTCCGTCTCCATTTGGTTGAAGAAACGTATTACCGGCAGACGCCGCCACCTCAAGCCGTTCCGTAACATGTCGGTGTAGTGATCTTGCCCTTCACAATTGATAAGTATTTACTTGTTTTTTGTTAAATGTCTTTAGTAATTTTTTACATTTGCATTGACAGCTATTTCGGCCCCCGATGAAGGCACTAGCCGAAACACGGATCCAGTGTCGAGCTTTTCTCCATACTAGCCTCGCATGAAGAACATGGCGTTTCTTCACCGCATTAACAAAGCTAAGTTCATGCTATTGGAAGCTTGATATTATTATTGGAAATTGAATAATTTAAGAATACGTGTTTCTACAACTTATGCAACTGCATACCATTTTTATTAATCCTACTCGGTGTTTGGGATTCAAGAAGCATACTAAAATACTCTTCACTGACCCATAATTATAAAATCTGGCTGACTAAATATATGCTATTTAGCATTACAACTCATGCCCTTATATGAGGTCTAGTATATGAGAACAAAAATAATTTTCCTCACTGGAGGTGATAGTAATCATAACAGACGAATTGTGGTGTTACAGTATATTTTGGATGTGGTAGACTATATGGAAGACATGATACTCAAATTTAAATCCAGAATCTAATGCCATAAATCTTTCTCATATTCCACCACTTCTACTACCTCCAAAACCACCTTCACTGATACCAGCAACCTGTCAAACATTTCCCCACCCACCTTAAATTGATCTGTTTTTTTTTTTATTCAGTATTAACTTATTCTCCACAAACCAATTCAAAATCCTAACCATAGCAGAATTCAAATCCAAGACAGTTTGAAACCTATCCCTCTCCAGTGGCACCACAGTTTGCACATCTTCTACATATAAATTGTTACACTCCTGCACCTACCTTTGTGGCACGGAGCTGCTGATGTTCTTCGCAGCAGCAGCCACAGCCAACATGTTTTCTTCACCACAGCAGGAGCCGCGGACTTTGGGCTGTCTCTCCTGCACCGTGCTCCAACGTAGCTGGAGTCACCGCTGACATCTTTTCCATCTTCGCGGCCCAGAGGCCGCAATCCCCTGCTCTTCCTGCAGCGGCAGGAACCGCTGCTGATGTCGGGGCCTGCTCCTCAGCCCAGCCCTGCTCCTCCATCATCAGCGTCTGTGTAGGGCCCCTGGCCATGGGCCTGCATAACTTCCTGCTTCCTGTTCCTAAGGTGCGGGCCGCGCCTCCTTCAGTGATTTAAAGGACCAGCCTCCTGGCCCCACCTGGACTCCTCCCTGGGCATTTCCTGATCTTCAGCCCTATTTAAGGACTCAGCTTCCAGTCCTTAGTGGCCTTCACAAGGAGTTAGTTCCTCTCAAGGACTTCTCGTCTTCGCTCCTGCTGGTATTTCCTGTTCTTCGTGGGATCCCTCATTGTTCTTCATGTTCCTGGTCTCTTCTGGATATCCCTCATCTTCTCCTGATGTTCTGTGGTCTTCCTGATGTTGTATGATGCTCCTGACATTCCTTCCTGATTCTTCGTCTCCGCTTCTTCTTCCTGGACCCGTGGTTCCTCATTGCTATCTCTTCTGGCATGCCATGTCGTGTCTCGTCACCTCGTGGCATGAGCCTGCCTTCTCATCTGCAGCGAATGCCTCCGGAGGGTCATCCTCGCCTGAAGCCAAGTCTCGTCTTGGTCCCGTGTCTCATGCCTGAAGTCAAGTCTCGTCTTGGCCCCTTACCCTGAATCTCGTTTCGGCCCTCGGATGTTCTTGTGGCTGCTCCGTCCATGCCTAAGACTCTGATTGAACCTGCTCCATTCCAGCATGGTCCATGACCACCCATGGGTGGCTGTGTAGGGCGCGTCTCGTTGCAGGCTTCTACTGAATCTTCGCCATGTTCCGGCTTCATCTTCCATGTATTTGTCTGGAGTCTGCTTCTCTCTCAAGCATGGTCCGCGACCAGTCCCATGGGTCCGCCCTGTGATGGACTGTGTAGGGCGCGCTGCGTCGCAGCCTCAACCCAGTACTAGACTTTGTTCCTGAACCTTGATCCTGAGTCTTCGTGCTCAAGCCTCTCATCTGAGTCTTCACGTCCCAAGCTTCTCGTCTCTGTCTTCATGTCTCCAAGTTCCTCATCTTGAGTCTTCATTTTCCAGAACCTTCATCTGTCCTCGTCTCCTGGCTGGCCTGCTGCCTTTGCCGTTCCCAGCGGCAGGTTCAAAAGGGCTTGGAATAGTCGGAGGACCACTCAGAGACCAACCTTGCATGGTTGGTCTCACTCAGGCTGTCAGGTCGGCAGGGGCCTGGCTTCTTGGTCTCAGCCCGGCTCGGACATGTCTCGCCTGCCTCGGTACCACCTTGGAGCCCTCTGGGGTTGTGCCGAGGTCCAAGGGCACACAATCTCCTGAAAATTGGACCACTCTCCTAGTGCTCCCTAACATATCCCCTCATCCCCAGATCCTACTGTGGAATCAGAGTAGTAAAGGACCCTCCTTGAGATCTTAGATCTTGATGAGGCCAGCTAAACAGAGTGACACAAAGTGGAATAATTAATTATAGCTTAGCTTAGGATGTTGTTTATTGCATGTCCATAGTCTTGTAATGTGCTGTTGCAATCACCTTTCTGAAATTCAGGGTAAAATATACATTTGCACCTGGAACAAAGTCATAGTGAAATTGTAATGCTTGCTGATGTGGGGATGCTGAAATGTCTCAGTTAAGGGACAGAGAAAAACATCACGAGGTGCCTTTCTAAAATGGAGCCCTAAAAGATACATGGCCTTAGATCTAAAATGGTGACAGTGGAGTGTGCTATGTCATTAGGATATAAGATAATGAATCAGTATATGATTGGGTAGGGGGAAGTGGATCAGATCCTTGATTGGCTCTGGGACATAGCTACTATCATAAGGATATGATTCAGGGAAATACATAATTAAAGTATAAGCTGTTGGTTGGTTCTGTATGCTTTAAATGCTAAATGAGAAATATATTATAGTTTGTTTGAGCTTGTAATAGGGAGAGAGAGCAACTTGGTGATTCATTTTTGTAACTTGTTCTGTGTTACTTTCAATAAAAGCCACAAAGTGGAAATACTTGTTGAATATGAACTTTATCTTTAAAGCTACTTTAAAGTTTATACATTGCTCTGGGAGAAAGTCCAAGGCAACCTACCTGTGCCATTTACCCAGGTGGGTTTGTTTTTCATAACTGGAAACCCATACTCCAATAACCTCCTAATTGGGTACAAAAATATGTTAAACAAAAGTGGGGACAGAGGTGAACCTTGAGGGACCCACATTCAAATGTGAAACCGAAGACAATTTTCCATTAACATAAACGTTTGTACCTATTCAATAAAAAAGAATGGATCCACTGCAGCACCCTCCCAATAATACCTAACTCAACACAACTTCTTAAAAATATCCAATGATTCACCAAGTCAAATGCAGTGGACAAATTTAATAACACTACTATTTCCTTATCTTTATCAATCCAATTTAACACATCATCACTTAGAGAGCTCAGGACTGCCTCTATACTATGGCATAACTGAAATTCTGACTGAAAAGAATATAGCCCACCCATCTCTTCCAAAAAAGCTGTTAACTGCAAGGTCAATGTTTTTCAAGAAGCTTTGACACAAAAGGAATATTTGACGCTGATCTATAACTAGCACAATCTAACACATCTAAAGAAGGCTTTTTTAGAATTCAATTAATAATAGAAGAGCACAGTAGTAATGGCACTTTTCCCTCCTCAAAGACACATTAATAATCCGTAAAAGAAACAACAAACCCATCTCTGACAAACTTTTCACTAGCTTAGCTGAACAGGGATCTAACCCACAAAAGGTTAGCCTTACCAAAAGAAGCAATTTCATGAATTTAAAAAAAGACAAAAATGTAAACTCATTTATACCAACATTACCATTAAGATTAACATTTTCATCAGTCTCCCTTTCTTATCCATCCCTCTGGATACGGGAGTTCCTCAAGGGTCAGCTTTATCACCCATTCTCTTTAATATCTACCTTCTTCCTTTATGCCATCTCTTAACTAGCCTTAACATCATTTTCTACATGTATGCTGATGACATACAACTTCTCATTCCCATTACTTCGTCTTTAGAAGATTCAATGTCAAAAGCAGCCTCACACCTTGAAGCAATACGAAAACTACTAAACAACCTAAAATTATGTTTAAATATGAGCAAAACAGAATGTATACTAATCACAAGGAAAAACTCTGGTATAACATACACTCCTCCCTTCCAATTTGACAACATTCAAATTCAACTCAAAGACAACGTTAAAGATCTGGGTTTCTGGCTAGATAATGAGCTAAATCTTAAAAAACACATCGCAGCAAAAACAAAAGAAGGCTTCTTCAAAATTCAAATACTCAAACACCTTAAACCGCTGCTTCACCCCCGGGATTTCAGAACCGTTCTTCAAACCCTCATCTTCTCCAGTATTGACTACTGCAACTCCCTTCTAATTGGCCTTCCCAATGCAACCTTAAGACCACTGCAGTTACTCCAAAATGCAGCTGCCAGAGTCCTGACTGGTAAAAGAAAATCCGACCATATATCCCCAGTACTCCACAACCTACAGTGGCTCCCTGTTAAAAAAAGAATAGAGTACAAAGTCATCGCAATTCTACATAAGACAATTCACAAAGCAGACTTCACTGCCCTGGTCAATATTATACATCTGCATAAACCATCACGTACAACAAGATCTACATATAAAATTCAGCTGGATGTCCCTTCATTACCACAAGCCAAACTTTCCTCCACCAGAAATAGAGCCATTTCTATAGTCGGCCCAAAATTATGGAACTCTTTACCTCTACACCTCAATTCACAAGAAAATCTTAAATCCTTTAAAAAGGAACTTAAAGAATGGCTACTCTCACAGTCTTACAATGACTGTTCACCCAATGATAACAGAGCATAAATCCTTTTTCATATCCACCTCTCGCCCCCTTTTTATTCCAACTATCCTTCTGACTCTCGCCCGACTTGCAGAAACCTTCTTTCTCTTTAACGGCTTCAACCGTCAACTTCAAGAACTGCATACATTCTTATCTATTGTTCAATGTACTTATTAACTTTTACTAAGTTAATACTCTGTTTCTATCTGTTTTAATGTTATGAATTTAAATGTAACTGGTTCGTTGTAATGTAAACCGGAGTGAAGGCATTGTCAGCTGTACCTCGGTATATAAACAAATGCTAAATAAATAAATAAATAAATAAATAAATAAATAACCAAACCAGAAGACAATTGTTCCTCCATAGTAGCTTACAAATCCACCATATTAGATAAAACATTGTTGCGGAAGTGGACCCATGGACTTAGGTGAGGTTGACACTACTCACAGGGAGGGGCCCTGCAGGTCCTCACCATCGGCAGGTGGAGCTGGCTGGAGCAAAGGCCCAACAGGAACTTCGCCAATTCCAGCTACCATTCCCCTTAGGTTGAGCCCTTGATGTCGGGACCGGCTGGACTTAGGCGCGGGCCTCAGTGAAGAGATGAATCCGTCACAGAAAATATTGTTGGCCAGAGGGAATAGAACAGAATCAGTACAAGCAGTGGACAGGGGAGGCAGCAGACAGCAGAGACGAGAGCAGGCTGACTTAAGGGGCAGGTGGAGTTCAACAAGATGAGGAATAAGCAGTGGTCACAAGGCAGACAAAAGTCAAGCGCAGTCGTGGAGCAATCCGAAGTGGAACCAGGAATCCAAATGAAGATAAAAACAGGGATCCGAAACAAGGTCAAGCCGAGAAGTCAATCCAGGGGAAATAAAGCAATGTGGAACAGCAGGAAGACATTGAAGATGGACGAGGAACCACAAGACAGGAATGCAGGAGCTCTGAAGGCACGAGAAGGAACCAGGAATATGAAGACAAGGCACTGGAACTGGAGCAGGAACCAGAACAAGGAACGAAGAGGCAAACAGCTACTCTGAGGAGGTTGATCTATTGCTGATGTGTCTGAGGCAGAGCAGAGCAGGCCTTATATAAGGGAAGGCCTGTGATGTCATCCAGGGGCACCATGGTGGATTTCCCGCCACAGGCTCTTTAAAAGTACCTGAGTCACACGTGCGTATGCCTAGGGATGCCCCGCTCGGCTGAGTGGCATTCCTAGCACGATGCGTTGGGCCTGGCGGCAGCCAGCTGTGTCTTCGCCCAGGGCCCAGCCATGGCATTGGTGGGCCCCCTTCAAACCAGGGCTGGAGGTATGAGCATCCAGTTGAGGGACAGACCCGCAACCGGCCAAACACAACAAAAATAATCAGCAAATGATTCACAATCTGATATACCCAAAACAGAATACTACTTGAACAAGAAAGTCTTTCCCTTTCTCTAACAATTTCATACTCAATTAGTTACTTCCTATGGAATATTATCTTCTGCCCACCACTGGAACAGCTGGGGGATTTCATTACTTATCCATGTGAGTATAAATACTGGATATGCAAGAGATCCCTGAAGCTTTCCCCTGAAGCAGATTTTTTTGAAATATGGATCCATGTCAAATTAGTTTTTGTGCACAAGATAAGGAATTAGGGGTAAAAATTAGTTCAGCAACAGAATGTCAATAAAATCAGCAATGGACACTGCAAGAAAATAAGAGATAAGTCTATTTATTTTATTTGCAATGTTGAAAATTCACAAAAGTAACAAAGTTAGTAGGATTGATGATTAAAATCTACGAACAACAGCTTTTGCCTCCTGTTTGTTTATGACGGTTCTTTCATAAATATACTAGTTGTTTATGGTTCAATGCATGGCAATTGGACTTTCATAATTATCTATAATTTCAAAGTATGATATTTTTATTTATATACTTTCTATCTAGATTGATTGGCTTTTGATATATAATATAGTGTGTCATCCAGCATTGGACATTTTTTCTTGTGGTACTATTATAAATATTGGATACCATGGGATATGATTTCCCACATGAAACTTACTCACTTTTCCTAATTTGAATAGATTCAGGAGTTGGTTTAGCTCCATCCAAAGGCAAACATAACATCATTTAAACTCTTCAGACATGCTGATGCTGAGGTGCACTACTGTCCTCTCCTTCACTTTCCTGGGGCAGCTTTACTTGTCCTCTGTTCCAAGAAGCCTCTGTTTCTCCTGACAGGACACACTTCTCCAGATCCTCTCCCTCCAATATGAGAAGAATCTACCTCAACAGACTTCTCTCTTTACCTCCAATCTCAAAGAAGATGATCGAGAAGAACTTTGTAGCTCCCCTCCCTCTTTATATCATGAAAAACAATTAACTTGCTACATTTCTTGCAGTGGTCTCTATATCCCTCTATGGACAGAAACCATTCACTGCATATCCAGTGAGGATGTACAGGACTGTACTACTCTCTAAGGGGGTCATTTTCTATCGGTATCGCACGTGAAAAGGGACTATTCGCACGCAATACCTTGATGGGGCGGAGTTGGGACTGGAAGAGGAGGAGTCGGGGGCGGCGTCAGGGCGGAAGCGGCGGTAACTTCGCTGGTGGCGATAAGGTAAGACCCTTTATCGCCACCAGTAGCGCGCCCAATAGCGCCACCTTTTACGGTGGTGCTATTGGGTGCGAAACCCGGCAGTGAGAGCACCATGGTGGTGCGATTGCTGCCAGCTTTCTCAGATCCACCCCCCGCCACCACTGGATTCACTATTCTCTGCAAGAATAGTGAATCCAGGCCTAAGTCAGAGAAATCCTTACCCTTTAGTAAGGCAAACAAACCAGTTGCAAGCTGCTGCTAACCATGCTTGGAAAATAATGGGGATAACTCAAGTGTGGAAGGTTGAAATATTCAGTATTACATCTGAAAAGAGACCTTTATGGACAAGATGAGGAATTAAGCTGTATCAAGCTACGCGACACTTCATAAAGTCATGAATGTGATGCATTCTAGTTCATGAAGATTCTAGCTCTGTGCCATCAACTGAAACACAGTTCATGTGATAAAGGGCCTCTGACATTTTGATCTCACAATTGTTTCTTAAGGAAAAGATACTAAATTGTGAAAAACAAGTGCAATTAGAGTGTTAAGCAGGCAAATTAACTTCCCCTTCTCATGTTCACCCACCAAAGTCCTATTTCTTTCCACTGATGAGCACATTTCAGTATTTGCAAGATGGTCTCAAAAAAATCTTGTACCATGCAGGGGTTGTCCTTGAGCAATGGGCAGACCAAAAGATCTGCCTTGCACCAAAATTGCAAGTGTCATGTTTGGTGCAGTATTCCTATTTTCGCAATATTGGATCTTGACCTGCCAACTTCTGTAGGTACAGAGGCCACTTATGTTCTTCCAAACGTTCCATTCCATCTCTGTCCCTAGAGGAAGTTGTTCTGTCACTCTGATATTCACACCAATCCCAACAGCAATATCTCCAAATCACCACCTTGTTAATATACTAGTATGGGGAATTTTTTAGTAACTTCATTCTCTTTCTTTTTTCCTTCTATTACAATCAATGAAAGCTGTCTTCTCTTGACAGCTGTCTTTCATGTTTAATTCAAGTTTAGTTAGTCTAACGCTAAATAATTTAGACCTCATGACTTAATTTCTATACTTGTTGAAAATCTCTTATAAAACATTTAAGAACTATTTGGCAAGGCATATTTTCCTGCTCATATGATTTGTTGTATAAAAGCATGGACCAGACTGCCTTTGTTCTATTCCCTATGCTTCAATCTTGTTAACGGCTATTCAATAAAATAATTCTGGAGAATTTTGAAGAGTTTCAGACACTTGATTAGCAATTTAGTGATGAGCTTCATTTCACTCCAGATGGTTCTCATGTAGAAAGATTATGATAAAGGTTCCTTTTAGGTGTGGCAGAACTGCACTTTAAAAAAGAAACTTGCTCAAATAAGCTTTTCTGTTTGATCCACTATTTGCAAAATGAAAAGAAAAATACCATAGGTGTTAACTTCATTGTTTAAAGAATCTATCTATTTTTATGGTGATTATATTTTATTCTGTACTTCTGAAATTGAAAAACATGCCAGGTTTTGCATTCACAAATGGCCAGAAACAGATGGTAAAGGCACAATTGGAAGTATTACATTCATTAAAATAATCTACATCACTCGTAATTCTTCTGTATAAGAGAAGATGAGCAACTTAAGCATGCTTTTACAATTTCCAGGTTTACATAAGGTGGCCCATGTCTTCCTGTGTTCTTTCTTGAGATGCTGAAATGTCCAGGGGTGCCTTTGTTGTTATTATATTGGTGACTTGAAGGGCTATTAATGATATAAATTAACCTGCCCAGAATCACTGGGTGATACTGGCTAAAGGAGAAGTTTGCTTTGACATTAAGATGCTTAAAATGAAATAAAATCATTCTGAAAGTCCTCACATAGAAGATGCAACAACTCCCATCACAAGGTAGACATTTCCTAGCCATTAGCATTCATCAGTAATAGATTCCACCAGTAGGGCTTCAACAACTAAAGGTGTTATTCAATGAGATGCAGTTGCACAAAAATAATTTTTCAATGGAATACTACCCAGTAACAAAATCCAGTATGGAAATCTTTCCAAAACACTTCAGTCAGCAGTATAAATCTTGCAATAGGATTTTTCTTAACCATGCTGACAAAATTCCTTTGCATTTTCCCTCCCCTTTCTATGTACTTCCTTTTCACCAAACACTAATGTTCATCCTTCCCTGGCGATAAGTAGACAGAGTACATATACACAGCTGAAAATCACTGTAAAGGTAAATTACTTACTTGTAATGATTGTTCTCTGAAGATGCTTTTCATGGATTCACATTTATGAGCCATGTGACTCTGAAAGTGCCTCCCAAGCTGGCAGTGCTAAAGCTTTGTATCTGGTTGCTAGGCAACCACCACTTGCCAATAGTTCTCGCCAACTGTCATTTACCTTTTTGTTAAAGTTTGAAATACAGTGAAATGAGTGTGTAACTCAATAACGAAAGATGGATGGATTGCATAAATCCATGAAAAGTGTTACTTTCCGGAAAACATGGATTCACAATTATGGGGATCAGCAAGCTAAATATCAGTCTGAATGCCCGACCCACCAACATTCAGAGTTAAAAGAGAAACAGGACAGAAAGGAGTTATATGTTCCATTAAATAGAACAGAAAACACTGCAATGTAACCAATATAAGAAAATAAGAACATGCCATATTGGGTCAGACCAAGGGTCCATCAAGCCCAGCATCCTGTTTCCAACAGTGGCTAATCCAGGCCATAAGAACCTGGCAAGTACCCAAAAACTAAGTCTATTCCATGTTACCATTGCTAGTAATAGCAGTGGTTGTTATCTAAGTCAACTTAATTAATAGCAGGTAATGAACTTCTTCTCCAAGAACTTATCCAATCCTTTTTTAAACACAGCTATACTAACTGCACTAACCACATCTTCTGACAACAAATTCCAGAGTTTAATTGTGCGTTGAGTGAAAAAGAACTTTCTCCGATTAGTTTTAAATGTGCCACGTGCTAACTTCATGGAGTGCCCCCTAGTCTTTCTATTATCCGAAAGAGTAAAAAACCGATTCACATCTACCCTCTCATGATTTTAAACACCTCTATCATATCCCCCCTTAGCCGTCTCTTCTCCAAGCTGAAAAGTCCTAACCTCTTTAGACTTTCCTCATAGGGGAGCTGTTCCATTCCCCTTATCATTTTGGTAGCCCTTCTCTGTACCTTCTCCATCGCAATTATATCTTTTTTGAGATGCGATGACCAGAATTGTACACAGTATTCAAGGTGCGGTCTCACCATGGAGCAATACAGAGGCATTATGACATTTTCAGTTTTATTCACCATTCCCTTTCTAATAATTCCCAACATTCTGTTTGCTTTTTTGACTGCCACAGCACACTGAACTGACTATTTCAATGTGTTATCCACTATGACGCCTAGATCTCTTTCTTGGGTAGTAGCACCTAATATAGAACCTAACATTGTGTAACTATAGCATGGGTTATTTTTCCCTATATGCATCACCTTGCACTTGTCCACATTAAATTTCATCTGCCATTTTGATGCCCAATTTTCCAGCTTCACAAGGTCTTCCTTCAATTTATCACAATCTGCTTGTGATTTAACAACTCTGAACAATTTTGTATCATCTGCAAATTTGATTACCTCACTTGTCGTATTTCTTTCAAGATCATTTATAAATATATTGAAAAGTAAGGGTCCCAATACAGATACCTGAGGCACTCCACTGCTGCCCATACCCTTCCACTGAGAAAATTGTCTATTTAATCTTACCCTCTGTTTCCTGTCTTTTAGCCAGTTTAGAATCCACGAAAGGACATCGCCACCTATCCCATGACTTTTTATTTTTCCTAGAAGCCTCTCATGAGGAACTTTGTCAAATGCCTTCTGAAAATCCAAGTACACTACATCTACAGGTTCACCTTTATCCACATGTTTATTAACTCCTTCAAAAAAGTGAAGCAGATTTGTGAGGCAGGACTTGCCTTGGGTAAAGCCATGCTGACTTTGTTCCATTAAACCATGTCTTTCTATATGTTCTGTGATTTTGATGTTTAGAATACTTTCCACTATTTTTCCTGGCACTGAAGTCAGGCTAACCGGTCTGTAGTTTCCCAGATCGTCCCTGGAGCCCTTTTTAAATATGGGGTTACATTAGCTATCCTCCAGTCTTCATGTACAATGGATGATTTTAATGACAGGTTACAAAATTTTACTAATAGGTCTGAAATTTCATTTTTGAGTTCCTTCAGAACTCTGGGGTGTATACCATCTGGTCCAGGTGATTTACTACTCTTAAGTTTGTCAATCAGGCCTACCACATCTTCTAGGTTCACCGTGATTTGGTTCAGTCCATCGGAATCATTACCCATGAAAACCTTCTCCAGTACAGGTACCTCTCCAACATCCTCTCCAGTAAACACTAAAGAAAAGAAATCATTTAATCTTTCCATGATGGCCTTATCTTCTCTAAGTGTCCCTTTAATCCCTCGATCATCTAACGGTCCAACTGACTCCCTCACAGGCTTTCTGCTTCGGATATTTTTTAAAAAGTTTTTACTGTGAGTATTTGCCTCTACGGACAACTTCTTTTCAAATTCTCTCTTAGCCTGTCCTATCAATGTCTTACATTTAACTTCCAGCATTTATGCATTATCCTATTTTCTTCTGTTGGATCCTTCTTCCAATTTTTGAATGAAGATCTTTTGGCTAAAATAGCTTATTTCACCTCCCCTTTTAACCATGCCGGTAATCGTTTTGCCTTCGTTCCACCTTTCTTAATGTGTGGAATACATCTGGATTGTGCTTCTAGGATGGTATTTTTTAACAATGACCACGCCTCTTGTACACTTTTTACTTTTGTAGCTGCTCCTTTCAGTTTTTTTCTAACTATTTTTCTCATTTTATCAAAGTTTCCCTTTTGAAAGTTTAGCACGAGAGCTGTAGATTTGCTTACTGTCCCCCTTCCAGTCATTAAATCAAATTTGATCATATTATGATCACTATTGCCATCCAAGCTAAAGATGAGCTAATACCGCTCGGTATTTTAGATAAATACCAGTCTGTAATAGCTGATCTGTACCGCTGTATTCAGTAAGGCAAAGAAGTGTGGCTTTGACCGGTATTTTATCGGTTTGTGCAGTATTTTCTTGCTGTATAAAAGTTTGTTTTCTGCTTCTGCTCTTTTATGGGTTGGTCAGAGAGAGAGATGTGAAAGAGGAATTTTAGGTGAGAGAGAGGAGCTTTAGGAAGGAGAGACTTGTGCTAATGATTACCTATGTGATTTCTCTTTTCATTTACGGTTTACTTTTGTGATTACCTTTTCCATTGTCAGTTGTCTGTATTTGTGTGTGAAAGAAGCATGAGTGTGTTTGTTGTGTCTGTCTTGTATATCGGTTTTTACTTTTTGTTTAGAGTGTTAAAGGGCAGCATGTGTGTGCATGCTAGAGGCAAGGATGGCGAGTAGCAGGGGAGTGAGTAGATATATGACAGGGGTGAGGGAGGATAGGGAGGAAAGAACAGAAGGGACAGGAGATGGTGGCAGGCTGGGAGCAGGCCAGGGAGGAAAAAAGACAGAAGGATGTAGTGGTCCCAGAAGTAGCACCGATATTATGTCAGAGGAACTGAAAAAAGGAACAAAAAAGCAGTATTTTCTGCTTTTCTGTAATTTTTTTGGGCTCCTCAAGAGTTAATGCCTGCTCCGGGCAAGTATTCATTTTTGCAGGTTAAAATGTGCAAGTCAGGCACACTTTTTTTTTTTGAACCTGGAGGGAAATAGGTGATAGCCTCGTCCACAAGAATTTATATGTGAAATTCCGACCATCTCCTGTCCCTTCTGTTCTTTCCTCCCTATCCTCCCTTACCCTATCCTCCCTCACCCCAGTCATATATCTACTCACTCCCCTGCTACTCCCCATCCTCGCCTCTAGCATGCACACACATGCTGCCCTATTACCAACGCGCTCGATTGGATGCGCATTTTGGACATGCTAACCCCCTTTTTCAATCGGGGGTTATGGATGTGCAACCAAAACGCACGTCCAATCATGTGTTGAGCTGTGTGCTGTGCCCAGATAAAGGTATTGCATCGGCCTGAATATGCACAATTATTTGGTAAGATAAAACAAATTATTGCCATTAAAGACAATATATTGTGACTCTAATCTCTGGTCTCGTGTATTTTACTTAAGTGCTAAGGTGTCCATATTTTTAGCATCTTCACTTTTACAGTGTCTACTTGTCAGACCTTACTCTCACATCTCACTCACTTGCATTCCATTAGAATCAGGCCTTTTCATCATGCACAATAAAAGCTTTACAGAGGATGTTTGTAAGGCCAAGAGAAGTAGGCCTTCCTTTGGGAAGAAGGTAGCAAAGTAGGCCGCTTTAAATGCTGACTCTTGGATTTCTCAGTGCCTCTACTTTAGAGAGGAGGCCATCAGCTCTAGAGGACCTGGATCCTATCCTATCATATATATGACCTTTTTCGACCCTATCTTTTCAAAAGAATGCATGCAGAGATACTCTGTAGAATTTACGGAGGTGCTGCCAAGAGCCACAGCATAGCAGGTCATATGTATAGGCCTTGTGGTCAATTATGTACACGTGCGCTCCTCCCCATACCTTCAGGGCAATTTTTTCTAACTATCCTTGCACCAGCTTTGATTTTTTTAAAACCCTTTGTCCCCATCATAACATTTCTCTTTAACTACCATGACAGACTGGTGTAAAAGTGTCCAAGCATTCAATACAGATATTCTAAGGACTTCTCCAAAGAAGGTATATATCCCTATTCCGCAAATCTCCTCTACATGTTAACACCACTATCAAACTGTACTTCTGTCAATGGAAAGCCAATACATTGACCTACTATACCGACATATCTGCCAACATGCCATGTCAACATGTGCACCTCAAAGAGTGCCCTACAAACTCAAAACAAATGAACAAGAATAAAAAGATCAACAGATCAAGTAATGTCTGGATGCATAGGCATTATAATCAATACAAATCGCCATTCATACATTTCAGATAAAAATCATTAAAAATGAAGATTGCCAAGGTAATAGTCATTGGTCCTTCTAGAGATGTTCCACACAGCAGGCAGCAAGAAGATAACTGTAAAAGCAAAACAATAACTAAACTTCACAGCAAAAAGAAAGGCACCTACATGTTAACAATTCTTAGACACAACACTTGACACCTTGTATTGGGTTCTGTACAACAGAGCTTGGAATACAAGAGGTCTGGTATGTTTGCCAAACCCTTACTATACTTCGCAGAAACTCCTTAGCAGAAAGAGCCACAGGCCTGAAAATGCTGTCACCATCAGCAACAAGTACTGAACAGAGGCACAAAGCCAGCAAAGTGGCACCTATGACCTATATAATCCTGTCTGTTACAGACAAATGCTAGATACTGTCATGGCACCTTCTGTGGAGAGGTGAAAGCAAGTATGCCTGCTGACTTCCATGAGTATGCCGTATATGCTACAGCCCCGTAATGGAAAACAAGCATCAGCCATGGCTATATGCACTAGGATTCCAACTACAGGGGTTCTTTTTATTAAGAGCAGTAAGGATGGCAAAAGGAACACACTCAGCTGCATACACCTCTTCCCCTAAAATGTCCTGTTTGTTTCCTTTCACAGTCATTTCCCTTTCCCTCAGATGTACTTGGTATACAGAGACTATACCTCCATGAGCAAGCCATATCATATGATGTCATTGAAAAAAACAGTAGACATTATTACAATAGGGGGAGCTTGCATTGAACACCCACACTGCATTCACATTCTATACTGTCCCAGCAGGGTGAGAACATGACTTACAGGCAAAGAATTGTTCAAAGATCATGCTGCAAATTTGACTTTCACTTTGTGTTTTCTCCTGACGACTTGCTGGGTGGCACACTGGATCTTCTTCATTATCTGGCACACTGGATCTTCTTCACTGGTATGCCATACCTGATAACAACTTTGTGCAGCATGAAGCAGGTAAGCACTATCTCACCTACTGTATATGGGTCACACTACAAGGCACCACCCCCTCCCCATTTTGTCTAAACACTGGAATCTACTTTTCAATAAGCCAAAGGTACCCTTTATCACAGAGTAAGTGGACAAGAGTATCTCATCTGTACAGCTGTCCCTTTTTGAGCAACAGGGATGAGGAGCCATGTCCAGCAACCATATCATTCATCATCTGAACAACAGATAAAGCTCATGTGAAGTGCTGGCAGCTGAACTTATCAAGTGTTGCACTGGCCATAGAGAGAGAGTTAGCCTTTAGGCATTCAAGAACCTTAGCAATAATGTTTTTGGTGTTACAGTTACAGTACATTACAAGGCTGACCCAAGAGGAGATACGTGAATTGGTGCGGCGCACACTGCAGATTTTAAAACTCACAAGGATACGTGCGGTTCTCCCGGTACGCACACAAAAATAATTTCCACCAAAAGCGGCGTGGTTGGGACATGGGCGGGGCATGGGCAGGCCGGAAATACACAATGAAGTCTATGCATAAGTCTTTACATGCACAAGCACACACCAGGGGTCCCTTACCATGTAACTTTACTTCTGCTGTGGACAGTGTGCAAGTTGTAAAACATAAAAAAAAAAATAGGATAGTCACCGGGGTTTTAAAGCTCGGCCTAATAGGGTAAAAAGGGGGTTAGGATGTCCTCTTCTTTACTGGATGAACTGGGAACAAACTGGGAATAGAGATAAGTGCGTTGGCACGCAACTAGTGAAATCCCTCCCACTCATGCGAGCAAGCTGGCATTTGCGCGCACATATGCATGTCAATATGAAATCATGATGACATGTACGTGCAAATAGCCAATTTTAAAACACATAAGTATATTCGCGCATATACGCACGTATGTTTTAAAATCACTGCGTCCATGTGCGCGCGCTGGCAAATGCATGCACTTGTGCACGTCTCTTAAAACCTACCTCTTAAGATATGGCATAGGCCACTATAAGAGTCCAGACATGAGTGAACAAAAACATAATGGTACTACTGACTAGAAACTGTCCTCCAAGCAAGGGACTCTCTTGCATTGTGTAGTGTCACCACATTTTAACTGGTTTCTCTATACTAAGAAGAGGCTAATATTCAAAAAACTTCCAATGGCTAACTTATCCAGCTTGTTACGCGCCCCACCCATGGCCGTTCTGCGCGTGGGACCGCTTACCTTCGGGGTCACATGGCAGGTCACGGTCCTGACTCCCTCGCGGTCCTTTCAAGTCCAGCTAGGCCTCGGCGTCCCACGACAGCGGTCACTGGGCCTTCTGTCGCATGCCAGGCCTCACGCCAGGCCTTGGCACCTCTGCAGCTAGCCATGCCCCTATGCGTGCGCGCGTGCGGACCAGCCGCCCTGATGTAGGTTCCAGGGTGGGGCCTAGTTCTGTGGTGCACCCTGATTGATTGCATGTTATAAGGAAGTTCCTGGCCTCACTTCCTTGCTTTGGCAATCGGGTCGGCTTGTTTGCTAGATTGCCTCTGCATTTGTTCTTGCCTGCTTGTGCCAAGTCTCGTTCCAGGATCCTTCTGTTCCAGTTCCGTTCCTGCTTGTTCCTGTTGTACCTGCTTCCTTGCTTGTTTGTTCCTGTGTTCGTGTTTGTCTCCCTGGTCTTACCTCGGACGGA
Organism: Rhinatrema bivittatum; assembly: GCF_901001135.1. Classification (NCBI taxonomy): domain Eukaryota; kingdom Metazoa; phylum Chordata; class Amphibia; order Gymnophiona; family Rhinatrematidae; genus Rhinatrema; species Rhinatrema bivittatum. The sequence goes on along the minus strand of NC_042622.1, from coordinate 125,524,661 downwards.
TTTTCTGGTAAAGACCTCAGCTTGTTTCTGACCTGCCTGCCTGCCACCTGCCAAAGACATCAGCTAGTTCCTGACCTGCCTGCCTGCCTGCCGCCTGTGTTGCGTTCGTGCCTGTTCTCGCCCTCGCTCCACCCTCTCTAACTTTGTGGCGACTCCCTTCGGGTCTGATGGACAGATGCTGCCGCAGCTTCTCCTTGCCGCTTCTCCCGGAATCCCAGGGCTGGCCTGACGCTGCGGATCTGCCATGTTCCTGATGACGAATGGGCACGCACGCGCGCGTGCATGCTCCAGAGTTTGTACCGGCAAGGGCGCGTACCTCGGGGGCATTCCCCCTTAGTGATGTCATCTCCTTCCAACTTAAAAGGTCTTTGTTTGCTACTTCGAATCGAGTTAACAAGGGGGAATTCTTTCTCTGCTGCTCTGCCTCCACAAACTTACCAAGGGGTACCCGCTCCTCGGGGGACCCGCTCTCTCTTCTTGATTTCAGATTGCTAAGACGGGATCCGGTACTCGCTCCTCGAGGGCATACGTCCCTGAATGCTCAGAAGACTCCTTACTGCCTGGAAGCGATCGCAGACGAGAACACTGTGAGTTCGATTACAGATAGGAACCGGTACTCGCTCCACGAGGGCCTATGTTCCTAATCTCTGAAGACTCTCTTCTGTCTAAGACGTTATCGCAGGTACGGAGATCATGAGTTATTATTGCAGATCGCAGATAGGAACCGGTACTTGCTCCACAAGGGCCCATGTTCCTAAAACCTTTCAAAAACTCTCTTCTATCTCAGAAGCTATTGCATACCTATATCTGGTGCATTACTATTTAATATTGCAGATAGGAACCGGTACTCGCTCCACGAGGGCCCATGTTCCTAAAACCCTTCAAAGACTCTCTTCTATATCAGAAGCTATCACCTACCTATAACTTGTGAATTACTACTACAGATTGCAGATAGGAACCGGTACTTGCTCCACTAGGGCCTATGTTCCTACAACCCTCCAAAGACTTTCCCCTATTTCAAAAGCCTTCTCATACACAGATATTGTGAGTTCTTATTCCAGACTGCATATAGGAATCAGTACTCGCCTATGGCTCCTGTTCCTGAATATTAGGGATGTGCAGACCAAAAGTTTAAGTTCATAAGTCCATAAGTCGAATGGGGGTCCCATTTGCGGTCAATATGGACTTATGGAGAATTCCATAAGTTGAGTCTATGTCCATATGTGCAAATAAAAATTTAAACCCCTCACCCGCCTTAATCCCCCCCCCCCCCCCCCAAAGACTTACCAAAACTCCCTGGTGGTCCAGCGGGGTCAGGACGCCATTCCTGAACTCCTTTGCAAGGAGCACGTGACGTCGGCACCACGTCAGAGTGACGCGGCGTCACGTGATTCCCCTCGGGTTCGCTCCCGGAACCCTCGTTGGGCCCAAAAGGCACTTTTGGCCAGCTTGGGGGGGTCAGGAGGCCCAACGAGGGTTCCGGGAGCGAACCCGAGGGGAATCACGTGATGTCGGCGCCACGTCAGAGTGACGCGGCGTCACGTGATTCCCCACGCGTCGCTCCCGGACCCTCACGGAACTTTTGGCCAGCTTTGGTAAGTCTTGGGGGGGGGGGATTAAGGAGGGTGAGGGGTTTAAATTTGTATTTAGATCAACAATCGCGATTTTCAACGTATTCAACATAGCTATGTTGAATAAGTTGGAAATCCAATCGTTTACGCCTCATCTTTTTTTTAAGTCAAAAAAAAAAAAAAGTTGTGTTTTCCATTTAAGTTCAAAACGAATGCACATCCCTACTGAATATACTGAAGACTCTCTGTTGCATAGAAGCCATTATAGATATATACAATGGTGAGTGTATCATCTACTACTGGTTATGTATCCAGCATACCCTTTCTACTCACTATCTATAGTCTCTCTCTACAGCTAAGTAACCCAGAGATCGCAGTCTGAGGGACTTCAGCCCTGCCGGGCACATCAGCTCACTACTGCCACCTCTGGTGGTTCTACTTCCTGTCTAATAAACCCCTTCTATATACCCAAGACCTCAGCACAGTCCTACAGGCAACTATCTTAACTAAACTGGACTATTGCAATTCTTTATTTCTGGGCCTCCCTCTCTCCACTATCAAACCCCTCCAACTATTACAGAATGCCATGGCCAGAATTCTCACAAACACACGTAAATCTGATCACATTACCCCTATCCTAAAAGACCTCCACTGGTTACCCTTAGCCTCCCGCATAAAATACAAAACACTCACCATTCTCCACAATTTATTGTACAATCAAAATCACACTTGGCTCGAGAATGCACCACTTTTCTGATCATCAACCTGCCCCTCCAGATCCAACCTTGCTGGAACTCTATACACCCCCTCCCTAAAAACTGCTCACCACACCTCAACCAGAGAAAGGGCTTTCTCCATTGCCGGCCCTTCCCTATGAAACACCCTGCCCACAGCCCTCCGTCTAGAACCTAACCGGTCTAAATTTTTAAAAGGGCTTAAAACCTGGCTCTTTACATTAGCGTATCCAGATGTTGACCAAACTTAGCTTGCACTTTAACCCCTTAGCCCACTCACTCTCCCCTCCTCCTATCTGCCTCTCCTCTTTCTCCCCTATTCTTTCCCCCAAGCAAAGACTCCTAAATACTGTTATAAGTTCCCCTCCTCCACCCTAAGCTTATCCTTCCCTGTCCCTCCCTCCCCTCCCCCCACCTCCCCCCACCTCCCCCTTTCACTGCCATCAATGGTCTGGTACCTACCAGCCCACCTGTACATATATTGTCTATTGTTAATTTATATTCTTCGAATATTCCTATCAAATTTCTCTATTTCCCTATCCTTCCTACTGCTGTCCCTTCTCCTCCTTCATTGCTGCTCCCCCCTTTCCCATTCCTGTTTATTGTATTTCATTCTCTTGTTAATTTGTTACAATGTAAACCGGCATGATGTTCCGACGAATGTCGGTATATAAAAATCAACAAATAAATAAAGAAAATAAATAAATAATAAAGAACTATCTGTGTTTGTCTCCATACTCCAGCCTAGCCGGTGGTCCCTCTCAGGATATCCTCCTGGGGGCGCTGTCATCTGCCATCGGCCCAAGGATTCACCAATTTACATTACAGTGTTCATTCCTTACACTACTAGAGCGGTATCATAACAGACTGCCACTCTGTGGGGAGCCAACCCACAACTGATCACTAACTCAGTCTATGGAGTACAACAGACTGCTGGCTACTCTCCTTGGGGGAGCAGATCCATAAAAGATTGCTACTCCTCCCCTCGGGAGGTTCTGATTGATAACAGATTGCTAGCTCCTCCCCTCTGGGGGAGCAGATCACTAACAGATTGCTAACTCCTCCCTTTACAGGAGTAACCCGCTAGCAGAATTCTAACAGATTGCTAGCTCCTCCCCTCTGGGGGAGCTGAATTATAACAGCCTGCCAAAGACTTCAGCTTACTCCTTGTCTGACTTCTGGATCTTGACCCTTGCTTCGTTGACCACTCCTTGGACTGATTCCTGGAGTTTGACCTTGCTCGTCTGACCTTGCTTGATTCTGGCTCTGTCCCTAGCCTTGTCCTCACCAACTCTATTCTGGTTCGCTCTCCTTCAACCTGTTTCCAGTCTCAAACCCAATAGCACTCCTCCTGTGTCTGTGGGCACGCCGGACTCTGACTCTCCCAGGGACCCTGCGAGGCCCACCTAAGTCCCAGCGGCCCAGGTCCCTATGGGCTCCTCCCGGGGGGACCTTGGGCTTCCAGTGGTGAAGATCTACACTGCCTCTGTCTCCCTTCTTGGTCTGCCCTATGTGGCCAGTTCCCACACTGCCACAGTACAGGGGTCCACCCCCTTGCGCAACAAGCTAAAGTTAGCTGGATAAGTTAATCCAGATATTCAGCGGGATAAACATCCTGCTGAATCTCTCAGAATAAAATTATCTGGGAAGGTCTACCCATATAACTTTGCAACCTAACAAGCTAAATTTGGCTGCAAAATTACACAGGAATATATCCCTGGATAACTCAAACTTAATTGTCAAAGGGGGAGAGGATTCAAGATGGCTCCCTGACCGGACGCATACTCCAACGCTCCTGCAAGTCACGTCTTACCTTGGTATTTTATTTTCCTTCTAACCCAAATGCCTCATAAGAGAAAAGGGTAGGGATGTGAATCGTTTTAGGACGATTAAAATTATCGTCCGATAATTTTAATATCGTCTTAAACCGTTATGGAACACAATACAATACAGATTCTAACGATTTATCGTTATAAATCGTTAGAATCGTGAGCTGGCACACTAAAACCCCCTAAAACCCACCCCCGACCCTTTAAATTAAATCCCCCACCCTCCCGAACCCCCCCCAAATAACTTAAATAACCTGCGGGTCCAGCGGCGGTCCGGAACGGCAGCGGTCCGGAACGGGCTCCTGCTCCTGCATCTTGTCGTCTTCGGCCGGCGCCATTTTCCAAAATGGCGCCGAAAAATGGCGGCGGCCATAGACGAAAAAGATTGGACGGCAGGAGGTCCTTCCGGACCCCCGCTGGACTTTTGGCAAGTCTCGTGGGGGTCAGGAGGCCCCCCACAAGCTGGCCAAAAGTTCCTGGAGGTCCAGCGGGGGTCAGGGAGCGATTTCCCGCCGCGAATCGTTTTCGTACGGAAAATGGCGCCGGCAGGAGATCGACTGCAGGAGGTCGTTCAGCGAGGGTTCCGGCGCCTCGCTGAACGACCTCCTGCAGTCGATCTCCTGCCGGCGCCATTTTCCGTACGGAAACGATTCGCGGCGGGAAATCGCTCCCTGACCCCCGCTGGACCTCCAGGAACTTTTGGCCAGCTTGTGGGGGGCCTCCTGACCCCCACGAGACTTGCCAAAAGTCCAGCGGGGGTCCGGAAGGACCTCCTGCCGTCCAATCTTTTTCGTCTATGGCCGCCGCCATTTTTCGGCGCCATTTTGGAAAATGGCGCCGGCCGAAGACGACAAGATGCAGGAGCAGGAGCCCGTTCCGGACCGCTGCCGTTCCGGACCGCCGCTGGACCCGCAGGTTATTTAAGTTATTTGGGGGGGGGGGGATTTAATTTAAAGGGTCGGGGGTGGGTTTTAGGGGGTTTTAATGTGCCGGTTTTTTCGATTTTTCGATTTTTCGATTTTTTAACGATTTTCACGATTTTTCACGATATTTTACCCCCCCAAACGGCAACAATACGATTCCCTCCCCCTCCCAGCCGAAATCGATCGTTAAGACGATCGAGGACACGATTCACATCCCTAGAAAAGGGAGAGTTAGGGTTTATCCACCCGAGCCCTCACTCCCCGCAGGACAGCGTATAATTTCGCAGTATGCTTCCCCCATATCTCAAGTCGGGGCAATGAGCCATGCTGGCGGGTCGGGAGGAGGAGTCCCTTCCCCGCCTGGGGAGATATCGTTGACCCCACCTGAACCGCGAGAACAGCCGAGAGCAACTCTTTCGAGCGCTGCCGAGTCTGTAGAGTCGCCGGTGAGGAACATCACAGGAGCGACTCTATTGAGTGGACAGCAGGGCAACGCGGCAGAGTGGGAGAGGTTCCCTGACTCCTCTGGATCTCCGGAGGCTTCGGCGAGGAGAGAGGAGAGAGAAGAGGTAACCTCGCAGTTATCAACATCAGTGGCAGGAGGAAGAGAGGTAATGGGTAACCTTATAATAAAACCCATTGAGATAAAGAGACCGGCTGTAATTACAATGGAGTCCCTATGGGATTTGATTGTGGGGCAGACAAAGGCATTTAATGAGCAGACCCAGAAAACGGAAGAAATCTCCCAAAAAATGGACTCTGTCGAAAACCAACTTCAAATGAAGGGCGAGGAACAAACACAGGTTTTGTTGCAGGTTAAAGTGGACTTGAAACAAGTGTCTGATGCAAACGCCGTTTGTGAGAGAGATCAGGCTATTTCAATGCACCGACTGGAATTGGTAGAGAATTACCTTAGACAACTCAACCTTAGGGTTTTGAATTTCCCCAAAGTAGTGGGGGAGATACCACTAATAACCTTTAAAAGGTATCTGAAAGAAATTCTAAAGATTCTGGATGAACAAATACCTGCTGTTAAAAAGATTTTGTACTTGAAGCAAAGACAGAGCCAGATACAGATATCCCCAGTAGGGGATGTGGAAGACTTTGGAATTTTATCTGAATATTTGGAGAGCTCTGGGCTTGAGGTTGTGGAGAGAACCGTCCTTTTTGTTTCTTTATTTTCAGAATTTGACAGAGCCCTAATTATGAAATATTATTTCAAAGCTATTAATGTTACTTATTTGGGTGGATTAATTCGTATATTTCCTGATTTGTCCAGGGCAACACAGTTGTGTAGGAAAGCTGCCTTACTTATGCGCCCTGAAGTTGTAACATTGGGGGCAAGTTTCTTATTGCGTTACCCAGCAAGGTGCATAATTAAGCACTCTGGGAATATATTCGTATTTTACAATCCTGAACAATTAAGGGGGTTCATAGATGCCAGAAGGGAAGCCCCTACAACTTAAAAGATCTGGACCGCATAGATAAAACAATAGATATGGATATTTCAATGGAGTTTTGTTAATGTATGATTTCCTATAATTACTCCTCTATTTTCCTTTTCCTCTCCCCAAATATTTCCTAGAAAGAATGAGGGTATTTAACTTTGGTTATAAGGTGGTGTTTTGTAACTGCTACTATTATTATGAATATTAACAAATTTCTTTTTTGTAACTCATCATTATTTCAAAGCAAAGGAATCTTTGTTTATATTGTAAAAGTTGATAAATAGAAAATAAAAAAAAAACAAAAAACGTAATTGCCGATATTTAAAGAACATTGCCAGTCAAACTGTTAATTAAAAAGAAAAAAGAAGTCCATGCCTGGGCTCATGGTGCAATCTGGCAATTCCATCCACCATCTGCACCATCCACCATCTGCACCATTGTTCAAATTGTAAAGTTTATTGCACCCCTGTTTCTTGTGAACCAGCATGATGGGACTACTGTCTTGAATGTTGGTATATAAAAAAACTTAAATAAATAAATAAATAAAGATCCTCGAGTCCTCCTAATAGCAAAATAAGTTGTTGGCCTCTAAACTCGATAAGTCTTCCAACCCCCCCCCCCCCCCGCCAAATTCCACCAAATTTACAAAATATACTTACAGCTGCCACTTTCTTAATTTCCCTCCACCACAGCTATAAGATAAATCCATTCCCTTCCCTTTCTCCACCCTTAACCTTGAAATCAGGCTGGGAGCTTGGACCTTGCATCTGACTCCCAGTGTGTCTAACACTGCTCTAATGTCCATGCTGATTGCATAAGCTACCAGTGTAGCAGTCAATGCAATACCTTGACTGCTATGCTAGTACCTCTGCTGGTACACAGGGAACTGAACAAATGAGTCTATTTTTGTCTCATTTGTGGACCCCCAAAACAAATGAAGGGTATCCAAGAATTTAACAAATATTTTTATCTCCTTTATTTATATTTTCCATTCAAGTCTATGGAACTAAGCAAACAGCAGGTGCAGGAAGGGACTAACTGGTAACTACAACAACCAACTCTTGCCTTGTGTGATATGGCAGCCTCCTGGGAGCCCAGGCGGGACAAATTGGCAAGAAAACTAGACAGAAGACAAATCAAGGTAAAACATCTTTTTAACTAGACTACAGCTGCCATCTGGATGAAATGATGCTATATTCTCCCACTGAAAGGTCTGAGCATGTACAAAGAAACTTCATTTGCTCTCATGCATTTTGCAGAGACAAGATGTACATTCAGAAGCTTTATTAGAGTGGAAGAGAAGCTTTTAAAAAGAAGGCATTGGCAAAAGGCTTTTTCTGATCTTCTCTGCTGCAGTCAGTAGTTTCTCATTCAGTGTGATAAAAATGAGGCAGTGGTACTGCTTTCTGTATACACTGGAGGCAGGGTAGGAGTGGCATGCAATGGAAGCAATATCAGTGCCAGTGAGGACTGATTTTTGTTTAGCTGCAAGCAGACCAAAGTGAAGAGAAGCATATCCTTGCCAACCTTATTTGTTCTATTTCTAACAGTTTTTATGTATGTGCAAAAACAGTCAGCAAGGCACACACATACACTAAATATGTGTGTGTGTGTGTGTGTGTGTGTGTGTGTGTGTGTGTGACAGAGACTTTTTTTACATACACTGTGAAAGATAGCCCTAGAAAGACTGAGATTGAGTTTGTGCCACCAGTAGCAAGCTGCTGCTGCTAACTCTGCTTGACAAGTTAGCTCTGTCCTTGCTAAACTGATGTGAACTCAAGCTGAGAACTAGATTGAGTATGTGACAGAGACACTCATTCAGTACTAGAGTAGTGGTATGAATGCTGGTATAATATAAAAAAATTCTGGTTTAATATCAAATCGCTTAATAAGCACTTAAAATTCAATCATGCCACTGTAAGGAAAGGGTAGAGGAAGGAATAGCAGATGGAGAGGATTTGCTGCAGAGCCAATCTAGCCTGTGAGATATACAAACAGTACTAGTAGTAGAAGCAAGAAAAAAGGCTCCTGTGCTTGAACTTAAAAGATACTTTTTAGCCAGCTGAAGCCAGAGAAATTGAAATTGGGAGAGAATGTGCTCCCGCTGCCTGCGGCTCTCCCTTTTTTTTATTGAAGCAGGGGTAAAAGGCTGGATAGACATCAGAGGTTCATGGTGTCATGGCAGGGGCAAGGAAAGGGGCAGCAAAAGTGCAATACCCAAAGCCAGTGGAGCCCTCCTCCATGATTACTGCTTCTGAAGTAATGGAGGCAGTATTTTCAACAACTGATTCTGAGGAAGAATCTTGTCTGGGATTCTCTGAATCAGAAGCTATTGAAGAACTAGCAGCTGAAGAAAATTTAGTCTCCGGTGAGGTGATAAGGAGAGAGATGATACTGACAGTATTGAGAACAACCCCCAGGAAAATCAGACAGTGCAGGCAGAGAGTGAAAGCAATGCCCCTGATCTTTTTCCTCATGAACCATCATCAAGCTAAATTCCAGTGTCAGCATCAGCATCTAAGGATGCAGAAATTGTGTAAGATATCCTTGATCTGGAATCAGTCTAAAGTGAAGAAGGACCCACATTTTGTTCAGTGTATTCACTGCAGTAAGGACATCAATTGAGGGCAGTTACTGGAGCTTCTGACAACTGATGGGATGCAGCATCATCTGCAGAACCATTACCCACTAGCATTGGCATCAGGAGAGGGTGGTAGTACTAGCCTGGGGACCCTTACTGCCATTCAAAGCAAAAGTGATAGGAAAGGGTTTGAAAAGGGTAAAAACATCCCCATGCTCATCCTATAGCCCCTTTCACCAATCAGGTATCAAGCTTGCAGCCCCCTGCCATGCAAATTCAATGGCAACCCATCATAGAGGAAATGGGTGGTGTTCTGTATCACTATCTTGGCAAGCAGCATCAAAATTAGTACGAGGGATATTAGGAAAATGATTGTCCTGGATGACCAGTTCCTGGAGATGGTGGAGTACCTAGGCTTTAAACACATACTACACGTGTTAGCCCCCAGTTACACAGTGCTGTTGAGGACTACACTTGTAAGCAGATTATCCCCACCATGTACAACCAGTGCCATAGTAGCATGCTAAAACAGAGGGCAGTAGCACCTCTGTTTTAGCATACTATCTTGCTCCCTCTCTTCCTCTTCTCCCCTCTGACCATTCACCACTGGCATCTCAGCTCCACCCGGGCCCTATCATGACAACCCACCCGATCCCACGCATTCACCACCCCTCCCACAGACCCCCCTTCATCCATGTGCTCTCACCAGTTCATTACAAATCCCTCCTCCCCATCCTCATCTCCCCATTGACACAGCTACTAGGTCTCACTACCCTTTTCATAGTTCTTTTCAATGCGCAATCCCTCTCTAAAAAAAACTCGAATCCTTAACAACTTACTACTTGACTGCAAGCCCGAAATTTCCACCGTCACAGAAACCTGGCTTAAAGACTCTGACATTGTCCTACTTAATCAACTCCCCACACTCTCTTATGATATCATCACCATCCCCAGCCTAAGAAAAGAAGTGGTGGCCTCCTTTTTGCAGTCAAAAAGCATCTGAAACTCAAACCCATGAACATTGAAACCCCCTCCAGATTTGAAATTGGCCTATTCAAATCCTCTGAACTCCAAATTTGCCTTATCTATACCCCTCCTGGCCTCCTAGACCGCAACCCCTCCCCCTCTCATTGAACTCATTTCAGACAACATCAACATTGAAATCCCAACCATTATACTTGGAGACTTTAATCTCCATGTAGACTCCTCCCCCTCTCCTTATCATGTGAGACCTTTCTTAACTCCCTCCTCGCAATTGGCTTTAAACAACTCATCTCCTCACCCACCCATAAAGCCGGGTACACCCTTGACCTCATTTTCACCAATTCCTGCATCCATTCATCTAACGCACCCTCATGCACCCCTGTTCCCTGGTCAGACTACTACCTTATCGAGACCCTACTCACCATAAATGCTACGACCAGTTGCAACCCTGCACAAAACAACACCATTATCTTCAGAAAATCCTTCTCTAGCGAGGACCTAACATCAGCTTTCTCCAACTCCCTACTCAATCTCGACTGCTCCAATCCTGAAATTGTCCTAGCCTCGTGGAACAAATTCACACTCAACATTGCAAATGATCTATATCCGGTTACCAGCTGAGATCTGCACCCATTGTCAAAAAACAAAAAGCCTTGGTACACCGCCGAGTTAAAAATATTGAAAAACAATCTCAGATGGAGAGAATCTGGTGTAAACACCCCTCACCTTATCACGCCTCCATCTTCAAATCTGCTCTCCACGCCTACAGAACATCCACCCTTAAATCCAAATGTGACTTTTATGCTGCTAAAATTCATGAATACATGTACAACCCCAAAGCTCTTTTCTCCTATGTTGCAGATCTTACTAGATCCTCCCCTGCCTCGATCCCCGACAACGAAGCTAGTAGCAAATGTGAGGAACTTGCCATCTTTTCTCTGCCTTTCTCTGCTTCCCCTTCCTCTGCCCCTGTTTGATGTATTTCCTTTCCTGTCCTCCTTCAGTTCGGATGTAAACCGGTATGATGTAAGCAGTAAGCACTAATACCGGTATAAAAGAAGCCTTAAATAAATAAATAAATAAATTTCATTAGTGACATCTGGACTAGCGCAAACACGATGCACCCTTAGCTCTCCCTAATGCACACTGGTGGGAGCTAGCTGAGGTAGAGGCAGGCAGAAGTTCTAGCAGGTACTGAGCATCAGGGTGCAGTTGGCTGTGCTGTGCACTGAGCTTGTGCAATATCCTATCAATCATAAGAAAGATGCTGGAGAGTTGGCATCTAGCCTGGAAAGGCAGGAGTCTTCAGGCAAGTTTTTTGTGACAGTCAAATAGGATAAGGGCAATGGAAAATGTGGACTTTTGAGTAATCCATTGCTTTGCACACCTGCAAAGGACATGATAGAGAGGTGTAGGAAAATAGCAGGGCATTTTCATCAAAATATGAATGGTCAATAGCTTCTCTGAGAGGAGCAGGAAGAATTTGGGATGCCTCATTCAAAATAGTGTCGCAATGAAAACACCTCAGACCGGTCTTCAGGGTGAAGCGTGCTGCCAGCATTTTGGGCAGCCCCCTTTTATTGTACAATCATTACATAGCATTGCATCAGGGTACATACGTCACATATTTACTGCTACAATATTTCCACATAAATGTTTATGCTGACCTTTTGCTACGTGGGTGCAGAGAGGTGCAAACGGTCAATCTTCAGGCAGGGAGGGGGGAGGTCATTAGCTGGTCATGAGGCAATGGTACTGAGCTACCTAGGTGTGAAAACCCACAGAAATGCAAGTAGGTCATAAACTAAGCTGGTGCTGCAAAGCTTTTGCCCTAGATATTTTCCTTGCAAACTTCCTGTTAGCTATAGACAGGAGGTATGTTTGCTTGCTAAAACTTGCTGCGGTCAGAGCAAACAGTTTCCGTTATACTAAGAGTAGGTGTTAAGGAAAAACCAGTTAGAGATGGCAATGGAGTTTTTTTTCCTTCCATGACGTGGTTTTCCAACGAGCCTGGAAAGCAAAACTCCTATCCCACAAAATAGTAGTATCCACTGGAATTACATCTATCTGATGCCACAGAGGTAAGTGGAGCAGCAGACACCCCTTTAATGATCTGCCTCTGGAAACAAATATAGATGTGGATTGCCCCCTAGGGCATCATGATTGAGTAGTGATACAGCTGATAGAGATGTGAATCATGTGATCGATCGTCTTAACGATCGATTTTGGCTGGGGGGGGAGGGAATCTGATCGTCACGGTTTTGTTTTTTTTTAAATCGTTTAAATCATAAATCGGGGGAGGGCGGGAAAACCGGCACACTAAAACAACCATAAAACCCACCCCGACCCTTTAAAATAAATCCCCCACCCTCCCGAACCCCCCCAAAATGTTTTAAATTACCTGGGGTCCAGTGGGGGGGTCCCAGTGTGATCTTCCACTCTCGGGCCACGGCTGCGTTAATAGAAATGGCGCCGGCGCCATTTTGGTTCCTGTCCCCCGACGTCACGAGCACAGGAGATCGCTCCCGGACTCCCGCTGGACCCCCAGGGACTTTTGGCCAGCTTGGGGGGGCCTCCTGACCCCCACAAGACTTGCCAAAAGTCCAGTGGGGGTCCGGGAGCGACCTCCTGCACTCGGGCCGTATTGCAAAATGGCGCCGGCCGTATGGCCGAGAGTGGAAGATCACACCGGGACCCCCCCACTGGACCCCAGGTAATTTAAAACATTTTGGGGGGGGGTTCGGGAGGGTGGGGGATTTATTTTAAAGGGTCGGGGTGGGTTTTAGGGTTGTTTTAGTGTGCCGGTTTTCCCGCCCTCCCCCTTCCCCTCCCCCGATTTACGATTTTTGACGATAAATCGGGGGAATTCCTATTGTATCGCGCCTCTAACGATTTTTAACGATTTAAAATATATCGGACGATATTTTAAATCGTCAAAAAACGATTCAGATCCCTAACAGCTGATACAAATTCTTAAGCCCTTCAAGGATGCCTCAGAGGATCTGGGTTCCAGAATGGGCAGGATCATTCCTTCAGTAAATATTCTGGAGAAAAAGTTAGAGGGTTTCCATGGGCAAGAAGAAATGGAAGCAGAGGTGCAGCAGCAGTTGCAAGTGAGACTGAAACCTCTGACACAAAACAATACTTACATGCTTGTGGTGCTTTATGATCCATGGGTGAAAGAAAGTCTTGCCTTCCAATCCCAGTGTCTCATATACATGAAGGAGATACTGGCAATTGGGGAACATGAACAGGAAAGTCAGAGGCAGTAGCATGGTGGAGATGTAGTGCAGGAAAGAGTGGCCACCCAGAGAGTAGTGCAGGCATGAGCAGCACTCTGTCAGCTAGCACTTCCTCCCCTACCTCACTGTTAAGCTTGGCATTTTGCCGGCTGTTCCCACGAGCTGCCGCATTCACCCTTCCAGCTGGGTCTTCTCAGTTGGCAGCCAACATGATACAGTATCTCCTGGCTTCTTTGTGGAGGCCCAAGGACTCCAATGTGGCGAGACATTGCCAGTGATCCACATAGCAGGACACCGCTAACTCCAGATGGCCCTGCTCCTCCTAGAGCATGCGCACGCCCAACATCGCCCTATTAAAGAACACGTGGCAGGGAAAAGACTCAAGGTACCACCTGATGACCTCATTTGTTAAGGCCTATAAAAGACCCTGGCTGACATTCCTGCAATGCCTCAGTGACAGGTCCCACTACTCTGAGTAGAGCATGCTGCTTCTAGCATCCTTTTCTTCAGTTCCAGCAATCATGTCTTCTCTCCCTTGTTGCCCATGTGTTCTTCTCATCACCTTTATGCCTGTCTATCCATCCCTCCTTACCCTTTGGATGGATATCTGGCTTGACCTAAGATTGCTTTTGGATATGCTTGACCGCTGCTTGCCACTAACCACTGCCTAGCACCAGATGCTCTTGATCGTTGCCTGGCACTGACCACTGCCTGCAACCAGATACACTTGGCCGCTGCCTGCCACTGATCACCACCTGCCTCCAGATATGCCTGTCCTCTGTCTGCTTCAATCCAGCAATTCTTCGACGAACCTCTCCACCATCAACAGAGACCCCCCCACCTAAGACCTGCTGGACCCAGCACTCAAAGGCCCAACCCGAGGGGGAAGAGGCTGGTATAAGCAAATCTCCAGCTGGGTCTCTGCTTTGTCTTGGTCTTCCTGCTGATGGTGGGAACCTGCAGGACTCCCAATGTAGGTTGAGCCAATCCTGCCTTGATCCAAGGGTCCACAAACATAACACTCAATATGCCAAAGATACATTGCTCCCACATCTCTCCTAACAAAGACCATAGCTAAAGCAACTGGCAAGAGAAACCTTCGCCCCACCACAGCAAAAGAGACCTCAGAATAAATTTGCGTGACATGCTATCTAAAGAAGCCCAACAAAGACTTGGACACAGATGCGCTAGTGTATTGGGCCCATAAATCCATGGTCTGGCTAGACCTAGCCAAGGTAGCTCAGCATTATCTTTGCTTACCATCAACCAGTGTGCCCAGCAAATGTGTCTTCTCAATGGCAGGAGATATTGTGGACCCTCATCGTTCAAGGCTGATGCCAAAGTTGATAGAAAAGCTGATCTTTTTGAAAATCAATCTGACTTTCTTGGGCTTTCCAGAATTTCAAAGCGAGTGCCAAGATGACTGAAAGCACCTTGGAGATCTTGCTGCCACTCTGCCTAGTTGCCATGCCCTAGATGTACCACCTTGGTGATCTTTCTGACATTCTACTTACCTGCCATGCCCCAAATGTACCACTTTGGGTTTCTTTCTGCCACTCTGACTATCTGCCATGGCCCAGATGTACCACCTTGGGTTATTGATGCCTCCATATTGTTTGCTGCTTGGATCTCAACCTAGTTACTTCCTTCTTTGTAATAGTGTGGTGTTATATCCCCAAAATAAAAATGTGAAAAAAATACAAGTTTCTCCTCCTACCCTCTCTTTTTTCTGGCTCTCAGCCTTACTGTTTTGTTGTACCCCTCTACAATCCCAACCTAGTTATTGTACCCTGCATTTTTTCTTGGTCATACTGGGGTGTTTTATCACCAAAATAAAAGTATGAAAAAGAAAAAAATAATAAGTGTCTTCTCCAACTCCACCTCTTTTCTGCTTTTAAGGCTTGCTGTATAAGGTTGCCACTATTACTGCCCTACCTGCTACTGGCTCTCTCATGGTACCTTGGGGAAAACCTGCAATTTTGGGTACCATTTTGCTACTTTGCAGTTCCTTTAAGTATATCCATACCATTGTTAGTGCTTTTTATGATTCCCCACACCCTATACTTTGGTAATTGTTATGCCTTTTTACTCTTTGCAATTCCCTGCACTCTATACCATGGGGTCTTGCTGGCAATCTGCCTAGCTGCCATGCCCTGATGTACCACCCTGGGGGTTTTGCTGCCACTCTATATTGCTGCCATTCTCCTGATGAACCACTTTGGATATCTTGCTGCTATTCAGCCTAGCTGCAATACCCAGACTCCATACCTTGGGGTTTGTTTGTTTTTTTGGCTACTCAGCCTTGCTGCCATACCCCAGACCATAGAACTTTGAGTTCTTGCTGTCACTCAACCTTATTGCCATATCACAGACTTCACACCTTTCGGGTCTTTCCACCACTCAGCCTTGCAGCCAATGCCCTAGACCTTATACCTTAGGAGTCTTGCTACCATACCCCATATTCTACTGCTTTGCTGTTATACTCAGATTTTTAACTTGGTTGCCTTGTTGCCATTCTGCAGTGCTGCCGTATCTACAAGCTACTATATATATCCTTTTATATACTCTATATTTCCTTCATTAACCGTTATATTTCCTTCATTAACCGTTATAATTAAGCTACAATGTTTAACCCACGCCTGTAAATACTGTTACGTTCCTCTACCCACGTTCCTCTACCCACGCCTCTACCCACGTTCCTCTACCCACGCCTGTAAATACTGTTACGTTCCTCTACCTTCTCAACTGCTATCCTTCCTCCTTTGCCTTCTCCCTCTCTCTCCCCCCCCTCTTTCATTCCTGCTCCATCACCCACTCCCTGTTTTTTGTAACTTTCCTCCTTTCTCAAGTTTATTGTAAACCGGCGTGATGTGCTCGCACGAACGCTGGTATATTAAAAGCTGTTAATTAAATAAATAAATAAATAAATACATCTCAGACTCTATACTTTGAAATGTTCTTGCCACTGTGGGTGGCTGCTTTGCACCTCTCATAGGGGTGGATTTTCAGAGCCCTGCTCGTGTAAATCCGCCCAAAACCGGGCGGATTTACGCGAGCAGGGCCCTGCGCGCCGGGAAGCCTATTTTACATAGGCCTCCCGGTGCGCGCAGAGCCCCGGGACTCGCGTAAGTCCCGGGGTTCTCGGAGGGGGCGTGTCGGGGGCGTGTCGGGGGCGGGCCCGGTCGTCGCGGCGTTTCAGGGGCGTGTCGGCAGCGTTTTGGGGGCGGGTATGGGGGTGTGGCTACGGCCCGGGGCGGTCCGGGGGCGTGGCCGCGCCCTCCGTACCTGCCCCCAGGTCGCGGCCCGGCGCGCAGGAGGCCCGCTCGCGCGCGGGGATTTACGCCTCCCTCCGGGAGGCGTAAATCCCCCGACAAAGGTAAGGGGGGGGTTTAGACAGGGCCGGGCGGGTGGGTTAGGTAGGGGAAGGGAGGGGAAGGTGAGGGGAGGGCAAAGGAAAGTTCCCTCCGAGGCCGCTCCGATTTCGGAGCGGCCTTGGAGGGAACGGGGTAGGCTGCGCGGCTCGGCGCGCGCCGGCTATACAAAATTCATAGCCTTGCGCGCGCCGATCCAGGATTTTAGTGGATACGCGCGGCTCCGCGCGTATCTACTAAAATCCAGCGTACTTTTGTTTGCGCCTGGAGCGCAAACAAAAGTAGGCTATTCGCGCGCCTTTGAAAATCCGCCCCATAGTGTGTAGGAGTCTTCGTGTCTGGGTTTTTTTCTGTCACTTGGCTGCTTTTTCTCCTTTCATTGTGTCTTAGGATGTTCATGACACTCTTGGTGCCATTTTGCCCCTCTTGCACTGCCTTTGAGGGTTCATGCCACTGTTATTGGTGCCCTCATATCAAGCCTTGGGTATTCTTGACACGCTTGATACTGCTTTGTTCCTCTGATGGTACCTTGGAGAATGCCTGCTACTGCTGGTACCCTTTTACCCCTTCATAGTGTCTGACTAATCATAGAAACAAACAACAAGGGTGAAAAGTCCAACCAACAGTAATCAATGAGAAAATATCCAAAAGGAAGGACAACAAAAGACTAGATGTCCTTTATAGTTCAAAACATATTTAATGTATATAGGACAAATGTGTCAGCATCACAACACGTATATGATACTAACTTCACGGTCCCCCGACATGGACCGTGTTTCGAAAAACTGCATCGGGAGGGAACCCGCAGGAAGATGAACAAGTACTGGGAAATAAAGGATCACAATGTCTCAGAATTGAGCCCCCAGTAGACAAAGTCCAAGGGAGACATTAACAAACGGCTTCTCAAGGGATGAATCAGAGACCTTCTTGAAATCTTAATGTGGGGAACTTTGGCACAAGAGCTGTTTGCAATGTGAAAAACGTCGACAGAGCTTGCTCCGTCTGACTAATCATGCCATTTTTGGTGACTTGGATTTCTCTTCACCCTTCTGATTTTCCCTATACACAAGTTTCATTCAAATTTATTAGAAAGCCACAATTATGAATCTCAAAATAGGCTGCATTGCTTCCTCCATTGACTTTAATGTGAAACAAAAAAAAAGAATAAAACATAGAAACATATGTTTTTATTTGAAACACATGAAATAAATGGAGATGAAAATGAAATAAACAAAACAAAACAAAACAAAAATTTTGCATCTGCCACCCCTATCCTTTACCTAACTGATTATCTCCCATTCCCTCCTAAACCTGCTGGAAAAAGCTGATTTTGCTTTATAGCCATAAATACCTTTTAATAGGCTCAAAGTGTTTGACATATGTTCCAGATTCTGCAAGATCCAAAATTAACAAAGGATAATTAACAAAGATTAGCTTGTAGCCAGTAAAATAAAGC
Organism: Rhinatrema bivittatum; assembly: GCF_901001135.1. NCBI lineage: Eukaryota > Metazoa > Chordata > Amphibia > Gymnophiona > Rhinatrematidae > Rhinatrema > Rhinatrema bivittatum. The sequence continues at coordinate 125,506,522 of NC_042622.1, read as the reverse complement.
ATCAAAGTTAATGCCAAATAGTTAAAGCCTGTTTGCCCCTTAGTTTGGAAAGATAGTTCAAGAGTTCACACAATGTCAGGCTGTACTGTTCATATTCAGATTACTGCTGGGAGGTATTTTCGATCAAAAGAAATGTGACCATCCCCCATCTTATCTTCCCTTTCATCCAGAATGAGGTTTTGTGAGTAAAACATATCAATAATAAAAGGAGAGGAGGTGGTGATCTGAATTTGATGCAAGTATTGTATAGCTAGAAATAGGAGCCATGCAGAAACAGACAGCAAATAAGTCAGGACCTATTATCTTACATGTACTTTGAGCAATAAAATCATAAAAAGGAGGCATTCTATTTTGCAAGGAGACTTCTCTCCTTCAGAGTGCTAATGTACTGAATATTATTTCATCTTTGTCCCTTCTTCCCCTGAAGTCTCTTTTGCTTCCTCTCCCCAGACAACATGCCAGGGGGAAGGGGGGGCACTGGTACCTCTCCCCAGCCTGAGAGTCAGAGGGGTACTATCAGTGCCACTCATCGATTGGCAGGGGCTGCCACAGTAACAGTAGTTATCTTCCCTTCCTCCTGGGTATCAGTATACCATCTCCTAGGGGTGCCCATTGCCCCAGCCCTACTGCTACTGTTACCAAGGAAAGACTGTAGGACACTGCAAGGACAGTTCCTGGATTCTGGCATGAGATCTACTGCTCTTTACAAGTCTCGGCTGTATTATCCAGGAGTAAGATTGTATTAATGAACTTGGACCTCCAACTACAAGGATGAAGTTTTCCATTTATAAAAGCAAAAGGGGAAAAAAAAATATCCAGCCATCTTCTTTTTCTAACTTCTCACTTATTTTCTCACTTTGAGATTGCTTTCTCAAATCTGCTTCCTGCTCCCTTTTGTATGCTGGAACATTATCATCTCTGAAATAGCTTCTTTAGACCTACATATCTGACTCCCTCTGCACCCTGCTGCATAATTTAACTAACCCTTTAGTGACTAATTCAATTATGCCAACCTGCAAATTGACAGACAGCTGTTAAAAATGGTAAAATGGTTACTGCATTATTAATATGCTCCAGTAATTTCCCATTAAAGCTATACTGTTAATAATTTTTCCATGTATTTCTTCCCTCTTAATTAGACTATTTAAAACTTTGAAGGAATATTCTCCTCATGTTAAATGGAAGCGTCAGGGAAATTACATTTTTGATTGAATACTTCTGTGATAGGCTAGCAAATGAGACTGTTGAGTTGTTAATTATTGTCAGAGATCCACACGATGTTTGCTAATGAGGCAGTCAATCTCACACTGCTATTCTCAGAATATTAATAGGTGCCTTTTCTTATTGATTCTGTCACCAGGGAGCCTCTATGCGGAAGCTACTCAAGGGAAGGGATCAAGTGAATTTACCAACAGGCTCGGGCACAAACGGGAATCTTGAAAAAGCTAATTCAGGTCAGTTTCATGCAGCTCTAAGCAGCCAGAGTTGAAGTCAACAAATGGTGCTACTACTCATGAGTTTCAAACTTGGGCTCCTTTAAACTCTTTTTGTGCCTGTTACCATGTGACCAATGTAAGTGCCTGTATTTCTCTGAGTGAGCAGCTCTCAAAGAATGCCACAGAGCCAAGGCAGACTGCAAAGCTCCAGAAAAGAGATACACAGATTTATTTTGAGCCTGGATGCTTCCTCCTGCTCCTCTGGCCTTCAGCTCCTCCGTAATCTGCACCAGCGGGACTATGATACCATGAGGCTTTATTCATAGCTACCTGTTATTCCCTCTTCCATTCTTTAATTTCCTCTCCCATGTAGTCCAGTTATTTCAGTGACAGTTATGGTTCTCTGCATAATCCAGTACAACCGTGGTTTAGGCCAACCTGTTGGTGTTGCTATTATTCAATGGCTGGGAAATTGCTCCACTCTACAGTGTCCCACTCCCTAGCCCTTCAGACCTAACCTGGATTTCTTCCATGGAAATGCACAGGGATGGCCTAGACATAGTGATTCTAATCTTTTATTCCAAAATATTCTGAGACTTCAGCTAAACACAATCCAGAGACAATTCTTCTAGGAACCAGCACAAAGAACAGAATGGGCATATATGGTTCACAAAAATGTACACATTATTGAACTACTATTATTGCTTTATTTTTCAAAAAGCTGAAAGTACGTCTGTATTTGGATTTGCTGAATATTTTGGACCTCCAAGATAATACATTTTTAAGAGAACCCTGGAATGCAAGGTCAAAATAAGGAAGTAACACTGGAAAGATAGGAATGCATCAATTCTGGATAGAAGTACAGAACTATAAATTCCGATGTACGCTGAAATCATGAAGACTCCATTAGAAAACATGTTTCTGCCTGATCCTGTTTTGCATCATCAAATGCAACAGACATTTTCAGCTGTAGCAATATTTTCATTCTAGTCAATGGATTTCTTTGTGCCAAAGTATTTTGTACCGTTAATATTCAGCTCTATGACACATTACATTGCATGCCTGAACAACACTATTATCTTATGCTAATACAGTTGCATAGGCAAATGAATTTTCTATTTAGTATGCTAATTCTTTGTTAATTATTTGCACATTTATTTTTATTGAAATCGCGTGTGAGATTCCTTGTTGGGTACATTTTTGAAAATGCCCTTTCGCATCCAACTTTTGATGGATTTGCACAGCACTGTGTATGTCTCATAGCACTACAGAAATGAAGTAGTGGTAGTAGTAGTACAGGCATGGAGCTCTGCCTAACAAACCACATATAGATAATGTTCTAGTTCCCGGGGCTTACAATCTTAAGTGTGAGCTGAGTGAGGTCATCTATCTGGCTCAAGGTCACAGAAGTTACAGGTCAAAAATAAGGTTTCTGCAAGTTTCACAGCCTCATGTTCTACTCACTAGACTATATCACTTGACACACAGTAGTCCAGATATTTAATATGTTACTCATTCTTTATACACCAGCATCTGGAACTTGACCAAAGGAAGGATATTTGAAGTGTTAATTGAATACTTATCTATAAGATAGAGAATATATCAAATATCAATTAGTAACACTCTTTAATGCCTGAACATCAGTGGCATAAAAAACCTTCCGAAAAGAAGGGAGAAGGAAGGAGGAAATGTGGACAGGTGGTGGTAGTAATGCATTAAAAATGTACTGGGTGAAAAGTCAATAAAATTTAAGTACCAAAAAACCCCATAATTAGTCTATTTAAAAAAAAAATGAATTATAGCAGCTGTATTAATCCTCTGCAAACCTGGATTAACTGCAGGGCTGAGCACAGAAAAAAATGTAGGGTTTTTTTTTTGTTTTGTTTTTTTTTTCATTTTCTTTGTTTTTTATATTTTTTCTTATGATTTGTTTCATTGAACTGGAAGAAAACAAACACCAAAGCAAAAAAAAAAAATGCAAATAGAAAAACAAATACAGAAAAAAGGAAAGGAACGAAGGGGTGAGCTCCATACCCCACCCAGTGCCACCACAACAAAAAAATACCCCCCCTCCGCCTTTCCCAACTCCCATCTCCCCCCACCCTCCATATCCAGTTTTAAAAATGGGATGGATTGCCCTGAGCCCAACCATATACTTTATGGTGTGCAGTCTACAAACAGGATCTGGTGAGGTAGAAATGGCTGGGGATCACTTCTGCCCATTTCGACTTCCTCAACCCTAGGATAAGGTAAGATGAGTATACAGAGGACAGAGTGTTGGGAAAGGTCCAGGGGGAGACATTAACCTTTTCACTGAAGAAATGAGGCCTGGGCATTGGCAGGGTAGGGCCAAGGACTGCATTCTGCAATGAAAAGACAAATCCAATAAATGTTGTTGTTTCTTTTTTTTTTAAGTTTTATTTTGAAACAACATGTAATGAAATAATGTTTTGTTGCATTCTTCATGTTTTTTCAAAGCAAATGCACTATCCTAATTCATTGCAGCCTATGATCTAATTTATTGGAGCAACATATCGTACATTGTTATTACTATAGTCTTGCCTTTCAAATGCACATAAATTCTCCCTTTCACCAGTTACACTGACATGTTTGACTTTTAAAACTCAGGATTGCTAAAATGGTCATGAAGGGGCCCCCTGGAAGGAGAGTCCCTGGAAGCTGGGATACATATTATCTATGTTCGAGGTTTATGTTAGCTCGCCAGAAGAAGATAGTACAAGCTGCAAGGAATCCAATTAGACTGTCAGAATCGAGTATTTTAAGCTGACAAAAGATGAATATTCACAAGGAAACTGGAAAAGAGCAGTATTATTTATAATTATATAAACAACCCAACTCAGTTATTTCCATAAATATTTTTCAGTGGCTGTAAGAGATGGCATCATTGGCTGACATCACAGATCAGCAACCCATAATACCACTGCACTACACAGTGGTTTCACAAGCAATGTGGCTATGGCAGGGCTTCCCAAACAGGGTGTATATTACATAGTTGGATTAGGCTAAAAGAAGGTCAGTGGCCCCTCCTTATTCAACCTTCCTCTGACTGTCTACTTAATAGTTCTTGCTACATGGTTATCCAGGGGAAAGAGAAAAAAACACACACTCTGCACCTGTAAACAATTCTGCAACAGTAAAATAATAATAATTTGTTCCTAGCATCAAATATGGCAATTAGCTAAAAATTGTTCAATTCCTTAGCAAGTAGCTCTAGCATCATACTTAACAATACCTAAAAATGTGCCCAATTTATTTTTCACTTTTTTTGTGTGTGTTATCACTATAATTACTTCTGCTGCCAAATTTTCCATTATTTAATCAATCCCAGTAAAAAAAAAATTCCTTCCTCTGGAGATGGTGAAGTCTATTACTCCTTCAGTTTATAGGACAACCCCTTGTTTTGTCTTTAGCTGCTAGTAGGCCTCCCGAAGGCTGATATGGGAGAGTCAGGTTGCTCAACCAGAAAAATCAAAAGCTGAGAGCAGTGCAACATGACAGCAGTCTGTGAAATACTGCAATGAAAAGTGACATTTTTTTTACTTTGATTCTGAGTTCATTTTATTTCATGATGGACATTTTTGTTTTTTTAATTCAGCTTGCAAACAGAACTCAAATGAAAAGTTTTGGAACCACTGAATCTGATGTCAAACCACTGAGGCTACTCACGTGATGACACCACAAAGTAGAATGGGTACCTGTTGACAACATAGCACAATGAAGGGAACAGAAACACAAGACTATAAGGGTAGATGAGGACCGTAAATGACCGTCTGATCTACCCTGTTTCCTTTCCTGTTGCAATACCATTGACCTCAGCTGATCTCTTGGTTTGCTATCACTTCTTCTCAACCATATATCCTCTGTGCTTATCTATGGGCTTTCTTGAATGCTATTACTGTATTACTGCTTGAAACTGTTTATATGTGTTTCTCAGCAACTGTAACAGCAACACACTCTTATGAGTCTCAAATGCCTCCTACATGTAAAAGGAAAAGAAAATTGGGCATTAAACATTAGCAAACAAATCTCCAGATTGAGTGTGATGGAATCTTAAATAGAATTTTGCAACTGAGCTGCATTGTAAGGTTGGTATCTGCCTTAGTAGGGATACTAGTAGGACTTGAATATATTTGATATTTTCTATGTAACAATGAACTGAAGGAAAAGAATACAATTTTCTAATTTTCTATTTGCTTTTTAAATTAGTATCCTGATCTATAGTGGAAGGAAGGAAAGAACAGTCATATTGGAAAAAGGGATTTGTGTGTTGTCTAAAACTTATGTTCATGATCAATTTTGGATTATTCTTCTGTTGCTCCAATATAACATATCACAGTCTGCACAGAATTCAATTTTCACCAGGACCAACGCAGCCACTAAAATTCCCATTCAACATGCAATCATTTCCTCAGACCTAATATGGGATTTTAGGGGTGGGTGAGAGAGAATAGTACAGATCAGCCACACCAAATAGGGTTTATCTGGAAGTTTTTGTCAACAGCTGTAAAACAGAAACACAAAAACCACAGTTTATCTTCAGCTTCCTCAAGTAAGCAAGAGAGAAGGACAATGACCATTAGTGAAGGCCTCTTGCTCCATAGATCAGGAACTCTGTCAGATTGAATCCTAGGCAGCAGGCTAGACTTCTCTCTGGTTAAGAGAATACCTTCATCTGGAGACTGCCAGTTATGCTCTACCGGCTACACTCCTAGCAGCAGGAAAATTAGAAACCCTAGCCTGGATTCATACATTGATTGTCTATAATAGCAGGTGTTTGAACACTGTTAAAACCATACACGGCATTTAGCTCAGAGAGAGTTTTATATAAGTGCAGAACTCATAGTAATAACACACTTTGTAGAACTAAATTGAAGTACCAGAGGAGAAAGGGGTAAAGATATAGTAGCAGAAAAATATGTAAATAAAATATGTGACAGGTAAATGGAATCAGAAGTTACTTGTGATACACATTAAAATGTCACCCGGCCATACAGGAGACTCAAGTTCAACTCTAAGATCTGGCTCCTTTACCTCAGGCTGCTGATGCTGAGAGACAGTGTTAAAAAAACAAAACAAACAAACCAAAGATGGAAGGAGTGCCAGCCGTTCTTCAGCACTGTCACCTCACAGCTAGTTTAAAGACGTGCTTTTACCGGTTTCTGGAGGGAATCCTGGTCTGTGCTCATCAGCCAAATGCCACTCATTACAATTGCTGGGTTAGGCAGCAGGAGTTGTGGGATTAGAAAAGGGTAAATCCCCTGGCTGGAAACCCAAGGAGTAGGAGAAGGCTGCCTGACCCTAAAAATTCAAATCTTTCCCAATGTGGCAGCTCTTTTCAGCACCACAAAAAATGGAAACGCATTAGGAAGAGAACAACTAACATAGAAACATAGTAAATGATGGCAGATAAAGACCACAATGGTTCATCCAGTCTGCCCAGCAAGGTTTTTAACTGCTGCTTTGTGCAGGTTACCCCATGACTTCCGTTTAGGGTTGTAACTGCCACTCCATGCAGGGTACCCCATGACTTCCGTTTAGGGTTGTAACTGCCACACCACGCAGGTTACCCCTATGATTTCTGTTTAGGGTTGTGGCTGCCGCTCCATGCAGTTACCCCTATGATTTCTGTTTAGGGTTGTGGCTGCCGCTCCATGCAGATTACTCCCCATGCAGAAATGTTACACCAAAGTTACTACAGTTGACCTTGGTTCTTCATTTCTTCTTCTAGCCACTAGGGTTGCTCTGTGTTTATCCCATGCCCTTTTGAATTCCATTAACATTCTTATCTTCACCACCTCTTCTGGGGGGGCATTCCATATACCCACCAGCCTTCCTGTGAAAAAGTATTTCCTGACATTCCATCTCCTGACATTCCATCTCCTACTATTACATGTTCTTAACTAGGAGAGATTTTATCTGACGTAAGAGTGCTGTGGCTGACAGGCATCTGTAAATATATTTGTTTCAGCAATATTACTGTGCAATGAAGAGGCCATCACCATTGAGTGATGAAAGAATTAAACATTAAAGGATAAAGGAAAGAGCTGTGAATGACAATGAGACTGCCTTTACCCTCAGTAATTACCTCTTCACAAGTTCGGATTAGAAAAAGAACTGTAATTTGTTGTCATAAAAATAAAACATTCCAGTTGGCTTTTTAAATTGTTTCTTCCTTATTATTATAATAATACCTGATAAGAACGTTCATACAGCTCTAATTGGCTGTCGGCAATGGTTAGGTTTCTAATTAAGTATTTTCGTCTGGAGTCCTGTTCAGTTAAGTGGAGATTTTCCAACCTTTGGCAGCCGTACGAGGCATGTGGAGGTCACAGCCAGGTGTTCCCAAGTTGGCTAGGAGAGGGTAATGAGCACTCAGAATTTATGGACCTGCCGACCCCCCGAAGAATCACCTGCACATAATGAAACTTGGCAGATTCTGGGGCTGCAGAGGTTTCATCTGGTTGCTGTTCTTTTTTGAAGTCCTAAACCTAAATTCTTTCAGGATGTTCGTGCACTGCAGAACAGTATCTAAAGACCAGTTTTGCAGCTCCTATATCCCACCTCTTCTAGCCAATAGCATATTAACCAGGGGCAGCACAGAACCCATTTAACACTAAAGACATTTTTTATTACTGTCGTTGATGGGACATTTTTGTCCCTTTCCGAGATTTTGTTTGCAAGCAATATTGGCTCATCACCACTATTCTCCTCCTCTCTCCTCTTGCATTCTACCTTTGCACTTTTCATACTTATCTGCTGTATTGACAGGTCTTCAAAAAATACATAGTAGAAGATGGCAGAAAAAGACTAATCGGAACATCCTGTCTGCCCAGTTATTCTTGTCCATATTGCTAAGGCATAAAGAGCGGTATAGCGCTATGTGAGTTCATGGAACCTTGTCTTAGATTTTTCCATGATTGAAGTCCTGCAGAGTTGCCAGATTGATTGCAACACTTGGCAGAGCTGACACGCCTCTCCTCCCTTCAGAAACCCTCCCGGAAGGAGTTGCGATAAAACCTTTTGAATTCCAACCTTCTGAATTGAAATTCTCTGCAGGGCTCCATTACCTTCTTTACACACCCAGGCTACAGCGTTCACAGTTACAATTTTGGGCTTTGTCCCTCACGATGCAGCCCTTGTGGCAAAACACGGTCCGTGTCGGGGGACCGAAAGATTTATCTGTCATCAATTGTTTAATAAAGAAGAATATGTTGATCTAATTAATTCTTAAGCTTCAGTCATTGAAAAATCTAAGACAAGGTTCCATGAACTCACATAGCGCTATACCACTCTTTATGGTTTACACCTAATCGTATACTGCTCATCGTCTCCACTTTTCATTAGCATATTGCTAAGGCTACATCCCAGGGACAAGCCACAGAGCATGCCACTAGTAAGATGTCTCTCTTTATCCAGGACAGTTTTTGTTATCTTCTTCCTTTTTTTTTTCATGTTCCTGAGCAGCTGAGCATGCAAAACCCCTTTTTTTACTTCACACCAACAATCACAGCAGACATACATTTAGTTGGGTTAAGAAGAAGCATTTCTGAGGGCATGTTTAGGTCAGGGGAGAAAAATGTCATGCATACATGCTATTTTCAAAAGTATGCACGCTATTTTACCTCTCTTTGGCCACCCGCGCTAACAGCAGGTGCAAAGTGTGCAGGTGGATTTAGCACCGTGGGCGGATTGCAGGAAAATATCAGCCCAGGGGATTTTTTTTTCAAAACCGGCCCAAAGGGTATCTTACTCCCTTGTGCACTTTCTCTGCAGCACATGCATCAACACGCCAAGTCGACTCTGAAACCTGGCAAAATTAAGCCTAAATATCTTCAAAATAAATGTCACATTTTCCTAAATAATTAAGAAATAGAGCATACCCTAGCCCAGCAGTGAGTAAACAAAGCTGTAAACCCCCATTCCAACCTTGCAAATCGGTTGGGGCCACCCCACAAGTTTGCTTAGCAGAATGTCTCACCTTAGACACACATGTAGAACACAGACAGACCCTTGCCAAATACAAAATGAAGAGATAATAAAGTATAAATAGAAACATGCAAACAAAAACTGAACTTGAAATCACAACAATCCAGACTCTGTATGGAATGGAAAAATAAATATCATTCCTCACTAAACAAGAAATATAAAGCATCAATCATAATAGTAAAACCAAACTCATAAAAATAATAAATATTTCAAAAGAGCTGATGAAAATAACATCCAATGATTACAAACATATAACATTGCTTTTCTAAAAGAGGCACAATACTACGAGGAATATTCCAGATCCCCCCAATAATTACAACATCATCACACAAATAGGAATCACTGATCATTACTATCATGAATTTACACAACACTATAATTCATTATATACTACAACATATATGTAATTTCATACAAGAAAAAACATAATTTGTTCAAATTTTTATTATTTATTTATATTGCACTTCAACCAATTCACACATTATGTATAAAATATACACATTAATCAAACATGATGAGTGACCTCATCCATCTTATAACTGTGGAAATGTCATATTCAAGTAACATTCAAGTCATATTCAAGTAACATAATTCATATATAATATAATACTCCTCACGGACCAAACCAATCATTTGGTTGGTTTGGTCCGTGAGGAGAGACGGATTTGAGTAATTCCCCTCTAGAGAAGCTGTTTGTACGCGGGTACTTTATGAAGATTTCATCAATACCTGGTTTAAGTTTTGTCTTCCTGTTGGTAAAGATATAGAAGTATTATAAAAGAATGGCAGCGAAGCTGGAATGGAGTTGGGTAAAGCTGTTTTGAATAGTGAAATCGTGAGAGACTGATTTGATGGGGATTTGTGGATGTACACGGGATTTTTGAAATTAGTACTCGATCGTGAACAGGAATTTGTCCCCCGAGGAGATTGAGTTTGTTAAAGATTTCCCCTGAAGAAGCCCTGGTAGGGTGAAACAAGGCACCTTGTTGGGGTGAACATCGTTGGAATGGGGGGGGGGGGGGGTGAACATTACTGAAGTGGAATATTAATACATATCTTTTTGGAAACAGTGCAATGTTAATGTATTAGATGTCTAAATAGTGATTGAATCTTGAAGTAATGGGATGAATATGGGTGGAATGGGGGTGGAATGAGGTAATAACATAACATCAATGTATTAGATGTCTAAATAGCGATTGAATACTGAAATACTAATTGTATTTTATGGGTGGGTTTAGGTTTTATGTGTATGAATGAGTGTGAATGTGGATTATGGGGTATTAAAGAGATAGGGGTAGGAGATGTTTGTAGAGTATTATATTATACTAGTCGTTAAGCCCGTAACAACGGGCTACATTAAAAAAAAAATTTCGGTCCATTTCCTTCCCCCACCCCCACCCCCTCCCCCTCATTCTCCCCTCCCCCTCTATTCTCCCTCCCACCTTCCCCCTCTAGTCTCCCTCCCTCTCTCCTCCCCCTCCCCTCAGTCACTCCCTCCTCCCTCTTACCCTCAGTCACTCCCTCCCCTCTCCCCCCTCAGTCACTCCCTCCTCCCTCCCCCTTCCTCTCTCCCCCTCCCCTCAGTCAGTCCCTCCTCCCTCCCCCTTCCTCTCTCCCCCTCCCCTCAGTCACTCCCTCCTCCCTCCCCTCGGTCACTCCCCCCTCCATCACTCCCTCCCTCCCCCCTCCCCTCAGCCACTCCCCCTCTCTCAGCTCATTCACAACCCCTTCGGATGGCACAAATGGAAGATTTCCGGGGGAGGTCCCTCCCTCCCTCGCGCGCACTGCCGCCACCGCCACCGCCCCTCACCGCCTCCGCCGCCACCGCCCCTCACCGCCGCTACCGCTCCTCGCCGTTGCCGCCGCCACAATGTTTTCAAAGAGCTGACGCTCTGCTCTGACTGACGTGTTTGCCCACACATGCGCAGTAGAGCTGCTCTCTACTGCGCATTTGCGGCACGTCGGTCAAGCCTCATTTATCTAATAGATATGAATTATGTTACTTGAATATGACATTTCCACAGTTATAAGATGGATGAGGTCACTCATCATGTTTGATTAATGTGTATATTTTATACATAATGTGTGAATTGGTTGAAGTGCAATATAAATAAATAATACAAATTTGAACAAATTATGCTTTTTCTTGTATGAAATTACATATATGTTGTAGTATATAATGAATTATATTGTTGTGTAAATTCATGATAGTAATTATCAGTGATTCCTATTTGTGTGATTTTTTAAAAGAGGGACATAAGAAATTGCCATGCTGAGACAGACCAAGGGTCCATCAAGCCCAGCATCCTGTTTCCAACAGAGGCCGAACCATGCCACAAGAATCTGGCAAGTACTCAAACACCAAAAAGATCCCATGCTACTGATGCCAGTAATAGCAGAGGCCATTTCCTAAGTCAACTTGATTAATAGCAGTTAATGGACTTCTCCTCCAAGAACTTATTAAAACCTTTTTTGAACCCAGCTACACTAACTGAACTAATCACATCCTCTGGCAACAAATTCCAGAGCTTAATTGTGCATTGAGTGAAAAAGAATTTTCTCCAATTAGTCTTAAATGTGCTACTTGCTAACTTCATGGAGTGCCCCCTAGTCCTTCTATTATCCGATTCATATCTACTCGTTCAAGCCTCTCATGATTTGAAAGACCTCTATCATATCCCCCCTCAGCTGTCTCTTCTCCAAGCTGAACAGCCCTAACCTCTTCAGTCTTTCCTCATAAGGGAGCTGTTCCATCCCCTTTATCATTTTGGTTGCCCTTCTCTGTACCTACTCCAATGCAACTATATTTATTTATTTGTTTATTTGTTTGTTTATTTATTTATTTGATGAAAATCTTTTCTATACTGTTGTTTGGTTATATACCATCGCAACGGTTTACAAACAAGCACAAATAGTGTGTTAATACATTTTATAAGAGTGCCATTAATGTTTGGTTACATAATTTCATAAATAGGCTATTTGATGAATGTAATAGATCTTGACCTTTTCTACATGTATCAGTTTTATTTTACATGTATCTCTCTTAGAACTGTATAATTTCTATTATGTTAGCTTGAAGTAAAATAATAAAATTTGCTCATTTGAGCTAAGTGCTTCGTGCTGATATTCTTCTGCCTGTTTTAACCTTCATGTACTATTATCTGTTCTCTTTGTAAAAAGCTTGTTTAAAAAGCCAAGTCTTTAAACCCTTTTTAAAAAGTTTGAAATCTCTTTGTAGACTAATCTCAATGGGCATGGTGTTCCAAAGAATAGGTCCTGCTAAGGACAATGTCCATTCTCTAACTTGGATTAGTCTAGTTGTCCTAACAGAAGGGATGGTTATGAGGGCTTTTTTGGCTGATCTCAAATTTCTATGTGGGACATGGATACGCAGTGCTGTGTTCATCCATTCTGCTTTTTCGTCATGAATTAGTTTGTATATTGTGCATAGTGCTTTGAATTGTACTCTATGTTCAATTGGTAGCCAGTGTAATTCTGCTAGACTTTCAGTAATGTGATCTCTTTTATTTTTACCGGTAAGTATTCTTGCGGCGGCGTTCTGTAATATTTGGAGTGGTCTCAATGTTGTGTACGGTAACCCTAGAAAGAGGGTGTTGCAGTAATCGGTGCTTGCAAATATTAGTGCTTGTAGAACTGTTCTAAAGTTTGCGGGTGATAGTAAAGGCTTTAGTTTCCTGAGAATCATATCTTTTTTGAGATGTGTCGACCAGAATTGTACACAGTATCCAAGGTGCAGTCTCACCATGGAGCAATATAGAGGCATTATGACATTTTCCGTTTTATTAACCATTCCCTTCCTAATAATTCCTAACATTCTGTTTGCTTTTGTTGACTGCTGCAGTTCACTGAGCCGATGATTTTAAAATATTATCCAGAAGCTGAGATTACCGCGTGACCAGGGCGACTAGCCCACCAGAGGATGCCCAATCTCCTAATAGACCAATCCGCCTCTGTTTAGCACACATACCTTAAGCTAGCTAATTTCAAAAAGAAACTAAGCACTCATGGTAAAATGTAAGTGCAACATTGTGGGCTACTCAAAATTGCCCCTTTGTCTTGGCAGCTAGATTTAGCCATTATAAACTTAAGGGCCCAGAGGCATTCCTGGGTTTGGGGGAGAAATTAGCCAGCTGTGGCTGAATTTGTTAAGCAAGTTGGACAGCATGGGAGAAGGCCAGAAAGTTATAAATTGGGCACTGAACTGGTTGGGCAGCAGAATATAGAAAGTAGTAGTAAATGGGCTCCATGTTGTTGAAGGCAAAGCGACAATGGGGATGTTATGGAGTCTCAATTTAGTGGAACCTTGGGCTGACCTGCAAGAGATATCGGAAAGGTATTCAATGTCTCTGGTACAGTGCAGGCCGGGAGGCAGATGTTCAGGCAGGACGTAGAGGCACTCTTCACCCTGGAAGCTGGTACTCCCCCGGGAGGAGCCCGTAGGAGCCCAGCCGCTGGGACTTAGCTGAGGATTCACACTTGGAAGCCGAAGCCCCCTCGGGAGGAGCCCGTAGGAGCCCGGCCGCTGGGACTTAGGCGGGTTGATCTTGAGACTGGAGCGGGCAGGCTGATGAGCAGGACCGAGAACTGGAACCAGACTAGAACTGTAGCAAGACTCGGATACTGGAACCAGGCAAGAACTGTAGCTAGACTTGGATACTGGAACCAGGCAGGAATTGTAGCAAGACTCGGGTACTGGAACCAGGCAGGAACTGTAGCAGGACTCGGGTACTGGAACCAGGCAGGAACTGTAGCAAGACTCGGGAAATGGAACCAGGCAGGAACTGTAGCAAGCAAGCAGGAACCAAGCAGACACTGTAGCAGGCAAGCAAAGTGGGATCCAAGCAGGTACTGCAACTGGCAAGCAGGAGCCAGGCAGGTCCTGTGGCAGGCAAGCAGGAACCAAGCAAGTTCCAAAGGCAGCTCACTCCGGGGCACGGAGCAACAGGGAACCGGTAAGTAAGCCCGTTGCAAGGCGAAGACTGAGTGTCCGCGGCCAGCTTATCAAGGCCGCGGCGTCTGACGTCAGGAACTGGGCGGAGTCACCACAGGCGGGAAACGGCCTAGAAAAGCGCCCAAGTGGCACGGGCACGTGCGTGCCTAGAGGCAGGGTGTACATGGGAGGCTTCCCGGCGGCACGGCCCTCGTGGGGACGCCGCCGAACAGGCCGCGAACTAGGCCAACAGAAGCGGGAACAGGTCCAGGAACACGGAGGTAAGGGTCTGGTTGCGGCGCTCGCGGCCAGAACCGTAACAGGGGATTACCCAGGGCTCAGTACAGGAACCAGCTCTTTTCAATATCTTTAGCAACTGTGCTGAAGAACCGGCAAGAAAAATATGCTTGTTTGCATCACATATTAATCTCTGCAACAGACTGGATAAGCTAGAAGGGGTGGAAAAAAATGAAAGGGAACAGGAAAAAGCTAAAAGAAAGGTCAAGGGTTTGAAAAATGACCTTCAATGCAAAAAATAAAATAAAATCATGCAATGGGGTCACAAAAATCCATTAGTTTGCTATCAATTAGATGATGATTAGATTAACTGAAAACTGTCAAACAAAAAAGAGATCTAGGCATAATCATCTCAAAGGACCTCAAGGTAGACTGACCATGTACTAAAGCATGGGTGCAATAAAAGGAGGTAACATTGCCCTTGTGAAGGTCATTAATGAATGAGACCCCCACTTCAAGAACTGTGTTCAGTTCTGGAGGATGTACTTAGTGGGGATCTTCTGCCAGATCACTTGCCTCCTTTTCCTGGTTGTACCTTTGTAAGGATCTTGATGGATGGGAAGCAGTTCAGAAAAGGGCAACTAAAATGATACAAGGCCTGTAACACAAACCCTTCAAAAAAAAAGCTAAATATCCTCAAAATGAACTCGCTGGTGGAGAAAAGGGATGGGTGGGGGAACATGATAGAAACTTTCAAAATTTGACAGGCTGTAATAAAGTATGGCAAGATGAAATCTTCCCTAGAAAAAGAGATTCAAGGACAAGGAGGTTATGATATGATTTACGGAATGTACATGAACTGTATTTCATGTATTTGAAGTTGTTTTTGAATTGCATTTATAAATTGTTTATTAACTTTGTAAGCCGCTTTGGGAAACCCTTTTGGGCTGAAAAGGCAGGGCATAAATGTAAAGACAAGACAAGCCTTGGGCTACTGCTGGTAGCAGAAATAACAGGGGCAATCTAACAGCTTGTATTACAGTCAGCGAGAGGATCGAGCTGAATTTCAGCCACAGCCTTGCTGGCTAGATTGTCCCTCCCTGGATTTTTCAAAATTGCCCCCTTAAGGACATCACAAAACAAGATTGTCAAAACAAAATAAGATAGGGGCTCGTGTATGTGCAAATCATGACCTAGCAGCACTTATCTGATTTACTGAAGGAGGACAGGATTCTGGCCTGCCTGAGTAAAAATAAGTCTGTCTGTGGGCAGGAAAGGGATTGACAGAAGAAAGGAACCCAATCAGCTGCAGATACTCAGTGGTCTCTTCCCTGCTGGAGAGAGAGAGAGCTAATAAGTGAAACCTTTCACATACAGGAGCCCTCGCAACCAGAGCCATAGCGGTGTGTATGGCCAATATGGCCATGGCCATAGGCACCGCTACCAAAAGGCACCAACAAGACCAGTGTGGCTAGCCACCAGCAGGTCCTCAGCAAAATAAAAGCAGCGCTGCCCCATCGAAATTGACGGTGTGGTCGGCGCGACCTTAGTAAGTGGAAAAACAGCGCGGCCCCGCTGGCAAAGCTACTGATTCTGGAGGGGCTGCACTGCTTTTCCACTTACTAAGGCAGCACTTATTATGCTGAGAATTTCGGCAGGGCCGCACTGCTGAGGAGCAGGAGGAGGAAAGCACCCTGCCGGAAGTAATCCAATGCCCCGTGGCCTGCAGTCGTTCCCTTGGCCACAGGGGCTGAAGAAGGAGATTGCTGCTGCCTGCTATGTTGAGAAGGAAGTGAGTGAGAGAGAGAGCATGTGTGCAGGAGAATGAGAATGATCATGTGTGCCTGTGTGTGGGAAAGTGAGTGAGAGCATGTGTGAATGTGTGTGTGAGAGAGTGAGAGACAGTATGTGTGCTTGTGGTGGGACAGTGAAAGCATGTGTGTGGCAGAGAGAAAGCATGTATGTGAGAGAGTGAGGGAGAGCATGTGTGCTTGTGTGTGGGAGAGAGCATGTGTGCTTGTGTCTATTAAAATGAGAGAGAGCATTTGTGCATGTGTGCAAGAGTGAGCATGTGTGCATGTGCAGAAAAGTGAAAGAGAGCATGTGTGCTTATGTGTGGGAGAGATAGAGCATTTGTACTTGTGTGTGGAAAAGTGAGAGAGAGCATGTTTACATGTGTGTGGAAGAGCGACAACATGTGTGTATGTATGTGGGGGAGTGACAGAAAGCATGTGTGTGTATGAGAGGGAGCATGTGTGTGCACAACTACCCCAGTTACTCTTTGCCTGATAATCCAGGACACTTTCAGGGCATCTGAAAATCAAAAGTTCCAAGGTATGGATAACGGGGAATTTTAAAAAAATATTTATTTTAATTGTTGGATGTTATTTGATATGTCTGTTTTGAAATATTTTTTCAATGTTTGGAAGATTTTTATATGAGTTTTTAATTATTGAATACTATTCCATTTATTAAGGGCTGGATTTTAAAAAGGTTACGCGCGTGTAAGTCCCAGGGCTTTACTAAAGGGGCGGAGCATGGCCGGGGCATGGGTGGTCCGGGGGCAGGGCGGGGGCAGGCACCTGGCACAGCGGCCATTTTTGCCACTGTGCCGGGGATCGCGCGCCGGCAGTTGACCGGCGCACGCAACTTGCACCTGCCCAGAGGCAGGTGCAAAAGGTAAAATAAAGGTCAGGGGAGTGGTTAGAGAAGGGCTAGGGGGGAAAGGGTAGGGGAAGGGGTGGGAAGGTCAGGCTAGGGGGGAGGGAACGGGGGAAGGCAGTGCGGTTCGGCGCATGCAAGGTACACAATTGTACACCCCCTTGCGCGCGCTGACCCAGGATTTTATAACATGCGCGCACCTGCGCGTGCACATTATAAAATTGGGCATACATGTGCGCATGCCGGGTAGCGCGTACACATGTACGCCCATGCGCAACCTTTTAAAATCTACCCCTAATTGTTTTGAATTATTCTTTATATTGGTATGGTTTTACTAATTTTGTTTTATGAGGAATGTAATGTTTCTGTTTTTTAAATTGTTGCAGTGCATACAGAATTTGGCTTGTTGCAGTTTCCAGTTCAGTTTTGTCTGTACATTTCTATTTATACTGTACAGTCTCTTTATTCTGTATTTGAGCATCTATCTGTGTTTTGCATGTGTGATTGCAGTGAGTTATTCCATTAATGTGTAGTTTCTATGTAGGGATCTATAGCAGCTTGGCTTGTTCTGTTTTCCTAATAGGGGCTGGTGTAATATTTAGGCCTGGTGTAATATTTGTAGTATTAACTTTCATAGGTAGGGTTATTGCTGTTTGAGTGCTGGCAGTTAGTGCTATTTTTATATAGAAATTCTTTTTTCTCGTGGCTCTCTGAGGGTCATGCCCATGTACAAGACGCATTACAGTAGGCCTAATACCATATAGGTTCCAAGCGTCTCTTGCTTTTTTGCAGGGTTTTCTGGTTGGCACCTCAGCAGTGCATGTAAATATAATATAGATATTGTAAGTGATATTTTTACCTCAGAAGACTTTACTTTGAATGTTCTTTTTCATGTAAAATCTGTTATTATAAATGCATAATTTTTAATTTTGTGTGAGGGGGGGGGTGCAAGGTTGAAATGTTTTCCTAGGGCCTCTAATACCCTTGCACTGATCATGGGCATTGCTGAACAAACATTTAACAGTAGGGATGTGAATCGTTTTTGAACGATTAAAATTATCGCCAGATAATTTTAAAATCGCCCTAAATCGTTAGAGTGCACGATACAATACAAATGCCCCCGATTTATCGTCAGGGGCATTTGTATTGTATCGTTAAATAGGGCACAGGAATTATTTGGGGAAGGGCGGGAAAACCCGCACACCAAAACAACCCCTAAACCCACCCCGACCCTTTAAAACCAATTCCTTACCCTCCCGAACCCCCCCAAAATGTTAAATTACCTGGTAGTCCAGTGGGGGGGGGGGGGTGTCCCGGCGCGATCTCCCACTCTCGGGCCATCGGCGCCATTTTGGCTGCCACTAATTAAAATGGCGCCGATGGCCCGATAAAAAAAACAACCCACCCGACCCTTTAAATCAACCCCCCTTATCCTCCCCCACCCTCCCGACCCTTTTTTTTTTAAGGAGGCCCGCGCCGCTAAAAAAAAAAAACCCACCCGACCCTTTAAATCGACCCCCCCAAAACCTTTAAAATTACTTGGTGGTCCAGGGGGGCCTCGGGGAGAGGAGAGATCCAGGGGGGCCTTGGGGAGAGATTTCCCGTTCCCAGGCATCAGCTGTTCTAAAAAAAAAAGGTGCCGATGCCCCTTTGCCCTTACCATGTGACAGGGTATCCATGCCATTGGCCGGCCCCTGTCACATGGTAGGAGCACTGGATGGCCGGCGCCATCTTTAAAGATATGTGAATTGGAATCGGAAACGATTCCAATTCACATATCTTTATGATCAGATTTCCCCCCCCCCCCCCCCCCCCAGCCGAATCTGATCGTTAAGACAATCTGGCACATGATTCACATCTCTATTTAACAGAGTCTCCCAACTCGTGGTGTCATGTGTTGTGTAAAGGGGGAGGCGCAGATTTTCACTTGGCCATAGGCGCCAAATTGCCTGGCTACAGCTCTGCTCGCAACAGTTCCTCAGTTTTCTATTCTCAGTTTACAAGGAAACAGACAAAGGAAAGATTCTTACTCTCTGCAAAGCCTTCACCTTCATACGTTTCTTAGGTTCTCTGGAGCCTAGGGGCCAGAGTAATAAGGTGTGCTCGGCACAGCACATAGTTTAACCTATAGTTGTGTGCAAACTTTACTGCCGATGCAGCAAGAAGTTTTGTGCACAACAGCCTACGTACAGGTTTGCGCCCTCTCATACAAATCCCGAGCTAATGAAGGCATTAACTATTACCCCCTCACCCCCAAAAGCAGAAAGGTGCACTAGTTTAACTTCTGTTTTCTAAGCACTGAAATCTTATCTCCTAGTCAGAAGAGGAGTAGTTTCCAGGGCTAATCCTAGAATACATGTGGAAGCCGGAGTTCTGGTGCTGGGACCTGTGGTCTGGACTTTATGCACAGAAAATATGATTTATGTGCACAAAACATGTTTTCGCTGCATAAAAGACTTGGTTTTCAGTGCTTGTTTTTTGTGTGCTGAAATCACGATGAGTTCAAGAGACTCCTTTTTCCCACAGGAATTAAAATTGTGCGCCCAGACTTTTTAAGTCCCAATGCGTTAGCAGACTATTTGCTTACTGCACCAGAAGCTAAAAACTTTTTGTGTGTGTTTTTAAAAAACTGCTGAATTTCTGCTGAGTTTTACTGCGTTTCTTCTTACATTGGGCCCCTAGTGAGAAATAGCAACCAGACACAGGTAAAGGATAAAGATATAAAGCTCTCAGCCCCTGTTTACTAAAGAATATTAAAAACATGAGTTAGTGTGCTGATAATAACATTATATTTACTAAAGGACATTCAGCCCTTAGTACATACCTTAGCGTTAGCCTAACGAATGCTTGCATGTTATTGGCCGTGGTAACTGCCTAACGCCGTTAGGCAGTTACCACGGCCAATAACATGCAAGCACTCCCAGCAGTAGGAATGAATGTAGCACTACTGACTATGGTAACACTAGGCACTGCTCCCTCCCCCCCTACTCTCCTTAAAGGGCAATCAGCAGCTGGAAGTAACCTGCTTCAAAGAAGCCTGGAGCTCCTCGCGCCCCACCCCCTCCTCCACATAAACAACAAATGCCTCCCTCCCCAAGGTCTGTCTTCCTCGCATGGTGTCCCCCTCCTTAAAGGTTCCTCCTACTCACTCAGAAGAAGTCTATGGGTACTCAGGGCAGAAATAATCCCCAATTTCTCCCGCACCATTAGCTCCTTGAAGTCAAATGGCACTGGCTGACCTTAAACTCTTTTTGCCCTCACCTGTTCCAGCAAAGGGTGGTGGAGGTTTGTTTTGATGCTCCTGCATTTGAGGAGCTGTTCCAGGGGTGGTGAGGTGGTGGGTTGAGGGTCCAGAGAAAGGGGATGGGGGTGGGGGCTAGGGGTAGGAGTTTATTTCTGGTCATCAACAGCTCATTAAGGAAAGCGGCTGGGAGGAGGGGAAATGCAAGGATGAGAATTTGGCAGCAGGTTAACCTGCCAATGCTCTTAAAAGAAAAGTTAGTCACAGTTCGTTTTTGGCTTACGCAGATCATGTGGCTTAACGTGATTTGCAGTAAGTGATTTTAATATCAATGAGTTGGATCATTTATTTAATAGGTTTATCAGCCGCAAACACTGCAAACGTTGGTGGTGACTTGCAATAAACATTCATAATCAGATAAATAAAAACTAAAATAACACAAATCAATCTCACTAACAAAGCTCATTAGCATTTTTTCTGTGTATTAAGCCTTTTTTGTGTTAATTGGAAACACTTATCTGTGCGTTACACCAATAACGTGCACAAATGCACGTTAGGAAATAGATCACTTGGTCTTGCTCAGTTTGAAATATTGATTAGGATATAGTCCCTTCGGATTAGTTTTTTTTTTTTGGGGGGGGGGGGGGAGCCTCTCTCTCTCTCTCTCTCTCTCAGCCTCCTCCTCGTTCCTATTCTGGGAAGAGCAAGAGCAGACTCTCAGGAGATAAGTTCTACAATGGTCAATGGAAAATGCCTGATGCTGGCTTTCTTGCAACTTTCTGTTTCGCTCTCTGTCTCCTGTTCCTTTATTTTCTTTTATCTGCCCAGTAACTACAAGACTTCCTCCATCTCTGCCCTTCTCAATTCACAGCTAAGCTTTCCTTGGACGTTTCTGCTGTGTTTGGTGACCACTTTTCTGCTGCTGCATATGAGGAGGTCTTTAACTTACAAATCTATATTATGGTCAGATTTCTTTTTTTTTTAAACCAGTACAATTCATTACACTAAAAATGCCAGTAGATGTGTTTTGAGTTAAATTGATTTTGTCTTGATACATCTTAATGCACACTTCAATAATTCCTGGGTGGGATACTTTAGCTGAGTTTAAAAGGTTCTTTCTTTCCATTTTCTGTTACATTTCTTGCTCTCTTTTCCTGATTCAGCCAGCAGACCTCCCAGTGGTCACACATTAAGTACACTTACTGACCAAATGACCCAGAGCCACATGGCACATCATTCTCATCAGACACACTCTCAGGGACAGCTTGAAAGCCTCACTGTAACCAGTCAATCTCTCTGAGAGTAGAGAGTCATGGCAGACAGAAGAACAAGGAACATCCATTTAAGAACCTACCTACCACACTCACCCACCTAAGGGCAGAGGACAGAGTGAAGCGTAAACAGATTACATAGTACAAGATAAAAGATGAGCAAATAGGTAGTGGCGGGGAACAATTCATTTAATTCTGACTTTGTAGGCTGCCCTTCCAAATCAGGGTTCAATATATAGTACATAAAATTATACATAGCACCAACACATAAGGATAAGTGGTGCAATAATCAAAATCTTTCATGTGGGTAGACACAACAATGGGGTTTGATTATTGTCCTCTGTGAATGCAGTTAAAAGCATGCATACTTTTACCCACACTGAAAGTAGGCAGTGCTAGGGGAAGGGTTGGGGCTAAGGTGACCAACTGCCCAGTTTTCGACTGGACAACCTGGTTTTGCAGCCTGTAAAACCCGGTCAGGCAAGGCCACCAGAGGCCAATCTGTGATGGCAGCCTGGCAGTGCTCCAATCACCTGACTGTTTTCGGGGCTCAGTTTGATTCTCCTCCCCCTCTGCCTCTCCCAAGGCTGTGCTGCACTTGTTGCTACTTCAACGCTGTCCTCCTGGGAGTCGCAGAGGAAGAGGAAAGTTGAACCGAGCCCCAAAGACAGGCAGACAGAATCTACCAAGGAAAAAAATCAATGCTCGATTTAAGAGGCGAAAAAGGGGGGGGTGACTGTGGTCGGCTATGCGCGTATCTTATAAAATCCGGCGTACTTTTATAAAATCTACCCCTTTGCCTGTGTATTTTGCCACAATTTCCCTTTGAAAGTAAAAAGTACGGACACTTGCACCGGCTTTTTGTCCAGGCAAAATTTTGTTTGAAAAGAAAGAAGATTTGAAAATGCCACCCCTGCATGTCCTTTTCCAGTCTCACACGAAACACACCTTCGGGAACATCTCCGCTAAATGCAGCGAACAGTGCATGTTGGGGAAGACTTTTAGATGGGCAATTTTCATACAGCCGATTTATCTGGGTAATTCCAACTAATTCCATCACCATTCACCATCTCACTGTCCTCTTGCTGAGGGCATAGTATTGGCATGCCTGAAAAGTAGTGCAGAGAACTTGCCTAAGATGTCATAAAATGGTTAAGTTTGTTCTCTTATGATAGTAGGCCAGTTCAGATTAAGAAAGACTCATTGCATGCATTCTTGAGTTTGGATAAGCCTTCCTTAGGCTTCCCCAATAGTGGAAAGGCACAGAATCAACAATGGAACTAAGTCCTACACTCTGTCCCAGCCCTGATGTGGATCAACCTCCAAGGCCCAAAGCTCATAGAAACATAGAAATGACGGCAGAAGAAGACCAAACGGCCCATCCAGTCTGCCCAGCAAGCTTCACACACTTTTTTATCTCATACTTATCTATTTCTCTTAGCTCTTGGTTCTATTTCCCTTCCTCCCCCACCATTAATGTAGAGAGCAGTGATGGAGCTGCATCCAAGTGAAATATCTAGCTTGATTAGTTAGGGGTAGTAGGGGTAGTAACCGCCGCAATAAGCAAGCTACACCCATGCTCATTTGTTTTTTCCCAGACTATGTTATACAGCCCTTATTGGTTGTTTTTCTTCTCCCCTGCAGTTGAAGCAGAGAGCTATGCTGGATATGCATCGAAAGTGAAGTATCAGGCACATTTGGTTTGGGGTAGTAACCACCGTAACAAGCCAGCTACTCCCCGCTTTGTGAGTGCAAATCCTTTTTTCTTCTCCCCTGCCGTTGAAGCTATGCTGGATATGCGTGAAGTATCAGTTTTTCTTCTCCCCTGCCGTTGAAGCAGAGAGCTATGCTGGATATGCATCGAAAGTGAAGTATCAGGCACATTTGGTTTGGGGTAGTAACCGCCGTAACAAGCCAGCTACTCCCCGCTTTGTGAGTGCGAACCCTTTTTTTTTTTTTCTTCTCCCCTGCCGTTGAAGCGGAGAGCTCTGCTGGATGTGTGAAGTATCAGTTTTTCTTCTCCCCTGCCGTTGAAGCAGAGAACTATGCTGGATATGCATTGAAAGTGAAGTATCAGGCTTATTTGGTTTTGGGTAGTAACCGCCGTAACAAGCCAGCTACTCCCGTCTTTGTGAGTGCAAATCCTTTTTTCCACATTTCCTCTTGCTGTTGAAGCTTAGAGCGATGTTGGAGTCACAGTAACCATGTGTATGTTTATTGAATAAAGGTATTGTCTCCAGGCAGTAGCCATCATTCTGGCGAGTCACCCACTCTTCATTGGTGGCCTCTTGACTTTATGGATCCACAGTGTTTATCCCACGCCCCTTTGAAGTCCTTCACAGTTCTGGTCTTCACCACTTCCTCCGGAAGGGCATTCCAGGCATCCACCACCCTCTCCGTGAAGAAATACTTCCTGACATTGGTTCTGAATCTTCCTCCCTGGAGCTTCAAATCGTGACCCCTGGTTCTGCTGATCTTTTTCTTATGGTAAAGGTTTGTCGTTGCCTTTGGATCATTAAAACCTTTCAAGTATCTGAAAGTCTGTATCATATCACCTCTGCTCCTCCTTTCCTCCAGGGTGTACATATTTAGATTCTTCAATTTCTCCTCGTACGTCATCCGATGAAGATCCTCCACCTTCCTGGTCGCCCTTCTCTGTACCGCTTCCATCTTGTCTTTGTCTTTTTGTAGATACGGTCTCCAGAACTGAACACAGTACTCCAGGTGAGGCCTCACCAAGGACCTGTACAAGGGAATAATCACTTCCCTTTTCTTACTCGATATTCCTCTCTCTATGCAGCCCAGCATTCTTCTGGCTTTTGCTATCGCCTTGTCGCATTGTTTCGCAGACTTCATATCATTAGACACTATCACCCCAAGGTCCCTCTCCTGCTCCGTGCACATCAGCCTTTCCCCCCCCCATCGAATACAGTTCATTCGGATTTCCACTCCCCATATGCATGACTTTGCACTTCTTGGCATTGAATCTCAGCTGCCATATCTTCGACCACTCTTCCAGTTTCCTTAGATCCCGTCTCATTCTCTCCACTCCTTCCGGCGTGTCCACTCTGTTGCAGATCTTAGTGTCATCCGCAAAAAGACAAACCTTACCTTCTATCCCGTCCGCAATGTCGCTCACGAAGATATTGAACAGGACCGGTCCCAACACCGATCCTTGCGGTACAACACCACTTAAAACCGCTCTCCTCTTCAGAGAAGGTTCCATTTACCATCACACATTGTCTTCTGTCCGCCAACCAATTTGCAATCCATGTCACCACCTTCGGCACTCACTCCTAAGCTTCTCGTTTTATTCACCATCTCCTGTGCGGAAACCGTATCAAAAGCTTTGCTGAAATCCAAGTATATGATATTGAGTGCTCTTCCTTGATCCAATTCCTTGGTTACCCAGTCAAAAAAGTCAATCAGATTTGTTTGACAGGATCTTCCCCTGGTGAATCCATGTTGCCCTCTGGTCCATCAATTCTCCGGACTGTAGATAGTTCACTATTCTCTCTTTCAGCAGTGACTCCATTACTTTCCCACCACCGAAGTGAGGCTAACCGGTCTGTAGTTGCCAGCCTCCTCCCTGTTCCCACTCTTCTGAAGCAGGACCACCACCGCTCTTCTCCAATCACTTGGCACCACTCCCGTTTCTAGGGATCTATTGAACAGGTCACACAGCGGACCCGCCAGAACATCTCTGAGCTCCCTCAGTATCCTTGGATGAATCCCATCAGGCCCCATGGCTTTGTCCACTTTCAGGTTCTTTTGCTCTTCCCACACATTTTCTACTGTAAAAGGATTTTCATCTATTCCACTTCCCTCCAGTTTCTTGTTGTGTAGAGATGGTCCTTCTCCAGGGTCTTCTTTAGTGAACACAGAGCTGAAGTATTCGTTTAATATGTCTGCCATTTCTTCGTCTCTCTCCACACATTGATCATTACCACCTTTCAATTTCACTATACCACTTTGGACCTTTCTCTTTTCGCTGATGTATCTGAAAAATGTTTTGTCACCATTTTTTATCTCCTTGGCAATCCTCTCTTCCGCTTGACTTTTTGCCAACTTGATTAATTTCTTTGTCTCCCTCAGTTGAATCAAATATTCCTCTTTGTGTTCCTCCCTTTGGGATCTTTTATATTTCTTGAATGCTGTTCTTTTAGCTTTAATTTTGTCAGCCACCTCCTTTGAGAACCAGATAGGTTTCAATTTTCTTTTGCTTTTCTTTACATTTCTTTACATTTTCTTTACATTTCTAGTCAGTATTAATGTCTCTTGTGTGCCAGGACAAACTGCAGGCATTCCAACCCTAAAAAACCTTTACTGAAATACTTGTTCAATATGTATGTAAGCCCTTGTCCATTGGGGGGTCACCTTCTCTGCTTTGGGCAGCCTGGGGTAACTCTCCAAAAAGTGATGAAATTGATACTCAGTTGGGTCGTGGGTTGGAAGCAGCTAAACTGCAAGGCCAAACTGGGTGCAGGACACACACTCATGCTATCTTCTAGAAGAATTTAATGGGAAGAAGAGTTCAACAGAAAAATTTAATAGATAAACTGAAGATAGTGGATTGGAAGGATTACACCACCATCGATAAATAAGAAGAAATAAGAAATACAAGTTTTGGGGGAATGATCAATGAATGTATTTTAATATTGTTTGTAATTTGTAATATGTGAACTGTGTTGTGTAAAATGACTTTATAAAGAGTATGAATGGTAAGAGTGGATGATTTATAGGAATTATATATTGTGTATGATGTCATATTAGAAACAATTTTTATAAATTATTTTTGATATTGTTAAAATAAAATTGATAAAATACTACACATGTGCAGGTTTTGTATTGATATATTGTCCCATGCCCTGCCCAGGCCACACCTACACCCCGCCCCTTTTTTAAAGAAAAATTTGTGTGCACATAATCACACGCTTTTTAAAATACACGGCCCAACTTCTGCATGTATCTCACGGCTTTAACATGCATAGGTCTTTTAAAATTCACCTAAAGAGATTGGACCCTCTAATGGTGGCGACTTCGACCAAAAATTCCCAAGTCCAGGATCCTGTCCAACAGATTAACACCTAGGATTCCTCAGGAAGAAAAGAATTGAAAAAAGAACACTCCTATCCCTTCAGTTTCCAACTCCAAAATCCACACCATCAGAAGAGGTAATTGTCTGATATAAAACCAGGGATAAATCATTACAGAACCTCACTTGGGGATACTGTGGCAAAGATAGTACATACTGCATTCCTCTTGTGGCAGACCCTCCTAATCTGCTCACTAGATGCCACTATCTCTGTCCTTAGAACACACTTAGTAGGAGTCAGCCATAGCCTTCAGGCCCTCACACCAGAAGGCTATAGCATGGACGGCTCAGTGTTATTTAGTCCAGCCATGTTAACACTCAGGGGGTTCAGTTTGAGGAAACAGTCTGAGAATGAATTTGTATTTGTTCCACACTCTGGTAGGGCCTCCCGGCCTTGCCCTAAAGAGCTTTATTTCAGAGGGGATGCCTCATCGTGCACTCCCTGCCAGTGGGTCCTTCTCACTTTAAGTTACAGAGAGACAGATTGTTGAGCCTCACACCCTTTAGGGGCAAAAGGGCTCTCACCAGGGGACCAAAGACCTGTGAGCCTGCTCTAAACCCTAGGAGGCAAGCTCCAGTGATGGATCCTGCTGCGGGAGATTGTGAAGGCTAGAAGAGTCCTATGTTTAGAAGGAACTGAGCTCACCCTGCTCCACTGGGGAAAGTCATCCTTGCTGGCCGTACTCAGAGGAGAGGGGCTGAAGGCCAGCGAGCCCATTCACAACCTGAATGTGGCAAGCACCTGTGACAGCAAGTATCCAGCTAAACTTTAAGCATTTTGGACTTTTGAGTGGGTGGGGAGGTTTTGGATCCCCCTTCCCCACTGGGATTGCACTGCTGAGGAATAGCCTGATCTCCTGATTTTTCCACAAAAGAAATCTCAGAAGTAACAGTTGAGGATAAAGGAACAGCTGAACCAAAGGAAAAGATACCAAGAAAAGGAGACCCCGTCCAGATCTCTGCACATCAAGGGACCAGGGACAGGCTGGGTCCTTGAGGGGGAAGAAATGGTCTAAAGGTTGGATTTTTGCAGTTAAATGGGAACCCTCTGACTAGGATTCCCGAGGACGGCTTCTGGGAGAGTATGTGCTACGTGCATTTAAAATCACCATGGACACTTCTCAGATGTCTACAATAAGGATACCTACCTACCAAACAGAAAATCCTGTAGCAGCAATCAGATGTACACTCAAATTTTGGACAAATGGAGTTTATTTAACCTTATGAAACAGTAAACTATTATTTTATACCCAGTCCTGGTCCTGTCTACTTCTTGCAGCCTCTCACCTCATGGGAAGCACCTAAAGTACAGCGCACACACTGGTGACCTTTTTCTCAGCATCTGGGCCATAATTAAGAGCTTCCCCCCCCCCCTCCCAAGGATTGCGAGTAAACTGGGACAAGTCAGTTAACCGGAGCAGCGCCAGAAGAAATAAATTAGAATCTGTGCCTTTGGGACTTAACACATCCCAAGTAAGGGTTATACTCTAATCTACTCTACACCACTGCATGACCTTGCTACTAGGCCACATTGCCACATTCTCTAGTAAGGATCCCAAAGGGGCTTTACATAGGGTTGCCCTAACCACACACACACACACACACACACACACACACACACACACTTCAGCTTCTCTAACTACTTATGTAGTTAAAAATTTCCATATGTGTATTCTCTCAGAGTGAGCCACAGTAAGGGAAGAGGACGATGATAATGTTTTAAGTTCTAGCAACACGGTAATGCCAAGTCAATAACACGATTAGGCATAAGTGCGGCAGCTGAAAGTAATGGACTGCATTCATCTTCACGGACCCAAATCCTCCCCCTATTCACTGAGTGCAATTACTGAAGCACAGATTCTCATCCCTGTTCACAAAGCTTCTCAATTGGGTAATTCTTCAATGCTGTCTTGTCTGGGCTATCATAGCTGATATCACAGCCTAGGGCTTTCAGTGTCACCCAGGTGAGGTCATCCCTGGGGTCTCAACATCACCCTAAGTCTCACAGGCAAGGTCACAGCCTCAGACTCTGTTTTATTATTTTTATTTAATATTTTTCTATACCGGCTTTCACGACTAGTAGTCGCATCAACCCGGTTTACATTTAACATTTAGTGTAATGAACATAAAACTAAATGAATTGAACTGGTGCAGGAATAGCAGTTACAATAAAACCAGGAAAAATACAACTGGGAGAGGAGGAAGCAAGAAGAAAAATATAGCAATAGGTACAAAAAACAAAATTACAAGATAATATTTACAATATGTACAAAATTAAAGTCAAGACTAAAGGTGGTCATGGGCTGGAAAAATTGAGGCTAAAATAGGAAGAGTATGATGAATAAGGCAGAGTGATGGTCTTTACACTGGGATTCTGGTAACATGGGATAGCCTGATTGAAGGGTAAGGTTTATATGGATCAATCAGAGATCTGATAGGCTTTTTTAAAAAGCCAAGTTTTTAGCCTTTTTCTGAAAGTTAATAGGCACTGTTCTTGGCGTAGCTCAGATGGGATGGAATTCCATAGACGTGGTCCTGCTGAGGATAATGCTCTGACTTCCAATGATTTATGTTGGAAGGTTTTGGCGTGTGGAACATGTAAAGCTTCTTTGTAAAATTCCCTAGTAGGTCTGACAGAGGTACGTTTTTCAAACGGAATTTGTAGATTTAATGGTGCCTGAAGTTGCGTGGCTTTGAATATAGTAGTGATGGTCTTGTACATAATTCTGTAATGAATCGGTAGCCAGTGGAGGGCTTTCAGGATGGGGGTGATGTGGTCGAATCTCCTAGAGTTGGTCAACATTCTTGCAGCTGTATTCTGCACCATCTGTAAAGGTTTTGTATGAGAGATGGGGAGGCCTAGTAATATGGAATTACAATAATCCAGCTTGGAAAAAATAATTGCTTGAAGAATAGTTCTAAAATCTTTGGAATGGAAAAGATGTCTGATTCTTTTAAGGGTGTATAATTTATGAAAACAATCTTTGGTCGTTTGGTTAATAAATGGTTTTAGGTTTAGTCGGTTGTCAATAATTGCTCCTAGGTCTCTTATGTGTGAGGTTTGCATGTTAGCTGGTGGGTTTGTGGTAATGTCGTTGTTTTCTGGGGCTATAATGAGAAATTCCGTTTTTGAGGCATTGAGAATGAGGTTTAGACTGTTGAGGAGTTGTTTAATCTCGGTTAGACAGCTCTCCCAGAATTTTAGAGTGTTTGTAATGGTTGTTTTTACGGGGATTACGATCTGAACGTCGTCTGCGTAAAGGAAGTGTTTCAAATTTAGTTTTGTAAGAAGGTGGCAGAGTGGGAGCAGGTATATATTAAATAAGGTGGGCGAGAGGGAGGAACCCTGTGGAACCCCTAACGAAGATGGATGGTAGCGAGATTCTTTGTTGTGGATTTTTACCTTGTATCCTCTGTTCTTCAGAAAGGTTTTAAACCAGGTCTGAACACTGCCTGAAACTCCGATGTTTGCCAGTAGGTTTATAAGGATGTGATGGTTGACCGTGTCGAATGCCGCCGAAAAGTCAAGTAAAATTAGAAGGAATGCGTGTCCTTTGTCGATGCCGGCTAGGAGGAAGTCTGTGAGAGAGAGTAGAAGCGTTTCTGTGCTTGCTGCTCTACGGAATCCAAATTGGTTAGGAGATAAAATTTGGTGGTCCTCAAGATAATTAGATAATTGTGCATTTACTATTTTTTCCATAATTTTTGATATGAAGGGGAGGTTGGAGATGGGGCGGAAATTGCCGGGATCATTTGTGTTAAGGTTTGGTTTTTTGAGTAGAGGTTTTATTGAAGCCGTTTTAAGGTCATCTGGGTAGATTCCCTGTTCAAGGGAGCAATTAATGATGTCCGCTAGAGTTTTGGAAATCGTATCCGGGATTAGTAAGAGTATTTTGGTGGGTAGTTGGTCAAAAGGGTGTGATGAAGGTTTCATTTTCTTCAGGATTGTTTGTATGTCCACGGTAGAGATGGGTTCGAATGAGTTGAAAGCGAAGTCTTTGTTATGGTAGAGAAATGAGGTATTGTAGGATGCATTTGGGTTTGGTGTCAGCTTCATAAGGAGGTCGGCGATTTTTTTATTGAAGTAAAGAGCCAGTTCATCTGTTATCCTGTCTCAAGGTCACAGCCTCAGACTCTGTGTTATCCTGTCTCAAGGTCACAGCCTCAGACTCTGTGTTATCCTGTCTCAGGGTCACAGTCAAGGGCTCTCAGTGCTGCTCTATCTCAGTAACATAGAGGACTCTCAGTGTCATCCTGTCTCAAAGTCACAGTCCAGGGTTTTGAGTGCCA
The DNA here is from genome assembly GCF_901001135.1 of Rhinatrema bivittatum. NCBI lineage: Eukaryota > Metazoa > Chordata > Amphibia > Gymnophiona > Rhinatrematidae > Rhinatrema > Rhinatrema bivittatum. The sequence goes on along the minus strand of NC_042622.1, from coordinate 125,475,333 downwards.
CACTCACAGGCTGATGCAATATCAGCACAGGGAAAACAGGCCCTCATGACTGAGCGCCCATTCTCCCAACACACGCCAATCGACCTCTCTGAGGTGCCCGATTTAATATTTAAATTGGGTGCCATGGTAAAAGGAGGCAGTAGGGAAATTGTGCACCCCTAGCGCCTCTTCGGCAGCAGGTGCCCAGGAGAGGTCGGCTGTGCAGCTGGTTAGGAAAACGGATACTCAATTTTACAAGCTTCCCTTTTCCTAAACTGGTTGCACAGCCACAGGATAGGAAAATGGAGGCTCGTTAATTGAGCGTCCCTTTTCCTACCCTGTCCATCGGCACTTTTTTTTTACTTTTTTTTTTTTTTTTTAAGAATGTCCTCCTTTTTTGTTTATCTGAATCAATATCACCTCGGTGCAGGTGCAGTGTTTTCTGCTTTTCTAAATACTTTTTGGGCTGCTCAAAAATTAATGCCTGCTCTGGGCAGGCTTCAATTTCTGAGGGTAAAAATGTGCGCACTGAGCGCACTGTATTGCATCGGCCTGTCAGTGTCAAGGGGGAGGTTACAGCCTGAGACTCCAGTACCACCCTGTCCAATTGTAACAAGGGAGGTTACGATCCAACACTGTCAGTGCTTCCCTATCTTAGTCTAACAAGGAAACTGCATTTTCCAGGTCTTTTAACTTTACTGTTCTACTGTATTTAGCTAACACGGTGCGCATTTTGCAATGTCTTTTATCACCATTAGGAACTGTATGGTAAAATCTGCTTTTCATTCTCAAGCAGATTTGCTCTACTTCACCTACCACAGAATCCCAAATGCCTTCAGATGAGTGCTCCCACCCCCAGCTCCATGCATGTATCTCTGGCCCTTCTTGTCTCTCTCCTCTAATACTCTCCTTTCCTTTTCCTCTGCCTTGCTGCACTGTTGCAGTGTTTCTTATACATTCATAGATTTAGAAGAGCTTTATTAAATTCAGATGACGCACCTACAAAAACTGCTTTATGTCTTAACAGCTTATTATTTTTGCCTACTGGTTGCAGAAATCCAATAATAATTATAGAAAGATTTAAAACAAAGGACAAAGATGAAAAGGCTTCATAACTCTATCCAATTTCAGATGGCTCCTGAGTGTACCTTCAAGAATGTGCAGAAATGTTTTCAGCAGAGCTTTACTAAGCTACAGAGTCATATGTCTGCACAAACTCTCCCTCTCCATGACCCATGGCCCTTCCTATGCCCAAATCTCCATTTCATTTCTCTTCCAGACCTATGGAGGTCGATATTCAAAGGCCATTTAGACGGATAACTGAAAAGTTATCCGGCTAAATGGCTACCCGGTAATATTCATCGCCATATGCAGCTAAATTCTAGCCGCTTAAATCAGGGGTGTTCCGGTGGCAGGTGGGTGACAGCTCGGTTAACTAGCCGAGCTGCACAGCGGCTGAAAATAGAACCTATGCTCTTTCCATCTCCAAGATCCCTCTCTCCCCCAGACCAGGGTTGCCAACTGGCTCCAGATTTTCAGAACAGGTTGATCCAGTCTTGGTTACTCCATTGCATGCTGGAACTTATTCTGATTTTCCTATTGCATTCCCTAAGAAAAGCAAGACTATAAGTACTTGTATGCAGAGGAGTAAAACCAGGACTGGATCAACCTATTCTGAAAATTTGGAGCCAGTTGGCAACCCTATCCCAGACCCCAACTTCCTCTCTGTCACATTTAATGTGACTTACTTCTCCTAAACCAACACTCCCTCCCTCTGCAAGATTTATAATCCTTCACTCTACCAGAAAGAGCCCCATCTCCTCCCTCTTCTTATTATTACCTCTACTACTACTTCTCAGTTATAAAGTGCTATTAGACACGGGCAGCACTGTAAATATACACATAAGAGAGAGTCCCTGCTTCATGGAGCTTACAATCTGGTCCAGAAAAGCATCCATAATAAACTTGAATCTAAGGGATATGTACTTGAGAGAAGCCTTCAAAAAGAAAAGAAACATTTTGAAGTCCCTTTGCCCATAAGTTTGTATTTGCATAGGGTGCTGTGCTGCAGCTAACAGGGAAGAACTCAGATTTTATGGACAATGAAATTTCCATACATTTTTAGACTGCTTTAAGACAAGAAAGATGTTTCCTGTTGTACGCTAGGGTCCTTCAGCTGGTAGAGTTCAGTCTGGGGCCAGCTTAGGTCTTGGACAATGAGAGAGAAAGGCAGTAGGCAATCAGAATCACCACCTTCCTCAGCCCGTAGTGGCTATAAAACACAAGCGGGGCAATGATCTAAGCCATGCTTAGCCGGCCGTGAGTTTTACTCAGCTTTTAATGCAGGTTTTTCGGCGCTAACCTTATTCAGTTATTTAATATGGGGTTTAGCTCCGAAAAACTACGCTAAAAACCCACAGAATGATTAGCGTGGGTGCATGCAAATCCCCTCTCCCCTGTTTTTTGTAATTTCCTTCCTATAGTTCGATGTAAACCGATATGATGTTTCGACTAATACTGGTATAAAAGACTCTTTAAATAAATAAATAAATAAATAAATAAATAAATAAATAAATAAAATTTGCTGTTTCCCAACAATACAGGGAGGTGCATTAACAGGCAGACAGCTCAAAGCACATTTTCTTAATGCTGGAAATGTAACTTCTGAGTCAAACGTAATTCTCGTTTCCGGTGTCCATGCTATACTATTACTGTGCCCAGTGTGGTAGTGTCAAGCTACTTCTACCAGGCTGGGCCCAGCAATAGAACAACTTTGGCCACCCTCAATGTGTTTACTTCATCGTAGACCCAGGAGTTTAATCTCCAGTGTCAGCTCTCACTGGCACTGTGCATCCTGACTTTGCGGTACTGTTTCATTGTAGATGCCCACCACAGGGAACAGATAGTTGTAAGTGCCCACTCCAGAGCAAATTCAACCATCCAAGGCCATTTTGGCAAGTAATGGCAAGTAAAATCAAGGCATAAGCTCTCTGTGGAAGGCATGGACAGCCAGTTTAACAAAGCATAAATTCTCGGGGGCACCTACAGCTGAACAGGATGCCAAAGTCAGATGCACAGCAGCAAAGTGCAGACTGTTCGGCTGAAGGTGCCTTCCCCAGAGAGTGTATATTTAACTCTTGGGTCTGGGGTGGAGTAAATTCACATTTTTGGTGGCCAATGTTGTCTATTGCTGTGCCCAGTGTGGTACTCCACCTCAGAACCAGGAAGGACTTACATTTCTCATGTAAGTTTTCTGGGGTTGGAACCTACAACTGAACAATGTGTAAGCTCTTTGGGGTTGGCACCTACAACTGAACAATGTGTAAGCTCTTTGGGGTTGGCATCTACAAGTGAACAGTATGTCACAGGCACAACAACAAAGTGCATATTATTCAGCTGAAGGTGCCTGCCTCAGAAAGCTTACATATTGTTTAGCTGTAAGTGCAAGCACCAGAGAGATTATGCTGGAAATAAAATGTCTTCTTTGAGCTGATGTGGAGTAAACTCACATTTCTGGTGGCCAAAGTTATTCTATTGCTGTGCACAGCCTGCTGAGAAAGCTAGACACTACCACATGGGCACAGCAATAGAATATCATGGCCACCAGAAATGTGAGTTAACCTTTATGCCCCCTCAGGCCAAAAAGTTAACAAAACAAAGGAGTATGAAGTTATGTGCTGAAAGTTAGAAGGAATGTGATCAAAATGACCTTGCATGCGAGATTGGCACTGGGCATCATAACTTGAGCACAATCTCGCATGCAAGGCCATTGAAATCAAAGGCTAAGCTCTTTGGAACAGCAATTACAGCCATTAGGGACGCCCAGCACCTGACAGGTAGATTTTAAAAGCGACGCTTGTGCTAAAACGGCCTCATACCCACATATGTGGGCCGCCGCAAGCAACATGAATTTTAAGAAGCTGGGAAGTAAGCGCATACATACCTTCAAGAATAAGGAGGCAGAAAAGGGGTAGGGCATGGCATTCCAGGGTGGGGCCAAGACTTACATGCATAACCCTCAAATTTTGCAAGGCTGAACATGGCAACACGCACCATGTTACCTGCGTAACTTTACTGATGTTTTTGGGCCAGAGCGCTCGAGGGATCCTAAACACTGAGGGGGGGGGGGGGGGGGGGAGGAATCACACTCTTTATATATCCCACTATAAGAGGGGCACTTTCTACTTAGGATGGGGGTTTTTTTGTAACACTGCCCCCCCCAAAACCCACCCTGAGTTGAAAGTGCCCCTCTTACAGTGGGAGATATATAGAGTGCCAGATTGCGTCTGTATGTCTGCCTGTCTGTCTCGTCACTTCTGAGTATGTGCATAAATGCTCCACACATATGCTTAGTAGGGATATTTTCAATGATACACGAGTACTTGCACGCACAATATAAAATTAAGCATATTTTTAAATTTACTTGTAAGTAGCATGTTACTGCTCTAGAGATCTTATCCTTTGATTTAACTGGGCATGCCTTGCCCAAATGCCTTGCATGTGAGATTGTGCCCAAGTTAGGATGCCCAGGGCCAGTCTTGCATGCAGGGTCATGTTGGTCTCACTCCTTCCAGCTTTAAGCATTTACCTCCTTACTCCTATTTTAAAACACTTTTTAAAGCATTTTTCTGCATTAGAGTGCATTTTTCAGATTAACTCACATTTAAGTGCATTCTTTCATTTACCACACTTTTCTAACTCCTGCCGATTTGCTTCTCATTAGCTTACTGCATCCCATGGGGACCCCTGTTTTTAACATGCACATTAAATAAAACCCACACTAAAATTTAACTCCAGTTTTAGCCTGGGTTTTATTACAGTAGCACCAAGGTTTGGCAAAAGACATAACCTCTGAAGCTGAGAGCAGAGAGGAGAGATCAGAGAGCTGCTAGCAGAGTCAACAACTGATGTCAGCTGGAGCTGCATAGAAGAAGTAAAGTTTTTTCTTCTTCCTTCACCACCCTTGCCTCCCCCCACCCTGCACCTCACCAGCCTGGCCAACAGACCCCAGGCTGGGAGGAGCAGCTGGGATCCAGTCACAGAAGGACAAAGAATTATCCAAGGAGACAGGATCCCTTCTTCAATCCATGTAGGTTGCTGTGAAAACAGAACACAGTTCCTGCCTGAGGGGTGAGTTTAGAAATCCGCAGAGACTGGACTTCTGAAGCATTTCCAAAGTGAAGAGTAGGGGAATATTTGTTGTCAGCCCAGAGGGATCCCAGGCTTTTTGGATAGTAATATTATCTACCCCAACTTCCTGGACAGTTGGGTGAAGAGGGAGACTCCTGAGAGACATCTCAGTTTAACTGGGTGTTGTAAGAGACATCACCTCTTTAAGAGTGACATTTCAGCAGGAGGCACTCAGTCACACTTTTTTAAAATTATTTTTTATTTTATTAGGCTTTTTTATATCGATGTTTGGAGCTAGCCGTCACAACGGTTTACAGACAATTTAAAATAGTACATAGAAATCAATAAATTATAAAATCATAGGTGATAAAATCATAAGAATCAGTAAGAGAAAAAATACAGGTCTTCAACAATTAATAAAACTTATAAATTACTAATAATGGAAATAAAAACAAAATATTCAGCTAATGATTAAACAAAAAATAATTCAAGTGACTAACTTAAACTTAAGAACTATAAAATAGAGAAGATAGACATGGTCTAAAAACAATCCATAAAATAAATTAAAAATAACAGATTGTGCAAAGTATAGAAGCTGATTTTGCTTTGGCTGGCTTGGATATAGTAATGTGAGTAGATAAAAACTCCCCGCTATAGATAAGAGGGTTTATCTCCCCTACCACACAACCCCTTAACTGTAATAATTTGACTATAGAGCACTTAAATAAGAATAACAAATTACTTATGCTGGAATTCTGAGCACCTGATCTACAAGCAAATTACAATTTTGTTTTCCCTTTCTGTTTGAGAAACCTTTCAACAAGGAAATCTTATGCATATGGGGCCCCAGGTATCTCATATGATGTGCTGATAAAATTGTTTGTGTTTGCTGGGTTTCTAACCTGGACTTAGTTGAATCACCACTGCACTCTCCTCTCCCTGTCTAGCTTCAGTTAGACCAGTGGTTCTCAACCCAGTCCTTGAGATACACCTAGCTAGTCAGATTTTCAGGATATCCACAATGAATATGCATGAGATAGATTTGAATGCACTACCTCTATTGTATGCAAATCTCTCTTATAAATATTTATTGTGGATATCCTGAAGACCTGACTGGCTAGGTGTGTCCCGAGGACTGGGTTGAGATCCATTGGACTAGACTATCCTGAGCGAAACTTTGTGCATTCAGTTGTTATACTCCAAAAATCTGGAGCAAAGTACTGCTATCTCTATGCCTCAAGCCATCTTATTTCACGTTCAGAAAAAAAAAACCTAAGGCATGGCTCTTTGCCCACATCTTCCTTTCGAGCAGGGGTTGGGAACCGTTTTGGCTGAGAGAGCCATGAACACCACATATTTTAAAATGTAATTCCGTGAGAGCCATACAAGACCTACCAAATTAATTTACTACAACCCCCTACTCTCCTGATGCCCCCCCAAGACCTGCCAAATTAATTTACTACAACTCCCCACCCTCCTGACCCCCCCCCCCCCCCCCAAGACCTGCCAAAAGTCCCTGGTGGTCCAGCGGGGGTCCAGGGCTCGCAGACAAATCTTTAATAAAAAGTAAAAATCTAACAAACCCCCCCCCCACCCTCCTGACACCCCCCAAGACCTCCAAATTAATTTACTACAATCCCCCACTCTCCTGACCACCCCAAGACCTGCCGAAAGTCCCTGGTGGTCCAGCGGGGGTCCAGGGCTCGCAGACAAATCTTTAATAAAAAAGTAAAAATCTAACAAAACCCCCCACCCTCCTGATGCCCCCCAAGATTAATTTACTACAACCTCCCACCCTCCTAACCCCCCCAAGACCTGCCAAAAGTCCCTGGTGGTCCAGCGGGGGTCCAGGAGCGGTCCGGGAGCGATCTCCTGGACTTGGGCTGTCGGCTGCCAGTAGTCAAAATGGCGCCGATGGCCCTTTGCCCTCACTATGTCACTGGGGTCGACCAATGGCGGCAGTGGCCCCTGTGACATAGTGAGGGCAAAGGACCATCGACGCCATTTTGATTACTGGCCGACGGCCCTTTGCCCTTACTATGTCACAGGGGCCACCGCTGCCATTGGTCGACCCCAGTGACATAGTGAGGGCAAAGGGCCGTCGGTGCCATTTTGACTACTGGCAGCCGACAGCCCAAGTCCAGGAGATCGCTCCCGGACCGCTCCTGGACCCCCACTGGACCTCCAGGGACATTTGGCAGGTCTTGGGGGGTGGGAGGTTGTAGTAAATTAATTTTGGAGGTCTTGGGGGGCGTCAGGAGGGTGGGGGGTTTTGTTAAGATTTTTACTTTTTTATTAAAGATTTGTCTGCGAACCAGATGCAGCCATAAAAAGAGCCACATCTGGTTCGCGAGCCATAGGTTCCTGAGCCCTGCTTTAGAGTCTCCTTGGCAGAGACACTCAATCTTTCCAACTTATCTAGCTGAAACATCAAGTAAGATAATAAGTTATACACCCTTGCTGCTCAATGCTATCCATTGTAAATTTGATTCAGCTATGATTGTAAATTGCCTTCAACCAATATACTGTAATTGTTAGTTAAAATTTCTTTTGTAATTCACTTTGAGGCCACTTGTGGAAAAAGATAGAATATCAAAGGTCTATAAATAAATAAATACATACATACATACATATATATATATATATAGAGAGAGAGAGAGAGCTGTAAACATACTTATCTAACTATCATAAAGAAGAAAGTCGCCCCATGCCAGCATCATTGGTATGCAAATTGAGATCTGCCTCTCTCCCTCTTTGTACTTTCCAGCTCCGCTCCCCTCTCTCTTTCTGTATGGAAATTGAGCTCTGCTCCTCTCCCTGTACTCTCCAGCTCCACCTCACTCTCCAGCTCTACTCCTCTCTGAGTATTGTCAACTCAATTCTCTACTACTACATATGGAAATTGAACTCTGCTTCTCTCTCTTTCTGTACTCTCCAGCTCCATCCTTTTCTCTCTCTGAATTGTCCAATCCACTCTGTACTACCAACACAGTGCACAAAGCTCAATGCATACTCTCCGCTACCACACGTCTCAATTATGCACCTCCTACATCTCACAGTATTTCTGCTACTACTACTACTTCTATAATCACATTTGAATTTTGATTTATTGTGTTAACTTATTTTGTTTCTCCATTTTTATTGCCTTCTAAGTAAAAGTTTAATTGAATCTTTTCATTGTGTTTTTTCTGACTTGCTGGAATGAACGGGTATTCATGTGGGTAGGGACCAGGGGCAAACTGTGTTACCCCCAAGTTGGTATAGGCAGGGTTCTAGGGCACTGGAACCCTGCCTATACCAGGTCTTCAACCTGCACTGCATCTCTAAATCAAAGAGGCTCCAGATGGAATTTTCTTGTGTGCCAGTTCCCCTATCCATTGGCAGCAGATATACTGTGAAATCTGAGTGGATGCTATACATTTATCATAGAGAAGTGGTTAAGATTTAAAAGCAGCCTCAAACAAGTGAGTTTGAATATGGCCAGAGAGGGAGCATGCTACATTGACTCAGGAAATCTATTCCAGGTATAAGATACAGCAAGGTAGGAAGTATGGAGGTAGAGGTTGGTGATGGAGGAGAAGGGCACAAATAACAAGAGTGACCAGGCCGATGAATGGTATTCACAAGGAAGGGTAAAGGGGAAGATAACAGAAAAGAAGCAACAAGGTGCGGCAGAGTAAATACATTTGTAGGCAAGCAAAAGAAGCTTGAACTGTTAATGGAAGTGGATTGGTGGCCAAAAGAGTGACTTGAGAAGAGGCAGTACATGGACATAGTATCATTGAAGGAAAATAAATCATACAGCTGAATTTTGAACAGACTGCAATGGAGAAAGACAGTTTAGCATGAGGCCTGCCTGGAGCAAGATGTAGAAGTCTAAGTAATGAGAGTAGATACGCATTTTGGTGGCATTCTCAAAAAGGAAGAGATGGATTTTAGCAATGTTATACAGGAAGAAATGACATACTTTAGCAGTGTTTTGGATGTGTGAAGGAAAAAGAAGCATCAAAGATGACCCCCAAATTATGGGCCAAGGGGACAGGGAGGATGAGAATGCCATCTGCAGAGACAGAAAAAGAGAAATGAGGGGAAGTGAGTTTAGGGAGAATGATAATAAGTTCTGTCTTGGCCATGTTAAGTTTAAGGTGGCAGTGGGACATCCAGGCAGAGATGTTAGACAAGCAGGTTGAGATTTGGGCCTGGATATTTAATGAAATTTCTGGTAAAGAAATGTAGGTAGTCAGCAGCATATATGTGATACCTGAAAGTCATAGGAAAAGATCAGAAAACCAAGGGAAGAAGTGTACAGAAAAAAGAGAAATGGGCCCAAGACAGAACCTTGAGGCACATCAACTTATAGCAGAAGAGATATGGATGAAAAACCACCAGAGGATACAGTAAAAGTATGATAGAAGAGGTAAGAAGAAAATCAAGATAGAAAAAGAGTCCAAAAATCAAATTGAGTACAATGTATCAAGAAGTAGATAGTGATCAATGGCGTCAAAAGCAGTGGACAGATAAAAAAGGATGAAGTAGAGTAAAGGTTCTTGGCCATGAAGAGGTCACTGAAGACTTGGGCTAGAGTCATTTCTATGAAATGTTTAAGGTGAAAGTCAGACTAGAGTGGATCTAGAATAGCATGACATAAAAGAAAGTCAAGCAGGTTGGATGTGAAATGGAAGAGAGAAATGAGACAATAGCAGGGCAGATAGGATTCAGTTAAGCAGCATGATTGCAGCATGCCTAAAGAATCTGCAATGGCACGTGATCAACTGAAGATGTGACAGATGGAGGACATGATTACAGGGGTAGAGAATTGAGGAGGTGGGTGGGAATGGAGACAAGTCATGAGTTTGGAAGAGGAAAGAAGTGGCTGTTTCCTCCTCTATGATTTCAGAAAAGAAAGAAAGTGTGGCAAAGGCCAAAAGAAGGGAGGTGAATGAAATGGGCAGAGAATGAAAGGGGGATGAAAGTGGAGGTAGTGAGGAGGGAGTTGAGTGTGGCTAAAAGATGGCTGGAGTTTAGGTGTGTGCATTCGGGCCCTACGTATTGGCAATCCGCAACGGATGTGCCAATATTCGTTGTATTCGTGGGGAAGCGAAACGTATCGCGATTCCCCACGGATACAATGAATTTTCACCGAATTATTCGGCCGCCAATTTAAACAACCCCCCCACCCTCCTGATCCCCCCCAACACTTACCAAAACTCCCTGGTGGTCCAGTGGGGGGTCCGGAAACCATCCCCTGCACCCTCACACCCTCGGTACCAGTTCAAAATGGCGCCGATAATTTGACCTGCTATGTCACAGGGGCTACCGGTGCCATTGGTCAGCCCCTGTCACATGGCCATCGGCGCCATCTTGTGCTCCTGCCATGTGACAGGTGCAGACCAATGGCGTCGGTAGCCCCTGTGACATAGTAAGGGCAAGGCTATCGGAGCCATTTTGGTTCCTGGCACCCGACGGCACGAGTGCAGGAGATCGCTCCCGGACCCCCGCTGGACCCCCAGGGACTTTTGGCCAGCTTGGGGGGCCTCCTGACCCCCACAAGACTTGCCAAAAGTCCAGCGGGGGTCCGGGAGCGACCTCCTGCACTCGGGCCTTATTGCCAGTATTCAAAATGGCGCCGGTGCTACCTTTGCCCTCACTATGTCACAGGGGTTTTCCTATCGTTTTGGGGGAGCCCCCGATTTCTGATGATTTTGAAAATATCGTACGATATTTTCAATTGTCCGAAGCCCGATTCACATCCCTAATTGCTTGCAGTAAAAGCCTGTCGAAGGACAAGGAAATACTATGAAATGCAGAATAATTGAGATGGTAGTAGAGAGTGCACGCTGAGCTTGGGTGTACTTTGTGGTAGGAGAGTGGATTGATTATTCAGAGAGAGCTGGAGAGTACAGCCAGAGAGAAGGGCAGAGCTTAATTCTATATGTAACAGAAGAGAGTTGATTGGAAAATTTAGAGAGAGAAGGGTGGCCAAGAGGCCAAGGATGATGACATCACAATACTGCCTTGGTAAAACTTCAGTTAAAACTCCATGTCTTTGGGCTTGTAGTTCCAATTTCTTTATGAACATCAAAGTTACAAGCCCAAAAATGCAATGGGTAAAACCCAGGATTGGCTCAGCCTGCCCCTTAGGGCAAGGTATCTCCTGTTCACCTTAACAGTGAAGGCAATACAGAGGAAGAATGAAAAAAAAAAATTAAATACATCCTTTTTCATTTCAAAAGTAAGTCTGTGGGTGCTTTTTGTGCTCGTAGATTTTCTAAGTGTAATAAATTACAGAGTCGGCATTAACTTTCAGACTTGTTTATCTTTGGCCTCCTGCCTCACTATGATCCCTTTCTCTAATAAAGGTTTGTGAACTATCCTTTTAACCAATGCTGTCATGAATCAATTGACGAAATCAAAGCTGTAATGAAGCAGCTAATCAACTAAATCTATTAAATGACCAAAATAAGGATTTAAAAAAAGGATTATTTACATTTAGCCCTGATTAATTTTCTTCTGAGATTAACTGTTCACTTTTCCAGGGGTAGGAAAACAATTTCAAAGGCTTTTCTGTGACTAACCATACCGCCCAAGACAACAGGTACTTTTGTTGATTAGAAAGGATTTAATGATATTAACACTGCATCACAATGTAAAGTGAGAGCCAGTCCCCCTGTCTCTATATGAAAACCAAGAAGATGGAGAATTTAACAAAAGGTCTTAACTAATATTTTTCTATTAAAAAGCTGCAAAAAATGCTACAAAAATCATTCAGATTTTTCAGTAAAACACAACTAATGTGTACAATGGTAAATAGGTTGAGCAAACTTGGCTAAAGATATAAGAACATAGGGAGGTCCATATTCAGTTACTGTCTGGATAACAAAATTACCCCTAGATTCACTAACCCACGATGTTTTTATCGCACAAGGGGTCCCACTATTGCGGGAGGATGTTGCCTCGATAGTGGGACCCTTCTCCCAGAAAGAATCATGGCTGTATGGCGAATTCTTTTGTATCACGGACAAAAACCGCTGCACAAAAGAACGTGGTGAGTGGCCCTTTAACGCGATGGTGGCCCCAAACTCACGGGACTGCTATCACCTTAAAGGGACATTGGCCAGAAAAATAAAAGATGCAGCACATGGGGAGGTTGAGCGATGGTCAGTGCTGACCCCTATCTCAATCTGGGGCTGCCAGTTGAGGCGATAATGTAAAAAATTAGAAAACTTTCGACGTATGGTGATGGCATCCCCACCCCCTCCCCCACGTCCATCATGAAAACCTCCAACCCGTTTCCCTCAAGACCAACATCAAGACACCCCTCCCCCAAAAAATGGAGCAGATCCTCTACCCCCTGCACCCTTCCTCCAGCCCTGACCCCCCCAAACTTGTCAAGGGATCCCATGTAGGGGGTGAGTGCCCCTTGCCCTTGCCTGGTTGGCACAAATTTCCAAAATGGTGCTGACCTGACCTTGCCCAGCCCCTATGCGGGATCCCTTGACAGGTTTGGAAAGGGGATCAGGGATGTGAGCAGGGTATGTGGGGTGTGGGACCTGCTCCTTTTTTGGGGGGAGGAGGGTCTTGATGTTGATCTTGGGGAGAAGGAGCTTGGTCTTCATGACAGGGCAGAGGGGCCATCTCCATGCACCTAAAGTTTTCTATTTTTTACATTTTTGGGGAATTGGGCCCCGGCCATCCATTGCTCCTACCATGTGACAGAGGCCAGCCAATGGCACCGATAGCTCCTGTCACATGGTAAAAGACAAAGTGCCACCGACTCCATTTTGATTACTGGCAGCCGACGGCCCGAGAGCGGGAGATCACTCCCGGGACCCCCGCTGGACCACCAGGGACTTTCGGCAAGTCTTGGGGGGTCGGGAGGGTGGGGGGGTTGTAGTTAATTAAACTTTAAGGGTTGGAGTGGGTTGTTTTTTTTTAATATAAATATGCCCTTTCTCTTAGGGATGTGCAGAGGGACGCCATATGTTGCATTCGTGATTCGGATTCGTCGGGGAGCAAATGCATTGCATTCGGCTGTATGGCGCCCCGATGCGTTAATACAGCGATTTCTATTCGTGTCCCAACTAAAATTAAATTTAACTACAACCCCCCACCCTCCTGACCCCCCCAAGACTTACCAAAACTCCCTGGTGGTCCAGCGGGGAGGCCGGAAGCCATCCCCTGCACTCACACCCTCGGTGCCGGTTTCATCATGGCACCGATAGCCATCTTGTGCTCCTACCATGTGTCGGTACCTGTGACATAGTGAGGGCAAAGGCGATCGGCGCCATTTTGAGTACTGGCATCGGACGGCCGGCATGCAGGAGGTCGCTCCCGGACCCCCGCTGGACATTTGGCAAGTCTTGTGGGGGTCAGGAGGCCCCCCAAGCTGGCCAAAAGTCCCTGGGGGTCCAACGGGGGTCCCGGAGCGACCTCCTGCACTCCGGCCGTCTGATACCAGTACTCAAAATGGCGCCGATAGCCTTTGCCCATACTATGTCACAGGGGCTACCGGTGCCATTGGTCAGCCCCTGTCACATGGTAGGAGCACAAAATGGCACCAATGGCCATGTGACAGGGGCTGACCAATGGCACCGGTAGCCCCTGTGACAAAGGCTATCGGCCCATGATGAAATCGGCACCGAGGGTGTGAGTGCAGGGGATGGCTCCCGGACCCCCCGCTAGACCACCAGGGAGTTTTGGTAAGTCTTGGGGCGGTTCAGGAGGGTGGGGGGTTTGTTTAAATTTTTATTTAGGTGGCCGTATAATTCGGCGAATATTTGTGTATTCGTGGGGAATCACTATACGTTTCGCTTCCCCACGAATACTACGAATAGTGCAGTATACATTGCGGATCGCCAATATGGCGAAAACGAATGCACACCCCTACTTTCTCCCCCCCCCCGCCCCCCAAGAAAACGATAGGAAAAGCACACAAAATTTCATGGGTTTTCCTTTTGTTTTGTTCACTCCCTGAAATGCAACGAAATAGGAAACATTGTCTTTATTTCCTATTTCGCTGCAAACGAATGCACACCCCTATATACAATAGTGCAGCTGCACTATTGAATATAGCCACCTATCTTAAGGTTTGCTGGATAATGTTATCTTGCTAACTTTAGGATAGCTCGTCGGTGTGACCAGACTTAGCCAGATAAGTTATTTGGCTAACTCTGAATGTCAAACTTAGATGGATAACTTATTTGGCTAATATAACTGCTCCTTGAAATGCTCCTAAGTTATGTGGCTAAATTTTAGCCAGACAGTAAGGTATCTTGCTAAAATTTAGCCAGATAATTTCCCAAATATTCATTTAGCCAGATAACTTCTGAATTATCCGGCTAAATGTCTCTGAATATGGACCTCAGGATTTTTAAGTTAAAAAAAGTTGGTAATAAGGTGCATGTTTATTTAATTATTCTAGTGTCCTTTTTTCTTGAGCTAAGTATGTTGAGCAACACTCGTTTATTAATGTGTAATCAAAACAGTTCTATCTCAACTGCTAGAAGCACCTACAGACCGTTCAAGTCCCCAGTGTTAATTTTGATAGCAGGGGCACTTTCAACTCAGGATGGGTTTTGGGGAGGGCAGTGTTGCAAGTATCTACAGAACCTTGCACCAAAGGCAGACCAATGTAACACCCTCCCCCCCAAAACCCACCCTGAGTTGAAAGTACCCCTCTTACAGTGGGAGAACCCCCCCCACAGTGTTCAGGATCCCTCTGGCCCAAAATCTCCAGACTTTTGCCTCATCAGGAGTACCGCCATGTTCAGCCTTGCATAATTTGGGGGTTATACGCGCGTACGTCTTTGCCCCATCCCAGAACGTCCATGCCCCACCCCTTTTCTGCCTCCTTATTTTTGACACACACACAAGTATGTACACGTGTACTTTCCAGCTTCTTAAATTTCATGTTGCTCGCAAGTGGCCCACTTGCATGTGTATGGGGTCGTTTTTGAGCAAGCAACGTTTTTAAAATCTACCTGTCTCTGAACAAATCCTTTGAATATAGCATTGTCTGTGCAGATCAGGAGTAGCATTGACCCTCTTCTCTATTACTGGCTCTATGTGACCCTCATATAAAATATTTACTCTCTAAGGAACCTCTGTGCGAAAGGTTAACATGCAGGATGCTACTGTATTGTGCACGATGCATTTTCAGGTGAATTTTCAAAGGCCATCCAGTGCTCCTACCATGTGACAGGGGCCGGCCAATGGCACGGATACCCTGTCACATGGTAAGGGCAAAAGGCCATTGGCGCCATTTTTATTAGTGGCAGCCAACGGCCCGAGAGCGGGAGATCGCTCCCGGCACCCCCACTGGAGCACCAGGTAATTTTAAAACATTTTTGGGGGGGTCGAGAGGGTGGGGGAGGCTAAGGGGTCAGTTTGAAAGGGTCGGGGTGGGTTTATTTTTATCGGGCCATCAGCGCCATTTTTATTAGTGGCAGCCGACGGCCCGAGAGCGGGCAATCGGTCCCGGGGCTTCCACTGGACCACCAGGTGATTTTAAAATGTTTTGGGGGGATTTGGGAGGGTGGGGGAAGGTAAGGGATTAGTTTTAAAGGGTCGGGGTGGGTTTAGGGGTTGTTTTGGTGTGCCGGCTTTCCCGCCCTCCCCCCAAAAACTCCCGTCAGTGGACACAAACCCGATTAACGATTTTTCACGATAAATCGGGGGAATTTCTATTGTATCACACTCTTTAATGATTTTTGACAATTTAAAAAATATTGGACGATATTTTAAATCGTCAAAAAACGATTCACATCCCTACTAGATATACAACCAATGTAATATCAGAATTAGAGCATCAAAAATGCACATTCATACTGGCACATAGCTAATAGTGCTTATCACATGCAAATACCATGTTGATGACGCTATTAGCTAGTACCCCCGATATAAAAAAAAAAGTGTGCCCGATGCACCCATTTTAACCCTCAAAATTTAATGCCAGCCCAGAGCTAGTGTTAAGCATTGAGGCATTAAGTTTTGAGGCACTCCAAGCCATGCTCAGAAAAGTGAAAAATAAGCTTTTATATGGTTCCTCCTACTTTATATCATTGTGATACTAAGCAGGAAGAACCACAGAAAGCTGCAACATGAAAAAAAAATCTTGACAGTGGTCAGGTTAGGAAAAGGGAAGCTCAGTTTACAAGGGTCTATTTTCCCAACCCATGACTGTGCACAGGTTAGGAAAACGGACACTCAGAAAATTGAGTGTCCGTTTTCTTTATCTGCACACAGTCCCTTCTACTGAGTGCTCAATGCCATGGATGTGCTAGGGACCTGCAATTTATCCATTGTGTGTCCCTTTTAGCACACCAGCTCATTTGAGTATTACATTGAGCATCCAAGACAGGGGATGTGCGTGCGTTCAAAAAACGTGTGTCCAGGTTGGATGCACGTTCTTTGCGCGCATGATATTGAATCATCCCCATTCAACACAGGATCTCAACATATTATTCACGATGAGGCCTAGATCCTTTTTCTGGGTGGAGACTCTCAATGTGGAACCTTGCATCATGTAGATATAATTTGAGTTGCTCTTCCCTACCTGCATCACTTTGCATTCATTATTCACAATATGTTCCATGTAAACCGCTTCCCCGGCGATAGTTATCCATGTTAAATGTGAACCGGAGTGATATGTATTGTATACAGGAACTTCCGGTATATAAAAACCAAAAATAAAATAAATAAATAAATAAATTTGTTCACATTAAATGTCATCTGCCATTCGGATGCCCAGTCTTGCAAGGTTCTCTTGCAATTTCTCACAATCCTCTTGTGATTTAACAACTTTGAATAATTTTGTTTCTTCAGCAAATTTGATCTCCTCACTTGTTCCCATGTCTAGGTCTCACACACACATTTTTTAAATAACTTGGAAACAATTTCACATTTATTTACGTCAGAAATATATATTTTCAAACAAAAGATTAGCCCATGATAATTGATATTCAAACCTTATTGGACACTGCACGATGTGTAAGGCATATTGAGGTCCATATTCAGTGCCACTGAGATTCGATTTATTCGGCTGAGTGACGGCAGATGAATATCTGCTCGGAATCAGCAGCCGCCACTTAGCCAGATAACTACTAAATAGCTGATTAAGGGGTGTCCCGGAATGGGGCAAAACTGAGAGGAGTTAAGAATAACTTATCCATCTAACTCTGATCGTGCCAAAGACCTGTCCTACAGTTAGTCAGATACACACATCCAGCTAATTTTAGATAGCCAGGTATATTCAGTAGCGCAGATGCACCGCTGAATTTCCTGGCTAAGTTAGCTGGAAGTGTCTTTCTGGCTGACTAGTTCAGACAGATAGCAGCTGAATTTGGACCTCAGTTGTTTAAATATTTATTTCTATTATTTATTTCTAGCAAAGAAGGGTTTCTTTGAGATAAAGAAATATCTACAGTACCTGAATGTAATCCACTTTGAAGAACTGAAAAAAGTGTGAAAAGCGGAATATAAATCTAAATAAATAAATAAATAAAAATAAAGCACTCTCTGGTGCTGCAAGGGCTAGCTGAGTCACCATCTGATGCCAGATGTTCTCTTTGCAGACTCTCTTGGCTAGGTATGGGGCTGGCTGGATATGGGTCCAGAGTATTGGTCCTGCATTTTGGATGTGTGTAGCACAGCCTGCAGAATGATGCCATCACCTCCATGCTCCAATTCCTCTGCTCTTTCCTCCTCCTCTTCTGTGTCCTCTCCCTCCTTGGCCGACAGCTTTGGCTGTATTCTCTGCTGCAACATTCACAGCCCCTGAGGGCTGGAGGAGGGGAGAAGTCAATCATATTCATTGTTTAAGGTTGATAGCTAGTAGCCAGAAACAGGGCTCATGAATGCAGGGTTTTGGAAGCAGACCTGGTGCATGGCCCCTGGCCCAGGATTATTGCTGCAAAGACCAGACTAGGTATGTTGGGGGCAGGGGAAGGGAGATAAGATTTAAGGGGGGGTGGGGACCCAGGTAGTCGCAAATGAAGGGCTATGTGCCAGATCCCAGCCCTGGTTCTGATTCAGATGGAAGCCCAAAGGAGCAGGAGGAAACTGCTGGATCAAAAAAGGCCAATTTGATCTCCTCACAGCAGCTAAAAGTACCAAACATGCAGGTTTTCACAAAGCAAGCATTTTAGTTGGATTAAAAAGAGGTGTTCCCAGGGGTGTATTTTGGTTAGGGGAGGAAAAACAGTGCATGCATATTTAGTTTCAAAACTACATGTCCTGTTTCACCCTTGATTGGCTGCACACAAAAACAGCAGGTGCAAAGTATTATGCTACCATGGTAGCTTCTCTTTGAAAAAATTGGCTGCAAAGTCCACACATACCTTGCAAAACTGTGCACCATTCTAAATGTCCTCTATGCCACCTGTCTGTCTATCCCTGACATCACTGCGTACGTTTCCGAAATACAGTACCAAACTGTAACACACTTTGTGATTCTGTTTGGATGAAATGTACTATATAAATCCAAATTATTATTATACAGCATTATAAGGCCTCCTAGGGAGAAAATAACTTTCTACAATAAGTTTTCACTGCAATTTTCAAATGGGTTTTTTTTCAGATACATTTCTGGCTGCATCAGTCCCCCTGCTGTGCTTAACTACTGGGGACCAGCAGGTTCTAAAGTGCAATTGCGAGAGGAATTAACAGTGACTGGAGTGAGCTCCAAGACGAGCAGCACTATGACTTACATTTCTGGGCTACATATTCCAAAAACAGAGTTCCCTCCCCAATGGCACTGTATCACCCTGCAGCCCCCTCGATAGCCTTTCTGTATACATGACCCTTTTGTCTGCTATGTGCTATTTTAATAAAATGTACATTCCTATTGTTTACTGAGAAGGTTGATGCCAACCAGTCCACTTTCACTATCTTTCTTCTGGGTTCCACACTATCCTGACCCAGCCAGGGAAAGAAGATTGTGGTACATAACAGAAGAAAAATGTTCATGCTAACTTTACTGCCTATATCACAAACTATCTCCACATACACACACACACACACACACACACACACACCATATACACAAAAAGTCAAGTCCAGATGAGTACTTCGTTCATCAAGCACAGATATCAATAACAATTTTAATTTCCTGCAAAGACAGTGTCACCCTGGGCTTTTGTTTCTGAAACTTCCATTACTTTTCATGCGACAGCTAACAGGGTGATGAAAAGCAGCAGTGGAAGGAGGGGGTGCAGGAGCAAATGCAGCAGTGACGCCTGCCTGCGTGACACTGCAGGTAATGAATTGTCCTTTTGCAGAAATGAATAAGTTGTGGTTGGCGATGCATTGATCAATTTGCTTCATCGCGTTAAACCATCCATTCATCATCTGCACCTGCTGTCAGGAGACTCATGGCTGCTTTCACTGGCCATGGCTGTAGATGTATTCTGCCTTCTGAGTGGAGCTCCTGGAAGCTCAAGGCTACTATTGATTGAAGAGGCTGATAACGAATGAGTTCTGCACTAACCCAATAGCATGCAGTTGCTCTACGAAACCATCAGCAAGACCAGGATTAGGTCTAAGGCATCAGTGCCATGAATGCAATCCAATTACAGCTCATATCAAGCTTCCCAAAACTATATTTCATTTTGATGTCCAATGCACCATGCAAGGAGAGTGCCATTTTGTTTTAGCACTCATGTCATTAATGACATAACTTCTCTTTCATCTTAAACTCATTGAGATAGCAGCCTATTATTTTGCACCTCTGTTCTGGTTTCCGCTGAGCTATGACAATGCACCATACATAAAAGTAATATGGGGGCAATTCTGAGACTGTCCGCAATGGGAACAAGTCTGCGGGTACGGTTTACATAGCAACATAGTAAATGATGGCAGATAAAGACCAAAACGTTTATTCAGTTTACCCAGCAAGTTGATTATGGTAGTAACTGCCGCTCTGTGAGGTTACCCCATACCTTCAGATAAGGTAGTAATTGCCACACTGTGCAGGTTACCCCCATGCCTTCTATTAAGGATAGTAACTGCCACACTATGCAGGTTACCCCCCACACCTTCTGTTAAGAATAGTAACTGCCACTCTGTCTGTATAATCCCATGCCTTCTATTAAGGGTAGTAACTGCTGCTCCATGCAAATTACACACATGCCTTCTGTTAAGGGCAGTAACTGCCGCTCTGTGCAGGTTACCTCCATGCCTTCTGTTAAGGGTGGTAACTGCTGCTCCATGCAGATTGCCTTTGCCCCCATGCCTCTTGCAATCTTTGCACCAGTTTTCAAAGAGAAAGTATGCATGCACTTTCACTCTGAAATTTTCCAAGGAAACAAAGTACTCATAGATCTTTGCACCTACTTTTAGTGTGGGTACTTTTCCTATGGAAAAGAACATATGTAATGCAATCTGCATGTGTTATTTTACTCCCTCACTCTAACATTCCCCAGTAATGCCTCTTCAAAATTAGCTACAAGTACAGGTCAGGCAGCCTGAGGAGGCTGTGAAAGATGCATTCATAGCTCCAGGAGCGGGGGAGGGGGGATTGATGAGGAAAGAGCGCAAAGGCATTGTCATGGCTCAATGTCAACATTTAAAGGTCAGATTTAAGGATTATGATTACAGAGTTCTGGAAAGAGCCCTGATAGGGGATCCTTGGCTAAGGAAGTCCACTACAATGACAGGAGTCAGTACAATGGGGGAGGGGATATATACAATAGGGAAAAAAGCCCTGGGTAGTTGGAAATGGGAACTCATGGTGCCAGGAACCTGACACCGATTCCAAATGAGCTAGAAATTCAAGGACCAGGGGAAAACTGCTGGGTCAAAAACAATTTTTGGGGGGGGGGGGGAATTAGTTAAAAAAACTTTTTTAAAGGTGTGACCCTCTTCATCTTTCTGATACAGGCTGCTACAGCAGCTGTCCATATTGCCCACTTACTAATCCTGGCCTAATCATAACCTGCTAGAAAAAATCTCAGTAAGGTAGAATGCCTGAATTGGGTCTGACAAGATTGATCAGGCAGCTCAACTAATAAATAAGGTAATGTTGGCTAGACGCTTTGAACTCAAGTGTTTTTCCTAATTGCATGTGCTATTACAGCACTTGTAATCCCCATTTCTTCCATTTCTCATCAGTTTGCACCACATCCTGTAATCCCAACCCCGCAAGGCTGCATATCCAATTTGGATGTTCTTGTGGTTTCATAAACTAACAAGTTCTGCAAAGATGGATGGTTTACTTAGAGGGAAATGACTCGACTGAGAGATGAAAAACACTGAGCAGCATGCCTGAAATAAGTTGTGTTATCTCTCTCTCTCACTTTCATCAAATCCAGGACCACATGATGGGGACTGTAAAACTAATTCAAAACCAAGCAGGAGTGCTATAAAACCAGGTCAGAAATGCGCAGAGCTCTGGAAAGAATTGATGACAGAGAAGAGATCAACAGTAGGAATTAGTTCACTGCCGGCATGCTGTGCTAGAGATCTAGTAAGGAAGGAGCAGGCAGAGACGATTCCACCTTATGCAGAAAGAGAACTCATTCAAAAAGCGACTTCAGAGCTGCACCTCTGCTAGAGACTGTACACCCCAAAGGCCAAGCCCAGCTGCTGACTCTGAGATATATCTCCCATGGACTGTACAGTAATCAGGAACCATTTAGCCATGGAGTCCGTTCTTCAAAATAAAATAATCAAAGAAAAGAGGTTACAGAAAAAAATCCCAGCATAATTTCATATCACAACTTTATGAAGATATACTCAGTACATTTTTTTACAATAAGCGACTCAAGCTCATTTCCTTTGATTTTGGTTAACTTAGAGGAACATGTCTACCATGGAAGCAAGGGTTAAATGACAAGATTTCAGTAAAATTTGGGGAAGTCAAATAATTCCATAAATCTAGAAATGTTCTTGTGCTTCTTGAAGTCAAAACCGTAAAAGATCCCAATTATTTAAAGAAAAAAGAATGCACTTTATGAAGGTAATTTTCAGTCCACATGGGCTAAAGTCTGTGGGTATTTCTTCCCTGCAGACTTTAGCCAGAATGTTCAAAGTGAATTTATATGCATAGATTTGCTTTGAAAATTAAGGGGTGTGTGCAGAACCCTCCCCCGCCCCCCCCCCCAGCAATATACATATACTTTCAAAGATCAAAAGTATACGTAATTCCCGATCCCACACTAACTCCAACCCCTGGAATACCTATTTAGTATGCACGTAAAAGTACTTGCTAAATTGTGCTCTGCTTGTGCTTTTACACACATACCTGCCAGGGCTATTCTTAAAGAACCACTTACATGCAAAACATCTGTCAGGGCTGGCCCTAGGCTAACTGGTGCCCTGTGCAAGAAATAAATCAGCGCTGCCCTTCTCCCTCTCTCCCCACCAACAAAAACACAAGTGTACACAGGGCTGTCTCTAAGGCAAATGGTATCCTGGATGAAAATCATTGATGGTGCCCCCTCCCCCAACTGTTGGCAAAGGGTAAGGAAGTCAGACTAGAGTGGGGAGGGAGAAGAGTAAACACCCCTGTTCCTCAGAATGACATGAGTTAGTGGCAGTGGGAACACTTTCTATCTCCCCCTGACCACAACACTCTCTCCATTCCCCCTGAATTGTTGCATAGGAGGTGGATCCTTGGGCTGAGGTGGGGTTGACACAACCCGTAGGCGAGGGCCTATGGGTCCCCACCGTCAGCAGGCAGAGTGGGCTGAAGCTGAGGCCACTGGAGCTTCACCTATACCAGCCCATGCTCCCCTCAGGTTGAGCCTTTGGGTGCCGGGGCTGGCAAGACTTAGGCGGGCCTCAAGGTTAAGTACAGGAAGGAGATGGTTCAGCCCAGAGACAGCAGCCAGCAGGTGGCGTGGTCCTATCCCGGACAGGATGTGGAACAGAAACTCAAGCACCAAGGGACAAGAAGGAACTGAAGGTGCCTGAGCAAAGGAAGGCCGAAGCCTTAATAGTCCATGTCCAGAAGACAGGGACAGAGGCATCACTGTCAAGCTTGAATGGAAGCTGGCGGCACTTGGGAAGTGTAGCAAGCAACATGGAACTCTGGACTCAAGAAAGTCTGAGGCAAAGTCATTCGTAGCAATGGCCAAGGCACGGAGAAGGCAGGCGTGGTCAGACGCAGCAATGGTCAAGGCACAGAGAAGGCAGGCGTGGTCAGACATAGCAATGGTCAAGGCATGGAGAAGGCAGGCGTGATGAGACATAGCAATGGTCAAGCATGGAGAAGGCAGGTGAGATGAGACGTAGCAATGGTCAAGCATGGAGAAGGCAGGCATGGTCAGACATAGCAATGGTCAAGGCATGGAGAAGGCAGGTGAGATGAGACTTAGCAATGTTCAAGCATGGAGAAGGCAGGCATGGTCAGACATAGCAATGGTCAAGGCACGGAGAAGGCAGGCGAGGTCAGGAGTAGCGGAGGTCAGAACCAGGTAGTCGATCCAGGAGACGAAGACAAGACAAACTCAGGAACCAGGAACCGAAGACACAGGAACACAATCAGGAGACACGGAGAAGCAACGAGCACTTGGAAACCAGGGACAGGCAAACCAAGGAGACCTGTTGCAAAGGCAACACTGAGGAGTGCTGCCTGAGCTTTTACATGTTGAAGGAACTGACATCAACATCCGGTTCTGCAGCCAGGTTCCCACCGCAGGCCCTTCAAAGGTTTCACTGATGCGCGCATGCCTAGGGAGGGGTGCGGCGCTGCCGGCGGCGTCTCTCCGCGAACCCCGCGGAGAGGCCCGACGGATGGGGGCATCCTGGCTGGAGGTCCCAGGAAGCGGAGCAGGGTCAGAGGTGCTGGTGGAAGTCCAAGGACAAGACTGGCGGCCCACCACCGCCAGCGACGAGGAGCCTGAAGCTTGTATAGAGGGGTGAGAGGGCCGCACCGTGGGGCAGCTGCGGAGGCAAGCGTAACATGAATCTAGCGCTGGACTTAGAAATATAGAAATACACATTCCCTAGTTATAGAAATTCTGCATCTACAGAATAAAAAGAATTTTTCTTTTTTTATATCCTATCAATCATGGATCCCTGGATCACAGATCACCAGCAGAATTGAGCCAGAATGTCTTCAACACAAGTTTCAGATTTTGTTTAAATAACGAAGTAGAGCACACCCCTACACTATGCATACTTTGGAAAGACAATTTATTTATTTATTTTAATTAGCTTTATCTGACTATAAGACATTACAAGCAAATCCCCTAAGGGCTTTATATGCAATAAAGAGAACCCTAGCCAGTTTTAGCCACGCAACAAAACCTTTTTTAAAATCATTTGACAGCATTGCATCAACAATTTTAGAAAATAGATACAAGACTTAATTCAGATGATATTTAATACCTCATAGATTACACAAAATATGCCACAAGCATCAGTTAACTGTTGGTGACAAATACAGAATAAGGAAGCCATAAAGCAACCAACAAAACTACCCAAGTTTAATAAAACTTCTTTAGGTCTCTGCTGCGTCCATAACCCGTTTCTTCCACTTTATTTTTCACAGTCATACACCTGATTGGACACTACCATGGAAATACCAATAATAACTGGTCACGGTAAATATGGTGACCTGGCTCATCATTATAATAAACAGAATTCCTTGGAATCAAAAACAATTAACAGAACATCCTTAATTAATATCTCTACTTCTGTAATGTATGCCCTTTTTTTTTCTCTATTCATTTACTTTATTGCTATATAACGTACAATCAATTCGGAAAAAGAATACCATTATACACGATATTCTGGTAGAAAAAAACGGATTGTTTCCTCATTACAGAATCATGGCTGACAGAGCAGACAATGTTACAGTCAACTCACTATGACCTCTGGGCTTATTCCAATCTCTGAACATAGGCCAAATCGGTGAGGAGGCGGCCTTTTAGCAATTTGCAACTCTGCACTATCCTCACAAAAAATTATCCTTCCTCTTATTCCTCCATTCAAAATCCTTCTAGACAATCTAAACTAGCATGGAAAAAACACAACTCCTCTAATTCAAAAAAACACTACTTTATTTGTCTCAGAAAAAATATAGAAAACAAGTCACATTAGCAAAAAAGAACTTTTACTCCTCAAAAATCAAAGCAGCCAATGGTAACACTTCTGTGCTATTTAATATGGTGAAACAGTTAACCTCTCTCCCAACGCCTGCTCCCCCTGCACTAAGTAACGATTTCTGTAACCAAATTGCTTCATACTTTAAAGATAAAATTATCAATATATCATTGGACTCCACACATTTACCTTATCCCAAAAACTTCATTCATAAAGTTGACTGCTCTTGGTCATCATTCTCGCCAAGGTTCTTCACTTTCACCTATTCTGTTCAACATCTATCTCTTACCATTATGCTATCTCTTACCATTATGCTATCATTTAGACAGTCTTAATATCCAATTCAAAATATATGCAGATGACATCCAGTTTTCATTCTGTACTCTAAATCGTGGTCTAATACTCTATCTTTAGTTTCCTTATACATCAACACCATAAAATCCTTTTTCGCCCACAATCATCTGAAACTTAACATCTCAAAAACAGAAATTGTACACTTATTCTCCATTCCAATGTCCGATTGTAGCCCTACTGCTCATCTTGATCTTAATGGCATTCTTTTACCGATCACATCTAAAGCCCACATCCTCGGAGTTGTAGCATGCTGCTCTAATCACTAGGCTACTCCTCCACTGGAGAGGCTCCACAAACTTTATCCTTTCTTTCTCACATCAATTTATGCATGTTCATTCTCTCACATACATCCTCTCTCAAACACAAGCCCATGCTCTCACATGTACTCTCTCTCTCACACATACACAGGTTGTCTCTCTCTCTCACACACACACACACAAAATGCACCTATGCTCTCTCTCTCTCACACACACATTATATGTGTGTGTGTATGTTTGTGTGAACCTGTGTGCATATGTATGTGAAAACCTATGTCTGACACACGGGAACACACACACAGGCTCTCGCTCACACACATATACACACAGTTATACATATTCATTCTCTCACATATTTCCTGTCTCATACACATGCTCATGTTCTAACACACACTCCCTCTCTTTCTCACATACACAGGCTTTTATATATCCACAAATGCTATTTCTCTGGCCTTCTCTCTTCAGGCCACAATTGGATGGGATCTGTTGCAGCCTCACTTCGCCTCCATTCTTCAGGTCTCTGCCCCTTTGAGCCTTCTCTCTTCGAGCAGTGGTGGGATGGGGTCTGCTGCAACGCCATCAGGCCTTCTCTTTTTGGGCTGTAGACAGATTGGGCCGTAGTACCCCATCAGTAATGGTGCTCTGCACAGTCACATGGGTTGCATACCCCAAAAGCTGGCTATGAAACCAGGTTTATTCACATACATGCCTTTTTTAATTATCCCCTACAAGTCAGTTACTTTTACCTTTAATCTTGGTAAGAGAGAGGACCATATTCAGTAATCCGTTCAGCCCGAATATGGGGCCTTGCCTAGGACATAGGCCAAGGCCAAGGCCCAAAGCAGGGCCCTAGCCTATGCCCAAGCGAGATGCCAACGCATCGGCCTAAGCCCAAAGCTGGGGCCTTGCCTAGGGCATAGGCCAATGCCCAATGCAGAGAACATGGCCTAGGCCATAGCATGAGGCCCGAGACCCCTGAAAATTAAACAACAAAAAAAGTATCTGTTGGCTACCTGACGAAGACCCAGGACCGATGTTGTGACATGACCCAGAGGCCAGGCCCCTATGCCAGAGCTAGGTCAGGACCCAGGCCCAACGATGAGACCCAACATGAAGGACAGGTCCTGACACCGTGGTCTTGGCTCGGACCCAGGCCTGATGCCATGTCCTGACCCGGAGGCTGGGTCCCAACGCCGGGGTCTTGGCCCAAACCCAGGTCTGACACTGCAACATGACCCAGAGACTGGGTCCTAAAACCTGGGCCTCGGCCCAGACCCAGGCCCAACGCCATGACACGATCCGGAGGCCGGGCCCTGATGCTGGTAGCTAGACCCAGACCCAGGCCTGATGCTGGGGCCTTGGCCAAGAGGTCGCCTCCCATTGCCTGGGCCTTGGCCCAGAGTCAGGCCCAGGCCTCAGAGCCTCTTCTTCATTCTTCATCATTTGCAAGCCAAATGATGCCGTCTGCTGGGGTCAGGTCTGGGTCCAGGCTGAGGCCCTGACGTCAGGAGCCAGCAAACAGGTCGGGGTCATGGTGTTGGTCCTGGGTCCGGGCTGAGCTCCTTCAAGCTGTGTCACACCGTTGGGCCTGGGTCTGGGCCCCGGCCTTGTCCTAGGCCGCGACCGATCCTTAAATGGCACCTATGTAACTTAAGATACGTTAGCTTCATTTTTATGTGCCTTAATGTAAACCGTTGTGACGGTTCCCACCAAACGAAGGTATAGAAAAATGTTAAATAAATAAATAAATAAATAAATCCAGGTCAAGCTGAAGCCTTGGCTTTGAGTAGGCCAAGATCACGGTGAACTAATGCGCCCTTGGCCTATGTAATGCCCAGGCTTCAGCCTGGGCCTAGGCCAAAGCCAGCGGATCCCCACTGGACTGGGTAAGTGGGGCTCGGGGGGGGGGGGGGGGGGATCCTGGCCCCGGCATTTTTTCAGAAGGGCAGCCAGGAGACCCCAGGATGCCTCTTTTTCATTTTTTGGTTGTTTTTTTTTTTAATTGTTTGATTCGTTTTTTCTCATGACTGACAACAAATCAAATAATCCACGAAATGAAATTCATAGAAAAAAATCTTCCCAAAAATGAACCGAAAATGAAAACAATTTTTTTTGTCCTGCACATCCCTACACTTAGGATGACCTTTAGGTACTGATTTCATACGACAATGCCATCCTTTGCAGACAGTTTTTTTTAGGGGACTGAAGTAAACAAGGAGAAGGCCCCAAGTAAAAACTAGGCATGGTCAACATGGATGTGGATGATATATTGAAGTTCTGATCACTTTTCAATATTACTACAGATTGTGAAATTGGCAATCAAATCCCTCTCCCAGTTGAGTCTCATATCACATATAAAAGTTCTCTTTCCAAAATAATTATAGATATTTATATGCCCCATTCTGTTTAATGGTAGAATTAATTGTTCACTCAATACCCAATCAGCCTGTGGAATTTGTGGCTGGAGGATGCAGTCAAGACATCTATCATAACTGGGTTTAAAAGGGGCTGGTATGCAGCAGCATCAACAGAAACACCATCCACTAGAATTGGAATCAGGGAAGGGTGGCAGCAAAATGATAGAAAAGGGGGACACTTTTTCCCCAGCTGACTCATGACCCCTTCCACCAGTCTGGTGGCAGATCAGCAGCTCTAGCCACACATCATCATCAGCAAGCCATTCTAGAGCAGACAAGGTGATGTTCTGTAGCACCATCCCGGGGCAAGAGACAGGCAGTATCAAAAGTAGTGACAAGGTACATTGGGGAAATGATTGCCCTGAAAGACCAGCTCCTGTAGATACTGGAGAACCAGAGCATAAGAACATAAGAACATAAGAATTTGCCATACTGGGTCAGACCAAGGATCCATCAACCCCAGCATCCTATTTCTAACAGTAGCCAATCCAGGCTACAAGTACATGGCAAGTACCCAAACACTAAGTAGATCCCTTGCTATTCATGCCAGTAATAGCAGTGACTATGCACTAGCAAGCAGATTTTAAAAGGCCTGGGTGTGTAAAATCAGGGAGATATGCATGTGGTTGGGCCTTGCGTGCTGAGCACATTTTTAAAAAGGTCCAGCCACTCGCATATCTCTTGATACATGCAGAAGTGCCAGGCCTTAAGAAAGAGGCAGAGGCCAGCCGGGACAGCGGCCATTAGGCCCTGTCCCAGGGAAGCACACACTGGCAGGCGGCCGGAACTCACTCCTGCATGGAGTAAGTGTTTTCCAGTCATACATGTGACACTGGATGCAAAAGACTGGAAAGCCCCCCCTCTTGCTGCTGTACTTGTTGAGTTCCTAATTAAGTTTAGATTGCTAAGGGAGATGGAATTGGAGTACTTTAAATTTATAGGTGTATTCATTAATTAATCTGCTAATGACCTACAAGGGGATGATTAAACTCTCAATAAGGACTGGTGCAATAATATAATTTAGATAAGAGCCTGATTGATTTTTAAGGAGAAAATATATCTTGCCTAAAATACAAGGGTTAAACTAGGGGTGGGTGGAAGGGAAAGACTCCCTCTGGCTTGCTTATTATCTCAGACACACATAAACTCTAAAGAATATATCCCACTATTTCACTTCTCTCCAAATTTTTTTTTAAGTCCTATGATTTCCCAAAGCTATACTTACTGATCCTCTTCAACCATCATTAAATTAATCTTCACTCAAAGGATTGAGAGGTTTGAGATTTGTGTGCCGCTTTCGGTCATCTTCGACTGCAAAGGGTATGACATTAAGTGTCCGCTGCAGCTTTTAGCCCCCAATTGCAAACTGCCCTCTAAGACTATATTGAAAATGCATATTATCCCTACCCTTTACAACCAGTACCATAGTTTCATGCAGGCGCAGCTGGCAAAGGCAGAGGATGTAGTGTGCATTTCACCAGCAACATCTAGAACAGTGCAAATGCTATGCAAGTCTACCTCTCCCTGACAGCACATGGGTGGGATCTGGCTAAGGCCAGGACAGGCATCAGCTCTAGTGGGGATCAAGTAGCAGGGTGCAGGTGGGTTGTACTGCACACCCAGGTGATAGATACCACACATACTTTGTCCAATATCTTAACAACAATAAGATGCTGAAGGGCTGGCAACTAGACCACAGAAGCAGGAATGTAACTGAAGGGTTTTTTGAGACAGACAATGGTGCAAATATGATAAGGGCAGTGGAAAACGGGGGCTATCAGTGAATCCATTGTTTGCATACCTGCTGCAACTGGCAGTAAGGGATGCCCTAGGGCTGGGAGACAAGGACAATTGGAATTTCAGTCCTAAAAGACCTGATAAAGAGGTTGCAGGAAAATAGCAGGGTATTTTAATTATTGCATTATTGAATGAAGGTTGCACAGCTTCTCCATGAAGAGCAGGAAGAAGTTGGCATGTAATATATGTCACAAAAGAGATTCTGACGACAGATCATTCTCTTGTACTAAAGCTGATAAGTGACAAGTGCTTCAACAGGAAGATAGACATCTCCCATGTCACTCTGCTGTGCTGCTATACCCATTATTCTTCTATACCATAGAGGTCTTTCTTCCACTCAGCATTGCTGTCAATGTCATACCCCAAATTTGCACCTTGAATGTCTTGCTCTCATACCTCAGTCCCTACAGATTGGAGTGTTCTTGCCACTGTGTGGGACTACTTTGTACCTCTCATGGTGCCTTAGTGGGTTGATATCACGCTTATTTACAATCTTTTCTATACCGTCGTTTAGTTAAGTACCATCACAATGGTTTACAGGGAGGCACAAATATTTACGGTTGTATATACTATTCTAACAAGAGTGCCCATAATGTTTCAGTTACAAATTTTCATAAAATAAGGTATATGATAAGTGTCATGGATCAGGTCCATTTATATGAATAATAGTGTAAATATACACGTATTGTGCTTTAAACAGAGTTTCTCTAACATTAGCAGTAAAGTTTGATAAAAATACAAATGCATTTACGCGTCTTGGTGACTTTATGCTGTGTGTTGATGTTACTCGCCTGTTCATTTATCTTTCTTATTCTCCATTCTCGCTGTAAAATGCTTTTTTGAACAGCCATGCTTTTAAACTTTTTTTTGAATAGTTTTAAATCTCTTTGTAATCTTGTTTCGAGTGGCATTGTGTTCCATGATGTTGGTCCGACTATGGATAGCGCTTGCTCTCTCACTTGGGTCAGTCTCGCTGTTTTGACCGAAGGGATGGTTAGAAGGGGTCTACTGGCTGACCTAAGATTTCTTTGGGGTTCATGTAAGCGTAGTGCCGTGTTTAACCAATCAGCTTTTTCCTCGTTGATTAGTTTGTGAATTGTGCAGAGTGTTTTATATTGAATTCTTTATTCTATTGCCAGCCAGTGTAATTCGGCAAGTGTTTGGGTGATGTGATCTTTTTTGCTTTTACCTGTAAGTATTCTGGCAGCAGAATTTTGTAAGATTTGTAGCGGTCTTATTGTTGAGTACGGTAAACCTAGAAATAGTGTGTTACAGTAATCTGTGCTAGCAAAAAACAAAATGGTGCTACATTGTCCCTTTATCAAGCCTTGGGTATTTTCCTGCCCCTTTTCTACTTTATTCCCCCTTCATGATGACTTAGGATGCTGATGCTACTCTTAGTACCATTTTGCCTCTCATGCTGCCGTCGAGGGTTCATGCCATTGTTGTTGGTGCCCTCTTTTGAAGCCTCGGAGTATTCTTATCACTTTTGCTGCCTCTTTGCTCCTTTCACAGTGCCTTTGGGAACTCCTATCACTGCTGGCACCCTTTTGCCCCTTTATGATGCCTTAGGATACTCATGCCACTTTTGTTACCACATTGCCACAGTCTAAGTACCTTGGAGTTCTTTCCCTTTTCTGATGATGTCTTCCCAAAATAGGCTGCAGTGCTTTCCTCATTGACTTTAATGGTAAAATAATGAATGAAGAAAATGAACAAACAAACATTTTTTTGGTTTGAAACTAATGAACCAAATGGAGGTTCCCTACAAAACAAATGATTGAACTTAAATGAAAATATTTCCTCTGCAAATCCCTAGCAGCTATGCTAAGCTGCTGCACATGGTGAGATTTTCAGCTGCAATATTTAACCTCCTAACTCTGTAGTGAGACAGCTAGATATCTTTGAAAATTGCCTTCATGGTGTTTCCTTTTAGCCTACCACTCTGTAGCTTAAGATAAATTCATATATGACAGGCTGTCCAATTTAGCTTTTACTCCATAGCCTATAGCTCTATAAATACCTACATGTATTACATTGCCCAGTCTTTGGCCTTCATGTCACATCATCAGGTCACTTACAGGGCAGATATTTAACACTTTACTTGCTGACAGAACACTCACAATGCCTTCTTCCTTAGAAGTCCTTGGACTGTCAATGTTCTACTAGTCACTGTGAGCAAGCAGTTGCTTCCATGATAGGTGCAAAGTAACAAGAGTTGAGTGGAAATTACAGATAGAAGATTGCATCCACTTTGAAGCACTGAAAAAAAGTGCAAAAAGCGGAATATAAATCTAAAGTAAATAAATAAAAATAAACAAAGTGACCATATGAAGGAGGAATATCTGGTAGGGAGAGCAAGAGTGGGAAGTTTAAAGCTACTGCAGAAAAGAGATTCAGCGGAGGGATTCGAGGAGTAGCATGGTACTGATGGTGCAGTACAACCTCTGACTGACTGCAATTTGAAGTGTTTGGAAGGGAAGGGGATGAAATGGAAGAATCCAAGAAAAATAAAAGTTTTGGAAGTGGAGGTGAGAGATAAGAGAATGGGTTAAGATCCTGACAGTGGCAAAAAACAATGAGGTGAATATTCAGCAGTATGGCAGGCAGACAATTTATTTGGATAAATTCAGCCAGATAAGTTATCATGGATATTTGGCTGAGTGCTACTGAATAGATATTCTGCGGAATATAGCCAAATAAATTCCTCGTTAACCGGATAAACTTATCTGGCTTAGGACTGCTCGCTGGCACAACAAGACTTAGTCAGATAAGTTATCAGGCTAACTCCACTATCAGAGTTAACCGGATACATTATCTGGCTAACAGCTAAACCCCAGAACACCCGTAGAATACCTCCAACTTATCCAGCGCCGAATAAATCAGAGCCATTCAGAGTGGTGGGAAATTTAAAACCAGCAGTTCACCCACCTAAGTCTGAACTTAACTGGAGAAACCTTCTGAATACTGCCCTCACTTTGCATCACCTTGGTTGTAAAGCTCCTTTGTAGCAAAGCTATGATTTACAGTAACACAACCATAGTAACTGGCATAGCATTTCATTTTAGACAGAAGTGGTCATTAGCCCTGCCAACTCAAATCATCTTTTACATGCTTTGCAGGCACCTTCCTAAAAGCACAAACTATGAGACGACATGTACACCTCATTTATAAGGACCTGATGTGATATTTCATAAACAAGATTTCTAGGATTTTTACCCCATTAGCACACTGAAGAAGAGAGACTGCCAGGACAAAAGTTGGAAGATTAATGAAAGGTCTGACTGAATGCGGCACTCTCGTTACTAAAAGAATTCAGTGGAACTGTATCAGTGAATCGCAGTTAGAGACATGACTGCACTGCTATCAGTATATTAGCACAGCATTTGGGGATGTCACAGACAGACAGAACAGCATAACAACATAAGAAATTGCCATACTGGGTCAGACCAAGGGTCCATCAAGGCCAGCATCCTGTTTCCAAAAGTGGCCAAACCAGCATCCAAAAACCAAGTATATCCCACGCTACTTATGCTAGTAATAGCAGTGACCATTTTCTAAGTCAACTTGATTAACAGCAGGTAATGGACTTCTCTTCCAAGAACCTATCCAAACCTTTCCTAAACCCAGCTACACTATCTGCACTAACCACATCCTCTGGCAACAAATTTCAGAGCTTAATTGTGTGTTGAGTGAAAAAGAATTTTCTCTGATTAGTTTTAAATGTGCTACTTGCTAACTTCATGGAGTGCCCCCTAGTCCTTCTTTTATCCGAAAGAGTAAATAACTGATTCACATCTACCCATTCTAGAATTCTCATGATTTTAAAGACCTCTGTCATATCCCCCCCTCAGCCATCTCTTCTCCAAGCTGAACAGCCCTAACCTCTTTAGCCTTTCCTCATAGGGAAGCTGTTCCATCCCCTTTATCATTTTGGTTGCCTCTCTCTGTACCTTCTCCAGTGCAACTATATCTTTATTGAGATGCAGTGACCAGAATTGTACACAGTACTCAAGGTGTGGTCTCACCATGGAATGTTACAGAGGCATTATGACATTTTCTGTTTTATTCACCATGCCTTTCTTAATTCCTACATTCTGTTTGCTTTTTTGACTGCTGCAGTACACTGTGCTGATGATTTCAATGTATTATCCGCTATGATGCCTTGATCTTTTTCCTGGGTGGCAACTCCTAATATGGAACCTAACATCTTTTAACTACAGCATGTATTATTTTTCCCTATATGCAACACCTTGCACTTGTTCACATTAAATTTTATCTGCCATTTGGATGTTCAATCTTCCAGACTCGCAAGGTCCTCCTGAAATTTACCAAAATCCGCTTATGATTTAACTACTCTGAATAATTTTCTATCATCTGCAAATCTGATTACCTCACTCATCGTATTCCCTTCCAGATCATTTATAAATATATTGAAAAGCACTGATCCAAGTACAGATCCCTGAGGCACTCCACTGTTTATCCTTTTCCAATGAGAAAATTGACCATTTAATCCTACTCTCTGTTTCCTGTCTTTTAGCCAGTTTGTAATCCACGAAAGGACATCACCTTCCATACCATGACTTTTTTAGTTTTCTTAGAAGCCTCTCATGAGGGACTTGGTCACATGCATTCTGAAAATCCAAATATACTACATCTACTGGTTCACCTTTATCCACATATTTATTAACCCCTTCAAAAAAGTGAAGCAGATTTGTGGGGCAAGACATGCCTTGGGTAAAAATGCCACACCCCCACCAAGTTGATCCTATCATTGTGATATAATTTGTAACCTGATATAGCACTGTCCCATTGGTTATCCTCCTTCTACCAGGTCTCTGAGATGCCAATTATGCCTATCTCATCATATACTGCTATACACTCTAACTCTCCCATCTTACTTTTTAGACTTCTGGCATTGGCATACAGCCATTTCAAAGTGCATTTTTTTTTGTATTAACAGCCTGATTTTCATTTGATAGGGATAATTTGGAATTCTTTAGCTCAGGTGATTCTTAATTATAGGCACATGGACTACGTTTGCTTTTATTGGAACCTTGCATGTGAATGAGGCTATTACTCATTCATTCCAAATGCAAAAAGATAAATGTGCATCTCAGATGAAAAGAAAAAAACTGCTTTTCTATACTTCTTTTTTAAAGTAAAAAAATAAAATATAATAACTTGGCAGACCGCCGAGTTATGAAGATCGACGCTGGTAAACTCGGCGTCGGTTTTCATAACCAGCCCTCTGCCAGTAATGAAAATGGCCGCCGATAAACTTGGTGGCCGTTTTCATTACTGGCAGACAGGCAGGCAGGCATAAGCAACCCTAGCACCTTCTTCTTAGTGCGACCCCCTAATTTACATATTGCATGGTGCCCCCCCCCCCCTTGCGGGCACCATGCATGCGTTAAGAAAGCGGGCGCTGAAAAGTCAGCGCCCGCTTTCCGCGAAGAATTTGCATCGGCCCCTAAGAGTGCCTATGCCACAAAATCAAAGCAGGCAGTCACAGAGAGAATTAAGCTGCCATGACAAGACATTTTCAAAACACAACCAATCTCAGGAAGACATCTGGAAAACTAACCATAGATGCAGAACTAAGGAAAGTACTGTCAATCTTTACTAAACAGTTCAGAACTCTAGCCAAATAAGGCCTGAAAATGAATGCTGACATAAACACAGTATGACAGCACAATCATTCTTATGATGAGCTAAGCTCCATCCATGATGCCACATACAAAACTACCAGTGCAGGAACAGCAAGCGAAAGACTGCAATAGGAAATTCTGAGAATAGAAGATATAGCAATGAAATTGTATGGCCAGAGATATGCTCTGCTAAAGAACTCAATTGGCCACTGACTTCTAATGCAGCTCAACTTCAGGGGGGTTAGATATTTCTGCTTATGACCACAGGAAGGGCAATGAATGTGGTGAGCTTGTATAATAAACCTTGTATGACTCCATTATTCTTTCCTCATCATTTCGCACCCATTAAAGAGGTGCCCGGGATTAGTGGGAGCTTCCAGCACTGGGACATTAGTCATGACACTATTACTGGACCTACAAGGTAGCACTCAGGTGCGCTAACATTCAGCAAGAAACATATTATATCTATAAAATAAAATCTTCATCATTGAGATACGGTACTTTCAGTCAGTGGTATTACAGCACAATATCCCATCATGTCAAATTCAGAGATTTAGCCTGTATGTCATTCTTCCATTCAAGTTTCTTGGTGAAGTGATCATCCATAAAACAAGCGTGAGGTGCCTGTAGGCTAAAAAAACATAGAACCAGCTGTATTCTCATACCGTCCCACTTTCAACACCGATAAACTTAAAGACAGACTAAATGAAGAATTAATACACATTAACTTCGTAAATAGAAACAATGCAACAACCAACTGGTTAAATAAAACCTCTACTTTGGCTAATGAATTAAACCCTCTGCAAATGGCCCGCATAAAAGAACCAAAGTTAAATAATCCATGGTATAGTGAACAAATCAAAGAAATAAAACGAAGCCTTAGAAAGAAAGAAAAAGAATGGAAAAATAACAAAACTTCTGAGAATTTAACAAAGTACAGAAAACAACTAGCCTACTACAAAAAAACCTATTTTAAACATAAAAAAAAATAATACAGTACAAAAATAGAAACATTTTCAAATAACGCCAGAACCCTATTTAACATAGTAAAGAACCTAACAAGTGACAATACAAACAACCACCTAACCTTCCAAGAGAACCAATGCAATGAGATAGCTCAATTCTTTAAAGAAAAAATTGAGAACCTGAGAAAAAAAAATCCCTAACACTACAAAACAAGAGTTTAAAATGCCCACTAAAGACATTAGTAACTGGTCAGAATTTGAAGAGGTATCACATGTTGAAGTCGAGAAAATGATAAAGCCAATGAACCCTGCTCCATACGTAATTGACACCATTCCCATTACAGAACTAAAAAAACTAGCCAACACAATAACCCCAACTTTAACTAAGATCATCAACCTCTCACTAGATGAAGGAGTAATGCCGGATACATTGAAAGGTACTACAATCAAACCAATAATTAAGAAAAAGAACCTCGACCCCCTAAACATCAATAACTATAGACCAGTATCAAACTTACCCCTATTAGCCAATCTAATTGAAAAAACAGTACAAAAACAATTGTCAAACCACATTGAAAGTAACAACATATTTTACCCAACACAACATGGTTTTCGCAAACACTACAGTACTGAAACTCTGCTATTAGCTTTATCAGATAATATCTTAAGAGGTTTTGATACAGGAACACACTACATTCTGGTTCTTTTAGATCTCTCCGCAGCATTTGACACGGTAAACCACAAAATACTACTCAACAGACTGAAAGAAATAGGACTCACTAATAAAACAATAAAATGGTTTAAGTCATACTTAAACAATAGATGCTTT
This sequence comes from Rhinatrema bivittatum, assembly GCF_901001135.1. NCBI lineage: Eukaryota > Metazoa > Chordata > Amphibia > Gymnophiona > Rhinatrematidae > Rhinatrema > Rhinatrema bivittatum. Next base: position 125,437,908 of record NC_042622.1, on the reverse strand, counting down.
CAAGTGCAAATCAAAAATACACTCTCGGACAAAGCCACACTCCTAACAGGTGTGCCACAGGGATCAACCCTGTAGACTACACTCTTTAACATTTATCTCCTCCCGGTATGTCACCTACTAGCGGGACGTGGAATCATACATAACATATATGCAGATGATATACAGCTACTGCTACCCATCGTAAACACCATTGAGGAAACAATGAAACTTGCCAATATGTATCTTGAAATAATCAAACAGCTCTTAAATCAGATGGAACTGGTAATAAACATCGACAAAACAGAATTCTTACACCTTGAACGTAAAAATATATACCATATACAACCTACACTCACAAGCAAAAATAATCAAGTCCTTGAGCTAGCAACGAAAATTCGGAATCTAGGAGTAATAATTGACCCTGAGCTAAACATGAAACAAACAACACATCTCATTGAAAGTAAAAGAAGGATACGCTAAACTAATGATCCTGAGAAGACTTAAACCTCTACTAACACTAAACAATTTCCGCACAGTTCTACAGGCAATGATATTCACAAGCACAGATTACTGTAACTCCCTACTTTTAGGACTACCACAATCTACGATTCGACCACTGCAAATCTTACAAAACTCAGCTGCCAGAATATTGACTGGCAAAAAAAAGAATGACCACATTACAGGAAGTCTCGCCGATTTAGATTGGCTTCCAATCGAAAAAAGAATACAATATAAGGTTTTATGTATAATTCACAAACTAATCCACGATGAAAAAGCTGACTGGCTTAACACTGCACTACACGTACATGTCCCACAAAGAAACCTGAGATCTGCTAATAAGGCTCTACTTACTGTCCCCTCTGTCAAAACAGCACACCTCACATGTCATGGGATAGGTGGCAATGTCCTTTTGTGGATTGCAAACTGGCTAAAAGACAGGAAACAGAGAGTAGGATTAAATGGGCAATTTTCTCAGTGGAAGGGAGTGGACAGTGGAGTGCCTCAGGGATCTGTATTGGGACCCTTACTGTTCAATATATTTATAAATGTTCTGGAAAGAAATACGACGAGTGAGATAATCAAATTTGCAGATGACACAAAATTGTTCAGAGTAGTTAAATCACAAGCAGATTGTGATAAATTGCAGGAAGACCTTGTGAGACTGGAAAATTGGGCATCCAAATGACAGATGAAATTTAATGTGGATAAGTGCAAGGTGATGGATATAGGGAAAAATAACCCATGCTATAATTACACGATGTTGGGTTCCATATTAGGTGCTACAACCCAAGAAAGAGATCTAGGTGTCATAGTGGATAACACATTGAAATCGTCGGTTCAGTGTGCTGCGGCATTCAAAAAAGCAAACAGAATGTTGGGAATTATTAGAAAAGGAATGATGAATAAAACGGAAAATGTCATAATGCCTCTGTATCGCTCCATGGTGAGACCGCACCTTGAATACTGTGTACAATTCTGGTCGCCGCATCTCAAAAAAGATATAATTGCGATGGAGAAGGTACAGAGAAGGGCTACCAAAATGATAAGGGGAATGGAACAACTCCCCTATGAGGAAAGACTAAAGAGGTTAGGACTTTTCAGCTTGGAGAAGAGACGACTGAGGGGGGATATGATAGAGGTGTTTAAAATCATGAGAGGTCTAGAACGGGTAGATGTGAATCGGTTATTTACTCTTTCGGATAGTAGAAAGACTAGGGGACACTCCATGAAGTTAGCATGGGGCACATTTAAAACTAATCGGAGAAAGTTCTTTTTTACTCAACGCACAATTAAACTCTGGAATTTGTTGCCAGAGAATGTGGTTCGTGCAGTTAGTATAGCTGTGTTTAAAAAAGGATTGGATAAGTTCTTGGAGGAGAAGTCCATTACCTGCTATTAAGTTCACTTAGAGAATAGCCACTGCCATTAGCAATGGTTACATGGAATAGACTTAGTTTTTGGGTACTTGCCAGGTTCTTATGGCCTGGATTGGCCTCTGTTGGAAACAGGATGCTGGGCTTGATGGACCCTTGGTCTGACCCAGTATGGCATTTTCTTATGTTCTTAAGTAAGGGAAAGAGCACTATCACTGGCTGGCCCTGTGCTATGGAACTCCATGCCACTCAAAATAAGGCTACAGAGAAATTTGAAAATATTCAAAACCAATCTGAAAACCTGGCTTTCTAAACAAGCATTTTATAATGAAAGGGAGAAAAACAGCTGATGGATAAGGACGCACTAAACTAAAAGTTGTCACTAGTAACCTACAAATGCATATTAATGTTAATTTCAAACCGCCTAATATGTTCCAAACATACAAGCTTAAACTTTCACACATAGATTATTGCATTACATTGTTACCGTACTTTGATGGCACATGATTAATTTGTAATCTATACCACTCATATTTTCATTATCGTGCCTTGTTGTAAACCGTTGTGATGGTTAGATAACTTAACGACGGTATAGAAAAGTTTTTAAATAAATAAAATAAATAAATAAACTAGGGGCTGTGATTATCATTTCTAAAATGTCTAGGCCCCACCATTTTGGATGTTTTGCATATTCTTACCAGAGGTGGCACTAGGTTAACTGGCACAAAAAAATGAAATTGGGCTCCACCTTGGCAGCAGCACTGGCACAGCGCTCCATCCATTGGTAGTGGTGGTGGCTTCAACACAGTATACGCATCTCCTCCCAACTTTTTGCCCAGCACCAATATCCTCTCTGCCCTGCTCTTTCCTCCTGCCACAGTGCCCAGCATACCCTTTTTTCTACTCCTACTATCCTCTTTCAGCCTTCTCCCCTTTCCTGGCCAGCAGCGATCTTCTCTTTCTCTCTCCCCCTGGTAGGCTGATATTTCACCTACCACCAGAGACAGAAGCCTCTTTTCTTCTGCAGAGTACTCCCAAGTCTCTTTCCTGCAGACATCATATGGAGGAGTGCGGGAGGGGTCGGCAATGCCCCCTTACGTCTTGTGCCCCGTGTGAACACACAGTTTACACACCCTGAAAGCCAGTAAAGCCTATGGAGTGGCAGCACCAGAGGCTGCTACAGATCCCTTTTATATTATAGCACAGCATTTAGGAATCACTTGCACAGAAACACAGCTAACCAAAACTCTTACAGAATGATAAAGCAGGGCACCAAAGTTCTGACACTGAGGAGTGACTTCAGTAAATACAGGGGTAAATGTTTAAAGGCTAGCCACTGCCATTAGCAATGGTAACATGGAATAGACTTAGTTTTTGGGTACTTGCCAGGTTCTTATGGCCTGGATTGGCCACTGTTGGAAACAGGATGCTGGGCTTGATGGACCCTTGGTCTGACCCAGTATGGCATTTTCTTATGTTCTTATGTTCTTAATCCCTCTTAGTGGATTTTCAGCTGGATGAAAATCACAGTGAAGAGAGGCATTTCAGGGGTATGGTTAGAAACAATGCATGAACATTTAAGTTTCAAAAATGTACATGCATAGCCAATGTTCCCTCTAATTTTTACGAGGCTATGGGGCAGATTTTCAAAAGGTCACGCGTGCCGGGCCTATTTTCAAAAGGCCCGGAGACACGCCTAAACCCCCGGGATGCGTGTAAGTCCCGGGGCTCACAAAAAGTTGGCCGCGCTCGCAACTTACTTCAGCCCCAGGGCTGAAGTAAATTTTAAAACAAAAGAAAAAAGAACAAAAAGGCAGGGGGGATAGGGCGGGGGAGTTATGGGAAGAGAAGGGAAGGTGGGGTGGGGGGGGGTAGAGAAGTTCCCTCCCAGGCAGCTCCGATTTCGGAGCTGCCTGGGAGGGAACGGGGGAAGGCGGCACGGCTCGGCGCGCACAAGGTGCACAACTGTGCATCCCCTTGCACGCGCTGACCCCCGACTTTATAACATGAGCGTGCCTGCGTGCACATGTTATAAAATCGCTTGTCCATGTGTGCGCGCCGGGTAGGGCGCACACATGGACGTGCTTGCGCAACTTTTTAAATCTACCCCTTTGTGCACAAAAATTTCTTTTCTGCAACTTGTTGTAAGCTGAGGTCCAATTTCTGCACCACAAGCCAAGTGTGCCTAAGCACGTATAATGCAAATAATATTGAGAGTTTGAAAGTGTTAGTTATGTAATTGTTTTAATGAAAATAATTCTATATTAATTCAGCCTATCCTTTGTTTTAAACAAATAGAAATAATCAAATAAAATATATTTGATTTCATTATTTTTATAGTTAAGCATCATTATATAGTAAAGATATATATGCTATTATGCTAATTTATGTTCACACTAGGTTTTGCTGTGTGTGCAGAGTTCATGACCTGTGTGTGCCTGCATATGTGCACAGCGTAGAGGGAACAATCTGCCCAGAACACCACTAACATGCCTATTCTGCACTAATATTCAACACTGCTAATGGTACACGCGGACTTTTATCCACATTACTAGCTAATAGAAACTGGCTGTATGCTGGTACCTTGTATCTGGGTTTGTGTGGATTGAAAAGTACACATGTTCATTAACAGTTGTGTGTTCTACTGAAAATTTACCCCACAGTATATTACATACATCCCCTTGCGCATGCTGAGCCCCGACTTTATAACATGCGCGTGCCAGAGACCACCCTACAACCTTATATTCCCTGCCCCTCTCCACACACACACACACACACACACACACACACACACACATGGGTCAATATTTAGTCATTGATTGGATTGCAAAGTTAGCCAAATAAACTTATCTAGCTAACTTTGGAGGGATATTAAAGGGTGTAGCTGCACTACTGAATATAGCCAATTATCTTAAAGATAGCCAAATAACATTAGGACTACTGTTTGGCACGACCAGAGTTAGCCGGAAAACGTTTCCAGCTAACTCAACTCTGCTACAGAACACCCCTGGACGCCTCTATGTTATCTGGCTAAATTTTAAATGGATAATGAGTTATCTCTTTATACTTTATCTGGATAAATGCCCAAAATATTGGGAGATCGGTATTTAGCAGGATAACTTAAGAGTTAACCTGCTAAATTTCTCTGAATATTGATCTCTGAATATTGATCTACTAAGATTACAGCACATCTGGTCCATAATCCGTGTTTGCAGTGGGACTTTTCATTAGCTCCTGCATCCATACGCTCCTTCACATCAATCCTCTTTCCCATCTGAGCTCATCATTTCTGCAACCATTTCATTTCTGCAGTTTCTTCATTCACTGATTTATGCAGTATGAGGGCTTTTGTTTCGTTTTGGCATCCCTCCCATTTTTTCCAGTAAATTTCTTATTTATAATTTTTTTTTGACTCGGCAGTTTCTTCCAGCTCCTTTGGACTCTCCAGATCATTCAGTCACCTTCATTAACAGCGAGCTAGCAATTTTTTCCCCTCTTTTATAACCCCTCCCAGTTTAACGCTAGTCTAGTCATTGCACTGACAGTCTTTGGCCAGAGGCCATCCATGAGGGTTCCTTCCAGAACACTGCAATTGTGAGTACTCAGTCTGGCCACCAAGAGTCACCCCTGCTCAAAGGGGCATTACTGTATTAATATAGCAAATTCATGTTATTAGTGAAAAGGTCCAATTAGAAATGACGGTAACTTTAAAAAAGCACACGGGTGCCCATATACCTGTGTATGGGCATGCAAGTGCACATACGCTGGTATTTTAAATGTTGCGTGCAGTTGCGCAAGTATGATTTTAATTATGCCTACCATGCGTATGTGTGCTCTTAATTTTAAGCAGTCACTCAAGTATACATATTTCCTGTATCTTCCTTAGGACTTTGTCGGCTTGAACGCGCATAGGTAAGCGGATTTTAAAACCTGCTCGAGTGAAGGACATTCCCAGTTTTAGCAATTAGTCCATCAGTTTGCCCAATTCATGTTGAGGTCATCCAGATCCATCTGATTCTTCAGTCTGCACTCCTCCCAGTTGACCCGGACCCCTCACTCAGTCATTTTAGGCCTAAATAGAGATTTATGCAGACTTACACCTCATCAAGAGCAGAAGTACACAAGCTTGGTTAACAACCTTTCGTGTGCTGTGGCCACTGGATTTAAAATATGGATTTACATGTGTAAATTTTGGCCTTGCCCTGGAAGACCCCTGATATGCTTCAACTGTTTTTTACTCATGCCATGCATATAAATGCATAATTTTCTCATATACTAGCACAAGTTTATGGGCCTTTTAATGTGAGCAACACATTTAAAATTCACCTCAAAAGGAGCTGGGGTAAATAATGTGTAAATAACCAATAATGCACCTTTGTGAATAGAGTTGCAAGACTCACTCCTCAGCCAGAAATTGAAGCCATAAGCCTTCAGATGGGTGTGCTTAACCATCTGGTTGGCCCTTATGTTTTTAAATTTATATGGTATTCATGTGGTGCCTTATTGCAGGGCGCCTTATAACCATTTTTCATATATGGTGCAGATGAGACGAGAATGAATGGCAATTACATGACAGAAGGTGGGTATTCAGATCTGATTTAAGAAATATTTATTATTTATTTAGGAACTTGAGAATCTGCCTTTTCCCAAAGTTGATCTCAAGGCAGATTACAATATTAGAGGCATTTGTGAATACTTTCAAGACCTAGTTGTGTATAGCACAGCCCTTCATCAGGAGTTCAGGAAGTAGGGCCGAAGATGTGTGTCTTAGGGGAAGACCTGGCTGAAAAGCCATGCCATAACTATTTTCCCTGAACTTGAGGTAGTATGGCACCAGGTGCAGGGCTAATGGTACTTTGTTCTAAATGTTTGGCATGGAGTCTTGTACATGACATTTTGGAAGTGGTTAACGATGGAGAGGAAAGAAGAGCCATTTAGTAGTCTGGAGTTCCTTTGAGGAGGTGTAAGGGGCCTGTTTAGATGAGAATTTGAAGACAAAGCAGAGAGTTTTAAATTTTATCTTGCATTCTACTTGAAGTTGATGTAGAATAGGCTTGATACGATCAGTTGCTTTGGCACGTACCGACATTCTCCTGAAAGTACTTAGTAGGAGCTGGAGGCACTTTGAACTATGTCTTGCAGGCCTGGAAGCAATCCATCCCAAACACGGGGGGGGAGTTAGAAGAGAGAAAGCATGGAAGCAAGACTGGGAGAAAGAGATGAATGAAGCAGTTAGCAATGCATGACTTGAAGAACAGAGGTTGTGTGATGGGTGGTACCAACTAATCACAGAAGACAAATGGGATGGAGCAAGGCCATGCAAGCATTTGAATAAAAGAAAAATAAAGTCATGCATAGTATAGTCTTCATCTGTAAAAAGAAGTTGGAAACTTGAAGTAAGCTGGTTTTAAATTCCACAATTAATTATGTTCAGGGAAATACATTTAAAGCCAGGGTAGAGAGGGAGAGGTATAACCTAAAAAAAAAAAAAATGATTTGATAATGCCTTTCTACAGAGAACTGGGTGAGACTTCACCTAGACTGCACTGTCTGGTTCTAGAGCCATACATATAAAAGGATAGAGACAAGCTGGAAGCAGTCTACAGAAAATTTACCAAAAGCCATATTAGGTGAGATTTAAGGACCTCAGTGTGTGTAGAAGTGTGAAGTTGGGGGGAGGATATGATAGAGACATTCAGGTACCACATAGGTATTAATAATGCACAAGAACCAAACCTTTGTCAGAGGAAAGAGTGCTCAAAAATAAAAGATCACTGCATAAGGTTCCAAGGGTGTAGATTCAGGAGAAATATCAGAAAATATTTCTTTATGGTGAATGCATGGAGTTGCTTCTCATTGGTGATAATGTCAACAAAAATAGTTACAGAATTCAAGAAAGCCTGAGAGAAGCGCTGACAATCCCTAGTTGCCAAGAAGTGAGGAGAAAGCCAGAGATCTACTGGATTCTAAAGCAATGCATCAGGAATAAAACTGAGCAGATTAAATGGGTCTTACAATCTTTATCTACCGTCTTATCCTATGTTTCTATGCAAGGAAGTGAAAGGATGACTATATTTAGACTAGGGAAGATGTTGTGTGCTCATTAGCTAACAAGCTAGATCACTTTGAAAATTGTCCTCAAAGGGATTTGTTAAAATGAAGGACCACTCTATTCTACCTTAGCATCCAACAGTAAGACAGGACTGTGGGGCAGATGTTCTAATACTACACACCAATACACTGCACAACCTCTGCCACACTGTACTGTATCATGTTAGGCAGCACTAGCTCAGAATGTCAATGAGTACATTTCTACAGAATAAGCTGTTTTTACAATATTTTAATGTCAAATACAGAAATAATAGACCTTTCTTCAGTTTCACTGTATCTGCAGAAACTTTCATAATTCAGCATCAATATTTTATTCTCACGTTTATTAAAGCTTTAATAATTTAACATTTCCTAGATGCATGTTGAAAGGCATTGTGCATTGGTTTCTCTTTATTCAACCTGGTTCACTGAGTTATTTACTGAGTTCTAGTTTCAAGTTCCAACTAGTAAACACAATAAAAAAAAATCCTCTCTTATGGGCTTCAGGCAAAGGGAAAGACAAGTCAGGTTAGTGTTTTGTTTTGTTTTTTAATATTTATTTAATATTTTTCAACAGCGTTAAACATTAACAGTCAATCTCCAACTTGCTCTTTATACAAACCACCTCTATTCCCTACCCTCCCCAACCCCCCTCCCATCCCTCCCTCTTTTTTTTAAAGCCAGTCTTTCTTCTTGAAATCATAAGTCAATAATTCCACACACAAAAAAAAAATAAATTCTCCTATCTTGCCCAGTTTTTACAGTGAGAGAGAAAGAGAGACTCTTTATAAGGTCTTCATAGTAGTCATACCAGTCAACTATGTATATCACTATAGGAGGGGCAGCTAGTAACTCGAGGTGAGATTCTGGAGGTGGTGTAGGGTTTTGGGGCCAGTTTTACATGCAGAGTGAGACATACCCTGGTAGAGAATCCATCAAGCTAGGGCGAGAGAAATCTCATCTTTGTGTGACTTTCCTCACTCCAAATGACATCAAATCTTCAATGAGGTGTACTGTGCTGTTCGTACGTCTCACTTTGCATGTAAAATTGGCCCCAAAACCCTACGCACTACCAAAACCTCACTTTGAGTTACTAGTTGGCCCTCCTATAGCAGTATAAATAGTTGACTACTATGAATGCCACCCTAAAGGCTTTCTCTCTCAACATAATTGCCATGCACTGCAATAACTATTCTGTGTGTTAATGCCATAATGCACTTTGATTGCAAGTGTTGTGGGCCATAGAAAGCAACGGAAAACCTCTTCAGTATTCTACTAAGAAAAGATCAAAGGCACTGTCGTGGGGATTATTGCACCCACTCTGCTCAGAACTATTATAGTACAGCCATTTACATGCATAAGATATGCCATACTGAGTCAGACCAAGGGTCCATCAAGCCAGTATCCTGTCTTCAACAGTGGTCAATCCAAGTCACAAGTACCCAAACATTAAAAGATCCCATGCTACTAATGCTGGCAACATGCCATGGCTATTCCCTATTGATTAAAAGCTGTTTTTTTAAATCCAGCTATACTAGCTGCCTTAACCACATCCTCTGGCAATCAATTCCAGAGCTTGATTGTGCACTAAGTAAAAAAAAAAAAATCTCCGATTTGTTTTAAATGTGCTACTTGCTAACTTCATGGAGAACCCCCTAGTCCTTGTATTATCTGAAATAGTAAATAACCATTTCACATTTACCCATTCAAGTCCTTTCATGATTTTGTAGATCTCTATATATCCCCACTCAGCTCTCTTCACCAAGCTGTACAACCCTAACCTTTTTAGCCTTTTCTCATAGGAAAGCCATTCCATCCCTTTTTCATTTTTGTTGCCCTTCTCTGTTCTTTCTTCAGTACAACTATATCTTTTTTGAAATTTGGCAACCAGAACTGCACATAGTATTCTGTAGTCTAATCATTGAGCAATAAAGAGGCATTATGACATTCTCCGTTTTATTTGCCATTCCCTTCCTAATAATTCCAAACATTGTTTGCTTTCTTGACTGCCACAGCACACCAAGTCGATGATTTCAACATATTATTCGCCATGAGACCTAGATCTATTTCCTGGGTGATAACTCCTAACATGAACCTAACATCGTTTAGCTACAACATGGATTATTTTTTCCTATATGATTCACCTTGAACTTGTCCACATTATATTTCATCTGTCATATGGACACCTAATCTTCCAGTCTGACAAGGTCCTCCTGAAATTTATCACAATCCACTTGCAATTTAAGTACTTTGAATAATTTTGTGTCATCAGCAAATTTGAACACATCACTCATCGTACCTCTTTCCAGATCATTAATAAATATATTGAAAAGCACCGGTCCAAGTACAGATCCCTGAGGCACTCCACTGTTTACTTTTTTCCACTGTGAAAACAGACCATTTAATCCTTCTCTCTGTTTCCTGTCTTTTAACCAGTTTGCAAACCAGAAAAGGACAATTCCTCCTATCCCATGACTTTTTAATTTTCTTAGAAGCCTCTCATGAGGTACTTTGTCAAACACCTTCTAAAAATCAAAATACACCACATCTAGCGGTTCACCTTTATCCACATGCTTATTCACCCCTTCAAAAAATGTAGGAGATTTGTGAGGCAAGACTTCCCCTGGGTAAATCCATGTTGGCTGCATCCCATTAAATCAGTGGTTCTCAACCCTGTCCTGGGGACCCCACCCCCCCCCCCCCCACCAGCCAGTCGGGTTTTCAGGATATCCACAATGAATATGCATGAGAGAAAATTTGCATGTTATGGAGGCAGTGTATGCAAATTTTCTCTCATGCATATTCATTGTGGATATCCTGAAAACCTGACTGGCTGGGGGGGTCCCCAGGACAGGGTTGAGAACCACTGCATTAAATCATATCTATCATTCGAGGGCCCTGACATTTATGGTCTGGTAAACTGATAATCATGAGGATAACATGCACAGTGCAGCAGCAGATACTGGCATAAGCTTGCAGGGCAGACTGGGTGAATCATTTGTCCTTTTCTGCCATCATTTCTATGTTTCTATGTTCTGTGATTTTATTCCGTATAATAGTTTCCACAATTTTTCCAGGCACTGAAGTCAGGCTCACTGGTCTATAGTTTCCTGGAACACCTCTGGAGACATTTTTAAATATTGGGGTTACATTTGCCACCTTCCAGTCTTCAAGTACAACAGATGATTTTAATGATAGGTTACAAATTACCTATAATAGGTCTGAAATTTCATTTTTGAGTTCTGAAAGATGTATGCCATCCAGTCCAGGTGATTTGATTCTCTTCATTTTGTCAATCTGGCCTACCATAACTTCCAGGTTCACAGTGATTTGGTTGAGTTCTTCTGAATCATCACCCATGAAAACCATCTCCGGAATGGATTTCTCTCCAACATCCTCCTCAGTAAACACCAAAGCAAAGAATGTGTTTAATCTTTCTGTGAGGGCCTTATTTTCCCTAAGTGCCCCTTTAACCTTCTGATCATCTTACGCTCCAACTGAATCCCTTGCAGGCTTTCTGCTTTGGATATATTTTAAAAAGTTTTTATTATGAGTTTTGCTTCTGCGGCCAACTTGTTTTCAAATTCTCTTTTAGCCTGTCATATCAATGTTTTACATTTAACTTGCCAATGCTTATGCTTTTTCCTATTTTCACATTAATTTCTTTGGATATCACAGAACATAAATGTCTTAATTATGTATACATAAATATGTTCATAAGAACTGGCTAATGGGAAGTCCCATACATAAAGAATGAGGATGGCACTCTCAAACTTTAGGGGTAGATTTTACAAATCTACGTGGTGCGTATTTTTGTTCGCACACCAGGCACGAACAAAAGTACGCAGGATTTTATAAGATACGCGCGTAGCCGCGTTATCTTACAAAATCCGGGGTCGGCGCGCGCAAGGGGCGCACATTTGTGCACCTTGCGTGCCGAGCCCTGCGCGCACTGCTCGTTCCCTCCGAGGCCGCTCCGAAATCGGAGCGGACTTGGAGGGAACTTTCCATTCACCCCCCCCCCCCGCACCTTCCCCTCCCTTCCCCTATCTAACCCACCCCCCGGCCCTATCTAAACCCCCTCACTACCTTTATCTTAAAAGATACTACTGCCTCCGGGCAGTAGCAACTTACGGGCGCCAGCGCGGCAGGCCCCGACACAGGCCACTGTGTTGGGGCACTTGGCCACGCCCCTGGACCACCCACACACCCCCGAACCTACACTGCACCCCCCTGGACACGCCCCGACTGCCCCTTTTTGCAAGCCCCGGGACTTACGCACATCCCGGGGCTTGTGCGCGCTGCCGAGCCTATGCAAAATAGGCTCGGCACGTGCAGGGGGGATTTAAAAGGGTTACGCGCGTAACTTATGTGTGTAACCCTTTTAGAATCCGGCCCTTAATTAATTGTTGCAGTAAATGAGTTTTCTATAAATTGTAGTACAAAGCCCACTATTCACTTCAAACATAGTAATATCCAAAAAAGGTATTTGCTGATGGTCATAATTTAAGGTGAATTTGAAGTTACTTGTAAGTTGAGCCACAACTAAAATGCTGCAATTCACTTCCTGATTCTTTCCACAGAAGCCAAGTATCATAGGTGTATAATTACCGTAGGACCACATATTTCTGACATAATCTATATAAATGTTATTCTTCAAAGCTGGTCACATAAAGGATGGCTATATTGGCTGAACAGATGAGAAAAGATTGATGGAACGGAAATATACAAGTACACCGGAATAGAAGAGAACAGCATTGGATATTCAAATTGCAAATTATGGAGCCAAATGGGATGAATTTGGAATTAGTGTATAATAGTCTAATGTAAACAACAGTTTGTACACATGTCTTTAATAACCAGTAGACATTGACAAACCATGAATTTATTTAGTAGTCAGAGATACGTGGAAAATTATTATTTATAGCTTTTTCAGGTTGTTATGGGTTTGACAGATGCTCGGTTTTGATTGTAAATATTACTACCCTTATCATAAGGATTGGGGGTAACTACATGATGTGGCAATTATTACCCTTGAAAGAAACATGGGGTATCCTGCACAGAATGGCAGATATTTCCATAAGAAGCTTGCTGGGCAGACTAGATGGGCCATCTGGTCCTTTTCTGCCATCATTACTATGTTACTATGTATTTTGATCAAACCTCTTTGTGCTAAATTGAAACATAAGCTTTGGGATATTTGATTTGATAGGCTTTTCAGGAAACAGCCTGAATGTCATCATTATATCATCGGAATAAGCAGGGACATCGTTAGCTCTGGGCACCAAGGGCCCATAGTCTAGGCTTCTGAATCTCTACTTCTTTGGCTTCTGGCAAAGCCCATTCCACTGGTCGTTGTCGGTAGCTGAAGAAGAGGGCTAAAAGGGTTGCTGGCAGCGAAGAAAAATAAGCCCAAATGATCTGCTGGCAAATCCCAGGCCATTGGCAACCACAGAAGAGGCCCAGTGGGGCAACTAGTTGTGAAGAAGAAGCCCAGCTGGGCCACCGGTGGATCCCAGGTCACTGGTAACTGAAGGAGAAAGCAAGAGGACAAGAGTGAGAATGTGTGTGTGAGAGAGAGAGCATGTGTTTGTATAATAGCCTATATGTGAGTGAGAGCTTGTGTGTGTGATGGTATGTATATGTGTGTAAGAGAGAGCCTGTATATGTGTATGAGTGTGTGAGAGACACAGGGTATGTATGAGAGAGAGGCACAGTGTGTGTTTGCATGAGGGATAGCATGTGTGTATATGATAGTCTATATGTGAGTGACAGCCTGTGTGTGTGTAAGAGTCTGTGTTGGTATGTATGAGTGTATGAGAGACACCGTGTGTGTGTGTGTGTGTGTGTGTGTGTATGAGAGAAAGAGAGAGAGAGAGAAAGACAGCATGCATGAGTGTGAGAGAGAAAGCCTGTGTGTGAGAGAGAAAGAAAATGAATGTGTGTGTTAAAGAGTGTTATAAAGTGTGTGTGTATATATGAGAGAGAGAGAGGATAAAGTTTGTGCACCTACTCTCTTCCAATAATCTATGACAATCTCAGGATGACTGGAAATAAAAAATTTCCCAGATATAGAGAGCAGGTGACTTTTTTTTAATCCTTATTTGTTTTATTTATTGGGTGTTACTTTTGAAATATTTTATTGTTTGGAAAATTTTAAAACATTTTTGTATGAATTTTTAATTATAAGATATTATTGTATTCATCAACTGTTATGAAATATTTATTATTTTTATTATTATGATTGATGTTTTATCATTCTTTATTGAAGAATGGTGATACTGTTTTTCCATGATTACAGAGATATTAAGATATAGAAAGCCATCCTGACAACATGGGCATTATGGAATGCTGATTACAACCTTGAAGCAGAGATCTGAAACACAGGACCATGTAAGGTGTTTAAATAATTGGAACCTGGGAAGTATTTTCCAGCAATAATGTTTAAATGCAATTTGAAAAGGTTTAAAAAAATTAGTGAATGTGAGACTATGATTAGAAAATAGGACCAAAGTCACAGAATATTGGTCCACAATATGATTGTCCCTTGAAATGCCTAGGAAATATGTTTGGGGATCACACAAGGCTTATCATATATTTTCTGATTAAATATATGGAAGTGGATTTTTGATGTGCCATCTACTACTACACCCACCTACAGGTTCCTCAGTGAAAACATCCATTTCTCTACTACCTAAACCATAGCATACAATACTGGGTTCTTCTCCCCATATCCCAAGCTCTGTTTTCTTTTCAATAATTTTTTTTTTTTTGGCATATGGGAACAGCTTCCTCCTGCTTCTTTGGGCTTCCAGGTGGGATCCTGGCAAATGAACATTCATTTGCAACCATTTGTGGACAATCTGCACCACAACTTCTTCTGGAACCCTGCAATCACGGGCCCTAAATCCAGCCACTAGATGTTGCTATTGATGATGCAGCATCCTGAGCCCTGGCCAGCCCAGGGAAAAGAAGACCTGAGCCAGGAAGCAAACCCAGGTCCTTCTGCACAGTATTCTCACTAAGACACCCTTCAAAGCAAAAACATTCAAGACTTTCTATTTCTTTGTTTTTTTTTAACTTTTCATTTATCAAAATTCCCAGTTACAATGTATCAGAACAAACACATAAACAAAAGTTAAACATAGAAACATGCTAATCAGAAAAAAACAATTTACAAGGAAAAGCAATCCACAGCCAACTCCAGTCTAATATATGAGGGGTAAAACAATCATATACCAAGAAGAAAAAAAGAAAAAAAATTAATTTGACTATATACTTGCAAGGAAAGTTTAACCAGGAAAAAAAAACCCCCCAAGCTGTAGAACCCCAAATCTAAAAAAAAAGAAAATATTTCCTCCTGAGTTGAGTGGGCTTAGCTACAACAGGGAACATGGTAACTTGAGGATTACAGAATATTACATTTCTCTTATGAAAATATTGACTCAACAAATAATCCATATCAGAATACACCAATATGTTGGCTATTAATGTAGAAGAAATAATATCTTCATCTCTAGATTTCTCCAATATAGTAGTCAAATTAGAAAAATTTAGTGAGGACTCTTCAGATGTTTGGTTCGCATGTAACTTTTTTATAAGGCAGCATATAATAAATTCTCATGACTGATGGGAATAAGTTCTCAAGAACATTAAAAGCTTCTACAAGATATTACTTGAATATATCCATATGTGAAACCATTTTCCATTTAGGAAATTTTATAAGCCTTAACATTTTTCCTCTTATATATTCTCAAGTGCTTCCATCTTATTCTTTACCAGTGTTTGTCTTTTAACTGTGTTCCCCAATTCTTGTACTGCAGAAATGTTCTCTTCTAAATTATCCACTTTCTGCTTAACGGAAGATAATTCCATCTGATTTTTACAAACATCAGCAGTTAAAGACTAGAGATTGAGAAAACAGCTGAGCCATCTGCTTAGATAAAACAGCAATAGCATCCCATAATTCTTTCTGTGTAACAACATCAGTTCAAAATATCAGAGGTTTAAAGGGGGTTTGTAAAGCATGGCTCACCACAACTGTACTCCGATCCGTTATTCCAGAAATCACTGGCATGGAAGATACACAAAGAATTTTCAACTGCTCCTCAGCAGCCTAAAGCATTCTGGTAGGCTCCTTTCCTGAATCCCTTTGGTCCTAAGACCGGGAGAGCCCTATTCCTTGGCAGCACTGATGTCATCAAGCCACGTGTGGTTACTGCCTGCCCCTGGCAATGCACTTTCCCTGGATACTGAGGATGCTCACATGGCTCTGAGGAGAGTGAAGCCTTGGCATCTGGGGAGACCACAGAAGGGTCTCCCTCTTCTGGAGCACCCAATGACGCACCATTGGAGCCTATATTCCCAGCCACTGCACAAAAGAGTCTATGGAGCTAGGAGGGGGGTGAGTTAGAGCCTCCGCATGGCAAGTTTGAATCGTTCCTTTCTTTTACCCCATTTAACCAGAAAAATATCCTCAAAGAGAAGTCTGCAAGCTGAAGTCAGCAGCATTCTGCCATTTTAACTTCACCTAGAACATTCCATTTCTTTTTTTTATTTATATTTTATTATTATAACAATTATAATACAAGTAGTAAGATAACAAGAAATACAGAAAAAAGAGAAAATATCTCTAATAGGAAAATAAAATAAAATAAGTACTACTGAAATACATATCAACATTTATAGCCCACTGTGACAGAGTGCCCCTGTTTTCCCCTTTGAACCTGTGCAGGACCAGGCTGGATGCCTGGCCACCTTAAATACCACAGAGGGCAAGAGCACCGTGGACGGGACCTTGCAGGGCAGGGGAGAGTCCTGAGGGCAGGATCAGCTGGGGCCGAATAAGAGTGTATGTCCAGCTGAGTTCAGAAGGCCCCCGTATCTCCAGGAGATGCAGCTCCTGTAAATCTATTCTGACCAAACCCAAGGGAGGCGGAAGTGTACTGCAAAGGTAGGCAGTCATTCTTATTGTTGAAGTATTGTTAAAGTGAATAAAGTGAAAGTGCATTTGAAAAGGCTGGAGTCAGTGTGGTTTTCTGCTCCAACCAAGGTGATTTGCTTGATCACCCTCACATCACATAATATGGGGGGGGGGGGGGGGGGGGGGTAAGTTAGAAAACAAAGAAAGAAATAACATTTAAAAATTATTAATTGACTTAAGGGGAGGCTTAATCTTCATTAACTGCCCCAATACCTCAATATTGAATCACCCAGTACTCTCAGATACAACTCTATTCTTATTTATTAAGAAATGTTCAAGATGGAACAGGTCAGTAACATTAATCTATTATGATGATAACTGACTTAGCACTTATATGAAAATTTCAAGTAGAAACTTGACCCCACATTGAGTACTCTTTGATTTATGAAAGAACTATTTTGACAACATCGGGGAAAAATCTGTATCTTTTGTCCACAAAAAAGAAACTCCTTATATTGAAAATATTTATAGAACACGGATTCTTTATCTTTATGCAGGGCAAAAGTAACCAATAGAGTAGCTCTAACTGGGATGTCATCTATAGAGACCTCCAAGAAGTTGAAGACCCCAGCACTTACAAGTAGAACTTTTCTCCTTTGTAAATAATATATCCAAGATAAAACAGGAATCTTATCTTCATCAAATGATAATATCTCACATAAGTACTTTTTGAATAATTGTATAGGTGATAACAATCTAGTTACAGGAAAATTTAACAAGCACAAATTAAGAGCTCTCAAATTATTTGCAAAAATTTCAAGACGTTATAAACAATTACATTGTCCTTAATAAAAGAAGAACAAATTGCTTGAATACAAATCATTTGAGAGTTCACCTCAGAAATCAAAATTTGTACACCATGGAGTTTTTTCTCCTGCTCTTCCACCTTGGACCTAACCTGCAAGGAAAACTCATGGTTCTGAGAGACTGAGATAAATACATTTTTGTCCAGCTTGATTACTAATTTCTACACATCTAGTAGTAATACATTAGCAAGCATTTCAATTCCCCTAACAGAATCCCTAATTGAGGGGATAATAGTAGGGAGAGCAACCCCACATAAATTTCCCTCCCCGGTCCTCCAAACCTGAAGATATTGATCTCGGCTTGAGGTTTAAGGTATTACTCAATGCCTACTGAATAGTAGGGGTATGCATTCGTTCCCTACGAATTCGTAATCCGCAATGTATAGGGCCATATTTGTTGTATTAGTGGGGAAGCGAAACGTATCGTGATTCCCCACGAAAACAACAAATCTTTGCCGAATTATTTGGCCGTCTAAAGGAGCCAATTTAAACAAACCCCCCCCCCAAGACTTACCAAAACTCCCTGGTGTTCCAGCGGGGGGTCCGTGAGCCATCTCCTACACTCACACCCTTGGCTGCCGGTTTCAAAATGGCGCCGATAGCCTTTGACCTACTATGTCACAGGGGCTACCGGTGCCATTGGTCAGCCCCTGTCACATGGTAGGAGCAATGGATGACCAGCACCATCTTGTGCTCCTACCATGTGACAGGGGCTGACCAATGGCACCGGTAGCCCCTGTGACATAGTAAGGGCAAAGGCTATCGGTGCCATTTTGATTACTGGCAGCTGACGGCCCAAGTGTAGGAGATTGTTCCTGGACCCCGCTGGACCACCAGGGACCTTTGGCAAGTCTTGGGAAACCCTCCTGACCCCCACAAGACTTGCCAAAAGTCCAGCGGGGGTCCGGGAGTGACCTCCTGCACTCGAACCGTCAGTTGCCAGCAATCAAAATGGCGCCGATAGCTTTTGCCCTTACTATGTCACAGGGGCTACTGGTGCCATTGGTAAGCCCCTGTCACATGGTAGGAGTACAAGATGGTGCCGGCCATCCATTGCTCCTACCATGTGACAGGGGCTGACCAATGGCACTGGTAGCCCCTGTGACATAGTAGGTCAAAGGCTATCTGTGCCATTTTGAAACCGGAAGCCGAGGGTGTGAGTGCAGGAGATGGCTCCTGGACCCCCCTCTGGACCACCAGAGAGTTTTGGTAAGTCTTGGGGGGAGGGTGGGGGTTGTAGTTAATTTAGTTTTAGCTGGGAAACAGATAAAAATTAACGTATAAACATATCGGGGGCCCCCCTTGCCGAATGCAACGTATCTGCCCCCTGACGAATACGAATCCCGAATGCAACATATAGTGTCCCTCTGCACATCCCTACTGAATAGGTATGGTAACCGACAATGCAGTCAGGATATTACTTGTGGGATTAGCTCCTACTATAAATGACACAGGTTCAAACTGAAGAGGTGGCAGATTTTTCCCTAGACTTAATGAGATCTCTAAAATGGAGGTCTCATTCTGTAAGTTCCTATTGAATGACTCACCCAATCGAAAGACGAGGTTGTCCACAGGGCATTGCCGAAAAAGCAGTGGTGGTTGTAGGAGCCTGTGATGATACCCATGGTTTGGCTTTCCTTTTCCTTCCCATTTGCATGCCTAGAGGTGTGTCCCTTTGGCACGCAGTTTCAGCAGGCACTGGTTTCATAATTGATATAGGCACTGAGTGATGACATCAAATTGAGCCTGAAGTGGGGGGAGGTACACTGACTCTTCCACTGTGTTGCCAGCAAGGCCAAGGAACAGACTGGCCAGTAAATGCTCTCCTCCTCCTCTCCTTCTCTACACTTCCCCCAACTGTGAACCACAAGGCACAGGTTTTATAGTTGCTATAGGCTTTGCATGATGATGTTAATTCGAGCCTAAAGAGGGGAGAGGGATTTTGACTCTCGCAGTCCATTGCCAGTAAGGCAGAGGAATCCTCTGGCCGATAAATGCTCTCCACCCCCTTCTCCTTCTCCCCACGTCCCCACATCTTGCCCACAACAAAAATTTATTTTTCCCCCATTGGACTTCAATATGAAAACACCTTTCTCCTCTCTTACTCTGCTCTCAGTTGCCATAGCTAAAATTCCTGTAATTTTCTGTCCATATATTGCAAGCTTTGCTTTCACAGGAAAGACATGAATGCCCCTTACTAAGCTCTCACCCCTTTATTCCTCAAAATTCTTCCATTAGTACGTGACCCCCAGATACCCCATGGAAAGTAGGGATGTGCAGACCAAAAGTTTAAGTTCATAAGTCCATAAGTCGAAAGGGGGTCCCATTTGCGGTCAATATGGACATATGGAGAATTCCATAAGTTGAGTCTATGTCCATATGTGCAAATAAAAATTTAAACCCCTCACCCGCCTTAATCCCCCCCCCCCCCCAAGACTTACCAAAACTCCCTGGTGGTCCAGCGGGGTCAGGACGCCATTCCTGAACTCCTTTGCAAGGAGCACGTGACGTCGGCGTCACGTCGGAGTGACGCGGCGTCACGTGATTCCCCTCGGGTTCGCTCCCGGACCCCTCGTTGGGCCCAAAAGGAACTTTTGGCCAGCTTGGGGGGGCCTCCTGACCCCCCCAAGCTGGCCAAAAGTGCCTTTTGGGCCCAACGAGGGGTCCGGGAGCGAACCCGAGGGGAATCACGTGACGTCGGCACCACGTCAGCGTGACGCGGCGTCACGTGATTCCCCTCGGGTTCGCTCCGGGACCCCTCGTTGGGCTCAAAAGGAACTTTTGGCCAACTTGGGGGGGCCTCCTGACCCCCCCAAGCGTCACGTCGGCGTCACGTCGGAGTGACGCGGCGTCACGTGATTCCCCTTGGGTCCGCTCCGGGACCCCTCGTTGGGCTCAAAAGGAACTTTTGGCCAACTTGGGGGGGGCCTCCTGACCCCCCCAAGCTGGCCAAAAGTGCCTTTTGGGCCCAACGAGGGGTCCGGGAGCGAACCCGAGGGGAATCACGTGACGTCGGCACCACGTCAGAGTGACGCGGCGTCACGTGATTCCCCTCGGGTTCGCTCCGGGACCCCTCGTTGGGCTCAAAAGGAACTTTTGGCCAACTTGGGGGGGCCTCCTGACCCCCCAAGCGTCACGTCGGCGTCACGTCGGAGTGACGCGGCGTCACGTGATTCCCCTTGGGTCCGCTCCGGGACCCCTCGTTGGGCTCAAAAGGAACTTTTGGCCAACTTGGGGGGGGCCTCCTGACCCCCCCAAGCTGGCCAAAAGTGCCTTTTGGGCCCAACGAGGGGTCCCGGAGCGCACCCGAGGGGAATCACGTGACGTCGGCGCCACGTCAGAGTGACGCGGCGTCACGTGATTCCCCTCGGGTTCGCTCCGGGACCCCTCGTTGGGCTCAAAAGGAACTTTTGGCCAACTTGGGGGGGCCTCCTGACCCCCCCCGAACCCGAGGGGAATCACGTGACGCCGCGTCACTCTGACGTGGCGCCGACATCACGTGATTCCCCTCGGGTTCGCTCCGGGACCCCTCGTTGGGCTCAAAAGGAACTTTTGGCCAGCTTGGGGAGTTTTGGTAAGTCTGGGGGGGGGGGGGATTAAGGAGGGTGAGGGGTTTAAATTTTTATTTAGATCAACAATCGCGATTCCCAATGTATTCAACATAGCTATGTTGAATAAGTTGGAAATCCGATCGTTTACGCCTCATCATTTTTTTAAGTTAAAAAAAAATAATAAGTTGCGTTTTCCATTTAAGTTCAAAACGAATGCACACCCCTAATGGAAAGCAATACTTTAAAATATGTCCTTTCTATAAGAAGAAACAATCAGTCCTTGGTAGTGCATCGCCTCAACACCTCCAGAAAATTCAAAATGAATAAATGCTACATATGCCTTTAGAATGTAAAGATCCATGGCTCTTCTGCCAAAATGTATGCCACTAACCACTGGCTAGCCCTGTGGCTTTCTGCTTTTATCTCCCATTTCATCCAGAGGACCAGCAAAACAACACTGATGTCCCAGATTACCTCTCCAGGAAGAAAAGCTACTGGAGAAACATCTCATTTAACCCTTGTATGTGAGATAAATTTTTGTTTGTTTTAGGCACGCATTTCATTTCAGTGCCTTGTACTGTAACAAGAATCATGCTGGAGGTAGCATTTAAACACATCCAGGTCATATGTTGGCTGTGAAGCAGAGCTCCTTATTTCTGCTTAAATATTATCTTCCTTTATAACCAGAGAGTGACACATGCCCTGAATTTCAAATTCAGTGATGCCTATGCTACCAGTGTCATTCCCATTATGCTTAACAAGGGAAGGAGAGCAGCTTTATGATTAAGCAGGAATATGGCTTTGCTTTAAAAAAAAAAAATAAATATATATATATATATATATGGGGGTTTTTTCTCCTCAGCTTTAAAAGAAAATAGTTTTTTACATCCCAAGGGAAACAGTTCAACATAGATGACGTGTGATCCAGTCGTGCCACAGTGCTCCTTTAATACTTTGATCTTGAAGACATCTCAAGGCAGTGGGATTAGTGCATTACACTAACATGCAACAGAAAGGTCAGTCTTACAGTAGCTTGAAGTGTCAGTGGTGGGTATATTGTGTAAATGATGTCTGGAGACATTGTCTGGCGCTTACCTTTTCTCAGTTATTGCTTCTCAATGAAAAAAAAAGCATGTTCAAATATTTATATAAAGTAGAGTACCTTTAATCCAAAATGGTTGGGACCAAGCTCATTCCAGATAATGGATTTTTCTGAATAATGAAAGTTCTGGATAATGCATTTTGTGATGAAAGCATTTTGGATAATGGGATTTTTTTTTCATACAGTATGAAGTCAACCAATTTTTGGATAATAGAACTTTACCAAGATAATGGAATATGGGCCAAAAATCTTTGATTTCTTTTTTGATAATGGGTCTCGGAATAAAGCAGAGTTGCTTACCTGTAACAGGTGTTCACTGAGGACAGCAGGATGCCAGTCCTCACACACAGGTGACATCATCTAATGGCGCCTGGTATGCAATACTTATGTCAGTTTCTAGAACTTTTTGTCATTATGCCACATGTTCAGGTGGAGTCCCTTCAGGTTTTTTAGCATTTTAAAAAAAGAGAAACCAACTCAAGGGGAGGTGGACAGGTTTCATCAGGACTGACCTCCTGCTGTCCTCAGACAGCACCTCAAGGAAATCTGCTTTCTCCTTGAACATGCAGGATGGCAGTCTTCATTCATGGGTAATCCTAGCTACAGGCTGTCGTTCCCCCCCCCCCCCCCAAATGAAAAAAAAACAATTTTTTATTTATTAGATTTACTAACAATTGCCAAAGGGCACAACAATATTTTTGTTGGCAACAAGCCTTCTTTCTATTTTAAACTTAACCTATGAAGGGCAGCTTGGAACAAAAATAATGGGCCCTAGGAAGGAAAGGATTTGGGTTTTTTCCCTCATACAAATTCTGCAAGACAGATTGGTCAAGCCTACTATCCTGCTGGCCAGCCCTGTCCAAACAGTAGTAAGATGTGAATATGTGGAGAGAACCTCACATTGCAGCCTCACAGATCTCCTCTATGGGGGACTGATTGCTGGTGAGCCACCAACGCTGCTATGGTTCAGACACAGTGAACCCTGACATATTCCACTACATTCAGCCCCCACCTGGACATAACAGAAGGAGATGCAATCTGCTAGGCAATTAGATAAAATCTGTTTGGCAACTACAATCCCCTGTCTGTTGGCATCAAAAGAAACAAAGAGTTGGGTGGATTTTCTATGGGCTTCACTCTGCTCTAGGTAGAAAGCCAAGGCTCTCTGGATTCCAAACTATGCAACGCTGGTTCACCTTGGTAGATATGTGGCCTGGGAAAGAATGTTGGAAGGATAATTGACTGGTAAGATAGAATTCCGACACTATCTTAGGTAGAATTTTAGGATGGGTGCATAAGAGCAGCTTATCATGATGAAATCTGGTATAAGGAAGATAAAATACTAGAGCCTGGAGCCCATTGACCCTGTCCACTGAAGTTACCACCACCAAAACCATGACCTTCAGATCACAGGAGAGCAATGACTTAAATTGAGCTTTCATCAGCTGGGACAGAACCACATTGAGGTGACATAGCATGAGGTCTGATGGGAGGCTTCAAATGAAACAGGCCCTGCATAAACTGGTCAATTAAAGGCTATATAGAGATGGGTTTACCTTCTACATGGTGTTGCTGGGTGCCAATTGCACTAAGGTGAACTCTTACAAAGTAAGTCGAGATCAGAGTCAGATAAATATAAAAGGTAATAAAGCAGTTTTTGTGTGTAGCAGGAAAAAGGAGATAGAGTCTTTTGCTCACACCACACAGCAAATCTCCTCCACTTAAATCCATAGGATTTTCAGGTGGAAACTTTTCTTGAATCCATAAGAACCTCTTAACATGCAAGTGGTGAAAGTCAAGGACTTGATGATGGGATGGCACAACCTGCTCTGTTCCTGAGTGATGAGACCTGGAGAAGTCTCCAGTCTGATTATTTCCCTGATGGACATCTCCCAGAGGAGTGGAAACTAAATCTGTCTCAGCCAAAAAGGGGCTCCAGATATCCTGGTGCCCGTCTTCTTTGAGATTCAACAGAGTTTTCGAAACTAGCGGAATTGGAGGATACACATACAGCAATCTTCTGCCCCAATCTAGGGCAAAGGCATCCGAAGCTAATTTGCTCTGTGTCCTCTTTCTAGAACAGAAGCATGGAGCCTTCCTGTTTTGAGGGAACATAAGCAAATCTATCAGTGGTGGAAAAATTGATTTACTACTCCTGGTTCAGGGACCACTTGTGGGGATCCAAGGATATTCTCTATGCCTGTCAGGTACATGGCCCTGAGAACCATTCTCTGAGAGATGGCCCAGTCCCACAGTTGAATGGCATGGAAGGTAGAGCCTGTACCTCCCTGCTTGTTGATGTAGTACATTGCAACCTGGTTGTCCATTTGGACAAGGATAACTTTATTGGATAACAGATTCTGAAAGCCTTTAGAGCATAATGGATCAGCCTGAGCTCCATGAAATTTATCTGATAGAACTTTTCTTGACTAGAACAAAGGCCCTGGGTCCATAGCCCCTCCATATGAGCTCTCCAGCCTAGGTTAGATGCAACCATTGTGAGAACAATTTGACTCTGACAAATTTGAAAAGGGATGCCTCTGACCAGATTAGAATTGTCCCACCACCAGAACACGGTGTCCTTCCTAAGTGGCCATGTGAAATTGTTGTGTTCGTCGGCTGGGGCAACGCCTGGCTGGCCTCGCTTACCCGTTGGGACCCAGGATTCAAGCCTTCCTCTCTTGCGGTGGCAAGGAGATGCCACCACGATTCCCCAAGCCCGTTGGCAAAGCCTCCAATTCTGCAAGGCCGGCTGCAACCTAGCCGCGTGTGCACGACCCACGTCGGGTCTTAAAGGAATCACAGCGGGGAAAGTTCCCATGGTTCCTCCTTGACATCATCCAGTAGGGACTCTTTAAATCTAGTCCCTGCTCTCCAGCCTTGCCTCTGCAACAGGTCTCCTGAAGCTGCTGGCTGCACTATTTGCTCCTCATCCTGGTTCCTGTTCCTCCCCATTCCTGCCCTGCTCCCTTCCTTCTGGATTGCCTCCTGGTCTCAACCCCTTGGATCGTTACTGGATTCTGCTGTTTGCTGCCTGCCTCAAACCTTGGATTGCTACTGGATTCTGCTGTTTGCTGCCTACCTCAAACCTTGGATTGTTACTGGATTCTGCTGTTTGCTGCCTGCCTCAACCCTTTGACTGAGTACTGGATTCCACTGCTAGCTGCCTGCCTCAACCCTTGGATTGTTACTGGATTCTACTGTTTGCTGCCTGCCTTGACCCTTGGATTGTGTACTGGATTCCGCTGCTGACCATTGCCTGGACTGGTACTGAGATCCGCCTCCCTGATGACGAGAGCCTGGGAAGTCTCCTCTCAGGTAGGCCTTGCTCGTCTCGGCTCACGGGTCCATTGTTGCAATAGAAATGGATGATGTCTCATAAGTCCTAAGTGACCTACAAACACTGAGCCCTTAAAATTTATCAGGCTCTCCTCATGGAAGCGTGCCATGGGAATGATATGTACAATTGATGCCATGAGGCCCAATAGCTTCAACATGCCCCATGCAGACCTTTATTATGGAAGGAAGGCTATTGCCTGAATCACGTCTAACAGATCTCCAATAAACTCCAATTGAGGTGACGATCTCAGGGGAGACTTGAAGCAGTTGACAACAAACCCTAGTAACTCCAATATCTGGATGGATATACGCATCAATTCCCTGGCTTCTGCCCAAGATGTGCTCTTGACCAGCCAATTGTTCAGATAGATATATATGTGCACCCTCAGTCTGCATAAGTATACTGCCACCATAGCTAGGCATTTTGTGAACATGCATGGTGCAGACACTTGTCTGAACAGCAGAATGTTACACTGGAGGTGCTGGTCTCCCATGATGAATCTGATATTTCCTGTGACTGGGAAAAATCTCTATGTGACTATAAGTGTCCTTTAGATCAAGAGAGCATAGCCAGCCCCCTTTTTGAAGAAAAAGAATTATGATACTCAGGGAAACCATTTTGAACTTTTCTCTCTTGATGAATTATTTCAAGGCCCATAGGTTTAGAAATTCCTGTTTTAAAAATAGCAAGGCTGGACATTACAAGGAACCATGCTTTTTCTATCGCTGGACCAAAACCTGGAATGCACTTCCTGAAGCATTATGTTGACCTCTGACCTAAAGGAATTTAAAAGGAGCTTATAAACCTTCTTGCTTAAACAGGCTTTCAATGCCTAATAGCACCATATGTTCGGTCTCCTCGCTACTACCGCTTGACTGTACTCTTGCTTAGGGGTGTGCATTCGTTTTCGCCGTATTGGCGATCCGCAACGTATATTGAACTATTCGTAGTATTCGTGGGGAAGCGAAACGTATCGCGATTCCCCATGAATACACAAATCTTCTCCGAATTATATGGCCACCTAAATAAAAATTTAAACAAACCCTCCACCCTCCTGAACCCCCCAAATACTTACCAAAACTCCCTGGTGGTCCAGCGGGGGGTCCGGGAGCCATCCCCTGCTCTCATACCCTCGGTGCCGGTTTCATCATGGCGCCATTAGCCTTTGTCACAGGGGCTACCGGTGCCATTGGTCAGCCCCTGTAACATAGTCATCAGCGCCATCTTGTGCTCCTACCATGTGACAGGGGCTGACCAATGGCTCTGGTAGCCCCTGTGACATAATATGGGCAAAGGCTATCGGCGCCATTTTGAGTACTGGCATCGGACAGCCGGAGTGCAGGAGGTCGCTCCGGGACCCCCAGGGACTTTTGGCCAGCTTGGGGGGGGGGGCTCCTGACCCCCACAAGACTTGCCAAAAGTCCAGCGGGGTCCAGGAGCGACCTCCTGCACGCCGGCCGTCCGATGCCAGTACTCAAAATGGCGCCGATTGCCTTTGCCCTCAGTATGTCACAGGTACCGACGGTCGGCCCCTGTGACATAGTGAGGGCAAAGGTGATTGGCGCCATTTTGAATACTGGCAGCAGATCGCCTTTGCCCTCACTATGTCACAGGGGCTGACCGTCAGTACCTGTGACATAGTGAGGGCAAAGGCGATCGGCGCCATTTTGAGTACTGGCATCGGACGGCCGGCGTGCAGGAGGTCATTCCTGGACCCCCGCTGGAATTTTGGCAAGTCTTGTGGGGGTCAGGAGCCCCCCCCCCAGCTGGCCAAAAGTCCCTGGGGGTCCAACGGGGGTCCCAGAGCGACCTCCTGCATTCCGGCCGTCCGATGCCAGTACTCAAAATGGCGCCGATAGCTTTTGCCCATACTATGTCACAGGGGCTACTGGTGTCATTGGTCAGCCCCTGTCACATGGTAGGAGCACAAGATGGCGCCGATGGCCATGTGACAGGGGCTGACCAATGGCACCGGTAGCCCCTGTGACAAAAGCTATCGGTGCCATGATGAAATCGGCACCGAGGGTGTGAGAGTGCAGGGGATGGCTCCCGGACTCCCCGCTGGACCACCAAGGAGTTTTGGTAAGTCTTGGGGGGGTCAGGAGGGTGGGGGGTTGTAGTTAATTTTAATTTTAGCTGGGACACAAATAGAAATCCCCGTATTAACGCATCGGGGCGCCATACGGCCGAATGCAACGTATCTGCTCCCCGACGAATCCGAATCACGAATGCAACGTATGGCGTCCCTCTGCACATCCCTACTCTTGCTATCATTTCTTGTTAAACAAGACTTTGCACTTTCTTCACAGGGCATGATATAAAGATGAACTATAGTTAAAGCAAAACTTATTAACCTTGTTTTTTTATGAGAGTTGTTATAATTTGTTTTAATTATGAATATTATATTATAAGCCACATAAGTAAAAACATTGTAGAGTGCAGTATATAAACTTTTAAATAAATACATAGATAAATAAAACAGGAAGGGATGGAGCTCCCCTGTTTTCTTTGGAATTAGGAAATATTTGGAATAGAATCCTTGCCCTCTTTGCCTTTTGTGTAACAGGCTTGACCAAATTGGCCAGTAAGAGGGAGGAAAGCTCCTTTTGAAGCAGTTGCTGATGTGGCGAGTGACCCTCAACTGGGACCTAGGGGCCAATAAGGTGGGAAACCCAATACTTTAATCCATACCCTCTCCTGATAATACTGAGGACCACATATTTGAAGTTACATTGGTCCACTGGTTTACGTAAAACCATAGGCCCCCCTCTGACCAGAAGGTCTTCCAGCATGGTTACTGGGATACTGGCTATGAACTCCATGATCCAGTCAACACCCCATCCCTCTGGGGTTTAGGTGCCTGCTGTGTACAGAACAGGGGGAAAATGGATAGTGCCTTCATGCCTGAAAAATGTGCTTACTCTGCACTGGCCTTGGATACTTCCTGGTAGAGGCCAGATCTTGAGTGCCAGAAGAAAGCTGCTAGAGCATTGCACAGTGATCCTTGATCTACACTACCGCTTCCTTCACTCTGCCTCTGAAGAGAGTCTCTCTTTTACACAGCACATCAGCAAGTCTTTCCTGAACTTCTCGGTAGAAATCTGAGGGCCACTGACAGGTGAGTCTGTGGGCTCCAATCCCTATTGCAGTGACTCTTGATGCCTTCTTAAAAGCATCACAGGTCTATCATGTGTTTCCACACTCTAATCTTTTGTCCACCAGTGACTAAAATCTTCTTGCTGATTTTGAGCAAACTGCTCAGCCACCCCCTGCATTTGCTTCAGCAAGTCCCAACATAAGAACATAAGAAATTGCCATGCTGGGTCAGACCAAGGGTCCATCAAGCCCAGCATCCTATTTCCAACAGAGGCCAAACCAGGCCACAAGAACCTGGCAATTATCCAAACACTAAGAAGATCCTGTGCTACTGATGCAATTAATAGCTGTGGCTATTCCCTAAGTAAACTTGATTAATAGCCGTTAATGGACTTCTCCTCCAAGAACTTATCCAAACCTTTTTTGAACCCAGCTACATTAACTGCACTAACCACATCCTCTGGCAACAAATTCCAGAGCTTAATTGTGTGTTGAGTGAAAAAGAATTTTCTCCGATTAGTCTTAAATCTGCTGCTTGCTAACTTCTAGGAAAAGTAAAAAGTCATGGGATAGGTGGCGATGTCCTTTCGTGGATTGCAAACTGGCTAAAAGACAGGAAACAGAGAGTAGGATTAAATGGGCAATTTTCTCAGTGGAAGGGAGTGGACAGTGGAGTGCCTCAGGGATCTGTATTGGGACCCTTACTGTTCAATATATTTATAAATGATCTGGAAAGAAATACGACGAGTGAGATAATCAAATTTGCAGATGACACAAAATTGTGCAGAGTAGTTAAATCACAAGCAGATTGTGATAAATTGCAGGAAGACCTTGTGAGACTGGAAAATTGGGCATCCAAATGGCAGATGAAATTTAATGTGGAAAAGTGCAAGGTGATGCATATAGGGAAAAATAACCCATGCTATAATTACACGATGTTGGGTTCCATATTAGGTGCTACAACCCAAGAAAGAGATCTAGGTGTCATAGTGGATAACACATTGAAATCGTCGGTTCAGTGTGCTGCGGCAGTCAAAAAAGCAAACAGAATGTTGGGAATTATTAGAAAAGGAATGATGAATAAAACGGAAAATGTCATAATGCCTCTGTATCGCTCCATGGTGAGACCGCACCTTGAATACTGTGTACAATTCTGGTCGCCGCATCTCAAAAAAGATATAATTGCGATGGAGAAGGTACAGAGAAGGGCTACCAAAATGATAAGGGGAATGGAACAACTCCCCTATGAGGAAAGACTAAAGAGATTAGGACTTTTCAGCTTGGAGAAGAGACGACTGAGGGGGGATATGATAGAGGTGTTTAAAATCATGAGAGGTCTAGAACGGGTAGATGTGAATCGGTTATTTACTCTTTCAGATAGTAGAAGGACTAGGGGACACTCCATGAAGTTAGCATGGGGCACATTTAAAACTAATCGGAGAAAGTTCTTTTTTACTCAACGCACAATTAAACTCTGGAATTTGTTGCCAGAGAATGTGGTTCGTGCAGGTAGTATAGCTGTGTTTAAAAAAGGATTGGATAAGTTCTTGGAGGAGAAGTCCATTACCTGCTATTAGGTTCACTTAGAGAATAGCCACTGCCATTAGCAATGGTTACATGGAATAGACTTAGTTTTTGGGTACTTGTCAGGTTCTTATGGCCTGGATTGGCCACTGTTGGAAACAGGATGCTGGGCTTGATGGACCCTTGGTCTGACCCAGTATGGCATTTTCTTATGTTCTTATGTTCTTATGTTCATGGAATGTCCCCTAGTCCTTCTATTATTCGAAAGTGTAAATAACCGAGTCACATCTACTCATTCAAGACCTCTCATGATCTTAAAGACCTCTATCATATCCCTACTCAGCCGTCTCTTCTCCAAGCTGAACAGCCCTAACCTCTTCAGCCTTTCCTCATAGGGGAGCCGTTCCATCCCCTTTATCATTTTGGTTGCCCTTCTCTGTACCTTCTCCATTGCAACTATATCTTTTTTTGAGATGTGGCGACTAGAATTGTACACAGTATTTAAGGTGCGGTCTCACCATGGAGCGATATAGAGGCATTATAACATTTTTCATTTTATTAACCATTCCCTTCCTAATAATTCCTAACATTCTGTTTGCTTTTTTGACTGCTGCAGCACACTGAGCCGACAATTTTAAAGTATTATCCACTATGATGCCTAGATCTGGTCCATGAGGAACTAATAGGAAGCTATGTGGGCATTGAGCATAGCCCTTTGAAACACTTCCTCTCAAAGGTGGCAAGGGTTCTAGATTCATTCCCTGGGGGCACTGAGGCGAATAAGTTCTGGATCTCTTGGCCTCCTTAAGAGTGGATTTGACCACCACAGGTTGGTGTGGCATCTGTCTCTTTTTGAATTCAGGAGCCTTTTGGACAAGATACTTTGCATCCGCCTTCTTGTTAATGGAAGCCACATAGAGGGGGTTCTCCCACATCCTCATCTGCACCTGTTGTGAGCACAGGGAATGCGGTCACTTGCTCGAGAAGAGTGAGCCCTTGAACCACGGTGTCACCCCTGAGCGAGACTCCAAGGAAAGCACCGTGGGAGGTGAGCGGCTTGGACACGGGCTGGATTGGAACTTGGAACATAGCTTGAGTCTTGGAACATAGCTGAGTCTTGAAACGTATCTTGGAATTTGGAACAAAGCTTGAATCTTGGAACACAGCTGGAAGCCTGGAATGAGTCTAACTCGAACCTCCACTGAACCTGAATGCACAGAGTGAGTCCCAACAATGCAATGCTGGTCTCAGGAGTAGCCCTCTGCCACTCGATAGCCCTTTCGGACCTGCTGCTTGGGAACAGCTAGTACATCAGAATAGATGAAGGCCAAAGACAGGACACGGCATGACATGGAACTCGGGCGAAGACTCGGAAGACCTGGAACTTGAAACAGAGACTTGGAACTGGAGACGAAGATTTGGAAGACTTGGAAATGAAGACGAAGCCTCGGAAGACTTGAAACTGCAAATGAAGACTCAGTGAACTTGGAACTGGAGACAAATACTCGGAAGGTTTGGAACTGGAGAGAGTCAGAAAGAGGAGGAGTTCGGCCTCCCAGGGCACTGCACCTCAGCGCGCCCTACACATCCCCCTGTGGGCTGGTCTTTGACCATGCAGGGAGAGGGACAGGTTCAGGACTGAGACTCAGAGGAAGATAGGAGTCAGGACATCACTTGGAACTCAGAGAAAGGCTTGGAACAAGAAAGGAGATCTTCTGGCTGGATCCGAGCCCGGATCTAGGAATAGGAACTTGAGACTTGACTTGGAACTTGGAGCTCTAAACAAGGATGGACTCCGAGGACTTGTCCCAGCGAAGATGGACTTGGAAACAGGCCCTGTGCCAGGAAGCGCCCTACACAACTTCCCGTGGCTGGTCATGGACCACGACGCTGGCACACCTGGAGACAAAACAAGGGAATATCCAGTAGACCAGAACATCAGGAGCTTGATTGAAAATTCAGGTGAAATGAAGATTCAGATGACTGGACGAGGAACCAACAAGAGACCAGGAACATCAAACAGGAAACATGATGGAGCTCCGAAGGGGCAAAGAAGCCAAGAACCAGGACTGGAACCGGAACAGAAGGATCAGGAACATCCAACGAAAAACAAAGAACCATCAAAACAAGAGCAGACCATGGAGGACCTTGCCGGATGAAGAAACCATGGACAACCATGAAGATCCAATGCGAAGGCCCCGAGGAAGTGGAGGAGAGCCCTTTTATAGGGCTGAAGGCAGGACGAGGCGATGACATCATGTTGGGGCTGCGGGACTTTTCCCGCCACTGACCCTTTAAATATCCAAATGAGGCGCACGCGCTTATGCAGGAGCCTGGACAAGCGGGAGTCTCAGAAGATCCCGGCAGCAGCACCAGCCATGAAGAGGGAGTGTTGGTGGCCCAGCCAAGGCAACAGCCTCGGCAGCACTTAAGCTGCGGTGGAGTGGTGACAGCAGGAGAGAAAAGGCAGTCGGAGCGCCAGCCCGGAACACGGGCCAGACAATAGCCGGCTGTTGTCTGGGAGAAGGTAAGGGACCTGCTCGCAGGCTTGTCCTGCGGCAGCGAGCACATCAGCACCTCCTGAACAATTTTGTGAACTGCTACAACCTCTTTAGGGGGCTCCATGAACTGTAGGATGTCTAGCATTTTATTTCTGCTCTCATTTTCATCTGCAAAGTAAATTAAATGGCCTCAGCTGCTTACCTGATAAACCCTGTGAAGGAAATATTCTCAGGAGGGTACTTCCTTCTCTCTGGTGAAAGAGAAAGGTTGGAGAGGGATATCTATTGACTTCACATTTTCAGAGGTTTCTACGGAGTCATAGCTGCATCCCAAAAAGTATTTGGAGTCCGAGTCATTCCAGTCTGCTGGTGGTGAGGACTCCTTCAGTGCTTGACTTCCAGCCAAGGTCTCAAGGAGAGATACATTTGGCTGTTTGGCCTGGATCACAAGGAGCTTCAAAGACCCAGGGAAGCTTCCTTCCCTGCAAAGCCAGGGATCAACAGTAGGGCAACAGTCACTGACCCTGATCACCCTCTGAGTATCAGTATTAGATCTGGCAATAGCACCAATGCTGAAGCTTTGCTACCGAGCACCCTTAAGGAATCAAGCAGAGACTCTAGAATCATTGGTGCCTGCCTTGGTGCCCTTGATGTCACAGCATTGAGGCCCTACAGTGCTTTCTCCAAGGCCTGCTGAATATTTTTATCCAACTCCTCCTCGAAGATAGCCAATGCTGACTGGGAGGCAGGAGGGGTCACTACATCCTCCTTGGAACTGGACATGTGGAAGCTGCCATGAGTCCCTGGCCTATTAGAGGATGAACTTTCCTTTCCACAGGACCACTTAGATGGGTTCTTGGCATGCACCAAACCATCCCTGCTTCCAGCATCAAGCACTCGTGAAGACTGATGCTGATGCTTCTTCGGCTTTCCTTGATGCTTGGCATTAGATCTCCTCAATGCTGATGTTGAAGAGGCAGAACCCAATCCCTTCTTCAATCAGGAAGAGTCAGATGAAGGCCTATCTCTTGGTTCCCTATTGGCCAGTGGCACCAAGGGAACCAATGATGTCCTTGATGACAATGACACTCCCTCCACTGATGCCACTCTGAGATCCTTCAATGTCGATGCTGCTAATTCCGATGTCGATGGATCAGTCTTCTGGGGCCTGAAATGCTTTTCCATGAGTTCAGTTGGATCAGTGTATTTTCAAGGTCATTGTCGCACATTTTGTTACTCCTGGACATCATGTGATGCCTCCAGGCACAAGAAATATCTATCATGGAGATCCATAATAGACATAATCCTTGCACTCTGGGGACATCACTGGAACTTGCTAGACATGTTCATCTGAAACAAAAGGAAAGCAAAATCAGACTCGATGGCGGTGGAACTGAGTATGGGAATAAAAGAAAAACAACTGAAAAACCTTACCGAGGGAAACTACGAGGAACAAAACTGTGGGCCCCATGATGAATAGTCCTGCAAATCTGGCAAAAACCCCCAAAATCCAGAAGCAGGATCTTGAGGCAACAAAACCACGACTCAAGTGCTCTGCAGAAAAAGAAAGACTGAGGGGACCTCATGTGGATGCATAATATAATGGCATGTGTGGTCATGCTCAGTGAGGCACAATCATAGTTCTAGAAACTTTGACATAAGTTCTCCATGTTGGGCTCCATCAGATGATGTCACCCATGTGTGAGGACTGCCATCCTGTTTGCATATACATTTTTATGTGTGTGCCTGTTTATACATATATACATGTGTTTGTGCATGTTGTTCAAAATTAGGACTTAACATTACATATTTAAACAAAAGGGTAATTACTACTTACTATCTGTACTTTTGACATACTGCATACAATACAGAGGGTACAGGATTTTTTAGCATTTTAAGCAACAAAGCATTCTGAGATGCATTGAATTCCATTAGCTTTAATGGAAGTATCTATTGTCACAAGGAACAATGACTTCTGGTCATGTTATGTCACATTATATTGCAGAAACTCTGTTACCAAATACCATGAGGTATACAATTAGCTCATATAGCTAATGGATTCTCACACTCATATGACTACTTCACCCATGGGGAAAGTAAACTATCTGATTAGCAAATGATAGTTTTCTTGACATCTTCCTTTTTTTGTGAATTGAAGGTAACATGTCAACAAGCTATTATAAGGGTTTATGAATGACTTTCCAAGCTTGGGGAATAATAAAAGAAATTATAACAGCTTGCAGAAACTACACACAGCCACCTTCCTAGGATTTCTTTCCTTCTCAGCATTTTCCATTGTTGCTATGCAGGCTTTTCATTGTTACTAGTATGGCCTGAAGAAGTTAGTGAGCAGGACCCATGGAAACAAGGAGGTTATTGTGGATAAACTGGATTACAACAAATGGATATGACTAAACTGGATTGATAACAGAATTTCCCCTGCTATATTTTGGTACCTACAGTGCTTATTTATAAATGGAAGGAGGACTACAAACACTACAGTGCACTGAGATGCAAGTTTCTCTACAAAATAAACCAAAACAGCAATTATGAAACATATCTCCCCATAAAAATGTGATCAACAAGCGGCTCTATGGATAGGAACATTTTGTGCTAGTTCAGTACATGAACAAGTTCTCATGGGCTGCTTATCAGAGAGCAATACAGTTTCACAATAAAGCAGAGATGCTCTCTTGATGTGACTATGCATTGCATGCTGCTTTCTAAGGGCATTCCAAGAGAGGAACAAAGGATTGAAATCTCCAGGATCAGCAGACCCAGCTCATCCCTACCTGACATCTGCAGGGTCTTCTGTCACCAGAACATCCGTCTTGCAGCTAGCCAATGGACTGATTGAAAGTTCCACAGGGGGGACCACAAAGCTTTTACTGACAGGCAGCCAGAGGCCTTGACCCAGGCTATAGGTGAATCTGAAAGAAAGGCAGCAGCATGCCACAGTTGTTCAGCACAGTGACTGGCAGCAGAATACTAGCATTGGTTCATTTTCAAAGGGGTTTGTCCGACGAAGTTCGGGACTTAGCTAGACAAACCTAAAATTTTCAGTTTCCTGCACCTACCTTCCAGCAGATATATTTTAGCTGGATAAGTCACGCTAAAACGTATCTGGATAAAAATAGGCAGTACAGAGGCATTCCATGGGATGGGGTTTAAATTTAGGAATAATTTTGCTATTCAGCACTACCCGGCTAAAGTGAAGAGGAGGTGTACAGTTATTTGCGTAAACTTCCCCAGTTAACTTTAATCCTAACAAGGAATATTCAGCAGGTTTACTTTCCCACTGAATATCCTGGCTAAAGTTACCCCAATAAGTCTACTGGGCTAATTTGCCCTGCTCATTATGACCTCTAGCAGTTCTAATTCTTTGATGTTAACTCCTTGTTTTCCTTTCTGCATCTACAAGAAATGATCCACTCATTCTCATGGCCACTCTTTTCTTCCTCTCTCTCTCTCCATACAAGGTAAGTATTACCAAAACCCATATTTTATATCTTCACCCATGCATTAATAATGAAAAAAAATATAGTTCCATATATATACTATTTAAGCAAAGTGTTAGCAGTTTCAAAAGGGAATGTCCATTATTCCTTGTAACAGTCCTGTATTTGTGTCTATTGATGAAAATTAATAAAAATGAATTAATTTGATACAACCATCTTTGTTTTGGAAAGAACCCATTGAACAGATGAAAGGGGATGCAGAGAGCAAAAGAAGACATAGCAAAGGACCATGAAGATAAATGAAGGAAGATGATGGACTACATGAAAGGTGAAGACAAGAGCAGATAACAGCACATTCGAGGTTTGTTGAAAGGTGGCGAAGGAGAAAGACAGGATAATGTTTGAGAATTACCAGATCAAGGGATGAATTTGTAAATCAGATGCAACTGTTACTTTTTTTTTATACAGATAGGATGATTCCGGGAAACAAAGATGTGTCAGTATGAGACATTAAGTACTGAAAGCAGGTAAGCGGAAAAAAAACTGGGAGAGTTGTAGCAGAACAGGGTCTAAGGGACAGGTAGTGGGATTAGACAGACAGATATACAAAGACATACAGAACATATTAGCTGTTATTTAAATAAATCTTGTTGAGTCCAACTATAACTACCAGAACAATTTATTTATTTGAGCAATAAAATGAACCTTTGAGCGCTACCTTTGTTGTAACATTTCTACGTTCCAGAAATGTAAGCACTGCTCAGAAATTAGATTACACTTATGCAACAGCCTATCTCTGGCCAATGAAAAGTGATCAAAGTCACAAAATCAGTAGCTGGCAATAGCAGCTTTTGAAGTAGTCCATGGCATTCAGGGGCATTCTGACTAATATACTTAAACCAAAGCAAGCTCAAACAGCCACATTAGGAATTATCATCTTTCAAACATAATATAATTCATATACAGTATAAACCAAACATTAGTGGGCTGGAAGATATATTGTTTCCACTACTACCTAGTTAATGAAGGGGTTTCTATAACTAACAAAAGGTTCTCCCACTTGCAAGTTATAAAAGCAAGCACCTGGAGAGCACTTGAATGCAGTGGACATAAAACCCTTTTCTAGTGAATAACCACTGTCTATATATAAACATGCTCTTGCATCCTTTTTTAATCACAAGCTTTCTAGTAGCACATAAAATTGTTAATTTTACTCATGTTCCATGCAGTGTCCCCCTCCCCCAACCTCAGAAAAAAATCATTATTAAATTTAATTTCACAGTGATGCTGTGGCATATCAAATGCATCCAGGGTAGGAAGATTTCAGCAGGGTTGTTATTAGTCTAACCTGAGTATCTTCTCTGGTGCCTGTTCTCCTGTAACCAAGTCATATCCTCTTTCCAGTGTCGTGTATGGCCAAGGTCTAAGAGACAGACAAAAATGAATATATAAGAAATTGTACTGCACCAGTGGGTACTATAAATTTCTATACTATGCAGATACAAAAAGCGAAAGAACAAAGACAAGACACTGTCCGTAAATATTTTGCTTGGAATGAGGGGGAGGATTTAAGGTATCTCCCATAGAGGTTCTGAAAATCATCAACCCCGTCATTTATTAAGGACCACTAATTTGCCCCTTCCTATGCCCAGAAATCCCCTATTACAAAAGCAATATTCCTCCAGCTAAGGTAATGAATCAGAACCACTTTTAAGGATCAACATCAAAATAAGTTTACATGCTAGAGACCTGAGACCACCGTGGTGCATATCACTGTCATTCTCCCCCATGAAGTACATATAAGTACAGTAAGTGATGGCAGACAATGACCAAATAGGCTCATCCATTCTGCTTTGGGTAGATGAGCACATACATTTCTATACTCAACCCAATACCAGTTCCCTACCCCCACCCCCTCATGTCTTTTACCTGAAGTTTCAACCTCATTCCTATTTACTGCTTTCAATATCAGTCCCAGGAGTGCCTAGAATGTGCTAAAGTCCCGACTTCTACCATCTCCACAGAAGGGTCATCTCAGACCTTGTTATCTTCCTCTATGATTCTCAAGGGACTAACACTCAAGCCAACACCCAGGTCCCCTTCCTAATGTTCCAACTTCATAAGTTCAAGGAAAAGAATAGAAACCTTTGCTGCACCCATACTAATGTGAATTTAAGTTATCAATCTAGCTCATATGTCTGTCTTTTAAAGCTTTTCTTGCAGTTCTTTTCTTGTTCTAGAAGTGATAAAAACAAACCTTTAAAAAGGCTTAGGTCTTCAACAGCTGTGAAATTCAGTAGATTCCTTTTTCCATTTTCAGAGCTTAATTTGGTCTTGAAAAAGAGAGATGTGGCTTCACTGGGTAACTGCCATAATCCGTTTTTTCCTTAATGCCTACTTACCCTTCGCTTTGGCCCCAGTCGCTGCGTATGCAGAGATGCCGGTGAACTGGATCGGGGGAGTAACCTTCATGACAGCTGCACTCACCTAAAGAAGGCATAAAGGAATGCTTGCTCACATCATTTTCCAGAAGCAGACATATTGGTCCAAGTGGTAGTTGCCAATTACCTCAATCCTTTCAGCTCTTCTATAGACAAAATTCATTGTTAAAAGATACCATATGACAGAAAATGCTAAAAGGACAAGGCAAAAGGTCTCATAATAAGACCAAAATGTTAGCAGGATGGTCTGAACACTGAAAATATATGTGAGGAGTTGAAACTGTCTTAAAAATTATGAGGGCAATATTCAAAGCTGGCCGTTTAAGCAACTTAGCTGGATATAACTTATCCAACTAAAGGGGTTATTTTGTAAGGCTTATTGCGTGAAAAAAGCCGCTATTGCACGCGAAAAGTCCCTTTTCGCGTGCAATAGCAAACGGGGAGCAGGGGTGGGGCGAGAGGGGAGGAGGCGGGACGGCGAGGAGGCGGGACGGCGAGGAGGCGGACTCAGCGCTGTCTTCGCTGGCAGCGATAAGGTAAGCCACGTTATCGCCGCCAGTAGCGTGCCCAATAGCACCACCTTTCACAGTGGCGCTATTGGGTGCGAAAGCCGGCAGCGATAACACCGCGGTGGTGCGATGGCTGCCGGCTTTCGCAGGCCAGCCCCACCCTTTGCGCCCCCCCCCCCCCCCGTTACCGCTGGATTCACCATTCTGTGCAAGAATGGAGAATCCAGGCCTAAGTTACGATGAATATTCAGCAGCATGGTGAAACCGCTGAATATATGTGTACATGCACACACTTTGCCAGACAAGTCTACTTGGCTAAGCTTAAACCTGTTCTAAACTTAGATGTACACTTATGCACCTAACTGAATATCGGTAATTAAGGCCTATGAGTTATGCATCTAACTCGCTCTGACCCCGATCCATCAAATGCATGCCCACCTTTTTTGTGTGTACATTTTAGGCATATAAGGGATGTGTATTGCTAAGCGGCGGCCACTGAACGTACTTGTGTATTCAGTGGCCACTACTTAGCTGCATAAATCCTGCTTCTCTGGCTAAATAGCGCTGAATGCGCTTGGAATATTGACCTCCCTAAAATTAGGAACCAAAATGGAAAGTTTAAATTAGAGGCATTGGCTGCATCACTGCAAAAATGGCAAAATAAGTGCCTTGCAATTTTTGCATCAATGCAAGGCCTTAGCGTGAAAGCTTAAATTGGCCCCAAAATGTCTTTAAGGATTGGCAAGGTAAGAAGCTTTCTTGCTTGCGGAGGGAAACATGGGGCCAGCTCCTGACATTCTGATGAGCTCCTGCCGCCTTCAGAAAGACAGCTAATGATGTGCTAAAATGCAACAGCACATTCATGAAATATTCACCACCTTAAACACGTCTAATATTAAAGATTAAAAGTCCTGGGATTTGTCCTAGCCACTCTGGAGTCCTGATTTATGACATGTCAGTAGCCATGAGCCTCATGATTCATAACGCAAAGAGGTAAAACTGTTACCTTAGGAATATAAAAGAAGTCTAGTTGGGTTTTTTTTTCCCCGGGATATCAGAAGCTGATTATGAACTTGCCTGTTCCTTGTCAGTATTCTTTTCAGTTTAAAGAAACTCTGAAGGAACCTTAGCTTCGTTACAACTTTCTTTTGTAAGACTGCTTAGTATGCAAGTTTTTATTTTCCATGTGCTGGATGGATCATTAATTTCTGACACTTACTATATAACAAATATGTATTCTGCAAATTATACACAGCTGAAAATGCTTGCAAAGCACAGTAAAGGATGTGTGCACATCACAACCTGTACATAACAATGCTGGATGGTCTCAGTATACAAGGAACCTGGGAATTTGTTATTTTTTTCCTAGATCAACACTGATGTGAAGCCTGGGTTATATCTAGGACTGATATTTCGCTTTTGTCCCATTAAACCCCACAACTGTGACCCCTTTTCTGAAATCACAGCAACAACTGCCTCTTTGATCCTCCATACATACATAGCAATCAACTGCATATTTTAAAAATCTTTTGCAAAGACTTCATCAGATCAGGAAACATCTATACCAAATTGATTGAAATGGTAGTCTCAACAGTGCAGAAACTGAGGCTTGAGACTGAAAATAAGTAAATGTACTTTACTGATAACAGCTGGCCTGGTGTTCATCCAATATATCCCTGCATCAGCTATTAAAAAGTTCTGTCGCATTAACCAAAGGACAACACGAGCATCAGGTGCAAACTAAAAAATCTTACACATGGGATTTTGTGTTTGTCATTTTTCTGTTTACTCAATCAGTGCTGGAAAATCTGCCCAAATGATACCTTGCCAGACCACACAAACTTTTGTTGTGTGCCTCCATCATTTCTACAAGACACCAAAGCGTTCCCCCCAGCGTGCTCTACTAAGGATGCCTAGCCCCTGAGCCAGCTGTGCATTACCCAAATTATTCCCAAATCCCAAGGATTCCCGCTGAAGAACAGCAGGGTTGCACTAACAAATATTACTGACTTAGGTCTAATCATCAAGGACATTTATGAACTGACTCTTTCACACTGAAAATCGGAAGAGGTAGGGATTCTTTTTTACTGTGGTTAAGACTGGAAGGGAGAGGAGGACATGTCTAAGGTCAGATGATGGGGAGGCGTTACAGTACGAAGGAACAGTTGCAGGCAGAGCTTGGCCTTGTGGCTCAGTGGCAGCACTGTGTGCACCATCATGCAAAGGGACCTGGTTTCAATTCCTGGTGCAGTTCTTCTGCTCCCAGGTCAGCCAGGGCTAGAGGTGCTGTGGAAGCAGCATTTACAGCCCCTGGGAGGAGGGATTCATAGTCATCATGCAGTGGTGACCCTGTGGCTATATATGTACGGCCCATGATTGCACATTTCCAATAGGCGCCCTGTTGGGTGGCCCCTGACAGTGGACTATCGCTGCAGTGATTGGACTAAAATACATTAGGAGGAAATATAAAATAGGGTTAAAAAAAAAAATTCCTCAGTAATTGTGAATGAAGACTTGTGGTGTCGGATCCCAGCCCTGGGTCTGCCTGAGCTGGAAACCCAAAGGAGCAGGAGGAAACTGTCAGTTCCAAAAAGAAAAAAAGAAAGAAAGAATGCACTCATTCAGTAGCTCCCACAGATGCTCTCACTAGCAGTTCTATAAATAGTAATGATATTTATCATATATGAAGTGCCACTATAAGACAAATTAACTGGTTACAACCTCTCTGGCTGCATGGCATAGGTGAGTACAGGTGACTTACTCAAGGTTATACAGAAAATGGTGAACTGGGAAGTTATGGCTCTGCACTGCAAATATTACAGTGCAACACTAGCCCATAAAGCACACACTTTACCTAATCTTGTTCACGATCAGAACTTAATGAAATAATGATAGAAGCTCTGGATCATTCAGAGAAGATATATATATGTGCTCCCGCCGTATGGGTTTTAGATGAATGGAATGTGGCTTACTGTGGGTTGTGAGAGTTGGTGTGGATCGTAAAGATGGTTGTTATGTGTGCTTATTGGTTGGAAAATTAATTACGGTAGATTTTAATATCATTGGTGAAATACCGGTAAAATGGGATTAGTTGTTGATGCATTGTTTATTGTCCAGATTTTTTTTTTTTTATTGTTGGTTGAAAGGTAGTCATAGTGAGTATATGGTTATGTCAGAATTTAGCATTTGGAGGCTTATATTTTCTATATATATTATAAGAATATTAGGGGCTCCGGGTAATCACCGCAACACATCTACATATGTGTGTGCGCAGCAATGTTTGCCCAGAACTGCTGGGGGCAGGGCTGCCACTTCAGGCAGGAGAGAGAGGCAGGCACATAGGAACCATACCCTGCAGGGCCAGAGAGGGGAGATAAAAAATGAGCGAGGGCAGCAAGGCTGGAGGGGGAGGGAGAGAGAAAGGGCAGATTGCGAGGAGAGGAAAAGAGACATGCTGAGGGAGTGCAGACACAAACCCTTCCTTCAGATTACCACCCCCTCGCCCTCCACACATACTCATATCAGCACCCACACCCCACCATCATTTCCCCCCTCCCCCACCCCAGACACATCCCACAAACCCCACTACCACCACTACCCAAGGCTAGTGCTTCCATTAGGCAAACTAAGCAGTCGCCTAGAGTACCAAGATTTAGGGGGGGTGGGGGGGCACAGCAAAAACCTGCCAGCGTGAGGTCTAGAGGAGTGCTGTACCAGAACCTATACCACCAAAGAAGGGAGAATTGTGCTGGAGCCACTGCTGCCAGTAGTTAAATTGGGAGAGAGTGAGCAATGAGTGAAGATTTGCCTAGGGTACCAAATATGTGTGTACTGGATCTGTCACTACCCATTCCCCTCTCACACACACACACACCACCACCTCCTCCCCACACATGCACACATTCCCCATACAGCACCTCTACATACTCCTACACACCACCACCCATTCCACACACATAATGCCCACACACCACCCTCCCTACACACACACACACACACACACACATTCCCCACATACCATCCCCCAACCCCCAACATGCTCCCCACAAACCATCCCACCACACACATCATTTCTACACACACATAGTCCCCACTCACCACCCTTCCA
The DNA here is from genome assembly GCF_901001135.1 of Rhinatrema bivittatum. NCBI lineage: Eukaryota > Metazoa > Chordata > Amphibia > Gymnophiona > Rhinatrematidae > Rhinatrema > Rhinatrema bivittatum. The sequence continues at coordinate 125,394,546 of NC_042622.1, read as the reverse complement.
CACACCACCCCTCCTCACACACCCAACACCGCCAGCCCAAACACACCCACCAATGACAACCCCCCCACACACCCACCACTACCAAACACCCACACACTCCACTGCCATTCTGCCAAAACCCCCACAGACACCCACCACCACCACTGATAAACCCCATGCACACTACTTCTTTCACACCACTGCCAACCCCCTGCTTGCAAACCCCATGACCATCACAACACTCTACACAAAAACCAGAACCGCTAAATACCTCAACATGAGCACACACTTTTGCCACCAACCTTCATGCACACCTCACCACCACCACTGCCAACCTCTCCTACATGCACATTCCACCCTTCCACCAACCTCCCCCCAACACATCAGTACTACCAACCCTCAAAAACATACACCTATCACCACCATACCTCCACACACCCCACCACTGCCAACAGACCCCCCAATACACACATCTCACCACTGCCAACCCCACACACACTCCATCATTATCACTGCCAACCCTACATGCACATCCTCCCCATATACACTATGCCCCCACTCCCCAACACACTCTGCCCCCCACGTGGATAAACACCACTGCCACCACCCCCCCCCCCCCCCCATGTACATCCCACCTCCACCAATTCCAAATCCCCTACACGCACACCCACCACCACTGCCGCTATCGTCAAACACCTAACACAGACCATTGCTGCCAAACTCCCCCCCTCCCCCAACACACACACACACACATATTTCACAACACTGCCACACATGGAGTGAGAAAATAGGGACAAAGTTAAGAGTGCAAGAGGGAAAGTGCTGCTAGCCATACATACACACGTCTCTTCCTCCTCCCCCCTGTACCATGTACATAGCACTCCTACACTTCTGCACATTCCTCCATTGGCGGGGTTGGCAAGCGAAGGAGGCCGGGGCACAGACTCTTGTAAAACTAAATATATATGATTGTGTTCATATTGTAATATGTTAATGTCATTTTTAAATTGGCTGTGTTTCGTCGTGTCGCTCATATACTGTAATCAGATTTGGTTAGCTGAAGAATGTAAAGGCGGAATTTAAATCCTGAAATTACATTAAATGAAAATACATTAGGATTCTTTACTATGCTGTTAGGCAGGACCCTATCTTGCACTTTAACAATAAAGGTGCCAGTTTTACAGATACCATGAGTCTGTCTTTAATTTTAAACTGTGATGTTTCTTACCATCTACCTTACATAGGTACAGTAAAGATTGTTTTCCTAGGCACAGAATGGGAAAAATTACTTTTTCATTAAGGCCCAGAGAGCCAAAAGTTATGAGTAATCTAGCAGAGAAATGTGTCTCCTGACTGCAAAGACACACTAACAATCATTACTCCACCTGTCCAGTGTTTCACCTAGAAGGAGTTTGTATGGTGTCAGTTTGACAGACCACACAGAATACTCAACCACCAGTGAGCCGTTGCAAACCTTTCATCCCCAGACCTACCAACAGGCATTAATAATTTTCCATCAGGAAATTTGAACGTGCCCTTTCCCAATCTTATGTCACTTAGCAGAAAGTCTGAAAACATCAGAAAACTGCCAACTTAAAAAAAAAAAACAAAAACAGTTGGAAATGATTTTCTTTATTCAACAATAATACGTACAGCATAGGCCCTTCATTCCCTGCTTTGCGGTGAATTGGTACAAAATTAAAGTTCTTTGTCTTCCTGCTTTTCTTCGGGCCAGCTGCTCACTACCTTCCTTTAAGAGCATTACAAGACTTTAACATCTATCCATTGGAATAAGTGCAGACTACACAACCATATAATAATGGCTAGGATTTTGGGAGGGTAGGTTTTTTTTTATATTAAAGATGTATCAGTTTATTATGGCATCTGATTACCAATTTTATGACTTTTTGGTTTTCTGTGGCTGCGCATCAACCCTTGCTGGCTGTAAGTGGCAGCATCTCCACCACCCTCTGAGCTTAGACACTCCGCTGCCATGTTGAAAAACAAATAACTGCAGCCTTCTGAGTCCATCTGGCAATTGTTCATGGCTCTTTGTGTTTTCATGAATTCATATTTTTGTTATTTCATTTTTACTGCCTTCAGGTAGTTCCCAAAGAGGCACATAACAAAGAAATAAAGAGGAAGGCTTTAATTTTAAATATGAAGACAAGGCTGTGCTGCTAAAGCAGTTATCCTCCTTGCCATGCATACTAGCTACAACTGTAGTTAGAAGATTAATGAGTGGTATAGTAACCTAGTAGAGGACCCCCAGAAAAATACAAATTGGCTCATCCAGTCTGCCCAGTTACTTCTATCCTCACTGCAAGGATATGTCCCAGCCGCTAATCATAAAAGCTTGGCGCTTATAGGATAACACTTCTCATCCAAGTTGTTTTTTGTTTTACCCAAGGGTTCTCTACCATCCTGAATAGATTACCATAAATGATCCTATACTTAATCCAGTAATGTCCTGCCACTAGCATGTCTTATCCATAAGCTCTGCAACAATCTGAAGGAACTATTTACAAAACTGCAATACTTATTAAGGAGGTAATTTTCAAAAGGATTTTCACGCATAACACTAGGTTTTACATGTGTAAATGCACTTTACCCATGTAAGTGGGCTTTTGAAAATTGCTACAATATAGGCCATTGAATTGTCCATAAGTTATTCATGTGTAAGCGCACTTTGAGTGCATAAATGGCTTTTTAAAATTGCTATGATAGATTGTTACATTTACATGTGTAACTCCTTTGAAAATTAAGTCCTATGGGCCAGATTTCAGAAGATTTACGCACGAAGGGGGGGGGGGGGTGGTTAAGCATGCCGGGTCTATTTAAAAAAGGCCCGGTGACGCTCGTAAAGCCCTGAGACACATGTAAGTCCCGGGGCTTTACTAAAGGGCCTGCGTGCGTATGTTCTAAAATCGGGCGAACATGTGTACGTGCCGGGTAGCGTGGGCACCTTTTCAAAACTACCCCTTTATGTGCACTATTTGTAAACTGGCCCCTATAATTCCAATGGGGCCTATTTACTATCTATCGGGCCGATACAGTAAAATTTGCGGGAGAGCCGGCGCTCCAAGGCGAGCGCCCGCTCTCCCAACGTGCGCCCAGGCCACTCTCCTGGGCGCGCAATTGAGTATGCAAATGAGAGCCCATGGTAAAAGGAGGCGCTAGGGACACTAGCGCGTCCCTAGCACCTTCTTTTTGACAGGAGCAGCGGCTGTCAGCGGGTTTGACAGCCGATGCTCAATTTTACCGGCGTCGGTTCTCAAACCCGCTGACAGCCACAGGTTTGGAAAATGGATGCCGGCATAATTGAGCGTCCGTCTTCCGACCCGCGGGCCGCCGGCTGATTTAAATTTTTTTTTTTTTAATTTTTGATTTTTTAAAAAATTTTGGGGCCTTGAGGGTGTACAAAAAAGCAGTTTTTTCTGCTTTTCTGTACACTTTCCCGGTGCCGGCAGAAATTAACGCCAGCCTTTGGGCAGGCGTAAATTTCTGAAAGAAAAATGTGCGGCTTGGCTGCATATTTTACTTTCTGTATCGCGCGGGAATAACTAATAGGGCCATCAACATGCATTTGCATGTTGCGGGCGCTATTAGTTTCGGTGGGATTGGCCGCAGGTTTTTGACGAGCTATTACCCCTTACTGTTTAAGGGGTAAAAATAGTGCGTCGAAAACGCGCGGCCAATCACGGCTTGTTTGTGTGTTTAGTGCATAACATGTTTAGTGCATAACATATTTTTGTAAAAAGGGCTCTAAAAAAGCAACCAAAACCAGTGAAACCAGTGAAACTTGTTACTCAAACATCTGGTCTTCTACGTTTGGACGTTACTGAGCCACCACCAAACTGCTGGCATTGGTCAGTAGGTTTCTGGAGAATTATAATCTGCTGGTACTAAACCAGCTACTCCTTGGCTGCCAAAGATCTGCATAAAAGCTGGAATGAAGACAAAAGCCCAGATTTTATTTTCAAATTATGATTATTAGTTTGTGTCAGAGAAGTTTTAGGTACATCATCTATTTTTAATTGCATTTTCTCAGAGATATTGCTACTTTAAACAAGCTTATGGTGTTCACTCATTTGAATTCAGCAAAGTAGACTGCAGGTTAGCAAAATGAGGGAATAACACACTGACAAGGTACGGGTGTGATTTCAGTAGGCAAAGATCACAGTCTAATCCTTTCAACAAAGTGCTAATTGCTGTCTCCAGTTCTGTCACAGACAGAGCTGGAACAGGATAGGCTCTAAGTGCAGCCGCGTACCCCAGAGGCATACACAGACCTGTAAGACACTTTAAAGAAGCTTGTTTTATAGCACCATCTAGCAACAGCTGGTAACAGAGACATGCTTTAGCCTTTTCTTGGAACTCAATTGATGCAACATTCACATAGCATGCCAATTATTACAGTAAATTTAGTTTTCAATATTTGCATATTAAAATACAGAATTAGACAGAAACAATGTAACAGAAGTAATTCTCTATATATGTATATATATGTATATTTATATACATATAAAGCTTGTGGCAGTCGGTTGGTTACACTGTTGGAATTGTGTGGCCACTAGATGGCACCCAGAATAGAGGCAGGTACACTGTGTAAAGACAATATGCTCTGTCTGCAAAGCCCTGTTGCAAACATACACAAGCACAGGCACACACACACATACTCATAGACACACACACACACACACACACACACACACACACATATACACATACACAAGCTCCCCCAAACAGAAACACACATAGGCAGAGCCCTCCCCCCATAGCCACAGTCCTCCCTTCCCCATAGGCAAGGACCCTTCCAACACACACACAGGCATAGGCACAGGCACACACCTTTTATTGACCAGACAACCCAGGCAACACTGGGTAATGTTTGCTAATATCCTCTGTATGTGAATCCCTGTCTCTCACACTCCCACATAAGGAATAGGCAAGCATAGGCACATACACATAGGCACACACAAGTTTGTACAAGCTTGTGCACACATACATGCACATACACACACTCACACACACACACACACACACACACAGAGCGGCTGTTATAAACCAGGTTACCCAAGCAAAGCTAGGCACTTTTGGCTAGTACAGGATATAAAACAGAAATGATTTACCATTAAATGACAAGTTAAGAGGTAATGAAGCAGTATACGGAGGACATTAACGGAACTGAAATTCTCATCCTCCATATAAAGTTGTCATTACAGTTTAGCTGTTATGGTTGCCCTAAATTAGAGGCTAGTAATGTTGGTTTTTCCCTTTGGTACATCCTACCCTGAGCATAATGAGATTGCTGCATGTATGTTTCTGATGAACTAAAGCATCTTTGGGGTCTGCTTAAATCCAAATTATACATATTAGTGGCAGGAATCAGATATCTGTTTACAGCCCCCTTCCCTTTCCTTGTAGTAACGTTCTCTTCAGTTTGGAGGAAACAGAAGAACATGTGGCTCTTCTGGAGGGAAGGGAAAAAGAAATATTCTTCTACTTCTATTTTTCATGGCATGATACATCTGAAGATGAGCATCAGTGTTGCTCGTTTATGATAGCATTTATGTAGTAACATACTGAATGACCAAATCGGCTCATCTAGTCTGGCCAGTTGAGATTCATCCACTTTGGGAAGATAAGCATATAAGGACCAATTTTTCAAAGAGTTTAGGCACCTAATGTTTGGAATTAGGCTCCTAAATTAGCCCTTTTGAAAATTTTTAGGGCTAAGGGCCTAAATTTAGGCTCTTAATTTCATTAGGATATTACATTTAGGAATCCTAAAAAGTGGATAACTACAGGGATGGCATTATGGTGAGCAAACAAAGGCCTAAATTTACCAACATCGCAGGGCTCCCTGAATCACGCACTAACGGGGGGGGGGGGGGGGGAGGGCAGTCCTGCGATAGCCAGCAGCGATCATATCTCCGTGGTGCGATCACTGCCGGCATCACGCCAAATAACTACACCATAAAAGGTGTAGTTATTCGGCGCGAAACTGACAGCGAAAACTAAGCGTACCTTTCGCTGTCGGTGAAGTCTTCACAGCGTCAGCCCCGGTGCCATCCCGACTCTTCCTCTTCCATGGCTGACGCCGCCCCAGCTCCACCCGCATTTTGGTATCGCACGCAATAAGGGACGTTTGCACTGATTTTCAGAACTAAGCACCTACTTTATGACCTAAATCTAGGCAAATAAATAACAGCCTTAAATTTAGGACCCTAAATTATGGTGCCCCTTTTACCCCTTGAGCATCTAAAGGTCCAACTGACTCCCTTGCAGGTTTTTTGCTTCGAATGTAACTGAAAAGTTTTTATTATGAGCTTTTGCTTCCACAACAAGCTTCTTTTCAAATTCTGTGCTTGCCTTTCTTATCAATGCTTTGCATCTAACTTGCCCATGCTTATGCTATTTCTTGTTTTCTTCATTCTGATTCCTTTTTCATTTTTTAATCTCCCTTTTGAAAGATAAATGCTATCACAGTAGGATTCCTTAGTGTCCTCTTTCCAGTTATCAAGTCAAATTTGATTATGTTATGATCACTATTGCCAAGTGGCCCTAACACTATTACCTTTCATACCAAATCATGTGTTCCACTAAGGATTAGGTCGAAAATAGCTCCACCTCTTTCTTGTACCAGCTGGTTCATGAAGCAATCATTTATTTCATCTAGAAACTTTACTTCCTTCGCATGTCCTGATGTGACATTTACCCAGTCAAAACTGGGGTAATTGAAATCACCCATTTTTACTGTGTTGCTATTTTTGTTAGCTTCCCTAATTACTGGTGGACGGTAATACACCCTCACTGTTATTCTGTTCTTCTTCTCACATGGAATTTCTATTCATAAAGATTCTACATTGCATTTTGTTTCCTGTAAAAGTTTTATCCTTTTGACTGAATGCCCTCTTTAGCATATAGCGCCACCTCCACAAATTTTATCCATCCTATTATTGTGATATAATTTGTACCCTGGTATGACAATGTCTTATTACTTAACTTCCTTCTACTGGGTCTCTGAGATGCCAATTATATCTAACTCTTCATTCTCTGCTATGCATTCTAACTATGATATATGATATGTTATGATATATGTTATGATATATGATATGTTCACATTAGTTAATATTGTCTGTAAAGCTTGTTGCTAATTATTGTTTATTGTAAACCAAGGTGATGTTATTAATTATTAATTAATTAATTATTGCTAATATGATATGTTCTCATTAGTTAATATTGTCTGTAAAGCTTGTTGCTAATTATTGTTTATTGTAAACCGAGGTGATGTTATTAACGTTAGATGCAAAGCATTGATGTTATTAACGTGCCACGGTATATAAAAAATCACTAAATAAATAAATAAATAAATAAATAAATAACTAGAGATGTGCTTTGGGTAAAAATTTCATGTCGAGTTTTGTTTGGGGCCCCCCGAGGGAATTTCGTTTTTCCTGCAGTTTGGGGGTTTTTTTTCAGGGACCTCGATTTTCGGGTTAGTGCGCACTATCAGGAGTTAGCGCGCACTAATGGGAATTAGTGCTCACTAACTCCCGTTACTGTGCACTAACTCAAAAATGAATTTTTTATGAAATTTCGGAAAAATTTCAATCGTTTTTTGGTTCTCCCGAACCATTCCGAATTAGGCAATTTCGTTGACATTGCCTAATTCGGAAAAAACGATTGCACATCCCAGATTCTAACTCCCCCATCTTATTTTTTAGACTTCTAGCATTTCTGCACACAAATTTCAAATTATATATTTTGTTTGGATTAACAACCTGCTTATCAGTTGATGTTGTAATCTGGAATTTTTCTGCTCTGTCTGCTCTTTACTTAAAGGCATCTGAGCTATTTTTTCATTTATTGCAATCTATCAGGACGCCCTAACATCCTTATTTTGTTAGTATCCTTCAAAGATAGATTATTCCAAACTGAAGCATGTGCTTCTGAGTGATTATAGGCTTCCCCCATCATCTAGTTTAAAAGTGGCTCTATCTCCTTTCTAAAGGTAAGTGCCAGTAGCTTAGTTCTACTATGGTTCAGGTGAAGTCCGTCTTGCTGGAATAGGCCCCCCTTCTCCAGAATGTTCCTCAGTTCCTGGCAAATCTAAAATCCTCTTCCCTGCACCATCATTTTATCCATGCATTGAGACTCTGGAGCTCAGCTTGCTTCTGAGGTCCTGCTCATGGAATGGGAAGCATTTCTGAGAATGCAACCCTAGAGGTTCTGGATTTCAGTTTCCTACCTAAAAGCCTAAAATTTGCCTCCAGAACCTCCCTTCTGCACTTTCCTATGTCATTGGCACCCAGATGATCACACCCAGAAATCACCCAGAAATCACAACAGTCATTTCCTCCCCAGCACTCTCTAAAATCTTATTTAGGTGGTGCATGAGGTCCGCAACCTTTGCACCAAGTGGTCTTCATGCCCACCAGCCTCCCAGCTATCTACATTTCTAATGATCAAATCATCCACTAACCCTTCCCTCCTGGGCACATGGTCCTGGAGATACACACTTGGTACGAAAGAACAAGGCATCACTTGGAGGGCAAATCCTAGCTATAGGATCACTTTCTGCCACATCAAGATGATGGCTCCTGCTAAGTGATCTTATTCCTCCAAAGCAATACAAACCTATTCACAATACCTGGGGGAAGGGGTTCCCCCTTTTTTCATGACTTCACACCCCACCCCCACAACATTCCTAGCTTGGTCATTGCAGTTACAGTCGATGGCTGGGATCCATACACCAAACCTTCTTCTGGAACCTTCTGTCATGTATCCTGAATCCAGCCACTAGATGTCACCCTTGAACAATGATACTGATTCTTCCCCTCCCTCACCCTTGGAGTGGGGCTGCAGCATCCCCAGCTGACCAATGGAGATTGACCATTGGGAACGTCTGCATGGCAGAGTTCAGCACTGCCGCCAAGCAACCAGGCTAGTTATACTAATGCGACAAGGCGATAGCTAAAGCCAGAAGAATGCTGGGCTGCATAGAGAGAGGAATATCGAGTAAGAAAAGGGAAGTGATTATTCCCTTGTACAGGTCCTTGGTGAGGCCTCACCTGGAGTACTGTGTTCAGTTCTGGAGACCGTACCTTCAAAAAGACAAAGACAAGATGGAGGCGGTACAGAGAAGGGCGACCAGGAAGGTGGAGGATCTTCATCGGATGACGTACGAGGAGAGATTGAAGAATCTAAATATGTACACCCTGGAGGAAAGGAGGAGCAGAGGTGATATGATACAGACTTTCAGATACTTGAAAGGTGTTAATGATCAAAAGACAACGACAAACCTTTTCCGAAGGAAAAAAATCAGCAGAACCAGGGGTCACGATTTGAAGCTCCAGGGAGGAAGATTCAGAACCAATGTCAGGAAGTATTTCTTCACGGAGAGGGTGGTGGATGCCTGGAATGCCCTTCCGGAGGATGTGGTGAAGACCAGAACTGTGAAGGACTTCAAAGGGGCGTGGGATAAACACTGTGGATCCATAAAGTCAAGAGGCTGCCAATGAAGAGTGGGTGACTCGCCAGAATGATGGCTACTGCCTGGAGTCAATACCCTTATTAAATAAACATACACAGGCTTACGGTGACTCCAACATCGCTCTAAGCTTCAACAGCAAGAGGAAATGTGGAAAAAAGGATTCACACTCACAAAGAGGGGAGTAGCTGGCTTGTTACGGCGGTTACTACCCCAAATCAAATAAGCCTGATACTTCACTTTCAATGCATATACAGCAAAGTTCTCTGATTCAACGGCAGGGGAGAAGAAAAACTGATACTTCACACATCCAGCAGAGCTCTCTGCTTCAACGGCAGGGGAGAAGAAAAGAGGGTTCGCACTCACAAAGCGGGGAGTAGCTGGCTTGTTACGGCGGTTACTACCCCAAACCAAATGTGCCTGATACTTCACTTTCGATGCACATCCAGCATGGCTCTCTGCTTCAACGGCATGGGAGAAGACTTATACGTCACGCATATCCAGCATAGCTCCCTGCTTCAATGGCAGGGGAGAAGAAAAACAACCAATAAGGGCTAATAACATAGTCTGGGTAAAACAAATAAGCATGGGTGCAGCTTGCTTATTGCGGCGGCTACTACCCCTAACGAATCAAGCTAGATATTTCACTTGGATGCAGCTCCATCACTGCTCTCTACATTAAAGTTGGGGGTGGAAGGGAAATAGAACCAAGAGCTAAGAGAAACAGATAAGTATGAGAGAAAATATGTGTGAAGCTTGCTGGGCAGACTAGATGGGCCATTTGGTCTTCTTCTGCCGTCATTTCTATGTTTCTATGTTTCTATATGTTTCTATGCCAGGCATGAGCCAACATCTGTGACCTGAGTTACCCCCTGTTTTTTCTACTTCCCTTTTTCTTTCACATACAAACTGAGTACTGCAACAGCCTCCCATGGTAGAAAACATGACTCTTGTTTCCTTCACAGTTATATCTGAGGTTACACTTTAGGTATCTTCCTACTTACAGGTGCTGCTAATGTTACTCTAGCAGTACTCCATCTCTCATCTAGCCTATGCAATCTAGCTGTGCTTTCCTCACTGAGGACTCAATAGTGTTTTGTTTTTAAATAGGATGCTTACATTTTCTCCTTTTGCAAATGGTTGTAATATTATCGTATCCCCAATGGAGTCAGGTAGCAGGGCATTAACTCCCTATATTGTACAGATTCTCAATTTTAGTCAAAAGGACAAGAAGGGACCATTCTCAGCTTATATTTCAGACCCTACACTATAATCTGAGCCAAAAAGATGAGAAACAGTCCTGTTGTACTTAAGGCTGGTACTGTAACCTGGTGGCTACACTCAGATGCTTAAATCGACTCAGCCTGCTTTAAGTCTCATCACTTACAGAGTGACCGAGTAGTCCAGTTTCCTGGCCTGTAGCCAGCTTCTCTTTGATGTTGCTAAATCTTTTTTTTTTTTGCTTAGAGTTTTTCATCACAGGGACGCCATCGGGGCCTTTCAGCCTTCATTTGCTATGAAACTGTACAGCGCTGTATGCATATTGATGAAGCTTTTTAAATAGAAATAAAATAAATGGCAAACCAAATTAGCAGTGTTATTTAGAATGCAGCTGCAACACTTAGGAGGTAGTGAAAAAAAAAGGCCCCGCTTCCTTTGAGCAGTGATATATTTAGGATGTTCTTAGCTTTTTTCTTAGGATATTCTTAATTCATGCAGCCATTAGTTTTGTAATGACTAAATGTGAGGGATAGGGGAAGGGAGGGAGAAGGAGTGGAATCTCACATTGAGCAATGAGCAGTGTGGTCTGCGATTTGGGTCTGGGACATGCGTTCAAAGCTCCTCTCCCCTGCTACTGACTCTGTGTGAGCCTGGGCAAACCACTTTATCTTTCTGTGCCTGCAGCACTCCATTGCAAACAAGTTATTTGTCTTAATCTGGATTTCTCTGTCAATGACTTTAAAAAATTGTATAGGAGTCAGGATGGCAGTAAGCCAAATATCAGCTCTCTTCCTCCCACACAAGGTGTAACTGCCAGACCTCCTTTGGCTGGGTTTTTGTTTTTGTTTTGCTTTTTTGCACTTGTATATCACGTTTAACCAGAACACCCTATATGTTTGTTTTTTAAATAAACAATACATACAGTCCGCAAAATGACAGACTTTATTCTGAGCTTGGTTAGACCATCGGGCTACATTTTACAACTCAGGTGGGAATTTCATCCTATCATCAAGATCAGCATCGTATCAGGATGATGGGAAATATGTTTAGGATTTCAGCTCACCCCGCTGTGGTCCTAAGGCAAGTAATCTTCCACTGTACTATAGTGGCTCTTATATTCAAAATGCAGGTGTTCTTTGGGCCAAGAAAATAAAAGTAGAATACTTGATCATAATAGTTATTGGATCAACAAAAATATAAAAGTTATGGGATACAACCCTAATAGCAGTGGTTTGATTGTATCAAACTTCCAAGAAGACATTGGGGTAACTTGCACTGAGTGATCATTACAACTCAGCAGTGGTAAGATTGCATTGGGCTTCACAGAAGCCATTGAGATAACCTGCATGGAATGACCATACTTCAAACTTAAACTTAAGTGAGCATGGGGAGACCAGATGTTTTGGGCAATGGTTTTACTTGTTTTGGTGGCTGTGTAGATTGTTAGAAAACTTGATAATAAGACATTGAAGGGAACCTGGGTGTTGGATTTATTGTCAGTCTTGTAAGAATCATAGAGGAGAGCCCATAGCGATCTTTACTGAGGAAGATGTAAGGCATACACCCATGCAGAAATGATATTTAAAGGTTATAATTCGGAAGAAGTGAAACAAATCTAAGTAAACCTCAGTAAACTAAAGAGTAGCAAATCACCTGGAATAGATGGTATGCATCCCAGAGTGCTAAAAGAACTGAAAAATGAAATTGCAGGCCTATTGTTAGTAATCTGTAAACTATCATTAAAACTGGCTCTGGTACCTGAAGACTGGAGAGTGGCCAATGTGATACTGGTTGTTAAAATGGGTTCTGGGGTGATCTGGGCTACAGACCAGTGAGCCTGTCAGTGATGGGAAAAATGGATGAAACTATTACAAATAAAATTACTCTCTATGTAGATAGATATATAATTTAATGGGATAAAGTCAACATGGATTATAGCCAAGGGAGGTCTTGCCTCATGAATTTGCTACTTTTTAGAAGGCGTGAATAAACATGTGGTAAAGGTGAGCCAATTGATATAGTATATCTGGATTTTCAGAAAGCATTTGACAAAGTACCTTATGAGAGACTCTTAAGGAAATTAAAAAACCATGGGATAAGAGGAAATGTTCTATTGTGGATTGAAAACTGGTTAAAAGTTAGAAAACAGAGAGTAGGGATACATTCTCAATGGAGAAAGGTGAATAGTGGAGTGCCTCATGGTTCTGTAATAAGACTGCTACTTTTTAACATATTCATAAATGACCTAGAGATGGTAACGAGTGAAGTGATAAAATTTGTTGATGATACAAAATTATTCAAATTTGTTAAATCACAAGTGCATTGCAAGAAATTGCAAGAGGATCTTGCAAGACTGTGAGACTGGGCATCCAAATGTTAGATGACATTTTATATGGGCAAGTACAAAGTGTTGCAGGTAGGGAAGAACACCCCAAATTATAACTACACAATGCAAGGTTCCACATTGGGAGTCAACACCCAGGAAAAGGATCTAGGCCTCATCGTGGATAATATGTTGAAATCCTTTACTCAGTGTGTGGCAGCAGCCAAGAAAGCAAATAGAATGCTAGGAATTATTAGGGAAGGAATGGAGAATAAAACAGAGAATATCATAATGCCTCTGTATCGCTCCTTGGTGCGACCTTACCTTGAGTATTGTATGCAGCTCTGGTTACCGCATCTCAAAAAAGGTATAGCAGAAATAGAAAAGGTACAGAAAAGGCAAACAAAATGATAAAGTTGGTGGAATGATTCCCTAAATAGAAAGGTGTTACGACTTCAGTTTGGAGAAGAGACAGCTGAGGGAAGATATGATGGAGCTCTATAAAATAATGAATGGAGTGGAACGGGCAAATGTGAATTGGTTGTTTGCTCTTTCAAAAAGTACAAAGATTAGGGGACATTCAATGAAGTTTCTAGATGATAAATTCAAGACAAATAGGTAGAAATATTTTTTTACTTTACGCATAATTAAATACTAGAATTCGTTACCAGAGGATGTGGCAAACGTTGTTAGTGTAGCTGGGTATAAAAAAGGTTTAGACAGGTTTCTGGCAGAAAAGTCCATAAACCATTAATTAAAGTGGACTTGGGGAAATCCACTACGTATCCCTGGGATAAGTAGCTGATGTTTAGGGATCCTGCCAGGTACTTGTGACCTGGATTGGCCACTATAGAAAACAGGATGCTGAGCTTGATGGACCTTTGGTCTGACCCAGTATGGCAAATCTTATGTTCTTATGATCCCAGCCCTGATTCTGATTGTGCTGGAAGCCGAAAGGAACAAGAGCGGAAACTGCTGGGTTAAAAAAAATGGAGAGGCTATGAAAGAAAGGATAAACAGTAAACACCAAAACCATGAAAGAAGCTCTGTCTGACTCAGCATCCAATTCTGCAGAATCCACCATCCTCCCAGATATCACTAATGCCTCTGCAAGAGAAAATGGCCTGCCGCAACCTCTCTTGAAAGACATTTGTCCATTTAACATCCTTCCATTCTTCACAGTGACTGCAAAAAAGAGACACTTTTTTTTTTAAACATAACTCGGTTGACAGTTTAAACAAACAGACCATTATGAACTCCCTTTTTGTTCTGATTTGTATTTTTTTCGTGAGGCACAAGCTACGTTTAAAGATTTTTGGGCGGATTTTAAATGCCCTGCTCGCGTAAATCCGCCCATATTTACGCGAGCAGGGCCCTCGCGTGCCGGCGCACCTATTTTGCAAGGCCGCTGGCGCGCGCAGAGCCCCAGGACGTGCGTAAGTCCCGGGGTTTTTTTAAGGGGGCGTGTCGGGGGGTGTCGGGGGCGGGGCCGAATGATGCGGCATTTCGGGGGCGGGACGCGGCGTTTCGGGGGCGGGACCGGGGGAGTGGCGCCGGCCCGGGGGCATGGTCGAGGCCTCCGGACCAGCCCCCGGGTCGGATGACGGCGCGCCAGCAATCCACTGGCGCGCATAGATTTACGTCTGCTTCTAGCAGGCGTAAATTGAGGGACAAAGGTAAGGGGGGGGGTTTAGATAGGGCCGGGGGGGTGGGTTAGGTAGGGGAAGGGAGGGGAAGGTGAGGGGAGGGCGAAAGAAAGTTCCCTCCGAGGCCGCTCCGATTTCGGAGCGGCCTCGGAGGGAACGGAGGCAGGCTGTGTGGCTCGGCGCGCGCAGGCTGCCCAAAATCGGCAGCCTTGCGCGCGCCGATCCAGGATTTTATAAGATATGCACGGCTATGCGCGTATCTTATAAAATCCAGCGTACTTTTGTTTGCGCCTGCTGCGCGAACAAAAGTACGCGATCGCGCTCTTTTTTAAAATCTACCCCTTTGTGAGCTGCTCCTACTTGGTCATTTTTCACCTTGCTGAATCAAAGTAAATCAGTTCTGTGCTGATTCTTATCAGCACCCTTAATAATTATATATATATAGGGGCGGATTTTAAAAGGCGCGCGAATAGCCTACTTTTGTTTGCGCTCCAGGCGCAAACAAAAGTACGCTGGATTTTAGTAGATACGCGCGGAGCCGCGCGTATCTGCTAAAAACCTGGATCGGCGCGCGCAAGGCTATGGATTTTGTATAGCCGGCGCGCGCCGAGCCGCGCAGCCTACCCCCGTTCCCTCCAACGGAGGGAACGGGGGTAGAACTTTCCTTTGCCCTCCCCTCACCTTCCCCTCCCTTCCCCTACCTAACCCACCCGCCCGGCCCTCCCAGAGGGAGGCATAAATCCCCGCACGCCAGCGGGCCTCCTGCGCGCCGGGCCGCGACCTGGGGGTGGGTACGGAGGGCGCGGCCACGCCCACGGACCGCCCCGGGCCGTAGCCACGCCCCCGTACCCGCCCCCAAAACACTGCCGACACGCCCCCGAAACGCCGCGACGACCGGGCCCGCCCCCGACACGCCCCCGACACGCCCCCCTCGGAGAACGCCGGGACTTACGCGAGTCCCGGGGCTCTGCGCGCGCCGGTAGGCCTATGTAAAATAGGCTCACCGGCGCGCAGGGCCCTGCTCGCCTAAATCCGCCTGGTTTTGGGCGGATTTAGGCGAGCAGGGCTCTGAAAATCCGCCCCATAATGTGGAATTTGTTACTAGAGAATGTGGTGAAAGCAGTTAGCATAGATAGGTTTAAAAAAGGTTTAGACAAGTTCCATACACTGTTATTAGCCATGTAGACTTGGGAAAGCCATTGCTTATCCCTGGTGATAAGCAAGAGTATTGGATCTGTTTTTTTGGTATCCTGCTGGTAACTTATGATCTGGTCTGGCCACTGTCAGAAATAGAATACTGATATTGGTCTGACCCAGTATGGTATTTTTTATTTGTTTCTTATGTAGCATAACCAGGGCCATTAGATGGGGAGGCAAGGCAGGAACAAGTTCGGAGAGGCATTGGAAAATGGAGCAAGCTGTGTACCACCCAGCCTCATTTCATGTACTGCTCCCTGCCCATGGATGTGCAAACAGACTCCATGTGTTGGCCAATAGCAGCTCAACCTGTCGCAATGTGGAGATGATCACGGGAGCCATGCAATCAGCCTGAGAGTATAAATGTTGGGGGGAGGGAGTTGCCAATAACAAGCTTGATCCAAGGCACTGTGCTCCTATGGGGTGGGTGGGAAGGGAGGAAGAAGGTATTGTGTTTTATTTAAGGATACCCTGAGCATTGCCTCTTGATAGAAGCATTCTGAATGATGGCAGAAAAAGACCGATGGGCCCATTCAGTTTGCCCAATTGATATTCTTCCTTTCTGGTTTTTTTTACCACTTTGAGTACATTAGCATATGACTTCCCTTGCATAAACCTTCTCTCTTCCCCCAAATAATCTCTCAATTGATCACTCAACACTTTTATATAATGACAGTTGGATATCAATAATTTACTGTTATGAATATCCGACTGTCATTTCAAGATACTGCATGCATTTGTTCATGCCTATTTTGTAATACATTTTTCTGCCTATTTTTGTACTTGTAGTAGGTAGTGGTCTAGTGTTATGTGTTAGAAGTTATTAATGTTGCAGTAGAATTATACTGTATCTGATTGTTTAGAGTTAAAGGTAGTAGGCATTGCTCACATATTTTAATATGGAACATTTTTTAATTTAAAAAGTTTTTAACACCTTCACATTAGTGCATTTTTTCCATTTCAGGAATTTTTTCTGTAGTTAACATAGAGCAATTTATACATTACATATACTACCCAATAGAGATGTATATCGTGTGATCGATCGTCTTAACGATCGATTTCGGCTAGGGGGGGGAGGGAATCGAATCGTCGCGGTTTTGTTTCTGTAAATATCGTGTAAATCGTAAATCGGGGAGGGCGGGAAAACCGGCACACTAAAACATCCCTAAAACCCACCCCGACCCTTTAAAATAAAATAAATCCCCCCCCTCCCGACCCCCCCCCCAAATGTCTTAAATTACCTGGGGTCCAGTGGGGGGGTCCCATTGTGATCTTCCACTCTCGGGCCACGGGTGCATTGATAGAAAAATGGCACCGGCGCTACCTTTGCCCTGTCATATGACAGGGCAAAGGTAGCGCCAGCGCCATTTTGGTTCCTATCCCCCGACGTCACGAGCGTAGGAGATCGCTCCCGGACCCCCGCTGGACCCCCAGGGACTTTTGGCCAGCTTGGGGGGGCAAAATGGCGCCGGCCGTACGGCAACACAATTCGAGTGCAGGAGGTCGTTCCCGGACCCCCGCTGGACTTTTGGCAAGTCTTGTGGGGGTCAGGAGGCCCCCCCCAAGCTGGCCAAAAGTCCCTGGGGATCCAGGGGGGGTCCGGGAGCGATCTCCTATGCTCGTGACGTCGGTGGATAGGAACCAAAATGGCGCCGGCGCTACCTTTGCCCTGTCATATGACAGGGCAAAGGTAGCGCCGGTGCCATTTTTCTATCAATGCACCCGTGGCCCGAGAGTGGAAGATCACAATGGGACCCCCCCACTGGACCCCAGGTAATTTAAGACATTTGGGGGGGGGGGGGTTCGGGAGGGTGGTGGATTTATTTTAAAGGGTCGGGTGGGTTTTAGGGATGTTTTAGTGTGCCGGTGTGCACACTAAACATATCTGACTAACTCTGATTATGGGAGTCTGTGTTGGTAACAATGTTTATGGGAGTCTGTGTTGGTAACAATGTTTTAGTGTCATATGACAGGGCAAAGGTAGCGCCGGCGCCATTTTTCTATCAACGCACCCGTGGCCCGAGAGTGGAAGATCACAATGGGACCCCCCCACTGGACCCCAGGTAATTTAAGACATTTGGGGGGGGGGGTTCGGGAGGGTGGTGGATTTATTTTAAAGGGTCGGGGTGGGTTTTAGGGATGTTTTAGTGTGCCGGTGTGCACACTAAACATATCTGACTAACTCTGATTATGGGAGTCTGTGTTGGTAACAATGTTTATGGGAGTCTGTGTTGGTAACAATGTTTTAGTGTCATATGACAGGGCAAAGGTAGCGCCGGCGCCATTTTTCTATCAACGCACCCGTGGCCTGAGAGTGGAAGATCACAACGGGACCCCCCCCACTGGACCCCAGGTAATTTAAGACATTTGGGGGGGGGGGTTGGGGAGTCTGTGTTGGTAACAATGTTTATGGGAGTCTGTGTTGGTAACAATGTTTTAGTGTCATATGACAGGGCAAAGGTAGCGCCGGCGCCATTTTTCTATCAACGCACCCGTGGCCTGAGAGTGGAAGATCACAACGGGACCCCCCCCACTGGACCCCAGGTAATTTAAGACATTTGGGGGGGGGGGTTCGGGAGGGTGGTGGATTTATTTTAAAGGGTCGGGGTGGGTTTTAGGGATGTTTTAGTGTGCCGGTTTTCCCGCCCACCCCCTTCCCCTCCCCCTTCCCCCGATTTATGATTTTTGACGATAAATCTGGGGAATTCCTATTAAATATCCACTCTAACGATTTTTGACGATTTAAAATATATCGGACGATATTTTAAATCGTCAAAAAACGATTCACATCCCTACTACCCAACTTCTATCATTATATATACACAAAATGCATGAATACTGTACAGATTCATAGAGAATAAAGGTAAATTATCTTTGTTAGTAAATTCAGCTGTGAATCTTGTTACCAACACAGACTCCCATCGGAGCAGTCTGTGTTCAGTTATGTACACTCTTATCTACACAGTTTCTTGCTGAAGTTATATATTTCAAGAAGAACTTTTCTAAGAAGCAGATCTTTATTTTCCACAGGACTTTAAAAAGGATTTCATGTGTTCAGAGGCACAGTACTTTTACTCAGAGACTATTCATAATTAATAACTAATATTTTTGTGTAATGTTTCAAATTTTGTATAGACTAAAAAAGATAATTTACCTTTATTCTCTGTGAATCTGCACAGTTTTCTTCCATTCTTGCATTTTGTATGTACAATATTTATCCATTAGGAACACTTTCAATCAGTATAACTTCCTTTACATGTTATGTTTTACTATATATATAAAACATGTAAAAAATATGAGATCCATATTCAGTCACTGGCCAGACTGCAAAGTTAGCCAACTAAGGGCCTCATTTTCTAAAGTATCGCAGGCCTGCGATACGTTAGGAAATGAGGGGCAGGGGGCCGAAATGGGGGGCGGGCCTGCACTAGCCGGCAGCGATAGCACTGTCGCGGTGCGATCGCTGCCGGTTTCGCACCCAATAGTGCCACCATAGGAGGTGTAGCTATTGGGCGTGAACACGGACGCAAAAAGGGCCTTTTCGCGTCCGTGGCGGCTTCGCAGAGTCAGCCCCAGTGACGCCCCGACTCCTCCTCTTCCGGGGCCGACTCCGCCCCCATTTTGGTATCGCACGCGAAAAGGGACATTTCGCATGCAAAATGTCCCTTACCGCATGCGATACCTTTAGAAAATAAGGCCCTAAATGTATCTGGCTAACTTTGGAGGAATATTCAGTGATGTAGCTGCATCATTGAATATAGAGAGTATCTTAAAGATAGCTGGATAGTTTATTTGGCTAACTTTAGAACTGCTCCTTAGCATAATCAGAGTTAGTCAGATATGTTATCCAGCTAATTCTGAATATCAAAGTTAGCCAGATAACTTATCCACCTAACCTAACTCCACCCAGAAACATGCCCAGCACACCCCTACATTATCCAGCTAAATTTTAGCTGGATAATTAGATATCTGGCTATACTTTAATCAGATACGTTTCCCCAAAATATTGGAAAGTCTGCATTTAGCTGGATACCTTGTGAGTTATCTGGCTAAATGCCTCTGAATAAGGATCTCTATGTGTACAATGCTAACACTGGAAAAGGGGACTCGGGTAAAGATACTACTTTGAAACCAGAAGGTTAATCAAAAACAGTAAAAAAAAACAAACTAATTGGGACAAAAAACAAAGGAGCCTTGGAAAAAAAAATCAAAGGATGAAATGATAAGAGTCAAAAAACAGGTAAGGTAAGCTAAAGACTTTAGCTAGTATTGTTTTTTTTTTCTTTTGCTGCCTCCTTACTCTGTGTATTTCCTTCCAAGTGCTGGGGCAGAGGAAGAAAGGAAGATATCAACGGCAGCCGCCTGTAATTAGAGTGCAGGGGCTGAGCATTATTTAGTGAACAGAACCCTTTTCAAAGCCCCCATTTCCTAAGCAAGGCACGGATGAGTGGCTTCAGTGTTTGCTACATCTTCTGTAGAAAGCAGGCACAATGCTCTGCCTTTCTGGGTGAGCTGCCTTTAATAAAGTTGATAGAATCTCAATTGTAAGCGACATTCCCCTTTCAGTGCCTGAATGCAATGGATCACTGCGGTTACAATAACAGCCTGATAAGGCTTCATGTTAGTGTTGTTACGGGAATCACAGCTTACACAGGGGTTGCGTTGCCCTCTTCCTCTCGCAGGCAGCCTGCATCATAGCCAAAGATGGGGGCAGGATGAAAGTATTCTTCTTCACTTAGGGATATCCTAAGCAGTGCTTCCTGTGTCAGCACAGGCAGATATGGATCTGCTCTCAATAATATGATGACTCAGGCTCCTTTTCTCCTCCAATACGTTCTTAACTTTACACTGCAGTTACTGGGGAAAGCAGATATGAACTTTATAATGGTTAATAGGGGTGTGCATTCGTTTTCAACGAATTGGGAATCCGCAACGTATATGTCCCTATTTGTTGTATTTGTGGGGTCACGAAACATATGGCGAACCCCCACGAATACAATGTATCTAATGAATAAACCCCCACCCTCCTGACCCCCCCAAGACTTACTAAAAGTCCCTGGTGGTCCAGCGGGGGTCCTGGCGTGATCTCCTGCACTCGGGCTGTTGGCCGATAGCCTTTGCCCTCACTATGTCACAGGGGCTACTGGTGCCATTGGTCAGCCCCGTCACATGGTAAGAGCAATGGATGGCCGGCGCCTAAATCCCCCTCGCCCCTCTCCGCCCCCGGCCCGCCCCTGGCCCACCCACTCCCCACCCATTATTTCAAGCCCCAGGACATACGTGCGTACCGGGGCTTGTGCGTATCGCCGAGCCTATGCAAAATAGGCTTGGCGCACACAGGAGGTTTTTAAAAGGATTATGAGTGTAACCCTTTTAAAATCCACCCCTATTTGTAAAGTATGTTCTCTCGTTCTTTGGAAAACATCTTTAGTCAGTCATCTCCTTTGTGCCTATAGGAATCATGCTTGGTATCTGGAGCTTTGTGATACTTGTGGTGGACCTGGCATCAAAAATCTTGAATGGGGGGTGAATGTGGTCTGTTCATGATAGCATTCAGTTTTGGCATTGCAGAACTGACCAGGCCTTGGCTATGCATGATTTAAACAAACATTAAATGTTAGCCAGTCAATATCCTCCAATTGAACAGAGGATCCAGTATAAAACTGTACTCTTAGATGCTAACTTTCAACCTGCCACGTATCTGGTGCAGGTGCATGTCCAGATACGTGGCCATTTTATAACATGCATCCATATAAGTGCAAGAAATTAATAATTCCTGGTTCATTCTTTTAAGGTTATTTTCTTTTTTATTTGTTATTTCGGCAAAATAAATAAATAAAAAAAGAAAAAAGAAAAAAAGAAAATAACCTTAAAAGAATGAACCAGGAATTATTAATTTCTTGCACTTATATGGATGCTGATTATTGAGAGTGCAAGCAACGCTTCTGTGTGAATTTTATAACATGTACACATGTTATAAAATAGCTTGAATGTGCGCATATGTGCACCCAATTTTAAGTGGGCGTGCACCTATCTGCGTATATCTGGCTTCTACCGCATAAGTTGGAGAATTTTAAAAGGGTCGTGCTATGTGCATCCACGATATTCCCAGTTTCACCAGTTCATCCACCAGTTCGCTCAGTTAACAGCTAGGTCCTCCAAACTCCCCTGGTTTAATAATATAACTCCTCGCCAGTTATCCCAGACCCTTTAAACCCCTGAGATATGGCTCTTTTATTTTTTAACTTGTACCTTGTCCACAGCAGAAGTAAACTTATGTGCTGGGCGCATGCCCAGGAGTGTAAGGATTTCTGTGCACATCTCTTGGCTATGCCCTGAAATGCCCACACCCCACCCCTTTTTGAAAACTTTTATGATGTGAACACAGTGGGAGATACGCGCCTATCTGGGCGGCTTTTAAAACTCGGTTGGTGTGTGCCATCGCCAAACTGATGCAAGCTCTAGGCTTTTAAAATGTACCTTTTAGCTCATAAGATGCTTATACTGGACTCCTTTCCTTGCATTAACCAGCTCCTCCATGTTTGCAATCCGGGTCAAAATCTGAGATCCTCACAGAGAGGTTTATTAGATGCCCCTTTGATCTGTCAGGTCTATCTTGTTGAATCACAAAAGAGACTTTTCTTTTTTGCTGGATTAATGTTTTAGAACTCTTTGCTGTCTGAGTTGCAAACCACTGATTGCACAAAAACCTTTAAAAATGTATTAAAGAAGACTCATCTTTTCTGGCACACATTTGACTGTTAAATCTTATGAGGACGTGTCCTATTGTTTTATGTTATTCTGATTGTTTGTTTTAACTATATATATGTTTTAACTGTAAGTTGCCTAGAGATGTGCATAGGTGGCACAAATTTCTTTTAAATAAATAAAACCCTCTCCACTGAAAGCTGCTTAATTTCAGCATACTCCTGTAGTCTTCTACCAACAGTTCTAATCAGCTGCCCACAAGTTTTTTAAAGTTGCTGGAACTTCAGCTTCTGATTCAGACTGTCTAGAAACAGTTGCTATGAGCATACTTTCTAAAATAGAAATTAACTGTCAGAGCTAGTCAGAGGTTTGAGAACTGCCATTCTAGCCTGGGCACAATGTGATAGGCAAAATCTTGGCTCCACCAGTGGTTCAAGTTGAGCCTGGTGGGTACCCTTTAGAATTATTGTGGGTTCCTACATGCTTGCGTGGTAGGAGTACCCTAGGGTGGGAGAGATCTGGAATCAAATCAAGATGGAGATACTTCAGATTGTATGGGTGGAGGTTGGTATGTCGCCCTTGCTTTGCTTAATGGGGCAATGGGGTGACTATGGTCTTACTACAGCAAAGCGGATTCTGGTAGACCATATGATACAAGCCGGTAGGTTTACCATAGCTACTTTATGGAAATCTACTTCCACGCTAGGCTCTTGGCGAAGATAGGTTCATGAAATAGCTTTGGTGGAAAAGCTAACATGTATGCTTCGTAGTCAATCAAAACTACATGACAAGATTTGGACACCTTTTTGGGCATACTGGGTAGAACTGTGACTGGAAGGGAGATATGGACATATGACTGAAATGTAAGAAGGCAATGCATGGCATTGTAATATATATTATATTTTGCGTCTGGAAGGATATTGCATTAGTATCATAATGGGGAAGAGTTGGGGAAGTGAAGCTGTATCATTCATGTGATAATGATGGTTATGGTTATGTTTGTGATAGTTGAAAAATTAAAATAAACAGTTAAAAAAAAAAGTACAGTGTAAATACTGAAAGTGCCCCTCAAATCCTAAGCAACATCAGATCTTGCTATTCTGAGAGCCTGATGCAAATGTGAGGAGGGGCAGCCTAGCTATACTAGGCTACATCAGATACAAATTAGACCAAGGCTTTCTAAATATGTCCCAGGGCCCATACAGCCAGTCAGGTTTTAAGGATGTCCACAATGAATATGCAAGAGATAACTTTGCATTTACTGTGAGGTCCATATTTAGTAAGCCAACGGACAGACAAGTTATCCAATTAAAGTTAGCAGATAGCCTCTCCTAGATATTCAGCAGGATAAATGTCCCACTGGATATACTCACCTAAAGTTATCCTGCTACAATCCTAACCAGGATGTCGACTGTTGGGGTAGTTTCTTTGTTGGTGGAGGGCTGAATAAAACTGATGTTTGCCTGTCGGCATATGCTGTATATTTGGGGTTTTTTGTTAGTTTCCGTTCTCCTTCCTCTATTTTCTCAGCTAAAGTTTTTCTTTTTGTAATTTACTTTAGGCATGTGTAGCTGGCAAGATCTTTCTTTCAGGAGATATTGATTTCCTGTTGTATTGTAAAATGTTAACAATAACATTAAAAGAACCTAGCCACATATGTTTGAATATAACCAGTTAGGTTTTGAAGTTATCTGGCTCTGTGTGGCTGGATAACTTGCTGATAAAATGGATATCTTTA
This sequence comes from Rhinatrema bivittatum, assembly GCF_901001135.1. NCBI lineage: Eukaryota > Metazoa > Chordata > Amphibia > Gymnophiona > Rhinatrematidae > Rhinatrema > Rhinatrema bivittatum. The sequence continues at coordinate 125,370,238 of NC_042622.1, read as the reverse complement.
CAGATAATCTGGTTAAATAGCACTGTAAAATAAAAAAAATAAAAAAATCTAAAGTGGGCTGAATCCTTCCCCCTCAATTTCATAAATGGCCCTTCTGGATTGTGCAAACCACACTCCTAAAGCCCTCCTAAAAGTAAAAATAATGTCGCAGGGTCCACAGGTCGAGCCCACTCCCACCCTTCCTCTACCTACAATCTCTATGTCCCAGGCTGCCCCCTCACCTCCCCCGCAACTCTAAAATCCCCAGCTGGGAGAAAAGTATGCAATCACCCACGCCCAGACCATTCAGCACAGCTCTGACAAGTGCAGCGCTGGATGCTAAGCCACCCGCAGTTTACACTTCTAGCCGAACACTACTGGAAGAGTAAACTGCGGAGAGCTTATGCTTCCAGTGCTGCTTCTGACAGGACAAGTTCGGGAAGCCCTGAACTAGACAAAAAGTAGCGATGGGAAGAATGACATTTTGGAGCCAGCCATTTCAAGTGCCCACAAAAAAGGGACATGTAAAATATAAGCTGGACGCTTTCCATGATAAGATCTTTGAACAAGAATGTTTCAATGGCAAGTCACATTAGAGAGCATCTCCTGGGAGTTGAGTACCCACTTCAAAGGTTCAAAGTAGGATTTTCTCAACATGGAATGATGGCTGTGAGAACTGAGAAAGAAGGAAAAAACAGTTAAGGGCTACCTTAAGCATGTACCCATTTCCTTTCCAATTTGACTTTAGACTTGCGTGGGGCACAATAAAAATATATCAAGCCTCACTCATGCACCACTGTATCCTTCTTCATTTATCTCTTCTACACCATTTCTTTCTATCCTGTTAATGATGAGTTAATGGGCAGAACAAGGCATGCACATCTTGGAAGAAAAAAATGGAGAGAAGCCCAGAGTATCGTGTCTGCCTGGAATTCTCTGCCGGCTCCAGTTGCGATGACAAGCTTTTAAGGCCACAAAGTCTTTGATGAAAAAGAAGGTGGTGAGGCCTCACCTGGAGTACTGTGTTTAGTTCTGGAGCCCGTATCTCAAAAGAGATAGAGACAGGATGGAGGCGGTCCAGAGAAGGGCGACCAAAATGGTGTGGGGTCAGTAACAGAAAATCCTATGAGGAGAGACTGAAGGATATGAATATGTATCCCCTTGAAGAGAGGAGGCACAGGGGTGATATGATACAGACCTTCACATATCTGAAAATGTTTAATGATGTGCAAACATCAAACCTTTCCCATTGGAAAGAAATCAGTAGAACTAGGGGTCACGAAATGAAACTCCAAGGAGGACGCCTCAGAACCAACGTCAGAAAATATTTCTTCATGGAGAGGGTGGTGGATGCCTGGAATGCCCTTCCAGAGGAGGTGGTGAAAACCAAAGCAATGAAGGAATTCAAAAGGGTGTGGGATAAATACTGTGGAATCCTAAAGGCTAAAGGATGGAAATGAAGAAAAGAGAGCATGGAGTAACTTGATGGTGCGGCCTTGAGGATTACCCTTAACCAATAAGCCTTGATACTGTAGATACATTATTCCATCATTGCTCTCTACTTCAACGACACAGGGAATAGGGGAATTGGATTCATTCAGCAATCGAGGGCCCAACTTTTATGTACTGGGGAAATAAGTATGGGGGTAACTTGCTGATGTGAAGGTTACTATCCTTAAATAAAAAGACTTGTTACTGTGATGTAACTCAACATTGCTCTCTGTTTCAACAGCAAGGCATAACAGGGAATTGGATTCAACAGCAATCAACGACGGCTAGTGTGGGAAACTGATAAGCATTGGGGGGGGGGGGGGGGTAATGGAAAACTGGATTCAAACAGCAACCAAAGAGGGCCCTGACTTTTATGGTCTGGGAAATATTTAAGCATGGGGTAACCTATACAGCACATGCTTACTGGGCAGATTGGATAGACCATTTGGTCCTTTTCTGCCATCATTTTTATGTTTCTATGCTACAAATATTACATGCTCTCATTTGAAATATTAAGAATCTTTCTCTGCAGCTCACCAAGCAGTGGCAATACCTAGATTCATATATTCAAACCTCTCATCCAAGAAAACAATCAAAGAGGATTTCTTTGCACTCAGGGAAAACATCTTAAGTTCTGGTTCCATGGGTACGAGGAGATAACAAAATAACAAGTTTCCACTTATGCTTTTCCAAGAACTACCAAAGTCAAATTTATGTCCCTGGGACCTAGAGCTTGCACACCATTACAGCAAAAGCGACAATTCCTACTGCAGGTCATTCTTTTCAAAGCACTGACAAGGTCTACATATTCCCAATGCCAGAATAAATATGGAAAGCTCTGAAGAAAGAAGAGAAATAGCAAACTCTCAGAAGCTAATTTTCAAGGGGTTTATGTGTCTAAGTTTGAGATTTAGGCACCTAATTTTTCAAAAAGCCTTAGTTCAGGGACGTGGTGAAAATGGGCACCTAAAAAGTGGTGGGGCCAGGGCAAGGAAAGTGCTGATTTCTAGCACTAGCAGGCAGATGCAATATTGGCGTGCTTTAAACATGCACGCAATCTCCCTTAACGCGCGCTGATCCACCTCTATGGGGCACCCAATGCAAAATGAAAATGGGCTGTGGCTGTAAAAAGGAGGCGCTAGGGGAAATTGTGCACCCCTAGCGCCTCCTCGGCAGCAGGCGCCTGGGAGTGGTGGCTGTCAGCCAGTTAGGAAAATGCTGAATTTTAGAGCATCCCTTTTCCTAACCTGACTGTTGGCACCTTTTTTTTTCTTTTTTTAAAAATGTTTTTCAGGACATTCTAATTTTTTGTTCCTCCGACTTAATATCGCCATGATATTAAGTCAGAGGAAGTACAGAAAAGCAGAAAATACTTTTTGGGCTTGTCCAAAATTAACGCCTGCTTGGGGCAGGCGTTAATTCTGGCGAGTAAAAATGTGCGCGTATGGTGCACATTTGTTTTTTTTCATCGGGGAGAATAGATGATAGCCTCGTCAACATGCATTTGCATGGGATGAGCGCGCGATTGTACGCGTATTTTGTATGTGCTAACCCCCGTTTTACATCGGGGGTTATGGATCCGTGGGTTGAGCCGTGCCCTGAGCCAGCACTCGGTATTGCATCAGGCTATAGGTGCCTAACTGAAACACCCTCGATTAGTGAGCGAACAGCAATCCTAAAATTAAGGGACCTCAGTTTTAGGTCCCTAAGTTAATTTGAATTTTCAGCCTAGAAATCAGGCAGTTAAGTCAGGCATTCAGTTCTCTTCCAAAATTGACCTGGCGAGGAGAACAAAAGAACGAGAAGCTAGAGAAAGTCACGTCAAGATGTTTTTGAAGACTGGCCAAGGAGAGAAATTGCATCCATGTTCATTCTCTTTTCTTCATTCACAATGTGGAACATGGGAGAGAGAGAACAGGATTCAGGAAAGGATTTCTTTTTCTTTTAAATGTTGGCAATACTGCTGTTTAATTAAACATGAAGGGGTGTGAATTGTTATGAAACTGCCCACACACCACAGAAGTAAACGCAGCAGGCACGGGCTAAGTGCTGTAAAATTACAAGGTATGTATAGTGTTCATAACCAGCCCAGCCTTTAAGTGTCTCAACAGAAATTAAAACAAGATTTTAAAATTGTTATCATTTGTCTTTTTGGTGTGTTAATAGCAGCAACAGAAGTAGGGGTGTAAAAGAAAGCAGAAATCAAAGATACCAAAATATTTAGACCAATGTGACCCATTCCCAGTCAGTGGAGGACTTGCTTTATTCAGGTTATTTTATCGGTTGTGCTGAGCCTTACAATCCGCAGCAATCAGAATACTGCATTGTCATTACTGGCAGAAAACACTTGGCCAGATGGGGGTCAAACGTTATGCACTTTCAAAGAAGGGAACAATCCCTGTTCAGAGGTAGGGGACTGGTCCCTTCCTTGATGATGAAATGGAAAAATGAACCTGTAAAACAGCACCCTCTACCCGTAGCAGTAAAACTGCAAGATTAGAGCAGGTAAGCGCTTGCCTCTTTCTGCTGACTGATTTGGGGGGGGGGGGGGGGGAAGGGTTGGGGGTGGCCACCTGGATAGGCTGGGGGGGAGTGGTGGATGGAGGAGGTATGTTTATGTGTGTATTGGGGATTTGCAGCCATCTTTTTCCTTTGCTGAGCTGCTGGGATATGAGGGTGACATATTGGAGATACTAGCATTTTTTTTATCTCCATCCAGCTGCCAGGGTGGGAGGAAGATCAGGGCTCAGACTGGGAGCCAGGGCAGTCAGCTAAAACAAAAGAAAAGGAAACAAAAAAAAAAAACCAAATAGAAAACAAAACAAAATTATTAGAAAATGAAATGAAATAGTTTTCCATGTACCTGCCCTATTTTACACCATTCCAGAAAACTCTGGAAGAATCCATTTGAGCATAGTCACGTGACCTATGAGTGACGACGGTGAACTGTTTGTCTTCACAGACAAATCCAATTTCAGTTTGAAACCCAAAATTCTTAATTCATAGTCTAGTGTGGCTGTATGAATCCTGTTTATGGTATGACTGGTACTGTCTTTAGTAATCTCCAGATTTATACCATTTTTCATGTAGGCCATACCTTTGCTTCCTCCCCCTTTCCTTACTTTGCCCCAAACATAGCAGGTTTTCAGCTTGGCCCTTTGCTTTGGTTACCTACCGGTCTCCTGATCACAGAGCTGCTCACAGGCATCCGTGGTCCTCTGTCCACAAAGATCTCTCACCCATGGAGCCGTGGAGTTTATCTGGTAATAAAGAGATAGCTTGGCGGGATTCAGCCAGTCAGACACGTCCAGGTAACTCCCCTCACTCACGACAAAACTGCTCCCTGTAGGCCAACAAAAAAACAACGCAACATTATTATCTTTACTTCACCTTAAGACTTGAGGAAGATGCAGAAAAAGACTGGAGAGGTAAATACAGCATATGTTGCAGGAAGAGTCCCACAAACGGAAAGAGAAGGAGAAATTCACAAAGGAGAGAAGCTTGGTATATCTAGAGAGAATAAAAAAAGAAGTCCAGCAGATAGAAATGGAAAGTGAGATGGTACACAGCATACAGTAATAAGTTAAAAGCGAGAGAGAAAGGGAAGGCATAAAGAGAGACACTGCAAGAAAGAGAAAGAGGAATAATGGGAGAAGATAAGAGAAATAGTAGGAGAAGGCATGCTTGAAGAACAGAAAGGAAGAGAAAGAAAGGGAGGTGAGGAAAAATAGATTTGTATGCTGGACTGCAGGAAGCAGAGAAGTGATAGAACGTGATTTGCAGGCAACACTGGCAGGTAAGCAGCTTGCTGTGTCTTCTGTGTGCAGCAGATTCTGGTTTTGGACTTTAGTACCTGAACATGGGAACTGGATGACTGGATGGCTGGATCGGGTATCAGACTAAGAAATATATTTACAGGTCTGTTATTAGGAGAGTTTGTGGACTGACCACAATGGTACTGACTCATCAGTCACTTGGGGAACTCCGATAATCGGGTCTGTCCTCAGTGATTCACAGGGTACAAGCAATACTGGGACTAAGAATCGTGTATCAGTGTCTTTCTTTCAAATCCCTAGTAGGAGGGTTCTCCATAAGGAGGAAGAGTAAACATCCTAAGCCAATGACGTTAACTGCCTGTCTCTTTAGTGAGTGCTAATAAACAAGCTGAACACAAAACTGATGTTCCAGCACAACTTTAATGATAAAATAGTTCAATCATGAAACTTATTGCTTGGTACAAGACCCTTTCAGATAATTTCCATAAAAAATGCAAAATGATAAATCCCCCAGGGGCCTTTCTTTATCCTGGACTAGAATGTGAAGCCTCCCTGGGAAATCTTTGAAAACATGCAGTCCTCGTCCCAATTTACATCCCCGATCAAATATCTAGGATCCTGAACCCTCAAACCTTTCGTCTCCTCTCCTGTGTATCTTGTGGGCACCTCCTTATCCTTTTGCTGCAGCTGAGCACCCAGAATGGCTCACATGCTCCCTCTTTCACACGCATGCCTCCTCTCACACGCAAATGCTCAGACACACACACACACACACACACAGCGTCTGCTTAAACACATACACACACACACTCAGATGCTCAGACGCACACACACACACACACACACACTGCGTCTGCTTAAACACTTACACACACACACACACTCAGATGCTCAGACACCCACACACACTCCACTTCTGCTCAGACACCCAAACATACATACATACATGCTCCGGTACCCACACACACATACATGCTCCTCCTCCTCCTCTTTGCCGCACAGCCCTCCGCCGCCGCATTTTCGCTGTGTGGTGGGTTGGGAACCACCACATGGCCCTGCAACTCTCTCCTCTTCACCACTGCAGCCCTGCGGCTTCTCCTCTTCTTTGCGGCACAGCGGTGGCAGCAACTCACTTAATTCGGTTGCAGCCCTGAGGCCGCTGCCCCCTCCAGGCTGCCACCCTGTGCAAGTGCACAGCTTGCACAGTGGGTTGCGCTGGTCCTGCTCCTATTCATAAATATTTTAGAGGGCACCTGACTACAGATTTCACATCTGCTACAGCTGTCATAATTTTAATTTTTTAAACTTATAGTTATGGAAACATTTCAGTTATATTTAAAGATGTATCAAGAGGCACTCTCCCATAATTTAACCAATACTAGTCTACTATAAAAACAAGCATCTCAACACACATCCGGCTCCTGGCATGTTCAGTGTTACTCTGACAGTCTTTTTATATATTATTTTGGCAACTCATGTATAGATTGACATGCCTGTCGAGTTTTCTTTATTTTTGAATTCTCTGTTTATTATTTAAAAAAAAGAGATTACAGCAAATGTACTAATACATCATTATAATATAGTCAAATGACAGAGTTACTAACAAATAACATTTTAAACTAGTAAACATTCAAACGTAACATTCTCTATCATAAGACTAAAATAAGGAAATAGAAGTGTTTACTAGGGGTGTGCATTCGTTTTGAACTTAAATGTAAAACGCTACTTTTTTTTTTTTTTAACTTAAAAAAGTGATGAGGCGAAAACGATCGGATTTCCAACTTATTCAACATAGCTATGTTGAATATGTTGGAAATCGCGATTGTTGATCCAAAATAAAAATTTAAACCCCTCACCTTCCTTAATCCCCCCCCCAAAGACTTACCACAACTCCCTGGTGGTCCAGCGAGGAGTCAGGACACTATTTCTGCCATTTCTGAACTCCTTTGCGAGGAGCACGTGACGTCAGCGCCACGTCGGAGTGACGCAGCGTCACGTGATTCCCCGCGGGTTCGCTCCGGGACCCTCGTTCGACCCAAAAGGAACTTTTGGCCAGCTTGGGGGGGCCTCCTGACACCCCCAAGCTGGCCAAAAGTTCCTTTTGGGTCGAACGAGGGTCCCGGAGCGAACCCGCGGGGAATCACGTGACGCCGCGTCACTCCGACGTGGCACCGACGTCACGTGATTCCCCGCGGGTTCGCTCCGGGACCCTCGTTCGACCCAAAAGGAACTTTGGCCAGCTTGGGGGTGTCAGGAGGCCCCCCCAAGCTGGCCAAAAGTTCCTTTTGGCTGGAGCGAACCCACGGGGAATCACGTGACGCCGCGTCACTCCGACGTGGCGCCGACGTCACGTGATTCCCCGCGGGTTCGCTCCGGGACACTCGTTCGACCCAAAAGGAACTTTTGGCCAGCTTGTGGGTGTCAGGAGGCCCCCCCAAGCTGGCCAAAAGTTCCTTTTGGGTCGAACGAGGGCCCCGGAGCGAACCCGCGGGGAATCACGTGACGCCGACGTCACGTGCTCCTTGCAAAGGAGGTCAGAAATGGCGTCCTGACCCCGCTGGACCACCAGGGAGTTTTGGTAAGTCTTGGGGGGGGGATTAAGGAGGGTGAGGGGTTTAAATTTTTATTTGCACGTATGGACATAGACTCAACTTATGGAATTCTCCATATGTCCATATTGACCGCAAATGGGACCCCCTTTCGACTTATGGACTTATGAACATAAACTTTTGCTCTGCACATCCCTAGTGTTTACCCCTCTTTAATAGAACGGCGCTATAAGGAACAAATATTTTAAAAAGTAATTATGCATTATTAGTCCCCTAATAAATTCTCTATACCGGTCCTTAAACTGCAAGAAGATCTTTTAAAACGTCCAGGTCTGTAAACAAGTAGTTATTACTATTTAATTTTATGATACATTTACATGGATATTTTAAATTAAAATAACCACCTTTTCCCAAAACGTTTCCCCTATATTGTAGAAAAGTTTTTCTTCGACTCTGAGTTGTTTTTATCAAATCTGGAAAAATCCATACTTTGGAACCATAAAAGGTAGTTAACCTATTCCAAAAAAATGATCTCATAATAACGTCTTTATCTGTAGAGAATGCTAATTGAACAAGCAATGTCCCCCTGGAGTTTACTATTATCTCATATTGAGATTTTTGTAGTAAATCTGAAATGTCTATGGAATTACTGTTAACCTCCAATCCTTTGCCATCTTCTAACTTCTGATCCTGTTCTACCTTGGTTCTTTTTCCTCCTAGGTAAAATGCTCTTATAATAACAGGAAGACATTTCTCAGAAATCTTCAATATCTGTATAAGGTAGTTTCTAAATAATTCCATAGGATTTATTTTTTTTATTACAGGAAAATTGTTAACTCTTATATTCAGCGATCTTACCGTATTTTCTAGAATTTCTAGTCTTTTATTAACTTCTTCTCCTGATGTTATCTGTTGATTTGAATTTTTTCTATCTGCAATACTCTTTATCTAATATATTAACTTCCTTTTTTTGCTTTTCCAATTCAGCAGTATTAGATACAGATGAAGTAGATGTTTGCATTACAACTTCAGTTAATTTGTTAATTGATGTATCTAATTTGACCAAACAATTCCACAATGTTTCTAAAATAATACATGTCGGTTTTGTTAATAACTTATCTGTATCAATAACAACTTCAATATTGTTTTTCTTCTCTTTAACCAGCTTACTATATTTAGGTGTACTAAACTCCTTAGGGGAACTTTGCAATATGCTCAATTGAGCCTTTTCATACTGTTTCTGTTTTAAATACTGTAAACCTTTTAACTGATGACAACTATCTTGTACATCCGGGGAGCTTAACAATTCTTCCTGCAGAGCCCCTGTCTGAACTAAGGTTTCAACACCCTCTCTACCAGGGGGTGATGGTGGTGCCGGAGCCCCGGGGCTTAGTGATACTTCATTGACCTGAGAAGAGGCACCCCGTTCCATTGTCTCTTCTTCAGCGGTCAGCCCACATGGGGGGTTTGGGGGTCTAACCATTTCAAAACAGTTTTTTGCCCAAATTCTATATTTGCCTTATCACTAGAAGGCCTTAGCTTGGCCTTTGTTTTAGTGTGCGGCATAGAGGAAATATATTTGAACATAAAGGACAAAATTTATTATTGGAATAATGCATGAAACAAATTATTTTTCAATGGGGTTCACTTCTTGAAGCTAGGAGGAGAATTGCCGAGAAAATATCAATACTTATCAAGAAAACCAAGCAAAATCCAGCGAAGCCTGGCAAAGCCATGCTTAGTCGTGCGCCCCTTTAGCGCACGCGGCTTCAGCAGCGCACTGGCTCTGCTGCGCGCCGCAGCAGGCTGAAATTTATAGTATTGAGTCCGGGTCCCGCCTCCTCCCGGAAACAGGAAGTGCCCTTCGTCAAGGCAAAACAGCGAGATGGTAAAGAGTTCCATTGGGGCAAGCCTCCGCTTACCCCTGGGATTCACTGGTCACACAGGTAATAAAAGGAAAACTCACTCGCTTTCACCTCCTAGCTCAGCGAGGCTTAGCAGCAGGCTGAAATTTATAGTGTTCAGTCAAGGTCCCGCCTCCTCCCGGAAACAGGAAGCGCCCTTCGTCGAGGCAAAACAGAGAGATGGTAAAGAGTTCCATTGGGGCAAGCCTCCGCTTACCCCCCGGGATTCGCTGGTCACACAGGTAATGAAAGGAAAACTCACCGCTTTCACCTCCCAGCTCTGCCTGTCAAGTTTTCTGAATCATAATCTTTCTTAAGGCTCAACCCCTGTCCCAGCAGTCTCTCTCCTAGTGCCCCTCATTCCAATGATGACAGAGAACGCTCCTGGTGGAGAAAACGAGGAGAAACTGCTGGGAACAGGAAGGAAGGGGAATGGAGATGAGTCTCAATCCCTGTACACCCCCATCCCAAACAGTCTCAATCTCATCTCCATCCCCACTAGGCTCATACTCATCCCTCATCTCCCCACCCCCACAAGCTTCACACTCACCTCCATCCACACACTCAAAACTCCCACCACTAGCAACCTCACACTCACCCCCAACTCCTTATCCCTAGCAACCGTACTCTCACTCCCCTGGTCCCCCACCAGCATCACAATCGTTCTCAGCTGTCTAGTCTCACACAAATTCCTTTATTGTCACCCTATTACTATGATCATTTTCCTGATGCTCTGCTTGCTGTACCATGTCCCTTTGGCCCTTGCAAAGAACTACAGCAGAAAGCAGCAATGCTCAAATGAGCAGCTTCACACTCTGTCCTCCTTGCCAACGCTGATCATCCCTTCACTACTCCTTCATGCCTACACTGCTAGTCTTCTAGCTAGTCTTCTGGGAAAAAAGAAGACTACATGCTAGTCTTCTTTTTTCCCAGCTCCACACAGCTGCAGACCTATAAACTCTTTCTCTTGGGCTGTGCAGTAAAGTAAGAACTGCCTGCCGCTGATCTTAGTTCCTGGCCTACTGATTTTAAACTCCGCTGCCACTGATCCTGGCCTAGGCTGCCGCTGATCATCCTCATATCTGCACAGACTCTTCTTACTGTTCTGCCTCTGGGTGCTGCAAGAAGCCTTCCATAACTGGCCCTACCATTATGCTGAATGCTTGCTATTGACCCCAAGGGGAAACTTGAAAAATATGAAGAAAATAATTGTGTGGGCCTGAATGAAAAGTGAGTGGATTGCAGTCTATCCAGGCCCCCCTGTGGCTACTCTATTGACGTAACCTCAGTACTCAAGTATCTCCCTATTGAGTCATGAGGTACACATTTAATATTGGGACTATTATTCTTTCCCAGATTACTCAGTCTCTTAATGTTCCAAGGTAAAAAGATTCATGGGGGGGGGGGGGGGGAAGAGAGAAGGATAACCTCTTGAAAAAAATGCTTTAAAAACATGAAAGATTGGCAATTCGTACTTGGTAGAAATCTTTTTCAGATTGTGTCCATAAAGAATTCAAATAGTAAATCTGTGAGCCTGTAGTTCTGACCCATTCAACTCCTCTTGGTCTAACACTCTCTCTACAGTAACTCTTTACATAACAACAATTAACACATGGCTATCTCACAATCATCTCAAACTCAACACTTCCAAACTTAAATCTTACATTTATCTTCAATATTGATTCTTATGCAGTCCTCCCTCTCATCTATCTCTTAATGGTCTCTCCATTCCCATTCTGTCAAAAGCTCGAAGCCTCAGAGTACTTGACTCTGACCTGTCTATGTCTTCCCATATATCCTCTGTGGTAAAGAATTCCTTTTCAAATTATACATGCTCAAACTCCTTCATCCTCTTCTTTGTCTTTCATGATTTCCGTACCATACTTCAGTCTTTAATCTTCTCTGGTCTTGATTATTGTAATGCTCTTTACCTTGGACTTCCCAACACTTCCCTTCAATCTTTACAATTGATTCAAAATTCAGCTGCCTGTATTTTAACTGGTTCTTTAAAGAAATCACATAATCCTCATACTATATTCCCTACACTGGCTTCCGATTAGTTTCAGAATTCAATAAAAATCCTATCTATCATTCACTCACTTATACAGAACCCATCCTCTATCTGGTTATGCTCCTTCCTTCATATGTACAAACCCATTAGACATCTTTGATCCTTAAACAAAAATCTTCTTGACATTCTGTCTGCTCGTTTAGCTAGATTGGACATTACCAGTAAACAAGCCTTCTCCATCACCAGTCCTTCACTTTGGAACTCTTTACCTGCTTCACTACATCAAACTAATAGCTCCAAAGATTTCAAAAAAATATAAAAACTTATCTATTCTTTAGAGCTTTCATCTCCTATATCTCACAATTTATCTTTTTTAACTGTAGCCGCAGTCAGTCACTAATTTTTTCATGTTTTGTTAGTTTATTTTTAACTAATTTATTTTCTGTTTTTATCAATTTTATGTATGTGTTAATGTTATCTGTTTTTGACCAATTTTATGAATGTTTTACTGTAAATTTGACCAATTTTTATTGTAAAGGCAGTATACAGACAATTTAAAATAATAATCGATAAATAATAGAAAGTGAATCCTCACTTGGTAAACTGTGAAATATGGAGTCCTCTTCTCAATTTAGTTCCCTGTTTAAATTCTTGGAATCTAAAAACTTGATTTTGACTTCTCCAACTTCTCCTCTCCTTTGCTTCTCTATTGTACCAGTTTGTAAATCTTGGAATCTTCCCTGTGCACTGAATAGGTATCAGTTGTGGTTAAACATCGAATGGGTGCTACTTCTTATTTTTTACTTCTTTTCCTTCTGTTGGATACTGGATGAGTATCCTTTCTCCTTCTTCCTCCATGTTTGCCAGATGGGCAAAGGAATCACTTAGATTAAATGATACCAGTTAACCATGAAACACCTTCTATAATTCCTCTCTGTGTGGACAGGATGGGTGGATAAAAGCTTCCTCCTGAACAAAAATCCACTTAAAAAGTAAACTACTCAAGACTCTCTTAGAGCCAATTTATGAACCACTGGATGCGAGGTAAAAATTACTCTCTAACTTTCCAAAACTCTTCAGCCAAGGCTTTGGAGAACTTAAAGGAAACACACCTCCTCTTCTGAAATAAAAATAAATATCCACGCAGACACTAAGGGTCACTTGCTTTCATGTAAGCAGGAGCAAACCAATAAAGCCTCTACCTTACACTGCCCTGACCTAACTGCTAGGCCCTACTTCTTAGCAGGGATTCCAATGGAGCCCTGCATTTGCTTTTATGCATGCAGGAACAAACCAGTACAACAGTCTCTAATGCGGGTGCTGTTGCAAAGGTGATACATTCCTCTACTCTGCACTGCCCTAACCTACCAATTAGGCCATACTCCTTAGTAGGGGTTCCAATGGAGCTGTACACTTATCTTCTCTTTCTGTCCTCTGAAACTTCTCAAAAGAGTATCTAGTGCTAACTTAGCATTAATAGCAATGACTGTCAGCGTCTGCTGAGGTCAGATCTTTCCCTCCATGCAGTAGGTATTCAATTAAATTACAACCATAGAGCATCTAGAGCTCTGATAATTTTAAACTTCTTTCCTGCATCATACCTTTTGAAACACTAGATTTTCAACAATTCCCTACTCCCCCCCCCCCCACATTCTACATTTTGCTGACCTAGTCAACATTTTTTGGCACCCACCCTTGCAAATGCACTGAATACGTCGGTGTCTTCAGTAACGTTAGCAGATCAGCTGCACAGTGAATGAGAAGCCTCCAGATTAACTGTGAAAGCCTTGCAGGGTATATTACCTGTCTATGTCTGTGGCTAGAAAGATTCATGGGGAAAACAATTCTTCAGCATCCTCTACTAAGCCTCGCCATCCAGAACACATGTACATCAAAATCACCTCCCTGGTGGTCTAAGATTAAGATATAATTTCTTGCAAAGTCTAGTCTTAAAGAATGTAATGAATCTTATTTTTTCTTTAATATTTCTTACTTGCTAGTGGGAATATGCATCATCTAATTAGCCAAATGGATTTTCAGTTCAGCCCAATCATTTCCTTATCTAACATCTGAAGCCCAGCATCGCTCCGGGGAATTCACAGGCACTGAGGTCCTCATTAACTCTGATCTTCAATTACATTGATTATAAGCCTGCTTCCATAATTGTGCTGCATAGATCGGAAGCGAGCTGGGAACACTACGGCATCCAGCAGTATTTTGTAAAGCAACTGGCACACCAACCAGCAAGTACCAAAGGAGCCAAGTGAAAGGATCTCCGATGCACTAGTACCAATACCTTGGGCTATGTCCAAGGTAATCTCCAACCCTGTTCTGTTTTCTTTCCAAAGCAATTGGGCCCAAAAGACACTCTTCACTGACTGAATTCAAACTGGCCTGGGCAGCTTTCAAGTAACCTATGTGGTTGCAAACTATGCGGGCACTTTTAGTGCACATATTTCATGGAAACTTTCAAAGAGAAACTACCCACATTCACATACTTTGTATGCGCGTCTGTCAAGTTCTTAGCCTGACTTGCTTTAACCACAGTTCTCTTTTCGGAGGTCAGTACAGGATTTATTCCCGAACAGTATGGCTAACAGAAAGAAACAGTACACAGGTTACCTTTGCCTTCAGAGGTTCAGACTTAAGAGTCATGGATCTCCTTATCTGAGATCCACACAGCATGGCCAAACAGTCCTCAAGTTTCTGGGAATGAGGATGCATTCCCAGAGATCCATTTTCAGTGACCAGGGCCCAATCCAGTTCCTTGGTATATGGTCGCTGGAGTGGTCGCCACATAAAGCTCAATACTCCCAATTACTTCCCATACATAAGATAGCTTTATTGGTGTCAGGATCAGGGGCTCTTGTCTTTCACCCAGCTGACTCTCGGTTCAAGGCTCATCAAAGCCTTTTAGCCCTTATGAGCAGTGTTGCAACCGTCCATTCCCGACGGCTTCACTCCGCCTACCTTTCTTTCTTTGCACCTCCTCTCGCTATGGATGGACGCCTGGCTGCCACGGCATCTGCCTGCCGTCCTCTCCGGCGTCCCTGGACCGGCTTGGGGGCTGCCTCCCGCTATGCTCCGCTGGTACCTTAGGGCGCAAACCTCAGGGGCGTCCCCCTGTGATGACATCATGCTGCCTGGATATTTAAAGCCTACGATGTTTGCTAGCCTTTGTTAGCAAGGGGGGAATCTTACGGATGGAATTCACTCTCCGTACCCAGCTACTCTGCCTCTACAATTTTCCATTGGGACTCTTAGAACGCCAACGGGTACCCACTCCTCGGGGCCTCACTTGCTTTCAGGTTGCTATCTGAACCAGTACTCTCTCCTCGAGGCCCATGTTCCCTGACTTGCTGCCTGCTCCTACCTTCTCTCTGCCTGGAAGAATTCGCTATCTCAACACCAGTGAGTACTACCATCTTCACCTCAGAGCTGTTCTCTGGAACCAGGTACTCGCTCCTCGAGGGCCTGCCTCCGTTCCAGCCCTAGTGCCATCTCCTATGTGGAACCGCTGTGTGAGTACATTACCTTCAAGCCTATCAGCTCTCAGGGATCAGGTACTCGCTCCTCGAGGGCCTGTTCTCCCCATCCTGAGGTTCTCCATACTGGGGCTTTGTGCATATTCCACTGTACTCATTATTCTCAGTTCTTTCCACTACAGCACTGCTACCAGAAGAGTCGCTGTTCTAGTGCCTGTGGGATACTAGCCCAGCCGGGCTACTTCTGCTGCTCACTACTGCCACCTCTGGTGGCTTCACCACATTGTCTAATAAAAGATCAATCTCTGTGTTTGTGTGTCCAGAGCTGAGCCTGACCTGTGGTCCCTCACGGGACTTCCCCCCGTGGGCGTGGTCAGCTGCCACAGTGTCCAAGGGTCCACCCAAACCTCACTAATTATAACAAGCAGGAAGAAGAGGGTGGAAAATAGCTCACATATACAAGGGGCTACTTTTCAAACTTCTCACATTGCTGCAAAGTCTGAGTAATTTTTACCTGCAGCCTTTGCACCAACTTTCAAAATAAAAATATGCATGTACTTTCTCATTGAAAATTGCCGTGGGTGCAAAGCATCCATCAAAATTTGCACCTGCTCTTTTGTTATATTTTTTATGGAAAATAATGCGCATAAATATGAAAATATGCAATTTATGTGCATTATTTTCCTCCCCTGACCTAAACATGCTCCTGGGGATGCCTCCTTTCCAAGACAGCTAAAAGTAATGTAAGTTGAGGCATCCCATGTATACTTTTAGTTGGGTAGGCAATTTTCAGACAGACCTTTCACCCTGGTAAATCACTATTTAATAGTGTAAGTGGCTTTGAAAATTGCCCTCTGTATGTAGACATGCTGTTTTCCTCCCCTGATCTAAACATGCCTTTTTCTCACAGCTAAAGATATGCATACCGTGGAAGCCAACATGTATTTTTAGCCATTCCACGGAAGGCGATATTCAGACAGCTGATTTACCTGGGTAAATCACTACTCACCCATGTATAACTGGGGTAGAAACATTTATTTCTTTGACACATTTAGAGCCCACTCCAATTGCGCAACGCATCTAAAGCAGGTACAATATGAAATAAACCTAACAATCATAAATAACACAATAAAACAATTTCATAATATCATAATAAATATACAAAAATAAAATAAAATAGCATTTAATTTACAGCATAAGTCTCCCCTAAATCAAAGATTAAAGTGCTAAACCACAGAGCAAGACATCAGTCTAGTATTCATTTTGACAAATTGTATTGCTTCTTATACTAAATGGGCTGCACATTTGCAGTATTCTGTCTCGATGCTGTATTAGCATATAAAAAACCAGCTGGACAGTACCACGGTAAACAGGATGCACACCCACTGTTCATGTTCAGCACATGCAGTGCTGACAGTCACAGCAGCCCAAGTGTCATATTCCTTTCTAGGCAGTGCCTGCCAACTTCTAAAAAAAAATTGATTTTTATTCCTTTGTTTTTAATCTGAGAGACCTGCTCTAGATAAATCTTATTTATTATGCTACAAAACAGTGTTCAGGTAATGCAAGTTAAACATGCTCCCTTTCTCAAGCCAAACATCAGAGTATCCAGCAGAGTGATGGTCATAAGGGAGATATAAAATGATGTTACTCACTCTCCCCAAACTGACCTCTTATAGTATGACATGTATTGTTAAGCATACCAGGTTCTTTGACGGTGTTAGCTGTTAGGGATGTGCAGGGGAAAAAAAGTCATTTTCGTAGTTTGGTTTGTTTTTGGGATTTTTTTTCCCCACAAATTTTGGTTCATGGATTGCTTGCTTCGTTTCATTCGTGTGAAAAAAAATGAATCAAGCAATTAAAAAAAAAAACAGCCCAAAAATGAAAACTAGGCCACCCTCCCACCACCCCAGAAAAATACTGGGGCCAGGATCCCCGGCCCCCACTTACTCATTCTGGTGGGGATCTGCCGGCGGCGACTAAGCTGAAGCCTCAGACTTGCGTACACCAATGCCTCAGCCTAGGCCAGAGTCCAAACCCAGGCAAGATTCCGAGGTCCAGTCCGGAGACCCGGTCCTGACACCAGGGCCTCAGCCTAGACCCAGGCCTAATGCCACGACCTGATCCGAAGGCCGGGTCCCGATACTTGGGGCACAGCCCTGGGTCAGGTACAGGCCTGGGAGCTCCATGCTCCATCATCTTCCTTCTTCGGCTTTTCAATGCCACATGATAGGTGGCTGCTGGGGATGCGCTGGAGTTAATTAACCACGGCATATTTACCCAAGTGGATGCCGCCACTTTGATATACGGTACTGTATGGCATTGCCGTACATCAAAATGGTGCCGCCCAATGGGGTGAATACGCTGCAGTTAATTATCTCCAGCACAACCCTAGCGGATGCCTGTCATCTGGCATTAAAGTGCTGAAGAAGGAAGACAAAGGACTGCGGAGCTCCCAGGTCTGAACACACTAATACATAAACTTTACCTCGAATTATTAGGTGGGCCTCCCATAGGGATACAAATACCTATCTAGGGAGAGGACATTATGGCTAGTCTCTCTCTCTCTCTCATGGCTAGGCTGGTACTCCAGGAGCTTCAAACCTACTGAAACAGGCCTTTCAGGAGGCATCATGAAATGCACTAACACCTTACTGCCCCATAACACAAGCTATTGCACAGCTTAACACTACTGAAAAAGGTGTAGCTAAAATCAGCATTAAGTCCATGCAATAGGACTTCACAAACTGGTAAGCCCTCCCCTAACTCCTCCTCTTTTTTGAATTTGCATCGCACCATACGATATGGTGCTGCCGCATGCGTTAAAGACGTTTTCGCATGCGGTAAGGGCTTATCGCATGCATTAATGGGGCTTTTCGCATGCGATAAGCCCTTAATGCATGCGAAAATGCCTTAGCGCATTTTGATAAATGACCCCCATAGTTAGGGAGTATCTCTAAACTGGGTAAAAAAAAAAGTTAGAGTGTTCACTCAAAGCTAGACATATCTCTGTGAATAATGTGAATCAAACTGGGTCTGATGTACGTGTTGACCAATTGAATAGCAACAGCAGAAATAAGCTTGCCTTATCAGTGCAGCCCCAGGGTGAATTAATGTAATCCTTACAATCTCTGTAACATAACTTTAGCAAAGAAAGATACAATTAATAAGTAAGGCCTTTGGCCCTTTAAGGGAGAACAATTTTAAGAATGCATTTCTGTTCATCGCCTAGGCCTGTAGTGTTAGGCGATCCATAAATCTCAATAAATGTAAATGTAAAATTAAATGGATTCCAGGAGGAATCCAGCTTGTAGTCAGTGTTCAAGAAGGGTTTTTTTCTCAGTCGCCAGGCACTGGAGACCTGTGCAGAATTCTGCTGTACCAGCCAGTTATTTCTTCTTGTTCAAGTGAGATAAGAGGACCTTATAGTTTCCAAAAGGAGTTTTTGGAACAAAGAAAATCAAATGGAGCAAGAAGAGGTCCCTGTTGTGTTTGGCGGACCACAGGCCCCTCCCGCGGACTGCTGCATTTACCCCTTGGACAAGGCCTCCTGCAATGCTCCCCAATGCTTCCAGGCCACTTCTCTCCAGCGTGGTGGGAGGCCGCACTTCAGCGCAGAAGGACGCCTATGCCGGCAAGATGTCAGCGACTCTGCTGGACCCCTGCTCCCCCTAGGGCACGCACATGCCTACGTCCTCTAATTTAAAGGGAAGGGGGTGGGAAAGACAAGAGGGAACCCTTTGATGACATCATATTCCTGGCTTATAAAAGGTCTCTGCGGATGCTCTTCCAGTGCCTCGGCAATAGGTCTTCCTACTTGTGAGTAGTGCATGTTTTCAGCATTCCCTGTCTTCGGTTCCAGCATTTCAGTGTCTCAGTCTTCAGTTCCAATGTCTTATTCTTTAGTTCCAGCTCCTTGTTCTTCAGTCCAGTATCCTCATTCTCCAGTTCCTGTGGTCCTCATCTTGTCTGTCAGTCTCCATGGTATTCCCTTCAGTTCTTCAGTGTACCTTGCCTCCCGTGTTGCTCCTTGCCTTCCTTCCCTCCCTCTCTGTCCTGCCTGCCCTATGGACGGACACCCGGTTTTGACCTTGGCCTGAATTCTGGACTTCCCTGAATGCTGCCTGCCACTGACCACTGCCCAACTTCTGGATCTTCTCGAACACCGCCTGCTACTGAGCACTGCCTCACTCCTGGACTTTCTTGAACACTGCTTGTCACTGACCCCAGCCTTCTTCTTGATTCGCCTTCTACCTCGCTATCTTTACGGACCTTCCGACCATCAGCAGAGGCCCCACTTAAAACCTGCCAGCTCTGGCACCCAAGGGCTCAAATTCCAGGAAACATGGGCTGGTATATGCAAAGTTCTAGTTGGGTCTCTGCCTCATCCAACTCCACCTGCCCAGGATAGGGTTCTGCAGGGCTCCTCCCTGCAGGATGCACCAACTTCACCTCAGTCCAATTGTCCATGTTTCCAACAATCCCAGTTTCCTGCAATTGCTACTCAAGGGACATGAGAATCATTATTTATGTGCCACAGTCTTGAAACTATACAGACTGTATTTTCTCCTGTTTGTATACTACTGAAACTTTTTAATTTTTGTCTTCGGTAGAAGTATATATTTTTTTGGAACTACACCCACTGTATAGAGATCCCCTCAAATCTTACAGCTTTCAATGTCCCCCTGCTGGAGAATCCTGAAGCAGAGATGCAGCTGGTTTTTCCTCACTCTGCAGCACCTGAAATTGCCCCTTTGCGTGTTTCAGGGTGTGATCTGAGAAAAGAGGCTAAGTGCAGCTATCACTATTTTGTAATTCTTTGACATTCCAACAGTACAAGTCCATCACATTATACGATATTGACAAAGAGAAGGACAAGTCTGCTTGAACTTGGCAATTTAAGTTTCTATTTGTCTTTATAAAATGCATGGTACTAAAAGAGCTCCCTGATGGAGGTAACCTGCATGGCATGGCAGTTACTTCCATTAACAGAACACATGGGGGTAATCTGCACAGCACAGTAATTGCTTCTTTTAACAGAATGCATGGGGTTAACCTGTATGGAGCGGCAGTTACTACCTTTAACAGATCACATGGGAATAACCTACATGACCTACATGATGAGGCAATTACTACCATAAGCCACTTGCTGGCCAGTCTGGATGGACCATTTGGTCTTTATCTGCTGTCATTGCTATGTTACTATGTATATATACAAGCCGTTAAGCCCGTTAAAACGGGCTACATCCCTCTGTCTCTCACCTCCCCCTCTTTCTCTCTCCCCTCACTCTTCACCACCCCCTCCCTCACCCACTCCTCCCCACCCTCCCTCTCCTATCACTCAGTCCCTCCCTCCCACTCAGTCTCACTCACTCCCTCACCCCTCTCTCCCTCCCTCTCACTCACTCAGTCCCACTCACTCTCACTCAGTCCCTACTCCCTCCGTCCTCTCCCTCAGTCCCACTCCCTCCCTCAGTCCCTCCCCCTCACTCAATCCCTCCCTCCCACTCAGTCACTCCCTCCCCCCTCCCTCTCACTCAGTCCCACTCACTCTCCCTCAGTCCCACTCCCTCCCTCTCTCTCCCAGTCCCACTCCCTCCCTCAGTCCCCCCTCTCCCTCTCACTCAGTCCCACTCCCTCCCCCTCACTCAATCCCTCCCTCTCACTCAGTCACTCCCTCCCACTCTCTCTCTCCGTCCCTCCCTCCCACTCAGTCCGTCCCTCCCTCTCTCTCTCTTCTCCCTCCCTCGCTACCGCCCGCTACCACCGTCGCCGCCCGCTGCCGGTACCGCCGCTGCTGCCACTGGACGCCGCCATTTTTTTTTCTTTCTGGAGCTGCCTCAGAGCGACGTGCTCGCCCGCACATGCGCGGTAGAGCTGGTCTCTACTGCGCATTTGCGGGCCGTCGGTCACAGGCCATTTATAAGGTAGATATATATATATATATATATATATATATATATATATATACTGTATACTGTATACTAAAACATTTTAATTAAAAAAAATATATATAGCACCCCCCTCAGGTTTCACAGGTACCAGGCTGCCAAGGGAGAGGAATCTGCACAAAAGAACCCCACCTTTCCCTGTGGGTATAAAAGGTGGTGGTTGTGCCCCTAAGTCCACTGCCCCTTCCTTTGCACCCTATTCCTAGGATCAGGATATAGCAGGAAGATCTCACTACCCTGATGTTGTAACTTTCTAAGATATTTACTGTTAACAAGCATTCAGTTAATAATAAAGGGAGACAGTGGGGGTGGAAAGGGAATATGTAAAACACAGGTTAAAGGAAAATACACAATAGTGAAAATAGCATGGAAGAAAAATCACCAATATAACAATGAACGGAACCAAATATAGTTGCACAAGAAAAATAAAACAATTTATATAGACTCTGAAACTTGAGCTTAGATACTGGGCGCCCAGAAAAAAAAAACAAACAACACTGTGCAGCACTGCAGGTAGTCTGGGACTACTCATGCATAAACTTAGGCAATGAAACAGCAATGGTTCACAAATCACTTTTTCTATAACTATAAACCTGAGTACTCAGGAGTCCTAAAACACTCCAAAAAAGAAAAAAAAAATCCCCAGTCCTGGTTAGTGTACACATGAAATGCTGGGGCCTGGGTTGTATATATTTCTTCTGCAGGTGTATATCACAACAGACGGGGATGGAGGATGGCAAGTTATTCCTTTTAAATGAAGAACTTCAACTTTAGCTTGACCCAATAGGAACAAATTTGTAGAAGGAATAACCTTGATAGCACAGTCCAAGGCACCAGGACGCAGTCCCCAGTCTGCCTAGTAATGGTCAGTAATATTCACCAGACTGGCTTGGCTTTAATTATTTTGATACTTGTGACAAAATAGATAAAAACAAGGAAGTCCCCCCTCCTCTCCTCTTTTTGGGTGTAGCTCTGGGGCACAGTGATTTTCCTTAGCTTAGGCCAGAAGATGGATGTGTCTGGCCTCTCAGCTCCTGGTAGGGTGAAGTCCCAATGAACTCCTTCTCTTTGGGCACACAGTCACCTTCGTGCTGTTGGCTTGTGCAGGGTTGCTTTAACCATTTATGGGGCCCTAGGCAAACTTTTCTGCATGGGCCCCCTTGTGTTTTTCCCAGATTGACCCCCACCTCCATGTAAGCAACAGAGAAGCATTATACTGCTACACAATGTATTCTAATGCAATGCTTTACATGCATGGAGGATTACTTGCAAAAGAGTATTAATACATAAAGGGGCGGATTTAAGAGCCCTGCTCGCGTAAATCCGCCCGGATTTACGCGAGCAGGGCCCTGCGCGCCGGTGCGCCTATTTTACATAGGCCTACCGGCGCGCGCAGAGCCCCAGGACTCGCGTAAGTCCCAGGGGTTTTCCGAGGGGGGCGTGTCGGGGGGCGGGCCCGATCCGCGCGGCGTTTTCAGGGCGGGACGTAGCGTTTCGGGGGCGGGTCCGGGGGCGTGGTTACGGCCCGGGGCAGTCCGGGGACGTGGCCGCGGCCTCCGGACCCGCCCCCAGGTCGCGTCCCGGCGTGCTAGCGGCCCGCTGGCGCGCAGGGATTTACGTCTCCCTCCAGGAGGTGTAAATCCCCTGACAAAGGTAAGGGGGGGTTTAGACAGGGCCGGGGGGTGGGTTAGGTAGGGGAAGGGAGGAGAAGGTGAGGGGAGGGCAAAAGAAAGTTCCCTCTGAGGCCGCTCCGATTTCGGAGCGGCCTCGGAGGGAATGGAGGTAGGCTGCGCGGCTCGGCGCGCGCCGGCTATACAGAATCGGTAGCCTTGCGCGCGCGGCTACGCGCGTATCTACTAAAATCCAGCGTACTTTTGTTGGCACCTGATGCGCCAACAAAAGTACGCCAAATCGCGCTTTTTGAAAATCTACCCCAAAGTGTTGCATTTTGTGATGTTTTCTGCTGTCAAAAGTGAGCACTTCCATTCTATGCAAGACATGGAATACAGGGTAGAATAATTACCTCCGCCCCTCAATTCAGTTCCCACAATTCCCACCCAACAATGAGTGCAAAGCAAAACTAGTATACTTCCTCTTCACCGTGCAAAATACATATCCACATAATGCTGTCACCTTGCAACAGCAACACAATATCCCTCCATTGTCAGACACTTATGAAATAACAAAACTGCACAAGAGACACTTGGAAGCCATATAGAAATCCTACCATACCATCATAACACTAAGTCCAAGGACCCAAATTGTAACCCTACCTATGAAAAGACAGCACTGCAAATATTACACTTGGTTCTAATACTCTTATTTTTAGCTCTTTTATTGTATAATTGGGGTATCCTATTTTATTTTTGTATTATTTCTGTTTTTTCATTTTACTGTTCATCGCTTTGGAAGGTTTTACTGTAAAACCTGGAAAGTGATTCATAAATTTTATAAATAAATAAAAGTTGTTTTTATGAGTTTTATGTTTTTGTCCTGTGTGTCTTTTATTATGAATGTTGAAATTGTAAATGGCCTGGAGCCTTGGCAATCAGGCGATTAATAAATGGAAATAAATAAATAAAGTAATTAATTAATTAAATAAAGCAGAACAATTCAGCCTACTATAAAGATCCTTACACAGAAACTACATGCAGAATAATCGCTCCCATTTGTCACACATGCAGAAGACCCTTACCTATAATAGAAAAAGGGACCACAAACTAGAAACAGGAACATGCAGGCCCTGAGATGCCAGACTCATGCAGCGCAACACTAGAGAAAGAAAAACAGAAATTCATGTCCTCCTATACTGATCAAAATACAAAATGTATTTATTATTTATTAAAAGTATTTATATTCCTCATATAGAAGATTTTCTGCGCTGTGGATTACAACATATCATTCAAAAATCAGAAATACATTTCATACAAATATAAGACCTGCACATTCCCAAAGTTGACATATGCCAGTCACTAAAAACCTGACTTCAGTCACGCATGCATAACATGGACGACTATCACAGAATAAAGAGACCATAAAATATAAATGGAAATGTGCAGACATAAACTGAACAGGAAATCACAAGACGTCAGTCTCTCTATGCAGTGCAAACATTAAATACAATCAAGAAATATAAAACATCAACCATAGCAAGAAAAAGAATGTCAAATCTGCTGAAGAGAGCAACATCCAATAATTAAAAACACATAATATTTAAAAAATTACCAACCACCATTAAAATATTTCAAAACAGCAGACACATCACATCCAATAATTAAACTAATAAGGATTTAAAAAAATATCCCCCATGCTCCATACCTGGAAACTTTAGATTTCCAGTCACCCTGCAATTGCCATAGATTGGAGGAGAGTGCATAAACTTTAATCTCTCTTACACAGTCACACAAATGCAAGCAGGCAGACACTTTCTCTTTCTCTCAAATACATACATATACATACATGCATGCAGGCACTCTCATACACACACACACACACACACACACACATATACGCAGGCAAGCAGTCTTGCTCATACAAACACATGCAGGCAGGAACTCATACACATGCACTCATACAAGCACTCTCACATACACATGCACACAGGCATTACTACACACATGCAAGCAGATACTCTCACACACACATCACACATGCAGGCAGGCACTCCCTCACATACACACACACACACACATGCCAGCAGACATTCTCACAGGTACATAAAGAAATGCAGACAGGCACCCTCTTTCACACATACAGGCACTCTCTTTCTCTCACACAAATGCACAGACAGTCTCTCATTCTCACACAGTCTCTCACACACAAAGGCAGTCTCTCACTCTCATATATAGTCTCTCACTCTCATACACATAGGCAGTCTCTTACTCACACACGTCTTGGATTTCTCCCTCAGCGTCAGCCGCTGGCTGCAGGGGAAATACTGGCAGACTAGCAAGGCCTCTTCTTCTGTCACACATCTTCCTATTGCAGGTGGGGAGTGGGAACCCTGCCAGCATGACATTGCTCTGTGCCTTGGCCGCGGGACCCTGCTATTGCTGATGAGGAGTGGGAAAACCCACCACCACGTTATTGCTCTGCACCACTGCCGCAGAGCCTTGCTATTACTGGCGGAGAGTGGGAAATCTGCCAGCATGTCATCTCATTGTGTTGTGGGTTTTCCTGTTGGAGATCTATGAGCCCCTTGTTATGCTGAGTTCAGGGCAACTGCCCCTTTTGCCTCTAGGTAAAAGCGGCCCTGGGATTGTAAAGATTTCTCACTGCAGCTTGACTCCGCACAGCTGCAGTCCTCTCTGTCCTTTTTCTCTTTCCTTCAGCAATCCAAAGACACAGACCCCCTTTCCTCTCTTCTCATCTCCCTCTCTTGTCTTTCTCAAGAACTGTTATCCAACCCTTCCCTCAACCTGGGAAACTTCAGAGAGAGCTTTGTTTGTTGTTTCTCTTCTTTGATAGGTTGAGACATTTCCCTGTTGAGTCTTACGAACTCCCATTCCTTCAGCAGATCAGACAACCTCCACAGGCAGACCCCAGGACTCCCCAGGATGTCAGAAAGACTCAGAGGATTACTCATTCCTGCTGTTAGTAAACACAAAAATAGATTCTTCTGACTTTATTTTTATTTCTCCTGGTTTTCTGCTAGCAGGCAAGGCATTGCAATGAGTCCGGGGCACCACTATAACAGTTCATTGTAAAGAATTGCAGTAACAATTGTTGCTCTTCCCGGCCACGTTGGTGCCGCGACCGGGCCTGATCACCTGGCGCGGCCATCTACCAGCTACTCACTCGCAGTCTCCACAAGCGCTGCATGTCCACGGCACCTCCGGGCATCTGCAGGCCCATCGGGGCCTTCCCTCTCGCTGCGCTCCTCGTGTCGGGGTTCGGCGTCCTCCACGGCATCGGCCCCGCCCACTAGCGCATGCGGAACTCCCGAACATTTAAAGGATCTAACGTGGGAAACTCATCTCGGCGCACCCCGATGACGTCACCTAAGCCATGCATATAAGCAGGGCTCAGATTACTGATATTCGCCTTGGCAATCGGGTCGACACCGTTGGTGTAGTGAGTTTGCCTTCATGTTCCAGTTTCTCCTGTTCCAGTGTCTCCTGTTCCAGCGTCTCCCTGTTCCTGTGTCCTTCCCAGGTAGTACCTTTCCAGGCTGACTTCTTGGTACTGACCTCTGCCTGCCTGACCATTCTCTTGCCTGCTGCCTGGAACTGACCATTGCCTGCCTGACTACTCTACTATTCCCCGCCTGGAACAGACCCTCGCTTGCCACGACTACACATGAACTGACTCTGGTATATGACCCCCACTTTGGCTGACCTCTCTTGGACTGATACTCTGGCTTTGACCCTTGCGCTTCACTCGGACACTCTCTTCTGGCCCCCGGTGACTATTGGGCCTACATACTTGGATAACAACCGCAGCTTCCATGTGGCTAGACCTGCAGGCGCTGCCTGTCTCATCCGGAGGACCTCTCTGAACTGTTACATTCCAGAGGTCTCCGGAGCTTCTGGTTCTGGTCTAGCTCATCCAGTCTGCATCAGCCGCGCACTCTTGCTGTTACGATCCCTCCTGTTGCTGCGCCACAGGTGGTATCTCACCATTTCTCTGGAGGCCGCTCCGAAGCCAGGGCCTCGCCTGCGTACTATCCAGGATTTGCTCCAGGGCCTAGGAGGCCTCGATGTTCTTGGGGCCTGCCTGTGGCTTGCTTGGCTTTGCTTGGACTTCCTGGTTCGGGCCACGCCCTCTCCCTAGGGGCCGGCCCGCAGCACTTCTCCTCAGTTAAAGGGCTCACTACACCTGCTTTAGAGGCGACCGCGCTCCTCGCGCTCGTAACGGAACCCGAGGGTCCCCAAGCCCTCGGTTCATACCACAGCCAGAAGACGCGCTCGCAACAGAATCCGAAGGTCATGAGCTCGGTGAGCTGTGCTTGGGATAGACTTATGTTTGGTCCCAGAATTTTTTTTCTTGGTTTTCGTCTCACGACCTGCTGGAGATGCCAGCTTCTGCCACTGATTACAACCTGCTGGAGGCGCCAGCTGAATGGTTCCCACGACCCGCAGGAGGCGCCTGCACCCAGACCATCTGCTCCTTGTTCCCAGGATGGAGTTCCACGACCTGCAGGAGGTGCCTGTGCTCCTCCCGATGTTGCTGTAACCTGCTCCCACCCTGCCCCCCCTTGTTTCCTGCTTTTGCTTGTTTCTATTGTGGTCCTGCCTTTGCTCCTTTTTGCTGTGTTTGTTGTTCTTGTTCGTGCTCCTCCGCGCCTCTGCTCCCAGACCCCCGCTGGACCCAACCGGAACTTTTGGCCAAAAGTTCCGGTTGGGTCCAGCGGGGGTCCGGGAGCGGAGGCGCACGTGACGTCGGCGTCACGTCGGAGTGACGCCGATGTCACGTGCTCCTCCGCGCCTCCGCTCCCGGACCCCAAGCTGGCCAAAAGTTCCGGTTGGGTCCAACGGGGGTCCGGGAGCGACCTCCTGCCACGTGACCTACCTGTCACGTGGCAGGAGCAGAAGATGGCGCTGGTGACCATGTGACAGGGGCTGACCAATGGCACGGCAGCCCCTGTGACACAGGCTATCGGCACCATGAGGAAATCGCAGACGAGTGCAGGGATGGCTTCCTAACTCCCCGCTGGACCACCAGGGAGTTTTGGTAAGTCTTGGGGGGGATTAAGGAGGGTGAGGGGTTTAAATTTTTATTTAGGGAACTGGTGAACATATGGACAGACCCTCAACTTATGGAATTCTCCATATCTCCATATTGAACAAAATCGACACCCCACGAAAACTTATCAACGAGTCAACGAAAACTTTTTGCCTGCACATCCCTGAACTATACTGTGTCGCTTCCAGCTCCATTGGAGCCAATTCTAAAATCACTGCTCTGTTTTATATCTATGCCTGGTTTGGTTTCTGGGATATTTCTGGGTTGTCCAGATAATAAAATGTTGTAATTCGCACGAGATAGACAGTTTGGGTTAGGTGTGGATTGGGGGGATGGGAAGGTTGGGTTAATGGTTTAGATGGTCTATAGCCTACCTTTTCAGTCCTGATTGTGTTCCCACTGAGAGGTTACAAGGTCTCAGGTCATTTTGGGAGTTTTGAGGAGTTTGGGGAGGGTCGGGAGGGTCTGGAGGGTTGGGAGATTAGGTTTGGGAGTTGGCAAGTGGGAGGGGGTGTTCTGTTATTAATGTATTTGGGTCAGGGGGTATAGGGAGGAGAGTTGGCTAGGAGTGGAGAGCTGGGGTTTTAGGCAGGGTGAGAGGATGCTGTTACTTTCAAGGGTGTTACAGAGTCAGAAGGAGGTGTGGATCAAATGGCATACAGTTTCTTACATGTTCATATTGTGAGTTATTAAAATACCAGTACCTGAAATTTCTAATTTTATTTACTTCATTAATTACACACTTGGCAAACTGCTGCTTTTTGTTGTGTGCTATTTTTATAGGAAACCTGTTACGGTTTACTTAACTCCAAACTGTACATTTCAATTATATGATTTATTTGTAAGACATGATCACATGATGTATTTCCTTGAATGTTAGAGGGATTTCATCCTTGATTAAGCAAAAGTGTATCCTTCAATTTGCTAACCATAATGATACCCATATCCTGTTGCTGCAGGAAATGCATCTCATGGAGCAGAAACATGAGACGCTCAAAGCTATCTGGGTGGGTCAAATTTATTATTCTTCATACATTTCAAGGAGCATAGACGTTTGTACTCTTATTCATAAAAATCTGCACCTGGTGGTTCACAGCTCGCTGGCAGATGTAGAAGGGAGATACATTATTTTGGATTGTATACTGCATTCAGTCTCCATTAAGCTGGACAATGTGTATGTTCCCAATGCAGAGCATTCAGAGTTTTTTCATGGCCTCACTGATAGGATAGGGACAGTTGGGTTTGAATATCTATGCATTGGAAGGGATTGGAATATCTACCTGGCCCCGTCAGTAGCAAGGGGGTGCACAATTGTGCACCTTACACGTACCGAGACACGCTGCCTTCCCCGTTCCCTCCCCCCTAACCTGACCTTTCCACCCCTCTCCCTAACCTTTCCTCCCCCTAGCCCTACTCCAACCCCCCCAAATTTTTATTTTACCTTTTGCACCTGCCAGCACGCGATCCTCCAACACCGAGGCAATGGCTGCTCTGTCGAAGGCCTCTGGCCCTGCCCCCTCCACGCTCCTTTTGTAAAGCTCCAGGACTTACACGCACCCCGGGGCTTTATGCGCGTCGCCGGGCCTTTTTAAAATAGGTCCGGCGTGCATGACCCTTTTAAAATCCGGCCCTTTGGGGTAGATTTTCAAACAAGGCGCGTTGGCGTACTTTTGTTGGCGCTCCAGGCGCAAACAAAAGTATGCGGGATTTTAGTAGATACACGCGGAGCCGCGCGTATCCGCTAAAATCCTGGATCGGCGCGCGCAAGGCTATCAATTACGTATAGCCGGCGCGCGCCGAGCCGCGCAGCCTACCCCCGTTCCCTCCAAGGCCGCTCCGAAATCGGAGCGGCCTCGGAGGGAACCCTCTAACACCCTCCCCTCACCTTCCCCTCCCTTCCTCTACCTAACCCACCCCCCCGGCCCTGTCTAAACCCCCCCCTTACCTTTGTCGGGGGATTTACGCCTCCCGGAGGGAGACGTAAATCCCCGCGCACCAGCGGGCCGCTAGCACGCCAGGACGCGACCTGGGGGCGGGTACGGAGTGCGCGGCCACGCCCCCGGACCGTCCCGGGCCGTAACCACGCCCCCAGACCCGCCCCCAAAACGCTGCCGACACGCCCCCTAAACGCCGCGACGACCGGGCCCGCCTCCGACACGCCCCCCTCGGAGAACCCCGGGACTTACGCGAGTCCCGGGGTCTGCGCGCGCCGGTGAGCCTATGTAAAATAGGCTCACCGGCGCGCAGGGCCCTGCTCGCCTAAATCCGCCCGGATTTGGGCGGATTTAGGCGAGCAGGGCTCTTAAAATCCGCCCCTTAATCTTTACTGACACTTGGATGCAGATACACCCAGGGGAAATATTATACATTCTATTCTTCCAGACATGGAATGTGCAGTAGAATAGATTACTTCCTCTGCATTTCAAATTTTCTCTCTTACAGGGTCATTTTTCAATTTGCATTAGGACTTCGGGCCCTAATGCGTGCAATATTTATCGATACACACATTAGTAAATTTTACATTTAGGGGTAGATTTTAAAAGGAGTGTGCAAGGTGTACATTTGCGCGTGCTACCCGGCGTGCACACATGTACGCCCGATTTTATAACATGCACGCGCGTGTTATAAAATCGGAGGTCGGCGCGCGCAAGGGGGTGCACAATAGTGCACCTTGCGCGCGCCTAGCCCGCGCCGAGCCGCGCTGCCTTCCCCAGTTCCCTCCCAGGCCTCAGAGGGAAATTTCCTACCCCCCCACCCTACCTTCCTTTCATGATTTCTTTGAAGATTTCTTTTTTTTATCACAAAACTTACTTCAGCCTTGGGGCTGAAGTAAGTTGCGCATGCTGGCCGACTGCCGGTGCGTGATCCCTGGCACAGCAGCATATATGGCTGCTGTGTCGGGAGCCTGACCCCGCCCATGCCCCGTTCATTCCCCTCCCCTTCCCTTTTTGCAAGCCCTGGGATTTACACGCGTCCTGGGGCTTTACGCGTGAAAGGCTTTACGTGTGTAAATCCTCTGGATTTACACGCGTAACCCTTTTAAAGTCAGGCCTTTAGTATGCAAGTGGAAGGATTTAATGGAAATGAGGGTCTGCTGGCATGGAATGCAGTAGAGTAACGCACACTAACGTAGGATTTACCTACACCTTTCTTCTGTGCATTCTACCAGCATTACTGGAGAAAATGTTTTATTACATGGGGGGGGGGGGGGAGAGGGGGAGCCTGCATAGAGTTAAATAAATTGTAAATCTGATAGTGTGTGTGAGCTTTGTACCCAATGTGATACTAGAGGGGCCTTCTCTTTACCTGTCTTAATGGCAGATTTATGTTCAATAATACGGGTTTTAATTTTTCGAGAAGTTTTGCCTACGTATAATTTTTCACACGGGCAACTAATTACATATACTACCCCAGAAGAGTCCCAGTCCATATTGAAATGAAGTTTATAAATTTTCTTAGATGTAGGATATGTAAATTCTGTCACAGTAGAGGTATGTTCACAAATTGAACAATGACCACATGGTTTGGGTACAAAGCTCACACACACTATCAGATTTACAATTTATTGTAATTGATGTTGTTACACCTGTGATGAGGGGAGGAGATCTCTCAACCATTCTGATTAGAAAAGAACAAAAATGGATTTTTACTCTCGACACTGTTTCCCCAGCCGGCTTAAATGCCGAACTGGAGTGGAGTTACTTTCTTTGACAATTTATATGTCATTGCTCTCTAGTGCTGTGATTGGTTAAAAAGTCCCCATCAATCTCTGGGGAATTTTTGGCGCCAAAATGGTAGGTTTAAATAGCGGTGTATGTTACTTATCTGAGGCGCTCCGGTACTGAAATACTGAATCAATCTACAAAGGTATGTTAGTTTAAATCTTGTTTCTTGATGTAAGGTTGGTTTGCCTTTGTTGCCCTGTGATAGTTTGGTCACTAAGTATACTCATTTTGTGATTACAGATACCCTTGTTGTAGAAAAATTTGCCCCCCCAAGGCAGCCAGACGGGCGAAACACGGTCCGTGTCGGGGGTACTGCTATGTA
The DNA here is from genome assembly GCF_901001135.1 of Rhinatrema bivittatum. Lineage (NCBI taxonomy): Eukaryota > Metazoa > Chordata > Amphibia > Gymnophiona > Rhinatrematidae > Rhinatrema > Rhinatrema bivittatum. The sequence goes on along the minus strand of NC_042622.1, from coordinate 125,338,361 downwards.
AACCTGCGTTGTTTAACGAGGAGTTGCCGTATTGATAAATAAAATTATATTATTGAAATTTGACCAGCAAAGACTTGTTTGCACTTATATTCATTGGATAACAGGAAGTAGTACCATGATGGGTGATCGGGGAGGAATAGGTGGAACTTGCAACGGTGCAGGTGGAGTTTCAGCCAGGGGAGGGGCCATCCAGCCTAGTGGTTCTGTAAAGCCTGAGGGTGGCTGCATCCAGTGGAAGCAGGTGGGGGCTGAAGCTGCTGGGGGGGGGGGGGCAATTCTCTGCAGCATCTCCCTGCACACTGCAGTCTGGGCCTCTATTGTGTCATGAATTTACATTAGCTCCTGCTGCAAGTTGTGCATCTTCTCCCTCACAGTATCCTGGAAGCCCTGCCTTAGTCCTGAGTCCTGCTATCCCTACCACCATTCAGGAATTAATGGTGAAGATGTGCTTCCTGCAAGAGTGAAGAAGTGATCTGCGGGAAAGTCACTTGAAATGTACGAGTAAATATTGACGTGCACAAGCGCGCGCTGGGGTCTCCTAATGCGCAACTTTACTTTTGCTATGTATGATGTATAAGTTTTAAAATAAAAAAATCAGGGCTAGTCAGCGGGGTTTGAAATGTTGGGGCTAATAAGGTAAAAGGGAGGAAGGTTAATTAGGGGGTTAGGAAGTCAGGAGCCTTTACCTGGGCGAACCGGGAATGGACTGGAGAAACTGGTAATTGCATCAGCGCATTGTATCTAAAAAATCCCCCCGCTTACGTGGTAGAGCTGGCATTTTTGTGCCCAAGTGCACATCCATACAAAATTAGGCACATATGTATGTGTGTTTAGCTGATTTTAAATCATACGTGCATATGTTATAAAATGGCTACCATAAGCGTGTACATGTATGCCCACATGGCCATTTAAAACTCAATATCTTAGGCAATAGAGGTCATGGTCTTGAAAGTGGAGATACAGACTTTTTGTAGACCTGGCAAGGGATAAACTTCTCTCTGAAATTATTTCTATATGAATGTGCATTGACTTCAAAACAAGAGTCCAGATGGGAATGACGTTTTCAACTAGCTGAGTATTTTTAAACCAATATTGAACATAACTTTCCAGCTCGTAGACTGACAAGGGATTTAGATCTTCAAATTATATATATAGATGTGCAGTCAAAGCTGCTCAAAGGGATTTATGCAGATGGTAATTTTCCCAATATGATTTAATTCCAAACTCTAAGTTTCGGGGATTGTACTTCATCTCTTTAATTTACAATGAGGAATATCAATGTACTCACATAGCCCAGTTCTGCAACAGAGAAACCACCAATCTGGAAGGGTCAAGGTAAAACTGGGATAATCTGAGCAACTTTCCACTATGTAACTCCAACAAAACCCAAGCTTCTTGCTCTGAAACACATGTACCAGTGGCGTAGCCACGGGTGGGCCTGGGTGGGCAGGTGCCCACCCAACTTAGACCCAGGCCCACCCAACTGGCACCGGAACTGCAAGGCTGTCGCGGGATCCCATCCCCGCGACAGCGAACAAGAGAACCCACGCCTAGCGCGCCATCACGGCACACGTGGGGAAGCGCGGCTGCGGCCGTATGGCCAACCGGTCTTCCTGTTGAGGGGGGGAGCGGAAGCGCCGCGGGCAGCTTCCGCTTCCTCCCCCCAAAGCAGGAAGATCAGCTGCCTCTCCTGCTGCCACCCGTTTCCCGTCGATAGCAGGCTGAATTAGCCCTGCTGTCATGGGACTGTCCGTCAGGCCCGGGAGGCGGAGCTTCCTAAGCGATGTCAGAGCTTTGCTCTGAGGCTGCGCGTGGGTTCCCGCGCCGGATTAACAGTTCTCCTCAGTCTGTTTTTCCGCGCGCGGGAATCGCACGCGGAGCTTCTATACTCCTCAGTATAAATAACAGATAAAAAAAAAAAAAAAAAAAAAAAAATGTCTGACACACAACGACCACCGAGACCCTCAGGATTCAAACCATGTGAATGCGGCAAGGTAATGTCCATTACGGACACACATTCCCTATGCTATCGCTGTCTTGGGCCAAACCATGACACTGATAATTGCCCTTCATGTGGCCGTATGTCTCCGAGGGCACAAAGAATGAGAGCGGAAAAGATAAGAGTACTAACACACCTCCGTGAGACAGCTAACAGTGTATCGGACACAAAATCTTCTCCGGGTCCGGGAACTACTCCTCCTCAAACGCAGAGAGGACGTTCCAATAAACATGTTAGCCAACACAAATTAAAATCTAAGAAAAATGAGGAGCGTAGGCACAGGGATCGCCCGCCCTCTCGAATGAGATCCTCTTCAAGATCAAATAGCTCCCCCTCAAAAAAGAAAGCACTTACCAAACATTCAAAACAGCCATCTACTGACGCGACTCAGGGGGCAGTGAGGCAGAGTGAAAAGGCGCAATCCGGCGCCGTGAAGGACGGCGCAGCTCTCACTGGCGCGAGGCACACTGCTGAATCCCTTCTCAGTGCACACCATGTGAGCCCGACGCTCCGACGCGGCGCACCATGTGACTCTGCTCATCCAGTCACGGCGCACCACGGCTCTTCTGACTGCTCGAGCCGGCACGGCTCAAATGTAAACAAAAAATCTCAACGGGGAACCTTAAAGAAACAGTACCCCCTTCAATCGAAACAGAAAGATAAAAAAATAAAAAGAATTGGGGCAGACAGGACTACACAATCTAAACAACCAACAACCTCAGGTCACACAAGACCTGCAGCACATCCCATTCATACTGTCCCTTCACAATCACCTCCCCAATGGAATACTACAGAGGAGTCGGACATGCCCTCTTGTTCCTCCTCCTCCTCCTATTCCTCAATGGTCAGGTCACCTAACCTTACCCATTCCAAATACTCAAAACAAGCATCTTTTCAGGAACCACTCAATAAAAAGAGGAAAATGTCTAAAGATGCGGAACCTGCACAAAATCCTGCCTCTCATACTTCATCAGGCAACAAACCTCAAATGACAGGGCAAGCACAAGATGCTTTTCATACACTGTCATTAGCCTTATCTGGATTTTTTGAAGCTATGCAAGCCTCCTATCACATGCCAACATCTGTTGATGTTGAACGTCCGTCCACTTCAACCCACACTATAAATCCTGGAAGTCAACAGGACACCTCTCAGAGTCCCCGGGGTACAATAACTCTTTCACCGCCACATCACAACCCACGTCTACCACTTGCGCAATCCTCAACACCACCTGATGGTACACGAGATGCACAGCATACGTCTCATAGTAATTTACATTCATTGGACACGGATGTGTCTCCTGATTCTTCCACAGGATATCTGTCAGATCCAGAGGAAGCTTCCCAGGAGCCTTATTCTCCTCCGGAAGATTTAACTTACCCAAAATTCTTGGAGAAAATGGGAACGGCTTTAAACATTCCTATCCAGAAGATACCGGATCCGAGAGCAGACACGCTTGATCTGTTAAAAATATTTGATGTGCCAACAGAACCCACTGCATTACCCTCACATGCAGTTTTGAACACATTGATGGAAAAATCGTGGGAAACTCCCTTCACAACACAAGCTGTATCCAAGAAAATAGATTTAAAATATAAAATACAAAAATCTCCATATTATTCCACCTCCCAACTACCTCATGCATCACTTGTAGTTGAATCAGCAATGACTAAAGCACGGAAACAGAGGTTACATTCTACATCTCCTCCTATCAAAGATCTTCGAACCCTAGACGACTTTGCAAAACGAGCCTTTCAAGGAGCAATGTTGGGAGCACGTATAAGTCACCATCAATTTTATCTGGCGCAATACTTATTCAACTGTGTACAGCAGCTGAAGACAGAACACAACCTGGTAGGAGTCACGCCCCTCCAAGATATAGAAGAGGCCATACGCCATCTCCTACGCACGGTATATGAAAATTTTGATACGACTTCCAGAGTATCGGCAAGTGCCTTGGCAGCACGCAGGCTGGCATGGTTAAAAGCTAGTTCCATACGTGAAGATGTTCACACCAAACTCGCCAACTTACCGTGTCGAGGTGACAACCTCTTCGGAGACAAACTCCAAGACACAGTAGCACAACTTAAAGAACAATCGGTGGCGGTACAATCTCTTACTACACCTTCAACGTATAGTACTAATAGGCGATACTTTCCCCAATACCGTCGACCTATGTTCCAACGTCGACCATACCGACCATATACCTCTTATCGACCACAACCTTACCAACCACCGGCCAGACAACAGAATACTCAAAACCAGTCTCGTCGGGGCCGTCCACGCCCACAACGACAACAACAACAACAGCAAACTACGCAAGCTAAACCAGCGCAATCTTTTTAGTGATCCCCTCGCCACTACCACAAGAAATCATTGCGGGAGGCATTTCATCTCACCTACATCAATGGGAAGCCATCACGACGGACCAATGGGTCCTCCACATAGTACAATATGGATATCAAATTCCCTTTCACATGCTTCCCACCCTACCACATCCACCACCCAAGAATCATCATCCAACCACGATTCAAATGGAAATGGAATTAACAGTGCTGTTACAACAGCAGGCAATTCAACCTCTTCCCAAAGAGTCATGGAATTCAGGATTTTACTCCCCGTACTTCCTCATTCCGAAGAAATCCGGGGATCTACGTCCAATTTTAGATCTACGGGAACTCAACAAATTCGTAATAAACGAGAAATTCAAAATGATATCTCTAAAATCAATCTTACCCTTAATACAACACAAAGCCTGGATGTGCAGCATAGATCTCAAGGATGCATACACCCACATCCCAATGCACCCCTCTTCATGGCAATACCTCTCGTTTCGAGCCAACAACAATCACTTCCAATACAAAGTACTACCGTTCGGACTCTCGACGGCTCCCAGAGTTTTCACCAAATGCATGGCAGTGGTAGTGGCACATCTCCGTCAACAGGGGATCATGCTCTTTCCATACCTGGACGACTGGCTGTTGGTAGCATCAAATCCCTCCACGCTTCGTCAAAATCTTTCGGACACCATTCAGTGCCTGAACACACTAGGACTCCAAGTCAATTATCAGAAGTCTCACTTACAACCAACACAAGTCCTACAATTCATCGGAGTCATTCTGGACACCACCAAACACAGAGTGTTCCTTCCACAAGACAGGAGAATAACCATGAGACAGATATTTCTCCATTTACGAACGCTGCATACAACATCAGCCCGCCAAATCCTAGTCGCTCTGGGACACATGGCGGCTTCCATTTACACAGTCAACAACACTCGCCTACACATGCGCATACTTCAATGGCATCTACGTCGACAATGGACACAGCACTCACAACCTCTCTCTTGGAAAGTGACTCTCACGTCCGCCATGATCACTCAACTAGATTGGTGGCTCAAGAATCATACCTTGACAAACGGAGCACCGTTTACAATCCTACCACACAATGCCGTCCTCACCACGGACGCCTCCAAGAGGGGCTGGGGGGCACATTTCAATCAGCTCCAGACGCAAGGCCTCTGGTCGACCATAGAAAAGACTTTTCAAATCAACCTTCTGGAACTCAGAGCAGTACGCTACGCGCTACGGACATTTCTCCCGTATTTACATGGCCACAGAGTAATGATTTATACGGACAATCAGGTGGCAATGTTCTATATCAACAAACAAGGGGGAACGGGATCCTGGCCCCTGTGCAACGAAGCCTTAAAGATCTGGAATTGGGCATGCCAACATTCCATCCACCTACAAGCAACCTACATTCCGGGCATAGCGAACACTCGGGCAGACAAACTGAGCCGGGTGTTTCATCCCCACGAATGGTCGCTAAATCAAGACGTTGCAGACTCAATCTTCGCAACGTGGGGGTACCCTTCCATCGACCTCTTTGCAACCGAACACAATCGCAAAGTAGACAGGTTCTGTTCTGTATGGCACAGTCAACTGCGACAAACACAAGATGCGTTTCTCCTTCCTTGGACGGAACCGCTGATGTATGCGTTTCCCCCAATTCCCTTGATCACACGTACGCTACAAAAGTGCATGCTAGATGCGACACAGATGATTCTCATTGCACCAGCCTGGCCACGTCAACATTGGTACACGCACCTACTCCAAATGTCCATCGAACAACCACTCCGTCTACCACCTCGAGTGGACCTACTCTCCCAAGAACAAGGGGCCCTGCTACACCCTCTACACTCGTCTCTGCATCTCACGGCATGGAGACTGAACGGATCCTCCTTGCCGAACAGGGTATCTCCTTGTCTGTACAGGAAGTAATCCTGGCAGCCAGAAAACCATCTACACGTCGTAATTACCAATTTAAATGGAAACGATACGCAATCTGGTGTACAACGGAACGTTTAGACCCCCTGTCTTGTCCACCATCAAAACTACTGGATTACCTTCACACACTATACGTAGCAGGACTTGCGACCACGTCAGTACGTGTCCACCTCAGCGCTATAGCGGCCAGACATAGACCATATAAAGGTCAATCAATTTCATTACATCCAATGATATCCAAATTCTTAAGAGGGCTTAACCACTTGAGACCACCAGTCGCTAAACCACCAATTCAATGGGATTTGAATGTGGTTCTGAACCAACTCATGAAACCACCCTTTGAACCAATACATACCGCTCACCCGAAATACCTAACATGGAAAACAGTGTTTCTGGTGGCCATTACCTCGGCACGGAGGGTGAGTGAATTACAAGCCCTGGTTCATTATGCACCATATCTTCAATTTCACCCACAAAAGGTAACACTTCGACCTCACCCATCCTTTCTACCAAAGGTAGTAACTCCATTTCACCTTAATCAGAGTATAGACTTACCAACGTTCTATCCAGAACCTCATGCTTCTGAACACGAGAAGCTTTTACACACTCTAGACTGCAAAAGGACCTTAGCAATCTACACCTTAAGAACCCAATCGCCATCTCGGCCCTCGCAATTATTTCTTTCCTACAACCCAACCACACCAGAGAAACCAGTTGCGAAACGAACCATAGCCAGTTGGATAGCACAATGTATCCAATTCTGTCATACCAAACAGAATATCACTTTGGATGATCGACCAAAAGCTCACCAAACACGTCAAGTGGCGACCTCTCTAGCATATCTCACACAGGTCCCTCTTCTAGATATATGTAAAGCAGCAACATGGGCATCTCTCCATACATTTGCAGCCCATTATTGTCTTCATCACCAAGCCACGAGTGATGCACAAGTGGGTCAATCGGTTCTGCAGTCATCACTTCTAATAAATTCAAGGTCGACAGCCACTTAGTCACGTCACGCTACAAGACATAATACCAAATTCAGCGTGACGGGGAGCTGTGGACTCCCATGACAGCAGGGCTAATTCAGCCTGCTATCGACGGGAAAAAGCAAGTTTGCTTACCGTAAACGGTGTTTCCGTAGATAGCAGGATGAATTAGCCATGCTGACCCACCCACCTCCCTGGCTATCGACCGATCTACACGATCACGCTTGCTATATCACAGACTGAGGAGAACTGTTAATCCGGTGCGGGAACCCACACGCAGCCTCAGAGCAAAGCTCTGACATCGCTTAGGAAGCTCCGCCTCCCGGGCCTGACGGACAGTCCCATGACAGCATGGCTAATTCATCCTGCTACCTACGGAAACACCGTTTACGGTAAGCAAACTTGCTTTTCTCCTGCTATCTTCGGGCCCGCCGAACTTCCTGTTTGGGGGTGGGGAGCGGAAGCGCCGCGGGCAGCTTCCGCTTCCTCCCCCCAATGCAGGAAGATCAGCTGCCTCTCCTGCTGCCACCCGTTCTGCTATCTTCGGACCAAACGGCCCGCCGAACTTCCTGTTTGGGGGAGCGGAAGCGCCGCGCACAGCTTCCGCTTTCTTCCCCAAAGCAGGAAGATCAGCTGCCTCTCCTGCTGCCACCGGCCTCCTGCTATCTTCGGGCGTCGGGCCGTATGGTCCACCGATCTTCCTGCTGGGGGGAGGGAGGAAGCGGACGTTGTGTGCTGCGCTTCCGCTCCCCCCCCCCCCGACAGGAAGTTCGGACGCCCGAAGATAGCAGGAGTCCGGTGGCAGCAGGAGAGGCAGCTGATCTTCCTGCTCTGGGGGAGAAAGCGGAAGCTGTGCACGTGCTTGAATGTGTATGTGTGGATGAGAATGGGAGTGTGTGTGGGTGAAAACTGGAGCCTGGGTGTGTATGTGGGTGAGAATGGAAGCTTGAATATGTGGGTGAATGGGAGCTCGAATGTGTGTATGTGTGGTTGAGAATGGGAGCCTGGGTTTGTGGGTGGGTGAGAATGGGAGCTTGAATGTGTGTATATATGGGTGAGAATGAGAGCCTGGGTTTGTGTGGGTGGGTGAGAATGGAAGCTTGAATATGTGAATAAGAATGGGTGCTTGAATGTGTGTATGTGTGGGTGAGAATAGTATCTTAAATGTGTATATGTATGGATGAGAATGGGAGCTTGAATATGTGTGGGTGAGACTGGGAGCATGGGTTTGTGGGTGAGAATGGGAGTCTGGGTTTATGTGTGTGGGTGAGAATGGGTTGCCTGGATGTGCATCTGTGTGTGCATAAGAATATAAGCCTGGGGAGGGGTGAGAAAGTGAGAACTTGAATGTGAGCTTGGGGGGGGGGGAGAGCATATGAGAGTGAGAGCTTGAGTGTGTGAGAGGGAGTCTGTGAGAGAAAGCGTGTGTGTGTGTGTGTGGAAGGGAAGAAGACAGTAATAGAAGAAAGACACTGAAAAGGAATTAGGAAATGAGCTATAAGGGAAAAAATGGGAAAAAGAGACCAGGACCAACTGATTAGAAAAATACAAAGATCAGACAACAAAGGTAAAAATATATATCTATATTTTGAGATGTTAGCAATTTAAATATAAGCAACACAACTGCTCTCTCAAAATTTATGGACAGGTAGGAGCCGTGTATAAAATCGTAATAATAAGAAGGCTAAAGTACCACAAATCACCGTGAATTATGTTTGTATCATTAAGTAAACCTCATACTTAGGCGTAGATGTGAATGCTATGCTGCATAATTTGGCATTATTTATCAGTAAAAAAAACAACTAGTAGACCTGCATGCCTACAGCCCACCCATGTTAACCTTGTGCCCACCCAAAAAATCAATTCTGGCTACGCCACTGACATGTACACTAACAGATCTTATTTATTTACTGTGATTTTTATTCCGCCTTTTCATGAATTTCAAAGTGGAATACATTCAGGTCCCTATCCCAGAGGGCTTACAACCTAAACTTGTCACTGAGGCAGTGGAGGTTGAAATGACTTGCCCAAGGTCACAAGGAATGGCAGCAGCATTTGAACCCGAGCTCTTACTACAATAATCCTAAAAGCACAACCTAGTTAGATCATGCCATATCTTCTGCACCAAGGAGCTTGGAATTATCCAAGTGGACTGTAAGAGAGGGTTACACTTGCTCACTTGCTGGTGGATTTTAAAAGCCCTGAGCTTTCCAAAGCTGGGAGATACGCTTGTGACCCGGCCCAGCACGTCATGCGGATTTTAAAAACTGCGCTTGCACACCCGTATCCCCTGGTAAGCGCACAAATCATAAAGTTCAAAAAAGGGGTGGTGCATGGGCGGGCCGAACCTGTGACATTAAGTCTGTGCAAACTAGGGCCCCTACCTCACAACTTTATGTCTACTATGGATGGCATGTAAGTAATAAAATAACAAAAACTAGGCTAGTCAGCGGGGTTTTATGGGTTGGGACTAATAGGGTAAAAAGGAGGCAAGTTAGGGAGGGGGTTTAGGAAGTTATAAAGTCGCCATGTCCATGAGTACGAGCCAGCAAACGCACGCAAATGTGCGAATGCGCATGGGTCTTAAAATTCACCTTTTGGTATTTTCAATAGCTTTTACTTTGACCCTAACATATAAAATACCTCCTCACCCCTTTTTTTATTTTACTTATCTTGTCCTTTCTGAAAAGAATATTTCCTGGTATATTCACCTCCCAATCCTGATTATCATTGAATTATGATTATGTTACTGCAAGCACATCACTATTTTCTTCTAGGTCAATATGTTTGTTGGATAGACCTTATAAGGGACCTTTGTTGGAGAAAAATAAGTAAAAGAAAATGACTTACTGTTTTCCATTGAATCTCTCCCATTTTGTTTGTTATATTAAACACTGATTAAATTCCCAGGAAAATAAAATAAAAGCTAAAAACAAAGGCCCCTTGACTATACATTCTCATATACATTTGGATGTAAGAATTTTCCAAAAGGAAAATGTACATGAACTTTCAATCCCCAAAGGCCTTTTTTTTTCAGATAAAATAGTCCTCTGGAAAACTCTTATGTTGGTCCAGTAAAGGGTATCACAATCTGCAAAGAATTCAGTTTTCCTCAGTATGAATGTGGCTGAAAGAATTCCTCCCTGAATCTTCCAGCTTTGTATTGCCAGTACAATTATTTTGTCTAATGTGATTCTAAATAAAATTGTGCCCCCTTATATTCTTGGTTCATCCAATTGCCCGCTGCTAGCCTCTCCCACCCCCATGATGTCTCCTGTTACAGACAGAAGGACAGACAGACAAACCAAACACATAAGTACTAAAAAGCTGAAAAAGAAAGGAGGAAGGAAGGAAGGAAGGAAAAAACGTGTATTGTAAGCAGACAAAGAAGTACATGAGAGGGATCAGAGAGTAAAAGGGAGTCTTATTATAACTGGGACATATTGCATCTGCAGTCATGCAGTTACTGTCCATTCACACAAGATCCATGTAGACGTCAGGCTAGTTTGCTTTTTTTTTTTTTTTTATCAACATCTGATCAAAAGAAAAACCAGCTGTAACAGTATCAGTTGTTCAATGGGTGAAAGTTTTGTAAGACCTCTCAGTTCTCAGCCAAAGCAGTTTGAAGCTTTGTCTTTTGAAAAATTACTTTTCTTTTCAAAACTGTATAGATGGATTCAGAACATGGGCACTTAACTAGGGAAAAGAACAAAGATCCTAAAAAGTTGCTTTGAACTTTTCTTCCCACTGCTGAATAAAAGTTATAAAAATTTAATCTGCAAAGTCTGAGGTTCTTTCCCATCCAAAACTCATCTTTTTTCCATCTGCAACTGCTGCAGCCTTGTGGCCTGCCTAGCAGTTAAAGGAAAGTGGGTTCTTTCCTGTATTGTTTAGAGATTCCAAATTACCAGCACTCACCCTTTCTCAATTAAAACTTTCAGTGCCACATCATTGCCTGGAAATCCCCTAAGCAATTTTCCCACCAAATCTTTACTGCATTCCTGGAAGCAGTCTTGTGAACAAAAGAATCACAAATCACCTCATGCTTACTGAGCACAATTGGTCCATATTGGCTATGATGTCACAGTTGGAGGGCAGTACCATCCACCATCTCTCTGGAATTTTAAGACCTAGAGCACGTTGATTGGCTGCGTGGCTGGTGATTTTCTACCACCTTATGAAAAAATGAATGGAAATCTCAACTTCCTTTTTACCCAAAAAATGCTGCATCCCTGAAGAGCACAGATGTAGACCATTAAAGAGTAACTTTACTTAAATCCGTAAAGATGCAATCGTAAAGGGAGTGTATTGCCCCAGAGATTTTTGCCTTGGCAGAGAGCTGGAGAATCCGTTTTCAAACTGAAGGAAAGTAGCTAACTCGGAATCGCCCCTCAGTCTTGGAGACCATAGCCGCAGTCACAGCAAATATATCAAAATTATTTTTTTATGCATTTGTGCAGTAATTTATTTTTAGGAAATTGATTACACTAGACCAGGGGCTTTTAGGATATCCACAATGAAAATGGGGTCAGCAATAAAATCTGTAAAGCAAGGTTCTTTGCTGGGGAAGAAAACACCTCAAAGTGGCCCTGAAAGCAGAAGTAATAGAAGTGATTGTATAACGAGACCATACCATGAAGAAAGAAGATGAAACGTGCCTTCCTGCTACCTGAAAGTTGCATTTGGAATTCGATGGACATTATATGGAAAGGTCAGGGAAACACATGCACGGGGAAGCTGAAAAGGGGACTACACAGCAGTCTGCTAGAGTGGCAGAAGCAATAACTGGTGACAGCAGCCTGAATCTAATTCTAATCACTGCGCTCAGACTCGTCTCAAAACCCTACAATTTTATGTGTTATTCAGAAGCGAGCACCAGAGCATGTTCATTCAGTTCAGCTGGCACGTGTGCATGGCTAGTTTGATTTTCCAGAGTCATTTGAGAGCCCGTATCACTCCACAGCAGACGGCTACATCTTTATGAAGCCTCTGGGTGGAAATGGGATTAGAGAGGGCTCTCTGCCGCTGTGTCTGACCGCAGTGCAAGCATCCCTACACATATCACAGCTTTGGATTTTCATTATGTGCTTGGAATCCTGTTAGGGAAATTGATATATACCCTCACAGGCACCTCTTATTTGATAAGAGGGAGAGTTTTGTGCAGTGAGGAGATTGACTGAGTGAACCATGAAATGATATAGGGTGGACGCACATCGTACAAAGGTGAAGAGACTATGGATTGGAGAAGGGCCTACAGGCCTATCTTTAAATGGAGTATCAATCATCTGTGGTTCTCAGCTTTTACAAGGAAAATTTAACCAAGATATTTTGTTAGAGAAATAAAATGCTTCTGAAGGACTCTAAACTCCAACTTTGCAGTGCTGGTAACATTTAAGAAAAGCAGAACATTGCATTCTCTTTCTTAAGGCCAGGTTGCAGCAGCACAACGAAACTCCAGTGCCCAAATGATGCAAGAGTCTAGGTTTTAAGATAACCAAAACTGATAAAATCAAACAACAAAGGAGGAATTTTCAAAGGAATTTCCCCCTTCTCCTCCCCCCCCCCCCCACCCATGCTGGGAAAAGGGGCAGCCCCAGTAAAGTATGTACAGGCCTTTTATTTTAAAATCTCTGCATGTTTTTTACTCCATCAACTTTGCACCTGAATTAGAAAAGGTACAGAGAAGAGGGACAGGAGTGATAAAGAGGATGGAAAGAGTCCCTTATAAAGAAAAGTTAAACAGGTTAGGGCTCTTCAGCTTGGAGAAGATAGGGGTTAGGATAGAGGTTTATAAAAACATGGATTCGGGTGGAACTGGTAAATAGGGAGTGGTTATTTACCCTTTCAAATAGCACTGGGACTAGGGGACACTACATAAAACTAGCAAGTAGCAGTTTTAAAATAAACTGAAGAAAACGCACAATCAAGTTGTGGAATTTGCTGCTGGGAGATGTGGTCAAGTGTCTACTACATCTGGGCTTAAAAGGGGTTTGGCCAAGTTCCTAGAGGAAAAGTCTGTTAGCCATTATTAGCCAGGCAGACTTAGGAAAGCCATCACTTATTCATGGGAATGAGCAACAAAGAATAGATCTATTCTTTAGGATCTGTCACGCACTTGTGGCACTGACTGCTGTCATTTCTATAGCACTACTAGATGTATATAGCGCTGTACAATTACACATGAGAGACAGTTCCTACTCTGTAGAGTTTACAATCTGTTTAAGAGAGATTATACAAGACAAAAAGAGACTTGGAGAGTTTAATTTATTATGGAAAACTGTTAAAACCAAGATGTGGATTGGCCACTGATGGAGACAGGATGTTTAACCCAGCATAACATTTCTTATGTTCTTACGAATACTCTGAAATTTGGAGCGCAAGATGTGTAGGAGGAACTCCCCCGAGGATGCAAATATTTTTCTGCTCATCTACGTGCCATTCAAAGGCACAGGGGTTTGCAGATCAGCACAAGGATAGCAGAAATCAAGACACAAGTGAGGCCCGGGCACTATGACTAGCAACACTCCATGTTCCCTGAGGAAAGGACAGAAAGCAGAGATGCAAGAAGAGCATTTTAAGTATGAACAGTAAAGGACTGGAGCAAGTCAGCAGTAGAGATTTTCTGTGGATCACATTGAAACCAATGGAAAGCCACTGATCCATAAAAATCCACAGCTGATTTGGGGTGGCACTGCCAGAAAATTTCTACAGATTCATTCTGGATCTCCCTAACTGTCCCATTTCTTCAGCAAACATTTGTGAAACAATTTGTAAAACACATGGAGATCAGTATTCAAAGCTTACCATTTAAGTAACTTAGCCGAATGTGACTTATCCGGCTAAGTTACAAGATATATTCAGCAGCACGGCTAAGTCGCTGAACATATATAATAATTATATCTGCACTTAACCGTATAAGTTATAACGGCTAAGTTAGACCTGCTCTATGGCAGGTCTAACTTAGCTGGTTAACCTATGTGGCTAAGAGCGAATATCGCTACTTACCGCATAAATTATGCAGCTAAATTGCTCCTCCCTGATCTACCCACCACACGCCCACAGCTTATATGGCTAATTTTTTGGCTGTATCAGTGACTTATGTGGCTGAGTGGCGGCCACTAAACATAGCCAGATAAGTTAGACTTAGTGTTAGAGGTGCTTTGAATATTGACCTCATGGAATTTCTAAAGGTTGAACAAATTAGGTCATGAATCTCCTTTCCAAGAAGTTCATATTAGCCTGATTGTGAGCTGCAGGTAGCTATGGAGCGGAGTGCTCACTTTTCTTCCAGTCACATCCTGTCACTGCAGTTCTTGGCTGTTTCAAAGAGGACATTATCTCATCAAATTTAACCTCTTTCAATCCCTGTTAAATCAGTCACAGTTTGGTAATTAAATAATGAGAGAAAACAACGAAATATTGTACCCTACAGGCTATACATTGCTTGCTTTCCAGTGATAGTCAAATGCAGGGTTGTAAGGAAAAAGGATTTTCATGGCAAGATAAAGAGAATAAAGAGAAGGATTTCATAAAACTGACGGAGGCATCAGATTGCATGTTGTCTCAAATTATAATTTGTAACAGGAGAAATCAAAACGCCATCTCCCAACAGCAAGGAATCAGTGACAGGATCTTACCATCAGCAATGAAGTGCTCAGGCACATGGAGGGTGACCTTCACCGTCAGTGGGCAGGATTGCTGATTGCCACATACCATGGCTAGGATACAAGAGCTCACAGCAATCAGCGTCAGGGCTGTCTTATTCACAGGACTTTTCAGGGAACCTGCAATTTAAACAAGCAAAAAAAAAAAATAAATTAATTATATCGTGGGGGTGGAAGGGAAGATAGCAAGAAAAGGAGCCACAGTTCAAAGGTATACAACCCTGACAGTGCACAGAAAAGTATTTTTTTTTCGGGGGTGGGGGGGGGGGCGGGAGGGAGACATTACAACGTGAAGATGTCTAGCCATGTTCCAAAGAAAAATTAACCATCACCTGAGACAAAGGTAGTTCAAAATGGGCCAGAAATTTCTACAAGTGTAAGCTTACATCAGTCCAAGTATAGGAAGATGTGAGAAATTATAGTGAAATATGCACAGGGAGGGTTTCCATTTCCTTATAGTCAGTGCTGTGGGTTGCAAGGTCCAGTTAGCTCTTTCAGTAGGGGACATCAGCAGACAGAGAAATGATCATTTTCCACTGATATCATGTCAGGGAAGAATTGTACTAAGCATTGTAGTTCAGGCAAAACAAAGAATATGCATAATGTGACTTCAACAGTTAAGATAGTAGCATCAAGTCATTCCATAGCCACATATAGGTAAAGCTATAGGACTTCACTAGCAATTTTATGGGCAATATTGTAAATCTGAAGCTCTCTTATAAATGAGCTGTTTTGACCTGCAGATGCTATTATAACATTTTTTAACTCTTTCAGTATCAACCTGTGTAAAGATACAAAGAATTTCCGTTCATACTAAATCTTTTCAGAGTTACTAAGATTTTTCCTTGTAGCATATGTAACGATACTGGCTGCTAGGCTAGTGATGGGCAAACTACGGCCCCTGAAGGTTTTTATTCCAGCCTGCCTATCACTTTGACACTCTTCATTATGTATGGCCTGCCGATGCTCCGACCTGCCTGTCCAAGCATCATCAAAGGCCAAGTTATTTCATTTGATGATGTTCAACACTTGAGAAGGCAGGTCGGACCATCGGTGTGGTTTAATGATGAACTGGCAAGGTTCCCACCCCCTGCCAGCGAGGAAAGGCCCCATGCATCACCGTGCAGGTGGGGTTCCCACCCCTGCCAGCAAGGAGAGACCCCCATTGTCAGCATGCTGGCAAGGTTCCCATCCCTCGCCAGCAAAGAGAGGCCCTGTGCTGCTGTGAGGAGTGGTAAGTAATATGGAGTAACAGAAGGAACATAGAGGAAGGCATGAGAAGGGACAGAGAGGGAAGGAAGGGAAAGTGATGAGAATGGTGAGTGACTGAAATGGAAGGGACATGAATGAGTGGGAAGAAGAGGGTGAGTGACTGAGAGGAAGGCAGTAAGGGTCAGGGAAGGGAATGAGTGAGTGAGTAGGTGGGTGGGATAGAAGGGTGAGTAACTGAATGGGAAGGGAGTGGGGTTGGGAATGAGAGTGAGTGGGAGTGGGAGTGAGGGGGTGAGTGACTGAGAGGGTAGGGTTTTGAGTGGGAGGGTGAGTGACAGAGGGGAGTGAATGGAAGTAAGAGTGAGTGACTAAGAGGGGAAGGGAGGAATTGGAGGGGAGGGAAATGAAGGGAGTGACTAGGAGGGAGGGAGTGACTGAGGGGTGACTGAGAATGAGGGGTGAGTGACTGAGAGGGAAGGTTAAGAATGAAGCAAGGGAAAAGGGTGAGTGGAAGTGAGGGGTGAGAGTCAGAGGGAAGGTAAGGGGATTGAGTGAGAGGGTGAGTGACAGAGGAACAAGGTGAAGGAAGGAGGGTGAGTGAGAGGGGTTGGGGTGAATGACTGAAGGTGAGAGAAAAGGAAAAAGGGAGGGAGGAAGTAAAAGAAGAGAATGAGAAGAAGTAAGAGTAGAAGGGTGCATGAGTGTGTGTGTGTGTGTGTGTGAAAGAATGTATGTATTGTATATATGAAAGAGAAAGGAGGAAGTTTGTGTGTACCCTCCTGTCCTTCTCCCTACTAATCCTCTACAATCTCAGGGTGACTGTAAATGAGGAGTAAATGTTTCTTTTATCCTTATTAGTTTTAATGATTGACAGTTTGATATGTCTGCTATTTTGAATTATTTGATTGATTTTGGGGAAATGTTTACAGTTTTTTTTGTCCTTATTCTTAATTATTAGATGTTGTTCTATTTGCCATCTGTTTTGAAATATGCTTTGTATTAGTATGGTTTGCTCATTGTTCTGATTGATTTATATTTCTTGACTTTGTTTTATGAGGAATGGTGATATTTCTGTTTTTGCATTATTTCATTGCATATGAGTCTGGCTTTTAGTGGTTTCCAGTCAAGTTTTTTTCTGCATCTAAGTATTTATACTTTGTGGCCTGCATTTATGACTGATGTAAGGTAGTCTGGTAGCTGAGAAAAAAACTTGTATCTGTTGGATTGAAGTTTTTTTTATTATGGTAGCAGATGGGATCCATGATTGAAGGGGTTCCTTGGGTGCTAACAATGAAGGCGTTTAAGTCTACTGGATACTGAAGTCCCTGCAGTAAGTGTTGGGAATTTGATTGTAGTGTGAAGAAACTCCATGTGGGGCCTCACCCAGCCCTCCAGCCCTCAGCAGGCCACACTCAATCCTGCTCTAGCCTCCACCTTGAAGGCTGCATGACACAGCAAGATCAGCCCTATAAAAACCTGCCTCATTCTTAGCTCAGGGTATCATCATTGAGTTACTCTAGCTCCTTGCTTTGGCCATCCTTGTACTATCTTGCCTTGTTCTTATCTTGTTTGGGTCTCCCAGTGATGCTTCTTAGATCATAAGGACATAAGAAATGCCTTACTGGGTGAGACCAAGGGTCCATCAAGCCCAGTATTCTGTTTCCAACAGTGGCCAATCCAAGTCACAAGTACCTGGCATGTACCCTTTGTGTACTGTGCCTTGTCCTTGCTCTGAATGGATTTCCCAGAGGCCCTTCTTGAGTGTGTTTATCTTGCCCTGTTCTTGACCTGTCTTGGCTTCCCGGTGGCCTCCTTGTCTATATGTGCCTCACCTTGTCCATGCTTTGTTTGGGTCTCCCAGTGGCCGTTCTTGCCTGTGTGTACCGTGCTTTGTTCTTGTGCTGTCTGGCTTCCTCCTTGTCTGTTTATTTCTTGCCATTGTCCTGACTAGGTCTCCCAGTGGCCTAGCTGGCCTGTGTATCTCATGCCTTAGCTAAGCTCCCAGTGGTCTATCCTCTCTCTATCTTTCTTGCCTTGTCCTTGTCTCATCTAGAACTTCCAGTGCTATATCTTGTCTCTGTTGTCCTTGCCTTGCCATTGTCATGTCTAGGCAAGGCAAGGACACAGTCTGTCTGTTGCCTGCCTTGCCCTTGTCCTATCTAGGCCTCCCTGTGGCCTACCCTGTTTGGTAGTCCCCTGCTTTGCCTTTGTCTTGTTTAGGTCTCCTGTCTGTGTCCAACCTGCCTTACATCCCTGTTCCACCTTTATCTTATCTTGTTCCTGCCTAAGTGACTTACCTTGTTCCTTGTTTTATCTAGGCCCCCGGGTAGCCATCCTGCCAGTATGTTCCTAACCTTACCCATCATGTTCCTGCCTGCCCTATTCTTCCTCTACATTTAGTTTGACTTTTGGCCATAGACCTTGCCTGTTCTATGACTCTGTTTGAACTCTGCCAGCCCTGATGCTGCTTGTTCTACCCTGCTTGTTCAATGGCTCTGCCTATCCTGACTATGGCTTGCCTTGTCCCTTCCAGAGATGCCCTGCTGGCCACCAGAACCTACAGGTTCAATTCAAGGGGAAGATGGCTGGACAGGCATCAGATCCTCAAATCCTCAAATCCTGTACCACTCCTGTACAGAGATTACCTGCAACTGGCCTGCCCGGCCATGAAAGCACAGCATATACTGTACCATGTCTCTGATTGTCAGAAACTGTTGACTTGGCCACCTCAGGACCTCTCAGGCTTTTCACTCCACATGTGCAGGTGACAAAATCCTGAGAATGGAAAATGTTACCTCTTTTTCATAAAGATTTTATATTTTCAAAGAGACAAATGGCAATTTTACTATTTCTAAAGAAATGCTCAAATAGAGTCTGAAGATCTGATTTTAAAAACTATTTTTATCACCAGAAGAATCCTAGGAAATAACATGACAATGGATCTCTTCCAAACTGCCATCGGTCTGGAAACAAGAAAGAATTATCCATGCCACTTGTTATGCACTGTAACCATCGCATGTGGAGCATTTCATCCGAAGATTCCAGTTAATGGTATACTCGTATACAGGATTGCCATTGCTGATCAAATATAGACCTGACCTGAGGAAGAATCCCTGAGGATCTCCACTGTCTGAGAAAATGGCATATGGATGGCAACATGGAATTGAGGAAGATTACCCACACATACAGAGAGCATGATTTATCAAGCAGACTTTGACCTGAACTCAGTCACAGCATTTGAATCCTTGGATCCTCTCACAGTGCCTGATTATTAAAGCAAACTGTTCTATACAGGTTGATTTAAAATATATTGAACCATCCATAACACAACTGCCAGTCAAA
This sequence comes from Rhinatrema bivittatum, assembly GCF_901001135.1. Classification (NCBI taxonomy): domain Eukaryota; kingdom Metazoa; phylum Chordata; class Amphibia; order Gymnophiona; family Rhinatrematidae; genus Rhinatrema; species Rhinatrema bivittatum. The sequence continues at coordinate 125,318,868 of NC_042622.1, read as the reverse complement.
TAAAGGTTAATCAATTCCCCACATAAAAATATGAAGGCACCCTTGGACTTGTGCATACCATCGACCTCCCTGATAAACTTCCACATCTCGTAATGGGTTGTTCCATTAGCTATCAAAACGAATTAAAATGTTTCAGCACATCCACGGCGCTTAGCCAGGAGGTTTACTGACCAACAACATCCAGAGGTAAAGTCAATCCTTCTTAAACAGGAGCAAACGGTGAAGGGAGGAGGACTGGAGGCGACTGTGCTTAGTGATGAGAGGACATTGTATCCCTTCCTTTATTATTCTGAAAGGTTAGCTCATGTGTTCAAAGTCTTTATTAGAATAACCATTTCCTTATTTAGCTCTCTCTCGCTTTCCTTTCCATTGCCTTTATGGCTAACATTTCAACATAAGCACTAGTATGTGGTATTGTGTTTAAACATCCGTCTGCAGATAAATAGCTTACTGCCAGACCTTTAGAAAAGGAAAAATAGATGGTTTATGACCCATCACTAACTAAATAAACCTAACAGCTTTTTTAAACAATACTGCTCATGCCACAGGGGTATTCATATGCTGCACAGAACAGGTACTCAAACATGAGGCAAGATTCATGGACTTACTGCCTTGTTACTTAAACAGGAAATTCAAGGATCCTTACTCCAGCCCAGGATTCAATCAGAGTGGGTTTCAATGTTTGCAAGTCAAAAATGATCTGGATTATGAAGCTCCCAGAAAAGACAAACTGCTTATTGCTTTGAGGATATATGAGAAAATGAAAATGGAGATATATTTATGTCTCAGTCTGTGTTATATATCTCTGTCTATCTATAAATACACACACACACACAAATACACAGATCTGTACTGAGCAGTGCAGCAAGCAGGAAGATGCCTATGTGTTGCGCGCCCCACCCGTGCCCGGCCCGCGTACGGGCCTGCTCACCTCGCTAGCTCCTCTGGAAGTCACGGGTTGGCTTCCCCAGCGGCAGCTGGGAGCTCCTCCAGGCCTTGGTGTTCCGCGGTGGCGGTCGACGGGCCTTCCACTGTGCACCAGGCGTCAAGCCGGAGTTCGGTGTCCCCAGTGGCATTGGCCACACCCCTACACGCTGACCACCCGGCCCTGATTGAACAAATGATATAAGGAAGTCCCTGCCTGCTCTCCCTTGCCTTGGCAATCGGGTCGGCATTGTAAGTGTATTAGTTTGCCATTGCGTTCACAGTCTTGTTCCAGTGTCCTATTGTTCCAGCTTCCTTCTGTTCCAGCCTTGTCCAGTGTCCTTCTATTCCAGCATCCTTCTGTTGCAGCGTCTGTCTGTCCTGTCTCCCCAGGTAGTATCCTCGGATTGTCTCTCTGGTACTCACCTTGGCCTGCTCCTTGACCATTCTGTTCGCTGCCTGGATCCTGACCTCTGCCTGCCTTGTGACATTGTCTGACCTCTGGAACCTGACCCCTGCTTCGTTGACTACTCCTCGGACTGATCCCGGCTGCCATTGACCTCATCTCCTGATTCTGGCTCTGTCCCTTGCCTTGTCATCGTCTACGCTGTTCTGGCCTTCCTTGCTCCTCCAGACCTACAGCCTAGTGTCCGACTGCGCTCTCGTGCTGTTCGTGGGCAAGCCTCTCTACTACCTCTCTGGGAGACCCTGCGAGACCCACCTACGTCCAAGCGGCCCGGGTCCATATGGGCTCCACCCGGGGGGAACGTGGGCTTCCAGGGGTGAAGCTCATCCTAGCCTCTGTCTCCACCTGTGCTCCGCCCCCTGGGAGCAGGTGCTTCCTGCTCCCTACCAGGAAGCCATTCTCCACTGCTCCAGGGCAAGGGTCCACCTCCAAGCGCAACACCATGTGAGTCTGCTGCTGAATATACCCACCTAAAGTTATCCAAATAATTTTAGGACTGCAATTTCTTTGAATGTTAATGCTTCCTGGATAGATGTAGGCCATGCCACCAGAATGCTCCCTGCCCTGCCTCATTTTGTCCAGCTAAATTTTATGCAGGTAAAAAGTGGAGCGGGGAAATTTAAATCTTGGTAGGGAATTTTAAATCTTGGTCAGTTGGTGGGGCAGGAAATTTACATTTTGCGGTTTGTACAGGTATGTTAAAAGTTACCTGGACAAACCTTTTCCAATATCAATCTCATAAAGTTTATACATAAATAAATTAATATACACACACAAATATAAATGCAAGACCCATTTAACTTATCATTAATTAAAACCCATTCCCTTAAACCAAAGAAATGTTTTAATCCAATTCATCCTTCTTGTTTCACATATGGTCTCTGCTAATAGTAGGTGTACCAGGATCCCTGAGAACTTCTACTGTTACCAGTGGCATAATGGAAAATGCCAGAAGAATTTGGAGGCACTGTAAGAAGTCAGCACACACTTTTAACCCTTTTTCTATACATGTCACAAGTCTAGACATCTGCAGCCCTAAGTAACATGATTGGTATTAGGCCAGCAGCATGTAATCCAGTGGACCAATGTAGACTCCATCTGGGGCATGGCATCCCTGATCAGAGATCATGCTCCAATGGAAAGGGAGTAACAATAGCTCGCTGCTGCACCTAACCACTGGACATCATCAGAATCTTTTCTGCCCTAAATAAAAAATATAACCACTGTGTCTTGAGCCCTGCTGCTCAAAACTGGACTTAAATCCATTGAGAAGTCTACACAGGGGAGTAAGGGGAGAGGAGACAGAAACCTGCTCAGCAGGAGCAGGCATACTGACTGTGAAACCTTCTGCAAACATTTACCTCAGCACAATAAACTGCAAGTTTTTGGTAACACAAAAACTGTGTTGAGAGCCATTTTTTGTGCAAGGGTAAGAAGTGAAGTGATTCCTAAAACTGGAAGTCCATATCAACATCTTTATGATCTATTGCTAAATGGAAAATATCAAGCACTGGCTACATATAATTACTTATTATTATTTCTTTATTAAGTTTTCATATACCATTAATAATAGAAAAACCATGCTAAGTGGTTTACATATAAGCATAAACAAAAATAAACATAAAACAAAACTAGTCAAACAATTCAGTACAAACAAAACATAATTCAAAACAATAAAAGAAACATTAGACCATCCTTTAACCCTAAAGGAGGATGCTACACATAACATATGACATTATGTATTAACGTGGCAAATGAAAGCAGATAGAGGCTAATTGGCCCATTCAGTCTGCCCAGTTGCCAGCCATAGAAGCTTGACTAATTCTGGGATATTGCTTCTTTTCACAGTCAGTTTTTATTGCCTTAATCTTTGGTTCTCTACCACTCTAGGTAGATGAGCATACAAATTCCCATGTTTAATTCAGCACTCAGCCACCCCCATGACTTATCTCCAAATTTTGTAACAACTACCACAATGATACCAAAATTAGCAAAGTTGTTGCCTGAACATCTAGCCAAACAGGGCCAGTGAAAGCAATAGGTGGACTAGGCAGCCGCCTAGAGCGCCATGGTCGGACTTAGCAATGGCATGGCCTGGAAAAAAAAGTGCCAAGGCATGGTGCAATGTGGATGAGAAGGAGAGGTCATGCCATTGCCAGCAGAGGCAGAAGAATAGCAGTATTAGCCCCAGGTCCTCATAGTAGTGAAGAGCAGGAGGAGCAAAGAACAGCAGTGTAGCAGCAGCCGAGCAGTGCAGTCCCACCCACTTCAGGAAACTGTAACATCATCCTTGTCCCTGCTTAGCTGTAGGAAGAGGAGCAGCATGGGTAGCAGGAGGCAAAGAAGTGTCAGTCCCTACAGGCCTGAAGAAAGAGTGCCCATGAGGGCTGAATAAGGAGGCTGTTGCTGTTGGCCTTGTGTTTCTGGGGGAGGGGTAGTGAGAGACAGCATGTGTGTGTGTGTGTGTGTGTGTGTGGATGGGTGTATGTATGAAAGAGAGAGAGAGAGTGCATGTTTGTGTATGTGTATGTATGACAGAGTGGGAATGTCTTTGTATGTGTGTGAGTAAGCAAGCATGTGTGTACATATGAGAGAGAGAAGAAAGTTTGTGAGAAAAAACCCCTTTCTTCTCCCCCTGCTAATCCATGGCAATTTCAGGCCATCTGGATGGAAATCAAAAGATCCCAGGTATGGACAGCAGGGGATTTCTATTCTTTTTAATTTTAATTATTTGGTGCTGTATGATGTGCCTACTGTTTTTAGATAGTTTATTGTTATTTGGAAAACTTGTATAACTTTTAAATTACTGGATATTGTTCTATTTTCAGCTGTTTTGAAATATTTATTATTTTTATTAGTATGATTTTACTCTATTAATAATGTGTATTTCTTTATTTTATTGTTTGTTTTATGAGGAATGGTGATGTTTCTGTTTTTCAATTGTTGCACTGCATGCAGAGTTTGGCTTCTTGGGGTTTCTAGTTCAGTTTTTGACTAAACACATTTCTATTATAGTTTATGATGTCTTTATTCTGTATTTGGTGAGGGTCTGTGCATATGTGATCAAGGTGAGATATTCTGCTAGTCTGTAGTTTCTGTGTAGGTATCAGCGAAAAGAGAAAAGTCCATAGTGGTATTGTGAAATTAAAAGGTGGTAATGATCAATGTGTGGAGAGAGACGAAGAAATGGCAGAAATATTAAACGAATACTTCAGTTCTGGGTTCACTAAAGAAGACCCTGGAGAAGGACCATCTCTACACAACAAGAAACTGGAGGGAAGTGGAATAGATGATAATCCTTTTACAGTAGAAAATGTATGGGAAGAGCTAAAGAATCTGAAAGTGGACAAAGCCATGGGGCCTGATGGGATTCATCCAAGGATACTGAGGGAGCTCAGAGATGTTCTGGCGGGTCCACTGTGTGACCTGTTCAATAGATCCCTAGAAACGGGAGTGGTGCCGAGAGATTGGAGAAGAGCGGTGGTGGTCCCGCTTCACAAGAGTGGGAACAGAGAGGAGGCTAGTAACTACAGACCGGTTAGCCTCACTTCGGTGGTGGGAAAAGTAATGGAATCACTGCTGAAAGAGAGAATAGTGAAATATCTACAGTCCGGAGAATTGATGGACCAGAGGCAACATGGATTCACCAGGGGAAGATCCTGTCAGACAAATCTGATTGACTTTTTTGACTGGGTAACCAAGGAATTGGATCAAGGAAGAGCGCTCGATGTCATCTACTTGGATTTCAGCAAAGCTTTTGATACGGTTCCGCACAGGAGACTGGTGAATAAAACGAGAAGCTTAGGAGTGAGTGCCGAGGTGGTGACCTGGATTGCAAATTGGTTGACGGACAGAAGACAATGTGTGATGGTAAATGGTACTTTCTCTGAAGAGAGAGCGGTTTTAAGTGGTGTACCACAAGGATCGGTGTTGGAACCGGTCCTGTTCAATATCTTTGTGAGCGACATTGCGGACGGGATAGAAGGTAAGGTTTGTCTTTTTGCGGATGACACTAAGATCTGCAACAGAGTGGACACGCCGGAAGGAGTGGAGAGAATGAGACGGGATTTAAGGAAACTGGAAGAGTGGTCGAAGATATGGCAGCTGAGATTCAATGCCAAGAAGTGCAAAGTCATGCATATGGGGAGTGGAAATCCGAATGAACTGTATTTGATGGGGGGGAAAGGCTGATGTGCACGGAGCAGGAGAGGGACCCTGGGGTGATAGTGTCTAATGATATGAAGTCTGCGAAACAATGCGACAAGGCAATAGCTAAAGCCAGAAGAATGCTGGGCTGCATAGAGAGAGGAATATTGAGTAAGAAAAGGGAAGTGATTATCCCCTTGTACAGGTCCTTGGTGAGGCCTCACCTGGAGTACTGTGTTCAGTTCTGGAGACCGTATCTACAAAAAGACAAAGACAAGATGGAAGCGGTACAAAGAAGGGTGACCAGGAAGGTGGAGAATCTTCATCGGATGACATATGAGGAGAGATTGAAGAATCTAAATATGTACACCCTGGAGGAAAGGAGGAGCAGAGGTGATATGATACAGACTTTCAGATACTTGAAAGGTTTTAATGATCCAAAGACAACGTCAAACCTTTTCCGTAGGAAAAAAATCAGCAGAACCAGGGGTCACGATTTGAAGCTCCAGGGAGGAAGATTCAGAACCAATGTCAGGAAGTATTTCTTCACGGAGAGGGTGGTGGATGCCTAGAATGCCCTTCCGGAGGATGTGGTGAAGACCAGAACTGTGAAGGACTTCAAAGAGGCGTGGGATAAACACTGTGGATCCATAAAGTCAAGAGGCCGCCAATGAAGAGTGGGTGACTCGCCAGAATGATGGCTACTGCCTGGAGACAATACCCTTATTCAATAAACATATACATGCTTACTGTGACTCCAACATCGCTCTAAGCTTCAACAGCAAGAGGAAACGTGGAAAAAAGGATTTGCACTCACAAAGAGGGGAGTAGCTGGCTTGTTACGGCAGTTACTACCCCAAACCAAATAAGCCTGATACTTCACTTTCAATGCATATACAGCATAGTTCTCTGCTTCAACGGCAGGGGAGAAGAAAAAACTGATACTTCACACATCCAGCAAAGCTCTCTGCTTCAACGGCAGGGGAGAAGAAAAAAGGGTTCGCACTCACAAAGCGGGGAGTAGCTGGCTTGTTACGGCGGTTACTACCCCAAACCAAATGTGCCTGATACTTCACTTTCGATGCATATCCAGCATGGCTCTCTGCTTCAACTTTCGATGCATATCCAGCATGGCTCTCTGCTTCAACGGCATGGGAGAAAGGCTGATACATCACGCATTTCCAGCATAGCTCTCTGCTTCAACAGCAGGGGAAAAGAAAAACTGATGCTTCACGCATATCCAGCATAGCTTCAACGGCAGGGGAGAAGAAAAAAGGATTCGCACTCACAAAGCGGTGAGTAGCTGGCTTGTTACGGCGGTTACTACCCCAAACCAAATGTGCCTGATACTTCACTTTCGATGCATATCCAGCATGGCTCTCTGCTTCAACGGCATGGGAGAAGACTGATACATCACGCATTTCCAGCATAGCTCTCTGCTTCAACGGCAGGAGAGAAGAAAAACTGATTCTTCACGCATATCCAGCATAGCTCTCTGCTTCAATGGCAGGGGAGAAAAAAAACTGATACTTCACACATATCCAGCATAGCTCCCTGCTTCAACGGCAGGGGAGAAGAAAAACAACCAATAAGGGCTGTATAACATAGTCTGGGTAAAACAAGCATGGGTGTAGCTTGCTTATTGCGGTGGTTACTACCCCTACTACCCCTAACTAATCAAGCTAGATATTTCACTTGGATGCAGCTCCATCACTGCTCTCTACGTTAATGGTGGGGGTGGAAGGGAAATAGAACCAAGAGCTAAGAGAAACAGATAAGTATGAGAGAAAAAATGTGTGAAGCTTGCTGGGCAGACTGGATGGGCCGTTTGGTCTTCTTCTGCCGTCATTTCTATGTTTCTATGTTTCTATATAGCAGCCTGGCTTGTTCTAATTTCCTAATAAGAGGCATATTGGTGTTTTAGGGCCTGATGTAATATTTGCAGTGTTGCTTTTTCATAGCTAGGGTTTTTACTGTTTGAATAATGGCAATTAGTGCTGTTTTGGTATGGGAGATTTACTATATTAAAATTATGGTACAGTTTATTCATGGCCTTCTGAGAGCCAGGCCAATATTACAATAGGCCGAATATCAATTTCAAATGTCCTTTTTACTTTTTTCTGCAGTGTTTTCTGGTTGGCACCATAGCAATATAAATATAATATACACATTGTAAGTTATATTTTTAACTCAGAAGACTGTATTTTGAAAGTCCTTTTTCATGTAAAATTATCATAAATATGTCATTTTTAATTGTGTGTGTGAGTCGGGGGAGGGGGGCATCAGGCCCTAAGATTCAACTAGGTACCTAATACCTTTGCATTGGCCCTGCAAATAGGTCTTCATGGCTTTGCTGAATGTTAACCATCCATTAGTTAAGAAAATTCTTCAGTCATTCTGAGGCCAATATTCAGTAGGCCATTTAGTGCACATAAGAGCATGCCATGCTGGGTCAGACCAAGGGTCCATCAAGCACAGCATCCTGTTTCCAACAGTGGCCAAACCAGGCCACAAGAACCTGGCAATTACCCAAGTTATCCAGTTAAAGTTAGCTGGATAACTTGTCCTGAATATTCATTAGGATAAATGTCCCACTGAATATCCCCAATTAAAGTTATATAGTTAACTGTAGCCAAATGACTTTAAGCATAACCAGATATTCTTTTGAATATAGTCCATTATGTATAAAGTTATATGGCTACAGTTAGCCGTAAATCTTTACTAATAATTGTCTACATTCAAAATAATATAGCTGGCTAACTAGCAATGCAAAATTTAAAAATAAAAAATAAAAAGATCACAGACCAACAGGCCCTAACCAGACCCTGTCTCCCTATTACATGAGCTCCAAAGGCTCAGATTGCAGGGCCAAACCTGCCACCCCCTTCTCAATGTTGCAGCATCTTAACTTAAAAAAAATAGGGCTGTTGTCTCATTCCTTCCCCCACCCCTCACTCCTGGTTCCCTTTTTTTTTTTTTTTTTAAAGTAGTTTCTTTCCAGGGCGTACCACCCCCCCCCCCCCCCACCTCTCACTTCCCACCTAAACTCTAACCCTCCCACCCCCTTGTTTCTTAAATAGAATTTATGCGGCCCAGATCACAGCAGCTACTGTGATCTAGGCCCAGCGCTTCTGCATCTGTGTTGCTCATGTAACAGGGGGGAGGGGTTCTGGTTATGGCCTGTAGACCAGTGATCTTTTTAAAAAAAAAATTATTTTTCGCTATATTCTTTTAAATATAGCTAATTAAGTGACAGGATCTCCAGCCACACAAGGTCGGATAACATTAGACCTGCTCTGAAGCAGGTCTAGTTACCTGACTAACCTAGCTGGATATTCCAGATATTTGGCTAACTTAGCTGGATATCTCAGCCTCTTCCCAGAATGCCCCTGGAATGCCCCTTTTTTTATCCAGGTAAATTATAGTCTGATAGCTATCTGGCTATAATATAGATGGATAAGTGGCTGAATATGCCACATTTGCCATTAAGACGGATAATTTTTTAGTTATGCATCTTAACGGCTTTTGATTATAGATCTCTCTGTATTTATCTCATAACAAGGAACAGAAAATTCACCATACATTGAAGGAGGGACTAATATTTTGGGGTATGCATGAAGACTCAAACCCACAAATATTTCATCTCTCTCTGATTTTAAAGTCATACCCTAGAAAGTGAATCAGTCACCAAGTGGATCACAGACCAGCAGAGGCTAGATCATCCTACTCAAACTCATGATTAAATCAGGTGACTCATGTATTTCACAGGTCACACTTTTGTAAGCTAATCAATACAGACAGAGACATCTGTCATGATATAAGAGATATCAATTTGTAGCAGTTGGGAAAAGTGCACAGAGTTTTCTGCATACCTCAACCAATCCATGCTAATGACCCTAATTTATCAGGGGCTTTTCTATAGGCACAGAATAGGATAAAACCCTCCCTAATTAGATCTGTTATCCCACAGTACCCATAAACTTACTGAACAGCACCCACCAGTTGAGGGCTTTATATATTTTCTTTCTTTTTTTTGACAAAGGCATGGTGAGACAATACAATATTGGTCAGAAGAGGTATCAGCTGGATGATCACTTGAAGCACCCTCAAGCTTTGAACCATAGTGCTGAGCATGTTTTGAATAAGATTCATCAAATTTCTCCACTTCAGCTCTGCTTCAAACAATGTAGTTGATGTAGCCAGAATAGGAGACTGTACAGCCTGGATGACCCTTTCGAGTAAGTACTCAAGGGCTTCAGACTGGCCCTGGAGAGATTGATGCCGAGTAGATTCAGCAAAGGAGAATGAGCTCCAGGTGAGCCCTCTTCAGGATGTGAGGGACCTCTGAAACCTCTGTGGTCTCAGAACCACAAGTTAAGGTGGCTGTATCAATGTGTCAGAGCCTCCTCTCTAGATTCAAATCTTTCTGCTCTCAGTGCAAATCTTTGGAGCCCCTGCTCAGTCTTGGATGGGGAGAATGAGCCTTGGTTTGACTTTCAGGCCTACTCTCAGAGCAAAGCACCAAAGAGGCTGAGACTTCTTTGGCAAGGCCTGGTCACCAGTGTGACTGCAGTCAGCTCTCCAGTCATGTGTTAAGTCTTCAAGGCAAGGCTCAAATTAAGAAAGAATAGAGGGAAACCTAGATTCTCTTGCCAATTGAAAATAAAACAAAAATTAAAAAAGTTCTTGCTAAGGATGATTTCAGGTATAGGAAACAAGCAGACAAAAGAGACTTTCTAAGCAACACAAAAAGAATACTATAGTGCACCAGTCGATTTCCTATACTCATACTTGCATTGTTCTTATTGCTTATGATTTGGGTTGTTTTTCTTTCACCTATGGGGGTTAATTTAGAATTTGTAATAAGCATTTCTGAGTAAAAAGCATATACAGAATTACACAGAGCATTAGTGTACTGCATGACACCTAACATGTTTATAAATCAATTGTAAATACATATTTAGAAAACTAGACTCTTGCTAACAAACCTGTAATTAGTGAGTGCTTATCAACTTCACATGCTTCCAGCTAGTTTTGCAATTACGGCAGAATGACAAATATTTGCAAAACACATTTTCACTGCGGCAGCCAAATTTTTCACATTAATTTCTTGTTATTACTGGTTTTAAAAAGTCTACTCACTACACACTGCATTATCTGGCCAAGTGCACACATCAGTTTGTGCTAATGTAGGATATACAGGCAAATAGGTTAAATATTTAATATGCTATTATTTGCCTGTTTAGTTTGGGGGGGGGGCAAAGGCTAGGGAGGCCATATTGATTGAGGGGAAAGGGGGCAGACTCAGCACTAGTTCAGAGTATTGGGGAGGGGGCACTTTCCATACCCCCCATACTACAGGCCTACGGAAACAACAGAAAAAAACCCCCCTTAAAGCTGTGCCTGTTGTTTCCTTGATGAGATCCAGCCATGAAAGAGTAAAGCAAGAGACCTTGTAGGGAGGATAAAGAGATGAAAACAAGAGTGGCTTAATCTCCACTGCTGGCCCAATCCTTTCTTCTGCCTTAACTGTCGAACCTAATATTTAAAAGGTTAGTATCCAATAACAAAGCCTCTCTCTCATTATATCCTTGTCACAAGTATGTAGCACAGGGTCATAGAGAATTGACCAGGTCCATGGTGTGAACCCTTGTGCTATGGATCCTGGAATTGTGCTGAGACCACCATCTCATTTCAAATAGACCACCTAGCTGGGATTTGAACGGATGGCCTGGAGGTGAAAGGCTCCTATGGCTATGGATGGCTCTATGACCATTCCCACGAGCCATCCATATCCATATGGGTGCCCAGGGCTTAATTTGTGGAGGCGTGGCCTGGAACGCAGTTCTGGCACTTCTTTTCAGGCTTAAGAGGCGGAGCAGCAGAGGTTTTCTGCTCCTACTCCTCCCTTCCAGGTAGCCTACAGGAAGCAAAGGGGAGGAAATGAGCCTGGGGCACACAGAGAAGAGAGTAGCCATTCTGCTCCCTAATCCAGCCCCTCCTCTCTTGTCCCCCCGCCCCTCTTCTCCTGTATTGCAGGGACCAGAAGGGGGAGGGGTGATACTGAAACAGACACTGCAGAGCAAAGAACAAACTCAAAAAAGTGTCTGAATTAGCACAAGTTTGAAACGTGTGAGCAGTGGTGCCATTTGTGAAGGCTTCAACCCCAGCCTTGATCAATGGCACTTGTGCTAATTCAACCCCTTTTTGTGTCCATTACCGACGGCGTTCTGCCACCTTTATTATGTGACACAAGAAAGTGGAGCTGAGCTGGCAATGTATATCAGTTCTGGCTCCCCTGAGAAAACAAAACCGAGCTAGTAGTTGCATGGATTATTTATAGCCCCCCAGTTCTTGAAGGAAGCAGAGAAGAAAGTGTTGGAGCTGCTTACCCTGAGACAAGGACAGCCATATGGCTTTGATTTGGATATATGTGTGTGTGAGAGAGCTCATACCTGGCCCTGGTCCTGCCCCTTTGCACAGATCACACCTGGCCCTGGTCCATCTCACCCTGACCACTTCCTTTTTGTCTACAAATTAAGCCCTAAAATACCCTCTCTCTTACTTCCCTTAAAGTATGTTTACTACCAGACTCTTAGCTGGATCTGTTTCCTGATGGTCCCCTTACTGAAGAAGGCATTATTTATCCTGCGCATTGCATGGAAGCTTTTTCTAATGATCCCTTTTTAGCTTCAGGTACAGACTCATTAATGCAGTACGTGAGTGTTGGTATGATGCCCAAGCACACAAAACCTTGAGATGTTTTACAAGCATAAAATCCCGTTAAATCAAATCAAATAGCAATAAAAGAAATTAAAAGCAATGCTTGAGAGCTGTTATCACCTTTCAGCACTATATGCTGCAGCAAATGCCAACTCCCCTCACAGAAAAGCTTCTCTCAAGCACTCACAGAGAAGGTTTTAATGGAACTTTCTGCCCTACTCCACTGCCCCCAGTAACGTGACCACTTTCATCTCTTTCTAAGCAGCTCTGAGACTGCTCACAGCAGTTGTCTCCCACTTCCTAAATCATCACAGTCACCTGAAGAAGATAATGAGATAATGCTGCCTTCTGTACAGTCAGAAAGGGACTTAAGCCCACTCCTTTCCGCATGGGTCATGGTTGCTTCTTATCACAATTAACCAAAAGTGAGATAATTAAAGAGCTATGCTCACTACAAAGCCTTCTGAACAAGCCCTCCAAAATAAGCCCAGAGAGGTGAAAGTAATGGGGGCGGAGGAAAGATGGAGAAACAGATGAGAGTTTCAGATGGGAGGAGTCATTTCATATCCCCTGCTATGGTCATGGTAAAGCCTATTTAGGCAAAACACCCGCATCAGTGCAGCTCTTCATACAATAACTGCTTTGTTTGGATGGGAGAATAACTGCCAGTTTTCCATGGGTATAAAAAATAAAATTCATTAGATCTGAAGTGCACAGGTAGGATCTGCCCAGTTTCCTACCACCAGTCCACACTGCACAGTAGGGGTGTCTAGATTTTCAGCAAATCAAAAGCCCTAAACTGCATTCAGTCTGCTTGGACCCCATTCTAAAGTTCAGAGTCTGGGTGAAGAGAGTAATGAGTAATTTTCAAAAGAAAATGTAAATCTAACATACTATCAAAGCAATTTTCAAAAGCCCTTCTACCCTTATTAAGTGCATGTAACACGGATGAAGCCTGTTGACTATTCAATAGCATGTATTGTAGTAATTTTCAAAAGCCATTCAAAATGTTTGTATAGTCATGCAAAAAAATGGCACTGGTCAGCCCTGTGACCAGTGCCATTTTGATGTCACTTTGGTGCCAGTCTCAAGGCTGCTGGTGCCATTTTCAAATAGATACAGTAGGACAGGAGTGAGTGGGGATCACTCCTGCCTCTTTTTTCTGGCAAAACCTCCATGGAAGGGGTAACTGAGGCCATGGAGGTCCCCGGTTCTAGCTGATTTCCAGGGAGAATGGGAGAGACCCAGGGAGTCAGTCACTGTGCTTGGCTCAACTCAGTCAGGTTAGTCTCTAGGCTCTGGCATATTGGTGGGATGAGGAGGATCAGAGGGGGTCTGAGAAAGCCCCACAGAGCAGCCACACAGCCCTGAGAAGCTAATTAAAAAAAAAAAAATACTAACCAAAAACTCTCAGGTATTTTTGGGCAAAGCTATTTTTGGTTCGGATGTGCCATTCATTTTAAACAAATGCATATCCCAAGTATTTGACTCTTCTGTAGATAAGTTTTCATGGTTACATAATAGGTCAGAGTAAAGGGATACCAAAAGTTCATTCTATTCCTCCTTCTTCAGCAACCTCTAGCACATCCCTCCCTGAGTGGGATCCAAGGCAAGGTAAAAACAAAACAATTTTGCCTCCAAGTAGAATTGTCTTTATGACCTTAAAAACAACACATTCTTGATTAAGTACTTGAAACCTATAGGGTCTCATAGATACAGCCAGATACAACTTACTCAGAAAAGCTATGCTGCAGCTTTACTGCTCTCAGTGAGATCAGAAGAGATCCACCATTATACAGATATCTCATCATACCATTCTAAACACATAATTTATATATCGGAAATAATTCTTTCTTTATTTAAAAAATGTGTTAGCCGCCTATCAACATTTCTAGGCGGTTTCCAATTAAAACATCCACAATTGCAACACACAAAATAAAATTGTTGAAAACAATTCATACACTAAGAACAAACACAGGACCTAAAGTTTAATAAACCATTGTGCAGTTCTTTTCCAGGTATATGTGTTAGCTTATGCAGGTTTGTGCAACCTATAAATTGCATCAGAATACTTTTAACAGCATCTATTAACATATTCTAGAGCAGTGATGGCAAACTCCAGTCCTCGAGTGCCACAAACAGGCCAGGATTTCAGGATATCCACAATGAATACCCATGTTATAGATCTGTATACAATGGAGGCAGTGCATGCAAATCTTTCTCATGCATATTCATTGTAGATATCTTGAAAACCTGGCCTGTTTGCGGCACTCGAGGTCTGGAGTTCGCCATCACTGTTCTAAAGCAATGGTTTTCAATCAGGTCCTCAGGGACCAACCTGCCCTCTGAATGCCTCCATTTATCTACATATTTCACATTTCCCAGTGCCCATATTAGGCACTCTGGCATGGCAGTATGGGGGAAATTGTTGTACCCATCCTGTGGATAAATGCCATCAAGCAATCAGCTTTCATGAGCATTATTTCACTATAAGTAAAATTAAAAAAATAAAACCTTGTTCATGATCAGGTACTTTCTGTTGGATTGGGTTAAATGGCTTATGATCTGAGATCAGACAAAAGCCATAAAAATAAATCAGGGCATAACTAAGTCCATAATATAATCCAAGTTTGGTTAAAGTAGTTTATATCCCAATTTTTGTCAGAAATTTTCTATTCAAGCTTGGGGTCGGATGTACTAAGCATTTTTTACAAAAATCTTTCTGTGCTCATAGCCCCTAGTTTGCTACCCATTTGGTTATGCCCAGAAAAATTATTTGGGTAGATTTTTGAATAATGATGTTTTATCATCTCTTTATTGTAGGTCTCGTTCTGAATAAAGCGATCAATGCTTGCTCCCATATATTGGATGAAAATGATGGTGTACTGGAACCAGGGATGGATTGGCCTACCAAGGCTTCGGGCATGCCCCAGTGGGCCAGTCCAGCCAATCATATGGTTGGTGTTGGTCGCAGCAGCCTTATGCCTGTGGGGCCAGGTGCCCAGCCACGCTTCTCAAATTGAGGGAGCCTCCCTGAGGCTCTTGCTCGCTGGCTTGGCTTTTCACTGATGTTTCCTGCAGCATCAGAGGCTTCTCTAGTTCTCCTCCCACTGCTCTCTTTGAACCCCTCCACCACCTTCAACCATAGGGGTGGGAAAAAATCCAGCCACCATGTGGCTGAGGTCCGGTGGCCAACCTTGCCCCAGTCATTTCACTGGAGAGAGGTTAGGCTGGCTTCATGTTGGAAAATGGCACTGACCAAGCCTGGGGTTAAGGGGCAACCCAAGTCAAGATTTTTAGGTACTAGGGTGGGAGGAGGGGGGGTTCAGGGGGATGCCTTACTACACCCCCAATTGTTTTATGAACTTATGGGGTCTAGATGGGTGGGGGGTGCCACTATACCCAATGATTTATTTATAATTCGAGAGTTGGAAGGGGAGAAGGGTTAGGAGGGAAGTGAAATGGCTGGCTATCTTTTTTATGGAAAGGTTTGGGGGGGGGGGGGCTAACCTGGCCCATTTATTGAATCTATGTTGACAGGGTTGGGGGGCAGTTGACACACCATCATCTGCTGATATTATTAACCATTTGGTCCTTTTCTGCCATCATTTCTTTGTTACTATGATATTTTTTTGTTGTCAGGGCTGCCTCGAATAGCAGCCCCGGGGAGAGGAGGTTAACACCTGAACACTTTGTACTACTCTTGGTGTATTTTACTTGTGGTGCTGGGCTGTTTAAGGATATGGTGGCCATGTGTGTTTGGGCCACCATCACACGGTAAAGGACAAGGGTGTGTTGTTTTGTCTCATGGAATTTTACTGTGAGCAAAAGATCATGGCAATACAGTTGTAATATTTTTGGGGGGATGGGTCCCACTATTGTGGTATACCCCCTCCGTGATAGTGAGGCCCTTCCCATGAAAAAATGAGTAACTTAAAGATAGAAACATGAAGGCAGAAAAGACCATATGGCCTATCCAGTCTTCCCATCCTTCTAATTAATTTAGCATTATAATTTTCATCACTTCCTTAGAGATTCCCTTCCTTGAATTCAGATAGGGGTAGATTTTATAAATTTACGCACACGCGTACTTTTGTTCGTGCACCAGGCACGAACAAAAGTACACTGGATTTTATAAGATACGCGCGTAGCCGCGCATATCTTATAAAATCCGGTGTCGGCGCATGCAAGAGGGTGCACATTTGTGCAACCTGCCCGCGCCAAGCCCGGCGTGCGCTGCCTGTTCCCTCCACCTCCCCTCTCCTTCCCCTCCCTTCCCCTAGCTAACCGACCCCCCCGGCCCTATCTAAACCCCCCCACACCTTTGTTGGCAGATTTACGCCTGCCGAAAGCAGGTGTAAATATGCACGCGCCAGCGGGCTGTTGGCGCGCCATCATGCAACCTGGGGGCTGGTCCGGAGGCCCCGACCACGCCCCCGGGCTGGTGTCTTGCCCCCGACAAGCCTCCCGCCCCGCCCCGAAATTCGTGCTGCCCACCCGACACGCCCCCGACACGCCCCCGACACGCCCCCTTTGCAATGCCCCGGGACTTGCACGCGCCGCCGAGCCTATGCAAAATAGGCTCGGCGCACGCAGGGGGGGTTTGGGGTAGGTTTTCGGGGGGTACGCGTGTACCCCTTTGAAAATCTACCCCATACTTTTTTTGTCTCCATTACTTCCATTAGGAGGCTGTTCCACACATCCATTACTCTCTCTGTAAAGAAATATTTCCTAAGATTACTCCTGTGTCTACCTCCTTTCAACCTCATCTCATGACCCCCTCATTCTAGTGCCTCCTTTCCATTGAAAAAGGCTCACCTCCTGTGCTTGGAAACCTTTGTGATATTTGAATGTCTCTATCATACTTCACTTCTAATCTTATTTTAATTTGTTTTATGTGGTGCATGTGACTGAGTGTGTGTGAATGAATGTATGAGTGTGTGTGACTGTGTGTGAGTGAGTATATGTGAATGAACATGTATGTGAATTAGTGAGCATGTGAGTGTGTGGGACTGAGTGTTTGCGTCCATCAATAAACATGTGAGAAAATGTGAGTGAGCATGTGAGTGTGTGTGACTAAGCATTTGTAAGTCAGTGAGCATTTGAGAGGGTGTGTATCAGTCAGTGTTTGAGTCAGCGAGCATGTGAATATGTGTGAGCGAGCATGTGAGTGTGTTTTAGAGAGCATTAGTGTGTGTGTGTGTGTGTGTGAGAAAGAGTCTGTGCATCTGTGAACAAGTATGCAGGAGTGAGCCAGTGAGCATCTGGCAGTGTGTGAGTGAGCATGTGAGTATTTGTGTGTATTTGTGTATGTGTGAAACTGAGCATGTGAAAGTATGTGAGTTAGTGAGCATGTGAGTGAGATGTGTGTGTGTGTGTTACACAATATGTGTATATGAGAGTGAGTGGAGGAATTCTGTGCACATCCCCACTCTTTATCACTCAGGTTGTTTGCAATCAAAACTTCCCAAGTATGTACAGCAGGGGATTTTTTTTTATCCTTATTGGTTTTAATAGTTGTGTGTTTGATGTGTCTGCTCTTTTGAAATATTTTATTTGCATTTGGGAAATTTTAACAACTATGTATAGCTATTTTGAAATATTTTTATTAGTATGAGTGCTGTTTTATATTTCTTCATTTGTCTGTTGTTTTATGAGGAATGGTGATGTTTCTGGTTTTCCATTGTAAGATTGCATACTGAGTCAGGCTTGCCGGGGTTTCCAATTCTATTTTTGACTGCACATTTCTGTTTATACTTTATGGTCCTTTACTCTGTATTTGGTGAGGATCTGTATGTGTGCTGCATGTGTGACTGATGTGAGGTATTCTGTTAGCATATAGTTTCTGTGTATAAATGAAAAATCAGGCAATATGTGCCATTAACCAGTGCTTGTTATACAAATCTTAGAGATAATGATTATTTAAACACTTGAGGATATATGGTGCTAAATTTTAGTGCTGTACATTCACAAGGAAGAACACAACCTGACATTTTTGACTGGACCCATTTGAAACTCCTTTTTAACCAGACTAATAAACTCACATATATTCAAAGCCATTATCTAAAACTAGGCCCAATAAAAGAACTGCAGAGGAAAAGTCAAGAAACTACAGGTCTCCAGATGCAAAGTGCTATGGGGGAAAATATAGAGATAAAACTAGCTAACAAACTACACATACAGGAAACATTTCAGTCCACAAGACCAGTCACAAATTAAACTTCAGATCAACCTGCAGACTCATCCTAGTCCAATCACTTATCCAGATCGGAGTACCAACATAGGCCTGGATTTTCTAGGTTTGCAGAACTTACAGAAGCCGGCAGTGATCACACCACCGCGGTGCTATCGCCAGTAACGAGGCCAATAGCACCACCGTGAAAGGTGGTGCTATTGGCCGCGTTACTGACGGCGAATAAGGCTCCTTACCTTTTCACCGTCAGAGATGTCTCCACGGTGTCCATCCTGGTGCCATCCCGACTCCTCCCCTTCCAGTGTGGACACCGCCCAGAACCCGCCCCACGATCAAGGTATCGCATGCGATACCTTTGGGAAATGACCCCCATAGTGACTGAAGAATAAGGATCAGTTTTCATACTGAATGGAAAAGGATAAGCAAATTTTAAAATCAAAATATACAATGTACCTTATAATAAGGAATTGTTGGCAAAACCTATCTCCAGAATGGTGACCGGTATCATTATTATTATTATTATTTATTGAATTTCATTTACCATTTGCAATCCAACAAAAAAGCAAGCCATTGACAATAAAATGTAACATCAATAATAAATATCAAGCATAATGCTAAAGTCTGCCCTCATGTCTGTGGCAGGTAGTGAGGGAAATAAAGAGGGAATAAAGTTTTCCTGCTGCTGCCATGGAACAAAACTATTAGGCAGCCATGGGACTTTATTCAAGAAAATAAACTGGAAAAGTGTCTTTTCTCTGACTTCTACTTTTTTTTTTATTGCACTTACCTCTCTGCATGACTGAAAAATTTCAGCAGACTGACCAGAAATGGTTTCTTGAAACCCATTACCCTAACTGGAGAGAAAGTCTGAGAGATTACTGCGGAGATGCAGGTAATGTAATTCCAAAAACTCTACCATCAATGATTAAATGCACAGAGAGAACTGACAAAGAACAAAAGCAGAGCCAGGTTCTAGTTTACAGCCTATAAACTGGTTACCATGCAGAGAATGACAGGCGCACTATTAGCAAAATTTGTTACTCACATGCTCGGCACAAAATTAAATTAAAAGTCCTGCTTTACTGTCAAGATAAGGGCCAAGTAAGAAAGATAATTTTTTACTCGCAAACACTCAATTACTCGGCAAAGCCATACAAGATACAATCAAAATCAGAGCCTTGGGGAAGAGATGTAAAAGCTGTTATCTCTGTTGCAGCCTAGGGAAAGGTAAACAGGCTCATCACAACCATAAGATCCAGGCCTAATTGTGGCAGGAAGCAGCCTAGAGCTACCTGTAGTCTTATTAATGGTTAGTAGTTTCCCAGAAAATAGCATGAGGTGGACTGCAATAGCCTTCTTATATTTCTTTTAACATTACTGCTTTACAGTTTCAAAGGGATGAGTATGTGTGGATTACACAGTACATGTGTAAGCAAATGTTCTATCTATTTCAACTTCAGGGAAAACTGCCAGAGCCAAGGCAATCATCTACTGTGTTGCAACACTTGTACGTACATGTGGACACCACAAATCTCAAGCTTGACTGTAGACATTACGACTAAAATTCTAGTCTGCTATTATAACCACTGTACCCACTAAGTTGTACAGGACACCACCAACACCCTTCTCCATGCCTGGCATTGCTCCAGACTTTTTGAACCCAGCATCCTGTTCTCCGATAGTAGTCAACTTTATTGAGCCCAGCATCCTGTTCTCCGATAATGGTCAATCTGGATCACTTGGAAATATCCATCAAGTTCTAATGAGGAGATCCACTGCCTGTTGCTCACTCCCAGGTGGCGATTGTCAAGTTTTCCTGGTTAATCATTGTTAATGGCCCTGTTCTCCAGAAACTTGTCCAAACATTTTCAAACTCAGCTTAGCAGAAACATTTACTGCAATGAATGTTTACTGCCTAATATCTTAATTCTTTGGACTGTCACTGTGTGAATTTGTCCACAAGGTCTCTGAGACTAGCCAAGTCTGCACACAAAAAGACACATGCAAGACAATACAGGCAACAACAGAGATGATCTTATTATAAAATTGGACAACTATGTCAGTAGAGAAACAGTGAGCCAGACCTAGTTTCTTAAACAGGAACAAATAGTCCATGTATGTATTGGATGGAAAACCAGGACTGGCTTAGCGTTTCCCTGCTAATATGGAGTTATAACATCACCCTATTTATAAAGCATATACAGTTTTTGATCTGCAGGTACTTAATTGTAAATATAGACCACAAGCCAGATATAAAAGCTGGGGGAGTGGGGGAGGGGGGCTGCAGTAGGCAATTGAGCTATATAATTGGTTGAACACGGTCTTGTGTTTTATAATATGACACTCCTGTGTATTATAGTAGCATAGCAGCAGTAGATAGACAAGGAGTACTTGCCCACGCAATATGTTCAGTTGCACCTGCCTTTTGCATCCCCAAAAACTCTATTCGATATTGTGACCTTATTGCTTCCATCCCATCCCCCCTCTCACTAAGCACACTGGAATACTGATGCATGCATAAGGGAATTTAAGGCCCCTATTTTTCTGCAGTTCTGCTGAAACTCACTCCTGCTATAGAACTTCGACATTCTAGTGTTTTATGCAGCAAACTACTATGTTCCCTTTGTGGTTTCCAAGGGAAAAGTGGGTAATCAAGAACAAATAAATAACAGTAATAGTAACTGGGCAGGCTGGATGGACTATTTGGTATTTACCAACTGTCATCTACTCTATTACTATATTTGAGTGAAAACGAAAGGGTCTGAAAAGTTATTCCAAATGACTGATTTTCTTCGGTGGAAAGCTGCTGATGAGCTTAGCATGCTGAGATGTTTCAACCTGCAAGTTTATCACAGTAATGTTCAAATCAAGCAGGAGGGCTAGCCAGAATCATCTTAAAAGAGTCCCTCTGCTCTGATTAGTTCCTCAGCTTTTTTTGTTGCATTTAATATAAACAGGCTCAGTCCCCTCCATTACCCATCCTCCTTTAAAGAAGAAGCAAAGGATAAGCCTATGAGCAAGTCCTGGGGATTTTTTTTAAAACTTTTCATAAATGGCGAAAAACAAAATCAATTTTGATGGTACAAGAGCTGTCCAGCCCTTTGGTGCTGAACAAAAATGAGACACTTCAATAAATCCCCCTAGCTTTATTGATCATTCTTGTTTTGTTTTCTTTTAACCCTCTTTGAAACAATGTTTTTTTGTTTAAGCCTGACACTGGTTTCCTACTCCTGCCTGCATTTTTGTTCACAAAAAGCCCTGGAAAGAGCCTGGTGATGTGGCAGATACCAGATATGGCCTGCAGCATTCTGGAGCGGTTCTCTCCCCTTACATAACTGAAAGAAAGCTAGAAGGAAGTGAGAGCTGGAAGTTATACACGCTGGGGCAGATTTTATAAATCTGCGAACACGCGTACTCTTGTTCGCGCACCAGGCGCGAACAAGAGTACGCGGGATTTCAATAGATACGCGCGTAGCCGCGCATATCCATTAAAATCCGGGGTCGGCGCGCGCAAGGCTGCCCAAAATCGGCAGCCTGCATGCACCAAGCCGCTCAGCCTGCCTTCGTTCCCTCCCTTCCCCTACCTAACCCACCCCCCCGGCCCTATCTAAACCTCCCCCCTACCTCTATCACGAAAATTACGCCTGCTTTGCGCGCCGGGCCGACTGCCTCGCTCCATGTTCCGGTCCGGGGGCTGGTCCAGGTGCCGCTGTCATGCCCCCGGAACGCCCCCGGGCCATAACCACGCCCCCAAAACACCGCGTCACTCCCAGCACGCCCCCTGACACGCCCCTCCATGCAAGCCCCGGGACTTATGCACGTCCCGGGGCTTGCGCGCGCCGCCGAGCCTATGCAAAATAGGCTCGGTGCGCGCAGGGGGGGTTTGGGGTAGGTTTTCGGGGGGTACGCACATATCTTACACGCGTACCCCTTTGAAAATCTACCCCTGTGTGTAATGTGTGCTCAGGATGAATATGGTAATCATAAATAAATTCAAACAAATGAATTACCCAAAACAGAATTATCTATGTGTCTTAAATCCACAATATTTTATGCCATCATACTAGACACTACCGGTCAAAAAAGACCTTCATTGTAGGAGGAATCATGAATAAATACCATGAAAGTGGAGACTGTGAAACAGGAGAAAAACCCTGAAACCAAAGGCAATGACACTGAAGAGGGTCACACAAGTCAGAAAGATAGTCTACAACTCCTCTTCAAAATTTGCATTTAAATAGCATTTTAAGCAACAAATTCCCCCTTCCCCCACCCCCAACACATGCACAGAAACTGAAGCAACAGCAGTTGATGGCTTTCCTTTGAGATTTAGTTTATGTTTCCTGTGAATGGTCAAGTGGCTATAATACCGCAACACAGTCTGCAACACCCAGTTTCAAAATAGATTATTTTCCTTTGACTTGCACTTAATTTTCACAATTTTGATAGTAACACAGGAGAATATTTTATTCCTCAGACATGCTGCACAATTATCTCGTTATGACCGCAGTATTTACACACCAAATGCTACAGAAAACTAAGAATTGTAATAAAAAATATACTATGTTTTTGTTAAATGAAAGCATGCACCTTATAACTCAAACCTGTTATGCATTTTGTTAGTTCAAAAAAATTTAAATTTATAGCAGCAGACCTTCAGCAGCTTAAATGGTGTACCCCCTCCCTGGCCAAGGGTTACCATTCCAGTCCTGGAGAG
Source organism: Rhinatrema bivittatum (assembly GCF_901001135.1). Lineage (NCBI taxonomy): Eukaryota > Metazoa > Chordata > Amphibia > Gymnophiona > Rhinatrematidae > Rhinatrema > Rhinatrema bivittatum. The sequence goes on along the minus strand of NC_042622.1, from coordinate 125,295,699 downwards.
CACTGGGTGGAGGTAAAGAGTTCTCTGGGTCCTGTGGCATGGGGACAGGAATACCTGCTAGGCCAAACTGGGCAGAGGTTACCTTAAAAAATGAAAGCAGATGCTGGTGCTCCAAACAGAAAGAAAGTTTACTTGTTAAACTAATCATTTTCAGTCAGTATAAAAAACAAAGCCCATGACAGTAATAGCAGGAAAATCCAGATACAAAATACAAAATTCAAACTTCAGAAAATATTCTCCAGATTAGCAGATCTTATGCCCTATATAAGTCTCTGCAATTCTCAGACTCTGTTTCTTCTTTTACAGGTTTTCTGCAGTTTCCAAAATAAATACAGTGCCTCTCTTGATCTTGCTCACATTTCAGCACATCAGTAGATGACCTCTCCTTGTTTCTGGTAGACAGATGGCATGCTCCAGGTCCCATTTTTGAAATAGCCCAGGGAAAGGGTTCTCTCTTCCTTTCCAGAGACACTCCAATGGGCTAAAAATGCAGGCCAGGAATCCTTCTGGTAGTTCCTTCCTTTCTCCATGCTCCTTACAGTTCACATTGGGGTAGATTTTTAAAGAAGCGCGCACGGGGTACATTTGTGCGCACTACCTGGCGCGCACAAATGTACACCCGATTTTATAACATGCGCAACCTGCCGCACGCATGTTATAAAATCCAGGGTCGGTGCACACAAGGGGGTGCACACTTGTGCACCTTGCACACGCCGAGACCTAGGGGATCCCCGATGGCTTTCCCTGTTCCCTCCACACCTTCCCCTCCCTTCCCCTATCGAACCCACCCCCCAGCCCTACCTAAATCCCCCCCTACCTTATTTCAAGTATTTATACCTGCCTCTGGCAGGCGTATCTTGCACGCGCCAGCCAGCTGCCGGCGCGCCATCCCCCGGCACAGCCGCTGTGCCGGAGGCCTCGGTCCCGCCCCCAGACTGCCCCTGGACCTGTGCCATGCCACGCCCCCTTCCCACCCCTTTTTCAAAGCCCCAGGACATACGTGCGTCCCTGGGCTTGTGCGCGCCGCTGAGCCTATGCAAAATAGGCTCGGAGCGTGCAGGAGGGTTTTTAAAAGGTTACGCGCGTAACCCTTTGAAAATCTACCCCACTGTGTCTCTCTCTTTCACTTAATACAAAAAAATTTCCACTTTGTAAACTCCTCAAGACCCCCAAAACTCTTCCTCAGTGCTTTGTGGGAGGCATTTTCATACACTCAGAAAATGTCCTATGCTCTTTGGGGAAAGAACTACTCTGTCACTCCTGTGCACATACATCCCTTGAATTCCACCTGAACTCCTGGTACTAAAAGATTCCTAACAGTAACACATGGAAACACCACAAAACACCTCTGAACTCTCTTTGAGCCCTTCATTACTGGACAATTCTTAGTGTTAAAATACAAACTCACTTCAGTACATTCCAGTACACTTCTGTTAGCCAAGCAAGAGCCACAAAGGCATTGTGTGTTCTAGGTGCTGTTAACCTGAGTCACAGATCTACCCAACACTCTGCATTGGCATGTTTACCTTCTGCTCCCTTACCCACAGGATGAAGCAGTACAGCGACTTATACGCAAACCATAACAGGAGCCATATTAACTAATTGTAAGAACATAAGAAAATAAAAAATTGCCACACTGGGTCAGACCAAGGGTCCATCAAGCCCAGCATCCTGTTTCCAGCAGTGTCCAATCCAGGCTACAAGTACCTGGCAAGTACCCTAAGCAGATCCCATGCTATTGATGCCAGCAATAGCAGTGGCTATTTCCTAAGTCAACTTGATTAATAGCAGTTCTTGGACTTCTTGTAGCAAGAACTTATGCAAATGTTTTTCAACCCAGCTACACTAAATACACTAACCACATCCACTGGCAACAAATTCCAGAGCTTAATTGTGACTTAAGTGCCCCCTAGTCCTTCTATTATCCGAAAGTGTAAATAATCGATTTACATCTACCCATTCTAGACCTCTCATGATTTTAAAGTCCTCTATCATAAATACCCCCTCAGCTATCTCTTCACCAAGCTGAACAGCCATAACCTCTTTAGCTTTTCCTTATAGGGGAGCTGTTCTATTCCCTTTATCATTATGGTCACCCTTCTCTGTATCTTCTCTATCGCAACTATATATTTTTTGAGATGAGGCGACCAGAATTGTACACAGTACTCAAGGTACAGTCTCACCATGGAGAGATACAGAGGCATTATGACATTTTCTGTTTTATTCACCATTCCCTTCCTAATAATTCCTAACATTTTGTTTTCTTTTTTGACTGCCACAGCACATTGAGCCGACAATTTCAATGTATTATCTACTATGACACCTAGAACTTTTTCCAGGATGTTGGCTCCTAATATGGAACCTAACATCGAGTAACTACAGTATGGATTATTTTTCCCTTTATGCATCAACTTGCACTTGTCCACATTAAATTTCATCTGCCATTTGGATGCTCAATTTTCCAGTCTCACAAGGACCTCCTGCAATTTATCACAATCTGCTTGTGATTTAACTACTCCAAATAATTTTGTATCATCTACAAATTTGATGACCTCAGTCACTGTATTCCTTTCTAGATCATTTATAAATATATTGAAAAGCACTGGTCCAAGTACAAATACCTGAGGTACTCCACTGTTTACCCTTTTCCACTGAGAAAATTGTTCATTTAATCCTGCTCTCTGTTTCCTGTCTTTTAACGAGTTTGTAATCTACAAAAGGACACCACCTCCTATCCCATGACTTTTTCGTTTTCTTAGAAGCCTCTCATGAGGGACTTTGTCAAATGCCTTTTGAAAATCCAAATGCACTACATTTACTGGCTCACATTTATCCACATGTTTATTAACCACTTCAAAAAAATGAAGCAGATTTGTGAGGCAAGACTTGCCTTGGGTAAATCCATACTGTGTTCCATTAAACTATGTCTTTCTATATGCTTTGCGATTTTGATCTTTAGAATAGTTTCCACTAGAGATGTGAATCGTGTCCTCGATCGTCTTAATGATCGATTTCGGCTGGGAGGGGGAGGGAATCGTATTGTTGCCGTTTGGGGGGGTAAAATATCGTGAAAAATCATGAAAAATCGTGAAAAATCGAAAAAACGTAAAATCGCAAAACCGGCACATTAAAACCCCCTAAAACCCACCCCCGACCCTTTAAATTAAATCCCCCACCCTCCCGAACCCCCCCCCCCAAATGACTTAAATAACCTGCGGGTCCAGCGGCGGTCCGGAACGGCAGCGGTCCGGAACGGGCTCCTGCTACTGAATCTTGTTGTCTTCAGCCGGCGCCATTTTCCAAAATGGCACCGAAAAATGGCGGCGGCCATAGACGAACACGATTGGACGGCAGGAGGTCCTTCCGGACCCCCGCTGGACTTTTGGCAAGTCTTGTGGGGGTCAGGAGGCCCCCCCCAAGCTGGCCAAAAGTTCCTGGAGGTCCAGCGGGGGTCAGGGAGTGATTTCCCGCCGCGAATCGTTTTCGTACGGAAAATGGCGCCGGCAGGAGATCGACTGCAGGAGGTCGTTCAGCAAGGGTTCCGGTGCCTCGCTGAACGACCTCCTGCAGTCGATCTCCTGCCGGCGCCATTTTCCGTACGAAAACGATTCGCGGCGGGAAATCGCTCCCTGACCCCCGCTGGACCTCCAGGAACTTTTGGCCAGATTGGGGGGGGCCTCCTGACCCCCACAAGACTTGCCAAAAGTCCAGCGGGGGTCCGGAAGGACCTCCTGCCGTCCAATCGTGTTCGTCTATGGCCGCCGCCATTTTTCGGCGCCATTTTGGAAAATGGCGCCGGCTGAAGACAACAAGATTCAGTAGCAGGAGCCCGTTCCGGACCGCTGCCGTTCCGGACCGCCGCTGGACCCGCAGGTTATTTAAGTCATTTGGGGGGGGGTTCGGGAGGGTGGGGGATTTAATTTAAAGGGTCGGGGGTGGGTTTTAGGGGGTTTTAGTGTGCCGGCTCACGATTCTAACGATTTATAACGATAAATCGTTAGAATCTCTATTGTATTGTGTTCCATAACGGTTTAAGACGATATTAAAATTATCGGACGATAATTTTAATCGTCCTAAAACGATTCACATCCCTAGTTTCCACTATTTTTCCCAGCACTGAAGTCAGGCTCACTGGTCTATAGTTTCCTGGATCACCCCTGGAGACCTTTTTAAATATTGGGGTTACACTGGCCACACTCCAGCCTTCAGGTGCAATGGATGATTTTAATGATCAGTTACAAATTTAATGGATCTGAAATTTCATTTTTTAGTTCCTTCAGAACCATGGGGTGCATACCATCCATCCAGTTCATCAATCTGGCCTACTACATCTTCTATGTTCACAGTGATTTGGTTCAGTTCATCTGAATTATCACCCCTGAAAACCATCTCTGGAACCAGTATCTCTGCAACATCCTCATTAGTAAACACAGAAGCAAAGTATTAATTTAGGCCTCGATTCACCATTTTATCACAATTTGGTGAATCCACGAAAATGGGGGGCAGGCCTGTGAAAGCCGACAGCCATCGCACCACCACCGTGAAAGGTGGTGCTATTGGGCACGCTACTGTCGATGATAACGTGGCTTACCTTATTGCTGCCAGTGAAGACATCGCGGAGTCTGCCCCAACACCGCCCCAACTACTCCCTTCGCCACCCCAACTCCGCCCCTAGCAAGCTATCACACGTGAAAAGGGACTTTTCGCGTGTGATAGCAACTTATCGCATGTGATAAGCTTTACAAAATGACCCCCTTAGTCTTTCTGCAATGGCCTTATCTTCCCTAAGAGCCCCTTTAACCTCTCGGTCATCTAACAGTCCAACTGAAGCAAGAAACCTGTGAGAGAGTCGCTCTCACAGGTTTCTTGCTTCGGAAATATTTTTAAATGGTTTTATTATGAATTTTTGCCTCTACAGCCAACTTCATTTCAAATTCTCTCTTAGCCTGCCTCATCAATGTTTTACACAACTTGAAAATGCTTATGCTTTTTCCTATTTTCTTCAGATGGATCCTTCTTCCAATTTTTGAAGGATTTGTTTTTGGCTAAAATTGCCTCTTTCACCTCACCTTTTAACCATGACGGTAATCATTTTGCCTTCCTCCCTCTTTGTTAATGCATGGAATACTGTTACTACTGTCGGTCTTCAACGGCTTCGCCTCGCCTACCTCTCACTAGGGATGTGAATCGTTTTAGGACGATTAAAATTATCGTCCAATAATTTTAATATCGTCTTAAACCGTTATGGAACACAATACAATAGAGATTCTAACGATTTATCGTTATAAATCGTTAGAATCGTGAGCCGGCACACTAAAACCCCCTAAAACCCACCCCCGACCCTTTAAATTAAATCCCCCACCCTCCCGAACCCCCCCCAAATGAGTTAAATAACCTGCGGGTCCAGCGACGGTCCGGAACGGCAGCGGTCCGGAACGGGCTCCTGCTCCTGAATCTTGTTGTCTTCAGCCGGCGCCATTTTCCAAAATGGCGCCGAAAAATGGCGGCGGCCATAGACGAACACGATTGGACGGCAGGAGGTCCTTCCGGACCCCCGCTGGACTTTTGGCAAGTCTCGTGGGGGTCAGGAGGCCCCCCACAAGCTGGCCAAAAGTTCCTGGAGGTCCAGCGGGGGTCAGGGAGCGATTTCCCGCCGCGAATCGTTTTCGTACGGAAAATGGCGCCGGCAGGAGATCGACTGCAGGAGGTCGTTCAGCGAGGCGCCGGAACCCTCGCTGAACGACCTCCTGCAGTCGATCTCCTGCCGGCGCCATTTTCCGTACGAAAATGATTCGCGGCGGGAAATCGTTGTGTACCCATAACTCTCAGTCTCTTTCCACTACAGCACAGCCAGCAGAGGATTCGCTGTTCCAGTGTTCTGTGGGAGACCTGCCCAGCCGGGCTCAACATCCACTACTCACTACTGCCACCTCTGGTGGTTTCCAAAACTGTTTAATAAAAGATTAAAATCTGTGTTTGTGTGTCCAGAGTCTAGCCTGATACTGTGGTCCCTCACGGGACTGCCCTCCGTGGGTGTGATCAGCTTCCACAGTGTCCAAGGATCCACCCAAACATCAATAACCATAACAAATACATCTAGACTGTGCTTCTAAGATTGTATTTTTGAACAATGTCCATGCCTGTTGTACACTTTTAACCTTTGCAACTGCATCTTTCAATTTTTTTCAATTTTCCTCATTTTATCAAAGTTTCCCTTTTGAAAATGTAATGTTAGAGTTGTAGATTTACATATTGTCCCTCTTCCAGTCATTAGTTCAAATTTGATCATGTTATGATTACTATTGCCAAGTGGCCCCACCACCATTATCTCTTTCACCAAATCCTGTGTTCCACTAAGAATTAAATCTAAAATAGCTCCCTCTCTCATTGGTTCCTGAACCAATTGCTCCATGAAGAGGTGTTTATTCTATCCAGGAATTTTATGTCTGTAGTATGTCCTGATATTACATTTACCCAGTCAATATTGGGGTAATTGAAATCTGCCATTATTACTGCACTGCCAAATTGCTTAGCTTCCCTGATCTCTCTTAGCATTTCATCATGTGTCTGATCATTTTGGCCAGGTAGATGATAGGAGTATACTATCACTTTACTCTTACCCAACACACAAGGGATTTCTACCCATAGAGATTCTATTGAGCATTTAGGCTGTTGTATGATCTTTATCCTGTTGGACTCTATACTAGGGATGTGAATCGTATTTCTGATGATTGAAAATATCATAGGATATTTTCAAAGTCGTCAGAAATTGGGGGCTCCCCGAAACTGATAGGAAAACCCCACAAAATTGTTTGTGGGGTTCTCTTATCATTTTGGGAGAGGGCGGGAAAAATGGCACACAAAAAACAATCCCTAAACCCACCCTGACACTTCAAAACAGCTCCCTTAGCTTCCCCCACACTCCCGACCCCCCCAAAAACGTTTTAAATCACCTGGTGGTCCAGTGGTGGTCCCGGGAGCGATCTCTCGCTCTCGGGCCGACGGCTGCCACTAATAAAAATGGCGCCGATGGCCCTTTGCCCTTACCATATGAAAGGGTATCCGTGCCATTGGCTGACCCCTGTCACATGGTAGGAGCACTGGATGGCCTGTGCCATTTTTAAAGTTGGCGCTGGCCGTCCATTACTCCTACTATGTGTCATGGGCCGGCCAATGGCACGGATACCCTGTCACATGGTAAGGGCAAAGGGCCATCAGCGCCATTTTTATTAGTGGCAGCCAATGGCCCGAGAGCGGGAGATCGCTCCCGGGACCACCACTGGACCACCAGGTGATTTAAAATGTTTTTGGGGGGGGGGTCGGGAGGGTGGGGGAAGCTAAGGGAGCTGTTTTGAAGTGTCGGGGTGGATTTTTTGTTTATCAGCTCGGGCGCAGCGATAAAAAAAACCCAATCGGGTCGCACAAAAAAAAATGCACTCTATACCTTCCCGGACATAAAGTGCAACACTCCCACTAAGTCGATACTCCCTATCATTGCGGTATAATTTGTACCCTAATATAGCACTATCCCATTGGTTATCCTCCTTCCACCAGGTCTCTGAGATGCCAATTATGTCTATCTCACCATTCACTGCTATACATTCCAACTCTCCCATCTTACTTCTTAGACTTCTGGCATTGGCATACAGACATTTCAAAGTGAGTTTTTTGGCTGTATTAACAACCTTCTTATGGAGGACAATGTAAAAAAAAGACCTGAGATATTGGATTGAATACATAGAGTGGAGTGGGTTTAGAAAGGAACTGGTATTATTTTAATTACGGAAATGCATACGCTCATCTACCCCAAATGCTAGAGAACCAAAAAGAAAGAATTTCAGCTAGGCAGACTAGATGGGCCAATTGATCTCTAATTGCTGTCTTTTACTTTATTAGTACAGTAGCCATGAAAGGAAAAAAAATACAAGTTATATTTTAAAAGTGGTAAAAAGCATGCAAGAAATCAGACAACTTGCAAAAAACTTGTCTGTTTGCATATCTTTATCTCACTAAGAGCACTGTTTTGTTAGTTGATGGACCTGTTTGAATTTCATACTACACACTTATGGAAAACAAAAATCAGTTCACAATTCATTTCAGCATTCGCTGAGCTCCATTTTCAAAAATGAAATGCTAGGCGTGGACTTCGTGGTGTTCCCATAAGCGTTTTCTGATACCTGGATCAGACTCAGGCTGATGGGAAGCCCCGCTGAAAGGTATTGAGCCATTTCACTGCCTGTCTGCTAACAAGTCCACAGAGCCAAAGCAGCAGGGGTAAACACCTCAGGGGAGCTTATCTACAGGCAGATGGGAAACTCTTCAGGCTTCTGCTATGGAATCTCATTACCATAACATATATTTATACAGCACAGAGCCACAGAAACGCAGGGTATATGTGTGTACATATATATATATATATATATATATATATATATATATATAGCAATGATCTATCCTCTGTACTGGAATGGTAAAATGGAGATTTTAGCATACATCTGAGTATAAAACAAGCCTTCTAAACAATGGGGCAGGTTATGTTTCAGAACTTTTTTTTCCCCTTTCGATGGAGTCAGTTGGATTTCTTGTTTCCATTTCATCATCATATACTGTACTTCTCTGCAGGATGCTAATTTGAACCCCAGACTGTGACAGATCTGGGCCACATGCCTTTGCCTTGAACACTTTCCATTATTGGTCATAGATATGAGTGATGTTGGCCACTGAAAATAAGAATTTAAATGAGGATGCAGCAAGGCTCTGAGCACATTTTTTTATTCAGTAACGTAGATAATTTCCCTTAAAAACTTGAAAAATACATAGCTCCTGGAAAAATACATACCTCCAGATTCTCTCTGATCAGGAATATGTCTCATTGTACTTTAGTAAACTACATAAGTCAGCGCTTCCCAAACCTAATCAGGAGATCCCACGACATGCTGAGATTTCAGGATATTTACAATACATATGCAAGAGATATAGTTATGCATATTCAAATGAATTTTCAAAGGAGTTATGCATGTAAATGTAACACATTATTGTAGAAATTTTAAAAAGCCCACTTACATAGGTAAAGTACATTTACACATGTAGGAGTACATATTTAGTAGGACTTTAGTAGACAAGTTATCCAGCTAAAGTTAGCTGGATAACTTGGCCTGAATATTCAGTGGGATAAAGGTCTCACTAAATATCCCCAATTAAATGAAGATAACTACAATGGAGGCTCCATTGTAGTTGCCTAGCAAGGGCAGAAGCGTCAGCAGAGGCGCCAGTCCCAGATCGCGGTAGGAGGGATCCTAGAGACCAACTTCAAATAAAGGTATGGGGCAGGGGATGGGGAAAGGGAAAGGGATGGGGTAGGGTGGACATTGGAGGGGGGGGGAATTAGAGCCTGCGAGATTTTATTTTTTTAAGTATAAGTTGAAGTAGGAGTAGGGAGTGGGGGAGGGGGTGGGGAGGACTCCCGGCCCCATTAATTTTTTGTTAACATTAAATGGACCGTTTTGGGACAGTGGAAAGTTCAGCCTCATAGGGCTTTTGCAGCTCAGGTGGGATGGAGGCAGGGGACAGGCTGCAATGTGAGGGTTTTTTTCTTTTTAAAATGGAACCTTACTTAACTGGACATTTGGAAGCTCTAAGATGATCTAGAGAGTTATTTATTAGCATTCTTTAATTTTATATAGACCTGACAGTATAAATGGGGTAGAAAGTAAACATAGATAAGTCAATACAGAGAAACAATGAATAAATAAAACAAGTCATATGGGTAGAACAGATATACATACTCCCTGTCCCAAAGAGTTTGCAGTTCCTAATTTGTGATATTGCCATGAACATAGAGAACCTGGGGGTGATTCATTTATTGAATAGAAACTCAAAGGAGCAGGAGGAAACTGCCAGTTCTAAGAAAAATACTGAAATGGATGGCAACCACATAACTCAGGGTTTCTTTTTTTGTGTGTTGGAGTGTAGGGATGCGATCATTGCAATGAGTTTCAAAGACAAGTTATATCAAGGTTCGTATAACAAGATGACACATGAGGGTAAAGTTGCCTCCACAATTACTGGAATGAGAGGCATTGCTAGGAGATAGACACTAAGTTACTGGGGACTAAAGTTGTCTCAACTTACAGTAAATCAGAGAGAAATATGGCATATTTCATGGGCTGGTCACGGCTAAAGGAACACATTTCACAGCTTGTCACAGATCAACATTATAGGAAAAAAAAGCACCATTATTTATACAGAGAAAAAGGAGACTTTGACGTCTTCTCTTTCTATTGTCCATCAATAGTAAGAAATGGACTTTGGCCTGAAGGGAACACAAAAGCTCTCTGCCTCAACCTGAAGCGAATGGTGTGCTAGCCATGCCATACCAGGCCCATTCAGTTTAGTTTAGATTTTTTTCTTTCTTTTTAAGCATATATAACATCCATCTGCACAATCAATGCTGATAAGGCAATAAAAAGAAAAAGCACCCTGCCAGGCACTGAAGCACAGCCAGGATTCCAACGGAGAAGGCAAAATTCCATGGTGCTTGTGAATTTAGCCACATTTATGATTTGCAAACAGCCTTTGCTGACTTGAACGGCATCTCAATTATACTGGGCACCATGGGCCTGATTAAGAAGAATTTCCAAGCATACCTTGATATGTTGTCCATACATATTATATCCCATGAACTCCAAAAAGAAGCTCTCTTTGGCAAAATGCAAGTATTAAGAAGGGCATTTAGCAGTAAATTTGAGAGACTGAGATCATTACCAACATACCCTGACTTATGAATGAGGTTCATGCTTGTTGAGTTCCTTGAAAGGACTGTTAGGGAAGTCCTGTGGGGCCAGTAGCCCCTCATTTTCCAAAGCACTCATATTCCCACCAGAGTCATGGAAAGAAATATGACTTTGGTCTATGGACACAAGAAGATACATTATATCATATGAAGACTGGATCCAAATCGGACCACCAGCTATGATGTCACAATAAAAGCAGGTAAAGATTAGGAGCCAATACCTCACCCCCAAATTCAGGGATTTTCCTGTGGATCCTAGAGCCCACAGCCCAACCTCCTAAGATAAAGACTGTAATTACTTTCAAATGAAAAAATGATTTATGCTCCCTATTCATTAAATATATCATAGTAGCATTACGCTTCTCAGTGATAATTGGGGATGGGAGACCTTGGAGGTATTTTGCATTTTATAAAACCTTTAGAGAGAAGATGCAGGTGTTCCACAGCACAATTTTGTATTTTGCAAAACACTTTTGAGCTTTAAAGCTTGTAAACCTTTACAAAAATATATGTTTCCCCAGGGATACTGTGTATAAAACAAAGAACAAGCTACACTCTAAAGAGAAATTTGATTGTGAGAAATGGCCACAAACCTGTACCATTTAACATTCTCCAACTCATGTCCTCTACATCCAAGGGAAATTGTCCTCTAATGTGGGATGTGCTCGATGCATCATTAACTAGTTATTGGCTAGGAAAGGAAGCTTGCCTGTGAGCTAAATATTTCCCTGTATCGATATAATACAATATACCTGCCCTGCTGAGCTTTTAGTCTAAGTGAGCACTCAAAAGCATGAGGAGATCAAGTGATTTGTTCAATGTCATAGCAAGGGTTATTCATAGAAGCAGGACTTGAAATCAAGGCTCCTGGTGCCTAGCCCACGACACCAATCACTAAGCCAAACCTCCTCACTAGCTTAGCATTGTGTCACGGAACATGAATTTCAGCAAAATTAAGCAAAACATTTCTTTTTTCAAAACTCAAACCCCCTAATATTTTGGGGGAAATTTTTTTTTTATGTTTAAACATTTTTATTAAGATTTCAACAACAGATTGAGAATTACAATTGTCTGGGCGCGGTTTATTCTGCCACCGCCCCCAGCCCCACTGACAACATCCATAGCAGTTGCAACCCGGAAAACCCCTACCCCCATCCCCCCCCCCCCCCCCCCAGCATATTCGGAGAATATTTCCCCGCTTCTTCAGCTGACGCAAGATTTGTTGCAACGCTGGGGAAATTTTTTTTAACAGCTCTCAAAAGAAAGTTGGCAAATAAACACATAGGGCCGGATATTAAGAGTTACACGCGGGCGTAGATTTGTGCGCGCAACCCGATGCGTACAAATCTATGCCCGATTTAATAACATGCATGCGCAGACGCATGCATGTTATAAAATCCAGGGTCTGCACGCGCAAGGGGATGCACAATTGTGCAAACTTGTGTGCGCCGACCGCGCAGCCTTCCTCTGTTCCCTCCGAAATCGGAGTGGCCTCTGAGGGAACTTTCCTTCCGCTCCTCCCACCTTCCCCTCCCTTCCCGTACCTAATCCGCCCCCCAGCCCTTCCTAAACCCCCCTTACCTTTAACTTAGAAGTTGCGCCTGCCTGTGGGCAGGCGTAGGTTGTGCGTGCTGGCCAACGGCCGGGCACAGCGGCAAATGGCTGCTGTGTCTGGAGGCTCCAGCCCCGCCCCCCGACCATCCCGCCCTGCCTCCTTTTTCAAGCCCCAGGACATTAGCCATCAAAACTCTCCACACACACATATACACAATTACACCTGCTAATTTACACACATGCCGTTGAAAATTCAAAAGTATGCATTTGTACAAACCCATCACCAGTCTGGCCCTGGAGAATGCCTCTGCTCTGTCTAGATAAACTGACATGCACATGGACATTTGTGCATACATTTACCCAAATATCGAGCAGTTTTATAACAAGCCTGTGGGAACCCAGGCCGGGCTTTCCCTATTTCAGAGCTTAAGGTCTGCTTCTTCTGGAGGTTGACTTCACTTTAATATTTTATTGCAACAGATTTCCTTTCTTTCCAGAAGCACAAATGCTTGACTGCCTTCAGACTGCAGCTTTTCCAGAAGCACAAAAGTTTAAATAAAGAAGAGTCCCAGTTGCTGACTGGCTTCAGTCTGGCATTGCTCCACTCAGACTCCCTGGGTGGGACTCCTGGTCCTTAACAAAGCTTCCTTCCTTGTGACTTGGATGTTGCAAGGTCCCTGCTAGCTTCCTGCTGCTTATTTCAAGAGTCATGGGCTTTTGCTCTTCTCCTGTAGCTTGCTGGGAGAGGACCCAGTGGGGATTTTTAAAGTGCAGGTGCCTTCCCTTCCCCTTTGTCCTTTTCAAAGACATTCTCATGGGTAATGCCTTCTCCCCACAGATTAAGTGCTTATCTGACATGCACAGTGCCAAGCTAAAAATATATGTAGAAATGAGAAGTGTCTTATGCAGAGCTCTGCTCCAGGAGAGGTGTACAAGTAAGACACAAGAGCAGATTTCAATGCAGAAGAAACCTGGGTGGCTACAAACCCAACTTGAGTTGCTTTTGAAAGGGCTGCTATTGTCTTTCCTCTGTGTACCCTCCAAATATGTATCTCTTGTGGTTGTGCCTAGGATTGCCAACTTTCAACCGACAAATTTCCAAACACTTGCAGATGCTGTTTAATATCTTCACTGATGGGGTTTATGCATCTGCAACTTTTATTGCCTTTCTTCACCATTAGAAAAACACAAACATGGAATTCAATAGCAGGTAAGGACCCATCTAACTGCCCAGTGTATGTCCTGCTACAGTGCCACAGACCCCAGTTAATCTCTGACTTTCCCCTATCTTCTTTGCAATTAATGATCCTCTGTACTTGTCCGGTGCTTTCTCGAACCCTTATTGATTTTACCTCTATCACCTCCACTAGGAGGTTGTTGTATGCATACACCACCCTTTTTGTGAAGAAATATTTTCTGATGTTAACGCCTGAGTCTACCCCTTTGGAGCCTCATATTATGACTCAATTTCTCAAACTTCTTTACTCCAAGAAAGATTTGCTTTTGCCAGCTCAGGGGCCAAACTACTGTTTTGTAAAAAATTGTTAGGCTGCTTATTAAACCATGGAATGGTATGCAAGTGACAAAAGTGACACATATTGAATATAGTCACTAGCAAAGTGCACATTATATTGTATAATTTTAGAGGAGGATTGGATACTAACCTGCAGCCAGAGAGCTAAAATCAGCACATTTCTAAACATTTTAGATGTCTCTATTTTTTCCATTTAGTACCCCCCAAAATATGTACAGCCCAGAAAAAATCAGGACAGTTTACATCCCTAGTTCTGTCTGCCTGCCTTCTAAGAAGCATACCTGGGAACTTCTCTGGATTTGGCTCAGAGACTCCAGAATTCTGGAGGAATTGCTGGGTCTCTAGGCCAACACCCAATAACTCTGGGTGCTCCTGCAAAAGAAGTCCCCAGAAGAAAAATTGCCAGAGCTGCATGGGCAGGAAGGAGAAGGAGAGTCAGGGCCCTGTGGAGAAGAAAGAGGAGCAGCGTCTGTGTTAGTGGTAAAAAATGTGGCCCTGCAGCATGGCCACCATGGATTCCATCCTGTAGTGGCCCGAGAAGGTCAAGGCCGTCATGAGGTCCAACCCGCAGCAGCCTGAGAAGAGGAAGCCCAACAGCAGGATCGCCGTGTACCTCATTCTTCAGCGGCCCAAGAAGAGGAGCCCCAGCAGTAGGGCCACCACAGACCTCATCCCATGGTGGCCTAAGAAGATGAGGACCAGAGGTGAAGTGGAAGCCGAGACCCTGACAGAGTGTGTGTATGCAAGTGAGACAGCATGTGAGAGTGAGAGCCTGTGTGTTTGTATGTGTGTGTGTGAGACTGAAAAGGGCAGTACATGTGAGAGAGAGATAGCATGTGAGAGTGAGACCCTGCATATGTGAGAGTGAGAGCCTGTGTGTGTGAGAGACATCATTTGAAAGAGAGAGCTTCTGTATGTGTATTTGTGAGAGAGACAACATGTGAGAGTGAGACCCACTGTATGTAAGAGCGAGAGTCTGTGAGGGTGTGTGAGTGTGAGAGCCTGTGTTTGTGTGAGAGAAAAGGAGAGACAACATGTGAGAGTAAGAGCCTGTGTGGTGTGTGTGTGTATGTGAGTGTGTGAGAGAGAGAGAAAGAGAGACAGCATGTGAGAGATCCTGTCTGTGTGTGTTTGCGTGTTTGTGTGTGCCTGTTGGTGTGGAGGCCTGTGGCTGTGTGTATATCTGTCTTTGCTTGCATCTGGGTATGTGTGTATCTGCTTCTGCCTTTGCATGTGCGGGGAGGCTGTGCCTCTGTGTGTGGGTGGCTGTGCCTGTGTGTGTATGTGTGTGTGTTTGAGGGGCCCGTGTAAATGTGTCTCTGCCTGTGCCTGCCTTTGTGTTGGTAAGTGTGCTTATGCATGTGCAAGCCTGTGTGCATCTGCAAACCAGTGTGCACACATGCCAGCCTGTGCGCATTTGTAGAGCTTGTTTGTGCCCATGTGTCTGCTTATGTGTGTGTGCCTGTCCTGTGGGAGCATGACAGACAGGACTTCGCAAACAGAGCATATTTGCAAAGAGTACCCAGTGTTGCTCAGGATGTCTGGTCATTAACAGCCTGTGTATGTGTGTGTTCCTATATGTATAAGTCTGTGTGATGTGCCTATGTGTGTGGGAACTTGTGCCTGTGTGGATGTGGGGCTGTGTGCCTATGTGTGTGGGGCTGTGTGCCTATGTGTGTGGGGCCATGTGCCTATGGGTGTGTTATGTGCTTTAGGGATTCTCTGTGTGTGTGTCTGCCTCTGCCTGAGTGAGTTACATTTGTCTTTGCCTGCATGCATATGTGGGTGCCTGAGCCTCTTTGTGTGTGTGTCTGCCTGCCTGTGTATGTGACAGAGTTTTGCAGACAAAGTATATTGTCTTTGTACAGTGCACCATCCACTGCTCCAAGCTTCACCTGATGGCCACAGATAGACATGAGTGTGACTGACTGACTGACCGACTGACACAGCCTTCTATACAGAGATATTTTATTTTATTTTCTTACCCATTCCCTATATTAAAAAAGGTTGAAAGAAAACCAAACTACTGCCAGTGTGGTTTTATAGTGAGGTGAAAGAAGCAATTAAACCAAAAGGGCATCATTATGTTCTTATGTTATGTTATTCCAAAAAATGGAAAACAGACCCAAATGAGGAAAATAGAGGAGAACATAAGCACTGGCAAGTTAGACGTAAAAAAATAATTAAGCAGGGAACAAGAGAATTTGAAAAGAAGCTTGCCATAGAAGTATAAACAAGAAATAAAAAATTTTCAAGTACATTTGAACCAAAAAGCCTTTGAAGGATTCAGTTGGGCCACTTGATGACAGCGGGAAAAAAGGGGTGGTCAGGGAGGACAAGGAAATAGCAGAAAACTCAATGAATTCTTTGCCTATGTCTTTACTGAGAAGGATGTCAGGGTCATATCCATACTAGAAACATTTTTTTGATGATGATGACTGAGCAACTAAATGGAATCGTTGAGAAAATGATTGACAGACTAAAGAATAACAAATCATCAGGACTGGATGGTGTTCACCCCAGGGGTCTGAAGGAACTAAAAAATGAAATTTCAAACCTGCTTCTGTGATTTGCAACCTATTGTTCAAAACAGTCATGGTACCAGAAGGCTGGATGGTGACCAATGCAACACCAATTTTTCAAAAGGGCTCCAATAGTGATCTGGAAAATTATAGACTGGTGAGCCAGATGTTGGTGCCAGAAAAATGATCAAAGCTATTCTTAACAACAAAATTACTGACCACATAAATAGACATGGTTTAAATGCAGAGAATCCATGTGGTTTTTGCAAAGAGAAGTCTTGCCTTACTAATTTACTAGATTTTATTGAAGGTGTAAATAAACATGCAGATAAAGGTTTGGACAAGGTGCTGGAGGAAAAGTCCATAAACCATTATTAAGGTAGAGTTGCAGAAATCCACTTCTTATCACTGGGATAAGCAGCATGGAATCTATCTACCCCTTAGAATCCAGCAGGTATTTGTGTCCTGGATTGGCTACTGTTGAAAACAGGATACTGGGCTTGATGGACCTTTAGTCTGAACCAGTATGGCAAATCTTATGTACCTATGAACTTATGTGAGCCGGTTGATATAGTGTATTTGTATTTTCTGGCACCAACATCTGGCTAGCTAGTCTATAGTTTTCCAGATCAATTTTGGTATTTGACAAAGTCCCTCATGACAAACTCCTCAGGAAATTGGGAGGTCATGGGATCAGAGGCAGTGTCCTACTGTGAATTGGTAACTACATAAAAGTCAGGAAACAAAGAATAGGACTAAATGGTCAGTTTTCCTAATGGAGAAAAGATGTTAGTGGAGTGCTCAGGGGTCTGTATAGGACCTGTACTATTTAGCATATTCATAAATTATCTGGAGAAAGGAACAACAAGTAAGGTGACCACATTTACACGTTACACAAAATTGTGGCAAACTGCAGAAGAACCTTGTGAGACTAACAAAATAGCATACAATAATTAAGAATTCATAAATGTTTTCAAATTCCAAAACAGCAGACACATCAAACAACACCCAATAATCAAAACAAGGATAAAAATCCCCCACTGTCCATACCTGGGAACTTTTGATTTCCAGTTACCCTGAGAAGTTTTGGATTAGTGGGGTGGGGCACACAAACTTTATCCTCTCTCTGTCGTATACACACATTCTGTAATATATACATGCTCATTCTCAAACACATACATTTTCACACGGACTCCCTCTCACACACACACACACATATGCTCTCATACACACTTCCTCTCTCTCACACAAACACACATATTCTCATACACTTCCTCTCTCTCTCTCACTCACACATATACATACCCACACATGCTCTCATATATATATATACTTCCTTTATCTCTCACACACATATATACACACACACACACATACCATCCATGCTCTAATTCACACTTCCTCACTCTTACACAATGCTCTTATACAAACTTCTCTCTCTCACACACACACACATAAGAACATAAGAAAATGCCATACTGGGTCAGACCAAGGGTCCATCAAGCCCAGCATCCTGTTTCCAACAGTGGCCAATCCAGGCCATAAGAACCTGGCAAGTACCCAAAAACTAAGTCTATTCCATGTTACCATTGCTAATGGCAGTGGCTATTCTCTAAGTGAACTTAATAGCAGGTAATAGACTTCTCCTCCAAGAACTTATCCAATCCTTTTTTAAACACAGCTATACTAACTGCACTAACCACACCCTCTGGCAACAAATTCCAGAGTTTAATTGTGCGCTGAGTAAAAAAGATCTCATACACATTTTTTCTCTCTCTCACTTGCATACACTCCCTCTCTCATACACATAAACACACACACGCTCTCATTCACACTTCCTCTTTCTCTCGCTCACACACATAATCTCATATACACTTCCTCTCTCTCTCACACACATATGCTCTCATACACATTTTCTCTCTCTATCACACACACATACACATGCTCTCATATATATTTCCTGTCTCTCCCTCTCTCTCACACACATACCTGCTCTTATATACACTTCTTATCTCTTTCACACATAAACATACTCTCATACACACATCCTCTCTCTCACTTGCTCTCTCTCACACATGCACACACACATACACACATGCTCTCAACCCTACAGGTTCCATTCACAAATATCCATGCTTTCACCCCCACAGGTTCCCTCTCAAAAACATACTCCCACAGGTTCCCACTCTCACATATATATTATCTCCTCACACATATTCTGTCACATGCACACATATGTTCTCAACACCACAGGCTGCCCTCCTCTTTCTCTCACAGACACACATATACATACAGCTCTCAACCTCACAGGTTCCCTTTCACAAAACTACATCCTGACACACACACACACAATCCTGTAGGCCCCTTCATACACATACACAAACACATACACAGGTGTTCACTCTCAAACACACTCTGTCATACCCACATATTCTCACTCTCAGAGGCTCTCTCTCACACCCACTCACTCACTCCTACATGCTCTCTCTCACTCACACATACACATAATCACACTCATACAGGCTCTCACTCTGGGCCTCCCCTATTTCTGGATCTCTTCTTTGGCCTCCCCAGAATGAGGTCCATGGCAGCCCATCAAGTCTTTTCTTCAGATGCCATAGGACAGGATCCATGGCAGCTCCACTTGGCCTCTCTTTTTCTTTATGACCCAACAGCTGCTGAAGGAGACTTGGGGGCAAAGGCCAATTGGCACCATTTTGAAAAATGGCACTGATCAGGCCCAAACCTAGGGGGTGACCTGGCTCTCCACTCACAACCAATGAGCATTTTAAAGTTACAGGGGGCCTAGGGGGTCCAGGAGGGGCACTAGCCCACCAGGGTAATTTTGGGGGGTTGGGAAAGGAAGGAACCTACATGGGAGGTATCATTAATGGAAAGGGGGGCAGGTCTTAGGGATAGGAAGGTTACTTAAGGGAGACCCTTTTCTTTGCCTGGAGGAAGTATTTGATTTAATAGGGAGGGGGTGGGGCATCACAATATGGTTACTATTCTATTGTTTTCAATGTTTCTTTTGTGGGGCTACCTGGTTGGGCAGAGGGATCTTGTAAGAATCCCAGTGGCTGTTTTAACACTTTTGAGGAGGTTCTATTGGGCCACATGGCCCTTTTAATTGTAGCTCGGGAGTATCAGGATCCATGTTAGAGTCCCAGTGCTCTCAGGCTAGAGTAATAAAAACTGAAAAGGCATAGATAAAATAATATGTCAAAATATTTCTATGCATCAGCTTCTTTGCATGCATTATGCAATTTTTATTATTCATTTATTTACTTTTGCAAATTTGTAGACCGCTAATTCACAAATTTTAGCGAGTAACAAGAATTACATACATAATAAAAACACAGTAAGTTACAAACAGTACAAAAACTAATACAATGTCTAGACTAAACAAACAAAAATTAAATTAAACAGATTAAAATCTTAAACACAACAGGAAACAATTGCTAGTCATCTATCAAAGTAAAGCATATTATAATTTCTTACCAAAATTCCTTGAGATAACTAGGCAGGGAAAGCTTTGGAGCGAAGATAGGTTTTTAACATCTTTCTAAAACATAATAGGTCATATTACATTTTTAGTGATTCTAGGAGACTATTCCAAAGGGTGTAACCTGCGATGCAGGAAATACAAGAACGTGTCTCAGTTAAGCAAATGGATTTATCTGTAAGTATCACCAATAGTCTACGATCTGTCAAGCACAAATCATGAGGAAGACAGCAGAAAACTGGTTGTGGGAAAAGAAGAGGGGGTCAAGGCCCTTAAAGGCTTTAAAAATCAGAGTAAGTATTTTAAATTGGATCCACTGCTCTATGGGGAGCCAGTGGAGTGCGGCCAAAACTGGGGAGATAAGTGTAGGTAACGAAGTGCCAGAGACCAGGCAGGCTACTGAATTTTGGATAAGTTGTAGCACATGAATTGTATTTGCTTGCAGGCCTAGAGAGATAATTTTACAGTTATCTAGTGAGATTACAATCAATGTTTGAGTTACCATATTAAAATCTGAGAGATTTAAGAATGGTTTAATGGAGGTAAAAGGTGGTGTTTATGGAAAGAGCCCCTCACCAAAGACTGTATATGGAAACAAAGAGAGCTTAGACTCAATCAAAATGACCAGGTCTCTAGCTTCAGACCTGATAAGAATAGTAATGCCATTAAAAGCCATCTATCTGGGAAATTGTCCGGTTCCGAACGAGAGAGTAACATAATCTCCATCTTATTAAGATTCAAGGCTAGATTATTAACAGAAAGCCATCTGCTAATGTGAGAAAAGCAACTAGAAAGCTTAGCAAATGCTGCACTAAGAGAAGTTATGATGGGGGGAAAAAACTGTTTGTCATCTGCAAAAAATTAAAAATTAATAACAAGCTGAAACAAAACAATACAAAGAGGTAAAAGGAAAATGAAAAGAGATGAACACTGAGGAACACCTTTATCCAACGGTAAAGAGTGGAATCCCCAATAACTATTCAGTAGGAGCAATTTGAGAAGAAAGCAGAAAACCACTGATAGACTTCAGATGTAATATCTATGGATTGAAGTTGGCCTAAGAGAATAGATTGGTTAAGCGTGACTAATGCTACTGAAAAGTCCAACCATACCAAAAGGTATTTAAATCCAGAATCATATACCCTCTGAACCGAATCAAAATTAATTAGAAGTAGAGCTTCTGTATTATGGTGGGGGCAAAAACCATATTGAGCCTCATGTAGAATGTTATTGTCATCTAAGAATTGCTGTAGTTGGGTGTGGACTACCTTCTCAATGATCTTCACTAACATTGGAAGTGAAGAGATGGAATGATAATTATTAAAGTCTGAAGGATCAGTTCCTGATTTCTTAATGGTAAGACGGACAACTGCAGACTTTAATACTGATAGTAAGAAGTCTTCAGACAAGGAAGCATGTACTATAGAATTAATATAATCCCCTTGATCAGATCTCAGTACCTTAATCAGAGCAGTCGAACATGTACTAAACGTGCATAGATTATCCTTAAATGAGACCAGAATAGAACAGATTTCTGCTGTGTGAGGAAGGAAAAACTCACTCCAACCAGGATCCAGTGGAGATAGTGATACAGGTTCGGTAGAATTACTAGAAAAGCTTGCTGTCAGCTGCATTATTTTTTGATGGGAAAAAAGTGCTAGGTTCTCACAGAAACTTGAGAGCTCAGAACAAGAGGGGCCCCTTTAGTGGTTATAAAGCAGCTAATTGTAATAGGGTCAAATTTTTGATTAAAAAAACAAGTAATATTGAAAATATCAAGCAACATCACTGCGATATGGCTATATCACATGATAAATGCTGTTTAATGTTGTTATAGTCCTATCATGGCTTGATAAATGATCCATTTTGGGTGCAAGGCCAGGATTATAACTCATTTCTTGTCCTTCACATTGCAAGTGATCATGAAGCTGGCTTATGGATAGGAGGAGATAGAGGGATCTTTTGTGATTCCACATGAGAGGACCGCATACACTATATTATAGCTCAGAGGAGGTGAGGTATTTTCTGAGGCAGGAGGTGGGGCATTCCAGTATGTTGTGTCCCAAGGCAAAGAAAGCCAGAAAATCTGCCAACCCCCAAGCCTCTTTCTCTGTGGCCCCCTTCATCTGCAGTTATTATCAAGATCCTTTGGAAGCCCTGTGCCTTCAAGCCCTGATCTCATATCCTTCAAAATCCATGAAAATTCTTTTTAAGATTGATATTCAAAAGCCATTTAAATGGATTATCCATCTAAATGGCAAGTTTTGGGATATTCAGACAGTTATCCGGCTAATTTATAGCCAGATAAGTCATTATCTGGCTATACGTTAGCCAGAAAAAAGGGGCATTCTGGGCTGTGATAAAGTAATTCTGCTAACTTAGCCATTTTTCCAGATAAGATAGTTGGATAACTTTAGACTTGCTTCAGAACAGTTCTAAAATTATCCGGCCTTGTGTAGCAGAATGACTTTAAAGTTAAGCGGCTATATTCTCCTGTTAAAAAAAACACATACATTGCAGATCATTATAGCAGCCTAGCCTAGCATATGCTCCCATTGTAGCAGCCTAGAAATGGCAGAAGTGCTGGGTCCGGATCGCAGGCATTCTCCAATTTAAGATACGTGGGGGGTGGGGGAGGTGGTAGAGGGAAAAGATTGGGGTGGGCTTGGAGAGAATGTTATGGTAAGAAAGAAAACAGGAACCAGGAGTACAGGGGATAGGGAGGGATATTGCCCACAAGTGATTCCCAGCCCTAATATATTTTTTAAAACATTAAGATGGGGTGTTTTGGGAAGGGGCACCAGGTTTGACCCCGCAGATCCTTTGGAACTCGGGTGGGAGGGAGGCAGAGGACTGGTTTGGGCCTATAGGTCCGTGATGTGGATTTTTTTTTTTTTTAACAGGAGAGTAACTTAATCAGCTTAGCTATAATCTTTTGAATGTATCTGGTTAAGTGGAAAGTTATCCATAGACAAACCATTCAAAAGAATATCACGTTATGTTTAAAGTTATCTGGCTAAGGGTAGCCAGATAACTTTAATTGAGATATTCAGTGGCATGTTTATCTCTCTGAATATCCAGGACAAGTTATCTGGCAGCTGGATAACTTGTCCAGTAAATGGCCTATTGAATATCGGCCTCTTAGGGTTTAGTTTGTTTAGAAAACACATTTTTCTTTCTTTCCTACCATTTTTGTTTAAAGTTTCCAGAGATCAAGCTTCACAGGTGCTGTACAGCTGGGTCTGAGAACCTGAACCAAAGCCTAGCCTTGTGAGCAGCAACTCGTTAGCCATCTTCCCTCATCTCCCAGAGCAGGAAGAGTCAGCACTGGTTTAGGTGAAACTTCTGTTTCCACCCCTGCCCAAAAAAATTCTAAGTACTACCTTGTGCACCGTTATTTGTTTCATTTTTATTTTTTTATTGTAACTTATTTATAGATTCACTGTTTTATTTTTATTTTTTATATTTTCATTTATTTATAGGTGCACTGTTCTTTTTTCCTGTTGATTTATTTTAAAAATTGAAAAAACATCTTGTTTTGTTACACATTTTAAAAGGGACATGTCATTCCACCTTATTTTATAAGGGGCTACTGCAACCTCACTCCCCATTGCCTAGTTCTCAAAAAACAATAAGAAAGAACAGCGTGGGCAATGGATGAATTTTTCTAGCTACACAATGTTAGGTTCCATTTTGGGGAATTACCATCCAGGAAAAAGATCTGGGAGTCATAGTTGATTTTACATTGAAACTGTCAGCTCAGTGTGCTGTGGTAGTCAAAAAAGCAAACAGAATGTTAGGAATTATTAGGAAGGGAATGGAAAATAAAATGGAGGATATCATAATGCCTCTGTATTGTTCCATGGTTAGACTGCGTACTGTGTGCAATTCTGCTCGCTATATCTCAAAAAAGATATAATTGCACTGGAGAAAGTACAGAGAAGGACAACCAAAATGATAAAGGGGATGGAATGGCTCCCCTGTATAGCAAAGGCTAGGGCTGTCCAGCTTGGAGAACTGAAGACTGGGGGAGGGGGGGGTTATATGATACAAAAGGGAGGGCTTGAACGCATAAATGTGAATCAGTTATTTATTCTTTCAGATAATACAAAGACTAGGGAGCATGTCATGAAGTTATCATGTGGCACATTTAAAACAAATAGCAGAAAATTAATTTTCATGCAACGCACAATTAAGCTTTGGAATTTGTTGCCAGAGGATGTGGTTAAGGCATTTAGTGTAGCTGAGTTTAAAAATGGTTTAGATAAGTTCCTGGAGGAGAAGTCCATAAACCACTATTAATCAATAGGGAATAGCCACTGCTTATTGCCGGCATTAGTAGCATGGGATCTATTTAATGTTTGGGTATTTACCAGGTACTTGTAACTTGGCTGGCCACTGCTGGAAACAGGATACTGGGCTTGATGGACCCTTGGACTGACCAGGTGTGGCATATCTTATGATAAGAAGCAGCACCAAGCAGGCAGCAACAAGAGAGCCAAGGAAAAAGAAAAAGAATGCCAGTGGGAACTTTATCCCCAAAGTGGACATATCTAAGGCCGGCTCTAGGACAAATGGCACCCTAGGCAAAAATTGGCTCCCCACTGGCTCTTCAGCCTTATGGACAATGCCGGCGGTGCCCTGGGCACCCTACCCAAAGGCTGGTACCGTGCACATCTCAGTTCTTAACTGGTGTTCCTAAAGCTCTCAATACAACTGTGCCCTTTGAATCAGCAGCTCTGACCCACCACCAGCCTATTCTAGTGACACCTGTTCTGCTATTGCTGCTGGGCATGTTCCTTTGGTCCCAGTGTAGCATAAAGCTGGGGGCAGTGACACCCTTCCACTGGAGAGAACCTCTGACAAACTCAGCTTTCACCATGTTGCCTACTGCTGTGGTCATTTCCTCTGTCTTAGCTATTCCCTTGGCTGGTCTTCCTCTGACCAGCAAAACTCTTCCTTCATATAGCTCAGATGGTGGTGAGGCATGGCATGGCATAGTAATGGGCTCAGCCCCCCCCCCCCCCCTACTGCCATCACTGCTACTACCAAACCGCTGCCTGAAAGATCCTATGTGGAAGTTGTATCTGGCACAGTTTAAAGGTGAGTTTTAAAGCTCAGCGTGTGCCAAAATTAGGAGATGTGCGTACAAGTCGGGCTTGCGTGTGCCCACCGAATTTTAAAAGCCACCCAGATGCACATGTATTTCTCCCTGTGCACACATCTCTCTTGATTTCAAAAAGGGGCATGGTCTGGGCGGGGCATGGGCATTTCGGGGTGTGACCAAGTGATGTGCACATAAATACTTATATGCGCTGGTGTGTGCCTAGTTCCACTGCCTCATAACTTCAGTTCTGCTATGGAAGAGGGGTAACTTATAAAGTAAATTAGCTATTTCTGGAAGGTTCAAATGGTCTGGGGTAACTGGAGGGAATGCAGGCTAGCTGTTAACTGGGCAAACTGGTGGATGAACTACTGAAACTGGCAATGGTGTGGATGCATGCCCATTATAAAATACCTTAACTTATGCAGTAGAGTCAAGATTTGTGTGCCTAGGCATGCACCCTCTTAAAACTGGGTGCACATGTGCACACATCAGGCTATTTTATAATGTGCATGCATAAGTTATAAAACAGGCATGGATCTGGGTGTGCGCCGACGCACATGCATCAAAGTGCACCTGTTTGAAAATTATTTATTTACTGACATTCAATCAAGATATCCCATTGATTTACATTCAGGTGCTGTAGGTATATCTCTATCCCCAGAGGGCTTACAATCTAAGTTTTTGTACCTGAAACAATGGAGGGTAAAGTGTCTTGCCCAATGCAGCAGCAGGGCTTGAACTCTGGTCTCCTGGTTTATAGTCTACTGCTCTAACCTCTAGGCTCTTCCTTCTCCCTATAAGTCCTCCCTCCAGTATAATTACCGTCTTTACATTTAGTTTAGACTGATTCGATTTTTGGTTCCCTTAAAAAATAAATCCATGACTTGTTCCACCACCAGGTTGGATCAATTTGGTCTAAAATAGATCTCAGTTTCTTTGGGAAATCAGTGGGACAATCAGAACTACAAATTCACCTATGCAGTAGAGTAAAACCAGAACTGGACTACCTATTTCTTGGGACAGGGAGTTAGGTGACAACAGTATGCAACAGCAACCATTCATCTCATGCAGGTGGGTCTCTTCTTGGCTCCTGCAGCAGATTCTTTCTTTATAGAGGAGGGAGGGGGATGGTCCTCTTGCGGCAGGACCCTTTCATACCTCCTTACCAGCATACACACCTGACTGGACAACAATGTACTTTGTATTGTATTCCTGAGAAATACCTTCTAACTAACATCCACAGTGTTGCATCTGTACATCAAGGTGCTCTCAGTTCTGTACAGTATACAAGCAAACTACATAGTTACCAAACTCCAGCTAGCACAGAGGGAAACCATTCACGTGATGGAAGACCTCTGTGAAGCTGGAGAGGGGGAAACTCCACGAAATGAAAAACAACCTTGGGATTATTCTCTCTTGCACAACAAAAGCCACATTCTCTCATTGTCTGCTTTTGGTCTTGCATTTGATTTGTGACAGCGTTCTTTAATTTTTCTGGCTGCTCACTGTTAGGGAGCTGAGGTACAGCATGAGCTGGCACAAGTCAATGAACAGTTGAAACAATATTCCAGAGATCATCTCGGCCTCATACGGAAGCTATCTGACATTTCGCAACATGCTTCCTTACGACATGCTCCCTGCTTCCTTATCCCTTTCATTTCCAGGGGGTTGAGGGGCAGTGGGTGCACAGATCTGAGAAAGCAAAGCTTATGCACATCACTGTTGTTTTTCTGCTTTCTGTTACACTTCCATAAAATAAGGGTTTTGTGCCTCTGGAGGCTCGACCGGAACAAAGGGACCTTCCATGCATCTTACAGAATGCAAAGCCTAATTTGCTTTTAGAAAATAGCTCCTCTGCAAGAACAATAGAAGTAGATGAGTTCTGAGTACCTGACCGCTGTGCTGGACAGCAAAACACCACCACCACCACCCCCTCATTGAAGTGCAGCAGCTTCATCTTAGCAAGCTCTTGAACTTGTGCCTATTAAGCATGTAATGATTAGACACTGCACACTCATTTGGACTGAAAACCCCCTCTCCATGGGCAGCGTGGTTTACAATCGCTGTATTTGCCATAGAATGAGAAACTCAAAGGCAAGGAGCCATCATATGAAGCTGAAGAGAAGGAAACTCAAAAGGACTGTGAAACAAATATATTTGTTACTTAGAGGAGGATGGTGAACCACTGAAACTGACTTCCTTGAGAAGTTGTAGGAGCCAAAACAGTGACTGATTTCAGGCATGAATGAGGAGAAACAGAAAAGGCCCTTAGTGGCAGGAAGCTGGAGGAAGAAGATCTCTGAGAGCATCTTCTATGTTTCTATTTGGGATGTACAGTCAGGTTGCATTATGGGTTGGCAGTTCTGCATAAAGCAGACCTTGCAATCTGAAACTTGGAGACCCTGGGTCAATTCCCCTATCCTCCACTCATTCTGTGACCTTAAGCAATTTGCTTAACTTCCGTATACTCAAACTTAGAATGTAAGCTGTTTGAGGCAGGGAGAACATGAATTATTTGTATGCTGACAGTACTATGCTAATGATTATTTCTTCTGTTATTCAAAAGTAAATCTATGGAGAGACCCAGAGTTGGATTCCCAGACCTGACCGCTGCTCTTTACTCCTTCAAGGGCTAAGGTTGCTGTGGAGAATGTGCTCACAGACCCCAGGATGGGACATAGAGGGAGTCCCTGTCACTGCACACAAGTGACACCTACTGGTTGGATCAAGAACTTCCTTGTTTTGAGTTCTGGAGGGAATCACAGTCTACACCTCTCAGACGGAGGATCGGTACTGCTATTGCTGAGCTAAGAGACAGAGAATAAAATAAAGGACATAATCCACATAGCTATGAATGAAGGCACATGAAATCTTATCCCGGTTAGGCCAGTTTACGTCTGAGAGGGTAGCCCAAAGAAGCAGGAGATGTCAAGCCAAACACTCCTGCCCTCCAAAAGATAAATATGATGGTTGGGCATGTCTATGGTATCTAATTCATGCAATGCCTTTTAATAGGCCCTTATGTTTTTTAGCTTGTCCCATATAAGGAGTCAAAGATGTCTGAAAAGCCCATGTTTATGGGAGTTAGCATTTATCGTGGTGGTCCAGAGCAGGCAAGAAATGATATCAGAGAGACAATTCCACATATAATGAAAGCACTAAGCCTCAGCTTAGCAGACCCAAATCAAAAGTAAAAACATCATAATGGGGCAGCTATGGATGCCTTTAAGGAAGATGCACATTCAACATTTTATTTTAATAAGGACAACCAGCAGATAGGGATTGTTCATTTATCACCATGGAGCCTTTACTGATCTTCCATAATAATATTCTTGTACAATACTGTCAAAGAAATGGGCAAAAGCAGCTCTTTGACATGGATTGTTCGATTGCTGCAGAATCTGCAAAGGTTTCCTCTTTGCTTAATGTTTAAATAAAACTTTTCTTCTTTCTACAACGCTTAGTATCTATGAATAATTCATAATATACTAATTAAGCTGCTCCAAGACAGAAGCTTGGACCAAAAACTTCAGTTTTACTTCTTAACTCTCTCTCTCTTATCTGCTCCCAAAACAGCCCCTCTTAAAACATAAAAGCTACCCCACAGAATAAAGCAGGCATCAAAACCATTTCTTTTCGGTACTCTCAGACCTTGAGAAAAGAGGTAACATAACATAGTAACATAGTAAATGACGGCAGATAAAGACCAAACTGGTCCCTTCAGTCTGCCCAGCAGATGTTTAGGGCTGTAATTGCTGTTCCATGCAAGATTTACCCCCTCAGTGCCTTCTGTTTAGTTTGGAGCTGATGCTCTGTGCAGGTTACCCCATGCAGAAATGTTACTCCACATGTTATTACAGGTTTTCTCGGTTCTTCATTTCCATTCTCTAGCCACTCTGTTTATCCCATGCCCTTTTAAATTCTGATCTTGTCTTCATCAACTCTTCCAGGACAGCACTCCAGGCATCCACTACCCTTTTGGTGAAAAAAAAAGCAACAACATTTCCTGACATTGTTTTTGATTCTACCCCCTTGGAGTTTCATATCATGACTGCTGGTTCTACAGCTTCCTTGTTATCAGAAAAGGTTTGATTCTGGTGCATCATTTATACCTTTAAGGTATGAAATCCTTTGTTGGGGCGTTCTGCTTCTCAAGGGCACACAAATGTAATTTTTCCTCTGGGGCTGCTCTGGCTGGCACTTTTCCCTTCCCTCTTTTTGTCCCCAAGGGCAGTGGTCCTCAACCCTGTTCTGAGAGCCCATCAGCCAGTCGGGTTTTCAGGATATCCACAATGAATATGCATGAGAGAAAATGTGCATGTTATGGAGGCAGTGCATGCAAATTTTCACTCATGCATATTCATTGTGGATATCTTGAAAACCCGACTGGCTGGTGGGCCCCCAGGACAGGGTTGGGGACCATTGCCCAAGGGGATTGGTCCTTTTTGTGGGGGAAAGCTTAAAATTATGGCCCAGGTGGTGGTGTGCTTCTAGCTCCTTCCTTAGCAACTTTAATGCTGTTCCTGGGACAAACAGATAAGACAAGGTACTGGGTCTTAAAATAAAAGTTTACTGATTCTTTAAAAGTAAATCAAAGTCCAAATTATCCAGCAGGTAAATGTACATCTGTAATGTTTACAGATGTCGCTCTTTTCTGGATAGGTGTCATTTCTCTCTTACTTCTAGGGTTTTAGCTTACCACTTGTACTCTAAACTGTCCCAACGCTATAGGGAAATCCTACATGGAGGGGAGGGGGGGATACCCTTTATCACTGAAAAATCCTATCTTGGTTGCAGATGTTCATTCCTGGTCACCCAGCCTGTATCTTGGTCCTTTGGGGTGGAGATCCTATGTGGGATCTCCATGATCTTGGTCAGTCTCTCCCACATTGCAATAGAGGTGACTTCTTAGAAGGAAACATCAATAGAACAGGAAACCGGCTATATCAGCCTAGTTCCCATGTGAAGAGGATGAATCAAAAAACCTCCACGCAAACAAAACTGGAATACTTTCTTTGTTTCAAAAATCTCTCTATGGCTGATGTTATGCTTTCACTGGTGCTTGCCTCTCCTCGGGAGTAGCAAAAGGCTCACAGGTCTCCAGCCCTTTTCCTTTGGGTCCGGGAAGTTGCCTTCTCCAAAAGGGTTCAAGGTTTAAATAACAGTCCCAATCTCAAAATTAGAATAAGTTCTAGGAAGTGTTGTCACTGGTGCTTGCCTCCCTAGGGAGTAGAGGGATGGCTCACAGGTCTTCAACCCCTGGTCCCTTGAAGGCAGACCAAGGTTTTCTGCAGAATAAAAATCCAAAAAGGAATCTGGCAAAAATCTCTCTCTCTTCCAAATTTAGGCAGGACCCCTCAGACAGGGAGAGTACTGAGGAGAAACTCCTGGGAAAAAAACTTTTCAATTGGGCAGAAGGCCCAACTTAAGGCCCAACTTAAAAAGAGGCCCAACTTAAAAAGGCCCAACTTAAGAAGACCCAACTTAAAAAGAGTTCTTGCTTTGCCATAATCTAATGCAAAATGACCACACTGTTCTTACTGATTACCTCACTAAATACCATGAGAGAACCAATCACAGCCCCCCAGGTTTGGAGGGGTTGAAAAGGAATGGAAGATTCACTAGGTTGGAGTTTCTTGATAAGTGATCTAGCGCCCTCTGATGGTGGGCTAGGGAGTCTACCACAGGTATTTAAAAGTCTGTATCATATCACCCCTGTCTCTCCTCTCCTTTAGGGTAGACATGTTTAGGTCCCTCATTCTCATCTCACAAAATCTTTCAGTGCAGACCACACATCATTTTGGTTGCCTTTCTCTGGGTTGCTTCCATCTTGTCTCTATTCTTTCTGAGATACAGTCTCTAGAAATGAACACAGTACTCCAGGTGAGGCCCCACCAAAGATCCGCACAGATGCATTATTTCCTTCTTTACACTGCTGGTTATGCCTCTCTCTATGTAGCCCAGCATCTCTCTGGCCTTAGCCACCATCTTATCACATTGCTTTGCTACCTTCAGATCATCAGACACAGGAGCAGCTCATGCAATCTGCTGCTTGAGGCATGGGAATGAGATAGCGCTTCTCCAGTCCCCAAAGCATGGCACAGGTCAAAGCACTGAGAGGGCCAAGGGGGATGTTCCCTTGGAATCTGGCCCTTTCAGTGATTTGAAATGCTGCAGAAGGGGGAAAGCAGGGGTTAGAATTCCCAGAGGAGTGGCATATGGAGTGTCAGTGATAATATTTCTAGGAAGCAGGTACAGTCACAGGAACCCTACCCTCTGCCTCCTGTGTTTCCACACCATTTGCCCATTCAAGAAATAGGAGATGGATGAATGGTGGGGTCTATGTCTGGTGCACTCTCTCCAGGTCTAGGTGCATTAGGTGAACTATACATCCTTGTGCCCCCACCTTCCCAGCCCTCACTATACACAATTAAGAACTGTACATTTATAACAATAGACTTTACATGAAAAAGGACAATCATAGTCTTCTGAGGTAAAAATGTTGCAACAACATATATACTATTTTTACATGCACTGTTGTGATGCCAACCAGAAAACCCTGCAAAAGAGACACTTGGAACTCATATGCTATTAGGCCTACTGAGTATGCTTGGCCTCAGAAAGCAACGAGTCAACAATTACAATTACAATATAGTAAACCTCCCATACAAAAACAGGACTAAATACCAGCACTCAAACAGTAATAACCCTTCCTATGAAAAGGCAACACTACAAATATTACATTAGGCCCTAAAACACAACTCCTACATCTCCTTTTAGGAATAATTAGAATAAGCTATAGATCCTTACAGAGTGCAATGCTTCACCATCTGCAGAACACCACTGCAACTGGCTTCTCTTTCCCACAACACAATAAGTCTCTCGGTGGCTGAGACGCTGCCAGTACCCTCCCTGGGTCACCCTGATGACATGAGGAAGGACGACGATACCTAGTCAGCCCTGGCCTCCTTAAGTGCAAGTATGCGCTAGCCGCAGATTCTTAAAGGCCCCGTGGTGAGAAAGCCAGCGTGGCACCTCCTGATGACATCACAAGCACTGGGTATATAAGCTCTGGCTCAGCACTCACCCGGCCTTCAGCAACAAGTCCTCCTGCATAGCAGTATGTGTGTTGCTCCTCCTTGCCTTGCTCCTAATCCTGCCTTATTTCTTTGTTTCTGACCTGGACTTGCTTCTCCAGTTTATGTCCTTGCTTTGCCTTGCCTCTCCTGTCCTTGTTTTGTTTTGCCGCTCCTGACCTTACCCTTTGCCTTGCCTGCTCCAGTTCCAGATCCATGCCCTTGCTTCTTCCTGTTCCTGACTGTTGGCTTGACTTCTTCTGTTCCCTGCTCCCTTTTTGTATGATCCTTTGTGCTTGAACTCTGACTGGAATCCAACACTACTTGAATGCCACCTGCCCCTACCTCTGCCTAGAATCCAATACTGCCTGACTGCTGCCTACCCTGACCTTTGGCCTGTTTCTGGACACCTTTCCTTTGCTCACTGGGACCTCGCCTAAATCCTGCCAGCCCCAGAAGCGAAGGGCTCAACCTGTGGGGAAAGGGGTTGGTAAAGATGAAGACTAGACCCACTCCCAGAGCATGTCCTCCTACTGTTGGCGTGGGCCTAGTGGGTTCACCTGCGAGGCTGCATTAACCATGGCACAGTTCAAAGTGTCTATCATGGACTGGCAGGCTGGAGTCAGGGACACCCCCACCTAGGCAAGTAAAGGGCTGCAGGACAGGACTGGAGCTGATCGTCTGCCTAACTAGCCCCCTCCCCCACAGACTGAACCCTTGGGTTCTGAAGGTCGGTAGAACTTGTCTTCTATGGAACATCAGGGAACAGACTGGGAGCTGAGTACAGGCTGGGAGCTGAGGTAAGGCGTAGGCTGGATGAAGCAGGGCAGGCTGAATGAGGCAAGGCTGGCTGGACCAGGCATGGCAGGCTGGAAGCTGAGGCAGCCACAGGCTGAAAGCTGGATGTAGGTACTGGCTGGGAGCTGGATACATGGATTGGGTGAGGGCTGGATAGAGGTATTGGCTGGGGCAGTATACAGGGCACAAGTTGGGGCTGGATCTGAAGCAAAGGAGAAGGGCTTTAGACAAGAGACTGAACTGAACTTGACAGGGCAAGGAACAGACAAGCACTGAACTAGACAAGGACAGGACTAGACTAGTCAGGTAATAGGGAACAATAAAGCCCAACAAGGCACAGGACTGAGCAAGGTAATCCTAGTAGGCCCGGAGGCCATAAAGTAAGACATAAAAGCCTAAGAGAGCAAAGAGCAAGGCAGGGAGACCTGAGAGGCCACAGAGCAAGGCCAGAAGGCCTGGAAGGGCTCACAGTAAGGTAGGCCAAGAGAGGCCACAGAGCAAGGAGAGAGTCCAAGAGGGACAGCAAGGTAAGGCAGAAGGCCTGGATAGGCCATGAGGCAAGGTATAAGGCCTGGAGGACACAAGGTTAGGTAAGGCAGAAGGACCAGAGGCCACAAGGCTAGGCAAGATATAATGGTGAGATAAGAGTGGCAAGGTCAGAGGCACTGAGGCATTAAGAAGGCTGGGATAAATAGGCCTCAGGCTTGGGCGTAGCAGGATCAGTGAAGAGGTAATTTGCAAGGTAGTAAGTAAGTCTCATCTGAGGGCTCCTGGTGAAGGGAAGACTGCACAGTATGCTGAACCTTGGCACAGGAAGACTGCACAGCAGATGAAACCATGATAGGATAACTCTCTGTGACACACAGAAACTACAAGCCAGCAGAATATCTCACTTCAATTACATAGGCAGAACACAGACAGACTGACACCAAATACAGAATAAAGTATAAACTGAAATATGCAGATAAAAACTGAACTGGAAACTGCAAGAAACCAGACTGTATGCAGGGCAACACCAGAAAAACAGAAATACCATTATTCCTCATGAAACAATAATAAATCAAGAAATATAACACACTGAGACACTACTCCTATCATTAAATGACAGAGTAATCAAAAGTTTTGAAAACAGACACAGCTACCTCTTAATCCTACTCGACCTATCAGCAGCCTTTGACATGGTAAACCACTCAATCATGATTGACCGTCTATCCGAAATCGGTGCAAAAGAAAAAACCCTTCAATGGTTCTCATCCTATTTATCACAAAGAACCTACCAAGTGTCGATCAACGACATTCAAAGAAAATAAACCTTGACACCGGAGTTCCTCAAGGCTCCGCCCTATCTGCGACACTCTTCAACATTTATCTGCTCCCGATATGCCACTTCCTCTCAAACCTTAAACTGACCCACTTCATATATGTGGATGATATCCAAATATTATTCCCAATCCACAACTCTCTAGAAGACACCTACAAAAAAACAGCCACCTACATCACCAAAATAAAGCAATTACTAACCAACATGAAACTCATCCTAAACTTCGATAAGACTGAATTAATCATACTGGATAGAAAGAACAACGCTCCTCAACTACCACCACTCAACCTAATGAACCAAAAAGCTGCAATCTCACCGGTCAATCATGCCCGCAACCTTGGAGTCATAATTGACAATGAACTTTCCTTCAAGAACCACATCACTACTAAAATCAAAGATGGATATCACAAACTCCTAACCCTACGTCGTTTAAAACCTTTCCTTTCCCCCAACGACTTCAGAACAGTCCTTCAACTTACTCATCTTCTCCAACCTGGACTACTGCAACTCCCTGCTATTCAACTTACCTCTCAACACCATCAGACCACTCCTAATCCTCCAAAATACAGCCACCAGAATACTCACTGGAACTAAAAAACATGATCACATTACCCCTACACTTATATCACTACACTGGCTCCCAAAAAACTTTAGGAAAGAATACAAAATTCTATCCATATTTCACAAAATAATATACAAAAAACAAACAAACTGGCTAAGTACATCCATAAAACTGCACTCTCCAAACAGAAACCTCCGCTCAGCTAATAAAGGTCTATTAAAGATTCCACCTGCTCGTTCCAAACAACTTACCTCAACTCAGAAGAGAGCCATTTCCCTAGGAAGCCCCAAACTATGGAACACCCTCCCTATCGAACTCAAAACACAACAAAATTTAAAAACCTTCAAAAAAGAACTAAAAACCTGGATGTTTACCAAAGCCTACCAACTCACCCAATGACTCTTAAACATCACCTCCCTCCTTTCGACCCTATGCTAACATTACGAACCAATGCAAGCACGTAATATAACACATAACTGAATCTGTATAGTCTAATATCTGAACTACATTTATAAAGCCTACAATATATATGTTAACAATCACAGGAACCTTTTGGAAACTCAAACATCGAAACTTTGTAAACCGTTGTGATGGCGAAACCGAACGATGGTATATAAAACTCGATAAATAAATAAATAAAATAAATATACTAATAAAAAGAATAAATATTTCAAAACAGCTGACAAACAGGACATCATTCAATAATTAAACATTTTTAAAATGTTCTTAAAACCCAATAAAATATTTCAAAACAAACACCACATCAAATAACACTCAATATTTAAATATAATCAGAATAAAAACATCTCCCGCACTCCAAGCCTTGTATCTTTTGATTTCCAGTCACCCTGAAATTGTCATGTATTGGAGGAAGGGGGCATACAAACTTTATCCTCTCTCTCACACACACATAGTTAAACACTCGCACACTCATGCTCTCACATATATAGGCTTTCTCTCCCTCACACATACACACACACTCTCATACATGGTGTATGAGGCTTTCACGCACACCTTCTCTTTCACATACATACTCATATACGCACACAGGCTTTCTCACACATAGAAACATAGAAAATGACGGCAGAAGAAGACCAATCGGCCCATCCAGTCTGCCCAGCAAGCTTCACACTTCTTTTTTCTCATACTTATCTGTTTCTCTTGGCTCTTAGTAACCATAGGTTCTATTTCCCTTTCACCCCCACCATTAATGTAGAGAGCAGTGATGGAGCTGCTTCCAAGTGAAATATTAAGTTTGATTAGTTGGTTAAGCGGCAGCATAGCTCTCTGCCGTTGAAGCAGAGATATGTGTGAAGTATTAGTTTTACTTCTCCCCTGCCGTTGAAGCAGAGAGCAATGCTGGATATGCGTGAAGTATTAGTTTTTCTTCTCCCCTGCTGTTGTAGCAGAGAGCTATGCTGGATATGCATTGAAAGTGAAGTATACCTTGAAGGTCACATTAGCTATCATCTAATATTGAAATGCCTAATAATTGGTAATTGAATAAGCCTAATAATTGGTAATACCTATAGCCCATGAACCCATCCCTGTTTTTTTGTTGTTTTTTTTCTTTTTTTAATTTGGAGATGGCAGCCCTCCATCCTTCCGCTCCGAGAAGGTGGAACACCAACCACTGGCCACTGGCATCCCACTCCATGAATGCCTCTGTGGCTACTGCCGCTCCGTGCAGTGTTTTGCTGCCTCCTCTTTATACGCTTCCTCTAGACCTGATGGATCCACAGTGTTTATCCCACACCCCTTTGAAGTCCTTTGCAGTTTTGGACTTCACCACTTCCTCCGGAAGGGCATTCCAGGCATCCACCACTCTCTCCGTGAAGAAATACTTCCTGACATTGGTTCTTAGTCTTCCTCCTTGGAGCCTCAGCTCATGACCTCTGGTTCTGCTGATTTTTTTCTGACGGAAAAGGTTTGTCATTGTCTTTGGATCGTTAAAGTTTTTCAAGTATCTGAAAGTCTGAATCATATCACCCCTGCTCCTCCTTTCCTCCAGGGTGTACATATTTAGATTCTTTAATCTCTCCTCGTATGACATCCGATGAAGACCCTCCACCTTTCTGGTCGCCCTTCTCTGCACCGCTTCAATCTTGTCTCTGTCTTGGTCCCACCTGGTCTCTTCTTTCTTTGGGCTACAGTAGGATGGGGGTCCACCACAGCCCCGCGGGCATGTCAATAATCATATTTGCAGCAAGATGAAGTGGCTGCCGTGGGAGTGATTTGGAGGGGCACTTTTTGTTGCTCCCAGAATTTTGCCATCTGTAGTAGCCACTTCATCCTGGCTCATAATAGAATCATCCCTGGTCAGACACTATCACCTCTAGGTCTCCCTTCTGGTCTGTACACATTAATCTCTCACACACACACCCCATCTCAAACAGCTTCTTTGGATTACTACACTCCAAATATATGACTCTGCAGTTCTTGGCATTGAATCTTAGCTGCCAAACCTTCAACAACTCCTTGAGCTTTCTTAGATCACTTCATTCTCTCTGCTCCTTTAGAGTGTCCACTCTGTTGCAAATCTCAGCATAATTTTCAAAAAGATATCCTTTTCCATCTACCCCCTCTGCAATATCACTCACAAAGATAGTGAACCAATCCCTGATGCACTCCACTCATCACTTTCTTTCCTCATTCCATTTACCGCCACCCACTGTCTGTCATTCAACCAATTTCTAATCCATTCTACCAACTTGGATCCCACTCCCAGGCTTCTCATTTTATTCATAAAACTACTATTCAGGACTGTATCAAAAGCTTTGCTGAAATCCAAGTAAATTACATCAATTTTATTTAATTTAAGTTTTTTTTATATACCAACATTCAAGACAGTAGTCCCATCATGCTGGTTCACAAGAAACAGGGGTGCAGTTATAATAAAACTTTACAATTTGAACAATAATCAAGTGCTCATCCCTGATCTAATTCTCTAGTCATTCAATCAAAAAGTTAATTTGATAAGACCTTCCTCTGGAAAAACCATATTGCCTCAAATTCTGCAACCCACTGGACTACAGATAGTTCACGTTCCTTCAGCAGGGTCTCCATAAATATTCTCCTCTCTTCTATGATGTACATACTTAGGTCTCCAGATTTCATCCCATATGTCTTTCAGTGCAGATCCTGCATCACTTTGGTTGCCTTTCTCTGGATTGTTTTTATCCTACCTCTATATTTTTTTAACATACAGACTCCAGAACTGAACTCAGTACTCCAGGTGAGGACATAATTCTTGGATGATGCAAAGGGGAATCTAGCTTTAATTTTACTTTGCAGAGTAAAATGATTCAAAAGCAAGGGGACTGTTTCCTAAGCTACAGTATTCACTAACTTCACCCCTCTTCCCCTCTTCCCCAGCTTCCCCCTCAACCCTCCAAACCTTATTTTCTTTTTCGCTGTGGAAACTGAAAGCCTCATTAGGCACATTAACTCTCTCACAATGACAGAAATTGTAGCTGAGCTGGAAGAAGGAATGGCAAAAAAGACACAGTCATATTTGCAAAAAAGCTTGACAGCTACAATGGGATTGCTGCAGATGTCACCTTGCTTCTGTTTGTTTCCAAATGCATTCTGAAGGTGATAGGTGCAATTCAACGAGCAGAAGCATTCAGAGTAAAGTGCCAAATCAGACTTCAGCTGAATCAACCCATGAGGGAGAACTGAGACTTAGGTATGCATCAGAGTAGTGCTGGCAGGCAAGGTGAGGATCCAGGCTTCTGCTGCAATGGGCAGGAAACAGGTAGAGCTGGGAAGTGACTAATTAGTACACCCAGAGTTACGTATTAAACCATTGCTGGCAAGTATGAGGAAAAGGGTCAAATGAGCCAAAAAACCATCCACCTTTCCACTCTTTGAGGCCAGAGACACTAAAGGGCTTTTCCCACTCTGGAACTTATTCACAAATGGCTTCTTCTCATTCTTCTCTATGGGGAAAATAATTTTTAGTGAACTGGGCACTTTTTCTCTATGGAAAAAAACACTTCATACATCAAGGCCCATGACCTTCAAGAACTTTACTACCAATGGCTGCCATAGATGGATTTTTTAAATTAAAAGTAAACTTTAGAGAAATATATCAGATTCATTACCAGCTTACACATTTTCAAGATACAATGGCTAAGCTAGCAGAGATCATAGGAATGAATCGACTTATAAGGACAACATGGATGACCGTAGCCCTGTGACCAGCTCTTCAGCCATCAAGTAAACACCTGGACCCAGGTGCTTCGAACCACAATACCAGCATCTCTTGCTTCTGGAATTTCTTACTATTTCTACTTGAGCCTGTAACTTTATTGTGAGGGTTAAAATCTGACTGTGCTTTAATACACTTTATTCTTTACTAAGTTCGTGTGGTTGAACACAATGTAATAAAGAGAGATGGCACATGTTAAAAATCATCAGAAACAATCAACTTTCAGCTTCAGTATAAAACAAAGGCACCCAATTTCAAAAACTGCTGGACTCTTACTGCTTCTAATCTGGCAACTTCTTCCTGTTCAAAGTAATTCATGAGCCTTCATCCATAGTCATTTGAAGGTTTCCTCCTTTTAACCCGTCTCCCATCCTATCTGGACCAGCAAGGTGAGGATCCAGGCTTCTGTTGCAATGGGCAGGAAACAGAGAGTGCAGGGAAGTGACTAATTAGTACACTGGAGGCCACAGACTGAGACCCTCTGAAGCTCAAGATATATGTACCTTGAACCTGGCCAGTTAGAATCACCGTTGAGCATAGCTGCAATGCTCTTCCCTCCTGTGGGTTGTGATCACAGCCATCTGCAGCAATTCTGTTCCCTGCTGGCTTGAGAATCGAACCTAGGTCTCCTGCATAAGACTGTGGCCACCAAGTTATCGGGTGTTAGGCTAGCCCATCAGAGAGAGTTTTAAAGTGCTGAAGTCTTGTCCCATCAAATGAAAAAAAATGGGAATAAGCTATGCCACTCACTGATTTGCAGCTACATACACCAAGCATATGCTGGATGCCTTGCATTCAAGGTAAGCCTGCTGGAGACCTGTTTGGATCTAAAACTTAGTTGTCTGGTTTGGTGGACACTTTCACCTGACTGAGCAATAACTTTTTTTAGCCATGAAAGCTGACTTGCAAGAGGACACAAAGCTTATACAGTCTTAAATTACATACTGCATGTAATGAGAGACATGCTAACCATCTAAAAAGCACAGTACTATTGGCATGAGCTCTGAGAGGAGTCCAATCCTGCTCATAACGCAGGAGAAAGGGCATGAAGAGGAGGATAACTTAGGGATGTGCTTTTGATTTTAACTACATAGGCCACATCAACGACATTACCTATTTCATTTCATCTCATTTCTAAACTGAAATGCTAAAAATAAATTATTTTTATTATTTTTTGTTTAGTGCACACTATAAGGGGTATTTTAAAAGCCAGATACATGCCAATATTAGGAGATGTGTGTGTATCTAGCACATGCGCATACAAGTGCCGATGCATGAATATCTTGCAAAAGGGACGAAATGTGGATGGGGCATGAGCATTCCAAGACATGCGCTCAGGTCCAATTCAGCGCAAAGTTACTTCTGCTATAGATGAGGTGTGGGTCGGAATAATACAATTTCTAGTCACATATGAACTGATTTAGGTGTCTGGGTTAATTGGTGGGGAATGCAGGCTAAAGAACCAGGGGGGTCTGGAGGACCTAGCTGTAGACTGGGCAAACTGGTGGATGAACCGGTGGTACTGGTCATGGCCTGGATGTGCGTCTGTTATAAAATTCCCTCACTTTGTGCATCCCAAAGCTGACTTACACTGCTGTGCAGGTACAGGACTATTTTATAAGATGTGCAAGAGATATAAAATTGCCGTGTGTCTAGCAGTGCGCCCATATAAACATGTATATGTGCGCCCGTGCACCTGTTTTAAAGTTACCTATATTGATTTAAAGCACACTATTTCAATTTAGTGCACACTATTTGAGTTAGTGCACACTATGACAACTGAAATAGTGCGCACTAAATCAAAATAGTGCTCATTAAACAAAAA
Organism: Rhinatrema bivittatum; assembly: GCF_901001135.1. Taxonomy (NCBI): domain Eukaryota; kingdom Metazoa; phylum Chordata; class Amphibia; order Gymnophiona; family Rhinatrematidae; genus Rhinatrema; species Rhinatrema bivittatum. The sequence goes on along the minus strand of NC_042622.1, from coordinate 125,254,890 downwards.
ATTAAACAAAAAAAAAACAAAGCATAAAAAAAAATCAAATAAGGGAGAAAAAAATTAAACAGAACAAGCTTCAAGTTTTATCAATGCACACCCTTAATAAACATAGGTAAGTAGTATTTTAAAGGAACCTCATGGCATGCTATTACTTTTCTGGAGCCTTTGGACATCAATGAGAAGTAAAATAAGTTGTCCAATCTCAGAAAACATCTGTCTGAATTACAAAACACAACTGACATCACTGGCACTCTAGGTATTTTATTTTAATAATATTTTCATTCTGCTTCTGAACCAAAGAAAAGTGACAGTAATGGGTCTTCAGAGGCACTGCAGATTATGAAGAACACACAAGAGCAATGTTGTGGAGGGATGGTCCAGTGCCAGAATTTGTCAAGATTCAGGTCAGGTCTAAAATTCACTAAAGCAGCTGAAAATTGGTTCAGCTATGATAAGCTGTCTCGATTGCAATATGAGGAAGGTGGACTGGAGGTGGGTGAAAGGCAGGGGGTGGACAAGGGTGGAGAAGGGATTGAGAGGAAGAAACAGTGTGTGCTCTGGTGCAATTATTCTAAGGCAGCGGTTCTCAGCTTAGTCCTAGGCACATACCCAGTCACTCTGGTTTTCAGGAGATCCACAACGAATATACAAGAGAGAGATTTACAAACACTGTCTTCATGATCCAAACAGGTTCATTCTTTGCAAAGCTCTCTCATGCATGTTCGTTCTGAATATCTTGAAAACCAGACTGACTAGGTGTGTCCCGAGGACTGGGTTGAGAACTAGAAATCTAAGGTATACCAAGTCATTCTTCTGGGTCGCATGTTGGGGTAAGATACCACAAGCTTTGCACTGCTGGTTACCTTTGCTTCGTCTCCTGCTTCTGTGCTGTTCTGTATAGTACGTCAGCTGTGTTTCATCATCTGCCTCGGAACCTGAATCTTCCTCCGACCGTCTGAAGTCAATTCCACCTGTAGGGAAGTGGGGAGGGATCAGAGCTACCATCTCTAGAAAGGCCCCAGTTCCAAGCAGTTGCTTCCCATTCAGTGCCCCAGTAAAACAAAATTTGGAACAAAGGGCTCACAGATGGTGTTTGACAACAGCATTTAAAGGTATTGTCTGTAGCTGTCTTGAAAATCCGCTAAGGTTTCCACAGGAGCTGAGCGCTAAAGTATAGTACAATGATATAGAGTTTCATACTTTTCAATAAAGCAAATATCTTTATGCACTTTTTCTATAATTTCATAGACTTGTTTTTTGTAAATGTCCTCTACCCTACTGGTCCACCGTCCTTTAGTGATAAATACAAGTAAGGGAGTTAAGAGGGCAGTGGAAAACGCTGCATAACAAATGAAATAAAATAGCCCCTTTTTAAAGTATGCATGCAGCATTTACCTCTACTGGGAAGAATTTTAGCATGATAAACTAGGTTAAAGCACAGCTTTAATTTGTTGCACATTTTTTTTTTCAATGCAAAGGGAGGGTCTATGTGAAGAGTGGCCAACTCCTGTCCTCCACAGCCACAAACTGGCCTGATTTTCAGGATATCCATAATGAAAATCCATATTTGCATACAATGGAAGCAGTGCATGCATATCTATTTAATAGAAACTCACTGTGGAACACAGAAGAGTGTGTGTTCTTGAGCTCTGAAGTTGGCCACCCCTGATCAATGTATAGGTTCTAATGACTTCTGAAACAGGCATGGAATGGGAGAAAGAAGCAGAAGAAAGGGGTCTTTACTAATAAATGTTATCCCTCCTGTAGTTCAAGATCTGTGTAGCTGAAAACAGTATTCTGTTAATGGTAAGTTTCCTGGGACAGTCTGATGAATCAATGGCAAGTGCTGTGCGCTGTCATAAGGAGGCTCTGGACTCCTGGGTAATATCTTCTGTTGCTCAGACTGGCCAAGGCTAGGGTTGCTACAAAGACAGTGCTCACAGCCCCAGGTGTGGAAGATGGGAAGGAGCCTCAGACATTGCTCAATGCTGACATCTACTGGCCAGACTTAGGATCCACATTAGCCAAGAATTTGGAAGGAACTGTGGTTTGTGGCTCGAGGCCAAGAGCTGTCACTGTGATGACAGGATATGTTGAATTGGAAGAAGGATAAACAGGGCCTGCTTTTGAGGTGTGTGACCTGTACAGCTGCTCAGAGCACCAAGAACAAATAGGTGCCATGATGCCCATGCATCTCACAGGGGCAGGAGATTTGGAGAGGGATAAAAGTACTCGGCAGAAGGTAGGGAGAGAGAGACGGGAAAGCTGTGCTGGTGCCAATGGAGTTATCACCTCTGAAGAAGGGAGGGAAGGGAGAAGCCAATTTCAGTTTTCACACAGAGTGCTGGCTAGCCTAGAACTGGACTTGAGGATAAAACGAAGGGAAATGTTCCAGGGTGGTTGCCAATGATAGCTCGTGGCACCATAGCCCCAGAGAGGCCAGATCTGATTGAACGGGGAGCCCAGGGGAACAGGAGGAACCTGCCAGGTAAAACAAAATGGTAAGTTTCACTCTGCCCAGTTGTACTGCTAGCACTGATGCTTCCTTCGCTAATTCTAGTGAGTTCATCCCTGAGTGCTTGTGCTTCCCAAATTAAAGCTATGGATTACACTGAGGTTACTAACATGTGGAAAGGAGTTTGCTAAAACAGGAAGCTCCAAATTTTTTCACAAAGGTAATGGAAAAACATAGTTAAGAATAGGTAGGCAAGATTTTTCTGAAAAATTCCATAAGTTTCTCTTTTCTGGTCAGAAAAAAAAAATTCTCCTTACAGTTCATCTATTCCAAACTGTTTCATTGGGAGGTACCAAAATATTGATCATGGTAACTGTCACGATAACTATCTTGAATGATAGTGATAATGTCCTGACATATATGACAACCCAAAATATGGAACTCCATGCCTGCCGAGATACGCTTACAAAGAGACATCAAAACCTTCAGAAAAAACTTTAAAACATGGTTATTTAAGCAAGCATACTACAAGGAGAAAGGTGAGTAATACACAAGGAACATGGAAGGCGACCTGCAGAACACCTATACGGGTATGTATTTTCTATTTTTATTTGTATTTTTATTCTATATGTTTTGCACTTAACTACAAAGGATTAGATCTTATAAATTATATACTTTACATCTGTAACTGATAAGTTTGGACATAATGTATCACCCCACCTATGAATAATTATAATACTATGTAACCGTAATTACTGGCACCTGGTTAGTGGATAGAACTCAAAATGTTTCCAACATTAGTATTTGTGCCTTATTGTAAACCGTTGTGATGGTATCAAACTAAATGATGGTATAGAAAAGTATTTAAATAAATAAATAAATAAATATAACAAGTGCTACCAATCTTGCAGGCCGATACAGTACAGTTCGCTCCGACGGAGTGTACTGTTAACTAGAGATGTGCATAGTTTTTTGTGTTCGTGTCGTTCTTCGTTTTTCGGCCGCCATGGAAAATGTCGTTTTTTTTCGGTTCGGGTCTTTTTTTCGCGAAAAATCGATTTTTAGTTAGTGCGCGCTAACTCCCAGTTAGTGCGCGCTAACTCCCCGTTAGTGCGCGCTAACTCCTGTTAGCGCGCACTAACAAAAACCGTTAGATTTTGTTAGTTTTTGTTAGTTTTTGTTAGTTTTTGTTAGTGCGCACTAACAGGACTTAGCGCGCACTAACGAGGAGTTAGCGCGCACTGACTCCCGTTAGTGCGCACTAATCGGAAAAACGAATTTTTGCGAAAAAACAGGAAAATCCTGATTTTTTTCGGGCTCCCTGAAACATGCCGAATTGGACAATTTCGTTGCAATTTTCCAATTCAGCAAAAACGAATGCACATCTGCCCTTGGATGCGCGTTTTCCCTTATCCCTTATTCAGTAAGGGGCGGAAAACGCGTGTCCAACCTGCGGCACCTAATAGCGCCCTCAACATGCAAATGCATGTTGAGGGCCCTATTAGGTATGCCCGCGCAATACAGAAAGTAAAATGTGCAGCCAAGCCGCACATTTTACTTTAAGAAATTAGCGCCTACCCAAAGGTAGGCGCTAGTTTCTGCTGGCACCGGGAAAGTGCACAGAAAAGCAGTAAAAACTGCTTTTCTGTGCACCCTCCGACTTAATATCATGGCGATATTAAGTTGGAGGTCCCGAAGGGTAAAAAAAAGTAAAAAAAAAATTTAAAATGGGCTGGCGACTGTCGGGCTGAAAACCGGAAGCTCAATTTTGCTGGTATCCGGTTTCCGAGCCCGTGGCTGTCAGCGGGCTCGAGAACCGACACCAGCAAAATTGAGCGTCGGCTGTCAAACCCGCTGACAGCCGCCGCTCCAGGTCAAAAGGAGGCGCTAGGGACGCGCTAGTGTCCCTAGCGCCTCCTTTTGCCCGTTTCTACCGCACCACCTAATTTGAATACAGAATCGCGCGCACAGGCGCGTGCCGGGAGAGCAGGCGTTCGTCCGCTCTCCCGCAGACTTTACTGAATCGGCCCGTTGTGGAGCTATTTCCTAAAGGTTTCCTCCCATTTTTTTGTCTATGGTAAAACTACTTAGGGCACTTGGATCTATAATACTAAACAGTTTCCAGATTTACCATACATCTTGCAATATATGTGAGACAGTCCCGCACTCGACTGACATGCCCTATCTCCCACAACTACTCCTATACTCTTCAAGTCTCTAGGATTGGCTGGAATCCCCTGGCATTTTTTCACATGTATATTTTGCTGGGGATGTCCACTGCTTTCTGAAGCTCAGAATCCACTTAGTATATGATGAATCTTTGGGGAAACCCTCTCTCCTCTCCCCCCCCCCCCCCCCCCCCATTATTATCACCAGCAAATCCACAGAAAATTCTTAAGAAGCATTCAAGAGAGCCTGAGCGTATGTGACTCAGTAAGTCTTACATTTCATGGAGGAGTTCAATGCCTGCTTCTTTACTGCCTGGAACTGATACTGCTTTCAAGTTCTGATGACTGCGCAGTGACAGATCAGTACAGGTCACCTGAGCATGGCTGTTGTTAAGCAGTGGAAAGCACACGGGCACACGGGCTATGTTTGTCACAGGTGCAATAAGACACAAAAGGTATTCCAAAGTGAGCAGAGAGGGATGAGATGCTTACCTCTCTATGTGTGTTCCCAGTGCAGACAGCACACAAGCCCACAGGAGCAAGAGAACGAGCATGACGTTTGGTGGGAATCTCACCAGTCCTAATGCCATGATTCACATTTCAGAAATATATTGTGAAGCCTATGTTTCTGGAAGCCCTGAGTCATGCCAACAGGAGATTTCCCATTGATAAGTCACACTCCCTTTGACTGCAGCTAACTTTTAACTACAGAAATCTAACAGAGATCAGAAGTTCCACCAGGCCTTTAAAAAAGATTTATTTTTGCCAACGAGAAATAAATAATTTGTCTGGGATTCTTACTTAGGCCCTCTGGCTACCATCCAGTCAAGCTGTGGCCCATGATTTATTGGCGTTTCTCTAGCACTCGACACTCAAGTTAGACTGCGATTGGCTATGAACTTTTGCACAGAACAGCAGTCACTGCCTGAAGGCAGAAATTAATAAGATATGATTTTGCATCGAATATAACTTTGAGCAGTTATTACAAAGGCTTTCCTTGCAAGTCCCCTTATAGCAAACAAGGGCCTTTTTTATTTATTTATTTTTTTACTTTAAAGGTTGCAATAATTTCTTAAGATCAAATTTCTTTAACATAGGTTTCAGGACAATAATAAGTAGTTTCCTGTGAAATCTGTAATGTAATAAATTTATCTGCAGTTTACATTCAGTAGGCAGTTCAGTTACTGTAAGGATCATAAGATCAGAGACAAGGTAGCGAAAAGAGCAATGTGGTTACCATCTATGATTCATGAATAATGCACATGTCCTCAGCATTTTTCCCATAGACACAAAATAAGCAAACAATTATTTAGTACATCAGGCCCCAAAGAGTGAAACATTCCACATTTTTCAGTTTTATTTTCAAACAAATCTCCTGGACTTTTTCAGAATTTAATTTCCGCACATTGAAGCCAAGTTGAAATTGGAGTGGAGCAGTGACGGATTTAAGATCTTGCCACCCCTGAGCACTGTTGGTGCTGTCACCATCCCCAAGTTGAAGAAAGGACAACAGAGTTCAAAGCCAGTCAGGTTTTCAGGTTATCTCCAGTGAACATGCGTGAGATTAATTTGCATGCACTACCTCCTATGTATGTAAATATTTCCCATGCATATTCATTAGGTATATCCTGAAACCCCATCAGGCCAAGGGTGGGGGCCGAGGACTGGTTTGGGTATCCCTGGTCTAAGGCACAGCCTTATTTGCTCTATTCCAGTGCTTCTCAAGCCAGTCCTTGAGGAACACCTAGCCAGTGAAGATTGTCAGGATATCCACAATGAATATGCATGAGACAGATTTGCATGCGCTGTTACTGTGGTAACACCGTACTATTTTTCCACAGAGAAAAATGTTGTGGGATTTACTAAACTTCAGTATCTGAGTCCTGCAGTTTAGCAAATCCCAGATAAGTTTCTTTGTGTTCCCAGCCACAATAATGCATGATGGTGGCCCCCATCCTGGAGCCACCATGATAATAAGGGGCTGCAAATCTCCTCACTGCCGTACGCACTGTAAAACTCATTAGGGGTTTCTACCATCCCTTGCACACCTCCAGCATGTATTAAATACAATTTTCAAATGCTCCTTTCGACTCTGCCCACCCCCTTGATTACCTAGCCCCCATGCCATCTCCCACTCCCAAGAACTTCATCACGAGTTTACTTAAAGTCCCTGGGGGCAGGAGTGATCCCCACTTGTTCCTTCCCCACCACTGCCATTTCTCATAATGGTGCCAGCTGACCCCTGATGCCCCTTTGCCTCTCTATCCCTATTCTTTCCCTTTGAAAATTAGTGTAAAGTCCTCAAGTAATTGACTTTGAATCAATGCAGGCAGTTACAAAATTACCCTTACATGTGCAATCGGGGTATAATGAGCCACACTTTTTTTGTATTATCTTTCTTGGGTTTCAGTTCATCTTTCTGTGCTGCATTCCAGTGTTATTAACGGCGTGAATTTGGTTTTAGATAGATCTGTTGTTTGGTAGCATTAGCAGGGGTCCTAGACTGCTTCCCATAGAATTGTGGGAAATGTGAGCACACGTCATTGACTAAGAGCTTACAATTAGCTTTATGCTTCCAGCGTTGCCTCTGTTAGAGGGTCCCGCGCTCCTGGCAGGAAAGTTAGAAGTATAGGGGGACCGTTGGGAAAGGCTGGAAGACATGGGGTGGGGGAGGCTCATCAGCAATATGGGTGATGGGAAACAGGAAGCCGGATCTTTGTAGCAAAAACCAGGGCACCAGGATGGGGGATGAGGGGAGTTGTGGTCTGCAAACTGGGGACTGTAAAAATGTTTTGAGAGGTTTTGAAGGTGTTTGAAGCACAGTCCCACAGGGCCATGTTTGATATTTTGGGGGGCAGGGGGGAGAAAGGGATCAGGCAGCTGGCTCCTTTATTTCTTTTTTTTTTTTTGACAGTGCTATTTAGCCAGATATCTTTTAAAGATATCCAGTTAAGAAACATGTTATCTGACCGCACAAGGCCGGATAGCTTTAGGCCTACTCTGAAGCAAGCCTAAAATTATCTGGCTAACCTAGCTAGATATACCTGATATTTGGCTAAATTAGACAGATAACTCAACCCCTTCTGATAATGCCCCCGTAACACTCTCATTTTTTTTTGGCTAAAATATAGCTGGATAACTACTTATCTGGCTGAATATGCCAAATTAGTCATTTAGATGGATAACTTTTGAGTTATCTATTTATATGGCATTTGAAAATGGATATCGTGGACTTTAAAGTATTTTTGGTTCCAGTAAATGTTTGTTGAACATCCAACAACAGTGTCCAGCATCTTTCTTCAGAGTTAGAAGTGCTTTCAAGCAAGGACATCCCAAGCATGAAAACATCTGTGAGAGTAACCAAAGGGAGACTGAGAGAACGTGAGACCTGGTTCCCATACCTGTGAGCCTAGACCTGGAGGTTTATCCTCCTCTCTGGCGGAAGCAGGGGCAGCTCAAGGCAATTTGCTGCCTGAGGTGAGGGATGAGATGGCACCCCCCCCCCCCCCCCAAATATGGAACCTAACATCGTGTAACTAGTAACTACAGCAGGGGTTATTTTTCCCTATATGCAACACCTTGTACTTGTCCACATTAAATTTCATCTGTCATTTGGATGCCCAATCTTCCAGTCTCACAAGGTCCTCCTATAATGTATCACAATCCGCTTTTGATTTAACTACTCTGAATAATTTTGTATCATCCGCAAATCTGATACCCTCACTCGTCGTATTCCTTTCCAGATCATATATAAATATATTGAAAAGCACCGGTCCAAGTACAGATCCCTGAGGCACTCCACTGTTTACCCTTCTCCACTGAGAAAATTGTCCATTTAATCCTACTCTCTGTTTCCTGTCTTTTAACCAGTTTGTAATCCACAAAAGGACATCGCCTCCTATTCCATGACCTTTTAGTTTTCTTAGAAGCCTCTCATGACTTTGTCAAACACCTTCTGAAAATCCAAATATATTACATCTAACAGTTCACCTTTAGCCACATGTTTATTAACCTCTTCAAAAAATTAAGCAGATTTGTTAGGCAAGACTTTCCTTAGGTAAATCCATGTTGACTGTGTTCCATTAAACCATGTCTTTCTATATACTCTACGATTTTGATCTTTAGAATAGTTTCCACTATTTTTCCTAGGGATGTGCATTCGTTTGCGACGAAATAGGAAATATAGATGATATTTCCTATTTCGTCGCATTTTGGGAGGGGGTCCCTGAAATGATAGGAAAACCCATGAAATTTTGTGTAGTTTTCTTATCATTTTTTGGGGGGGAGAAAGGGCACATTTAAAAAAAAAACCCCAAACCCACCCCAACCCTTCAGATTTGGTCTATGTACGACAGAGACTGGTTGTGGGCCCTAAGGAAGAGGACTGTGAGGACAGAGCTTCAATAGCCACTGCTGCTTCTGGGGAGTACTATTGGCCTGCAAGGGAAAGGAGTAGGAGAGTTGCTGGAGAGGGTAAGTAAAGGCAGCTTTTTAAGTTTATTTTTCTTGATTGACTGCCATTTTAATTATTGGGTATTATGTGATGTGTCTGCTGTTTTGAAATATTTTATTGATATTTGGACACTTTTTCATAATTTTGATGAGTTTTTAATAGTTGGATGTTATTCTGTTCATCAGCTGTTTTGTAACATTTATTAGTATAGTTTTACAATTATTTCTAAGTGGGTATCTTGCACTTAGAAATGCAAGATACCCACTTAGAAATGCACTTGGCTTATCTGTTTTCCTAATATGAGGTGTATTAGTGTTTAGGGCCTAGTTTAATATTTGTAGTGGTAAATTACTGTTATTTCATAAGGAGGGGTATTGTGCCTGCCAGTAAAGAGAGTTTGTTTTGCTTTTATTGAGATGTCATCAGAACCAGAATATCTTTTTTTGTATGGTGAGTTGTACGGGTAATGCCCTAGTTCTGCTCTGCACCCATTTTTGGAGGTTGAGGGGGTTCCTGAGGATGCAGAATGTATATTTACATTTTGCCCCGTGACAGTCACATGTTCAATGTGTTAATGTGAGAACCATCTGACAGGTGTGTCCTGGCCGAAAAAAGGTTGAGAACTACTGTTGTAAAGGATGCCATAGACCATCAGAGATGCAAAATAGAACTCCTGTAAAGAAAAGCAATGGGAATATAGACTAAGTGGTTAAAGAGGGGTGAAATGTCCACACGATTGTGTGATCTGCAAGCATATATATGACAATTGCAAAGCATTGGGTCTTCAGACCTTGCATAAGAGATTAGAATAGCTATCACATTTTGCCACTGTGGGTAAATAGCACATGGTACTAGGGGGGATGAAATGAAATGCATGTGCTATGAAGACCATGAAGGAAAAGAATGAAGGCTGGCCCCTGTCAGCAGTGCAAGTTCTGAGAAGAGTAAGCATCACACATGTGGGAAGCAAAAACAGCAATCATGCAAGACAAGTGCCTGGACTGTGTGATAGTATAACAATCTCCTTGAGCATGAGGTGCCAGAGCCACAAGAGACAAAGGTTTAGTATCCTTGGCAAAGGGACCAGAATGCATGGTGGAAGACCATGCATATGGTGACACAGCTGCCATGTTTCTGAATGCTGCTCCCTGATCTGCATGGCTTGCCTACCCACCCCCCAGTAATATATTGGGATACATATTAACCATACTTCACAATTGCCCATAGGAATGAGTTTAGGCAACAGACATGCTTAAGGGATGACCAAATACAAGACTGCCATTGAAAACAGAAAACAAAAGTAATTTAATCTGCCAGTCCAGCTTGTGACCTCAGATTGGATATTAACTGCCATGCAAGGTAGCGAGGGACCCCCCCCCCCCACCCCAAACAAGAAAGAAACCTACAGGTCTACAGTGTGACAAAAGAATGAGAGGCATAAGTAATTATAGCTGCGTGCTGACATGTATGTGACAGGCCTATAGCTCCACCAAATCCCTGGGAACAGTAGCCCACCAAAATATAATAGCAGCGAGCTAGAATGCTCAAGCTACAAAAATTAAGAGAGATACGTATAGCCAACGCTGCAAAATTAAAATGCGTGAACAGGCCATACCTGAATTCCAACACAGGAATAAGTAACTGACAGAAATGCCATCAGCAAAACTGACCTAGCCTGTACAAATACATGCATAACACATAGGCTCAAGGGAAGGCAGAAACCTACTTCACAGGCTAAATAGGTTAGGTAGTTGGTCAACTCCCTCTGGAACTACAAACAGGAATTGTATGGCAGCTTGAAACCAAGTGCTCCATTCACAATACAGACCAAAAAGGCAAGAGCCACGTTTTATAACAGTGCCAGTGCTTAGGGACCCAAACATGTGCATGCTGTCGAAAGGCCCACTGACAATTGCATTGCTGCCAGGGGTGAATTACCGGAGATGGATGCCTGACTGCAATAAATGACCTGCAAAGGAAAAGGATGACACACAGAAATGCCAACATGCAAGTGTGGAGGTGGATCCTCTAGTAACACTGGACAAATGTAAAGTTAGCAACACCAAAATGTACTTTAAAATGTCTGTAAGCAAATTGCGCAAGTCTGAAAATATCTGTAGAGTTAGAATATCTGGGACTAAAGGAAAACCTGTAAGAAAGGCAATCCATATGGCCATCCATGTCAGGCACTTCACGTTGCTGGATGAAAACCAGTCATAGTCCTGGATTTTAGGAGGCCAAATTATACCGTATATTGCCCTTACTTATGTGCTGTTCTCCATGTCCCCCGTACTCTCTTTCAAAAGGGTGCCTGCTAGCTCAGTGTGAATCATATGCAGTGCTCCGTGCGCACTGTCCCTGTCGCTAAGCCTGGGAATAAGACAGAGGCGGAAAGGACTCAAAAGGCAGATTCCTAAGGGGATGAGGAGGTGCTGTGCACACTAAGGGGTTGATTTTAAGATCCCTGCATGCGCGTCCATGTGCGCATGTTCCTGGCGCTTGCACATGGACGCAACTATTTTATAACATGCACATGTGAGGCCAATGGCCTCCTCTGCGTGTGCGGGGGGGGGGGGGATTTTAAAAGCCTACATGCGGCAATGGGACTAGGGCTTCCCCAGTTCCCTCCCAGTCCACTCCAATTAAGAAGTGGACTGGGAATGAACTTCCCTATACTCCTACCTAACCTTCTTATCCTTTCCCCTATCCTCCCCAACCCCTAAGCCCTTCCTAGCTACTTACTTTTTTTTTTTTTTTAGTACTTACTGCTCCTCTGGTGCTGTCCCGGCCCTTCCCCACCATGCCCCTCCCTACCCACATCACATTCCCCCGGCCCACCCCTTTCTTCGGGCCTGGCATAACAGGGGTTACGTGCATAGCCGGACCCTTCCGAAAATGCCCGGCCACGTGCATAACCCCCGTTATTTACACATGTGGCCCTTTGAAAATACACTTGTATATGTGTTGCGCAAAATGGGGCCTTGCTATCTGTGCCCTGCATGCAGCCCATTAATTACCACCATTCTGTGGCTCATGCTGCAGCAAGAAGGAAGAGACAATTTAATAAATTACCAATGGTCTCAGAAAGGAATTCTATATATTTAAAGTCCTCCCGCTGATGACTGTTCTTGCTATGAAGGTACTCAGAGCCTAGTTGCTATTCTGGATCTGAACATGCATCAGTGATGACTTTCGTGGCACTCTGATGAGGTCTAAAAAGGCCCACCAGCCTGTGATGGCATACTGGTTGGGAAACAATACCCCGCCCCTTTTCGCTTCAGCTTAATGCTACTTGGAAACAGAGGGGGAGACACTCAATCTGCAACAAGCAAATGAAACCTGGATGTTATACAAGGGTCTGCTGCAGCAAGGAAAGAAATGATATGTAAGCAGAGCTCACTGGAGGTGCTGTATAAAATGTTGCTTGATGTGAACCTTAGATACTCATACCTTTGATTGCTACAAGAACAGTGGCAACAGCACCCAGAGAATTGCAGATATTGACTCAGGAACAGCTTGTGAGGCTAAGTGGCTGGTTTATTCCTGCTGTGTGACAATATAATCAGACTTGAAGATTAAGTTGGAGCAGCTGATCCCCATCAGACTCCAAATACATGAAGAATAGATGTCAACTGATGGCAAGGTGCATGGGGCACTCTCTATAAGGTTACATCAAAAGGGCTAGAAATACAGAAAGACCACATGGTAGTAGAATACATGTGGGATTTATAAGGTAACTACCCCAGGAGGGTGTATTGGACAGCTGCCTCTCCAGCTCCAGGAATACCAGATCTCTTACCTTTTTGAGACATTGTAGGGTTCCCCGCTGATGTGACACCGCCAAGAGTAGGACTGGCATTGCCAGTTACAATAACCTACTTGATTTGCACAACAAGCCCCAGTGCCTTTAATAGTACGTCTGAAACTAACCAGCATGACTGGCCACCTGATCAGGGGCGTTCCATAACTTAGCCTTTGGCTTAGCCTTTGGCTAAGTTATACCAGAGCTATCAATGTCCTAGCACAGCTCCCTTCTCCAAGCAGCTATTGGCAGGCCCATTGAAAATGGCTGCTATTATTCTGTGCTCATAATATGCACCATCCTGACCTTATTTGTAGGCCAACTAAAATAGCATTCCAATTGCACTTTGTGAACAGGGTGTAATGGCCAAAAAACCCCCCAAAAAACATTTGTATCCCTAACAAAGCCATGAAGGTGTATGCTGCCCTTCCAGAAAATGTACCAAGAGAAAATATCCCATCCCTTTTGCAGGTCTGTTAGTAGATGTCTGCTGGTGTTGGAAAGCAGATCACCCTACCTGGAGCCCTTTGCACTCCCCATATGCTCCTGCATAGCTGGAGGCTTAAAAACCCCTGCCAACAGCCTACCTAAAGGTGGTCCCACTGCATCTGCAAATTACCATGAGACAGAGAAAGTTGCTCACACCCAAATCCCTATATGGAGGCCCCCTACTGTAGAACCAATTCCCTGTGCACCCCCTGCATTCTACCTTACCATACCAGAGAACTCTCCGATGAGCCAGAAATGGGACATTTGATTTCAACTTAATTAGCAGGCAACTTGATGGCTGCTTGCCCAAAAAGGGAACACTCCTCGCCCATCAATGACTGCATGCTGGACTGGATGCATAATGATGCTGAGGCCCAATCCATCTGTAGCCCCGCTTCTCTGCAGAGCAGGGTAAGGAGGAGTGGAAAGCCCACATACTCCAGCGCCTCCTTTGCGAGGAAGCTCCTCTAAAGGGGGGCCTCCCTCCACCCACTTTTTTCATTTTTTATAACTGAAGCATGGGTCCTACATTGCCGTCATTGCTGGGATACAGTTATTGGAAGATAATTTTTCTATTGTATTGGATAAGCTAATTTGTCTATTGTATTTATTTATTTATTTAGAACTTTTTATATACAGGCATTTGTGTGGACATCATACCGGTTTACATTACAACAAAATGCTTGAGATTACAAGTAACAGGGAAATAGTTAATGGGGGTGGGGCACACAGAAGTCACGCTAGATAGACAGTGAAACCGGACGGGAAAATTCTTAACATGAGAAATGTTAACAAGAGAAAAACTATAAAAAACATAACTAGGTGGGGAATGACGTAATTGCTGGGTTTGTATACAAGGGGGCATAGTCACACAAGAGTACAAAGGAAAGGATTCGATTTCTGGTTACAGGTGGGGTGGAAGAAATGTTATTCGGGAAAGGCCTGTTTAAACAATCTTGTTTTTAGTGTCTTTCTGAACTTGAAATAACAAGGTTCGAGATGGAGATTGGGGGGCAGGGAGTTCCACCATGAGGGGCCTGCGATTGTGAAGGCACGCTCCCTTGTGGATGAGAGGTGTGCTATTTTGAGGGAAGGCATGTGAAGAGTTCCTTTGTTGATTGTCCTGGTGGGCCGATTCATGTGCGCAGATGTGAAGGGGAGATCGAGCCAGTTGGAGTGGTGGGAGTGAATAGCTTTGTGGATTATAGTGAGGGTTTTATATAGGATGCGGAAGGGGATGGGAAGCCAGTGTAGGTCTTTGAGGATGGGGGTAATATGGTCTAATTTACTGACATTTGTTATGATACTTGCCATGGCGTTTTTGAGCATTTACAGTGGTTTTATGGTGGAGTAAGGTAGTCCTAGGAAGAGTGAGTTGCAATAGTCTAGCTTGGTTGAGAGGGTGGTTTGGATCACTGTATGGAAATCGAGGGCGTGAAGTAAGGTCTTGAGTTTTTTTAGCACATTAAGTTTAAAGAAACCTATTGGATAAAATAGCTCCAATTAAGGAGCTGTCGTTACAGTTATTAAAGAACCGGGGTCTATGGTACTCAGTGACCTTAGTGGATAAGAAACAAGCCATGTGGCTTGCTGAAAAGAGATTGCATAAACAGAAGAGTCAGATGTTGAAGCAGAAATGTTTTGAGCTTAGAAGACAATATAAATAGGAAGTGGAAAATAATTGTAAGCAATATTTTCCTAGAAAGCTTCAAAATTTCTTAAATTGTCCTCATATTCTGTTTAATTTAGTGCCACATTTAACTGGGCCAAAGATTGATAAGGACTGTGCAATAAGGATTGATTGTAATATCTTTTCTAATTTTTGTAATTATAAGTTATCTAAGATCTGGCTACAGTTTGCATCTATTCCTATTCCTGAACCTATGGTTTTAGGTTCTAGAGAAAATTTAGTTGCGCTATCTTTTAATCTATTGCTTCAGCAGAGGTATTAAGGACCTCTTTTAGCCTATTAAATGTATGTACTCATTGGATTCATCAAAATTTGGGAGGTGATATGTTGTTAACACTCACTTCCCTATTCAATTGATCTTTAGAAGAAGGGGTGATGCCTACCCAGTTTAAGAAGGGGATAGTGCGTCGTCCCATTTTGAATATCTCATGCACTTTATTTACCTCTCGAGGAACCGTCCAGTTATGGAATAATTACAGTTCTACCCTCTCTACGAAAAATCATGGAAAGGATTCTGAACCAATTGGTAAATTTTTTGGAAGACAATTTGAATTTGCATGAAAGGCAATGTGGATTTACAAAGGGTAGGGGAACAGTCTTCTTGATTACTGTGAAAGACTTTGCTTGAGGGAATTGGGTCAAAGTCGGGAGGTTATGGTCATTTTTTAGACATATCCTCCACACATGATTTTCTTTCCTATAAGATTCTTGTTGCAAGCATGGACCCTTGGACCGAGGAGGAGTTGGCATAACCTGCAGGGAGGAGCCCTGCAGGTGTCCACCATCAGCTGGTGGAGCCAGCTGTGAGAGAGGCCCAAACTATACTAGCCCTCGATCACCTTAGGTTGAGCCCTTGGGTGCTGGGGCCAGCAGGACTTAGGTATGTGGATGAGGTGGAGATCTATTGAGATGGACGAGTCACAGGCCAGGGTTTGGGAAAGGATTAGCACAAGTGTAGTCAGAGTCAGACAGAGGTCAGGACAGGCGGTGTTAAATGTGGTCGAGAGTCAGGCAGTGGTCAGAGACAGGCGGAGATCAGTCATGAACAACAGTCAGGCGGTGGCCAGTGGCAGGCGGAGTTCAGTCGTAGGCGAGAATTAGGTAGTGGTCAGTAGAAGGCGGAGTTCAGTAATAGTCACAGATCAAATAGGTTGAGGTCAGAACAAGAGATCCATCCGAGGGCAGAAGGGATGGATAGGCAGGCAGGGAGACAAGGAACAGCACAGATGGGCAGGAGAAGACACTGAAGAACTGAAGACTAATCACTGGACGAAGACAAAGAACTGAAGACTGACCATGGGACGAAGACAAGGAACTCAAGAACGAAGACCAGAGGCTGCCAAGATGAAGAACAGTAACTCAGGAATGAAGACCAGGCACATGCTGAGGCAACTTGCTCTACCAGAGGTAGCCAACCTATTGGCAAGGCCCAGGTTGCAGGAAAGAGGGACCTTTTAAAGGCCAAGTCTGTGAGGTCATCAAAAAGGGCTGTGGGGCCTTTCCAGCCATGGTCCCTTTAAATTTAGCAAGGGAGCCCACGCACCTAAGGAAGACGCACCTGAGCATGAGGTGTTGGCAGCTTCTCAGTTGCATCAGGTGGTGGCATGCATCTGCACCGAATGGCAGCCTCATCTACTGGACCAGGAAAAAGGTGAGAGCATCGGTCTGTAGGGTTAGCTGTTACAGAATCTTGAGGTTTTCTTTATGAGTTATGCTAATGACTTCCAACTTGTGTTTCCAGTTGGGGAGGTAGTAGATGCCACTTTTATGCAGATCCAGAATATTTTTAAAAAAGGTGAATGAGTGGATGTACTCAAACCATTTATTGATGAATGTTACAAAGACAGAGATTCTCCATATTTTCAGGGGTACTAGAAAGAGCATTCTAGTGCATTTACATTTTGATGATTTGATGATTTCAGTCTTTTCCTTAGTTAAGAACCTTGGGGTATTAGTGGATTTGGCCTTTTCTTTCAGGGAATAGCTGTGTGCAGTTGTATAAGATGAATTTTTCAAGCTTCGTAAATTGTGACACTTGAAATATATCTTAGATAAGGAAGAATTCAAGGTGGTGAGTCAGGCATTTGTTTTTTCCTCCCTGGACTATTGCAATACCCTATATATAGATTTACGTAAATGCCAGCTGAGGACATTGCAATTTTTGCTGAATGCAGCTGCTCACTTTTTGACGGATTCTCCTTTGAGCCACCACATTACCCTGGTGTTGAGGTCCTTGTATTGGCTCCCTGTCAATCAAATAATTAAATTCAAAAGTTTATCTTTGGCGTACCGTGCAATTCATGGAGAGTGGATGCAGTGGCGTAGCCAGAATTGATTTGTTGGGTGGGCACAAGGTTAACATGGGTGGGCTGTAGGCATGCAGGTCTACTAGTTGTTTTTTTACTGATAAATAATGCCAAATTATGCAGCATAGCATTCACATCTACGCCTAAGTATGAGGTTTACTTAATGATACAAACATAATTCAAGGTGATTTGTGGTACTTTAGCCTTCTTATTATTACGATTTTATACACGGCTCCTACCTGTCCATAAATTTTGAGAGAGCGGTTGTGTTGCTTATATTTAAATTGCTAACATCTCAAAATATAGATATATATTTTTACCTTTGTTGTCTGATCTTTGTATTTTACTAATCAGTTGGTCCTGGTCTCTTTTTCCCATTTTTTCCCTTATAGCTCATTTCCTAATTCCTTTTCAGTGTCTTTCTTCTATTACTGTCTTCTTCCCTTCCACACACACACACACACACACACACATACATGCTTTCTCTCACAGACTCCCTCTCACACACTCAAGCTGTCACTCTCATATGCTCTCCCCCCCCCCCCAAGCTCACATTCAAGTTCTCACTTTCTCACCCCTCCCCAGGCTTATATTCTTATGCACACACAGATGCACATCCAGGCACCCATTCTCACCCACACACATAAACCCAGACTCCCATTCTCACCCACAAACCCATGCTCCCAGTCTCACCCACACATATTCAAGCTCCCATTCTCATCCATACATATACACATTTAAGGTACTATTCTCACCCACACATACACACATTCAAGCACCCATTCTTATCCACACATTCAAGCTCCCATTCTCACCCACCCACAAACCCAGGCTCCCATTCTCAACCACACATACACACATTCGAGCTCCCATTCACCCACATATTCAAGCTTCCATTCTCACCCACATACACACCCAGGCTCCAGTTTTCACCCACACACACTCCCATTCTCATCCACACATACACATTCAAGCACGTGCACAGCTTCCGCTTTCTCCCCCAGAGCAGGAAGATCAGCTGCCTCTCCTGCTGCCACCGGCCTCCTGCTATCTTCGGGCGTCGGGCCGTACTGCCCGCCAAACTTCCTGTCGGGGGGGGGGAGCGGAAGCCCGACAGGAAGTTCGGCGGGCAGTACGGCCCGACGCCCGAAGATAGCAGGAGGCCGGTGGCAGCAGGAGAGGCAACTGATCTTCCTGCTTTGGGGGAGAAAGCGGAAGCTGTGCGCGGCGCTTCCGCTCCCCCTCCCCCAAACAGGAAGTTCGGCGGGCCGTTTGGGCCGAAGATAGCAGAACGGGTGGCAGCAGGAGAGGCAGCTGATCTTCCTGCGTTGGGGGGAGGAAGCGGAAGCTGCGCGCGGCGCTTCCGCCCCCCCCCCCCCGAACAGGAAGACCGGTTGGCCATACGGCCACAGCAGCGCTTCCCCACGTGTGCCGTGATGGCGCGCGAGGCGTGGGTTCTCTTGTTCGCTGTCGCGGGGATGGGATCCCGCGACAGCCTTGCAGTTCCGGTGCCAGTTGGGTGGGCCTGGGTCTAAGTTGGGTGGGCACCTGCCCACCCAGGCCCACCCGTGGCTACGCCACTGAGTGGATGGACTATCTAAAGGCACAAGTGTCACAGTAATTGCCAATCTGGACATTGCATTTGAGGTGGGATTTTTTATCAGTGCTTGGAGGAAATAAAGATAGATTGCAGGAGACTAGGAGGAGAGCTTTTTTCTGGGTTGCCCCTTTTTGTAGAATGAGCTCCCTGTAGAAATTCGACAATTACAGGACTATAGGGCCTTTTGTATGCAGGTGAAGACACATTTGTTCCATGAGGGTGTTGTTTGTCTATGCTGTATGTCTTTGGCTTTATTATTATTATGTTATATTGTAAACAGACCAAAACAGATGTCTAGTAATTCGGTGGGTAAGAAATTACTGTAAATAAATAAATTAGATTAAATTGCGGTAGAACCAGGAGGAATGACATGTGCAAATGTGGCCTGCTCGAGCCGTCCTATCTCACCAACTCGCTACTATCTCCACTTGAGTTGATTTGCTACTCATATGCTTCTCAGCTCAAGGCAGGCATGGGCGAAGCCGCCTCTACCCATTTAATGCCTTCCTGATGCTACCATGAGGCCAAAAGTGTCTCATCTGGAAACCATAAGAAAGGGCAGCCATCGGCTCTCCAATTCACGGCTCACTCCTTAAGTGCTTGCTAGCTCTATCAGCACAACTGCCGGAGATGAGGGCCCTCTCTATGCCTAGGACTACTGGAAAAGGTGGGAGGGACCTGCACCACTGATGACTGCCTATGCATTTTTTTTTGTCTGAGCCAGGTCCCACACATGCAGCCAACCCCCACCTGATGCAACAGCAAAAGCAGGCACTGACAAGGGCAGCCTGACCCAAGGGGCTCACACCCCATCCCATTACCAACAAGCACTAGCAAGTCACGGGGTGGGTGGGGGAGACACAATGAAGTGACCCAAAAGTGGGCTGAGAAGAGTTAACGACTGCAGACATCAAGTAGCCAAGGCTTCCACGCTGATTACACTTCCCCCTGGTGGGATCGTTCCACCTGCCTCTAGGCCTGTTGGGAAGAGAGGCAACCTCACCTTAGATCTGCTATTTAAATCACGTGCCAGAGCCAGCAATTGCACTCACTCTGCCCCAAAGCCTGCTCCAATGGTTTCTCAGCCACAAAGAGGCATCCGATCACATGTTGGACTCCTTTCCTCTTGAGTAACAGGAAGATGGATCAACTGGGAGAACGACAGCAACTCTATAAACCCTGGAGCTACAAACACAACAAGAGGCTGAAGGCTTCCATCAAGGAAAAGTCCAAGAAGGCCGCAAGAGGGTGGGGGAAGACAGAGGACGCAAGCCCTTACCTTCCAGTTCTAGGCTCGGCCCCCCTCTTTATCTTTCCTTAAATGGAGTTTCTGTACCTATTACAAACCAAGCCACTAACTTAGGAGTAATAATTAACTCAGACTTATCTATGACTCAACACATTTCATCTATCACAAAAAAGTCATTTTACAAAACTCACTTACTAAAAAGACTTTGTCATTTGTTTTTCCCACAAGACTTTCGTACTGTTCTGCGATCTTTAGTATTTTCCACTTTAGATTACTGTAATGTTCTCTTTATAGGTTTACCAGATTCTACATTGCACCCACTTCAACTGATTCAGAACACTGCAGCACGCATCCTATCAGGTACATCTATATGAAACCATATTTCTCCTGTACTTCAATCTTTCCATTGGCTCCCTATAAAATCAAGAATTCAATACCAAATTTTAACAATAATCCATTCGCTCATATATAATTCCTCAGCTACTTGGTTATGCTCTATGCTCAGTATCTATCAACTGGCTAGACACTTAAGGTCACCTTCAAAAAACCTCCTGGAAATTCCCTAACCAAATCTAGCCAGATTACACTGGGCAACAAATTTTCACAAAAGTCATGTTACGGAAATGAAATTAGTCAATTCTTATACATTTCCATGTGCTAAACATGAATGTGACTGTGAAAATGCAAAATTGGCTCTAGTATTTTTGTAATATTCAATAATATAATTACATCTTGAATTGTATGCCAATAGTAGGAGACCTACGGTTAATACCGTTTGAAAAATGAAGTCATAGACTATGTCTTAGATTTCTTTGCTTGTCTCTTGTACACCTGTTCGGGAGCATCTCTGCGGAGTGTCCAGCAGTAGTCAGCCAGCATGAATATTTCAAATGCTCACCTTTTCTGACTGGGCTTCATATAGTACACTGCTGACGTCAGCTTACTCAGCAGCAGCATGGCAGTAGAACTGCATTGCATCAGAAAATGATGTAATAAACTTTGGATGATGTGTGCATGATGGTATTATGCAATAGGGATGTGAATCGTGTGATTGATCGTCTTAACGATCGATTTTGGCTGGGGGGGGGAGGGAAATCTGATCATCATGGTTTTTTGTTTTTTTTTTAAAATCGTAAAAAATTGTAAATTGGGGGAGGGCGGGAAAACCGGCACACCAAAACAACACTAAAACCCACCCCCACCCTTTAAAATAAATCCCCCACCCTCCCGAAGCCCCCCAAAATGTTTTAAATTACCTGGGGTCCAGTGGGGGGGTCCCGGCGCGATCTCCCGCTCTCGGGCCATGGCTGCATTAATAGAAATGGCGCAGGTGGCCCTTTGCCCTTTGCCCTTACCATATGACAGGGCAAAGATAGCGCCGGCGCCATTTTGGTTCCTGTCACCCGACGTCACGAGTGCAGGAGATCGCTCCCGGACCCCCGCTGGACCCCCAGGGACTTTTGGACAGCTTGGGGGGGCCTCCTGACCCCCACAAGACTTGCCAAAAGTCCAGCGGGGGTCGGGAGCGACCTCCTGTATGCGGGCCGTATTACCAATATTCAAAATGGCGCCGGCGCTACTTTTGCCCTCACTATGTCAACAAAGTGAGGGCAAAATGGCGCCGGCGCTACTTTTGCCCTCACTATGTCAACACGCTCCCGGACCCCAGCTGGACTTTTGGCAAGTCTTGTGGGGGTCAGGAGGCCCCCCCAAGCTGGCCAAAAGTTCCTGGGGGTCCAGCGGGGGTCCAGGAGCGATCTCCTGCACTCGTGACGTCAGGTGACAGGAATCAAAATGGCGCTGGTGCTATCTTTGCCCTGTCATATGGTAAGGGCAAAGGGCCACAGGCGCCATTTCTATTAACGCAGTCGTGGCCCGAGAGCGGGAGATCGCAGCGGGAACCCCCACTGGACCCCAGGTAATTTAAAACATTTTGGGGGGCTTCGGGAGGGTGGGGGATTTATTTTAAAGGGTCGGGATGGGTTTTAGGGTTGTTTTGGTGTGCCGGTTTTCCCACCCTCCCCCGATTTATGATTTTTTGACGATAAATCGGGGGAATTGCTATTGTATCGCGGCTCTAACGATTTTTGATGATTTAAAATATATCTGTCGATTGTTTTAAATCGTCAAAAAACGATTCACATCCCTATTATGCAATATGATGCAATATTACCTCATTCTAGGCTTATTTACAGTCCTACTGGATAAATTTACATGACTAAACATTAGGGATGTGAATCGTTTTTTGACGATTTAAAATATCGTCCGATATATTTTAAATCGTCAAAAATCGTTAGGGCCACGATACAATACCAATTCCCCCGATTTATCGTCAAAAAATCGTAAATCGGGGGAAGGGGGAGGGCAGGAAAACCGGCACCCTAAAACCCACCCCCGACCCTTTAAATTAAATCCCCCACCCTCCCGAACCGCCCCCCAAATGCATTAAATTACCTGGGAGTCCTCCGTAGCGGCGGTCCGTGGCTAAATCGGGGGAAGGGGGAGAGCACGAAAACCGGCACACTAGATCGTGAGGTCTTCAGCCGGCGCCATTTTTCAAAATGGCCGCCGCAAAATGGCGGCGGCCATAGACGAAAACGATTCGACGCAAGAGGTCGTTCCGGACCCCTGCTGGACTTTTGGCAAGTCTTGTGGGGGTCAGGAGGCCCCCCCAAGCTGGCCAAAAGTTCCTGGGGGTCCAGCGGGGGTCAAGGAGCGATTTCCTGCCGCGAATCGTTTTCCGTACGAAATCTCGCGAGGGTTCCGGACCTCGCTGAACGACCTCCTGCAGTCGATCTCCTGCCGGCGCCATTTTCCGTACGGAAAACGATTCGCGGCAGGAAATCGCTCCTTGACCCCCGCTGGACCCCCAGGAACTTTTGGCCAGCTTGGGGGGGCCTCCTGACCCCCACAAGACTTGCCAAAAGTCCAGCGGGGGTCAGGAACGACCTCTTGCGTCAAATCGTTTTCGTCTATGGCTGCCGCCATTTTGCGGCGGCCATTTTGAAAAATGGCGCCGGCTGAAGACCTCACGATCTAGTGTGCCGGTTTTCATGCTCTCCCCCTTCCCCCGATTTAGCCACGGACCGCCACTACGGAGGACTCCCAGGTAATTTAATGCATTTTGGGGGGGGGGGGGTTCGGGAGGGTGGGGGATTTAATTTAAAGGGTCGGGGGTGGGTTTTAGTGTGCCGCTGAACCACCAGGTAATTTAAGGCATTTGGGGGGGGGATTTAATTTAAAGGGTCGGGGGTGGGTTTTAGGGGGTTTTAGTGTGCCGGCTCACGATTTTAACGATTATGACGATACTTTACACACACACAAACGGCAACAATACGATTCCCTCCCCCTCCCAGCCGAAATCGATCGTTAAGGCGATCGAGGACACGATTCACATCTCTACTAAACATAGAAAGTTAACTATATTAAATATCTTCAAAACGAGAGCCAATAAAAATTTTCATGGTCATATTCATGTTCAGCACATCACGATACTACAGAGTAGGACCTTTTTAGGTCAGTAACACTTTCATTGTTGCCCAGTGTTACATTTCACAAGAAAGTGTGCTTTCTCCATTGCAGGTCCTTTTCTTTGGAACTCCATATCCAACTCACTCCGTCAAATATCCAACAGAAAGCAATTAAAAAAATCCCTGAAAACATATCTCTTTCAGATGGCATAGAAAATTCCAAGAAATGAACAACTCCAATGAAAATTTAAAGTGCATTTTAATTTCTAACATACTTCTTAGACACCAGCTTTCTTTCTCTCATTTTGTAAAAAAAAAAAAGAAGAAACTTACTCTTATTTAATTTGTTCATGTTAATCAATTTTTGTAATTTTTCTTCTAACTTTTGTTTTTATATTTTTTTACAGTCATATTTTATTTTATACTTTATGGTAAACTGTTTTGATCAATTCACTTGTGAAGGCGGTATACAAACATTTAAAAATAAATAAATAAATAGACAAACCCTGAAAGAAGGGCTGGTGGGTGGACCGATTTTTTTTTTAACTTGAGCTTGTCAGCCCATCCCCCAACCTCTTCGCCCCTCCCTCTCTTGCTCTGGAGGTGGAGCACCTCGCCAGTTGTGTCATCCCCCCTTTTAGCCAAGGTGGGGCAGCTCCTGAGTTTACATAATGTAACACACCAGAGAATTTGTGAGCCACAGAAATAAAATCACACTTGTCTCTTGTCTGCAGTTTTTAGATGGGAGATCTGGGATGTGGTGGAGAGTCTAGGTGAACTGCTTGAGTCTGGGCGAACTGGTGAAGGTGTTGACGAACTGGTGATTAAAAGTACATGCTCAAGTGTTTTCATAAGCAGCATATACACATACATTATAAAATACCTTCCTCCACACATAAACTGAGGGTTATTATGTGCAATGGTTACAATTATTTCCTGCAAAAATATATACACTTTTAGAAAATAGGTGCACAAACTATGTGAATCCCTGCATTAAAAACCAAGTGGTGTAATGATACATATGCGCATACTTTTGGGGAAGATATATGCAGTATTTTATAAACTGTGCAGCTGCCACCCCTCAGTCTATAAAATATAAACATACCTCGAGATGCAGCAAAACTTGAGCACATTACTGAAAATTTCCCTACCTATGTGCAATTCATGATTGTGGCTTTAATCTGAGAATTGTGAAGCACATCATGAGAATTTGCCATTGTTTAAGCCTAGCACTAAACACTGGCTACCTTCACTACAAAAAAAACCCAGAAAAGCAAAAAATCTGGGAAAACGTGTGGGAAGATAGACGAGCATGAAGTCTACCACGTTTGACAGCAGAAGCATCTAGCACATTAATGCTGATGAGACTTTTCTGGAATAGAGTGGACCGGCATCCCAGGTAAGTCACACAGGCCTCAAGCACTCCTGCAGGTAAATGAGCTGAGCTGGCAAAGCCCATTAAAGACTTTGGAATGATTCCGGTCTTATGAAACGTCTCCTACTACTGTGCAGGTTTTCACTCTTGAGAGAATGTGATTTAAGGTATTGAAGTGTGGTCATTAATTGCATGGCACTGCAGAATGTTTCCATTAGGGTCTGGAAGGCAGGGAATGAGATGTGTTAATTAACACAATGGAACCAGATGGGAAGGGAGCCGTTGGGAGATGAACTGGGCAGTACTCAGGGACCTCGACAAGTGGGAACTGTATGTCTCACCATGCAGTAGCTGGATGTAAGAGAGAAAAACAGCAGAGACTGTGCTCCAAGCTTGTCTAACACAAGCAGAAAAAAGGAAACCCAGCGAGCTTTAACTGGCTGCAGATCTGCAGATATAGAAAGCCACACACACACTTGGTCACATCCCTGTTTCCTACATTTTGACCTACATTTTTTTCTAGGGCTTTCTTCATTTTTCTTTTTTAATTTGTTGCATACTGTATAGTTCTTTGTCTAAAACATCTGTGCTCATAGCAATTGCTAGACAAGGAATGGTGAACCTGTATCAGCTCAAGTGCCTATAGTATTAGGTTAACTGGATCTGCCAACTAGCAAATATCAAGAGTTGAAATGGAAAGGAGGAATTTTAAGTCCCTTTCTTTTCTCTCCTCAACCTTTTTTATTTTTATTTTCTTTCCCCTTCATCTTATCCTTCATGTCTTTTGTCCCCTCACCATCTATTCTCCCTCTATTTTATTCCTGCCATCCCCTCACCATCTATTCTCCCTCTATTTTATTCCTGCCATCCCCTTTCTCAACCCACCCCTCAATTTTCATGCGCTACATCATTCTCATGCTCTACTCTCCCCCATTCCCCTTGCTTAGCTCCTCTCTCTCCCTGGCTCTCTCATTTAGTTGCCCATTACTGCTGTTTGCTCTATTCCTCCCTTCCTTCCAACCTTTTCCTTCTTTTTTTCTTGTGGCTAGAAGAAAAGTGTCACAGGCCATGTAAATCACAGTGGAAGAGACAATTTTGCTATTCCTAGGCACTGATGGTGCTGTCACTTCCCCTCCCCCTCCCACCTCCCTGCATATGACAGGAGGGGAGGGGCTAGATTAGGGAGAAAAGCAGCTTTTCATTACTCTACTCCAGCTTCACTCCCCTCCTCTTCTCTACATTCAGCCTGGAAGAGGAGGGGCTGGAACATGAAACAGAGGGCAATAAATCTTCAGCCAGCTTCCTGTTCCCAGATTTTTACCACCTTAGGCACCCTAGATGCCTATTGGCAAATCCAGACCTAAGGAAAGATGAGAGAATAAAAAACTCATGTATTACTGAGAATGGCCCAGAGGCAAGGCTATACAATGTCATGCAAAGGACCTGGGTTTGATATCCAGGTTAAGTCTTCCACTACCTGGCCCAGTCGGGAGAGGAGACGCTGCAGAGGCAGCATTCACAGTTTGGGAACAAGAAGACATACTCTTCATGCAATAGTGACACCTAGTGGCTAAATTATGATTGCAGGGCTCCAAAAAGAGCACTAGTACATGGCCCCCTAGCAGAGAACAGTCACTGCAATGAGGTGAGTGCAAGTCACTGCAAGGTGAGTTGGGAAGGTACATAAAAGACGGGAAAAATGGATCATAGTGCTAGATCCCAGCATCAGTTCTGATTCAGCTGGAAGCCCAAAGGAGCAGAAGGAAACTGCTGGGCTGCCAAAAAACAACCCAAAACCACACATACATTTTATGTATTGATTTTTATGTACCACTATTATTAATGTAAATTGCTTTAATATTATGCTGGAAAGATGGTATAAGAAAGAAATAAACTGAATTAATTAAGCTAAATTAAATTAAGATAAACTCCTGTTCCTATACAG
This sequence comes from Rhinatrema bivittatum, assembly GCF_901001135.1. Classification (NCBI taxonomy): domain Eukaryota; kingdom Metazoa; phylum Chordata; class Amphibia; order Gymnophiona; family Rhinatrematidae; genus Rhinatrema; species Rhinatrema bivittatum. Next base: position 125,227,894 of record NC_042622.1, on the reverse strand, counting down.
TGCAGTGAGTGGAGCATTGTATGCTACTGGAAGGGTAGGAAAAAAGGAGCCTGCAGGTCGACTTTCAATGCCTTAGGTTTTCATCTCTGTGCTAGACATAAAACTCAGCTAATCACAGTGGTGAAAGGGGAATGTCAAATCTCTTGCAAATTTCATAAATCAGTTTCCACAAACATCCAATAAAGCTGTTTCCATATGAATACTTTCAGGGCAGCACATTGAGTACTAAGCTATGGTCAGGAAGCCTCTGGCTGAGATGCCAATTCTCCTGCCTGAGGATGAATAAACTCACGTTTCCTCTTCCAAAAACTAGTTTATACTAGTACATTTCAGTGGAAGGTTACAGTATCTCTCTCATCTTGCTCCAAAATTTCCCTGTTAAAAAAAATAAAAGAGCTGGCCCTCTTACATCAAGGATGTGTCTCTGGGGGCAGATGCCCAGGAGGGAAGAGTTAGAATGGCCTTTGCAGTTGGTGATTTGATCATTAGGAATGTAGATGGCTGGTGGATGTAAGAATCACATGGTTGCTTGCCTGCCTTGTGCAAAGATGGCTGACTTCACATGTCATCTAGATAGGATTTTAGACAGTGTTGGGGAGGAGCTGGCTGTCTTGGTACATGATGGTACCAATGACATAGGAAAGTGCAGAAGGGAGGTTCTGGAAGCCAAATTTTGGATTTTAGGTAGAAAGTTAAACCTCCAGGGCAGCATTCTCAGAAATGCTCCCCATTCTACATGCAGGACCCCAGATATAAGCAAAGTTCCAGAGTCTCAATGAATGGATGAGAAAGTACAGGGAAAATGGTATTAGGAGTGAAAGGAACTGGTCAACATTTTGGGATATGGATGTCTTTTTCCAAAAGGATGGACTCTACCTTAAACAGGGCAGAACCAGGCTGCTGGCACTAACCTTTAAAAAGGAGATAGGGCAGCTTTTAAACTAGATGATGGAGGAAAGCCAACAGTTGCTCAGAAGTGCATGGTTCAGAATGATGTATCTTTGTAGGATACTAACAAAACAGGAAAGTTAGATATCCTAACAAAGAGGTTGCAACAAATATTATAGTAGCCCAGATGCCTTTAAGTAAAGAGCAGACACAGAAGAATGATTCCAAATTACCCCTGTCAACTGATAAGCAGATGAAAGTTGTGGCGCTGTATGATAAAAATGGCATTGAGTCAAACAGGATAAAAGTACTGCAGGAAACTAAATGCACTGTAGAATCTTTATGGAGACAAATTCCATATCAGAAGGGAAATAGAATAGCAGTGAGGGTATATTACCATCCACCTGGCCAGAATGAACAGGCAGACAATGAAATGCTAACAGTAGTTAGGGAAGCTAACAAAATTAGCAACACAGTAATAATGGGTGCTTTCAATTATCCCAGTATTGACTAGATAAATGTCACATCAGGATGTGTTAAGCAGGTAAAGTTTCTAGATGAAATAAATGATTGCTTTGTGGAGCAGCTAGTAGAAGAACTGACAGGTGGAGCTATTTTAGACCTAATCCTTAGTGGAACACATGATTTCGTGTGAGAGGTAATGGCGTTGGGACAACTTGGAAATAGTGATCTTAACATGATTCAATTTGGCTTGATATCTGAAGGGAGGACACTAAGAAAATGTATAGCAATAACATTTAACTTTGAAAAGGGAGATTAATATAAAATGAGGAAAATGGTTAGGGAAGAACTGAAAGAAGAAGCTGCAAAGGTTAAGAGTTTACATTAGGCATAGACATTGTTTAAAGATGCCATCTTTGAAGCCCAGACCAGATGTATTCCATGCATTTAAAAAGGTGGAAGAAAGGTCAAATGATTGCTGGCATGCTTAAAAGGTGAAGCGAGAGAGGCTATTCTATCCAAAAGAACATTTTTCAAAAAATGGAAAAGGGATTCGAATGAAAATAACAGGAAACAAGCACTGGCAAGTTAGATGCAAAGTATTGATAAGGAAGGGAAAGAGAGAATTTGAAAAGAAGCTTGCCATGGAAGCAAAATTTCATAATAAAAACTTTTTCAGGTACATCGAAGCAAAAAGCCTGTGATGTAGTCAATTGCACCATTAGATGATTGATGGGTAAAAGGGACCCTAAGGGAGACTAAATGAATTATTTGCTTTGGTCTTTACTGAGGAAGATGTGAGGGAGATTCTCATACAAGAAGTGGTATTTAAAGGATGATTCAGAGGAACTGAAACAAATCTCAGTGAGCCTGGAAGATGTAATAGGGCATATTGATAAACTAAAGAGTAGCAAATCACTTGGACCAGACTGTATACATTCCAGAGTGCTGAAAGAATTGAAAAATGAAATTGTAGAAGTACTATTAGTAATTTGTAAACTATCATTAAAATCAGCTACAATACCTGAAGACTGGAGGTTGGCCAACATAAAACCAATTTTTAAAATGGGTTCCAGGGATGAGCCAGGAAACTAAAGACCAATGAGCCTGACATCACTGCCAGGCAAAATAGTTGAAACAATTATATAGAACAAAATTACTGAACATATATATATATATAGTCAAAACCAACATGGATTTAGGAAAGGGAAGTCTTGCTTCACCAATTTGTTATATTTTTTGAAGGCATGAATAAACATGTACATAAAGGTGAGCCAGTTGATACAGTGTATCTGGATTTTCAGAAAGCATTTGACAAAGTACTGCATGAGATACTCTTGAGGAAATTAAAAAGTCATGGGTTAAGAGTCAATGTTTACTATGAATTGAATACTGGTTAAGAGAAAGAAAACAGAGTAAGTTTAAATGGTCAGTTTTCTCAGTGAAGAAAAGTAAATAGGGGAATATCCCAGGTATCTGTACTGGAAACACATATTTATTTATTTTTTATTTATTTAAAAACATTTCTTGTCAACTTCTAATGGAGACTTTCAAGCTAAACTGATAACATATTAACATACAATAATGCAATCACAAATATTAACATATTTATAAATGACCTAGAAATGGGAATAATGAGTGGGGTGATCAAATTTGCTAATGATACAAAATTATTGTTGCATTCATGGACCCCTGGGCTGAGGCAGGATATGTGCAACCCGCAGGGAGGTACCCTGCAGGTTCCCACCATCAGCAGGATGACCCAGACGAAGCAGAGACCCAGCTGGAGCTTTGCCTATACCAGCCCACGTTCCCCTTGGGTTGAGTCTTTGGGTGCCAGGGCCAGCAGGTCTTAGGTGGGGGGTCTCTGCTGAAGACTGAAGTGAAGATTCTTGGATAGCAGGGTCATAGACAAGCAGAGGTCAGTGTCAGGCAGCGGTCAAGTGTATTCAGTAGCAGGTAGCAGTCAGTGGCAGGCAGCTGTCAAATGTATCTGTTGCGTCCGTTGCTGCTCGACGCCCTCACTCTGCCCTCTTTACCTCTGTGGCGACTCCTTCTGGGTCTGATGGACGGTTAGCTGCTGCGGCGTCTTCTTGCCATCTCCCTCCGGCGTCCCCGGACTGGCACGATGCTGCGGATCCGCCATGTTCCTGATGATGTAGGGTGCGCACGCGCTCCGATTGATGTACCAGCAAGGGCGCGAACCATGAATCAAGTTAGCAAAGGGGGATTGCTTCGGCTTTACTCCCAAGCTACTCTGCCTCCTCGGACTTACCAGGGGTTCCCGCTCCTCGGGGGCCACACTCTCTTTTCTTTATTTCATATAGCAGATAGGAACTGGTACTCGCTCCTCGAGGGCCTATGTTCCTGAACACTCTGAAGATTCTCTACTGCCTGGAAGCTATTGCAGATACAGACATTTGTGAGTTACCATCATCTCTCAGAGCTTTCCCTAGAAACAGGTACTTGCTCCTCGAGGGCCTAACCCTTTCCAGCTACTGAGGTTCCTAAAGACCTTATGTGAGTTTTGTCATCCAGTTCTGGCTATGAACACAGCATACCCTGTCCACTCACTATCTATAGTTTCTCTACAGCTCAGCAACCCTGGGATCGCTATTCCAGTACCTGAGGGACTTCAGCCCTGCTGGGCATATCAGCTCACTACTGCCACCTCTGGTGGTTCTACTAACCTGTCTAATAAAATAATTATCTGTGTCTGTCTCCGTACTCAAGCCTAGCCGGTGGTCCCTTTCAGGATATCCTCCTGGGGGCGAAGTCATCTGCCATCTGCCCAAGGATCCACCTATCCACATTTCTCCTCAGCTGAGTGCCCTCTCCAAGCACTCCGCTGGTAACTGATTGCTACTCCTTCTCCATCAGGAGTCTTCAGCAACAGATTCATAACAGATTGCTACTCCGCAGTCTAAACCCTAACAGATTGTTTACTACTCCCTCTACAGGAGCTGAGCATATCAGATTGCTAACTCCAGTGGATCCGGCTTTAAATTGGAGAAACAGTACTCCTGGGAATCCAGCTTAAGGTATGAGATGTCAGTAACCCCATGGACCCGGCACACGTCTCCGCCTTTCAGGCTATACTGGGCCTGGCTCAACGCATCTCAGAACAGCAAGAAACCTTGGAGAAACTTACTGCAGCATTCCATCAGCTTCACACACAGAAGATACAAGGCACAGCTTCTACCCAAGAAGGTCAGTTACAGGAGGTAACTTTAAAGACTGCTGTCCCACTGGCTGCTCCTATTTGTTTCTCCAGAGAACTCCAGAAGACTCTGGGTTTTTTGAACCAGTGCAGCATGCATTTCACCTTACAGCCTTCATTGTTTCCCACGGGCCTCTCTAAGACCACCTACATCCTGTCATACTTGGATGGGAGAGCCTTGTCGTGGGCATCTACCTTGTGGGAACGCAAGGACCCTATATTGTAGGACATAGAAGGATTTATGGACTTGTTTAAATCCGTTTTTGATGACCCTGCTCGTATGTCTGTGGCTGGGTTTGCTTTAGTGGACTTGAAGCAAGCAACAGATCATTGGCTGAATTTGCCATAGAATTCAAGACTCTTGCAGCGGAACTTCACTGGGACCCCAGATGTCTCAAGACTCTCTTCTGCAGAGGCCTGGATACCCACTTGAAAGACGAGCTGGCCGCTCGCCAGACACCTGACTCACTGGAAGAATTGATAGCCTTAGCTACTCGGATTGATTGTCAGCTCCGAGACAAGGTGAAGGAACTTCGGCCTAAGGTGTTAACTGGGTTGAAACAGGCCAGTACCCCTGCACCTCGGATGGATCCAGCAATTCCTGCTGTTGCTAAAGATGAACCGATGCAACTTGGTCATAGTCACTTGACCTCGAAGGAGAGAAGATTTTGGAAGAAACGCGGCCTGTGCATGTACTGTGGCCAGCCCGACCCTGATGTCTCTGCATGCCCCATTTTATCCGGGAAACGGATGGGCCTAAGTCCCGCGGGAGGACTGTTCTTGGGCCATACTGCATTATCTCCTCCGCTCTCTCGTTCAGTCTCTGTGACCTCTGAACCAGCAACGGTTCGGACCCCTGCCCTGTGGACTCAGGGGCAGGAGGCAACCTTATTCTCAGATGTCTTGTGGAAGATCTGCGGAGTCCCTTCGTCAAATTAGAAGATCCATTTTTGCATCACAACTTGAAGTGGGCTTTTGACGTTCCTTTACATCGCCACTTCTCTTGAGGATCTTGATGATGTCCACAGCAGTTTTACTCTGACTGCTGATATTCATAGCGGTTGCTATGTTCGCCATGGCTAGATGGTGCTCTACATCTTCACGGACTATAACTTAGAGATATCTGCTATGATTGTTTCACTTGGAAGTTGTGTCTGAAGCACTACAGCACTATTAAATCTGAGGAAGATATCTCTAGCTACCAGCCTGGTTGATTTGCTGGTGCTGCCACCATCTCTCTTCCAGCTTCATCTACGGAAGAGTTATCCAGAAGTGGGTTTTAGACATACCCCAACATTGCCACTTCTGTTGAAGGTTCTGTGACGTCCATAGCAGCTAAGCTATTGCTGCTGAATTCAACACTTCATCCAGCTACCTTACTGAATAAGTTACCATTAGAAGTGGGGTTGGACGTACCCCAACATCGCCACTTCCACTGAAGGTTCAGTGACATCATAGCAGCTAAGCTATTGCTGCTGAAGTCAACACCGCATCCAGTTACATTACTGAAGAGTTACCTTTAGAAGTGGGGTTGGACGTACACCAACATCGCCACTTCCGTTGAAATCTCAGTGGCGTCTATAGCAGTTAGCTATTGCTGCTAAATACTACCATCTCTCATCCAGCATCTTCTACTGGAGAGTCATCTTTAGAAGTGGATTTGGACATTCTTCAACATCACCACTTCCACTGAATTCCTCAGTGACGTCCACAGCAGCTCTACCCATTGCTGCTGATATCATCAATAATACTCTGAAAGATTCTTCCAAATCTTAAGAACCATCTGTCACCATTGCAGAAGACGAATTAGAAATCAAGCTCAAAGAGATTTTGGATGTTCGCATCAGAGGCAAGATTTTTGAATACCTTCTGATTTGGAAAGGCTTCAGCCCCGATTTGATCACTTGGGAGCCTCAGACCAATATCTTGGACAAAGAGATGCTTTATCAGTTTCATCTCGCGCATCCTTTGAAACCTAAGCCTGGTACCCGAAGAGGAGATCATCCTTTGAAGGGGGGAACTGTTGCGACCATCGCTGCTCGATGACCTCACTCCGCCCTCTTTACCTCTGTGGTGACTCCCTCCGGGTCTGATGGATAGTTAGCTGCCGCAGCGTCTTCTTGCCATCTCCCTCCGGTGTCCCCGGACCGGCACGATGCTGCGGATCCCCATGTTCCTGATGACGTAGGGCACGCGCTCCGATTGATGTACCAGCAATGGGGCGAACCTCGGGGGCATCCCCTGAGATGACGTCATCCGCTTCCAATATAAAAGGTCTCAGTATTCGCTAACGAATCGAGTTAGCAAAGGGGGATTGCTTCGGCTTTACTCCCAAGCTACTCTGCCTCCTCAGACTTACCAGGGGTACCTGTTCCTCGGGGGCCTCGCTCTCTTTTCTTTATTTCAGATTGCAGATAGGAACCGGTACTCGCTCCTCGAGGGCCCATGTTCCTGAACACTCTGAAGATTCTCTACTGCCTGGAAGCTATCGCACATATAGACATTTGTGAGTTACCATCACTCTCTCAGAGCTTTCCCTGGAACCAGGTACTCGCTCCTCGAGGGTCTAATCCTTTCCAGCTACTGAGCTTCCTATAGACCTTATGTGAGTTTTGTCATCCAGTTCTGGCTATGAACACAGCATACCCTGTCTACTCACTATCTATAGTTTCTCTACAGCTCAGCAACCCTGGGATCGCTGTTCCAGTACCTGAGGGACTTCAGCCCTGCCGGGCATATCAGCTCTCTACTGCCACCTCTGGTGGTTCTACTAACCTACCTAATAAAAGAATTATCTGTTTCTGTCTCCGTACTCAAGCCTAGCTAGTGGTCCCTCTCAGGATATCCTCCTGGGGGGCGCAGTCATCTGCCATTTGCCCAAGGATCCACCTATCCACATTCCTCTACAGCTGAGTGCCCTCTCCAAGCACTCCGCTGGTAACAGATTGCTACTCCTTCTCCATCAGGAGTCTTCAGCAACAGATTCATAACAAATTGCTACTCCACAGTCTAAACCCTAACAGATTGTTTACTACTCCCTCTACAGGAGCTGAGCATATCAGATTGCTTACTCCTCCTTCTACAGGAGCAGATTCATTACAGATTGCTAACTCCTCCCTTCTTTAGGAGTAGATCATAACAGTTTGCTAACTCCTCCCTTCCACAGGAGCCAAAGCATAACAGATTGCTAAATCCTCCCTTCCTCAGGTGCCGATTCATAATAGTATCCAAGGTCAGGCTGAGGTCAATCTGGGTATCCATCCAATCAGAGAAGGGGCAGATAGGCAGGGCAAGTGGGCAAGGAGATGAACAAGAGGATCACAAGGAAGGAGACAAAGACAAGAGACAAGGCACTAGAACTGAAGATACACTGACGACACTGGAACTGAAGACAAGCTGAAGATAAGACACTGAAACTGAAGACAGGCTGAAAACAAGGCACTGGAACTGAAGAAAGTCTGAAGACAAGATGCTGGAGCAACTCATGTTACTTATAGAGTAGTGGACTTGTTGCTGAGGCACCTTGGGACTAGACCATTGTCCTTTTATAGGGATTTGGTGCAGATGTCATCAATAGGGGCTGTGGGGTCTTTCCTGCCATGGTCCCTTTAAATGAGGTAAAGCAACATACGCATGTGCCTAGGAAGAGTGCACTGTGCAGGAGTTGGTGTTTGTGTCTCACTGCATCAGGGAGTAGTGGCCGGCTTGGCAGGAATTGTTGGCGGCATCCTGCCACGTGCACTGGCAGTGCTCTGCTGTCTCTTGGCTGGCTTGGAGGTGAGAGTGGTGGTCCATGGGGCAGCCCAAGGACCACTGATCATAATTAATCAATGTTGCTCACAAGATGATTGTGAGAAACTGCAAGAGAACTTTAATAGACTGGGAGACTGGGCATTCAAATGGCAGATGATATTTAATGTGGACAAGCATAAAGTGATGCACATGGGAAAGATCAACCCAAATATAGCTACACAATGCAAGATTCCACATTGGGAGTTGGGAGTACCACCCAGGAAAAGGATCTAGGCATCATCTTGGATAATATATACATTGAAATCCTCTGCTCAGTGTGTGGTAGCAGCCTAGAAAGCAAATAGAATGCTAAGAATTATTGGGAAAGGAATGGAAAATAAAACAGAGAATTTCATAATGTCTCTGTATTGCTTCATGCACCTTGAATATTGTGTGCAAGTCTGGTCACTACATCTCAAAAAAGGAATATAGAACTAGAAAAGGTACAGAGAAGGGCAATCAAAATGATAAAGGGGATGGAATGATTATCCTAGGAGGAAAAGCTAAAGAGGTCAGGGCTCTTCAACTTGGAGAAGAGATGGCTGAAGAGAGATATGATAGAGGTCTATAAAATAATGAGTGGAGTGAATAGGTAAACACGAATAGATTCTTTACACTTTCCAAAAGTACAAAGACTTGGGGACATGCAATGAAGTTGCTAGGTGATATATCTAATAGGGATGTGAATTGTTTTTTGATGATTTAAAAAAATTGTCAGATATTTTTTAACTCGTCAAAAATCGTTAGTCGCGATACAATAGAAATTCCCCCGATTTATCATGAAAAATCGTAAATCGCGGGAGGGGGAGGGTGGGAAAACCGGCACACCAAAACAACCCCTAACCCCACCCCGACCCTTTAAAACAAATCCCCCACCCTCCCGAACCCCCCCAAAATGTTTTAAATTACCTGGTGGTCCAGTGGGGGAGTCCCGGCGCGATCTCCCGCTCTTGGGCCATCGGCGCCATTTTGGCTGCCACTAATATAAATGGCACCGATGGCCCGATAAAAAAAAACAACACCCGACCCTTTAAAATGACCCCCTTGACCCCCCCCCCAAAAAAACCTTTTAAAATTACCTGGTGGTCCAGCGGGGGCGCGATCTCCCGCTCTCGGGCCATCGGCTGCGTTAATAAAAATGCCAACGATGGCCCTTTGCCCTTACCCTGTGACAGGGCAAAGATAGCGCCGGCGCCATTTTGAATATTGGCAATACGGCCTGAGTGCAGGAGATCGCTCCCGGACCCCCGCTGGACCCCCAGGGACTTTTGGCCAGCTTGGGGGGCCTCCTGACCCCCACAAGACTTGCCAAAAGTCCAGCGGGGGTCCGGGAGCGACCTCCTGCACTCGGGCCGTATTGCCAGTATTCAAAATGGCGCCGGCGCTACCTTTGCCCTCACTATGTCACATAGTGAGGGCAATACGGCCTGAGTGCAGGAGGTCGCTCCTGGACCCCCGCTGGACTTTTGGCAAGTCTTGTGGGGGTCAGGAGGCCCCCCCAAGCTGGCCAAAAGTCCCTGGGGGGTCCAGCGGGGGTCCGGGAGCGATCTCCTGCACTCAGGCCGTATTGCCAATATTCAAAATGGTGCCGGCGCTACCTTTGCCCTGTCACAGGGTAAGGGCAAAGGGCCATGGGCGCCGTTTTTATTAATGCAGCCGATGGCCTGAGAGTCGTTGATCGCTCCCCGCGCTCCCGCTGGACCACCAGGTAATTTTAAAACCTTTTTTGGGGGTTCGGGAGGATGTTTTGATTATCGGATCGGGCACAGCCGATAATCAGAACTCAAATCGGACTGGGCGATAAAAATTTTAAGATTTGGATCGGAACCGGAACCGATCAGATTTCGGTTCCGATTCACATCTCTAATATCTAAGGCAAATAAGAGAAAATATTTTTTTACTCAATGCATAACTAAATATCTAAAATTTGTTGCCAGAAGATGCTGGTGAATGTTGGTAGTTTAGCTGGGTTTAAAAAAGGTTCGGGCAAGTTCCTGGAAGAAAAGTCCATAAACCATTATTAAGGTGGACTTGGAGAAATCCACTTCTTATCCCTGGTATAAGCAGCATGGAATCTATCAACCTTTTAGAATCCTGCCAGGTGCTTGTGACCTGGATTGGCTGCTGCTAGAAACAGGAAGCTGGGCTTGTTGGACCTTTGGTCTGACCCAGTATGGCAAATCTTAAGTTCTTATGGCATTTATACTAAGAAGGCAGTATAACAAACCTATGAATAACAAACATATTTTAATTCTCAGGTGCCTCAAGATTTCCACATTAAAAGCAGGAAGCAAAAACAAAAAAAATGGTAGAAAGTACCATGTTCCAATTTTGCTCATGTGAGACTGTGCCTGCTTCAAGGCAAACTTTGGATCAGATAGTCAATATCCAGATGAATAGCAAGTGTTTCCTTGGGTGCATTCTTTCTTTTAAGAAACAAAAATGAAATCCCATTCTATCTGCCATCCCATGAGAAAAAAGCAAAGAAAAATGCCTCAGAATGACCTATTTATGCTACCGTTGTATCCTTTGTCCGAAAGCTTCTTAAAAGATTACCGGGGGAGGGGGGGCAGTAAGGTGAATAGAGGGCTATTATGGGGGCTATCATGTTGCGGAATCTGTAAGCCTTCTGAGTTCACCACCCAAACCCAGTGGAAAATGGATAGGGATGTTTGCATTTACAAATTTGCCTCATTTATTGCTCCTCAAAGCTCTAAGCAGCTTTTCAGAAGTGATTTTTTTGTTGTTGTTGGTAATGCTGCCATGATGGATGATGGTGACATGTTACATTATCCAGGCTGAATGTCTTCTGAGCGCTAGTGACACCTATATTGCATTTTCTTAATACAGAGAATGGCTCTAGATATAAACAAGCGACTTGCAAGAACTTCCTGGAAACAGCCCTGGGAAAAGGGCTCGAAAAACAGCCAACCAACCAACATGTAAACGGATCACAAAAATGAGCAATACAAAGAGAAAAACAATTTGGCTCTGGAGCATTAACAGGGGCTATGCAGATAAGCAGTAAACTTTTAGGATATAAATGTCAGGGACAGCAAAATGACCTTATAAAAAGCCCTCTGGCAATAAATTTCAATGTGTAGAAGCCCAGAAACTGCTATCTGCTTGACAATTTCTGCATAACGGTTCTAAATATCTTTCTTGATAATCACTGACCTACACGGACTTACTGCAACCTGATACATTATGATTAACTGCCAACTATATGGAATCCTGAAGGAGTCAGAGACTATTCCAAAACTGTATCAGAAGGAGGCCTGAGGTGCAACAGTCTAGTACTTATCTTGGTCCTGATGAAAACTAGATCCTTTTTAGATTCTGACATCATTTTATTGGATCAAAATAAGAATTATCAAAAGATGATGATAGACAAAAGCTGTTGAGCCCACATAGGTCCCTTCTACATTCATCGACATATTTCTCCAAAAAAATGGTATCAAACCCTGCAAAGAATCATATGCACCAGTACTTATAATGAAACCCAAACTAGATCTGAGACTTATGCCTGTGACAGATTAAGGAAATAAACATAGGGACATGTAGGTCTTCCCTTCCTTATTACTCCTCATAGTATTGGGCTTATGGATGGATAACCTCAATCTACAAAGGACATTAGATCACTTCAAACACTAAGGCACTGATTACTTCAATGAATGTGTAGTTTCTCCTCTGAGCAACAATTCTGGAACGCAGGGGGTTCATGCTAAGGGAATATACATGCAATTTTTTGTTTTGTTGGTGTTTTTAGTATTTTTTCCCATTTTGTTTTTGTTACATTTCATTTATTTGAACTGAAAAAAAAAATAAATTTAAAAAAAAGAAATATATGTTACGATTCTGCTTGTGTGATAGGCCCACAAGCAGCCTCTCATCTCTTTGTCGCCGACAACTGCCACTTTCCTTGCGGCCTGGAGGCCGCCGACATCGCCTGCCTTCTTCCGCAGCCAGGAGGCCGCCGCTGAAGCTACCACTTGCAGTGGATAGAGCCGTTGCCATTGGCTCTTCCCGCAGCAGGGAGCTGCTGCTATTGACGCTCCTCTTCGTGGCCTGGAGGCTGCTACCATCCTCCTGTGGCCCAAAGGCCACCGACGTCATCGTCTCCTTCCTGCGGCCAGGGAACCGCTGTCGAGGGACTTCCTGCGGCAGGGAGCTGCCGCCTTCCATGCCTGTCTTCGCGGCTGGAAGCCACCATCATCGAGGTCTTGTTTTGCGGCCTAGTGCCGCTTCTGTGCCAGCCTCTTTGCGGCATGGATGCCACCTTCGCTGTCCAAGGTCCTGCCCCTTACTAGGTGCATGGCTGTGCCTCCTTTCCTGATTTAAAGGGCCAGTGCTGGGCAGGGCCCTGAGACCCCTCCTGATGGCGTTCCTAGGCATCTCCTTCTTCAGCCCTATAAAGAGGGCCTTTCTTCAGTCTCTCGTTGCCTTTGCAAGGAGTTGGTTAACTCCTGGAATTCCCTTGGTTCCAGCTCTTCATTCTAGGAGTCTTCTCTGCTTCACCTCGCTTCTTCAAGGCACTCCATTCTTCGTGGGAATCCCCTTGTCTTCATCTGTGGTTCCTGATCTTTTGTCTTCACTGTGTTCCATGTCCTGGTCTCTCGTCGGATCCCGTGTCTTTGTCCGTCTCATCTTCATGATGTTCCTGTTTTCAGATGCTCCTTCCTCCGGCTACTCCTAGTTCCGATGCTCCTGCTCTAGAGGTACCTGAGGATCCTTGCTCCTTGTCGCAGACGTCCCAGATGCCCTTGTCTCCAGAGGTCCCCGTCATCTTGTGGGTCCATTGTCCTGATGTTTTGGTATACCAGATGTCCTTCATTCCTGTCCTGATCTTGATATTTTCTTCGTCAGCTCTTCACCCAACTTCCAGGTTCCTTTTGTCCAATCTTCACCATGCATCACAACTCTCCGATGGACCCTTGCTTTTAATGTTCCTGAATCTGAGTTCCAAGTTCCGAGTCTAGAATCCTGAGTCTTGTATCCTGTCCCCAGTCGTCTGAGTCCTTACCTGCTTCCGTACATCCCTAGACTCTGCCAGAACCTGCTCCGCTTCAGCATGGTCCGCGACCAGCCACGGGCGGCTGTGTAGGGTGCGCCCCGGTGCAGGCTTCTCCTGAATCTTCATCATGTCCTGGTTTCAACTTCCACTTCTTCGCCTGGAGTCTGTTTCGCGTTCAATGTGGTCCGCGACCAGCCATGGTGGCTGTGTAGGGCGTGCTGCGATGCAGCTCTCATCCAGTACTTTTGCCCAAGTCCTGAATCCTTGCCTGAGACCTTTGTGTACCCTGAATCCTTGTCCGTATCTTCTGAGTAACCTGAGTCTTCGTCTGAGTCCTTTAAGTAACCTGTATGCTTATCTAAATCCTATGAGCATCCTGCATCTCCATCCTCGTCTGAGCATCCAGCATCCTTGTTCATGTCTGAGCATCCTGTATCTCCATTCATGTTTGAGCATCCTGAACCTTCGTCTACATCTGAATCCTTGCCTGAGTTCCAAGTTTCCTTGTCTTGTCCAAGTCTCCATTTCTTCTCATCTCATCCCAGTCTCCAAGCTCCTTGTCTTCCTTGTTCCAGTACCACCACTTGTCCTCGACCTCTGTCCGTCCCATCGCATCTGCCGTTCCCTAGCGACAGATCCGAAAGGGCTATCGAGTGGCTGGAGGGCTACCCCAAAGACCAGCATTGTGTTGTTGGGTCTCTTCTGGTGCGATGGGTTCGGCAAGGGTCAGGCTTCCTGGTCTTCTGCCTGTCCACCTGTGCTTGAAAGCACCTTGCTGCGGTGCTTCCTTGGAGTCCTCTGGGGTCGTGCCAAGGTCTGGGCACACTAAATCTCCCCGAAATTGGGATCGCCTCCCAGCGCTCCCCCAACAATATAAAACAAAAAAATATCATTATCGCTGATACAAATACCATCCCCCCCCCAAAAGCCTCAAACTTCTCATGGGCCCTCCCCTCAATCTCCGGCACCCAGCCTCCCCAGATCCACTTACTCCAAGTCTTAATTCTTAATGGGGCCAGAGTGATCCCTGATTGCTTCTTTCCCACAGGGTATTACAATTGTAAATGATGCCAATAGACTGAGGCCGATGCCTATCAATGTTTTCCATATAAGAAAATGGCACTGGCCCGAGCCATTTTCATGTATGGAAGAAATGAATAATGGCACTGGCTCCAGTTGCCAGCATCACATGGGTCACTCTTGCCCTGTGAAGAAATTAAAATTGGAGTAAACAGATCTGGGGAGGCTGGCGGTGATTGAGGAGGGCCAGAAGGGGTTTGCAGCTGGGAGCGACCTAATATGTTTAAAGTGAAATGAAAAAAAAAATGAACAAAATTGTATTCATTTTTCTTTCATTTTCTTTTACAAATGAAACAGGAAATTTTGTTTCCAACATATCCCTTGAGCTTGCCAACTTGTAATTAGTAATTACACTATTTAAATTCAACACAATTCCATCTCGAAAATGGTGGGGTGAGCCTAATAACAGAGCAGAGAATTGTTGGCCTCTTCCCTGTGCTGCATGCCTTTTCCTTAAATCCAGTTTGAAGATTTACACTTTTGTTAATCCAGTTCAACACAGAATAAACAGAACAGCATTGGATCATAGGTCTGTACATATATCTTGTTTTCTAGCAGATGTTAGATAGTCCAGATGTATTTTTCTCCCTTGGGTATCTGGCAGTATTGGTAATGCAATCTTATTTTCTGAAGATTACAGGCAAGTGCGAGCTTGTTCTCAGGATGGCTCTGTATCAGTGGCTTGATCCAGAAAAGTGTCCTGACCTGCAGTCCGTGGGGTTCCCTTTTAATATTACAAGGAAATGCTGAGAAATTACAAAATTTCTTCCCCATTATTCACTGTCACCAAATCTGTCAACCAAACCAGTGGGAATACTTTGAACCAGGGTTACCAACAAGCTCGGTGTCATAACGGACAGCCTCCAGAACCATCATGTACCTAAGTAGAAGATCCCCTGCATTGTAGGTGCTTCATGGGTGTCTGTTAAACTAGTGCTCCCTATCTTCTGAACCTCACACCTTTTTCAATTTCCTGCTTTTGCTCTTCTTGCCTCTACCTTTTGTTACACGGTATTCCCTCGCTCCCCTTTTCATGATGCTATGACTCTTCTAAAATTCTGGGTATGCTGGTTGGTGGGCAGGAAAGATACCGCTGTCTGGATAGACTGTGTCCTCAGTGGCATATTGGGCATAAAATATCTCACAGAGCTTGATGGGCTCCACGAGAGAGCATGTCACAGCTGCTTTAGCTATGGCCTGTGTCAGAAAAGATGACTCTGCAGGCAACGTGGCTTTGATGTTTTGAGGTGGAGGAGGAAATAGTAGCTCACAGAGTGTTGCTGCAGCTTGAACTACTCTCTGAGGTGGCCATTCTTTCATATGCTACATCCCCAGTGTGCCTAAGCTTTTTTGGAATATCGGCCATTTTTTTTGGAATATCGGCCATTTTTTGGAATATCCGACCCTAAGCCTCTAGGAGCCAAATAATTTCCAAACATATTACCCCCAAACTAACGAATTCAGTTGTTAAGTGTGGTTTGTGGTGCTCTTGAAGCTAGTGTGCAGGAGAACCCCAGAGAGGAAAAACCCTAATGGGCGGATTTTAAAAGCCCTGCTCGCGTAAATCTGCCCGGATTTACTCGAGCAGGGCCTTGCGCGCCGGCGCGCCTATTTTGCATAGGCCGCCAGCGCGCGCGCGTAGGTCCTGGGGTTTTTTGAAGGGGGCGTGTTGGGGGGGGGGACCGGATGATGCGGCGTTTCGGGGGTGGGACGCGGCATTTCAGGGGCGGGACCGGGGGCGTGGTGCCGGCCCGGGGGCGTGGTCCAGGCCTTCGGACCAGCCCCCGGGTCAGAAGACGGCACGCCAGCAGTCCGCTGGCGCACGTAGATTTACGTCTGCTTCTCGCAGGCGTAAATCTAGGGACAAAGGTAAGGGGGGGGGGTTTAGATAGGGCCGGGGGGGGGGTTAGGTAGGGGAAGGGAGTGGAAGGTGAGGGGAGGGTGAAAGAAAGTTCCCTCCGAGGCCGCTCCGATTTCGGAGCGGCCTCGGAGGGAACGGAGGCAGGCTGCGCGGCTCGGCGCGCACAGGCTGCCCAAAATCGGCAGCCTTGCTCGCGCTGATCCAGGATTTTAGAGGATACGCGCGGCTATGCGCGTATCTTATAAAATCTTATAAAATTTCAGCAGGCGTAACTTTGCCGACAAAGGTAAGGGGGGGGGGGGTTTAGATAGGGCCGAGGGGGTGGGTTAGGTAGGGGAAGGGAGGGGAAGGTGGTGGGAGGGCGAAGAAAAGTTCCCTCCGAGGCCGCTCCGAAATCGGAGCGGCCTCGGAGGGAACATGCAGCTCGCGCTGGGCTCGGTGCGCACAGGTTACACAAATGTGCACCCCCTTGCGCGCGCCGACCCCGGATTTTATGCGTATCTTATAAAATCCAGCGTACTTTTGTTCGCGCCTGGTGCGTGAACAAAAGTACGCGCTCGCGTATTTTTAAAAAATCTGCCCCTAAGGGCCTTGAAAAGACTGAATTTCCCCCACTGTGTGGGAATCCTGGAAGGTCATGGGGCCTTGCATGCTCTGTGGCTCTCCATGTGCCCCAATGCCCAAGAGCTGACAAGGATGGGGGATACAACTGGATTCAAATGTATGTGTGCAACTGAATTCATTAGTTTGGGGGTAATATGTTTGAAAATTATTTGGCTCCTAGAGGCTTAGGGTCGGATTTTAAAAGGGTTACACATGTAACCCTTAAACCCCCCCCCCCCCCCTTGCGCGCGCCAAGCCTATTTTGCATAGGCTTGGCGGCGTGCACAAGCCCCGGGATGCGCATATGTCCCGGGGCTTGCAAAAATGGGCGGGGCTGTGGCGGTGAGGGATGAAAGCTATCGGGGGTATTGCTGGGACTCAGAAAGGGGGGATTCCTGCCTATCAGGAGAGTTGGTAGTGCTTGAGAGGAAAGGATGTACTGATCATTGGAGGGGTTCCTGACTATGCATAGGGGTTATTGGTGGTTGAGTGGCCAGGATTCAGAGGTGCAGGAAATCCTCCAAGTTCATTGACCCAAAGTGATACACCCAGTTAGTATGGGGGATTTGGGGGCCACATTGTGCACAGTAAAAAAAAAATACCTGATCCACAGCAGGTGTTAATTTTTTGCCATTAATGGGCCCATGATAGATAATGGGTAGAGGGCTGCATACCACATTATTTAAAGTGGGTCCTCATTTACATATGATGCTCCCTCATTTACATGCGAGAAAGTGCTAATTTTAGCATTTAAGGACTTTAATGTGTTGGGGGACCAACTTAAAATGCATGTTAAGGATTTTCTGCATAGCATGCTGTTTTTAGCATGTGCAAATTAGCTTCAACGAATTCCTTTAATCACAAATGGTTATCCCTCTCTACTTCTCTTTCTTCTAATCCCAAGTTTGATCTCCTTGTTATATGTAACTTTCTACCTCCTCTGATTATTCTACTGTTAAATGGTTGATAAAATGTTTACCCCTTGTTTCATGTAAACCGATTTGATATGACCCCTGTCATGAAGGTCGGTATATAAAAAGAATTAAATAAATAAAATAAATAAAATGTTAAACTTTATTGAAGTCTCTATAGTTGGTAGAGAAGAGTCTCTGTTGAAAATACTGTTGGTCTCTTTGTGTTCTTTCTTTGGAAAACTATAAGCTCTGCGGAAAGGGTCACAAGGTTTATTTTTTCATTTATATATTTTTAAAAGAGCTCTGTGGCTTTTTGAGAGATAAAGTGGCTGTTCTTTGATGTGCATGCATGCCTGGCTGAAGCAAGGTCAAGACAAAAAATGTTCCTTCCTGTGACTTAATACACCTCGTACAAAACCGACTGAAAACTGCTGTTACACTACTTTTAGCAAGCACCTTCAAAGCTTTCTGCAGAATGTAACTGAAGAAAAGGGAAAACAAAATGAAAAAACATTCCAATGCAGTGGGGTCACAGTTCTCAAAAGTATAAGGAATGCCGTTCTCTGTAAGGAGCAGAGAGGGGAAAAGATGGTATTATGGAAAAATAAATGTTTAAATATGTTGCAAACACCCTTTTTTTTGTATTTTCTTTTCTCTAATCCACCAAATATTCTTAAATTTGTAGGAGGACCTTCATAACAGCCCTGGTTACTTTACATTTTTCACCATTATGGGTCATGTTTAATCATTGCTCCTCTTTTTTTATTTTTTGCAAATATCTTTAAAAGTATTGTTGAATTTAAGCAAAAATACAAAAAAAAGGGTGTTTGCAACGTATTTAAACATTTATTTGGGTTTCAGTTGCTTTATTGGATTGGACTATCGTTGAGTGTTTATGGAAAAATACAGAGCATAAATCATTCCAGATGGAGCAAAGGAATTAAATAACCCTAGAAATAGACCCTGATTTTTGGAAAAAAAAAAAATATGTAAAGGCGTCCGTGTCTGTCACTCTGGGCGCAAAATAACTTTCCAAAGAAGAGATGAAATGTCATCAAATTTGGCTGGCTGGAAGTAAATGGGAGTATCTCAGATCTTTTTGGGTGGCTCCATTCTCCCAACATACTGACACATTGCTTTCCATGGGAGGCAGTTAAGAGATTGCTGACTGTTGGTGAACGCTCCATTCCAAAACCCGCCCTTCCTCCTGCCCTCCCCCAGCAGCTTGGCCCAGAGCAAGGCAGACAGGGACCATGGGGAAAGGAAACTGGAGCATCTGGCAAAGGACGGCACAGCTCTCTTTCAATTCACACACACACACACACAAGCCCTCCAACATGCACCCACAATCCTTCTACATGCACACCTACCTCTCCTCACATATCTGAGATTTATGCCTGTATATGTAGCTCGCTCTTTCTTGTTTTCAGACATTTGAATTTAGACCAGGATGTTTATGGTGACTGAGCAAATTGGGATAATGCTTCACTTTTGCTCTGGGTCAAGCTGCTGAGGGAGGAGAGGGAAGGGGTGGCTTATAAAATGGAACACTTCCCCACATTTTATAATCTCTGCCTCCCGTAAGCACCACAATACTACCTAGGGCCACAAACACGGAGACACCCATACATACATAATTGCACC
Source organism: Rhinatrema bivittatum (assembly GCF_901001135.1). Taxonomy (NCBI): domain Eukaryota; kingdom Metazoa; phylum Chordata; class Amphibia; order Gymnophiona; family Rhinatrematidae; genus Rhinatrema; species Rhinatrema bivittatum. Next base: position 125,208,416 of record NC_042622.1, on the reverse strand, counting down.
TTCCACTATGTTCTCCCTCTTCCCACCCTTTACCTTATGGTTGCAATAGGTGGAAAATAATGAAACACATGAAAAAAACCTACTCAGTATGTAATGTAAGAATCCCTTCACCCCCTTCTACAAATCTATGTAACTCACTTATAAATGCATTTACTCTGCAGCTCCTCATTACTTATCTTCTCTTTTCTCTTCCTATATGCTTGCTTTGTGAACTCCATTCATCAGACAATTGCTCTTATGTGTTACTCCTCAACCAACAACTCCCGACTCCATGCTTTCCATTTTGCTGTGACGTATGCCTGGAATAGACTCCCTGAGGCGGTGCGTCATGCTCTCTCTCTGCCCATATTCCAATCCAGTTTATAAACTCACCTTTTTGAAACTGCTTTTAAATCCTAAATACTTCTCCCACAACTGATCTCACAGACTTTTGTTTGCCATGTATGTTTGTCTTGACCAGACTGTAAGCTCCATGGAACAGGACTGTGTCTCACATGTATCTGCACAGTACTGCATACGTCTAGAAGTGCTTTAACAATGATAAATAGTAGTAGTAGTAGTAGTAGTAGTAGTAGAAAACATTCTTAACGTCATGCCTCTTCATGCTTTTCCCACATGCAGAGATTTTGTATAGTGGAGCTCATGTCAGTAACTCTAGATTGGCCACTTCCTGGGTACTTCTCTTACATTTCCATTTTTCCAAGGGGACAATAAGCCTGTAAAGTTCCATAAAACCAAACAGTGTTACATGGAAAGACAGAAGCCAACCTAAAACTTCAATGAGTTGATTCCTTCATCTACCTCCCCTCCAACTCCCAGCTGACAACTGGTACCCTTCCAGGAATTAGAAATGCAAGTTCCCCTGTCTCAGTAAAAACTTTTGTCACCAAGCAGTGGACATAATAATCTTGGCCCAAATCTGTAGTCTTAATTCTGTGAAAAAATAATATGAAGAGCAGGACAACTTATCAGATGCCTTCCATTAATGCTCTGCACACCAGTTCTGTGCATTTCCAGAGTACACATTATCCTCGTTTACATTTCCTATGAAATTCATTCAAGTTTCAATGCATCTGAGCAAAACATGTTTGGGGGTTAACACCCGACTCCATTTTTTTCAGAATAGGCTGATCCAGTTCTGGTTTTATTCCTATTGCATGCAGCCAATGGTGTAAAAGTAGGACTGGATCAGTTTGCCTGGAAAAAAAAATACAGAGCCTAACTGCATTTCTACAGGTTTGCATCATATTGTCATTTTGAAAAGCACAAACAGTTAAACAAGGACTGTACTGTACTTTATGACTACTGTAATGCTGTCATCTTTCTTATTCCCATGCCTGCCCTGCACAGCAGTACCTTCTTGTAAATTATTATACAACAGGGACCTCTAAGATGCATTAATGCATAGCTGCAATGCATAATAAATTATTCCTAGGATAGGATTATTCATTTATCAGTTATTTATTTAAAAAGGGAGTGATATTAATTGATCTGCCAGGTAAGATATAAACCATATTTCAGCATTTGGAACAGGATTTTATTCCAATAACAGTTTTATAGCTTGAACCATGAGCGCTTTTTCCTTAAATTTCCTTTAGCAAATTGCACTGTGATCTCATTTAAAAGAACAAATAAATAAAATGGAATTACCAATCTCTAAAACAAGGATTCAGCAACACAAACTGAGTGAGAAATTGCTCGCCCATCAAGAACCCGCGGCCGTGTTTCCATCCATCACAAGAGATCTGCAGGTGAGATTTAGACACCGACTGCAGCCAAGGTTTGCAATGAGTTCTTCTGAAGAAAGATCTGAACAGGTCTGGCTATAGGTACACAGCTGTTTATTTAAATGCTCTGCAGATTCACGTAACCTAGGGCAAATGGCTGGAAGCACACCCATGAGAACTCTGCTCGAGACTGGGAGGGAGGGAAGATGCCACTGTGGATAAAAGCAATTTATTCAAAGGGCCTTTAACTCCAAGCCACTTCTTTATACTCTTATGACGGTGAAAGAAAATAAAATATACTTCTGTAAAAGAGATTTTAGAAAGTGAGACCGTACTGGAGAAAAGGGAGGACAGGACATGGTGTGGAGGGGTGAGAAGAGAAGAACATAGAAGTGCCATGTTGGGTCAGACCGAGGTCACTCAAGTCCAGCATCTTGTCTCTGACAGTGGCCAGCCTGGGTCACAAGTACTTGGCGGATCCCAGGAATAAGTGCCGGCTTTCCCAAGTCTACCTGTTTAAAAATTGCTTATGGACTTTTTCTTTAGAAATTGTCCAACCCTCTTTTGAACCCCACTATGTTAATTGCCTTGACCACATCCTCAGGCAAAAGGTTCTATAGCTTGATTGTGCACTGAGTGAAAAAAATACTTCCTATGATTTGTTTAAAATCTGCTTGTTGATAGCTTCATGAATTGTCTCCTCATCCTAGTGTTATTTGAAAGGGTAAATAATCATTCCCTATTTACCCGTTCTACCCCCTCATGGATTGATAAATATCAATCACATCCCCTCTCATTGTCTCTTCTCCATGCTAAAGATCCCTAATCTGTTTATACTTTCTCCATAAGAGAGCTTTTCCATCCCCTTTATCATTTTCTCACCATTCTTTGTACTTTTTCTATGCCTGCTGTGTTATTTTTTTTAGATGGGGTGACCAGAACTGCACACAATACTCACAGTGCAATCGCATCATGGATCTATACAAGAGCATTATGATGTTCTCAGTTTTATTTCCTATTCCTTTTCAAATAATTCCTAACATCCTATTTGCCTTTTTGACTGCCATTGTACAGTGAGCTGAAGATCTCCATGTATTACATTGCACTTGTCCACATCAAATTGCATCTGCCATTCAGATACCAGATTCCTAGTCTCACATGGTCCTTCTGCAGTTCCTCACAATCTGCTGCTGTTTTAATGACTCATAACAATTTTGTGTCATCTGCAAATCTGGTCACCTCACTCACGTTTCTCTTTTCCAGATCAGCTAAAATGAAGTGAGAAAAAGACTGAGGAGGGAAAGGAAAGGTGCAGAGAGAAAAGATGAGGAGTTGAATAAAAGCTGGACTTTCTTAAAACTTAGGAAGATCAATATTCAAGGCTGGCCATTTAAGTTACTTGGCTGGATACAACTTATCTGGCTAAGTTACATGGTATATTCTGCGGTACGGCGATGTTGCTGAATATATGCATATTTATTTATTTATCGAGTTTTATTTACCGTCGTTCGGTTTCGCCATCACAACAGTTTACAAAGTTTCAATGTTTAACAGAGTGTTCAAAAATTCACTTGCTTGTTAACATATTTATTGAAGGCGTTATAAACATAGTTCGGTTGTTAAACTGTACAGGTTATATTACATGCTTTGGATTGGTTCTACATGTTTCTATGGGCGTGTAGGGAGGGAAATTATAATATAGAGTCATTGGGTGGTTTGGTAGGCTTTGGTGAACATCCAAGTTTTTAGTTCTTTTTTGAAGGTTTTTAAATTTTGCTATGTTCTCAGTTCGGTTGGGAGGGTGTTCCAGAGTTTGGGACTTAAGGATATGGCTCTCTTCCAAGTTGAGGTAAGTTGTTTGTGATGAGTAGGTGGAATTTTTAATAGACCTTTGTTAGCTGAGCAGAGATTTCGGTTTGGTGAGTAGAGTTTTATGGATGCACTTAGCCAGTTTGTTTGTTTTTCATATATTATTTTGTGTATTATGGATAGTATTTTGTAGTTTATCCTGTATTTTATTAGGAGCCAGTGCAGTGATATGAGAGTTGGAGTAATGTGATCGTATTTTTTTAGTTCTTGTGAGTATTCTGGCGGCTGTATTTTGGAGGATTTGGAGTGGTCAGATGGTGGTGTGAGGTAAGTTGAATAGCAGGGAGTTGCAGTAATCCAGGTTGGAGAAGATGAGTAGTTGAAGGACTGTTCTGAAGTCGTTGGGAGAAAGGAAAGGTTTTAGATGTCGAAGGGTTAGGACTTTGTGATATCTGTCTTTGATTTTTGCAGTTATTTGGTTCTTGAAGGATAGTTCCTTGTCAATTATGACTCCTAGGTCATAATTATATATATTCATATATATTCATACTTAGCTGCATAAGTTAAACAGACAAACAGGGTCATTCATCAAATTACGTTAGGACCTTATCGTGGGCATTAGGGCCCTAATGCCCACAATAACACCATAATGAATGCAATAAATAATGCATCACGAGATGAGTATGAAAAATTCTAAAAGTTTAGTCAAAAGGGAGGAGTTTATGAAAATGAGAGGTGTTTAACCTTGCATGCAATAATGTAATGCATGTTATTATGCCAAAAATAACTTTTTTTTTTTTGCTGTTTGATCTTCCAGAACTTGGATTTGTGGTTTCGAACAGGAGTGTGTGTGTGTGTGTGTGTGTGTGTATGTGTGTGTGTGAGGGAGGGAGAGAGAGCCTCTGCAGAGGTACACATATTAATGAACATTTTATACCACTGTAGGAGGGGCAACTAGTAACTCAAGGTGAGGTTTTGGTGGTGGCCTAGGGCAGCGCTTCTCAACCAGTGTGTCGCCAAACACCGGCAGGTGTGATGCGTCTCCCTGTGTCCCACTGCCCATTGCACTTCCCTTCTCGCTTTTTCCAGCCTCGTGACCCAATTGGAAGCCTCCTTTCTTCCTACCCCCATTGCCCAATGGGAAGTTTCCTTCATTCTGCCTGCCCCCGCAAAGGCCAATCGGAAACCTCCTCCCTTCTACTACCAGTGGGAGTAGGAAGAAGGGAGGAAGCCTTTGATTGGCCGGTGAGGAAGGCATCGCCTAGCCCAGGGATGGGATGGGAAAATTAGCAGTTTCGAACTCCAACAAAGCAAGGCCGCCACAGCCCGTGGTGGTGAAGAGGAAACCCAATGCCGACCGAGTCTACCACGGGAGCCCATCCCTGTGGTGGCGAAGAGGAAACCCCACCCTGACGAAGCAAGACCGCCACATCCCGTGTCGGTGAAGAGGAAACCCGACCCCGACCGAGGCCACCACGGGAGCCCATTCCCGTGGTGGTGCAAAAAGAAGGCCTGAGGGAGTAAAGCCATGGCGGAACTGAAGCCCATCCCTGCAGTGAAGAAAGAATACGTTTTTGGTGAGAACACGTGTATCTGTGTGTGAATGAGTGCCTGGATGAGAGCTTGTGTTTGTGGGTGTGCATGGGTGCCTGGTTGAGAGCTTGTGTGTCTGGGTGTGAATGAGTGCCTGGGTGAGAGCTGGTGTGTCTGTGTGTGCATGAGCGCCTGGGTGAGAGCTGGTGTGTCTGTGTGTGAATGAGCGCCTGGGTGAGAGCTGGTGTGTCTGTGTGTGAATGGATGCATGGGTGAGAGCTGGTGTGACTGGGTGCTTGGGTGAGAGCTTGTGTGTGTAGGTGTGAATGGAAGCCTGGGTGAGAGCTGGTGTGTGTGGGTGCCTGGGTGAGAGCTTGTGTGTGTGGGTGTCAATGGGTGCCAGGGTGAGAGCTTGTGTCTGTGGGTGTAAATGGTTGCATGGGTGAGAGCTTGTGTCTGTGGGTGTGAATGGATACATGGATGAGAGCTGGTGTGAATGGGTGCTTGGGTGAGAGCTTGTGTGTTTGGGTGTGAATGGAAGCCTGGGTGAGAGCTGGTGTGAATGGGTGCTTGGGTGAGAGCTTGTGTCTGTGGGTGTGAATGGGTGCTTGGGTGAGTTCTTATGTGTGTGGGTGTGAATGGAAGCCTGGGTAAGAGCTTGTGTCTGCTGGTGTGAATGGGTGCTTGGGTGAGAGCTTGTGGGTGTGAATGGAAGCCTCGTTGAGAGCTTGTGTCTGTGGGTGTGAATGGATGCATGGGTGAGAGCTTGTGTGTGTGTGTGTGCCAGGGTGAGAGCTGGTGTGAATGGATGTGAGAGCATTTGTGTGTGATCGAGAGCTTTTATATAAGAGACCATGAGTGTGACTGAGAGAGAGAGACTGGTCAGGAAGATGACTGGTGTGAGAGAGACTGAGACTGGTCATGGGGTCTAATTGTGTGTGTGTGTGTGTGTGAGTGATTGGTTGTGGGTGCTAAGGAAGAGGACTGTGAGGACAGAGCTTCAGCTGCCCTTGCTGCTTCTGGTGAGTGCTATTGTCTTTGAAGGGAAAGGAGTAGGAGAGTTCCTAGAGAAGGTAAGTAAAGGTGGCTTTTTAAATTTATTTTTCTTGATTGACTGCCATTTTAATTATTGGGTATTATGCTATGTCTGCTATTTTGAAATATTTTATTGATATTTGGACATGTTTTAATAATTTTTATGAGTTTTTAATTGTTGGATATTATTCTGTTCAGCAGCTGTTTTGTAACATTTTTAGTATAGCTTTACAATTATTTCTGTGTGGGGCTCTATAGCAGCTTGGCTTATTCTGTTTTCCCAATCGGAAATATATTAGTGTTTAGGGCCTGATTTAATAGTTGTATTTCTTAGTTACTGTTGAGTGTGTTCCATAATACAGGTGTAACTTTGTGCGGGTTAGTTTGTGTGCATTATTGCAAATCCTGAGAGTCTGTTAGGTGCTATATTTCTCTTTCCATTTCTCCAGGTTCGCACTGCATGCAGAGTGGCTTTTTTGGTTTTCCATTCCAGTTTCTGTCTCCATATTTATAATTTGTGTTTTTTCTGTACTTGGTGAAGGTGTGTGACCGAGGTGAGGTATTTAATTAGCATGTATGCATTTGTATCAATCTTATTTGTTGTGTTTTCTCAATAGGATATGCATTAGTGGTAAATTACTGTCTTTTCATAAGGAAGGCTATTTTGCCTGGTAGTAAAACGAGTTTGTTTTGCTTTTACTGGGATGTCATCAGAACCAGAATATCTTTTTTTGTATGGCGAGTTGTACAGGGTAATGCCCTAGATCTGCTCTGCACTCATTGCTGGGGGTTGAGGGGATTCCTGTGGATGCAGAGTGCATGTTTACATTTAGCCCCGTGATGGTTACATGTTCAGCGTATCACGCATGTGAGAACCTTCTATCAGGTGTGTCCCTGCCAAAAAAAAAGGTTGAGAACCACTGGTCTAGGGGGCAGTTTTACATGCACAGTCAGAGGTACAAACTACACAGTACACATCAGTGAAGATTTGATGTGATTTGATGTGATTTGGAGTGAGGAAAGGTACACAAATGAGATTTGTGTAAGGAAGGTGGACCCTTGAGCCAAGAAGAGGTTGTCCCCTGGTGGTCCTCCTCATCGGGAGGCAGTTTGGAGAGAGAAAACCCAACCAGACCGTCACCTGTACCTGTCCATGTTCCCCGCAGGTTGAGCCCTTGGGTATCGAGGCCATCAGGATTTAGGCGCGGCCTCTCTAGATGACGAACCAGAGGACAGCAGGCAGAAGACACATCGGACATAGGGGTCGAGGCAGGCAGCAGGCTAAGAGAAATGGAGGCCAGGCCGAGGTCAGGGCAGGCAGCGGACAAGCAGAGATGATGAACCAAGCAGAAGATCAGGGAAGGCAGCGGACAACCGAAATCCAGAGAACAAGCAGGGTCAGACCACACTGGACAGCAGGAATGGAGGGGGAAGCCGAAACGGGCCTCTTGCCCGTCCAGGTGAGGGGACCCGGCCACGCTCTCTGAGGGCCGAGGTGCCTAACAATTTGTACAATATACTCTCGACCTAGCTTGATAGCAGCTAGGTAGAGAGTGCATGAAACTAGGTCAATAGTCTTCTTCTCCTGAGCTTGTTCCTGGAATCTTAAGTCCACACAGATAGCCTGGGCAATGAGTGCTTCCACATAGGGGGGATGATCCCAGCTTGCCAACTCACCTTTTATTCTTCCAGTTAGTCCTTGCCAGAAGATGGCTGTTTGACTATCTTCTCCCCAGCCAAGTTTGGAGGCCAGAGTATGAACTTTTTTGAAACCCTTTTTATCCTCCTTAACCTGTAATCCTTCGTATTTTTGTAAACTGTTATGATGGCGAAACCGAATGACGGTATATAAAACTCGATAAATAAATAAATAAAATAAATGGTACAAGTGCCTTGACGAATACATAGTAATTCTGTAGCTGTGGACGAGGCTCGACTGGGCTTATCGAAAATTAGATGGAACAGTGCACAAAATTGTCTAAGCTCCCAAGGAGAAAGTCATCTCGTTCCCACAAGGAAGAGGCCCAGGCAAGGGCAGGGCCATCCAACAAGGAGAGTATAATATATTATCTTGATACGTTCTGAAGGAAAACAAACAGCCTGAAGTTCAAAATGCATTTTGTATACATTGAGGAACCCTCTGTATCCTTTGGGGTCGCCACCATATCTGGGAGGTGGTGGAAGCAGCATCATGGATTCCAAGATCCAATCACTGGGTCAGAGCCTGAAGTAAACTGGTCACATGGTCAAGCTGCTGCTGAGCTTGCTGGGTAAAACATTGCAGGAGACCAGTCAAGGAATTCAGCTGGTCTTTTTGCTCCTGCACTTGGGAGGCCAATCCAGCAAGGGCCGGAACCGCATTCTGAGTGGCAGAAGCGTGAGCCCTTGGTGCTGAGGCGTAGTTGACACAGCCTCATAGTGACCCCATGAGGCCTATACTGGCAGCTGGAGAACATGCCTTGAAGTGGGTCAGGCTAGAGCTGCACCTGTACCAGCTGCCTTCCCCACTATTTGAGCCCTTGATTCCGGAGGTCAGCAGAATTTAGGTGGTTCTAAAACTCTAAGACAGAGTCCAGAAACAGGCCAAGAATCATAGCTGGCAGCATGCAGGACAAAATCAATGCTCAAGGCTAGCACAGGTCCAGCAGCATGATGTCAGAACCAGAGAATCAGGCTAAGACATACAAGACACAGAAGACTAAGACAGGGCAAGACAGCAAGGCAGAGCAAGACAAGACTCTGAGGACATGGACAAGGTAACAAGTAGGATACAAGCAGGAACAAGATAAGGTAGGGAGAGACAAGACTGGACGAGGCAAAGCTAGAAGGCTGGATGAGGCAAAGCAGGATTACACCACGAACTGCAGCCATGGCAAGGGACCCAACAAGGAGTAGCCTAGTGGTTTGAGTAGCAGGCTATGAACCAGGAGATGAGGGCTCAAGTCCCACTCTCACTCATTGTGACCTTGGGCAAGTCACTTTACCCTCCATTGCCTCAGGTACAAACTTAGATTGTAAGCCCTCTGGGGATAGGGAAATACCTACAGTACCTGAATGTAATCTGCTTTCAAGTGCTGAAAAAGTGTGAAAAGCAGAATATAAAAAACAAATCTAAATAAATAAAATAAAGCCTTCTCACCACAGGGCCTGTTTACTAAAGAGTCAGGTGCATGCACACGCCCTAGGAGGAGGAGCATCCTGACTGTTCAGCAGAATCAGTGTCATTGTCTAGGGGCGCCAGGAGTGAGTGAAGCTGCTGGCAGCCTACTGCAAACATAACAGTTTCTTAGTCTAGCAGGTCACTTTAGGTTCACAACTTCATCCTATTTAACATATACAGAGGATTCCAGGAACTGAACACCATATCTGGATTTCAGAGAGTATTTATTTATTTGGGTGTTTTTGTATACCTTTGTTCCAAAAGAAGATCACCATGGTTTACAAAATCAGCATTTATACTCTTGGTCAACATTCCCACACTGTGTCAACATCCATATTGGTAATAGCATAAATCACTCACCATGCATAGATAACTTCTTCATGCAGGCGCACACTTTCAACCAATCCAGATAACAGGCACTACACAGAGGGCAAAGGTCACTGTGCTGTGAGGAGACCTTCCTTAAAGTGCACTTGCAAAACACATTCAATACATAGAGAACGCAACCTGTCTTAGACTATGGCACCATTTTATGGGATTTGTCTTTTTAGCGTTGTATCCTCCCCCTTCCCCAGCCCAGGCACCACAGCAATGGTTCTTAGCTAAGAGAAACAGAACTTGGCTCTGAGGTCTGCCAGTAGGTATTATAATGTGCAATGTCTGAAATTCCTATCCCCCCAGTGACTGAGTGCACATTTTGCTTTCAGAAATTAGCGCCTATCCAAAGGTAGGTGCTAATTTCTTCGGGCACCGGGAAAGTGCACAGAAATGCAGTAAAAACTGCTTTTCTGTGCACCCTCTGACTTAATATCATGGCGATATTAAGTTGGAGGTCCCGAAAGTTGCCAAAAGTAAAAAAAAATAAATAAATTTGAAGTCGGCCCACGACTTGCGGGTCGAAAACCGGACGCTCAATTTTGCCGGCGTCCGGTTTCCGAACCCGTGGCTATCAGCGGGCTCGAGAACCGACACTGGCAAAATTGACCATCGGCTGTCAAACGCGCTGACAGCCGACGCTCCGGTCCAAAAGGAGGTGCTAGGGACGCGCTAGTCTCCCTAGCGCCTCCTTTTGCCTGTTTTTACCACCGGGCCTAATTTGCATTCTGAATTGCGCACACAGGAGAGTGGCCTGTCCGCGCGCCAGGAGAGCGGGCGTTCGCCTGCTCTCCCGCGGACTTTACTGTATCGGCCCGATAGAAAAGCAAAACCTTAGTGTAATTAATTGCTACAAGGTATGAATAAGGTCTCCTGAAGAGAATTGATGAGTGGATTAGGAATGTGCATTCATTTTTATTCATTTTGTTTTTTAGTTCACACTGAAAAATTAGGGAACTCTGAAAACTGCTCATGCCTGCCCATTTATGCATGCATATCGTGCACATAAAATTGCTTCTGTATTTTATAACATGCAGGGAAAGCATATGCACATATTATAAAATAGGAGTACATATATGCAAACAAATGTGCACATATGTAAAAACCACGAGCTGTGCATGTTTGGACTTATCCGGAAGAATGCCAATTTATCCAGCACACAGCCAGATAAGTTCAAAAACTGCTATTTCAATGGACAAGTAGTACTTTTCAGACTCATCTGGCTATGTGGGCCTGTTGCTTCTTAGCTGGATAAATTGGAATATAGCTGGACAAGCGCCGTTACTTATCCGAATAAGATCAAATTTGTCCGTCTAAGTAGCAGGAAAGGCGCTACTTAGCCAAATAAGTTGTAAATTAGCGGGATAAGCGTGTGCAAAACATATACCTGCATATTTGTACTTCTAGCTTCAAAACAATATGCATGTAGATTTTAATCACATTAATTTGACATTTTTACTCTCCGTAAGTCGGCTTTTACACACATAAGTCAGGGTATTTTATAACTTGTGCACGGCAATGAAATAACCAGTTTTACCATTTGGTCTACCAGTTCACAAAGTCCATCTGCAGCTGGTGAAGACTGTCCTTGCTCTTCAGCCTGAAGTCTCCCCATAACACCCAGTCATAATTTTCACTTTAACGATGTCTATGATCACATATCAGATATTGCACAGAAATAAATATATGCAAGTAAAAGACGTATGTCTGTCACTGTGGCAGGTTTTAAAATAGCAACTTATTTGCATAAATGTTTGGCCTGCCCCAGAATGCCCCTTTCTTACCCATGCAAAGTTACTTGCGGACCCTGATTTACACATGTAAGTTGCAGCTTTGAAAAAAGTATGTATTCACGTATTTGCTATTTTATGTGCATAAGTGCTAATTTTTATGCCTGCAGCCTTTGAAAATGTACCTGTTAGTGTACACTATTTCGATTTAAATGTGCGGTACTAAATCAAAATAGTGCACACTAATAAAATTAAACTGAAAATTAAACTAAAACAAATGTAAAAAAACAAACAAACCGAAAAAAAAAAAGAAAATGAACCAAAAAAGAAAAATTCTTTCTGGCTGCACATCCCTAATGTGAATGCTTTGAGGTCAATATTCAGAAAAGCAGCAGCCAATCCAGGCTACAAGTACCTGGCAAGCACACAAACATTAAATAGATCCCATGCTACTAAGGCCGGTAATAAGAAGCAGTGCCTAATCCCTAAGTCAACTTGACTAATAACAGTTTATAGACTTCTCCTCCAGAAACTTGTCCAGGAAGTTATCCGACTAAAGTTAGCTAGATAAGCTGTGATGGATATTGAGTAGGACAAGTCTCCTGCTGTATACACTTGCCTAAAATTAACTGGAAAACTTTACATCTAAACAGATATTTTCAGAATATAGTTGGTAATTAAAACAAAACAAAAAACCTACTGGGCCTTCAGGCCCTATAGCCCAGCCCTCCTCCCCAAATACTCTAAATCATATGTAGGCTCGTGTCCAATCCCCCTCTCAATCTCCCTAGGCCCTGAAGTTTTTTTAAAATGATGCGGGACATAAAGATCCAGGGCCAGCCCCCATCCCTCATGATATTTAATGTCCCCCACTCCAACCTCCCCACTCACCTGCAAAATCCACCTCATCCTCCCCATCTTCTTCGAGCCCCTTAAAGCCAGCAAGGATCATGGTACATTCTTGCCTGCTCCTGCACACATCCTGCATTACTCTGTCAGCAACATTTTTAGCCTATGCTTCCAGTACTGCTGTCAGAGTAACTCTGAAAATGGCAGTAGCAGGTAAGACTGTACCATGCTTTCTGCTGAGGTTTGAGGGGCCCAGGGTGTGCTGGAGAGGGTGGGGTAGAGGTTGTTCAGTGCGTTTGCATTAAATTTCATGGGGAGTGGTCTTGGGTCTTTAGTCTCTATGGCCTGCATCTTTTTTTAAAATACATTTTGGGATTTAGGCGGGTTGTGAAGGGGACTGGTCACTAGCCAGCACATACCTTAAATTATTTTAAGAGGGGGGGCTGGGGGATTGGGCCTAAAGGTCCAGAAGATTATTTTTAAATATACTTCAACTGGCTATATCAAGTTATCTGGGTACACTCTGAGGAAGTCTTAGAGTTATCTGGATAACTTATCCAGATAATGTTGAATATCGGTGTTATCTAGATAAGCTTCCGGATTACACTGCTCCACCCTGGAACACCCAGGGCCACCTCTGACTTTTCTGGCTATCTTTTTAGCTGGATAATGTAATGATTGGAGTGGAAGTGAGCCCTTTGTGCTGCGGCATAGTTGATGCAGCCTCGTAGGCGAAGTTACGAGGCCTATGCTGGCAGCTGGTGAATGCACCCCGTGATGGGACAGTCTGGAGCTTCATCTATGCCAACCACCTCCTCCACAGATTGAGCCCTTGGGTTCTGGAGGCCGGCAGGACTTAGGCGAGTCTCTAGGGTCATAAAGAATTCAAGGGCACACTGGAGTCAGGACAGGCAGCAATGGAGACAAGGAGACAGGCCAAGGGTCAGGTGCTGGCAGCAGGCCTATGTGGTCAGATCCAAATCAAGAGGTCAGGAAGAGGTGGCAGGCAAACCTGGTCAGGTCCAAAGCGAGAGGTAAATGTGAGGAGATCAGGCTGGAGTGGACAAAGACACTGGATGAGACAAGGAGAAGGGAGCGAGGCTGGACAAGACAGGCTGGATGAGACAAAGTTGGATAAGGCAAGGCTGGACGAGGCAAGGCAGGAACAACAGGAACACGGGAACCAGGAATGAAGGAACAGACGAGAAGTAAGACACTGGAGCAACACGCACTGCAGGTTGCAGGAGAACCACTCCTGAGGTACTGGTAGGCAGTCCAAGAAAACTTTAGATAGGAAGGGCCTGTTGATGTCATCAGAGGGCACCACAGTGATTCTCCTGCAGCGGGCCCTTCAAAGCAGAGAGTTGCACATTTGTGCATCTTTGGAGAAGCCAGGAGGTCAGCGGCATGGCAGTGTGTTGGGCTGCACACAGCAGCGTCCTTGCTGCACTGAGGTCAGCGCCTACATTGGGGTGAGTGTGGTGGCTCACGGGGCCATCCCACAAGCCCTTAATGCTAACAGGTAACTCCTTAGCCACATAAGTTGGGGCAGTGAAACTGGTAGGACTTTGTCTGGCTAAGTCCTGAATTTAGCTGGACAAACCCTTTGAATATGCACCCCTTTATTTTTTAAAAAACAGGATACCCAATGGATAAATGTTTCGGGCTCTAAACTCAGAAATTCATTTGCTGCTAGCAGTTTCTGCAGGACTCCCTCCACAGCTGCAAGCAAGATGATGATGAGGTTAAGCATTAATTAAATCGAACGGCAAAGAAATAATTAGAAATACACATTTGTCAGGAGGAGTTGTCACTTCCCAATAACAAAGCTGGATACAAAATACATCAAGTTATCAGTTATGCCACACTAGAACAAAATCAATGCTCCCCAAATGTGCAATTTTATTTAGGAGAGGGTGGAAAAATGAGATTGCACAGAATTAATGAAGCAGACAGCGTGTGTTTTCAAAGTCAGATATACAATGTAAGAGCAGTAACCCGGGATATCATCACTTCATATCTATGTTTAATGGCATGCAGCCTCCTGCTTGCAAGAGGAACAATTACACTCCCTGGAGAATACAAGGATGAAGACTTGATCGATTGGAGAAAAGAAACAAAAAATGAAATTTAGTAAAAGCATGCGGCCACTAACAGTAAAGCTATTTGGACGAGGCATTACAAATACTGAAAATAAAAAGAACTGCAAAGTGCAATGAGCCCAGCAGCAGGTAGAAAATATGGTGAAAAGCTACAGAACCAGTCTAAAACAGCAGTGCTGCCCAAAATAGCCTTAAATGACTTGATTAATAGAACAAAAACATATTTTAAGTGTTGTTTTATTTGTCTTCTGATTTTTATTTCATTCATAATTGCTGATGTCTGTTTTTCTAAGAGCTTCTGCTCATTCTCTCTTACCAGTAGAGAACTAAGGAAATAAAGTGCTACTGTGCTGATTGTCATCAAGCAAATCTGATACATCAAAAAATGCAGCTATTTCAAAAGGAACTGAGAAATGATCACAGGAGACTGGAATTGTTCAAGCAGTGAGCATGACAGTAATATTAACAAGAATGACTAATAAACCTCAGGGTTTAATAAAGCATGTTTCTTAGGAAATGAAAGGTCTGTTGTGACATCAATAACTACAAATCTTTTGCTTTTTTGGTCCATAGGGATGGTAGTATGAATAGGGTTGCCAACTGGCTCCAGATTCATCTGACAGGGTTGATCCAGTCCAGGATTTACCCACTGCATTCAGGGACTTGTAGTTCTGATTTCCCTATTGCATTCCCTATGAAAGGTAAGGCTATAAGTTTGTAAAGATTCTCTTCCCAGCATAGTGAGGTCCATGATTTCTGGGGCGGGTATTTCCAATCGTGCCTGTGTTTCAGAGTAAGTAGGGAGTGAGAGATTTCATGAGGTAGGTTGGTGCCAGGTCTTTGAATGCTTTACAGGTCAAGACTAATAATTTGAATTTAGTGCAGTAGAGTGTCGGGAACCAGTGTAGGGTGTACAGAACAGGGTTATGTGTTTGAATTTCTTAATCTTCATTATCATGCATGCCACAGTGTTTGTATGAGCTGCAGGCAGAGAATTAGAGTGCTGGTGATGCTGGTGGAGAGGGAGCTGCAATAATCCAAGCAGGAGATTACTGAAGCCTAGATGAATACGACGAGTGAGGTTATCAAATTTGCAGATGATACATAATTATTCAGAATAGTTAAATCACAAGCAGACTGTGATATATTACAGGAGGACCTTGCAAGACTGGAAGTTTGGGCATCCAAATGGCAAATGAAATTTAATGTGGACAAGTGCAAGGTATTGCATATAGGGAAAAATAACCCTTGCTGTAGTTACATGATGTTAGGTTCCATATTAGGAGCTACCACCCAGGAAAAAGATCTAGGCATCATAGTGGATAATACTTTAAAATTGTCAGCTCAGTGTGCTGCAGCAGTCAAAAAAGCAAACAGAATGTTAGGAATTATTAGGAAGGGAATGGTTAATAAAACGGAAAATGTCATAATGCCTCTATATCGCTCCATGGTGAGACCGCACCTTGAATACTGTGTACAATTCTGGTCGCCGCATCTTAAAAAAGATATAGTTGCGATGGAGAAGGTACAGAGAAGAGCAACCAAAATGATAAAGGGGATGGAATAGCTCCCCTATGAGGAAAGGCTGAAGAGGTTAGGGCTATTCAGCTTGGAGAAGAGACAGCTGAGGGGGGATATGATAGAAGTCTTTAAGATCATGAGAGGTCTTGAACGAGTAGATGTGACTCGGATATTTACACTTTCGAATAATAGAAGGACTAGGGGGCATTCCATGAAGTTAACAAGTAGCGCATTTAAGACTAATCGGAGAAAATTCCTTTTCGCTCAATGCACAATAAAGCTCTGGAATTTGTTGCCAGAGGATGTGGTTAGTGCAGTTAGTGTAGCTGGGTTCAAAAAAGGTTTGGATAAGTTCTTGGAGGAGAAGTCCATTAACGGCTATTAATCAAGTTTACTTAGGGAATCGCCACTGCTATTAATTGCATCAGTAGCATGGGATCTTCTTAGTGTTTGGATAATTGCCAGGTTCTTGTGGCCTGGTTTGGCCTCTGTTGGAAACAGGATGCTGGGCTTGATGGACCCTTGGTCTGACCCAGCATGGCAATTTCTTATAACAGCTTAGAAGATGTGATCATCCAGGAGGGGTAGAAGGTGACAGAGCTCATGGAGGTGTAAGAAAGCAGTTTCAGATATTGCTTGGATCTGGGCTTTGGTGATGAGTTGTGAGTCCAGTATGAAGCTTAGAGTCCGTACTTGAGAAATGAAGGTTAGTGGAGTACCACTGATGAGTGATGAGCACTATTGGGATGTGGAAACTGGGTTGTTTTTTCCAATCTAGAGCATTTCTGGAGGGGCGTGGGCTTGGAGATTTAGGCTTAGTTTTTTGGTGTAGCAAAATGGCTATCTTACTAAGCAGTCATTGAGGTTAATAATGGTTGTAGCAAGGTTAGTACTTGCCCAGGAGAGGCCCAGGAGAGGGTAGATGAAAGGATGAAACATTTCCCTGCAGGAAAGAGCCAGAGGTTTAGCTAGAGCTAAAGAAAGTATGTGACCTATGCAAGGACTGAGTCTGCCACTCTTCAGCCCCTTAGTCTGGTGATGAGTAGGTTGTGATCTATTGTTTTTAGGGCCACTTAGAGATCCAGGAATACTGATATTGTTGACTGACCATAAACCAGGTACAACAGAAGTTCATCTACAGGATGATTAATATGGTTTCAGTTCTGAGGTATGATCAGAAGCCAGACTGGTAGGAGTCCAAGGCATTGGTAGTGTGTAGTTAATTCAACAATTGTAGTAGTATCACTTTCTCTATGATCTTACTTAGGAAAGGGAGATTTCATACTGGTTGATAGTTGTTTAGGTCAATTAAGTCTAACTTAGGTTTCTTAAATACTGGTTTTATGATTGCTTTTTTTAGGCAATTTGGGAGATGGGCTTCTGTTAGTGGTGCATTGATGAGGGTCTGGATTTGGTGTAATAGCCCCAGTTTGGCTTCTTTTATTAACCATGATAAGCAGATGGGTGGTTGGTTTGAGGGTGGTGAGCAGGGTGTCCACATCTTCTCCTAATAGTGGGCAGAAATTCATTAAGTTCTCTACTGCTTCCCCTTGCTTCAAGATCCTGGCTGGTCTAGAGGTCAGACCTATCTTCCTGAATCCTGGGCTGACCCCTGTTTGAATCTGTGTCAGTGACATTATCCCCATCCCCAGGGGTAACCTCTAGGGTCTGGTTTGTGGGGTTATTTCTTCTGTAACTCGGGTCCCTTTCCTAGGGCATTATTTCCTGCCAGTTTCCAGAAACATTCATTGAGCCATGACATCTCCAGTCAACTAGATACATTAATTTGTTTTAGACTCTTCTTGAGCCTTAAATTGTTTTACAGTATATTCCTTGAGCCCCTGGGCCTGAATTGAAGAATTAGGCAACTAAACCTGGCCAGCAGTATCTGAGAACGATTTCACTGAGATATTAGTGCCCTCTCTAGATTCACTTTCAAGCTCAAGAAACATTGTGTGATAGGGATGTGCATTCATTGAAACAAAACAGAAAATATTAATGACATTTCCCATTTTGTTTCATTTTTTTTTTAAACAGTAACAAAATACATTTTCTTCCTAAATAAAATGTGTCCATGTTATGTATATTTTTGCTTATTTTTACAGTTACCCAAAAGGAAGAGTAAAAGTAAAGGAGGAAAAGCTCTCAGTGTAATTTGCTGAAACAACTACACTCAGATGATTAGTATTCTAACTTTCCCATCATTCTAGTGCCCTTTGAAGATACTTCATTCTGAATAACACACTAATGAGGAACTTTCAGCTTTCCCCCATGATCTAGATTAAAAGCTTCTCTATCGTTTTTTTAAATGTTAGCACCAGCAGCCTTGTTTCACCCTTATTAAGCTGGACCCCCATCCTTTCAAAATAGGCTCCCCCCTTTCTCAAAATGTTGCCCAGTTTCTAATAAATCTAAAGCCCCCTTCCCTGCACCATTGTCTCATCCATGTATTGACACTTTGGAGCTCTGTCTGAGTCTGAGGTCCTCCATATATAAGAGGAAGCATTTCTCATAATGCTACCCAGGAGGTTCTGGATTTCAACTTTCTACCTAAAATCCTAAATTTGGCTTCCAGAACCTCCCTCCCACACCTTCCTATGTCACTGGTACCCACATGTGCCATGACAGACAGCTCCTCCCCAGCACTAAAATCCTATTTAGGTGACATGTGAGGTCTGCCATCTTTGCACCGGACAGGCATGCGATCCTCATGCCCATCAGCCATGCAGCTGTCTACATTCCTACTGATCAAATCACAAACTACAATGGCCATTCTAGCCTTTCCCTCCTGGACAAATGCCTCTGGAGTCATATACTCACTGCAAGAGAATACTATACACATGGTGGATAGGTCTAGCTACAGGATCACTTCCTGCCACACCAAGGTGACGATCTCCTTCCAGGCAACCTTGCTCTCCTTCCAGCAAGGTTGCCTGGAAGGAGAGCATCACAGGGGCTGCCAGACTGGAGTTGGAATTTTGCTGCTATGTCCTCGAAGGTCTCCTTTTTTTAATGCCTTAGCTCCTCCAGGTCTTCCATTCTAGTCTCCAGAGATTGGACTTGTTCTCTGAGCTCTTTGCATAGACTGCACCCATACAACTTGCCACCAACTGGTAGATGTGGCATTTGGCGTAAAAGACTTGAAAGCCTTCATCTCGCTGCTGGAATGTTGTCTGCATCTTAATATCATTGAGCTATTAGTTAATTAAATTTGCTAAGGCAGTAGGGATCTTAATCTAATGTAAAGTCCTTTAAATTAATTTGGTGCATTACATGTTAGTTTGGCAATGACCTGCAAAGGGGCAAATGTTAATCTATTGATAAGGGCTAGGTAATTCCCTTGTTTTATCTAAATCTCTGATTGACTTTTGTGAAAAATATCCCACCTCTTCTCAATTGGGATAACAGTCTATAAATTAAAGAATGTGCTTGGGGTGGGTGGGGAAAAAAAAGACACTGAAAATTGACATAATTGTATTTTTTAAGTCAAGCACACACTGAAAATTAACCTAGCTTTTTTATTTCTTTTTAAAGAATTGCACACAGAATAATCAATTTATCTCACCCTCTCTCTTCTCTCCTAAGTAAGTCACAACATTTCCTAGCAAAGAATGCTTTCAAAGCCTGTTCACTCACCAGCAAAAGCATCTTATGTTCTTAAAGGTGAATTTTAAAAGCCAGACATACGCTGAAATTAGGGAATGTATGCATATGTTGGACAGGCACGCGCTGAGCAGATTTTAAAGGCTGGCATGGGCATGGTCTGGGCCGAGCATGGGCATTCCTGAATTCAAACTTGAAATTTGTATGTAAATACTTATGTGCACCAGCAGGACTGATGCTAGCTTCTATGCCACACTGTGCATAGGGTCCCCACCATCGTCCCCATACCACCACGTCCCTCCAACTCTGCGCCACCCCCACGCTGCCGTCCCCTCCCCCCACAGCAGCGCGGGAGGCCCTCTGTTTCTTTGTCCGCCGGAAGAGGATATGAGCTAATACCCTCTTCTGGCGAGGGCGTTCTGCTGCCGCTGACTGGCTGACCAGCCGGCCTGCTGCCTCCCTGGATGTGCCACTCCATGTAGTTGCACGGTTTGCGCACCTGGTGGTGCCAGACCTGTGCACTGGCATTCGTCAGAGTCCGCTGCCACATAACTTTACTTCTGCTATGGATGATGTGTAAGTTGTAAAACAAAAAATTCTAGATAGCTCAGTGAGGTTTTAACGGTCGGGGCTAACAGGGAAGAAGAGAGGCTAATAAACTAGATGGGGTTTAGCAATCCCCCGCACAGTGGCAAATGGATATAAGCCCAGGAATGGGAAGGATGGGCGATGGGGAAGATTAGGAAATTGAAATAGAGGAAGAAGAGGAATGTTCTGGGATGGAGGAAGAGGAGGAGGAAGTAGGAGGGAGTGGAGGTAGATGCTAGGATTTGGGGAAGAGAGGTAGGAAGGAAGGGGGGTTCCAGATTCTAGAGGATAGAATCTGATTTCAAGGGAGAGAGGATTTGAATTGCGATCAGGGAGGGTAGGAGGACGAAGAGACAGTCATTCCTACCATACTTTGGTCCTGCTCCCCATTGTATCCCTCTCTAACCTCTCACCCAATCTGACACACACTCACATACATCTGGCACCAAGCACTTATCTCTCTCACACACAATGCCCCCCCCCCCAATGATCCCCAACTCAAGGTCTTCCTAACCTCCCCAAAATGATCCCCCTCTACTCTGTCTGCTCCAGGCTCATGCCCTTCCCTCCTGAATGACAGGGGAAGGGGCTGGAATGGGAAGCCAAGTAGCTCTTCTTTGCTCTGATATGTCTACTCCAGACTCACCCCTTCTCTTCCTTTCCCTTCCTGGGTAGGGGAACTGGAAAAGGAAGCAGAGGGCTGATCTCAGAGGAGTGAAATTTAGCACATCTGGAAGGTAGCACGTCTTCAAACAGCCTGCTGCTTCCAGATTTTTTGCTGCCCTAGGCACAGGCCCAGTGTGCCTATTGACAAATCCAGGCCTGCCAGGTCCCTGAAAAAAAACAGCTAGCTGAAAGTGGGACAAGGAGAGTATGAGTTCAGTTGGATATCATTTATCTTTACATCTTCAAAGAATAAAAGCAGGTGTGCAGATATTATTGCTCTCCTCCATATAGCTCTTTACTCTAAAAATACCTTAATGTTTCGTGACTACCCAAAGGCATGAGGTTGATCTGTTTGTGCGTGTTCATGGCAGATCAATGCATAAAAAGAACACACATGCCACTAACACAAATTGAGGATACTACTAGTCTCAATATCTGTACCTCTACCCCTCATTCCCTCATGATGGCAAAATCCATAAGTAAGATAGAACAACAGATTGAGAATAGTTGGATGCAGATGAGAAATATACAGGATTAGAAGGTAGAGATAAAAGTTAACCAACAAGCTGTAGGCAATATCATTTCATCAGACTAACTTAGTACATTTGTGACTAGCTTTTGAGAGCCACACTCCTTTGAATGTGAAGCAAAATCCTAGTTAAATGGCCCTGGGGGTGCTGACAACTTCCCCAAACCAACCTGGCTGGATTTGTTTTATGTCTAGACTGCAGGAGATTTTCTCTCTTTTAGGCAGAGTTACAGACTTGCAGACTTGCAGAGACTTGCAAGTCTCCAGGGTGGAAATGTTTCTTTAGAAGCACCAGTTTTATTTTCAGATATTTGGAGCTTTTATTTTCTGCTACAGCCAAGTAAAGTACTTCTAAGAGGGTCAGATGGAGTTCAGTATGGGAGAAAAGGCAAGGTCTTGGATTAATTATTTGGAGCTGAAAGAATCTCCAACTGAATCCTTCCTGTACAAGCTCAGTTACGTTTCCATAACTGTGAACTGCTCCACTACTGAGATCTGAGTATTACATTCTAATTAATGCTCACTTCTGTGCTGGTACTGAATTATCAGGATCGTTCTTATACCATCCCAGAAATAACTACTAACTTTATCTTCCCCTTTTAACCTGCATTTCTTCCCTCATAGTTGTGTTTAGGATATGTCACCACGGTTACTCTTGAAAGCATGCCAATACCTTGTTCATCTGGTGATTTAAGTATGCAATAATGAGATCTTCAAGCCACCTGTTCTGCGACATCCATCTCCTATTTATTTAATATGTACATGTACATATTAATTCCACGTTCATTACCAAATATTGTTGGAAGCGGATCTATTCTTCTTCCCTTCCCAGGACAGCTGCCCAGCTGACCAAGAACTTGAAAAATCTTTGAGACTGAACCCCTCCAGTGACACTCTTTCAACAGCAGGGACTGCCCCCATAACATCAGCCACCTCACTTTCCCCCACCCTTTGACAGGGCCCAAGCTCTGTGACCCTTGATGAGCAGAAGTCTTGAACACATGTCCCCCAGGGCCACCTTGTTACTGCAGAGAAAACAAAAGTGTGCATTTTCCCTAAACTACTATTGCTAGTCAATAACCATCTTACTGCCTGGAGATACCCATTTCTGCAACAGCCCTGCATTCCACAGCAGAGACTTCTGCCTCTTTAGAAACACTCTTAATCACCTCAAAGTGTTCCAATTTAGTAACCAGTATATTCCAGCATGGGGTATTCTCCTTCCCATGCCATGAAGCTGAGGGGCAAGGTCTGCTGACACACCTTATTACAAGAAAGAGAACAAGAAACAGGTTGCAATTTTATAAAGTTGGTATTTGAGCATTCAGTCAAGATGGTTGGTTGCTTGAAAACTGTAGTTTTCTTTAAAGCAGTGGTCTCTAGACCATACTCAATGGATTTTATTTTTAGGCTATCCACAATGAATATGCCTGAGAGATGCTTGCATACCCTAGGCTGTTAATGTATTTCATCTAGCTTTCCCAAAATCCATATCTGCTGGGTGAGGCTCAAGGACCATGTTGGCAACCACTGCTTTAGAGGATACTCCATGCAGAGGGTCAGTTTCATGACAATGAAGTTCTTCTGCAGCCACCTGAGCTGCAGCATTATTTACTTTAAACTAAACTGGGCCTGTGGTGAGAAGGCTCAGCTTTGCCTCTATGTCCTATTCCCATCACACACACGATAATTCAATTATGCCAAACCTCAGCAGCCATAAAATCTCTATCCCATTAATCTATGCTAGCTCAATGTTCCCAGCATCTGGAGGCTTCTGCAATAACCAGTCAAAAGAAACACTTATATCCATTTTATTTTTAAATATTCTTTATGACAACAAGGAATCAAGCCACACTGTTTAAAATATTTAAAGGCTCAAAACATTTTATTTCAAATCTTGTGAATAATTGATCATACTTGCTATATTAAAAGAACCTGCAGACCTTTATTAAAACAAAACCACACCAATGAAAGTGAACATTTAAACCCATGAATAAATAAAATTATAATACTGATACAGAGCACAAATTACTATAAAGAAGCCATGGTAAAATAAGAACAGATCCAACCTCATGTCATAGTGCCACAGTTAACACCAACATCTCTAACTTGAACTTAGCATACAATACTACCACCAACACCAATCTCCAGGCAAAACCCAGCAAGCAGTGCCACTGGCATCATCAATATCCATCCTGAATACATCGAACAGTTAAGAGAACTTTATATGGGAAAGTCCTGTATTTATTCCTGGGGGAATTCTGCACAAAAAATGTAAAATTCTGTGCAGAAAAACTTAAAATTCTGCAAAATTCTGAAAACTTTATATTGGTCAAAATAACACAATTTACATGACAGTCTTTAAGTAATTACATTTTAAATTAATTCAGAAATAAAGTTATTACTTAAAGATGCAGAATTTTAAATATTTTGAGCAGAATTTCCCTAGAAATTCACTGTAAGAGTGTCCCTTCCACTCGCTCTCCCTACTCCCCTGGCCACTTTGCCCTCTCAGGCCCCAAATTCTCCACCTGCCAGGATCTCTCCCTTCAACCACCAGGCTCAACCCCTACCACTCTATCGCCACTCCCTGAGTTTGACCCCGTTCTCAGTATTGCCCCTCACACAGATTCCCTCTGTCTCTCCTTCTCTCACACATATGCTCCCTCTCTCTAGTGCACATATATACACCCTCATACAGGCTCCCTCACACTCTCGCACACACACATCCCCTCATACTGGGTCATACACATCCAAACAAGCTCCCTTTCGCTCTCACGCATACACCCTCACATAAGGTTACATATGTCTCTCTCTCATGCACCCCTTCACACAAGCTCTCTCTCACACATACACAATCCCTTCACACAGGCTAGCACCATCACATACACATGTTCCCTTTTTCATACACACGAGCACCCAATCTCTCACACACATACACATTCCTCACAATCTCCTCATATAGGTACCCTCTCTCTGGCACCCACAATCAAGCACCCCCCTGCTCTCTCTCACATCC
Organism: Rhinatrema bivittatum; assembly: GCF_901001135.1. Taxonomy (NCBI): domain Eukaryota; kingdom Metazoa; phylum Chordata; class Amphibia; order Gymnophiona; family Rhinatrematidae; genus Rhinatrema; species Rhinatrema bivittatum. The sequence goes on along the minus strand of NC_042622.1, from coordinate 125,184,170 downwards.
CTTGAACTCTCTCACACATCCCTGCTTACTCTCCCTGGTCTCTCTCACACACCCCTGCTCTCTCTCACAGTCTCCTGCTCACCCACCTGCTCTCTCACCCCCCCCCCCCCCCGGCTCTCTCTCACACCACCTCCCCATGCTCTCTCTCTCACACCCCTACCCCTCCTCTCTCTCACTCTCCCCTCGCCCTCCTCTCTCTCTCCCCCCCCCACACCGACCCCCTTCCCCTCTCTCACACACACACCTCTCTACATGTATTCACTCTCACGGGGCCTTCATCTTCGCCGCAAGCGGAGTGTGTCCCGCGACATCTTCGCTGCAAATTGCATGTGATCTGTTCATGGCACGCCAGGGCCTTCATCTTTGCTGCAAATGGCATGCCGGGGCCTTCATTTTCACCGTGAATGTCGCGTGCTCTGTTCACAGCATGCTGGGGTCTCTTCTGCCATTTTCTGCACAGAATTTGGCAATTCTGTGCACATTCTGCATTCCACAGTAGCGCAGAATTCCCCCATGACTATTTATTTTTAAGAAATTATTCTATATCCTGATTTCACAAGAACAGGACACATAACTGCCCTATTTTTCAATCTTTCCATAGCTAGAAAAATAAGGTCAACTGAATTTTATACATGACACACATGGGCAAATCTAGGATTTTGAAAATGGATATGTCTGCAGCATCATCACCCTCCTGCTGTTTCTCCCTCACTCCCATCTTCTCTTTCTCCTCTTCTTTCTTGTTTTCCTTTCTGCATCTCCCTTCCACTCCTGCCACCCTCCCACTCCCTCTACTTTCCACCTTCCTTTTCCCATTTCCCCTTGCCCCTGATTCTACTCTATCGCCCTCAGGTACCCTATGTCTTTTATCCCTCTTAAATTTATATCTATCTCCTTCTTAAGTTTCTCTTAATCTACTCCTCATATGCCCACGGGTTCATCTCCATCCCCTCCTCCCTTACCAGAGCCATTCTTCATTACCCCTTGTACTTGGCTTCCCCTTTCTCTCTCTACCCTTGTTTCCCTTGGATACTTCTCTCTCCTCCCCCTCCCGCCCAGGTTGCTCTCAAATTCCTCTCCATCATCCCTCTGCCATGTTCCTCTCAATCTCCCTTGAGTCTCCTTAAGGTTCCTTTCAGTTTTTTGGAGCATAATCTAATCTAATCCAATCCATTTATATTCTGCCTTTCAGACACTTCAAAGTGGATTACATTCATACAGTAGGTATTTCCCTGTCCCAGACAGCTCACAATCTAACCGGTCACTCATCAAAATGCATTAGGGCTCTAACGCATGCAATAAGGCCCTAATGCATGCAATAAATATTGTAGCATGTTAGTATGCACATTTTACTTTTAGTATGCAAGTGAGAGGAGTTGGGAAGGAGTTAATGAAAATATAGAGTCAACGTGACATGATATATATGTACTGCTGAAAAAGGGGACACTTTCAACTCGGGGCAGGTTTGGGGGTGGGGTGGGTGTGGAGGGGTAGTTTTACATAATCAGTCAGAGGAATTAACTGCAAATTTGATATGACTTACAAATTTTTATCATTTGAATCAATGAAAGTACTATCAAGAGGAACTGATTTGTACAAAGCTATGTAGTAATCTACTCCTCCTGTTGCTATCTTTCATTGATTCAATTGATAGAAATTCATCATTCATGTCAAATTTGTGTTAATTCCTCTGACTGATTATGTAAAACTACCCCTCCACACCCACCCCACCCCCAAACCTGCTCCGAGTTGAAAGTGTCTGCCTGTGTATGTAAAACCACTCCCCAAACTTGCCCGGAGTTGAAGGTGTCCCGTCTTTCAGTGGTGTATATATATGGCTGCCAGTGCAGGTTGGGAAAATGGACATTCAATCTATGAGCATCCTTTTTTTCCCGCTACTGGCATATACACACACAAGATACACAGCTTGGACCGTGTATATTGGGCGTCCAGAATCTGTTTACCTAAATCTGCTTTCTTTGGTTCTTCCTACTTAGTATCATGATGATAATCACAGAAAGCAGGATTTTTGTTTTTTTTTTCAATGCACCCTTGAGCATGGCAAACCTTTATGCCAACCCTGGGCTGGCATAAAATTTGCCATGTTGCAATGGGTGCATTGGCCATGCAGGAAATTGTTTGCAAAGCAGGGATTAGCAAATGGCCTCATCTACATGGAGTTTACATGTGATGAGCACTATTAGCTATGCAGTGATTTGGACACATTAATCCCTGTATTGCATTGGGGGTTATGGACACATGCTCAAATCATGCATTAAGCCGTGTGCTAGCTGCTGCACATACTATTGCATTGGCTCCAATGTGCCATGTGTTGCAATGTGATAACTCTACAATTTTCCTAACCATGCCCATTATTTTTTATTGCAGGCACTATTTCCGCTATATTTATAAGTTTATAAGTTTGTAGCTAAGGCAAATGGGGCTTATAGTGACTTGCTCAAAATCACAAGGAGTGGGAGTGGGATTTGAACCAGGTTCACCAGCCACTGCTCTAACCACTAAGCTACTCATCCACTCCTAGAAAAGCAAATGGCAGGTGGAAAAAAGTGAAATCAGAAAACACAGAATGAGGAAGAAGAAAAGCTATAACAGAGAGGAAAAGTATGTCTTTACTGTGGCCTCATGCTGCCACCCTGAATTCACTGCTGCTAAACAGACTGCCAAAGAAGAGAGGAGGCAGATAAAGGTGGTCTTTTCAAATGCAATAATGTTAGGTACAAGCTTTTACCAATCCCTAGCATAGGGCTCGCCACATAATACGAAAGAAAATAACTAATCAACATCTCAGTATCTGGAACCTCATAAATAAGAGTAAAGCATATGGACTAAATCTGAAGAAGTATAGAAGATAAAGCATGGCTTAAAGCATGTGAAGCGTGTACTGCATGAGCTATGCCTGTGTCCCCAGAGAGATGGAATGCGGACCTAGCAAGCATGAGTACGTGTATGTGTGCACCAAACAGGTATTAAAGTCTTCTCCCCTATCCTTTGCTGCTAACTCTCTTTATCTGATAACTCTAAAGGATGTGCCACAGGGGATGTGAATTAACGAAGTATGAACAAGCCATGTGTTTCTCACACAGTGCCAGAATGCTGGCTGTGATGCTGCCGTGTGCCAACATACAGGGAAAGAGAAGCATAGTAAAACTGCAGGTCAGCTGCTCCCACGGAGCTCTGAATCAGCTTCAAGGACGTATCTCTGGGCTCCCAAGTTTTGTCTCCTTTGTTTTAGTGCAAGTGGCATGGGGGAAGCAAAGTGATTACAGAGTAACATAGCGGCTGTTACAGAAACACAGAATACGGCAGGACTGAAGAGCTCATCCACTCTACCCAATTTACTTCCCTATACACTGCAATAGAACCACCTCTGGCTTTTTTCTTCACAACTAGGGACCTTCATGGCTTATTCCATACTTCCCTGAATTATGTTACTGTTTTTGTATTCACTACCAATGCAGATAAGGCTCTTGGCCCACTCAGCCTGCCCAGTCACCCCTGCCTATTATGTTGCTGTAGACCCTACTCAATCTCCAACTATCTCTCTCACCACTGCTCTCTGTGTTGGTGACCAAACTCGCCTGAATTCTTGTTTACTACCACCTCTGCTGGGATGCTCTTCCAGCCATTCAACTCTCTCTCCATAAAGTAATATTTTCTCATATCAACGAGCCTCTACTGTAAAACTTAAAGACTAATGAACATCCTTCCTAGCAATTACAGCAAGCATTTCCTTATTTCAAAAGGTCACAGGTCTTTTTGATAGGTATAAAATGTTGGCACTCAAAAGCTATCCATAAAATATACAGTATTACTGGCTAGTACTGCATACTTTTTTCTAGTTGCCTTCCTTACCTAACTAGTTAATTTGAAATACAGTTCCAAACCAAATAAAACGGCAAAATATATTCTTCAACTCTCTTAAAATCCATTTGAATTTGGATTGAAGTGCATTGCATAGAAAGGTACAATGGCTGTCGGAAGTATACATTTAATAAAGAGACTGTAACAGAAAAATTAAAATGACCTGTTTTTTAATGTGCTGCCATTTGTCATTTGTCATTTGCACCTTTTCTATGTTCCATTCATTGCTCTGGTTCTGAAGGACAGCAAGAAGTCCTGGCTTTCAGGATAACTGCACCGAGGTCCATATTCAAAGATTTTGCCCAGATAACTTTAGACTTTAGCTGGACAAAACCTGAAAATTGAAAATTTGCCCCTGCTCCCTGGTTAAACTTTGTCTGGGTAAGTTATTACTGGGACAGAATTTAGCACTATAAACTGTGGCTGTGATGGGGGCATTCTGGGGGAGCATAGTTAAATCTTAGCTCGTGAGTGCTGATGCTCAGTGCCACATAGATTAAGGGCCTGATTTACTAAGGCTTTTCTCCAACTCTGTGTCATAGCTGGAGGAACTCTAGATAGAAAAATATCTTCCCTAAATTTGCCCTGCTAATTTTAGCCGAGAAACTTCAGCCAGGTGTATTCAGCGGCAGACTTATCTGTATAAGTGCCACTGAATATCCAAGTAAAGTTATCGTATTATCTTCCCTACTCACTGGCCCGTTGAGCATCTACCTCACTGAATATTCATTGGGTACAGTTGCATAGATTTGGTTTAATACAGGCAGGTCCGGCGCCAATGGGTATGCAAACCGTGCAATTGCACAGGGTGGCACACCCAGTGGGGCAGCGTCGGGAGCAGGGTGGTGGATCTGATCCCACCGATGGTGGAAGAAGTGAAGGCCAGTGGTGCCACTGGTGGAATCGGGACCACTGGCGGCAGAAAAAGCAGGAGGGAGTTTTGTACTGAGACGAGGCAGGGGGGGCACTGATGGCCGACAGGGGGGCACTGATGGCCAACAGGGAGACCCATGCAGCCACCAGTGGACCTCATCCCACCAGTGGCTGAACAGGGAAGCGTGTTACTTTTATGCTGTGTGCTGGCCGCACATAGCAGAAGATTGGCGGGGCCATGGTGTAGCTCATCCCATAACGACTCAAAGAAAAAAATTCATGTGCTCCTCCTTCCTGCCTGCACAGCTCCAGAAGAAAAACGTTGCTAGAGCAACGCGGACAGGAAGGAGGAGAAACATTGGCTGTGTGCAGAAAAGGAGCAGTGTTTGTGGCAGGGCCACCACAGATCCTACCTCGTGACCTGAGAAGAGGAGGCCCGGTAGCAGAGCCGCTGTGGATCCCACCTTGCAGCAGCCCAAGAAGATCAGGGCCGCCATGGAGCCCATCCTGCGGCAACCCAAGAGAGGAGGCCCAGAGGTGAGAGAGAGGCTGAGGCCCTGTAGAGTGTGTGTGTGTGTGTGTGTGTATGAGAGTGAGTTGAAAGACTGTGTGAGGGAGTGAGAGCCTGTATGATCAGAGAGACAGCTTGTGAGTGAGAACATCTGTGTGTGTGTGTGTGTGTGTGTGACAGCATGTGAGAGGTAGAGCCTGTGTGTTTGTGTAAGACAGCATGTGAGAATGAGAGAGCCTGTGTGTGTGTGTGTTTGTGTGTGTGAGAGAGAGAGTGAGAAGGCATGTGAAAGAAACATGTGAAAGAAACATGTGAAAGAAACATGTGAAAGAAACATGATACCCTCATCAGAGGTACAGACTCAGGTTCTTCTTATCTGATTGCCATGCTTGACATCTCAGCGGCATTCGACACAGTCAATCATGATGTCCTCCTTAACATCCTCAGGAGCATCGGGATCACTGGCAATGCCCTTTCCTGGATACGATCGTATCTCCAGGATCGCCTTTTCACAGTATTAGTTGATAACAATGAATCTGACCCCATCAGTCTTCCCCAAGGTGTGCCCCAAGGTTCTTCACTCTCCTCCACCCTCTTTAATATATACATGCTCCCCCTTACCACCCTCCTCACTAACCTCCACATCAAGCATTTTATTTATGCGGACGATGTGCAACTTATTTTCCCATTCTCTGACTCTCTCCTTACTGCCCTTCGCAACTGGGAATCCTGTCTCTCAGCCATCAACAAATTACTAAATGACATGCAACTAGCGCTAAACCCCAGCAAGACTGAACTTTTAATTATATCTAACAGGCCACCGCTCCCAGACATCCCACCTGCATACTCTTCCACAACTTTCCCATCACACGTTCGCAACCTTGGTGTTTTCATTGATAACCATCTTACATTCAAACCTTTCATTAAATCTATCATTAAGGAATGCTTCTTTAAGCTCCAAACCATAAAAAAACTCAAACCACTGCTACACTTTTCTGATTTCCGCACTGTACTACAGTCTATCATTTTATCTAAGGTAGACTATTGTAATGCACTTTTTCTAGGCATCCCCGCTACCCATATCAAACCCCTACAACTACTACAAAACGCTGCCGCCAGGATACTATCAAACACGAAAAAAAGAGATCACATCACCCCCACACTCATCGAACTTCATTGGCTCCCTATACACTCTCGAATTCTCTATAAAGCCTGTTCCATCATCCACAAAAGTCTGTTGAACTCTAACCTGAATTGGATTAACCCCCCACTCCTCCCCCGCACCTCGAACAGACCCACACGTACTGCCCTCCAAGGAACCCTACGTGCACAACCTATCAAATCTTTCAAATTATCGTCCACTATAAACAGAGCTTTCTCCCTAGCCGGCCCCTCTATATGGAACTCCCTGCCTCCTGATATACGCCTGGAATCATACACACCCACTTTCAAAAAAAAACTGAAAACATGGCTCTTCCAGCAAGCTTACCACACATCACCTCCCATTACATAAATCCTTACTGATTAAATAAGTGATTCTCCTAGAATCTGATACGCGACTTTTGATTTATTTCTCGGATTACGTTGTATGCCTATCGATTTTGTACTTTGACTCGGCTATTTATGTACTTATCTTTTGTATATAGTTTTGGTGATATGTATATAGTGATTTTGCTGTTCTCAATTTTATGTAAGGGCCCTGCCCAAAAGTTAACCTGTTTGCAATGTTATATGTAAGGGTTCTGCCCAATGGTTCCTGTTTAACTGTAAACCGATACGATGTGTGAACGGTTATCGGTATAAAAAAGACATTAAATAAATAAATAAATAAATAAATATTTATGTTTGAGAGAGAGCATTTGAGAGTGAGAGCTGTCTGTGTGAGACAGCATGTGAGTGTGAGAGCCTGTGCCTGTGTGTGTGTATGTGTGTGAGTGAGAGAGACAGCGTGTGAGAATGAGAGCCTGTGTGTATATGTGAGAGAGACAGCATGTGAGAATGAGAACCTGAATGTGTGTTTGATGGAAGAAGACAAGAAGACAGGTGGATAGAGAAGAAACAGAAAAAAAGAAATCCTGTAAAATGAATTCACAAACGAACAAGAAAGGGAAGGTGGAAAAAAAAGCCTGTGCCCAACCGATTAGAAAACTAAGATCAGGTAGCAAAGGTAAAAAAAAATAATTTTTGAATTTTTAGTGATTGGCACATGTAATCTTTGGGAATGTACAAGAGTAGCACTTTCTCTATGCCGGTATCATGTTGTACGAGATCAGCATGGAGGAACTGGAAGCCCCGCAAATTTTTAATACTGCGGGGCCTGCACAGACTGGAGGCAGCAGAATAGGCTTCAGTGCCAGTAGCAGCGATTGACGCCTCCCCAGTAGCCATGCAGTAGCAGTGACAGCGGCAGCAGAGGAACGAGAGAGGCTCTGAGGTTGCTGGAAAAAGAAAGAGAGGATGTCTGCCTTCAGTGTGTGCATGTGTATGAATGGAAGTCTGCCTGGATGTGTGTGAGTGAATGAATTGGTGCCTGCCTGAGGGTGTGTCTGTGTATGAGAATGAATGGGTGCCTTCCTGGGGTCTGTCTGTGTGAGAATGGGTGCCTGCCTGGGTGTGTGTGTGTGAGAATGAATTGGTGACTGCTTGGGGGTCTGTGTATGTATGTGTGAGAATGACAGGGAACTTGCCTGGGTGTGTGTGTCTGTATGTGTGTGTGTATGTGAGGGAGTGAGAGTGACAGCCTGAATGTCTATGAGAGAATCCGGGGGAGTAAGAGCTTGTGTGTGAGGGGTGGGAGGGAGAGAGAGGGTCTTAGAGCCTGAGAGTGTGTCAGTATCTGTGAGAGAGAGATGTTGTGGGTGTGTATAAGAGCATGTATGTGACAGTATATGTGTGAGAGAATGGATATGTGAGTATGTGTGAGAGAGAGAGGATAAAGTTTGTGCACCCCCCCCCCCACACCCCCCAATCCTCGACAATCTCAGGGTGACTGGAAATCAAGATTTCCCAGGTATGGACAGCAGGGGCTTTTATATTTTATCCTTATTAGTTTTAATTATTGGGTGTTATTTGTTATATGTGCTGTTTTGAAATATTTTATTTGTGCTTGGGAAATGTTTAAAAAATGTATATGATTTTAATTATTAATCTATTTGTCAGTAGTTTTAAAATATTCTTTTATTAGTGTGGTTTACCAGTATAATTCATGCTTTATGTTTCTTGATTTTATTTGTTTTATTAGGAATGGTGGTTCTGTTTTTCCATTGTTACACCCAGGGTCTGGCTTCTTGGGGTTTCCATTTCAGTTTTTGTCTGCATAATGCTGGTTCTAATTTGTGATCCTTTATTCTGTATTTGGTGAGGGTCTGTCTCTGCTCTGTGTGTGACCATAATGAGAGATTCCGCTAGTGCATAGTGTCTGTATAGGGATCTATAGCAATCAGGTTTGTTTTGTTTCCCCAGTAGGTGGTGTATTGGTATTCTGGGACCCAGTGTACTATTTACTTGTCCTTTTTCACAGGTAGGGTTCTTGTTGTTTGAGTCCTTGGTGTTACTACTGTTACTTTATGATAGGTTTCCTGTATGGATTTTGATTGTCTTTTTTGCGGGGTTTTATGTTGGTTCACAACATGTCTGGCAGTGGAAGGTATTTGTGCTGCTAGTACTGTGAGGTGACACCAGAATGTGAAAATATTTCCTTGTATGATGAGCTTTAAGGGAAACATCCAAGCTCCATTGTTGGGGGAATTTCTGTGGATGCACAGAGCTGGAGGTACAATATTTATATTGACATTCTTTCCTTCTGTATACATTCCAGACATCACTTTCATAGCCATATAGAATTAGTTGAATAAGGCTATCAAATAATTTTAATAGTAGTTTTACTAGAAGTGTGAAACTAGCCAGATTTTTAAAATTACACAGAAGATTCTTTGGATTTTCTTATTAAGACTTTTTATAGGCAATTTTAAACCAGGGGTTCATGCTATATAGGTGGGTGTGATGTGAGGAAATATCATTTTAGCTCCCCCCACCCCCCACCAAATTCTTCTGTGACCTTAAGCATTAGTACAAGAAGGATGGGGGGTGCTGGAGAGGCACGCAAATGCATTGGTCCCCGGGTGCCGGAAACCTTCGGTACTCCACTGGCAGGAGGCCCATGGTGCTGCCGGTGGACCAGATCCCACTGGTAGCGGAAGAAGTGGAGGCCTGTGGGGCCACCTGTGGGATCCATGACAATCTCAGGGTGACTAGAAATCAAAGTTCCCAGGAATGGAGAGCGTGAATTTTTAAAATCCTTTTTAGTTTTATTTTCCAGGTATTATTTGATGTGTCTACTGTTTTGACCTATTTTATTGGTGTTTGGGACATTTAAAAAAAACTTGTAAATGAGTTTTTAATTATTTGATCTTTTATTCAGCAGCTTTTTTTGAACTATTATTAGTATATTTTTAGTATTATGATTATGTATTTATTTTATTTCTTGATTTTATTGTTTGGTGTTTGAGGAATGGTGATGGTTCTGTTTTTTCATTGTTGCACTGCACAGAGTGTCTGGCTTCTTGCGGTTGCCAGTTCAGATTTTGTCTGCGCATTTGTATTTCTACTTTATGGTTGCTGTTATAGAAAGGGAAGCCTTAAGATGCCTTCCATTCTGTTGTGTTGGGGACCGCTAGGAGAGCGATCCCAACTTGAGGGGATTTCGTGTGCCCTTGGGCCTCGGCACGATCCAAGATGAATCCAAGACAACACCAAGGGTTGGCGAGGCGTGTCCCAGCATGGGCAAAGACAAAGTCTAACCCTCTGTCGGACCTGCATGCTTCTGGAAGCCAACAACATTATGTTGGTTAGTGAACAGTCCTCCGACCGTTCCCAGCCCTTTCGGACCTGCTGCTAGGTATCGGCAAGAAGCAGCAAGCCGGACTGAGGATGAGGGCAGACGAAGGCCTTGTGACACAGAAGACTCGCAATGAGACGAGAAGACTCTGGATGTGCACCAGGAACTTGGAAGACTCTAGACGAGACGAGGAACTTGGAAGAGTCTTGGACGAGATGAGAAGCTGGGAAGGTTCAGACATTGGCAATGTCTCTAAGGGCGGACCCAATGGGCTGGTCACGGACCAACCTGTCCCACTGCACGCCCTACACAACCTGAAGAGGCTGGTCACGGACCACGTGGAGAGTGGGACAAGCGCAGGAAGGGAAACCAGCTGACACAAAACTCCAATAATGAGGCTAGGTGTCATCTGGAGAACCACAGGAGCTGGAGGGTCAAGAGGACTCGGAAGCACAAGAATGGATTCCAGCTAGGTAGAGACTCCAATGACGAGACAAGGTGTCATCTGGAGAACCACAGGAGCTGGAGGATCCAGAGGACTCGAAACAGACGAAGGAGGAGCGAAACCTCGGACATCAGGAAGTGAAACATCAGGAAGCCTGGAACACCAGGAAAAGAAACATCAGGAAGCCTGGACTAGGAACCTCAGGACATGAAAACATGGAACATCAGGAAGCCACAGGAAGCACGACGAGACATGGAGCTCCAACGAAGAATGAAGAACTGACGGAGCGCTGGAAGGTGAGACTTCCAGGGACAAGTAACTCCAATGCAAGGCCAGGCTGAAGTGGAGAAGAAGCCCTTAAATAGGGCTGGCACAGGAAACCAGGAGAGCTGACTTCCGGTGGGGCCAGTTGGACCCCAGCTATGCTGCCCCTTTAAGAAGGGGAAGAAGATGCGGGCCTGCCCCTTAGGAAGGGGGCAGGACCTAGGAGAGCGGCCATGCTGCCGCTGAAGACACTGAAGGCAGGAGAAGCTGGGCCTGCGCGCAGGCAGGCCCTGACGTCGGGAGCGGCTCCTGCCGCTGCCGGAGGCATCAAAGGTGGCTCCAGCCACCAGGAGAGACCAGGGACTGTGGCCTCTGGCCGCGAAGATGAAGCCGACGTCAGCGGTGGCCCCAGCCGCGTTGAGGCACAGTGGCAAGGCCCGCCGTACCGGGAAGGCACCCCGAATTCCGCGGCCTCCCGCTGCAATCAAGGTGACAAGCTGACTGCGACTTCTGCCGTGAAGATGTCGACAGCTCCGTGCCGCGTTGAAAGAGGCAGCACCGGAGGTGAGAGGCCTGCTCGCGGGGGGTAGCTCCATGGGCAGGAGTTATAACAGTTGCTCTATTCTGTATTTTGTGAGGGTCTGTTTATGTTCTGCATGTGTGACTGGAGGTGAGGCATTCCTCTAATCGAAGTGTATTAGTGTTTAGGGCTTTCAGAGGGTCAAGCCCACATGCAGCCCACATCACAATAGGCCTAATACCATATGGGTTCCAAGTGTCTTTTTTGCAGGGATTTCCGGTTGGCATCACAGCAGTGCATGTAAATACAATGTAAGTGATATTTTTATCTCAGAATACTGTACTTTGATGTTTTTAAACTTTGTATCACTAGAGATGGGCATTTTTTTGGTGAGCCTGAGATAGAGAATGAATGAACGGGGGGGGAGGAGGCAGCACAGGAATTGTTCGCACAGGGCAACAAAAAACCTAGCACTGGCTCTGCATATAGGGCATCCCAAACTTGCCTAGTTGACTGCACAGTCAGTTGGGTTTTCAGGGTACCAGGAATTAATCTACATGAGATTCACTGCAGGCTACTCGGAGAGTTGTGGCACTCTCCGAGTAGCCTGTTCCTATGTACTTCCTATTCTGCGTTCTACAGTTCCTATTTCTCCCTCCCCACCACCCTGTTTTATGTAATTTCCAACCTTTTTGTTTTTGATGTAAACCGATATGATGTCCCCACTAATATCGGTATAGAAATTTAAATAAATAAAATAAATAAATAAATAAATCCATTAGAGACTCAATATATGCATACTTGGCTCATGAATATTCATTGTGGTTGTCTTGAAAACTTGATTGGTCATGGCTTCATCAGGACTAGTTTGGAAAGTCCTGATTTAAGAGCCCAGTTAATCTGCATATTTTAGTTGCTCTGAAAACCAGATCTGTTTAACGTCTTCAAGGACTGGAGGTGCCTACTCCTGACGAAAGGCCACAAGAAGAGGCATCCCAGTGTCTCACTCACCAAAGTGGTACAGTGGAAGGAAGGAGAAGGTGAAAACAAAATATGTATGCACACATTTTTACAAGGAGGTGCTGCTTGACACTATGTAGCAGTATTAAGACAGCTGAAAATATATTCATTTTTTGCATTAAACAAACTTATTACTGTTAATTATTTTATAGGAAGGAAATGGAAAGTTTCCTTGAAGTATTTTTGTTTCTAGCAATGTTAAATACAAATCTGCGGACCACATTCCAGACAGTAAGGGTGCTTGGTATTATCCTTGTATGTGCTTTATGAAAATTTATAGGGCTTAAGGATTCACAGTTTATAAGACATGAAATTGTTGGAAATTAAATCTCTTCTCATTCCAGCACACTGCTCAGTTCTTTCATAATTCTTCACAGACTTAATGCTACTCATTACCAACATTTGCTGTGGCCAAAGGAAATTATATCAAAATGAATTTGCTTGGTACACCCAGTTACGAGCTCCATTATTTTCCAGGATAGGGGGATTCTAGTCCTGGTCTGACCCGTTTCTATGCATGAACCTACGCTTCTGATGTACCTGAGAAAAGCAGGTGGGATGAGAAGTGGGAGGGAGAGGGAGTCTATACTTAATCTTCAACCAAGGATTGTCCATTGTGATTCATTATAAATCCTTATAACAAATCCAAAAGATATTTGAAAGAGTTTACACCTACCTCGGGGTTTGCTCCTGCGCTTCCGCCTTCCCATAGATGCGCTGTGTGTTGCTGGCTGCAGCTGGCTGATCTCGATGGGCGTGTTTGTGCGAAAGCTCTCCTTAAATTTCTGCATCAGGGAGTCCACAGTCTCCTGGGTCACCTCTGTGGCTACAAGGTGGTAATTGTTAAAAGATTACAACATGGACCACAAGAATGGTGCCACTTAATTTATTTAAATTGTTAATACTTCAAGATGAACGAATGGTGATCTGCAATGTAGCTGGAACATGATGATTAAAACACTAGCAAACATAATAGTGCTGTTTATCTGGGCTGGCTGCAGTTTGAAGGCTTTAAGGAGAGAATCCAGTTTCTCTGGGGGCGCTCTTCCCTTCACCCTACCAATCCTCTCCACACCCTTTCCACCACACCCTATGTGATCCTGTCTCTCTCACCACTATGGAAACCTCTCACTTTCTTCTTTCCTTCCCCCCTCCCCTCCCGCCCCCCATACACACACACTGCTGTGATCCTCTCTCACTCGCTCCTGCCTCTCTCTCCCCTGTCTCGGGTCAGCAGGTGGAGATTGCTATTTCATACTGTGTTTGCCTCCTCTGGCATACATTCTAACTCCGACAAACTACTGCAGCAGTCCCTTGGCAAGATTTTTTTATCCTGGTACAAACGCATGAAAAATATCACACCACAGTACGGGGCCTTCCCATGTGATGGCGTCCCATCTCGGCCAGGGCTGCTTAATTGAAAGGGCCAGAGGCCCAAAAAATTGCACCCCTCCAAAAGGCACAGTTCACTCTGGGAGTCATTGGAGACCTCCATCCAACCTTCTACCACCTTTGAAAATGGCTCTGCCCCCCCCCCCCCCCCAAATAAATAAACAATAATGAGGCCAATTGCACAGCAAAGGTCCACTTCTTTCCCTACCCACTCCCCTTAAACAGAAAAATTGTCACCCTTGGCCAAAATATTCCATCCCCCGGTCATTACGTCCATCACTTCTCCCCCTCCCAAAGAAAATTAAATCCCTGGGGGTCTAGTGGTCCCTCACCCAACCCCTGGTAGCCTAAGGGGGCATGGGCATCATGGCCATCATGTGGCAGGGGCAAGATCCTGGCCCCTGCAAACTATTAAAGATTTATTTTAGAGGTAAGGGGGTTAATGAGGTTGAGGGTTGGGGTCCACCTGCCCCCTATACCACCATGGGCCATTTTGGGGGGTTCTGGTGGGGCGAACAATAGATACCAGGGATTTAACTTTCTTTGGAAGAGGGGAAAGGGATGGGTCTAATGAAAGGGCGCAAATCTTTTGGCTAAGAGGCTATATTTTTTGTTTAAGGGAATGGGGCAGGAAAGGGAGTGGGCCATCATTGCATGATTGGCCTCATTATTTTTATTTATTTTGGGGGGCTAGAACTACCTTAGAAAACGGTGGGAAGGTGATGCAGGCGAGGATCTCCAATGATCCTGGGGCAATTTTTGGCTGGTTTGGTGGAGTGGTGTTTCAGGCACCTTGGCCATTTAATTTTCTCATGGGACCATCAGTATCCTGTGTTAATGTCCCAATGCTCCCTCTGGAAAATAACTACACATCCCTCAAATGCACTATAATAATAGAGCCGACATTTCAAAGTCTGTCTCGTTACTTTATTATCATAGGATTGCCTATACACAAGTTGCTTTGCATGCATTAGACAATTTTATGCATGCAAATGAATTCAAAGCTGCTTATTTCCATAGAGGGAGGAAATCTCTATTGCGCGATATCTTGCAATTGTGACATGATATGGTGATATAGCACGTTAGACCACTTTTAACGTGCATTACATGCTTTAGAGCAGGTCAAAAGTTTTCCAGCCTTGTGTGGCAGGATATCCAGTTATGTGTCACTGCGGCCCGATTCCCACCCCTCTCCCTAAGATCTCATGCATGGTCCTGCTGGGCCTTGCAGCCCCCATCCTCCAAACACCTCCATTTAAAAAAAACAAAAAAAACAACATATAATTCTCAGGTGAGCACCTCCCTTCCCTCCCCTCTTCTTGTTTTTTAAATTTAAATATTGGCTCTCTCCTGCTCCCTTCCCCACCTATCCCCCCTGGACCAAGAAATCCCCAGCTGGAAGCGAGGTATTCACCTACCTGCTCCCGGTGCTTTCAGCACGGCTCTGTGCAGAGAAGCTCCAAAAGCATAAGCTGCCCCTCAGTTTAGGCTTCCTTCGCCCCTGCTGTCTGAGCAGCGCTGGAAGTATAAACTGAGGGATAGCTAATGCTTCCATCACTTCTTTGTCAGAGCTGAGCTGGAAGAACTGGGAGTGGGAGGGTGAATAACCCACTCCTGGCTGGGGATTTCTTGGTCTGGGGGAGGGGGATGGCAAGGGTGACTCAAGGCAATCCACTGCTTGAAGCAAGAGAAAAGATAGTTCCCCCAAGGCCTGATTCAGGTCAAATCAGAGAAAGGGTAAAAGGGGAGGAGTCCCCATTGGCAACTAGCCCTTTTGACTATTTAAAATGATGGTTAAGGGGTGTTGTTGTGGTCAGAATTCCCCAAACTGTGGCAGATAGAGTGCTATTGACATTTCTAGGAAGCTGGCAACCTTGTCACACTTCCAGGAATCCTACCACCTGCCTCCCACCCTTCCTCAGAATTTGCTCCCTGGGGGATTGAGAGATGGTGAACAGTGTGGGTTTGCATATGATGCACTCTCTGGGCAAGTGCAAGAGTATTAGGTGCCCTAAGTGAAGCTTACAGCCTTGCATGCAACACCCACTCCCCTCTTCCTTCCCCATACATAATAATAAATGAAGCATTAATAATAACAGATTTTATATGAAAAAAGGATAGACTTCTGAGATAAAAACATCACTTACAACATATATATTATATTTACATGCACTGTCATGGTACCAACCAGAAAATTCTGAAAAAAATAAATAAATAAATAAAAGACACTTGGAACCCATTGCTGCGCCAGGAGGTGGAACCTTGGCCTAGTGCAGGATTGGTAGGCTCCCTTGTTGGACCCAGAGAGCGCCTGCCACCAGGAGGCGGAGCACAAGAAGAGACAGAGGCTAGCTGGAGCTTCACCACTAGCAACCCTAGGTACCCCCAGGTTGAGCCCTTGAGTATCCGGGTCGCCTGGTCTTAGGTGGGCCTCACAGGATCTCCTTGACAGGAAGTTCAGGGGTGTGCCCACCATGATCAAGGGTGTGCAGTCGATACCTAGGCCTGAAGTCCTGGGTGCCTGAGAAGGCCAGAAGAGTGTCTCTGAATGTATAGCAAGGATCAAGGCCAGGTTCAAGGAACCGTGGTCAGTCAAGGCAAGGGTCAGAGCCAGTAATCAGTCTGTGGATAGTCAGGCAATGCAGAGGTCAAGTTCCAGGAGGCAGTCAGACGTGATCGAGTTCAGACAGAGGTCAGTTCCAGGCAGCGTGCAGACGTGGCAGAGTTCAGGCAGAGGTCAGAGGCAGGCAGCGGTCAAACGTGGTCTTAGAGCAGGCAGAAGGTCAGAGGCAGGCAGTGGTCAAATGTAGTCAAGGAAAGCTGAGGTCAGTACCGAGAAGACAGTCCGAAGGTACTACCTGGGGAGATGAGGAGACAAGGATACTGGAACAGAAGGGCGCTGGAACAGGACTGGAACAAAGGCTGGAATGCAGAGGCAAACTAGAAACACTCACGGTGTCGACCCGATTGCCAAGGCAGGGATCAAGGGAATGAGTCCTGCTTTATATACTGCATGCTGGTGACATCGGGGAACATCGGACCCGGGTTTCCTGTGCTAGGATCTTTAAAAGGGATGATGCTGGTCAAGCGTGCACCTAGGGGTGGGGCTGAGAAGCAGGAAGACGCAGAGCCCCGGCAGGAGCTCCGCTGTGAGGCCTGGTCGAGCGAAGGCAAGCGGGGAAGCTGCGAAGTGGCTGAGGTCACAGAGGAAGTGAGCCCGATGCTGGTGGATGGAGTAGCGAGGTGAGTGGGGCCGATCGCGCTGCGGAAGCAGCTGGGGAGCGCAACAGTACCCCCTTTCTAGGCCTCCCCCTTACCGGCCTGGACTTCTCTAGATGGGTCCTATGGAATTCGGCAAGAAGATTTTTGTCGATGATGTGGTGCGAGGGCTCCCAGAAGTTCTCCTCCGGTCTGACGCCCTCCCACGATAGGAGGTACTCCCAGTGGCCCTTGTGTCGTCTGACGTCGAGGACCTCTTTCACCTGGAGGGTGTCTTCAGGCTCGGCCTCCAGCTGGATGGGCGCAGGTGGCTTCCGGGAAGGCCAGCTCAGGACTAAGGGCTTTAGCAGAGAAACATGGAAGGTATTGTGGATACCCATGGATCGAGGCAATTGTAGCTGGTAGGTGACTGCTCCCACTCTCTGGAGGACGGGAAATGGCCTAATGTCCTTGGGTGCCAAGCGATGTGAGGGGAGTCACAGCCTAATGTGCTTGATACTTAGCCATACCTTTTGACCGGGCTTGAAGAGTGGGGCTAGTTTTCTAAGTGCATCAGTAAACATTTTAGCACGTTCCACGGCTAGGATGAGCCTTTCCTTCATCTGGTTCCATGTGTTACAGATACTTTGTGCCGTGAATTGCGCTGCTGGCGAAGGTACAGAGAGTGGTATCGGCAATGGAAGTCGTGGTTGGCATCCAAATACCAGTGCAAATGGGGATACGTCTGTGGCGGCAGCAAGGTGCATATTGTGAGATAATTCGGCCCAAGGGAGCAAGTCGGCCCAATTATTTTGCTAGTTCTTCATGTAAGACCTGAGGAAAGCTTTCAGGGTCCGGTTAGTCCTTTTGGCTTGGCGGTTTGCCTGAGGATGGTATGCTGACGTGAAGCTCAATTGGATATTAAATTTTTGGCATAAGGACCACCAGTACTTCACGGCAAATTGCAGGCCCCCATCGGAAACAATTTTTTCAGTAATCCGTGAATTCGGAAAATGTGAGTCAGGAACAGTTTAGCGAGTTCAGGAGCTGATGGGAGGCTCCGGAGTGGGATGAAGTGTGCCATCTTGGAAAAGCGGTCAATTATGGCCCAGATGACAGTGTTGTTGGAGGATGGCGGAAGAGCCGTGATGAAATCTGTGGATATACTAGCCCAAGGTTCAGTGGGCACTGGTAGTGACTGCAGAAGTCCCCATGGCCGGCCAGTGGGTGGTTTCTGCTGTGTGCAGATTGGGCATGAGTCCACATATTTACGGGAGTCTGATACCATGCTGGGCCACCAGTAAAAACATCTCAGCATCTCTAGAGTGCGTGTTCGCCCTGGATGGCCAGCCAGTTTTGAATCGTGGGCCCAGCGGAGTACTCGTTCACGTAACCGCCGTGGGATGACGGTTTTACCAGCCGGAACAGTTGTGGTAACTGCAAGGGACACACATGCCAGGTCAATAATGTGCCTTGGGATATCTGGGGTATCTTCAGGCTCGAGAGAGCGTGACAGTGCATCAGCACGAAGGCTTTTTGGAGGCTGGACGGTAGCACAATTCAAAGTTGAATCATTTGAAGTATAATGACCAGTGGGCTTGTCTCAGGTTTAATAATTGTGCTTCCTTGAGGTGCTCCAGATTCTTGTGGTCTGTGAATATAGTAAATCGGTATTGAGTGCCCTCTAGCCAAGGGTGCCACTCTTGGAGTGCGAGTTTCACAGCGAGTAGTTCCTGATCACCAATAGTGTAGTTCTGCTCCACAGGCGAAAATTTATGCAAATAAAAGGAGCATGGTACCAGTGTACCCTTGGAGGAGTACTGACTTAGTACTGCACCAGCTCCGATAGTGGACGCGTCTACTTTGACGACAAATGGATGACTGGGATCAGGATGTCGTAAACAGGGTCCAGAGCAGAATGCTTCTTTCAGAGCGTGGAATGCTGATTGCGCTTGAGGACACCAAACCCGGAGATTAGTCCCCTTCTTGGTCATTGCGGTGAGTGGAGTGGCTAATGTTGAGTAGTTGGCTATAAAGCTTCTATAATAGTTCATAAATCCGAGGAATCTTTGTAAGGCCCGGAGGCCGACTGGCTGGGGCCAGTCACAAATTCCCTGGAGTTTTTCGGGATCCACAGTAAATCCTTGATTAGAAATAATGTACCCTAAGAATGGTAGACGATTCTGCTCGAAGATGTACTTCTCAAGCTTTGCGTAAAGGTGGTTTTCTCGGAGGCGTCGGAGGACGGTTCTGACGTGGGAGCGATGGGACTCCAAATCTCTTGAGAATATCAGGATGGTTAGTGCAGTTAGTGTAACTGGGTTCAAAAAAGGTTTGGATAAGTTCTTGGAGGAGAAATCCATTAACAGCTATTAATCAAGTTTACTTAGGTAATAGCCACTGCTATTAATTGCATCAGTAGCATGGGATCTTCTTAGTGTTTGGTTAATTGCCAGGTTCTTGTGGCCTGGTTTGGCCTCTGTTGGTCTGTCCCAGCATGGCAATTTCTTATGTTCTTATGTACACCACCACAAAAGAGTAAAGGAGATCACTAAGGATTTCATTCATCAAGCGTTGGAACACCGCAGGGGCATTGCAAAGGCCGAAAGGCATCACTATATACTCGTAGTGGCCATCCCTGGTGTTAAACACGGTTTTCCATATGTCCTCTGCCTGGATGTAGACGAGGTTGTACGCCCCGTGTAGATCGAGCCTCGTGAAGATCTGAGCTCCTTGTAGACTGTCGAATAATTTGCTGATGAGAGGTAGTGGGTAGCGATCTTTACAGGTAATGGCATTTAGCCCTCAGTAATCGATGCAGGGTTGAAGTCCTCCATCCTTCTTCTTAACAAAGAAGAAATCCGCTCCCTCTGGTGAATCAGAAGGCCTAATGAATCCCTTCTTGAGGTTTTCCTTTATATATTCAGACATCGCCTGAATCTCGGGGAGCAAGAGTGAATAGATCCTACCCTTGGGAGGTGTAGTACTGGGTAGGAGTTCGATAGGACAATTACATTTTTGGAGTGGAGGTAATGTGTCTGCTTTCTGTTTTGAGAAAACATCCTCGAAGTCAGAATACTGAGCCGGTAACCCAGCGAGGGTGGTGGCCTTCAAGATGGTCACCGCTGGAGATACTTGCTTCAGGCAATTCTTTTGGCAGTAAGGGCCCCACTGAACTAGCTGGAGGGATTGCCAGTCGAATTGGGGTTCATGAGTCTGGGGCCAAGGGAGGTCCAGTATCACTGGGTGTGTTGAATACTTTAGCAAGTATAGGGATATCTCTTCTTCGTGTAGAGTTCCCACTGTGAGATGGAAAGCCACCGTGCAGTACGTTATACGTCCAGGGAGATGTTCCCTTTGGATGGAAACTATGCGAAGGGGAACTTCTAGGAGTTGTACTGGAATCTTCAAAAGGTTCACTATGTCTTCCATTATGAAATTGCCACTGCTCCGGTATCGATGAGAGCAGTGGTAACAAAGGATCGAGACTCCATGGATAGAGAAACAGGTAGTAGAGGTTGGGAGCCAGTGATAGTAGCACCCAAGTTCAGGACCCCCGCCAGGCTTAGCCTTTGAAGTTTTCCAAACGGACCGGACAGGATTGCCTCAGATTTCCGGAGACACCGCAGTACAGGCATAGGCCCTGCTCCTTGGGCCGAAGACGTTCCTCAGGGGACAACCGTCCAAGTTGGCTCTTCATTGGAGGAAGATGGTGCTGGTAGAGCCATCAGCTGAGGGCTAAGGGCACGTGCAGGGTGCTGAGCAGGAGGCCGGGATGCCTTCACGTCGTGGTATCATTGTCTGCGACGATGATCAATTTTCCCAGTGAGGGAAATCAGATCCTCTAGAGATATGGGAATCTCATGGACAACAAGTTCATCTTTGAGAGCAGGTGATAGACCCTCAAGGTAGAGTGCTAGAAGGCAATCCACTTGCCATCCCAGTTCTGTGGCCAAAGTCTGGAACTCCACCGTGAACTCCGAAAGGGATCTGGAGCCTTGATGAAGGTGGAGTAGTTGGTGGCCAGCAACCGCCTGACGACCAGGATCTTCAAAGGTCCGTTTGAAGGCGGTAATGAACTGGGACAGTTGCGTGAGGATAGGGTCAGAACACTCCCAAAGTGGGGAAGCCCATGCCAGGGCCTTCCCCTCAAGGCGAAAGAGGATGAAGGTTACCTTTGTAGACTCCTTCAGGAACAAGGAGGGTTGGAGAGCAAATTGCATGAAGCACTGATTGAGGAAGCCTCGGCAGAGGCGTGGATCCCCATTGAAGCGAGGAGGTGGAGGCAATGCCAGTGATGCTCTCGGTAGCAGGGTAGAGGTTAGGCCCACTGGATTGGCCATTGCTGCATCCTGCATTTGAGAGCGGAGTTCATCTACAGAGGAGGCTAGAATCTCTATGGCTCTTGTTTGTTCTTGAATAGTTGCGGCCAGACCCTGGATGGTCCATATGGCGGGAGACTCCGCCGAGTACATGTCTTGGCAACCTGTTGCGCCAGGAGTTGGACCCTTGGCCTAGTGCAGGATTGGTAGGCTCCCTGGTCGGACCCAGAGAGCACCTGCCTCCAGGAGGCGGAGCACAAGAGGAGACAGAGGCTAGCTGGAGCTTCGCCACTAGCAACCCTAGGTACCCCCGGGTTGAGCCCTTGAGTACCCGGGTCGCCTGGTCTTAGGTGGGCCTCTCAGGATCTCCTTGACAGGAAGTTCAGGGGTGTGCCCACCACGATCAAGGGTGTGCGGACGATACCTAGGCCTGAAGTCCTGGGTGCCTGAGAAGGCCAGAAGAGAGTCTCTGAATGTATAGCAAGGATCAAGGCCAGGTTCAAGGAAGCGTGATCAGTCAATGCAAGGGTCAGAGCCAGTAATCAGTCCGTGGATAGTCAGGCACAATGCAGAGGTCAGTTACCAATAGTCAGTCCGTGGGTAGGCAGCCAAAGCACAGGTCAAGTTCCAGAAGGCAGTCAGACATGGTCAAGTTCAGGTAGAGATCAGTTCTAGGCAGCATGCAGATGTGGTCAAGTTCAGACATAAGGTCAGAGGCAGGCAGCGGTCAGATGTGGTCATAGAGCAGGCAGAAGGTCAGAGGCAGGCAGCGGTCAAACGTAGTTAAGGAAAGCCGAGGTCAGTACCGAGAATTCAGTCCAAAGTTACTACTTGGGAAGACGAGGAGACAAGGACTCTGGAACAGAAGGACGCTGGAACAGGACTGGAACAAGACTGGAACAAAGGCTGGAATGAGACTGGAACAAAGGCTGGAACACAGAGGCAAACTAGAAACACTCACGGTGTTGACCTGATTGCCAAGGCAGGGATCAAGGGAATATGCCCTGCCTTATATACTGCATGCTGGTGATATCATCGGGGAGCGTCAGATCCGGGTTTCCCATGCTAGGATCTTTAAAAGGGATGACGTTGGCTCCGCGCTTAGGGGCGTGGCCGAGGAGCAGGAAGACGCGGAGCCCCGGCGGGAGCTCCGCTGTGAGGCCTGGTCAGGCGAAAGCGAGTGGGGAAGCCGGGGACGCCACGAAGTGGCTGAGGTCGCAGAGGAGGTGAGCCCAGTGCTGGTGGACGGAGTAGTGAGGTGAGTGGGGCCGGCCGTGCTGCAGAAGTGGCTGGGGAGCGCAACACCCATTAGGCCTAATGTAAAATGCATTAAGTGTGAGATTGGCCCTTAGAAAGTCATGAGTAAACTGAATTAAAAATTAAAATACAGTGACCCTCCCATACCAAAACAACACTAAGTGCCAGCACTCAGACAGTGACAACCCTAACTGTAAAATCAACCCTGCAAATATTACACCAGGCCCTAAAACACCAATATACCTGCTAATAGAAAAACAGAACAAGCCAGGCTGCTATAGGCCCCTACATAGAAACTACACAGGAGCAGAATACCTCATCTTGGTCACATATGCAGAACAAGACAGACCCTCACCAAATATAGTATAAAGAATCCATACAGTACAAATAGAATCATGCAGACAAAAACTGAACTAGAAACAGCAAAAAGACAGACTCTGTATATAGTACAACAATGGAAAAACAGAAACATCACCATTCTTCACAAAACATCAAACAATACAATCAAGAAATATAAAATATTGATCATTATAATAAAAACATATTAAAAAAAGAAAATTTCAAAACAGCTGACAACTAGAACATTCAGTAATTAAACTCATATAAAAAAGTTGTAAGTTTCCAAAAATCAATAAAATATTTAAAAACAGCATCAAATAATACCCAATAAATAAAACCAATAAAGATAAAAAAAAAATTCCTCGCTCTCCATACCTATTATGAATTTATGATTTACAATCACTCAGATATTGTCATAGATTAATAGGGGAGAGAGGATGCACACAAATTTTGTCCTCTCTCTCTCTTTCATATTCACACATTAACACACATAGTTATTCTAAGACAATTACACACACATACATATGCTCTCTCATACACTCACTTTTCTTCCATTCTGTAATACATGAGCTGCAGCAACTTCCACCTATCATATACTCACACCCTTCCCTTCCCTCTCACTCAGCACCCTTTATTTTCCTTCCCTCCCCTATCCCCATCCCCTTCCCCATTCACCCCTTCTCTCCCCTTCTATCTCCTCTTACCCATTCCTTCTCACTCAACTTGCTTCCCTTCCCTCTCACTCTTACCTGCTCCCTTCCATTCCCTAATCCCCCTTTCCTTTCACTCACATCTTCTCCCTTCCCCTCCTACTCCCCTTTCCTTTCCCTCTCACCCACACTTCCTTGCTTCACCTCCCTCTCCCTCTTCCTTTTCACTCACAGCTCCCCTCATTCACAAACCACTCCCTTCCCTTCCTGCTCCCACAGACCCCTCCCTTTCCCTCCTCCTTCACTTAGTTCAGCTCCCCTTGCCTTCCCTCCCCCTCCATTCTCTTCCCTTCCCTGCCCTTCTCTTCTCACTAAGAAGGGAGAGGAGAGGGGAAAGGAAAGGGAAGGGGCCTGCGCTGACAGAAGGGTAAGTTCTCACTCATTCACTCACCCTCCCCTCTCCTTTCCTTTCACTGCCTGGCCTCACCTCATCCTCCTGCCAAATTCTTCTTCCTGCTCACAGGGGGCTGGAACCCTGTGAGCACGTCACCAAGACAGTGACACAGCAGGTTTTTTTTTTGTGCCCACAACAGGTGGGAACTCCGCGGACACATCAACAACACTAAGGTTCTTTTCTTCTGCCCATAAGCGGTGGGCATGCCATTCAAAATGCACAACCACAATTCTTTATTTCCTGCCTGCGGAGTTCCCATGCCATCAACATATGCTGCTGGTGTCACTTCTGGAGGCAGGATAGAGGCGGATGTGACAGGAGTGCTTTGAGGGGGCACTTTTAGTCACCCCAAAATTTTGCCACCTGAGATGGCCACCTGCTCAGTGAGAGAACCATCCCGGAGGGGGTGGGGGGTGGGGGGAAGCAGCTAAGGTTTACAGTGGTTGTGGGTTGGAAGGGCAGAAGGGCGGGAGCCAATATTTAAAATTAAAAAACAAACAAGAAGCGGGTGGGACAGGGGATGCAGATCTGAAGATTTTATGTATTTTTTAAACATCAGATGGTTTTGTAGGGGATGGAAGGGGCTGCATCGCCTGGCAGGACAATGCATAAGATCTTGGGGAAGAGAGAGGAAAATGGGCCATAGGCCCGAAGGGTACATTTTTTTAATATTTAACAGTGCCACTTAACCGAATATCTTTAAGTGGCACGTTATTTGCCCACACAAAGTCGGATAACTTTAAAACCTAACCAGTAATGTTCAAACAAAGCTGGTTAGGTTTTAAAGTTATCTGGCTATATAGAGCCAGATAACTCTAAGTGAGTTTATTCAGCAGGACATTTATTTTCCTAAATATCTGGGACACGTTAATAATCTAACTTTAGGTGGATAACTTGTCCGCTTGCCAGCTTACTGAATATAGACCTCTTAGATGCTTAATTTCAGCTGAAAATGTCCCTATTTCTAGGCACCTAAATAAAGCACTGAGGGGCCGATGCAATATTTGTGTGCAGAAAGCGGGCACTGAACAGTCAGCGCCCACTTTCCTAACGCACCCCCAGGCGCGCCATGCAATATTTAAATTAGGGGTCGCATTATCAAGGAGGCACTAGAGTCACTTGCACGCCCCTAGCACCTTCTTGATAACGGGAGCCTGAGAGCGTCAGCCGTCCTCCGGTTAGGAAAACCGATGCCAAATTTATCAGCGTCGGTTTTCCTAAAAGCACACAACCAGGGGTTCAGGAAACGGACGCTTGTCAATTGAACATCTGTTTCCTGTGCCAGCGCTTTTTTTTTAACTTTCTTTTTTTTAATTAGTTTATAAAAGATTTTTCCTCCTACTTAATATCGCAAGAATATTAAGTAGGAGGCTGTCCAGAAAAGCAGTTTTTTCTGTACTAGTTTTAGGTGGGCTCAGCAATTAACGCCTGCTCCGGGCAGGCATTAATTTCTGATCACAAAACTGTGCGTCTTAGACACACATTTTTTTTTTGCTTTGGGAGTGAATAGCTAATAGCCTCATTCACATGAATTTGCATGTGATGAGTGCTATTAGTTTCACTTCGCGTTGGATGCGCGTTGTGGAGGTGCTAATCCCCTTATTGTATAAGGGGATTAGTTAGCGTCTATACAACCCGCATCCAACTGTGGGTTATACAGTGTCTCAGCTGAGTGCACTGTATTGCATCGGCCCCTGAGTGTTTTTTTTAATTGAGTCCTTACTCAACTTACAATTAGGTATTTGTCACTCAGATCATGAAAATGAGTACTCTTTTTTTTGTACATGCAACCACCTTTGTCATAAAATCTAACTTTAGCCACTGGGAATTTCTGTTTTTGTTTTTATGCCTAGCAGCTTTCTCCTGCTTCTTTGGGCTTCCAGATCAATCAGAACCATCCTTTACTGAGTTGCGATATCATAAGCCTTCACTCACAACTATCTGGGGTTCCTTGCCCAGGACTGGTACTTCTATTAGGTAAATTAAGTGGTTGCCTGGAGTATTACATTTTTGGGCAGCAAAACCCCCAGCATGAGGCCCACAGAGGTGCTGTACCCCAGCCAATGTGCCAAAGAAGGGAGCTCTGTGCTGCAACCACTGCCACCAGTAGGAGGGAGCACTGTGCTGGAAATGGGACCAATAGGTAAGTAGCGGGATGGTGGTGCAATGCTGCAGGTTCGTCTAGGGCACCAAATACTCTTGCACCAAATAGCTCTGCCCTCACCACTCAGCCCAAGCAACAGCCACAAACAGCATGCAACTTCCTCCAGAACTTGACTACCCTAAGCCTTGCCTCCTGGGGAGGGAAGGGCCATTTAGCCATTAGGGAACAGTGACACCTACTGACTGGACTCCTGGTGTATGTGCACTAAATCTCAAAGGGAGCCATGATCTGTGGCTCTTAGCTAAGGACTGTAACAGCAATGGCTGGGCAAGGAAGGGACTGTGGTGGTGATAATAAAATAGGGGAAAAATCCCAAAAGAGCAGGAAGAAATTGCTGCAATATTTAAAAAAAAAATAATAAAAGAAAAGCAAAAGAAAAAGAAAGGTACTCAGGTGCCCTAAAAGGTTACAGCCACAATAATCAGAACTGAAACTGTGCCCTTCCTGAAAATCGCACCAAAAATCCATCAACTGGATACACATCTGCTTGTACCTTCTGCCAACAGAGAGATTTACACTAGCTGCAAAAAAAAAATAAAAAAAATTGCAGTTTCTCCCTATTTAGGATTCCAGCCTGGAAACCAAAGTGTGCCTGCATTGTTCATTTCATCTTCAAAAGAGTTTAACTTCCATGTCCACTGTGTCTTGATTTTAGAAAACTGCTAGACAAAGTGGTAGGGGGAGGGATATGATCCCGACAGATGGTGTTTGATCTGAGCAGCACAGCAGAACGCAAAAATTAATTGACAAATGAGGGATTGTCATGCTTAATTTGAATAAATTATCAAGGTTTGCAGAGTTGGGGATTTTTTTCCCTTTTCCCTGCCAAATTACGAGCAGAGAGCATACGAAGAGTCAGATGTATCTGAATCAACCAGCAGAACAGCCACAAAACCTTGCCTTGGTATGCATCAAAATGCCAGAATGCACCATTTTCACACAAGTGCAGCAATAAACACAAAAAAAATGCTATTTGAAGTTGTTTAAAGAGGGAACATAATATAATACTTATATTCAGGTTGGGTAAAACTGCATCAAATGATGGTATAGTTTTATGTTACAGTTTGCAAAAACATGTATATACTATAAAATATTTGTAGGCATTTTACATTTTGTTAAATTTTAGTGGTCATGAAAGGGAGAGGCCAGTGAACACCTTCCAAGTCTCCAGGAATATACTGGAATTCCCTGCATTTCCAGTATATATCAAGGAGGCACTAGAGTCACTTGCAATAGACATCACTCCCCAACAAAATTGGTACAGTCCCAGCACAATTTGTGGAAAATCCCCAGCTGAGGCATGAAAGCGCTTTGAAGTTGACCTTTATTGCTATCAGATTAGACCTAGAAAAGACTTCAGAGGCATCATATATGTATAATATGCTACGTACATTTTCCTTACTGTTCTAAATCTCTAGAACCTACTTCCCTTGGTAGACTCTTCCTTATATGAATTTTACACGTGTATTCTAGTAGCAGATTCCATAAAGCTCACCAATCCCTTGACATTCTCTCTACACCATTCTTGAAACTCCCTCATCCGCTGATCTCTTGTATGTCTCTTTCTCCCCCTCTTTCACACTCATCTCCCCAGACGACAGGGCTTAAAATAGAAATCTCTTCCTGGGCTGAAACCCTCAGCTCCTTCTTAATCTATGTTTTATGTTTTTTTAATCTGTTGTTTTCCACCTCGAATTATTATAGAACAAGCAGACTATAAAATAAAACTGAAAAAATCATTAGCAGGGGTCACTACAGTAGAAGTTGTTATCTTCCCTTCCCTTCAGGGCTTAGGCACATCTCTTTCAGGATGCATCCTTGCCCCAACAGATGGGAGACAGGAGAAAAACGTTAGAATGGTGTTGCTAACGGAAGTGTCAGTACAAAGCAACTATTCTGTTTTATATGTGGAGAGACAGAAGATCTCAAATTCCAGAGATGCAATCAGAGAACAAGAAAATGTGGCAGCAGGATACCAAAATTGTCCTAATTTTATTGGGTACATCTGCCTTGATTTAAAAAAACTTAGAAGCGCTGCTTGATATATTGCCTTTACAAATTATGCCCTAAGAGCTCCAGAAGGAAGCGCTCTTTGGCGCAATGCAAGTGTTAAGAAGATCACTAATAGTGAATTTGAGAGATTTATACTTGTATCTAGCACATCCAGGTTTACAAGTCAGGTTCCTTTCAGTCATGTAATTGCAAAACTATTCCCATCTCGAGACATTACCCTGAAAGAGGCCTCAAATTAAGTCTCTTGCACTATAGTACCACCACCCTCATCCTATTTCAATTTTAAGTTGTATGGGGCATGAAAATCCTGTTGCACCCATATGACCTGTGCAACTCTTTGAATGTATCTCTGTACTGATATATCTATATTTGTACAACCTGGCATACAATATCTGCACTGCATAAACATAAGATAATGCGTAAGTTTGACTGCTTTATATACCTCTCATCATTCCTTGTGGTGCCATGTATAAATTGTAACTGAGTTTGTGTTTTAATCCATGTCTCCATAGTTGACAAATACTGTATAAAGTTGAAAAAAACAGCCATATATATAAATTCTATAATGATGGTGATCCTATGCCTTTAGACTGAGAGAGCCGGAAATCATAGGGGATGCATCTAATTAATTTCTTTGATTGGGTGACCAGAGTTAGACTCGGGAGAGCACTAGATGGCGTGCACTTGGATTTCAGCAAAACCATTGATACAATTTCTCACAGGCAAACTGAGCAACCTATATATGGGCCCTAAAGTGAAGGTGGTGAGACAAGGACAGTATAATAGAGATGTGAATCGGAACCGGAATCGGTTCGGATTCCGGTTCGGATTCACATCGTTTTTTTTTTTTAGTCCGGCCCGATCGCGGTTTTGTTTATTGGCTGTGCCTGAGCCGATAAACAAAACACCCACCCGACCCTTTAAAACTAATCCCTTAGCTTCCCCCACCCTCCCAAACCCCCCAAAAACATTTTACAGGTACCTGGTGGTCCAGTGGGGGTCCCAGGAGCGATCTCCCGCTCTCGGGCCGTTGGCTGCCACTAATAGAAATGGCGCCGATGGTCTTTGCCCTTACCATGTGACAGGGTATCCGTGCCATTGGCCAGACCTGTCACATGGTAGGAGTAATGGACGGCTGGCGCCATCTTTAAAAATGGCGCGGGCCATCCAGTGCTCCCTCCATGTGACAGGGGCCGGCCAATGGCACAGATATCCTGTCACATGGTAAGGGCAAAGGGCCATCGGTGCCATTTTGATTAGTGGCAGCCGACGGCCCGAGAGCGGGAGATCGCTCCAGGGACCCCCACTGGACCACCAGGTACCTATAAAATGTTTTTGGGGGGTTTGGGAGGGTGAGGGAAACTAAAGGATTAGTTTTAAAGGGTCGGAGTGGATTTAGGGGTTATTTTTGTGTGCCGTTTTTGACGCCCTCCCCCAAACCGATAAGAGAACCCCCACGAACAATATCGTGGGGTTTTCCTATCGTTTTGGGGGAGCCCCCGATTTCTGACGATTTTGAAAAATATCTACGATATTTTCAATCGTCCAAAGCCCGAATTAAAACCCTACAGTATAATAATTTAAGGAAACATGGCACAAGCTCATAGGATCTCTAAGAGAGAGATAGGGACCATAAAGCTAAGCAAGAGGTGTCTATGGGCAGACTGAATGAGCAGCGTAGTCTATCTGCTATCATGTTCTATAATTCTATGGATGCTGGGAGTTTGCCTGAAAATTCTGCTCCTCTGCCTTTCCATTTTAATTCGGCTGTGTCATTGACGGTCTCTTGTGGGAAGGACTGCCAGATGTGTTGCAGCAAGGGGAGCAACAGCTGGAAATAGAATCCTGGGTTACTGGAGTGCAGTCCATGCACTATGTGGCACAAACTAGTGCACAGAAAACCAGCCTCCAAAGTTCAGTGCATCTTCCACAGATAGATTCTTCATTTTGCCTTGTTTCAGAGATTCAGGATATATCCTTTTAAAAGAATACTGTCAGAAGTGGTAATGCATGGGCAATTTTTAAATGTGTGAGATAAATCTTGTCCTAGTGCTAGCTGCTGCCACCTACATTCCTTATAACCTCTTTTTAACCTTTTATATGCAAATGTGAAAGCTTCAGATCCACCATTTGCCAGGCTAAAATGGCTTTAATTTATTTATAGCTGTGATACAGCAGCAACAAACATATACAAACTCAATAAATAGGGACTCGACAGAATAGATATAAAAGGGTGGGAAATCATGTTGCTTCAATTTGCATACCTTTGCTGCTTTATATTAGTCATAATCAAACATCCACTGTTCCAAGTCAACAAACACTCCCGACTTCCTTTGAAGCTATTTTTGGAGCATTGCTTAATCTTTGGGGAGGAGCCTGCTGTCGTTGTACATGTGGGCATCAACGACATAGGAAAATGCGGGAGGGAGGTTCTGGATGCCAAATTTAGGGTCTTAGTAAGAAAGCTGAAATCCAGAACCTCCAGGGTAGCATTCTCTGAAATGCTCCCTGTTCCACATGCAGGTCCCCAGAGGCAGGCAGAGCTCCGGAGTCTCATCATGTGTGAAAGAGACGATGGTGCAAGGAAGAGAGATTCCATTTTGTAAGGAACTGGGGAACCTTTTGGGGAAGGGGGAGTCTTTTCCAAAGGGATGGGCTGAACCAGGGTGGAACCAGGCTGCTGGCACTAACCTTTAAAAAGGAGACAGAACAGTTTTTAAAATAGAACAAAGAAGAAAGCCAACAGTCGCTCAGCAGCATATGGTTCGGAGAGAGGTATCTTCAAAGGATACTAATGAAGCTTTAGAGTTAGGGCATCCCAACAGTGAGGTTCCAATAATAAGGAAAGTAGTCCAATTGCCTATAATTAAAGACTCACTTGAGCTAAAAGATACCAATTTATTCCTGTCAACTGAAAACCAGAATGTAAATACAAACAAAAAACTCACTTTGAAATGTTTACATGGTAATGCCAGAAGACTAAGAAGTAAGATGGGAGAGTTAGGGAGTATAGCAGTAAATAGTGGCATAGACAATTGATATCTCAGAGAAATGGTGGAAAGAGGATAACCAATGGGATAGTGCTATACCAGGGTACAAATAATATTGAAATGTTAGAGAGGAGCAAGTTGGTGGCGGGGTGGTACTTTATGTCCAGGATGGCATAGAGTTCAATAGGAAAAAGCCCCTTTAAGACAATAAATGCACAATTGAATCTATAAGGGTAGAAATTGCTTGTGTGTTGAGGAAGAATACAGTGATAGGAGTATACTACCATCCACCTGGCCAAAATGATGAGACAGACAGTGAAATGATAAGAGAAATTAGGAAAGCTAACCAAATTGGTAGTACAGTAATAATGGGAGATTTCAATTACTCCAATATCAACTGGGTAAGTGAAACATCAGGACATGCTAGAGAGATAAAGTTCCTGGATGGAATAAATGACAGCTTTATGGAGCAATTGGTTCAGGAACCAACAAGAGAGAGAGCAATTTTAGATCTAATGCTCAGTGGAGTGCAGGAATTGGTGAGAAATGGGGCCGTTTGGCAACAGTGCTCACAATATGATCAAATGTGAATTAATGACTGGAAGGGGGACAGTAAGTAAATCCACGGCTCTAGCACTAAACTTTCAAAAGGGAAACTTTGATAAAATGAGAAAAATAGTTTAAAAAGTACTGAAAGATGCAGCTACAAAGGTTAAGAGTGTACAAAAGGCATGGTCATTGTTAAAAAATACCATCTTAGAAGCGTAGTCCTGATGTATTCCACGCATTAGGAAAGTTGGAAGGAAGGTCAAACGATATCCAGCATGGCTAAAAAGTGAGGTGAAAGAATCTTTTTAGCCAAAAGATCTTCATTCAAAAAATTGGAAGAAGGATCCATCAGAAAAAAATAGGATAATGCATAAGCATTGACAAGTTAAATGTAAGACATTGATAAGACAGGCTAAGACAGAATTTGAAAAGAAATTGGCCATAGGGGCAAAAACTCCTAATAAAAACGTTTTTAAATATATCCGAAGCAGAAAGCCTGCAAGAGAGTCGGTTTGACTGTAAGATGATCGAGGAGTTAAAGGGACACTTAGGGAGGTTAAGGCCATCGTGAAAAGACTAAACATATTATTTTCTTCGTATTTACTGAAGAGGATGCTGGGGAGATATCAGTTCTGCAGACAGTTTTCAAGGATGACAATTCAGATGAACTGAAAAAAATCATGATGAACCTGGAAGATGTGGTAGGCCAGATTGACAAACTGAAGAGTAGTAAATCACCTGGACTGGATAGTATATACCCCAGGGTACTGAAAGAACTAAAAAATGAAATTTCAGACCTATTTCAATTAATTTGTAACCTATGATTAAAATCATCCATTGTACCTGAAGACTGGAGGATAGCTAATGTAACCCCAATATTTAAAAAGGGCTCCAGGGGTGATCCGGGAAACTATAGACCAGTGTGCCTGACTTCAGTGCCAGGAAATGTCCTGGAAACTGTTATAAAAAATAAAATCATAAGACATGGTTTAATGGGACACAGCCAGCAGGGCCTTACCCAAGGGTGTTGTGCTTCCTGGCTGCGTTCACTCTGCAGCCGGGCCTGCTCACCTCGCAACACCTTCCACCAGCTCCGGGCATGTCCCCTCCACGGCCGCTTCCAGCTCGCGGCATCTCTGGCTCCCCTGCGCTCCCGCTCCAGACCAGGCCTCAGGGCAGTGCTCGGCATCCTCCGTGGCGTCGGCCC
This sequence comes from Rhinatrema bivittatum, assembly GCF_901001135.1. Classification (NCBI taxonomy): domain Eukaryota; kingdom Metazoa; phylum Chordata; class Amphibia; order Gymnophiona; family Rhinatrematidae; genus Rhinatrema; species Rhinatrema bivittatum. The sequence goes on along the minus strand of NC_042622.1, from coordinate 125,151,283 downwards.
CGCCCCTAGGTGGGCGCGCACTGACCACCCAGACTCTTAAAGGGCCAGGGGCGGATCCCAGCTCTGCGGTGCGCCCTGATTGATCGCTGCTCAAAAGGAAATGATCTGACCCCACTTCTTTGCCTTGGCAATCGGGTCAATCATGTTGTGATAGCAAGTTTGCCTTCCTGCGTTTCCTGAGTCTCCTGTTCCAGTCCCTCTGTTCCAGTGTCTCCTGGGTCTCCAGTCCCAGTATTTCCTATGTCTCCTGTTCCTTCATCTCTCCATTCCTGGTAGTACCCTTCGGACTGATATCACGGTACTGACCTCTGCCTGGAACACCAACTACTCTCTGATCGCTGCCTGACCTGACCTCTGCCTGGAACTCCGACTACTCTCTGATCGCTGCCTGACCTGACCTCTGCCTGGAACTCCGACTACTCTCTGATTGCTGCCTGACCAGACCTCTGCCTGGAATACCGACTACTCTCTGATCGCTGCCTGACCTGACCTCTGCCTGGAACTCCGACTACTCTCTGATCGCTGCCTGACCTGACCTCTGCCTGGAACTCCGACTACTCTCTGATTGCTGCCTGACCTGACCTCTGCCTGGAATTCCGATTACTCTGATTGCTGCCTGACCAGATCTCTGCCTGGAACACCGACTACTCTCTGATTGCTGCCTGACCTGACATCTGCCTGGAACTCCGACTACTCTCTGATTGCTGCCTGACCAGATCTCTGCCGGGAACTCCGACTACTCTCTGATTGCTGCCTGACCAGACCTCTGCCTGGAACACAGACTACTCTCTGATTGCTGCCTGACCAGACCTCTGCCTGGAACACAGACTACTCTCTGATTGCTGCCTGACCAGACCTCTGCCTGGAACACAGACTACTCTCTGATCGCTGCCTGACCTGACCTCTGCCTGGAACACCAACTACTCTCTGATTGCTGCCTGCCCTGACCTCTGCCTGGAACTCTGTCTACACACGGACAGCCCTCTGCTACCGACCCTGCCTGGCTGACCATTCTACACAAGACTCTGACATTGATTCTCACTATACATTCGGACACTCTGTTCTGGCCTCCTGTGACCTCTGGACCTCCTTACTTGAACACCGACCGCGCACTCTTGTTCACAGTGGGCACTCCCTTGAACTTTCTCTCTAGGAGACCCTGCGAGGCCCATCTAAGACCAGGTGACCCAGGTAACCAAGGGCTCAACCTGAGGGAACCCTGGGTTGCAATTGGTGAAGCTCCAGCTATAGCCTCTGTCTCCTCCTGTGTCTGCCTCCTGGTGGCAGGCGCTCTCCGGGTCCGACCGGAGGGCCGTTCCAATCCTGCACCAGGTTTGCACCATTCCCAGCGCAACAAAGGGAAGTCTTTCCTCACAAATCTCCAACATTGTTTTGAAGGGATAAATAAACATGTGGACAAAGGTGAACTGGTAGATGTGGTGAATTTGTATTTTCAGAAGGTGTTCGACAAAGTCCCGCATGAGAGGTTTCTAAGAAAATTAAAAAGTCATGGGATAGAAAATGGTGTCCTTTTGTGGATTGCAAACTGGTTAAAAGACAGGAAACAGTCAGAGAGTAGGATTAAATGGTCAGTTTTCACAATGGAAAAAGGATAAACAGTGGAGTGCCTCAGGGATCTCTACTTGGACTGGTGCTTTTTAACATATTATAAATGATCTGGAAAGAGGTATGACAAGTGAGGAGATCAAATTTGCAGAAGATTCAAATTTATGCAGAGTAGTTAAATCTCAAGCAGATTGTGATAAATTGCAAGAGGACCTTGTGAGACTGGAAGACTGGGTTTCCAAATGGCAGATGAAATTTAATGTCGACAAGTGCAAGGTGATGCATCTAGGGAAAAATAACCCTTGCTGTATTTACACAATGTTAGGTTCTATCTTAGGAGTTACCACCCAGGAAAAAGATCTAGGCGACATAGTGGATAATACATTGAAATTTTCAGCTCAGTGTACTGTGGTGGTCAAAAAAGCAAACAGAATATTAGGAATTATTAGGAAGGGAATGGCAAATAAAATGGTGGATGTCATAATGCCTCTATATTGCTCCATGGTGAGACTACACCTTGAATATTGTGTGCAATTCTGGTCACCACATCTCAAAAAAGAAATAATTGCATTGGAGAAAGTGCAGAGAAGGTTGACCAAAATGAAAAGGGGCATGGAATGGCTCCCCTATGAGGAAAGGTTAAAGAAGTTAGGGTTCTTCAGTTTGGAAAAGAGATGCCTGAGGCAGGATATGATAGCAGTCTACAAAATCATGAAAGGTTAATGTAACAGGTTAATGTAAATCCAGAGATGATGACTCAGAACCAATGTCCAGAAATATTTCTTCACAGAGATTCTGGTGGATGCCTGGAATGCCATTCCGGAGGAGATGCTGAAGACAAAAATGGTGAAAGATTTCAAAGGGGCATGGGATAAACACTGTGGATCCCTAAAGGCTTGAGGATAGAAACAAAAAAAACGAGTACATGGGGATAACTTGCTGGTGTGGTGGTTACTACCCTTAACAAATAAGCCAAACTCCATTATTCTCTGCTTCAATGGCAGGGAGAAAGGAGGAAAAGGGAATTAATTATAAACAGCAAAGTACTAGGACATTGAATTTTGCAGTGTGGGAAAAATAAACATAGGGGAAACTTGCTAATGTGGCTGTTGCTTCCCTTAACCAATAAGCCTGAAACTCTTGATGCAACTCCAGCATTACTCTCTCAACTCCAACATTAGTCTCTGCTTCTACAACAGAAGGTAACAGGGAATTGGACTCTAATGGCAATCAACAAGGGCCCTGACTTTGACGGTCTGGGAAACTGATAAGAATGGGGGGGGGGGGACGGGGGACGACTGATAGGAATGGGGGACTTGTATGGCTCAACAGAAACTACCATATACTTGCTGGGCAGACTTTTCTGCCATCATTTCTATGTTTCTATGTTTATTTACTCTCTCAGGTAAAAGAAGGACTAGGGGGCACTCCATAAGTTAGCAAGTAGCTCATTTATTACAAATCAAAGAAAATTATTTTTCAATCAGCACATAGTTAAGCTCTGGAATCCATTGCCAGAGGATGTTGTTAAGGCAGTTAGTGTAACTGGTTTTAAAAAAGGTTTGAATAAGTTCCATGAGGAAAAATCCATAAATTGCTATTAATTAATAAGCAATAGTAGCTTGAGATCTATTTAATGTTTGGGTACTTGCCAGGTACTTGTGACTTGGATTGGCCACTGTTGGAAATAGGATACTTGGCTTGATGGACCCTTGGTCTGACTCAGTATGGCATATCTTATGTTTGACATTTAGCCACTTCACTAGTAGGATGGAATTATTTTCATTTTGTTTTGTTTTTAGTTTATTTTGGTGGGAGTTTAAGTTTTGTTTTGTATTATTTTTATTTTTCAATTTGTGTTTTATTTTTAGTGTGCACTATATCAAATTAGTACTTACTAACTCAAATCAGGCATACCAACTCAAAACAGTGCACATTATTTTGAGTAAGAGCACACTGTTTGATTTAATGCACACTATTTCAATTAAGTGCTTGTTAAAAACAAACAAAAATCCCCAAAATATCATATAGTATGCTGTCATTTTACTTACAAACAACATATACAGTGTCATTGACATTGTCTATGGTGTTTCAAATGAAAGCATATGCCTATTCAGTAGCTAGTGAAGTCTCAGCAAGCCACATTTAAACCTTATCTTCGTTTATCCTAAATATCAAAACCTTGTCACCATTACAACAGATCTACCATGAAAACCCTGAAGAACCACTTGTGACTCCTAAGCCATGGGTTGAGTGGCACACCTCTAAGCTTACTTTGCATTACCTCTGCCTGTTAATTTGCTGAGGCCTATTACCAGGCTGGCTATAACTCTTCTGGAAGTTATTTTGTAAAGGGTGGTATTTCAAGTGGATTGTAAGCTCCATGGAGAAAGTACTGTCTTTATTGTTTTCTTCAACTTAATTTTTATTGCAAAAAGACATATATCAAAGTAACAAAACAGAATATCCATGTACAATACAGCTGTACTCATTATCTAAAAAGCCATATATCCTTACCTTTATAAGACAGCAGGTTAGGCAATCAAAAATAAATACACAGGTATAATGCACATATAAACAAAAAAACTTAACTCATAGCTGTACATATGAACTATTTCTATTTCATATGTCTATACTACACTGCATACACCTAGTAGCGCTATAGAAATGTTAAGCAGTAGTAGTAGAAGCATCTCTCTCCACTGCAATCTGTCCTAAATTCAGCTGCATGACCTCTTTCATCGAAGTCGCTGCACTCACATAACACCTCTTTTGAAGTCACTGCATTAGCTCCCTATCCACTCCCGCATACAGTTCAAGCTCCTCTTTCTCACCTACAAATGCCTTCACTCTGCAGCACCTCACTACCTGTCTTCTCTTATCTCTCTCTACACTGCTCCTCGTGCAATACGCTCATCGAATAAGTCACTCTTATAAGTGCCCTTCTTCTCTATTGCCAATTCCTGACTCTGTGCTTTCCATCTGGCTGCACTGTGTTCTTGGAATAGTATATCATGTAGTTCTATAGAAATGTTAAGTAGTAGTACTAGTAGTATATTACCATTTTGTCCAGAGAATATCTGTTATGTTTTCACCTATTTGACCAGAGCATATTTCCATTGATTTTTCAAAGCTAAAGAATGTTAAGCTTTATTCATGAAAAAAAGTGTCTGCACACAGGACGTACTGTCTAGAAAGTTCAAGGAAGCCAGCACCTTGCTTTCTACAAGCAATCCCCTTTGACGTATCCTCAGTTTACAACCATCAAGAAAGCAGCTATAATCTGTAAATTTTCACTTCATGCTGGAACAATTTAAACAGCACATAACAATTGCTTTGGGCTGTTAACCAAATCTACAGCATACAAGTATGAGAAAAAAGAAGTAGCTTTTGAAAAGGTATGTTAGAATAAACAGAGTTTGCAAACTGGTCTGGAGTATTCTGGTCAGAATCTATTCTTGAACCAATGAACGTGTGAAAGGTCATGGTGACAAAGATTATGTATTTCCATGAGTATCTGAATCATACCGATAAGAGTAGTTTCACAACATTTCTCCTTCACACATAGAGTTTGCTTGAGATGTACTGGCATGTTAAGTCATGCCAGGGATAATTAACCTGGATCATTTTCTCAAATGGGACTTCAAATTCTGGAATGATCAATGAAAACTAAAACTCCGTTAGGTGGGTTTTGGGCTTTTTGGCTCTACTGTAGAGTACTTCTTCTAATTAGAAATGGATATGATGACACTTTATCACCATATCAAAACTGATTTCTCAAACTAAATATATTAAATCCAATATATTTATCTTGGACATATTACAAAGGATACCAGAAGATATGTCAACCCTCATGAATCCTACTTGCTAAATTTGAGTAACATAATAACATTCATAGTAAGGTGACAACAGAAAAAGACCATCCAACCTATCCAGTCTATACTGCAAAGGATACATCTCAGCTGATATAGACATGACCACCTGTAAGTTCTTTCTCCTTATCTAGGACAATTTTTATCATCTTCCTCTTTCTACTCTACCATCTTGGGAAGATGAACATACAAGATCTTCCATTTAGCTCATACCCAGCACTCTTCCCATCCCATGTCTAGCCACAAAGCTTTGTACTAATCTAAACAGCTGTCAATATTAATATGGCACTATCCAAATATCCAGACTCCTATTTATTTATTTATAGATTTCTATACCACTTATCAGAATTCCTAAGTGGTTCACAATAATACATTCACAATAGTTAAAAACAAAATAAACAAATAACCATTTGTTCATACTAATAAAAATAAAAACATAAAATATCAAATCCATTGCACATAAAATCTTAAAATCTCTGCTAGGAAGCCTCATCTTTTGGCTCCATGACTCTGTTAAAACTCAACAAGAGACTACAAACTCTACTCAAATGCTTGTAAAAAGAAAAAACTCTTGACTTTCTTCCTGAATCTAATAATTGAGCTCTCCTCTTTAATCTCTCGTGGAAATAGTTTCCATAATTCAGGTCCCTAGACATAAAAAAGTCTTTCCCTTTTTTCATCAAGCCTGACAATATGAAAGGAAGGAATATTGAGCAATCCCAATGAAGCTGGTCTGAGTGGCCTAGATGGATGATACAATTTAAGGTGCCAGATTGTGTATTCCTTTAAATACCAACATTACAGTTTTAAACTTAAAGTGCCATTTTACTGGAAACCAGTGTAATTTAACCAGGATTGGAGTAATATGCTGGCAAACATTAGTGTAGGGCGATATCTCCTGTTTACCAAAGATGCATCAGTTATGAGTTATAATAGCCATGCATAGGATAAATTAAATTCTGACACGTCCAGATCCTGCTACAGCAAGGGAAGGCCATTTACCCAGGCAAACTTTAAATGAAATTGCATCAGTGGAAACTAGAGGCCTTGTTCTAAAGCAGTATAGGAGGACTTATCAGATGAGCCTGTTTGTCAGTTCCTGTGCAATTAAAGAAATCTGACAGAAGAGACAATACGACTTAAGATCCTAAGCAAGTGTCAGGGACAGACCCCCACTTTGCAAAGGGGAGCAGCCTGAGACAATGCTGACACTCTGACACAGCTTGGTATGCCGACATGGCAGTTTCTTCCCCAAAGAAAGGGGGGGGGAAGAGGACCTGCCAATGTGGTAGTACCCCTCCCAAAATAATGAAAAGGGGAAGAAAAGACCTACAATGTGGCAAGAGACCCTCCACCCACCACGAGAAAATGCATGAGCTTATACATATTTATCAGCAGAGAAGTATAAGACAGGGTAGCCAGGAGGCTGAAGGGAGGTTCGGTTCCAGAAAAGAAAAAAGAAAGGAAGCTGGAAAAGAGGCCTGAAAGAAGAAGAACCTCCTGGCAGAATGACCCAGAAACCAAAAAGGGAGCAGGTACAGAAGAAGAGGGGCCCCAAATCCTGAACGCAAACCCAGGGAGAAAACCCTGAGAGTGAGAATCTGTGCTGAAGTTTTTATTTTTATTTACTTATTTATTTAGTCACTAGGGGCCCATCGTAACGGTTCACAACAAGAATAAAAAACATCATACCTAATCTAAAATACATAATAAATAAACCTAAAATACAATGCTGGTAACCTAAAAGCAGATTTTAGTTCAAATCAAATCTAAAAACATATATGAAAAACAAACCTACAATTCTCTAATAACATCTTAAAACATCTTAAAACTAATGGCTGCTATTAAGAACATAAAATAACGATTAAAATGAACAAAGAACAATGAAAATTCATCAGGTTGACTCTCCATACAAGCAAGCTATCATCAAGATAAAAACATAGCATTAAAACACCTTTAAGATTGGCTTGAATAAGCCTCACTAAAAAGCCATGTCTTGAGATCTCTCTTAAACTTTTTAAAACTGGACTCCAGTCTAATGGCTGCAGGGAACATATTCCAAATTTTAGGACCTGCCAATGTCAAAGCTCGATCTCTCACCTGATTCAGGTTGGCTGATTACACAGATGATAAAGTTAATAATCCTTTGTTGGCAGAACGCAGGTTTCTTTGCGGCACATGTCATTTAATGGCAGCTTCCAGTCAGTCTACCTGATCAGCATAGATTAACTTATGTAAGATACAGATTGATTTAAATTTAACCCGGGATTCTATCGGCAGCCAGTGTAAATCAATCAATGTAGGACTGATATGTTCACTTTTCTTTGTACCAGTAAGAATTCTTGCCGCCACATTCTGCAGGACCTGAAGTGGGCGAATGGTAGAAGCGGGTAAAACTAAGTGTCCTGGGAAGCAAAAGGAGGGTCCGAAGCCGACCAGATCTCCCTGCCATCACAAAGGGTGAGAACTAGCCCTGCCCGCTCTGCCAACCAAGCCAGGAAACAAGCCTCTCCCCTGCCCACGCTCTCCAGCCGGAACCTGATTCAGAGGTGAACAGAGTAATCACCTGAATGTTGGAATCAGGGGTAAGCAAGTTAGCCACAATTATTTATATCATAAGCAGGCTAAGGTTTATGGCATGTTTTGTTACCACCCATGATAATGAATTTTCTTTAGGGAAAACGATGCTTAGTAGCCAGGATGTTAAAGATAGGAATTATTGTTATTTTCTAAATGCTATGTCCTGCCAAATCTGATAAATAAAAGTCTATGTCAGAGAAGCATACACTTTGTCTTTTGCCTGACTTGGAATCACAAGGAAGGTGGGAGGGTAGCTGGCAGAGACTTGTAGCAGACAGATCCTGCACCCCCCAACCAGCCTACATTAGTACCAAACATTATTCCAGCTGCAGAGTTTTGGACACACTGGAGGGCTCAAATAGTTGTTTGGGGGGAACCCTAAATATAAAACATTACAATAATCTAGAGATGAAAGCACAAAAGAATGCAAACTAGTTTTTAGATCATTCTCACACAAGTATGGATGCAGTTGGCACAGGAGATGCAGTTTGTAGACTTTCTGCATAGCTCCCCAGACAGACCTGGCTATGTAAGTGCCTCAGTTTTTGCTACAATTGTTTATTATTAACCATAGTTACAGCCTGCCAGCCATCCCAGTTGCTAGTTAGGCATTTTAACACTTAAACACATGCTGCTAGGAGGTTGTGCTTCTGCCATTTCTTCAACTATTTTGCAACTAAGGATTATCTGTGTTTATTCTATGCTTCTTCAGAATTGGGAGTAGTTCTGGAGAACTGGAGATGGGTGGCTGTAGTTCCTATTCATAAAGTGGAAGTGAGGAGGAGGCTGGGAACTATAGACCAGTTTTTCTGATCTCTATGGTGAGCAAATTAATAAAATTGCTGCTGAAACAGAGGGTAATGCAGTTTCTGGAAACAATGGACTGCAAAATCCGAGGCAACATGGTTTTATCAGAAGTAAATCTTGTCAAACAAATATGGACAATTTCTTTGATTGGATGACCAGAGAATTGGATCAATGGATACTCCTTGATTTTAAAAGCCATATGTGTGCCAAAGCCAGGAGATATGCACATGACTCTGCTGGCCCGCAACACAAATATTTTAAAAACCGAACGAATATATGCGTATATCCTGGTACATGCAAAAAAAACATTTCACAGAACTGGGCAGGGCATGGGTGTGGTCTGGGAGGCGCATGGTAAGGGCAGGGCAGGGCATGGGTGGGCTGCGACGGCACCATGAACTCTGCATGTAAGTTTTTACGTGCACAAGCGCGCGCCGGGGTTCCCTACCACGTAACTTTACTTCTGCTATGGACAACATGTAAGTAATGTAACAAATAAAACTAGAGGTTTTAAGGGTCGTGGCTAATAGGGTAAAATGGGAGGCAAGTTAGCTAGGGAGTTTAGTAAGTCCTCTTCCTTACTGGGTTGAACTGGGTACGAACTGGAGAAACAGGTAATTGCATCAGAGCGCATATCTACTAAAATTCCCCCCACTTACTGGCATGAGTCACCACTTGCACGCAGATGCTTGCGTCAATATACAATTGTGTGCACATGTGCACGCGTATAGCTGATTTTATAACACATGCGCATATGTTATAAAATCCTGCAGCCATATGCGCACATTGGGAAACTCACACACATGTGCACTCGGCTCAGGTCTTAAAATGTCAGATGTAGTGTACTTGGATTTCAATAAGGTCTTTGACCTGGTTCTGCTAGGCAAATTCTAAGTACATTGAGCACCCTTGGAATAGGCCCTAGAGTGACTAACTGGGTTAGAAACTGGTTGAGTAAGAGCCAAGAAAGCGTAGTGATAAATGGAGTTCACTCAGAGAAGGGGGGCGTTACTAGCGGTGTGTCTCAGGGATTAGTCCTTGGACTGGTTCTTTTCAACATTTTCGTGAGCAACATTGCAGAAGGATTGCCAGGAAAGGTTTGCCTTTCTGTCAATGATATCAAAATCTGTAACAGAGTAGATGGCCAGGAAGGTGCAGAAAATATGAAGCAGGCTCTAGTGAAGCTTAAGGAATTATCTAGGGTCTGGCAGCTAAGATTTAATGCTAAAAAATTTAAAGTTATGTATTTAGACTACAAAAACCCAAGGGAGAGGTACAGTATTGGGGTGAAATTCTTCTAAGCATGAAAGAAGAGTAGGATCTGGGGGTGATTGTATCTGATGATCTTAAGGTTTCTGTCATGATCCACTATGCTGGTGAGAAGAGCAATTAGATAGGGGTGTCAATCTGATGTATTCCATAGGCTGACTTAGCAATTTGTTATTATAGACTGCCGGAGATAGTAGTAAGTGGATCCTTGGGCAGGTGTCAGATGACCACGCCCCCGGGGAAAGATCCCAAGAGGGACCACCAGCTAGGCATAGAGTATGGAGGCAGACACACACTAGTTCTTTTAATAAACAGGTCTTGAAACCACCAGAGGTGGCAGTAGTGAGCTGAAGTGCGTGGTAGGGCTGAAGTCCCTCAGATACTGTAACAACGATCCCTTGATGGCTGAGCTCTTGAGAAACTGTAGACAGTGAGTAGGCAGAACTAGATGACAACACTCACATATATCGGTCTCAGGGAGCTCAGGAGCTGGAAAGGATAGGCCCTCAAGGAGCGAGTACCTGGTTCCAGGGAAAGCTCTGAGAGATCGATGGTAACTCACAATGATGTAGATAATGATGACTTCCAGGCAGAAGAGAATCAGCAGATAGTCAGGAACGAGTGCCCTCAAGGAGCGAGTACCGGTTACTGTCTGTAACCTGAAAGGCAAAGAGAGAGAGTGAGGCCCCCGTGGAGCGGGTACCTCTGGTAAGTCCGAGGAGGCAGAGTAGCTTAGGCAGGGAACCCAATCTGAACCTTAGCCCTTGCTAACTCAACTAGTAGTGATATCAGAGACCTTTAAATATCGGAAGCGGATGATGTCATCTCAGGGGGACGCCCCTGAGGTTCGCGCCCTTGCTGGTACTTCACTCGGAGCACGCGCACGCGCCCTAGGCTTCAGGCAACATGGCGGATCTGCAGCATCGAGCCGGCCCGGGGATGCCGGAGAGAGACGGCAGGGAGACGCTGCGGCACCCAGCCATCCTTCAGACCTGGAGGGAGTCGCCACAGAGGTAAAGAGGGCAGAGTGAAGACTTCGGGCAGTGACGGTCACAACAGTTTCCAAATAGTTAGATAAAACAGCAAAAGCCAGAAAGATACTCTACTGCATAGGGAGAGGAATGGTTAGCAGCAAAAGGAATGTGATATTGCCCCTGATGAGACCTCATTTGGAATACTTTGTACAATTCTGGAGACCACACCTTCAAAAGGATATAAACTGATTTGAATTCGTCCAGAGGATGGCTACTAAAATAGTTGGTGGTCTTCGTTCTGAAGCATATGGGGACAGACAAAGACCTAAATATGTATACCCTAAAGAAAAGTGAAATAGGGGAGATATGACAGATACTTTTAAATACCTTTAAGGTTTCCTTGACCAGGAGGTGATCCTTTTTCAATTGAAAGGAGGCTCTAGAATGAGGGGTCATGAGATGAGGGTGAAAGGGGGTAGACTCAGGAGTAACTTTAGGAAATATTTCTTCGTAACGAGGATGCATTGAATGGCCTCCCAGCGGAGGTAATGGAGACAAAATGAGTATCTGACTTCAAGAAAGGAAGGAATATGCACAGGATATTTCTGAGGATGTGATGGAAATTGTAAAGCTAAATAAGTTGGATGGATGGGCAGACTAGATAGGCCATATGAATTTTGTCTGCTGTCACATTTGTCTGTTTCTATGTTTCTTAAAGTCTGTTACCATTTTTAACCTTCACCACAAATCCGTCTCTTTCCATGAAAAAATGACATCTGTAATTCAGTCACTAAGGGGGTTATTTTCTAACCCTATTGCACGCAATAAGTCCCTTTTCGCGTGCAATAGCTAGATCGGGGCGGAGTCATGATGGTGTTGGCAGAGGAGGAGTCGGGGCAGACGCTTTGGAAACATTGCTGGCGGAGATAAGGTAAGACCCCTTATCGCTGCCAGTAAAGCGCCCAATAGCACCACCTTTCACGATGGTACTATTGGGTGCAAAAGCCAGCAGCGATAACACCACGGTGGTGTGATCTCTGCCAGCTTTCGCAGGCCCGCCCCCCGCTTCGCCCCCCATTACCGCGCGATTCACAAAATGTTGTGAAATTAGAAAATTCAGCCCTAAGTGTTAATGATCTGATGCTCTGTTCAGGATCTTATGCTAGGAGTTAGCAATCTGTTATTGATCTGATGCCTGATGGGAGGAGCAATCAGATAGAGCAATCAGACTCTGTTCGAGACCTGTAGTTATATATGAGAGGGTGGATCCTTGGACCAGTGACAGATGACCACACCCCCGGGGGATGATCCCGAGAGGGACCACCGGTCAGGCTCAAAGTTAGGAGACAAACACACACTAGTTCTTTTATTAGACAGTATACTGAACCACCAGAGATGGCAGTAGTGAGCTGGTAAGCCCGGCTGGGCTGTAGTCCCTCAGATACTGGAACAGCGATCCCTGGAGGCTGAGCTGAAGAGAGACTGAGATATAGTGAGTAGGTAGGGTATGCAGATGGTAACACTCACACAATGTCCCAATGAAGCCCGGGAGCTGGAAAGTATAGGCCCTCGAGGAGCGAGTACCTGGTTCCAGGGAAAGCTCAGAGAGAACAATGGTAACTCACTGATGTAGCTGAGATAGTTGATAGTGAAGACTTCCAGGCAGAAGAGTATATGAAGTAAGTCTGGAATGAGGGCCCTCGAGGAGCGAGTACCGGATTCAGACTGTCACCTGAAAAAAAACAAGGAGAGAGCGAGGCCCCCCAAGGAGCGGGTACCTCTGGTAAGTCCAAGGAGGCAGAGTAGCTTAGACAAACAAAGCGAGTCCGTAGTCAATCCTTGCAAACTCGACGTGTTAGCAAATTCCAAGATCTTAAATATCCGTCACAGGTGACGTCATCTTCGGAGGATGCCCCCGAGGTTCGCGCCAATGCCGGTACTTCAATCGGGGCCGCACTGCGCGCGCGCCCCTAGGCCTCCAGAAAACATGGCGATTGCAGCATCGAACCGGTCCGGGAACGCTGGAGGGTCCTCGGCAAATGGACGCCACGGCAGCCAATCTTCCCGCGGACGGAGAGGGAGGCGCCAAAGAAGTAAGGAGGGCGGAAAGAAGGCATCGGGCATCAACGGACACAACACTAAGATTGTTAACCTCTCTCTTTCTGAAGGTTATCTACCCCCAGAACTCAAGTGTACCTCCATCTGACCAATACTGAAAAAGCCATCCCTGGATTCCTCTAATCTGGAAATCCTACATTTAATTTCATCTTTACCTTTTTTTTTTGACAAAAGTTATTGAAGTTGCAGTTCTAAAGCAACTAAAATTCTGTCTGAACAAGCACACCATTCTTGATTAATATCAATTTCGATTTAGGAACATTTTCAGCACAGAGACCTTAATTCTGACAACCTTTAATATCTTCAGACAAGGATCTGATAATGGAATGGATTATGTGCTAGACCTCTTAGACTATCAACAGCCTTTGACAATATTAATCATCTTGTTTTAATACCCAGATTGAAGAACATTGTTTTATCTGAGTTGGTATTCAAATGGTTATGTCTTATTTTTCTGACCATGCCAATCAAATAAGTATTGGTTCTGCAGTATTATCCTAGCAAGCCATCACTACCGATGTACTGCAGGGTTCTAGCCTGTCAACAGCATTATTTAACATCTGCCTATCCACAATCTGCAGACTTTTGTCAGGAGTGAGCATAGGGTACAGACCTATAGGTAAAAATTTTTAACTTATCATTAAAATCATCCATTGTACCTGAAGACTGGAGGATAGCAAATGTAACCCCAATATTTAGAAAGGGCTCCAGGGGCGATCCGGGAAACTACAGACCGGTTAGCCTGACTTCAGTGCCAGGAAAAATAGTGGAAAGTATTCTAAACATCAAAATCATAGAACATATAGAAAGACATGGTTTAATGGAACAAAGTTAGCATGGCTTTACCCAGGGCAAGTCTTGCCTCACAAATCTGCTTCACTTTTTTGAAGGAGTTAATAAACATGTGGATAAAGGTGAACGGGTAGATATAGTATACTTGGATTTTCAGAAAGCGTTTGACAAAGTTCCTCATGAGAGGCTTCTAGGAAAAGTAAAAAGTCATGGGATAGGTGGCGATATCCTTTCGTAGATTGCAAACTGGCTAAAAGACAGGAAACAGAGAGTAGGATTAAATGGACAATTTTCTCAGTGGAAGGGAGTGGACAGTGGAGTGCCTCAGGGATCTGTATTGGGACCCTTACTTTTCAATATATTTATAAATGATCTGGAAAGAAATACGACGAGTGAGATAATCAAATTTGCAGATGACCCAAAATTGTTCAGAATAGTTAAATCACAAGCAGATTGTGATAAATTGCAGGAAGACCTTGTGAGACTGGAAAATTGGGCATCCAAATGGCAGATGAAATTTAATATGGATAAGTGCAAGGTGATGCATATAGGGAAAAATAACTCATGCTATAATTACACAATGTTGGGTTCCATATTAGGTGCTACAACCCAAGAAAGAGATCTAGGTGTCATAGTGGATAACACATTGAAATCGTCAGTTCAGTGTGCTGCGGCAGTCAAAAAAGCAAACAGAATGTTGGGAATTATTAGAAAGGGAATGGTGAATAAAACGGAAAATGTCATAATGCCTCTGTATCGCTCCATGGTGAGACCGCACCTTGAATACTGTGTACAATTCTGGTCGCCGCATCTCAAAAAAGATATAATTGTGATGGAGAAGGTACAGAGAAGGGCTACCAAAATGATAAGGGGAATGGAACAACTCCCCTGTGAGGAAAGACTATAGAGGTTAGGACTTTTCAGCTTGGAGAAGAGACGACTGAGGGGGGATATGATAGAGGTGTTTAAAATCATGAGAGGTCTAGAACAGGTAGATGTGAATCGGTTATTTACTCTTTCGGATAGTAGAAAAACTAGGGGGCACTCCATGAAGTTAGCATGGGGCACATTTAAAACTAATCGGAGAAAGTTCTTTTTTACTCAACGCACAATTAAACTCTGGAATTTGTTGCCAGAGGATGTGGTTAGTGCAGTTAGCTGTGTTTAAAAAAGGATTGGATAAGTTCCTGGAGGAGAAGTCCATTACCTGCTAGGGGTGTGCATTCGGATTGACCGCATTAGTAAAACGCAACTCATATTTTTTTTTTACTTAAAAAATTGATTCGACATAAACGATCGGATTTCCCACATATCGAACATAGATATGTTCGATATGTGGGAAATCGCGATTGTTGAGCCAAAATAAAAATATAAACCCCCTCACCCTCCTTAATCCCCCCCCCGACTTACCACAACTCCCTGGTGATGGAGCGAGGAGTGAGGACGCCATTTCTGCAATCCTTGGCGAGAAGCATGTGACGTCGGCGGCACGTCGAGTGACGCCGGCGTCACGTGATTCCCGGCTTGTTCGCGCCGGACGGCTCATTCGGCCCAAAAAGAACTTTTGGCCAGCTTGAGGGGGTCAGGAGGCCCCCCCAAGCTGGCCAAAAGTTCTTTTTGGGCCGAACGAGCCGTCCGGCGTGAACTTGCCGGGAATCACGTGACGTCGCGTCTGAGTGACGCGGCGCCACGTGATTCCCGGCGAGTTCGCGCCGGACGGCTCGTTCGGCCCAAAAATAACTTTTGGCCAGCTTGGGGGGGTCAGGAGGCCCCCCAAGCTGGCCAAAAGTTCTTTTTGGGCCGAACGAGCCGTCCGGCGCGAACGAGCCGGGAATCACGTGACGCCGCGTCACTCGACGTGCCACCGACGTCACATGCTTCTCGCCAAGGATTGCAGAAATGACGTCCTCACTCCTCGCTCGATCACCAGGGAGTTGTGGTAAGTCTGGGGGGGGGGATTAAGGAGGGTGAGGGGGTTTAAATTTTTTTTTTGCACATATGTACATATACCCAACTCATTGGATTTTTTTTATGTCCATATTGGCCGCAAGTGGGACCCCCTTTCGGACATAAAAAATATGAACATAAAATTTTGCTCTGCACATCCCTATTACCTGCTATTAAGTTCACTTAGAGAATAGCCACTGCCATTAGCAATAGTAACATGGAATAGACTTAGTTTTTGGGTACTTGCCAGGTTCTTATGGCCTGGATTGGCTACTGTTGGAAACAGGATGCTGGGCTTGATGGACCCTTGGTCTGTCCCAGTATGGCATTTTCTTATGTTCTTATGTATGTAGACAATATCCAGGTTTTTGTGCCTTAACCTTCACTTTATCCAAACTCTAGCTCAGGCTTCTATCTACCTGTCCGCACTCAAACAATGGCTTTACCATAACAATGTAGTGCTTAATGTCAACCAAATAGAAGTGATTATTCTTAGTTAGCTCCTATTAAATAATGCCCCATCAGCTTACAGTTTGATTGTTACATTATCCCTATTTTATCACAAATTAAGAATTTTAGCATCTGGCTGGAATCCGACTTGTCTCTATGGGTACAAGTGAAGTCTGTATCCAAGGGAATCTTTTTCAAACTGTGCATGATTCACTGGCTTAAGCACCTGCTGAGCCCAGAGGACTTTCAGACAGTATTATGGATACTTGACCTCACTGCCCTGGATTACTGCAACTTTATTTACATCAGGGGGGGGATCCTGGCAAACACCCTCAGGACATTACAAATAACATAGAAATCACCAGCATATATTCTCTCATATACCAGCATTAGAAAACAGATTACATCTGTTCTTCAGTCACTCCATTGCTTCCCTGTATAATGGAGATTCAAATACAAATTTGCAATGCAGATCCACAAGTTAAATTATAATGTTTTACCTTGGATATGCACAGCCTTATGCATTTACAACCCCTCAAGCATTAAAGTCAGTGCAGTGCAATTTTCTTGAAGCTCCCTCTCCATAACTTGCTCATCTGAAAGAAACCTGGGAGTGAGCCTTCTCAGTAGTAGAACCCATTCTCTGGAATTCTTTGCCTGAATATC
Organism: Rhinatrema bivittatum; assembly: GCF_901001135.1. Taxonomy (NCBI): domain Eukaryota; kingdom Metazoa; phylum Chordata; class Amphibia; order Gymnophiona; family Rhinatrematidae; genus Rhinatrema; species Rhinatrema bivittatum. Next base: position 125,134,242 of record NC_042622.1, on the reverse strand, counting down.
ACTGATCCATCACCTGCATGCGAACATTTAAAGGTCTTCCTCTTCAATATATTGAAAAGTAAGGGTCCCAATACAGATCCCTGAGGCACTCCACTGTCCACTCCCTTCCACTGAGAAAATTGTCCATTTAATCCTACTCTCTGTTTCCTGTCTTTTAGCCAGTTTTAAGGGATAAAGCTCAAGGAATAAGCTCCTGTGTTGGTCCCCTCAAGCTGCCCTTTCCTTTCCTTAAGGAATTTATTCTTGCAGATCTTAAGTAGGACTCGTATTCCATCACAACTTGTGTGTTGCATCTGTTCTAGGTTTGTTTTGTATACAATTATGTTATGATTGTTTTTGAGTATCCTGCCTTGAATAGTGAATGATGGGGTACTAAATTCTTTTCAATCAATAAAATAAATAAATACAATATTTCTTGACACAGCTCCCGAGTCTATGCCCTCAGAGCTTCATATCATGATTCTTTGTTCTAGAATTTCCATGCCACTGGAAAAGGTTTAGTGCAGATCTTGCATCATTTTGGTAGCCATTCTCTGGACCTGTCTCCAGTTTGTCTTTGTGCTTCTAGAGGTTTGGTTTCAGAACTGAACACAGTGTTCCAGGTGAGATCTCACCAATGGCCTGTACAATGGTATAATAACTTCTTTAGCATCCTTCTGACTGTAGTCACTATCCTGTCATACTGTTTTCCTACCTTGAAATAAAGCACAATTGCTTTCCTTGTAATAGGTGTTATCCCAGGACAGCAGGATGTAGTCCTCACATATGGGTGACGTCACTGACGGAGCCCTATCACGGAAAACCTTCTGTCAAAGTTTCTAGAAACGTTGTCTGGCACACTGAGCATGCCCAGCATGCCATGATATTCTCAGCCACAGGGGTCTCCCTTCAGTCTCATATGTAGCAATAAGCTTTAGTAAAAAATAAAATAATAAAACGTATCGGACCCAACTCCGCGGGGTGGCGGGTGGGTTTCGTGAGGACTACATCCTGCTGTCCTGGGATAAAACTTATTACAAGGAAAGCAATTTTGCTTTATCCCAGGACAAGCAGGATGCTAGTCCTCACATATAGGTGATTAGCAAGCTATAGGCTGAGTCATTTTGAGGTGAAGCAACATTGTAGTATTGTTGGTAAAAATGAGGCAGCCAAAAATCACAGCAGGTTGGATGTATAAGGAGTTGGGATTATACTGGAAACAAGTTCTTTAAGACAGATTGTCCGTAAGCTGAATCTTGTCGTCCTTCTTTGTCCAAATAGTAATGAGCTGCAAAGGTGTGAAGAGAACTCCATGTTGCTGCTTTGCATATGTCGAGTATTGGCACTGAACGATGGTGTGCTACTGAGGTTGACATTGCCCTTACTGAATGCGCCTTTACTCGCCACTCTCCTGCTTCCTTAGATTGCTTCTCATTCAGTATACTCCCTCAAGATGTCCACTATGTTACAAATCTTATCACTCCCAAAAAGACAAACTTTTCTTTCTAACCCTTCCGCACTATTATTCAGAAAGACATTGAACAGAGCTAGCCCCAGGACAATTCTCCGAAGCACTCCACTCATCACCTTTCTTTTTTCACAGTGAACTCCATTTACCACCACATTCTGTCCTCTATCACTCAACTAGTTTCTAATCCAGTCCACCACCTTAGATCCCAGCCAAAAACTGCTCAGTTTATTTATGAGCTTCCTTTGTGGGATAGAATCAACGCTTTTCCTGAAATTTAAGTACACCACATTCAGCACCCTCATCCGCTCTAATTTTCTGGTCATCCAGTTGAAGAGATGGATCAGATTTGTCTTACACAATCTCCCTCTGGTAAAAACTATGCTGCCTTGGATTCTGTAACTCACTGATTTCAGAATACTTCATTATTATTCCTTTCAGAAGAGTCTTCATTAGCTTTTAGGGATGTACATTTGTTTTACCTGAAAGGGTATAATGTGACAAAAAAAACCAAAACAAAACAAAAAACATTTTTGAGCATTGAAAAAAAAACCCAGGTCTCCTGGAAGACCTCTGACCCTCCTGCCACCAATGAGAAAGTCTTGGGGCCAGGATCTATCCAGCTGGGCCCCAGCTGGATAGATCCTGGCCTCTAATACCCTTCCAGACTTGTAAAGATAAAGCCTAGGGCTTGGGCCTACCCGGCACAGCCTCCCCAGGACCCTCCCATCCCCCCAACAGAAACATTTGTTGAGACCGGAGACCTCCTCCTCAGCTGACACGTTACCTCCTTCTGCGGGGTTTTTAAGCTGTAAAGGGCAGGAGCGATTCTGCTCCACCAATGGTAGATTTAAAAATGGCACCAGCCAGATGGAGAGAGAAAAGAGTGGGGAAAAGGAGGCGGCTGAAGGGAAGAAACCAGAGGAAGGAAAGGGAAAGAAGGTGGAAGGAGACAAGGGAAAGAAGAAGAAGTTGGGAAAAGGAACAAATCAGGAGGAGGAAGGACAGGGAATAAGCAGGAGACAGGTGAAAAGGGAAGAAGTGACAGAAGCCAGAGGGAAGGTGGTAGAAAAGAGTATGGAAGGGGAGCAAAGAAAACCAAAAACAAATAGAATATACAGTATTGGATAAATGAGCTGGAGCATAGGGTGAGTCATGGCATGTGGGGCAAGACAGGAGGCTGGCATGAAGGAACTGAGGTGGGGGCAAGGGCAGAGGGGCAGTGTAGCATAGGGAGATAGTGGGAGAGAATTGCCCAGTCGAGCTAGCACCTCATACTACAAGAGCTTTATGTAGATTTGTTGTACTTTTGATGCTGAAAACTACTTTGGATCATTTTCAAGAAAAGCAGTCTACAAATGTTGCATTTATAATTAATAAACTGTATAGTATAGTTGCTGTTGCATGAATTGGGAAGGGCTTCGTTTTTCTTTCTATTTTTCCAAGGAAATCTGAGGCCCAATTCATGGTAAAATGCACCTTGCTCCTATTTCTTCTTATCCTTAGTAGGTTATCTAGTCATCTCATCCAAAATCACATGTTGACAAGGTGAGACTCTGGTACATGTAATATATTCATGGGAATATTAAAAGCAAAGCCCTTCTCCTTTATGCTGTCATGGAGACCCTTCAGAGCATTATTGGGAGAAAATAGTGACCTGCAAGACCAACCCTATCAATGGTTCAAATGTCATCTCATAAGCTACATAAAAGACTATTTTAATGGGTTTTTATATGCTTATTATTATTATTTATTAGTCACCTGGTGCCAGGTTTTAGGTGACATGCAAGATATATACTCATAATAAAATCATAAAAACAAAACAAACAGACAGGCTAAAACAACAATAGACAACCAGCAGAATCCAGTGATCAACCAGCACTGCATATCATCTCTTAACCTTATGAAAACACTTGTTAAAAAAGGCAAGTCTTCAACATGGTCTTAAAAATGTGAAAACATTCAGGCAGAAAGTTCAAAAAAACCTTCTCTACAGTCTCTGCCAGGAGTGCCATGCACATTGTTAGAACATCCAGAAGATCTGTCTGAAAGGAGTGCAGTGCTGGAGAAGGATTGTACAATTGGAGTACTGCATTCACCCATGGTAGAGAGTCAACGGGCATGAGTTTATGGACAAAAATTTACATTTTGTACTTGACCAAATAAGCCAAAGGTAACCAGAATCAAGCTAGGGTCATTAGCAGGTGGCAGGTAAGGGCAGTCGAGGTCCAGGCTAAGGTCAGTCACAAGCAACCAATCCAAGGGGGAGACAGGATCAGGGCAGGAACAAGACAGAGCAGGCTAGAGAGATGAAGTAGGCTGGGCTGGAAGGCGAGACAGGCTGGGCTGGAGTGCAGCAACTCACACTACAGATGCACTGTAGTTGACCTGTTGATGAGGCAAAGGAAAGGTGTCCTGGGAAGCCCTAAATGGGACTGAGCAGATGACATCATCAAGGGGCATTGGCTGCACTCTCCCAGAGCGAGGCCTTCAACAGCTGCTTGGTCCAGCATGCGCAAGTCTGAGGAAGCAAGGACAGTGAGGAGGTGGCATTTTGCTACAAGGAGGTGGCTTGGGGGGGCGTCAGGGGTGAGGTGGCTCACAAGGTTCCCACGAGCCACTAATTGTAATATGGGGCTGGAGAGAAACCTGGCCCCAGCATTTTTTTGGGTGAGAGGGATGGTTGGTGGGGACTGGAGGTTTTGGGAGGCCTCATTTCTTTTTTTTTTTTATGTTTATTTCATTTTTTTTAATGAAATTAACAAAATAAACATTAAACTACAACATTTTTTGGGGGGGGAACCCCCCCCCCCAAACGAAATAATCATTTTTATTTCTTCCTATCCCTAATTTCAAATACTTTTCCAAGAAATCAGCTGAGCAGTTATGTTCTGGAGCACCTGGAGCGCCTTTAACGTGTAATCTGGTAGCTCAATATAGACTGAATTGCAGTAGTGGTAAAATAAAGGCTTGAATGATTGAGCAAAAGTCATAAGGTTTCAAAAGAGGCTTCAGGCAATGGAGAACCTTGGCTTGTAAAAGCCAGATTTCCAACAGCTTTAATTTGTGGTTGAGGCTTGAATCAATGAGGACTTTGAGGTTCTTCACACAGGGAGCAACTGATAAATACTGTTCTCAACAAGTAGTGGCAGTGACTGAGGAACTGAGATCATGAGAAATTATCATTTCAGTTTTTGACACATTCAAGGCCAGTTTATTATGAGTTATCCAAGACTTGATGGCACTGACACAGATTGATGCAGATTCAACAGTCTCAGTCCAAAAAGATGAGAATGGGATAAAAACCTAAATACATCTGTGTACAATCTGTATCCTGCACACAGGCCTGATAGCAACTTCCAGATAGATGCCCTATAGATGTTGAAAAGAAGCGCAGGAAGTGTTGACCCTCGAGGCACTCCAGACACGATATGATGCAATTGGGAACAGTCTTGTTGATTCCAACCTGCTGAGTTCTTCTGGTTAAATATGATTTGAATAAAGTGCAGAACGAAGTAAGAGTCCACACAGTAATTCTAGTATAATGTAGAAAATGCTTTTACTTGGTGGTAGTAACTCCATAAACTTTAAACAGTGCCTTACAGATTCTTGGCAGGTCCCCCGACACGGAACCCGTGTTTTGCTGCGAGGCTGCGTCAGGAGGGACAGAGCAGAAAATTCCAGACACTTCCAATTACAAATATTTCAGCAGATTTAAAAATCTTCTGCTCTGTCCCTCCCGACGCAGCCTCGCGGCGAAACACGGGTTCCGTGTCGGGGGACCTGCCAGGAATCTGTAAGGCACAGTTTAAAGTTTGTGGAGTTACTACCACCAAGTAAAAGCATTTTCTACATTATACTAGAATTACTGTGTGGACTCTTACTTCATTCTGCACTTTATTCATTACTGTGTATTTTTCAAGTGCAGCACTTGCTCTCCTTTGTTGTTTGTAAATATGACTTGAGCCAGTTGACAACAATTTTAGAAATCCCATATTCTCTGAGATAATAAAGAAGGACCTGATGGTAAAGCATATCAAATGCTGCTGTGATGTCTAATATTATAAGATGATTTTGACACCCACCATCTAGGCCTCTTCTGATGGTATTTAGAGTCAAGAAAAGAAGATTCACCATACTTAGGGACTTCAGGAAACTACATTGGAATTGGTCCAAAACCTGGTTGTTCTCAACAAAATCATGTAATTATTGCAAAACAAGTGACTCAACTACCTTAGACACAAATGACGGAGATTAAACAGGGCCTCTGGGTCTAGTCTGGGCTTCTTTAAGAAAGGACTCACAGAGGGGTCTTAAAGGTACCCTTCCTCTAAATAAAAATTCACCATAGAAGCAATAAATGGTATCTCTAATAGACTTCAAAAGGTATACACTACAAACATTTAGAGGCCAAAAAGATGGATTAATGGAAGAAATCACTTTACCCACCTCAGTATGACCTACCCTTTCAAAAGTTGAAAAGACAGTTCATTTTCAGGCAAGGAATTAGGCGAAGGAGCCACCAAAGAAAAAACAGCAGATATCTTAGAAACCTTTTTGTAAAAATGGTAAAAGAAAACCCATCACTAGTTAGACTCATCAACTTCTTCTATTACAAAAATAGCGGCATTAAGAAACACCAGGATGAGGGTGTGGCCTAATTTGTGGGTAGGAATATGAATGAGCTGATTCCAGCCAAGATGAGGCATAGCATCTAGGTATTGCTCACCTACTCTGATCAATGGAATAATGTCTACAGGTAGGTTAAAGTCACCTAAAATTAAAGTTTTATTCAGATTGATCTTTGATTGAAAGAGTTGCTCAAACATAGGTGAATTGTTTGCTTTAAGCAAGCCAGGGGGAACAATACACAACACAAATACTGAAGGTCTTAGAGTGAAGCATTAACATTTCATAAGAAGAGTTTTCTCCCAAATCTTCTTTAAATATTTTCTAAGATGGCTTAAAGATTACTATTAGGCCACCCCCTCGGCTTTTGCACGTAGTTGAGAAATAATTAGATAACAAGGGGACAAAGTTTATTGTGCATCAATAAGCCCTGACTCAATCAAACAAAAGAAGTCCAGCTGCTCAGCAGTAATCAAATCCTGAAGCATAGGAATTTTTTTCTTAATTGACTGGGTATTTATTAATATCACTTTAAGATTAGATTTCATCAAAGAATGAATTGAAGCAACACATTTAATAGGAACCAAGGTGGAAGGTCTGCATACTGACCTTTTGCTTGAGATGGAATTCAGTTCTCCATACCTTCCATGCCCTAGAAAAACAGCAATATAACAAAGCAAAATTTCTGGGCCAAACCAGCAGGGCAGGGTGATGGCTCCTAGGCATGCACAAAGGAGTGCAAATGGAGGATTGCATCAGCTCTTGACCCCCCCTGCATTGATGACACCAGCAGGGGCACAGCAAAGCCCAAAGTTCGATGACAGAGTCAGTGGGCTGAGATGATCAAGCTGGACAATCTCTCATATGTACTGCGGATGTGGACCCTTAGACCACAGAGGGATTGACACAACCAGTAGGGAGGAGCCCACCATTGGCAAGCAAACCCGATTGAAGCAGAGGCCAAACTGGAGCTTCACCTTTACTAGCCCACGTTCCCTGATGGTTGAGCCCTTGGGTGCCGGGACTTGCAGGCCTTAGATGGGGGCCTCTGCAGGTGGAGAGATCCATTGAAGTAGCTTGAGTTGGAACTGGAGTAAATGAGGCATATCCGATGGCAAGCTACGGTCAGAGACAGGTGGTGAGCAAGAATGTCCAGGAGTCAAACTGAGGTCAATACCAGGTATCCATCCATAGGGAAGGAGGGACAGAAAAGCATGGCAGGAAGGTAAGGACCAGGCCTGGAACTGAAGAACGAAGACAAGGACACTGGAGACTCAGGAATCAAAGATAAGACATATAGGCAATTCACAATATTAAGGAAGCAGACAGACCTGTTGCCGAGACAAATTTTGACAGTAGCGCTGCCCTTTTATAGGGCCTAGACTAACATCATCATTAGGGGCCAAGGGGCATTTCCCACTGTGGTCCCTTTAATTCTGGCCAAAACACACACGTCTAAGGAGGACAAGTCACGCAGCGGTCATTGTTATCATCCTGCTGAGAAGGCATTGCTGGCGGCATCTTGCCACGTGCATTACAGGCTGCAGCGAGATATGTCGAGAAGGCATCTCTGCACTGAGAAGTGGCATGGCAGGCCCGAAGAAGGTGAATGTGGCAATTCATGGAGGCAGCCCATGAGCCACCGAGCATAACAGTATAGTGAGGCCAGAGATAATAGCAGCCCCAATGATCCAGCGAGAATGTGGAGAGGCACTGCAGGGCTGGTCGACTAGGCATTTCTGTAGATGACCTGTATTGGCTCTAGACACCCCCCCCCCCCCCAAGCCCATATCTGCAAGGGCAGGGCCAAGCCTGACATTCGATGACAGAAACAGTGGGCTGAGATGATCAAGTGGACAGTCTTTCATACAGGGGGAGGCCAGAGATGACAGCAGCTGCGATGGTCTAGAGGGACTGTAGAGAAGCAACCCTGAATTTGAGGAATACTTAAAGATTTACAGGGTCGGTCACAAAAGATATTGGGGCCCATGATCAGCTGCTTTAAGGCTAAGCAAATTAGCTGGATAAACTTATCTGGCTAACTTGGCCAGATATTCAGTGGTGCAGCTATGCCGCTGAATATACTCAGCTATCCACTAGTTAACTGGATAAGTTTAGCCAGTTAAGTTTAGACCAGCTGAATAGCAGGTCTAACTTATCCAGCTAACTTCTGGATAAAGCTTAATATTGGCACTTATCCGGATAAGTACCTGATTTACTAAGTTTTTTTCCCATAGACACAAAATGAGAGAAAAACTTTAATAAATCTGGCTCTAAGTTAACCAGATAAGTAGTTCTGCCCTGGAATGCCCCTGTCCCACTCCTCACTTATTCAGATAGGGGTAGATTTTCAAAGGGTTGCACGCGAAAACCTACCCCTGCCTCCCCCTGTGCGCACTGAGCCTATCTTGCATAGGCTCAGTGGCGCACACAAGCCCCGGGATGCACGTAAGTCCCGGGGCTTGAAAAAATGGGTGTTCCGGGGGCAGGGCCATGGGTGGGGTGCCGGCCTAGGGGCATTCCGGGGGCGGGACTGAGGCCTCCAGAACAACCACTGGGCCGGGGGATGGAGAGCTGGTGCACGCTAGTTACGCCTGCCCGGAGGCAGGTGTAACTTCTCCAACAAAGGTCGGGGGGGGGGGTTTAGATAGGGCTGGGGGGTGGGTTAGATAGGGGAAAGGAGGGGAAAGTGCGGGGGGGGGGGGGGCAGAAGGAAAGTTCCCTCCGAGGCAGCTCTGAACGGAGGAAGGCTGTTCGGCTCGGCACGCACAAGTTGCACAATTGTGCACCCACTTGCGCGCGCTGACCCTGGATTTTATAACATGCATGTGGCTGCATGCACATGTTATAGAATCGGGCGTAGATTTGTTCGCACCGGGTTGCGCGAACAAATCTACACCCGCGCGCATGTTATAAAATCTGGCCCATAATGTTTAAGCTGGATAAAAAGTTATCTATGTAAGTGGTGGCTGGTGAACACAGCCAAATATTGAAACAGCATTGCAAGATAAGTCCAAACTTATCCAGCACTGAATACTAGCCTCATCAGTGCTAAGTCATATACATGGTAACAATCACTCTCTTCAAGCCCCATTCAGTGGATTCTTTGTAAAGCAGAGGTTTTCCTTCAGGGCTCAAGGTGTTAAGTGTGTCAATCACCATGGGCCGATACAGTACAGTGCGCTCCAGCGGAGCGCACTGTTAACCCGCGTTTGGACGCACGTTTTCGACATGCTAGCTTTACCCCTTATTCAGTAAGGGGTAATAGTGTATCGAAAATGTGCAGCCAACCCCCCCAAAACTAATAGCGCCCGCAACATGCAAATGCATGTTGATGGCCCTATTAGTTATTCCCACGCGATTCAGTAAGTAAAATGTGCAGCCAAGCCGCACATTTTACTTTCAGAAATTAGCGCCTACCCAAAAGTAGGCGTTAATTTCTGCCGGCACCGGGAAAGTGTACAGAAAAGCAGTAAAAACTGCTTTTCTGTACACCCTCTGACTTAATATCATGGCGATATTAAGTCGGAGGTCCCAAAAGTAAAAAATAATTAAAAAAAAAAAATTTAAAATCAGCCGCGGGTTGAAAACCAGATGCTCAATTTTGCCGGCGTCCAGTTTCCGAACCCGTGGCTGTCAGCGGGTTTGAGAACCGATGCCAGCAAAATTGAGCGTCGGCTGTCAAACCCGCTGACAGCCTCCAATCCTGTCAAAAAAGAGGCGCTATGGACGCGCTAGTGTCCCTAGCACCTCTTTTTATCATGAGCGCTCATTTGAATACTAAATTGCGCGCACAGGAGAGTGGCCTGTGTGCGTGCCGGGAGAGCAGGAGCTCACCCGCTTCTCCCGTGACTTTTACTGTATCGGTCCATTACAATTGTATTTAAAAGACTCAGAGAGATACTGGATTGGTATTCTAACAAAGTCTTTACTGAAGCACTTGCACTATTAAAAGACTCTATTACACTTTTCTCTTTTTTTGGTAAAAACATAATAAATACTTGAATCAGCAACTGTGTGGTCCCTCCTTTATATTACCTGAGTCCTCCTTATTTATTTCTGAAATGTAGGGTTTCTGCCAGCTAACCCAACTGTAAATAGTAACCCAACACAGTAAAGTAACTGCTAATGTGCGACACATAGGAGTAGAGAAGCAATGTACAAATTCTTAATCTATCAAAGTTTTGCTGCCATCCTGCCAATATTTCTCTGACATCCGCTGGACTGACCATTATTTAATTAGAGATGCTCTCGGGATTAACCCAGTTCATTCTTATACCACTCAATCACCTTTGTGAATTCATAGATGAAAGCATGATGATCCATTGCTTCTTAAGTAAGAGTTCCTCCCCTTGATTTCTAATCTTTCTGATGAATCCACCAAAGTCATGGTTGACACTTGGAATTCTGCCCTACTAAGAACTGTGGACAAACTTGCTGGACTATAAAAAAAGTATCTGGTCGTAGAAAACCATTCGCTCCCTGGTATTCACATACCCTGTCGACATTAAACAAAGCTCTTTGCAAATCTGAAAATACATAGAAAAAATCTAGAACATCTAAGAATCAAGATCAATATACTCATCAGTTCACACAATATAGAATGGCAATCTAGCAAAAAATAATTATTTTCCTAAATATATTTGAGCTTCCAATAATAGCCCTCAGGTTCTTTTTAACACTGAAATTTCTCACAAAAAAATCAAGATAATGGACCAAACATCCCAAGGCCAACTCTCAGTTTGAATTATGTAATGCCTTTAGAAACTACATTAAATCAAAAATCATGAAAATTGTAAATTTATTTCCGACAGAAATCCAACAAACACCTGAGATCACACCTGACAACATCTGGGATACATTTGAAAATGTTGCAAGTAGTGAAATTACTCACATCATTTCCAAAATGAAATCAACTGGTCCCCTAATTCCCTGATCGACTGTACTGTTAAAACTAATTAAGGATGACATTTCCCTACCAATTGCTCAAATCTTCAATTCATCTCTTTCAACTGGGATCCTTCCAAGCTCTTTAAAAACTGCCTCTGAAGTACCAATTCCAAAGAAACCATCAGCCACCAGCAATGATTTCAATAACTTCTGTCCCATATCATCCCTCTCTTTTCTTTCCAAAATAATTGAATTAGTGGTTTTAAAACAACTCACTAATTACCTTAATGACCATTCCTTAATGAACCAATACCAGTTTGATTTCAGATCCCATCACAGCAGTGAGGCCTTGCTGTATCCCTCACTGATGTAATACATTGGGGATTTGATTCTGGATGCCCTCCGAAGTTTGGGGCAGTTTACAATAAAAATATGCATAGTAAAATACAGATTATAATACATTATCAAGTTATAAATAATTAAATAATAATCTTTTATTTCCTGATCTTCTTAGATCTTTCCACTGCCTTTGATACTATCAATCATAGCATACTTCTTTCTCGCCTTGCTAGCATTGGCCTGGCTAGCACAGAGACTCCTGATTCAAATCCTACTTATAGGACCAGTCACAGCAAATTCGTATACATACAGCTACCTCTTCATGGTCCCAATTAATGTTGGTGTTCCCCAAGACTTGGCGCTCTCAGCCATCTTATTTACTATATATCTCTCACCCTTCTGTACACTCCTTTCTACTTTAGCGCTCTCTTACTGTCTCTTTATGTGGATGATATTTAGTTTTACTTCCCAATCCAACAGAATTGGCAATACACAGTCCAATTCATCATCCTCTGTTTATCATCTAATGGCTACCTCACAAGAAACTTTGTCTAAATTTATTGAAAAACGAGATAATGATTCTTGGAATTCCTGCATTTTCTGACATGCCTAAGACATTTTCATTTGATAACATTATGCTTCATATTTCCCAGTCTGCTCAGAACCTCGGAGTCATCTTTGACACTAAACTTGACATGAAATCACAAATCAAATCAGTTCTACAATCATCCTACTGCAAGCTCCACCTTCCTAGACACTTTAAACCATTACTCAAACTCAACAACTGTAGGACTCTCCTTCAGTCACAAGTGATCACAGGAATTGACTACTGTTTACTGTAACTCTTTGATTGTCGGTCTTCCTCAGTCCACAATCAGGCTCCTTCAGCTCATCCAAAACTCTGCAACCCGATTACTTAAAAATACAAAACCTCACGATCACATCACACCAGTTCTGTATTCCTTACATCGGTTGCCAGATCAGTGGAGGATATTATATAAAATACTATCTACAATAAATAATTTGGTACACAATGTCAACAGCTCATGGTTATGTACAATTCTTCACTTCTACTTCCTTCACGCAATTTAAGATCAAAAAATCAATTTCTGCTAGAAGTATCCTCTCCAAGATTCACCAGGTTGGCAGTAACTCATGACAGGTTTTTTCTATTGCCGGCCCATTATATGAAATTCTATCCCATCTCACTTAAGATCCTTGTCTAGTGCTAAGGATTTCAAAAAAGTCCTGAAATATCATCTGTTCAGTCAAGCCTTAAGTCCTCTTTCAGGCCTTATTAGTGCAATCCAGTCCATTACCTTTTAAGGCCTATATCTTTGTTTTTGGATTAGGTCTCTTAATACCCAGGCAATGTACAGGTTTCTGTACTTCATAAGCATTTGTTTATGTTTATGTCTTTGCTTTGTTTTGTTTATATATATATATATATATATATATATATTTGTACTTTGAATTTTATTATGAATGGTTTATTTAATTTGTAACTTGCCCCGAATGTTGGCGGGCACAGGCAATAATTCCTTTAAAATAAATAAATAGATAAATAAATATTGCAGCCATCCAGAACCTACATAGGAGAAATTCTTGGGCTTTGAAGACATGGAGAAAGCAATAACAATAACTATAATAAAACCCAAATTACTCCTAATCAAGTATTGATAGCAATATGTGTGTTTATCACTTGGGAAGCATTTATGATCCTTAATGGCATATTAGATACATATATATCGATGACTGGATGATAAACATGGGAAAGTACTGCTTCTCTTAGTGCCCCTCCTCACCTCTACACTCCATCTGAGTGAATATAGAAAAAGAAAATGAAATATCCCCTTTTCTCCCACTATCCCCTCAAGAAAAGTTTTCAATTTATATGTTTTCCTGCTCTCTGCTTAAAACTCCATGACACAAAAATACAAGGGCAGACTTTCAATTACAATTTTCTCACTCTTTTTGTCCCCTTAGTTTACAAAATGGGAATTTATACATCATTATATATAAAGAACTACACTAATTTTAATTGTAAATTTGATGTCTCCTCTGATAAATCAAGAGCAAATTCTCTTTTTTTCTTGTAGATACTCAGACTACTTTCTTTCTTTAGAATAATTTTCCTGTGCTCTGGGCTTAAAGCCAATATTTCTCCTTTATCTAGCAGTATGCAGAAGAAAACCCTGATAGAATCACAAAGGTTTTTGTTGTCTGGCAAACTGGAAAAACAAAATGTCTTATGGCTTAAAATAAAATGTGTCATGCTGTGCCTGAGCAAGAAGAGGCATCACTCACAAGGACTTGTACCAGAAACTCTTTTCTGTCCTTTGATCGAAGTCAGTCGTGTTATCTGTGTGACCAAACCCAACGCTGCACAGCTATGTACAGCGGCTACCAGGGAGAAGAACAAAAATCATTTAAAAAGAGAACGGAAAACTGCCGTGGATTCTGCAGTCCAGGATAAGAATAATAAACCAAGGCCTAGATTTACTAAGCTGTGATAAGGCAATAACACCAGGTAAACAGCATGTAATGCATGTTAAATGCTGTCTATCACATGATATCACAGTATTGTGGCACTACAGCACGATATTGCACGATAGTCCCAAAGATTCCCTCCCCCTATGGCAATAAGCTGCTTTGCATGTATTTGCATCCACAAAATCACCTAATATATGAAAAGCAGCTAATGCATAATTAGTTCTATGTTAATAAAATATCACTGCTGACTTGTTACTTCAGCCCTGTTACTTCAGCATGTTTGAGGGCGGAGTAGTTATTTTCCCAGGGAAGCATCAGGATGCTAATGCAGGTCCCCGATGGTTCTGTAGGAAAATTTAAAGGGCCAGGTGACATGATTCACATTCCCACAAAAGTCAAAAATCACCTTGGGAGTCTTTGGAGAGCCAACCCGCCTCCCTGCTGGCCCCCAAGAAGTAAAAAAAAAAAAAAAATGCAAAGTGTGTGGCAATGGCCCACTCTTTTTCCCAACCCCTCCACTTGATCAAAACAAGTGCCCCTTCAGTTTCTAAAACTCCCCCCTCCCTTCCAAGCACCCACCGGGTCCAAATAACTAAAGAACCCCTCCCCAACCCTTCCTCCATCCCACAAGCCCCAGCCATTAATAAAAGAATCCTGGTGGTCTGGGGGGGGAGCACCCTGACCCCTACTTTAACCCCTCAAGACCCCATACCTCTAATTGAAAGCACTGATGTCCACTGGAGCCTGGGAGCGCCCCCTGGCAATGGACCCATTTTTCAAAATGGCATTAAACTGACTTTGTCCCTATCATGTCATCTTTAGTTATTTGGACTGAGAGGGGTTGCTTGGTAGGGGGGGGGGGGTTAAGGAGCTGTGGGGGAAATATTTTTCAATCAAGGGGAGAGGCCAGGGAAGAGAATTGGGGTGTGATTCCGGTCACCTGGCCCTTTAACACAATGGTGACCCTAGCCAAGGTGGACTGCCATCACTCTATTAGGCCTCGTACTGTGGCGTAATTTTTGTCGCACATTTGTACCGAGATAAAAAAATCACACCACAGCACTGTGATAGTTGTCGGAGAGGGGCTCTGCATTGCAGGGATGACCCAGTGATATGTGGCCCCTTCCACAATAAACTTTCACGGCTTAGTAAATTTCCTTACAAGTTGGGGAAACCAAGGTGAACTTGGCCAACTAATTTATGAACATAAGAAGTGCAATGCTGGGTCAGACCAAAGGTTCATAGAGTCTTGTCTCTGATAGTGACCAGTTTGGATCTCTGGAAGATCCATTTTTTGTTGCCTACTCCTAGGGATGAGTAGTAGTGGCTTTCTCCAAATCTATCTTGCTAATAGTAATAATTGTTTATGGAGTTTTCTTCCAGAACCCATTTAAAACTCAGCAATGCTATCTGTTGTCCACATCCTCTGGCAATTTGATCATTATGGGGGTAATTTTCTAATATACTACATTAATTTGTACATACAACTTTGAAACATGTAACACCAATTTTCAAATTGAACTAATACTTATAAGGTTGCTTTGAAAATTACCCCAGCAAAGCTATGCATACATAATTACATCAGTTTACATTCAGGTACTGTAGGTATTTCTCTATCTAAGTTTTGTACCTGAGGCAATGGAGGGTAAAGTGACTTACCCAAGGTCACAAGGAGCGCCAGCAGGACTTGAACGCTGGTCTCCTGGGTTGTAGCCCACTGCTCTAACCACTAGGCTATTCCTCCTCCCTTCATTTTGCCATGAAAATGTACACACATACTTTTTAAAATAAAAAAGGATGCATGTAAATGAAAATCTCATTTCTACCCTGTCTCCCCACCTCCAAATTACTTCTCTCAAATGTGGGTAAAAATACACACATACAGGTCTTAATCACACACTTGTATTTCATTATCTATTATTTGGATTTCTTATCTGCCTTTCTGAATACACAATTCTCTCAAAATGGGAAACACCATCTTAGAATAGCAGTATACAAGCAAAGGGCAATTGCAACTTACAATAAATTAGAATAACGGCAGACAATCAGAAGTCATTAGCAACTTGACAATATAAAGGTGCACCTCATGACTAAACTTTAAATAAATCAACCGTAATGACTTAGCTCTAACAGTAGCACAGCAGAAACTAAAAAATAAATAACACCTTATCAAAACAATAGGTTGTAGCAGCATGTTCAAGGCATGCAATGTGATGCCAGGCAGTTTCCCTGCAGTCAGCCCAGCAGATTTCCTAGGGTGAGTGAGTTAGGGTTTGGCATTAAAGGCCTAGCAGAAAAGCCAGGCTTTTATTTACTTCCTGAAAAGAGAGTAATCATGTATTTGTCTGAGTTCTTTTGGGAAGGAGTCCAGTAGAGTAGGTACTGCTCCCATGGAGGAATGATTGCGGGTATCAGTTCTTTTGATTTCTTTTTCAATGGATTTATTATGGAGGATCCAAGTGAGGATCTCAGTATTCTAGAGGGCATGTATAGGGATAGTCTTTCTCTCAAATAGATAGCATCTTCTCCTCTTAATGTCTGAATATTAGTATCAGAGTTTCAAATTTAGTATTTTATGTGATTGGTAATCAGTGTAGTTTGTATAGGATGAATGTGATACGGTCATGCGGCAGAGTTTTGTATTATCTGGAGTCTATGGAAAGATTTATCTGTTTAAGGAACCTTTGGTTTCCTTAACAGAAGGACTGAATCAAACTTCTTGGGAGGTATAGAGTGAGTAGTGAAGCAGAGGTTTAGGTATTGCTCAGATGCTCACCCACGTGGGAGAAGCAGATGGTGTGCTCAGGGCCTTTATAAACCCTGCCACCATTTTAGGGTGTGGATTTTAGCTGTGGATTTTTAGTTGGACTTTTGAGTTGAAAGCTTGAGCTAACCTTATAAAGAGCAGCACACCTCATGCTATACCACTTGGATTATTTTCTAGGTTCGGCCTCTAGGATTTCTCTATATAGGGACTTGGGATAAGAAAGGAAACAGAATGCCCTTACCATGTAGTTTTTGTCCATGTTCTGTGGTAATTGTTTACGTTGCCTAAGGAGGAAGTTATTTTTTCCACCCCAACTGCCTCTTTTTGGGTTGCTTTTGTAAGGGATATTTTGTCTTTTTGTGTTACAGAGTACCCCATGACCCAGGCTCTCAGATGCTGCTGGTTTGAGAAGTGCCTTTTCCTTTCGAAAGGACTGGAAGAGGAAGTATCAACCAGGAAGAATGGACTTGTAACCATTTCCAAGTAGAAAAAGTTAAGGTAAAATGTAAGAATTCTATATGAACTCGTGGATAAACATCAGAGAAGAGTGGTGTGATAAGGTGCCCATCAGATGCCACAAAGTGGAGAGTGAAAATCAATAAGGACTATGGGAAATATATGAGAACTGGGACTTTGTTGTGAATTTGTGAAGTAACTTGGGATAAATGTCCTTTCCATTCCTATGAGAGGACCTGGAGAGCAAAGTATAAAGTGAGGAGAAGTAAAAAGCCAAATTACTCAGGGGATTGGCTGAAATAATTGGAGAACTGGTGTTAAAAGAGTATGGTCACATATTTATTAAATTTCCTTTTGTAAAGATAATCTATCAGAAAAAATTAGTTGGAACCCACACAATCTCCAGCATGTTTACTGCTGCTGTCTATGATGGGAGTTCATCAGTGCTATATACAAGGTGTGGAACAAGAAACTTACAGAAAGATGTGGGAGTGAATAACATAAAAGGCCTTGAAGTTGAGCTTCCCCCCAGAGGGGATTCTGAACTCTCAGAAAGGACTGGTGCAGTGAGAACTGTGCAGGTAGGGTCTACACTTTGAAATGTGAGCCTTTCGGTACAATAAGAACGATTTCCTGCTCAGGGGTTACATCTGTTAGACCAGTATTTCTCAACCTTTTCATGTCCAAGGCACACCTACAAAAAACACTGTGTGGCACACCAGCCTCTGCGGAGCAGGCAGTGTGGACAACAGAAGAGATATGGAAGCACTAAAAGCCCCACTAGCCTTGTTTCCAAATGTTAAAACAAAGGGGGAGAGAAGGCAGACACACTTCTGAACTCCTCACAATGGGCCAGTTTCATTTGTTATCAAGTGCAAGAGAAGGAAGAAGTCAGTATGATGCAGGCAACTGGCTAGGTTAATTACCTTGGCTACCACATATGGTTGCCAGAGGATTTCCACTGCTGCTGCTCCCAACATTCAGAATGGATTACATCCACTCTCCTCTGACCTGAGGATAAGACAGAGGCTGGAAGGACTCAGAGGAAGCTTAGGAGGGAGAAGATGAGGAGGTGCTGTGTGTACTGTGTGTGCCACACAGAATGGGGTCTGGCTATTCATGCCCTGCTTGTTGCCCATTACTTAGCACACTTCAGGGCTCTTGCTGCAGCTAGGAAGAAGAGGTATGCATGATTACACGTGTTCTCAGAAAGGAGCTCCTACAGGTTTAAGATCCATTGCTGATGACTCTTTTTGCAATGAGGTGCTGAGAGGGCAGTCCAGGTGCTGGCCTGGATCTGAGCATCAGGCAATGGTGAGTTTTCCATGGCACACCTGATCAGGTCTCAAGGCACACCACCAAGCCTAGAGGATCTTATTGAACTGGCCATTCGAGTAGACCTCCACTTTCAGGAGTGGGCCCATGAGAAAGAGGCCTCCAAATGACACTTCAAACTGGTGCCCAAGTTTCAGCATCCTTGATCTCCACTTCAAATGCTGCATCTGTCCCTTCTCCTCCCCCCCCCCCCCCAAACACACATACACACAGAAGAAACTATGCAAATCGGCAGAGCCCGGCTCACCTAGAAGAGCTGAGATGCTACCAGCTCAACCTCTGCCTTTACTGTGCTGCTCCGGGACACTTCGCTGGCTGGTGTCCCAAGAAGGCAGGAGATTTCCATACTTAAATAGGCCCATGATTCTCACCTGGCACGCCACCCTGGGGTTGCCAAAACAATGGAACGGCTTCTTCACTACTACTGGTGGTCTCAAGTGACGTTCTGCCCCAAAACTGTGCAGTTAATAAGAGCTCCCATGCTCAGCCTTAGGGGCTGTTACAGTCATTGCAAGCCCCCAAAAAACTCAGGATCCATGTGGCCATGGACTTTGTCACTGACCTTCCTCCCTCCAAAGGCTGCACCTTCATGTGGGTAATGGTAGACTGGTTCTCAAAAATGGCTCACTTTGTTCAACTCCCTGGACTTCTTTCAGCTTCAGAACTGGCTTGTCTCCTTTTCCTGCATAGCTTTCACCTTCACGGCTTATTTGAACATATCCTCTCCAACCGAGGAATGTTTTTTATGTTCATATTCTGGAGAAGCCTGTGCAAAAAGTTTGGAATTTTACTGGACCTTTCCTCAGCGTACCATCCACAAAGTAACAGACAGTCAGAATGAACGAACCAAAGCCTGAAAGGATTCCTAAGGGCCTATGTAAATGAACGGCAGGAAGATTGGGCATGGGTGGAATTCCGTTACAATAATCAACTGAAGACTCCATCGGGTCATCTCCCTTCCAAATTCTGTATGGCAGGCATCCTCAGGGTCCCCTTCCTATACCAGTAACAGTTCCATAACCTGCAACTGACGTTGTGGGAAATTGTGGTAAAAGATCCATCAACACTTCACCTTAGCTGCTGAAAATTACAAGAAGCAAACTGACAAAAGACACTGGCTGGCACCTCTCCCCAGACGCGAGGACTTGGCATGGCTTAATACTTGCAATCTGAGACTAAAAGGTCCCTCCATCAAGTTTGTGCCTCGCTTCATCAGCCCATTTCCCATCATTCAACAGATTGGACCAGTGGCATGTCAACTAAAGCTGCCACCTACTGTTAAGATCCACAACATTTTTCATGTATTTCTCCTCAAACCTCTACTTCTATCTTGGCCCTCGTGACTTCTTCCTAGACCAATGGAAGTGACATCAGAGGAGGATAAAGAGTACGAAGTTCAGGACATCCTCAACATCAAGTGTATTCGGAATAAACTGCACTACCTCATCACCTGGAAAGGTTATAGGCCTGAAGAAAATTTGTGGATACCAGCATCAGACGTCCAGGCATCCTGTCTCACCCGAAAGTTCTACTGCTGCTTTCCATGCAAGCCTAAGCCTAGGACTTTGGGGAGGAGCTTAGGAAGGAGTCTACTGTAATGCCTGGATGGTCGCAGAATGGCCCCGTGACTGGCTGCACTCACTTGGTACATCCCTGAGCCTTGATGCAGCAAGGTTGCCACCATCATCTGCCTCCTTCCAAACCACTGGTGCTGTCTCCTAGGTGTGTAAGTGTACCGGGTTATGAAGGCCCCACAGCAGGAAAGCCCAGTGGCAGCACATCCTGATGATGTCACATGGCTGGATATGTAAACTCCAGCTGCACTCCTCTCCTTACCTCAGCAACAAGTCATCCTGCATTGCAGTGATGTTGCTATTTTCCTTTTGCCTTGCCTTGCCTCCTTTGTCTAGCCTCCTTGTTCATTTTCCTGCCTGGCTGTACCTTGCTGGTTCTACCTTGTTGTTCCATAGCCTTGTTCTGTTTGTGTCTTGGTCCCCCGTGTTTTGTCTTGTCTGTTTGTCTCTGCCTGACTTCTGGCTCTGACCCTGGCTTCCAACTCTGACTACTCTATTGGACTGCTACCTGTCCCAACCCCAGCTTGGACCTTGACACCGTTTGCTTGCTGCCTGCTCTGACATTGGCCAAAACCTCTACATCATTTGCTCGCCACCTGCCCCGAACTTGGCTTGGATCTTTACATCGTTTTCTCATTGCCTGCCCTAACGTCTGTCCACTATTTGACTTTAAGGAAGCAAAGAGGTAGGCGATCTATGATAGCCGTCAAGCAAAGAGGTAGGCGATCTATGATAGTCGTCAAGGAAAACAGAGACTTGAAGCTGCACGCTGTTGCACAAAGTTGTCTTATGTGTTGCTGACAATCAATGGTTGTATACTGGATTGAAACCGCACTACTGAGCTTTAATTTCTACTGTGGAGTGTTTAAGCCCCTGAGGCAGCGGCTTTTGAGCCACGAAACTCGGCCTGAGTCGGGCAACTTATGAATACGTCTCTGTTTTAATAAACTTTGGAAAAGATTAAAGGCACTATTTGACTTTGTCTGACCGCTCTACACAGGACTCCCGCCTAAGCCCTGCTGGCATCAACCATGCCACAGTCCAAGGGTTCAAATATGTGACACACATCCCTAACTGGTAATGTAAATTCACCCTCAGTAATCTCTACAGTGGCTGTGGGAGGATGCAAAGGAATGAATGAGACTTTCAGAACAAGCAAGAAGGAGAGAGAGGGGAATAACAGGAAAAGGGGGGGTGACCATGTGAAGGGCAGAAAGGAGAAACAAAAGATCTTTGGGTGACTGAAGTTATCTCACATGCTGGCAAAAAGACTGCTCTTCCTTCTGTCCAGGAAAAAAAGGCTTTTTGCTTCTTGGCTCTGAGAATTCTACTAGTCACTAACAAACAAACCCAAGGGTTTTTCAAGGCTTGCTGGATTGGTAGTTTCATCCCTATACACTGTGGAGGTAACTTTCATAGCCTTATATGGGGATTGTGTGCATTTCTTTAAACACATTTATAAATTGCCTTCCAGATTACAGTAAATATCTCAAAACAATTTACATTCAACAAATCACACACCTTTTTTTTAAAATAAAATAATATTAATATAAACTATACAAACATGAAGCATAAACCAACACGCATAAAACAAAAAATGCAAATAAAAAATAAAATAAAATAAAATGAGGTTCTATAGAAAACTATCCTGGATTCCAAAGGAGCAGAATTCCCAGTTATGTCTGTGATTACTAGTCACAGCAAAACTCACACTTTGATGAATCTGTACTAGTCTTGAGGCTCTGGAAATAAAACCTTGTTCTGATAGAAATGATCTGGCACAGTGATGAAACAGTACAACCAGTTCTATAAGGTACCATCAGGAATTCCCAGATAAGGCTAATAAAATCTGTTCCCCTTGTTCTGAAATACATAGATAAAAATAGAGTTTGGCATTGGTAGGTCCCTGGGATACCCTGATCATTTCTGAAACTACCATATTTTTAAGGAAAGAGTTCATTACTCAGAAATTAATTGTTGGAGTGTTCTCACTTAACCAGCTAATATTTTGTAATCTATCAATATTTTTTAATCACTGCTTACATGAAAAATTCAGTAGCATCAGTAGTTCAATGCCCTGTTTTGTGGCAGCTGCATTCTCCAGATGACTTAAATATACAGTACTGATGGAAATTAGTAGAGAATGATTGATATGGACAGTGAGTTAAAGCAGACCTTCAAGTATTTGTGTGAGGAGGTGGGGAAAGGGAGGAATAACAAGGAATAAAATTACTCGGCAGAAGATCAAAGCCTCAGTATCCCCACCCCCACCCCTACCACACACCCAGGGTAGTCAATCTGTCCTCATCCTCTTCCAAGTCACGGCTCTCAATGGCTTCCCAACTAATTGTCTCCACTCATGTGTGCAAACTAACCATTTAC
The DNA here is from genome assembly GCF_901001135.1 of Rhinatrema bivittatum. Lineage (NCBI taxonomy): Eukaryota > Metazoa > Chordata > Amphibia > Gymnophiona > Rhinatrematidae > Rhinatrema > Rhinatrema bivittatum. Next base: position 125,111,930 of record NC_042622.1, on the reverse strand, counting down.
TCGGAAATGCCACGGAATGTTAATTTCATTTTGAACTGGATAATTGCAAAGCAGTTCCATTTTTTTTTTATTGTGCGAAATGAGTAAGCATTGTATTAATAGCACCATTTCCAATTACAGCCACAATCACAGAGCCGACAAGAACTGCAGGTTATTTTTCACACTGGACTTTCAAAGCATTCCCCTATTGCCCTACCTCCCCGGCTCATGGTAATTAACATAATGTAGCATTATTACAGGCACACAGGGAAGATCAAACACAGGCGAGTCATGTCGAAAATGCCCTCCCTCTTCAGCAGATTCCTCTTCAATCATTACCTCCCCCATCCAGGAGAACAAGAGCCTGGGCACAAATGGGGCCCATCTAGGACAAAACAGAGAGTCTTAAAGGTCACAGCAGATCACTGGTAGTGTTTAACTTTCCTGCTATTTGACGTCTTGCTGCTAGTTAGACACACAGAACTAATCTATTTTCTTTCTGATACTTATCCACTTCTATCTTGAAGTAAAAAAATGGAAAAGTGAACATTATATCAGAGAATGAATAAACCTCATAGCCTGGGGCTAGGTTCATTTTGCTGAGGACAAATGATATTTATTCAGTGCTTATCCACCAACCCAGTGAAAAGTAGCTCTAAATTGAGGAATGCTCCATATCTATTTCATAAAAGTGAGAGAGGAGATTGGGCAGAGGGTGCACAGTAATTCCTTTTGTATTGGTTGACTGCCTGTGTTTAGAGAAGGAGTGTGGATGGTAAAAGGTTGAGCAAGCTGTTATATTTGGTCAGTTGCCAAATGGTCACGTAAAATCTACATTTGTCTCATATACAGATAGGATCAGACATTATTTTCTTCTCAGGCACCAGTACAAAAGACAAAAAAGCAGCTGGTAAACAAAAAGCACAATCAATACATCACGGACATCAACTTTCATGATCTGAACATAAGAACTGCCAAAGTGCGTCAGACTAAAGGTCTGTCTAACCCAGCATCTGTGACAGTGGCAAGCAGAAGAAATAGTGCAAAATATGCCACCCATTGGCCACTGGTCAGAAATAGATAGGCAATCATTAAGGTATAAATGCTACAAAAGATACAGCCAATAGATGAACAATCATAAAACAAACCACTGAAAGAAGAATCAGTACATATGATGCAGCTGTAAATTACAATAGTGAAAAAAATTGCCATAGTCAAGTATATACTTGCAGAACAAATATGCTGGGGGCCAAAGAAGAAAAGGAGTCCAATGACCTCAGCAGACTAAAACAGACCAAGAGGAATGGCAGGGCTGCAGCAGAGCCGGATCTGCTGTGCACAGTCAAGTGAAGAACTTTTGCCCTTTCCAGAATGTTCTGGAAGAATGCATTCGTTTGGTGTCTGAAGCAGTCAGATAACCCAGATATGTGACTTTGTGAACCTTCCCTCATGAAAATAGTGGTACCTACTCGTTCCTTCATGTTCCATACAGATTGACAAGATTTGATTGCATTGTACATTTTGTTGCATTGAAATAAACATGCTTATCTGGAATCCCTTAGCAATAGCTTTTTTTACACAGGGTGGGATTTCTTTTTCTCCTACCCTTCAAGGGCAGTGGGGGTGGGATTGGAGTGGGGGATTCACATTGGATCATTATTGTATGTGATTATATTTGTTTGTTGTATATATATTGTCTTAATCTGAGGAAGATGATATAGAAAACAGAAATGGAAAAATGAAAAACTTACTTCACAAGCAGCTAGTAATGAAAGGCAAAGTAAAATAGAATAAGTGAAAAGGCAAAAGATGAAAACCATAGGGTGAAACGCTGAAGAAAGGAAGGAAGAGGAAGGCAGAAATCCATAGCTTAGCCCTTCATGTTGCCCAACACTTAAGGCAAACATTATAAAAAGCTTCCTTGATGGGTGCTAATGGTCATACAATGATATCGCTGCCTAATGTTCCATGGAGTGAAGGAAAGATCTATAATCATCCAAGTTGGAAAGCTGTGCCAGGCTTCTCCTCACCCCTCCTCCAAGACACAGCCAGTGAACTCTGAAAAACTTTATTAATGACATCATTTGAACTGGCTAATAGACCATCTTTATGAAATACACGGCACTTGCAGGCTGACTGACCTCACAGACTTTCTTTTACCAAACACCAAGCAGAAACTCACTGATGCCAGAGAAGGAGAAAAATCTCATTGAAGATAACTTCCTGTTTTTATGCAGTAGGTTGCCAGGTTAGGATACTTAGGGGCAATAATCAAAACTGGCCATGTTAATGCAAAATCTGCAGGTACCTTACCTGCGGAGTTTGCATCAATAATCAAAGCAAAGGTCTGCACAGGGTTTTTCTTTCTTTTGCCCCTGGATAAATTATACACTGAGATTGTTCCTGCTGTCTCTGCATGTAATTTTTCTATCAGAACGTGCATGGGTAGATTTGGTTCCTCTCTCCAGCCCCCTGGAACACCTCCAGAATCTGTGAGTAAAAACATGCACATTACTGAACACCATGCATACTTTTATCCGCAGAAAAGTTGGGAAATGTTCTACGTCCCTGCTTTCACAGATAAAATGCATTATTATCCATGGAAAAGTCTTTGACCATTGCCCTCCCTGTTATGCAGAAATAAAAGTCAATAAACAAGTTGTAGTCTATGGGGTAGATTTTAAGAACCGCGTGTGAGCAGTTCCCGGCGCGCGCACTAAGGGAAGTGCCGATTTTATAACATGCGCGCCACACGTACATGCGTGGCAAATTTTAAAATCCGCACAGGCATGTGTGAGCGGCCCACGACTCGCACGCGCAGGGAGGGAATTTTAGTAAAATACACATGGCGATGCAATTGGGCCTCCCCCCAGTTCCCTCCAAGTCTGCTCCAATTAAGAAGCTTTCCTATTCCTAACCCTACCCTTCCTGCCTTTTCCCCTCTCCTCCCCAACCCCTAACCTAACTATACCTATCCCTAATGTTTTTATTTTAATACTTACTGCTCCCCAGGAGCAGAAGTAATCTCTGTGCTTGGTCGGCTGCCGGTGCACGGTTCCCCAGGACAGCGGCTAATGGCGCTGTCCTGGCCCACCCCCTGCTCCGCCCAGGCCACCCTTTTTGCAGGGGCCAGCCCGTCGGCACATAATGGGAGTTACGCGCATGGCCGGGCCCGTTCTAAAATGCAGGTGGTGTGCGCAAGGCCCGGCCACTAACGTAAACCTCATTTTTTACGCGTGTGGCTCTTTTAAAATCGGGCCGTATATATTTTTATCGGACTTACCCAATATACATTTGTGACTAGTTCCCAAGAGTTACACTCCTTTCATCAGGTTAGAGTGTGAAGCAAAGAGTGCATCCTTTTGGGCAATATGGAGTGCTTTTTGGGTAAATGCTGGCCATGCTTTCCCTTCTAGCAGTGAATGTTTAGATCACGAGAATGGCCACAGAGTGGGGAGAGGGGGAAGAGAGAATAGGAGAAACAGGACATGCTTCTCTCCCATGATCAAGTTACTGCCTCATCCTGTAGTTTATTGGTTTTAAAACTCATAGGGAACCCAACAAACCATGCACGGTGATGAGAGAAAGTGCACAGGACAGAACTGCTTCCTGCCTGCTCTTTCCTGCAGCTATGTTTTTTTTCCAACCGGCAACTCTGTTATCTACAAAACCAGTGGAGACAGCAACCGAAGGGAAAACGAAGAGCAGAGAACAGCAAGTGGAGGGGAAGGGAACAAGACAACATTGAGGAGGAGAGAAAAGAGGAAAGAGCAACTTGGAGAAGGGGAGGGTAAAGCAATGGGGAGAAGAGCAGAGAGCTCAAAGAAAACAGTGCAAAGGAGAGAAGGAGAGATCAAGTCTATGACTACCATCTCACCTAAGTCAACAGAAAAATGCCAATTTAGTCCTGGTATTACTTCATTGGAAATCAGAACTACGGCTCCATGTGAGGTTAGGTAAAACCAGGATCAGATCAACCTGCCCTCTCAACATATAATTATGGTATGTGATGTAGCCATGGGTAAGCCTCAGGGGACCTGTGCCCCCTCACTTTTGGCTCAAGCCCTCACCTCTAGCAGCAGGATCGTGTACTATCTGAGTCAGTCTCTTAAAGCTGCAGCACTTAGAGTGACTGGAAGCAATGGAATCACTGCCAGTCCAGATCCCCTGTGCCTGTGGGATGGGGGCCAACATGCGATTTTAAAAGACACTTACCTGCATTCATTTGCCAACATATGTATGCATTTTTACATCTGATAATTATATGGCATAAGTGATATTAAATGTGTTTAGTTTGTATTGACTGGGTGGGAGATCTGGGTGAACTGGTGAGAGTTCAGGCTGAAGAACCAGGAGGGTCTCGATGTCCTGCAGAAGGACAGGGCAAACTGGTGGACTAATCGTGCATGCATGCATGCATGTTTTAAAATTGACCAATTTACACATGCAAATCATGCCTTACGTAAGTCCTACTTTACTTTCACATGTAAAATATATGCATATACATTTTTCAAATAGGAAATAGTTTCAATGCATTGCATATGTTCGCAAGAAAGTGTGCATATACGCATATGTTGTGGGGTACAGATCTGCGTATCTGAGAAAAGAAGAGTAATTTTTAGACAGGCCAGTTTAAGTGGGGAAATCTCTCCATGTGTACTGAACAGCTCTCTGCTTCTAACCTTTTGTACTTTGAGGAACTGAGTCAAACCAAGTGGTAGATTCTGTGGTATCGATACAATTATAAACAATTCAGAGACATATCATGACATCAAAAGTCATGGGGGCATCTGCAGAAACAATTTAAAAAGTAAAGTGGGGTATTAAAAATAGTGATATATAAAAAATAAAATCATAGACATAATCACATGAACAAAAACCAGACTTACTTGGTTAAGTTAACCAGATAAATAAGGCTTGCCATAGAGCAGGTTTCATTTAACCAGACATAAATTATCCGGCTAAGTAGCATCAAATACAGGGATATTCAGCAACATACCTAGTAGTGCTGCTGAATATCCCATGTGCGTTAGCCAGATAAGTGTTATCTGGCTAACTTACATAGACAGTTTCTTTTGAATATTGACCTCTATATAGCTTTTTATATTTAATACAGAACTGAGTGGGTTATTTTTTTCTAGCTATCTTCTGCCAAGTTTCACAGCTCATTTTGGATATATTCCTCATTTTGGCATTGCTGGACTCCTGTTTTGGAACTTCATGCATTATAATTCTGAATATGAATGCACATAATTTTGACAAGTTGAAGTTATATCAAAGACACTAACCCACTAAATTGATTGATGTGAATGGCTTTCTGCTTTAGAGTTTGGATAAGCTGCTTGTAACACAAAACAAAACAAAAAAAAAAGTTTCCTCCACTAAGGATTGCTAACTGGCTCCCTTTTTTCATGGCAGATTGATCTAGTCTTGGCTTTATTCCAGTGCATGCAGGGACTTGTAGTCTTTTTTTTTACTTAGGGAGGTCAATAGGGGAAATCAGAACTACAAGACCCTGCATGCAATGGGTAAAACCAGGAATCAATGAACCTAACTTAAAAAATAGCCAGTTGGCAGCCATGCTTCCAATTCCTCAAATTGTTTTGCCAGGCGACTACCTACTTTGCATTATGGAATATTGGTATTACAACTCCTGCCCCTTCCCTCGTCTCCCCCTTCCCCCTTTCAATCCACAACTGCTGAAAGAACAAGGAAGGGTTGAAACTATCAGCAAGTACATTAAAAATATTAAAAATGAAGCTTGTGTCTCAAAATACAAGTACCTCCAGATCAGTGCCATGGACCGCCAAACATAAGACATCACTAAAAAGCACACTCTTTAATTCATGTGTGAAAAGGAAGCTAAGTTTGTGTCCGCCTGTCTGTACAGCTACGTCAGGTGCACGCCCCTACCTAATTTGTGCTACAGCGGCCTGCGTGCACTTTCCCTCATCTTGCTTTTGAATAATGACAGAACCATATCAAAACCTTCAGTGTCTTGTTTTACTTCCACTGTTAAACACAGATTTTCAGAATCACATAAAACTGAATTGCTCAGTTACCTGCATCCTCAGAGGATAACTTTGTTTGCTCCAGCACTTTTGGAATGAAATACTTTGCCAGATGTTGAGCCCTCAAGTTTAATTTTGCTTTTCATGGATCTGGATAAGCACCAATTCTTAGATATTCCCCTCGAAATGCATTTGTCTATTTTACAGTGCTTTACTCAGAGCCGACTGAAGATTGTGAGCAATTTTCACTTAGTAAGGTAAGAGTATGCTTTCCTTTTGCTTTAATCTGAAAGCTCCTTCAAGCTGTTCTGCTTTCAGAAAGCACAAAAGCCACAAAGGATTTTCACTGTGACCATATTTTTCAGAGTAGTGGGCTCTCTCTCTCTGGTGGGAAACTCTTTGTGACCAGAATTGTTGGCAGTCCCCTATCTCACTCCTTTTTATCCCCAGATCGCCTTCTTATGAGCCTTCTTGTGCTTTCTTGAGCTTTTCTTGGCTTTTTGCTAAGAATCTAAATGAGAAGTTGTGGGGTATCTGACCTGCTTCTTGCTCACAAGCATCGGGAGGACTTCCACCTGCCTTCTGCTCACTTCATCCTCCCCACTTCCACCCTGGAAGGGTTACAAACAGAAATTAACTCTCTAGGCCTATTTACAAAAGCATCTGCAAAGGGACAGACCAAGTCCCGGCTGGGCTGTGTCACCCCTGCCATTTTAATAACATTGCCTCATGGGTAGGCCGGGCATCACAAAAGTAGCAGCAAAACAGTTAGAGGCCTTTTGGTGACCACTTGATGGCTTAAGAAGATACCATTGTTGAAGGCAAGACCAGGTCCAAGCTCACCAGGCAGAGGTAAAATCCAGCCCTAGCTTTAACTCATCAGCAAATGGTTTTATGGAATTTGTAATTATTTTGTCATTTTTAGTAAATGAAAAAGTACAAGAACCAAAACGTATTGGGATACAGGTTAGACAGAAACCATTCTAAGGTGTCTATTAGCTAAGACAGCGCATGCATTAACACACGTGCAAGGGGTACTTCATTCCTTTACCACATATTTTTCCCCTGGCTAACTCTGCCTTGACACCTGCCTGGAACCCAATCACGAGATATGCCACCTGCCCCGACCCTTGTCTGGGACCTACTCTTATACTCTGCTGCCTATTCCTGAACTTGGCCTGCTCTCCGGCACCTCTCCTTCTTCTGAACTACCATCGCTAAAGAGACCCACGTAAGTCCAGCCGGCCCCAGCACCCAAGGGCTCAACCTAAGGGGAACATGGGCTGGTAGTTGTTAAGCTCCTGCAGGGTCTCTGCTCTTCATTGGCCTCGCCTACTGATGGTGGGGACCTGTGGGGCTCCTCCCCACAGGTGGTGTCAACTCCCCCTCGGTCCAAGAGTCAACCAGTGCAATAGTAAACATTTAACCTTAGCAGGTGCACCTTTCAGTTTTTTTCTAACTATTTTCCTCATTTTATTAAAGTTTCCCTTTTGAAAATTTAGTTTTAGAGCTGTAGATTTACATATTGTTCCCCTTCCAGTCATTAGTTCAAATTTGATCATGTTATGATCACTATTGCCAAGTGGCGCCACCACCATTACGTCTCTCACCAGATCCTGCGTTCCACTAAGAATTAAATCTAAAATAGCTCCCTCTCTCGTTGGCTCCTGAACCAATTGCTCCATGAAGCAGTTGTTTATTCCATCCAGGAACTTTATGTCTCTAGCATATCCTGATGTTACTTTTACCCAGTCAATATTGCGGTTATTGAAATCTCCCATTGGTTAGCTTCCCTGATTTCTCTTAGCATTTCATCATCTGTCTGACAATTTAGGCCAGGTGGACAGTAGTATACTCCTATCACTATACTCTTACCCACCACACATGGGATTTCTACCCATATAGATTCTAGGGATGTGAATCGTTTTAGGACGATTAAAATTATCGTCCGATAATTTTAATATCGTCTTAAACCGTTATGGAACACAATACAATACAGATTCTAACGATTTATCGTTATAAATCGTTAGAATCGTGAGCCGGCACACTAAAACCCCCTAAAACCCACCCCCGACCCTTTAAATTAAATCCCCCACCCTCCCGAACCCCCCCCCCAATAACTTAAATAACCTGCGGGTCCAGCGGCGGTCCGGAACGGGCTCCTGCTCCTGAATCTTGTCGTCTTCAGCCGGCGCCATTTTCCAAAATGGCGCCGAAAAATGGCGGCGGCCATAGACGAAAAAGATTGGATGGCAGGAGGTCCTTCCGGACCCCCGCTGGACTTTTGGCAAGTCTCATGGGGGTCAGGAGGCCCCCCACAAGCTGGCCAAAAGTTCCTGGAGGTCCAGCGGGGGTCAGGGAGCGATTTCCCACCGCGAATCGTTTTCGTACGGAAAATGGCGCCGGCAGGAGATCGACTGCAGGAGGTCGTTCAGCGAGGGTTCCGGCGCCTCGCTGAACGACCTCCTGCAGTCGATCTCCTGCCGGCGCCATTTTCCGTACGAAAACGATTCGTGGCGGGAAATCGCTTCCTGACCCCCGCTGGACCTCCAGGAACTTTTGGCCAGCTTGTGGGGGGCCTTCTGACCCCCACGAGACTTGCCAAAAGTCCAGCGGGGGTCCGGAAGGACCTCCTGCCGTCCAATCTTTTTCGTCTATGGCCGCCGCCATTTTTCGGCGCCATTTTGGAAAATGGCGCCGGCTGAAGACGACAAGATTCAGGAGCAGGAGCCCGTTCCGGACCGCTGCCGTTCCGGACCGCCGCTGGACCCGCAGGTTATTTAAGTTATTTGGGGGGGGGTTCGGGAGGGTGGGGGATTTAATTTAAAGGGTCGGGGGTGGGTTTTAGGGGGTTTTAATGTGCCGGTTTTTCGATTTTTCGATTTTTCGATTTTTAACGATTTTTCACGATATTTTACCCCCCCAAACGGCTACAATACGATTCCCTCCCCCTCCCAGCCGAAATCGATCGTTAAGACGATCGAGGACACGATTCACATCCCTAGATTCTACTGAGCATTTAGTCTTTATTGGAACATGTCTGTTGGGATGCCCTAACTCTCCTGTTTCATTAGTATCCTTTAAAGATACATTCCTCCAAACCATGCACTGCTGAGTGACTGTCGGCTTTCCCCTTTGTTCTAGTTTAAAATCTGCTCTAAGGGACTTGGAGTTTTCCTTATTACATCAAGAAATTGAACTTTATTTTTGTGATTTTGGATTTTGATCAAGTTTTTCTGAGTCACAGTAAAGTTTTATCTTCAAGTGTTCAACCTACCAATTTCAAGAATAAGGATGTGTCAACTTAGACATCACGGAGTTCAGCTGGAAGATGATTGTGAGTGTTGACAACCAAGCAAGGGTTCTCATCCCCAAGAGTCTAGGGCCCTGGATGCTTGTCCTCTTCTTTGCCAGTGGAACCCTGGCACCCAGAGGCTAGCAGTTTAGTAAATGAGGGAATAATTAGAAGTCTGGGATGATAGTTTGGACCCTGGGACTGTGAGTGGCATCTGCATTTTGGACAACAGCTAAAGAAGGTGTTACACATGTACCACATATTATTAATGAATAGATTATATAACAAAAACCACAAGGATCTGAATAAACAACAATACAAATACAAACACCATAAGAATGCATCAAAGAGTGACCATAATTATAGAAAGCACCTTCGTATGCGACTACCAACATTAAAATACTTGAAAGTTAGTGTCATAAATATAATCATTAGTCCAGTCCAAATCCAATTCTTTTTACACTTTTGTAACAGGGTTCCCAAAGGAATGGATCCTGGTTCCCCTGAGCTTACCCTGATTTGGGGCTGTACTGTGTAAACTTGGGACACTTAACAAGAGATATGTTATAGCAGTAGCAATCCAGATACAGAGCCATAAAGTCTCTCTGCGTACTTTTCCTTGTCCTGTTTTCAAAAAAGGGAGTGCCTCAGAAATGCTATTACAGTTGAAGCCTAAACGCTGAGTTATGCAGTTGAGAGACTTTGTCAGGAAGCCCCAGCATCCTGGAGGGGTAACTTCTAAATACAAAGAGAAAAAATCAGGAAGCAAAGCCTATCCTGAGTCAAGCTGGTGGCTAAAGAAACCACATGACAAATTCAACCAATGGGATCCAACATAACAGAGAGAGAAAAGGATGGCTCAGTCAATCAGGAGGACAAAGACAGTGTTTTGATTGTTCTGCTTTGCCCAAGGAAACAGAGCTAAGTGGTTGGGGAAAGGATGCAGCAAGCCAAGGAGGAAGGAGGCCAAGAGCCAAGCTGAGGGCTGCATGCTTGGAGGTGACAGAGAGAAAAGAAAGATGAAAGCAGGAAAGATGCATAGCTGGATGTCCTTTGACTAGCAGTTGTTGGTATTCCTCCAAGATATTCAAGCCGTTGAAGCCTGGGCTGATTTGTCACCTAAAGGGCCTCAGACAAAAGTACTGTATAACGGGCTAAGAAATGCACTAGGGATATCAAGTGGAGTGTGCAGTACCTGTAATCCCATAGTGTACCAGCTCCTTTCAGTGGACACAGATTCTTTAAGTGGAGGAGTGCCTCTTAACACATTAGTCCCAATTCCAGGATCTGCTAAAACAGGGGTGTATCAGCTTTTTCCCCTTGTGCATACATTAACGTTCGGAGCTCATTTCAAAAAAGTATAATAACAAACCTGCAACCATATTGCATTGCTCACTCTGGAAGCCTCTGTAAAAGGATACACATATTCTACTGGTGTGTTGGGTGAAGCATTGTGACGTCAGTCATCGCACGATATAAAAGCATAACCTAATTAGTGAACACTGTCATTCTGGTTTCATTACAGTAACAGAGTACACCGGCATTTGTACAGAACTGGATTTAAAGGTACTTCTAATGTTCATTGTTAACACTTGAAGGTAACGTTGCCATGTAACAGTCCCGTATTCATGTGTTTCTATTTATTCTTAGTTTAATTTGCTGGAAAGTCAAGCACAACGTTGACCAGATGCCCCTGAAGCAGCAACGAGTGAAACATGGCACCATGGGCTGAACTCTCCATTGGAAAGACTTTAAAAATTTAAAAAAAAAAAAGTGAAACAGTAAACAGAGTGGTAAAGACGTTATGATTAAGAGTGACCTGAAGCATACACAGCAAATTGGTGCCTAAGTGATGCATGGGTGTTAAGAACTGTTTTCCCGCCTAATCTTAATATTCAATTTGATCTGGTATTCAAGTCGCTAATATAAAGACGATGAGAGCAATTTATTTATTTATTGGATCTTATATACCCTCACTCAGATTCCATCGCAACAGTTTAAAACAATAAATATATTATAAACAATAAAACAACCAAATAAAACAAAATCAATATAAACTTAAAAAAATAAAACTAATAGCGACATTTCATAAATGATCCTAAAGTACATCAAAACTCCTGTTCAGTCCTCCTCCTTTCTCCTAGAATTGTGTGAATGCTGTTGAGTTATATCAAGTTATCCTTAACCACTGTATTTTAAAATTATACAGGTTGCTTGCATTTTATGGTGTTGCCTTTTTGCTTTGCCCTGTTCTATCGCCAACTATAAGTAAAATATGTTTAATGTTGATTTCCCACTGTGTTGATTGCATGGTGAGAAAAGAAGGTGGGGAAAAGAAACACTTACTGGGGTGGGGATGATGTCTACCCCTAAAGGTTGTGAATCCATAGACCCATACATCTATTTCTTCTATGGAGATTCCTATCTCTATTGGGGTAATTTTCAAAAGGATTTACATGTGCAAATGTAACTACTATTGTAGTCATTTTTAAAAGTCTTTTACCTGCGCAAGTTCTATGGACAATTCAATGGCAAATATTGTAGCAATTTTCAAAAGCCCACTTACACGGGTAACGTGCATTTACCCATGTAAAATTCATTTTTAAGTATGTAAATGCTTTTAAAATCAGGCCCATTGTACTCAAGGTAAAATACACTATCTAATGAGGGAATTGCAAACTTTTTTTTTTTTTTGCAAAATTACATCCCAAAATCAACTTTGATCTTTTCCTCTGGTGTAACATAGTGCTTAACTTGACCCACATTGCTCTTCCAGCCTCATATAACATAGTCCATGAAAAACATCCCACTGGTGTAACATAAACAACTATACTTAGCTTGAGTAGCAATGATTCTGTGATCTCAAGTTGCAAAGTCCATGAAAAACATCTTGACATGAATTGTGTTTTGAAATTTCTGCATCAAGGGCAAGTTTTAAACATGTCTGTCTCTCTCACAACAATTATGTTACACCGGTGAAAGAGATAAAGATTGCTCCTGAGATGTAATTTTGCAAAAAAAAATATAAAAAGATTGGACTTAGACTGGACTGATTATATTTATTATGATCACACCAGTCCTAAAGCACCCAATTAAAAGGGGGGAATGGCTGCCCAGTAATACAGAAATTAATATCAGCCAAGGACCCAAATTCTAAGCTCAATAATGGTGTAAGTACACAATATAGTCTTATATATAGCAGACCTCATACAAGATATACGTATTTCATGCTAATTAGCATAAGTATACCGCAGTATAATCATTGGTCATATAGTGTCCAGAATTTTTTCAAGAATTTTCTTCTGCATACGTGAACATTAAAGCCCGTTGGCATATTGTGAGAAAAGTAACATTGCAAATTTTGCATAGCATTTCAAGCAAAGCACTTAGCTTAGTAGTTCCGAGGAGTAAGCAGAGACATGGAGGTGAGGACGTGCACGATGGCAAGCCCGACACGGACCGTGTTTCGGCTTCAAAAGCCTTCTTCAAGGGCAAATAGTATCTGCAAGTCAAACACATTATAAGTAAAAGAACATCACATCATGGATCATGCATATATAAATATTGTGTAGCAGTGGTACCAACGTGTGAGTGGAATGACAGCATCTTAAGCAGTGATATTGTTTCTCCTCTACCGGAGAGGACGCTCTCGCGCCATTTTTCAATGAACTGCAACCAATCAAAATTCAGGCTCCGCCCAGGAAATGACGCACATGGTTGCTAGGTGATTTACAACAAAGAATACCATTCAATAGCTGCATTGAGCCCTTCGGGTTCTACACATCGTAATTGAAATATCCAGCGCTGTTCCTTCAGATTGAGAAGTTTCTGAAGATCTCCTCCTCTCTTTGTGGGGAGAATACGGTCAATGACCCGCCATTTAAGCCATGAGGCTTATTTTCATTCGACCTGTCTTTCTACTCATGTGATTTACATAATTGTTTGCCCATGCACTAAAATTTATGTTGGTAGAACAAAACGTAACATCAGGACACGTCTAATTGAACATCGCAGTTGTGTGAATATGGGCAAAATCAATGCACCAATTGTTCAGCATTGCCTCGACAACAAACATCAATTCACTGACCTTAAATGGCGGGTCATTGACCGTATTCTCCCCACAAAGAGAGGAGGAGATCTTCAGAAACTTCTCAATCTGAAGGAACAGCGCTGGATATTTCAATTACGATGTGTAGAACCCGAAGGGCTCAATGCAGCTATTGAATGGTATTCTTTGTTGTAAATCACCTAGCAACCATGTGCGTCATTTCCTGGGCGGAGCCTGAATTTTGATTGGTTGCAGTTCATTGAAAAATGGCGCGAGAGCGTCCTCTCCGGTAGAGGAGAAACAATATCACTGCTTAAGATGCTGTCATTCCACTCACACGTTGGTACCACTGCTACACAATATTTATATATGCATGATCCATGATGTGATGTTCTTTTACTTATAATGTGTTTGACTTGCAGATACTATTTGCCCTTGAAGAAGGCTTTTGAAGCCGAAACACGGTCCGTGTCGGGCTTGCCATCGTGCACGTCCTCACCTCCATGTCTCTGCTTACTCCTCGGAACTACTAAGCTAAGTGCTTTGCTTGAAATGCTATGCAAAATTTGCAATGTTACTTTTCTCACAATATGCCAACGGGCTTTAATGTTCACGTATGCAGAAGAAAATTCTTGAAAAAATTCTGGACACTATATGACCAATGATTATACTGCGGTATACTTATGCTAATTAGCATGAAATACGTATATCTTGTATGAGGTCTGCTATATATAAGACTATATTGTGTACTTACACCATTATTGAGCTTAGAATTTGGGTCCTTGGCTGATATTAATTTCTGATTATATTTATGACATGACTTTCAAACCTTTTGATGCCAGTAGTCACATAAGAAGATTCTTTATACAATTATGGTCACTCTTTAATAGGTTTGGATAGTGTTTGGTAAATGGGCCCCATTAGAAATAATGGGAGCTGTGGTAAATAATATGCATTAACGTGCATTACCACATCCTGCATCTTAGTAAACAGTAAGGGGCAGATTTTCAAAGAGATACGCGCGTACCCCCCAAAAACCTGCCCCAACCTCCCCTTGCGCGCGCCGAGCCTATGTTGAATAGGCTCGGCGGCACGCACAAGCCTCGGGATGCGCGTAAGACCCGGGGCTTGCTAGGGGGGTGTGTTGGGGGCGTGTCGGGGGGGCAGTGCGACGTTTGGGGGCATTCCGGGAGGCGTGGTGCCGGCCCAGGGGCGTTCCGTGGGCATGGCCGTGGCCTTTGGACCAGCCCCCGGACCGGAACATGGCGCGCCGGTAAGGGGGGGTTTAGATAGGGATGGGGGGGTGGGTTAGGTAGGGGAAGGGAGGGGAAGGTGCAGGGGGGTGGAAGGAAAGTTCCCTCCGAGTTCCCTTCCCTCAGAGGGAACGGAGGCAGGCTGCGCGCAGGCTGCCGATTTTGCGCAGCCTTGCGTGCACCGACCCCGGATTTTAAAAGATATGCACGGCTATGCCCGTATCTATTAAAATCCGACGTACTTTTGTTTGCTCTGGTCGCGCGAACAAATGTACGCGCGGGCGTAGTTTTTAAAAATCTACCCCTAAATAAACCTCTAAATTGGCCTCCACTTTTTTTTATCTCTGTAAGATACCCTGGAATGGCACTATATAAGTAGAACCTCCAAGGGAGGGAAATTTTATAATTGAATATGGATGAGTAAAATCTGAACATACATTTTTACCCTAAATTTTCAAAACAAAACTTATGCACCTGCTCTTTGAAGGGCGTAACGTGTGCGGGTTAATTTATGTGTATACTTTTCAAAATAAAGTATGAGCATAAGTTCCAGTTCCACCTGGTCCTATCTCTTTCCTCCTCTCTCCCAGAACATCTATCATTAGTTCACATAAAAGTATGCACATAGTCAGGTTACACACCTACCTCTATGCTCACTGAACACTGAGCTATTTTCTTAAAAGTCATTTACATGTATAAAACCATATCTTACAGGACCTGGTGCACTGAGGATCTTATTCATGGCTCAGGCTGAACCAATGCTAAGAGACAACAGGTCAATAGAGACGCAAGCCAGTATCCATCTCCAATCACCAAGGGCCGGATTTTTAAAAGGTTACGCGTGCCGGGCCTATTTTAAAAAGGCCCGGCAATGCGCGTAAAGCCCCTGGACGTGTGTAAGTCCCGGGGTTTGCAAAAAGGGGCGGGGAGGGGGACGGGGCGGGCTCAGAGGCTCCAGGCACAGCAGCCATTTGCCACTGTGCTTGGGATCGCACGCCGGCAGAAGTCATCAAAGGTAGGGGGGAAAGGGCGGGGGAGGTAGGGGAAGGGAAGGGAAGGTGGGGTGGGGGTAGGGAAGTTCCCTCTGAGGCCTCTCCGATTTCAGAGCGACCTGGGAGGAAACAGGGAAAGGCTGTGCGGCTCGGCGCATGCAAGGTGCACAATCGTGCACCCCCTTGTGCGTGCCGACCCCGGATTTTAAAACTTGCGCGCGCCTGCGCCCGCGCGCACCCTTTTAAAATCTACCCCCAGGTGTTTAATAAATAAATAGCACCGTATCAATAGATTTTTCTTAGACAATCCAGTTGAGTGGCTGAACAAAAATGAATAGCAACATGGCCCTTTTCCCGGGTTCCATTTTATTTGAAGAATCTTCATATTTTCCTAGTCTTTAGCCAAGTATTTAAATTTCAGCTTTATTTACAGTCAAAATATTATCGCTATCCCAATATAGTCAAAATATGAAAATTTCATGAAAAACAGCACCAGCAGGTTAGGGTTCTGGAGCACAGGTGGCCACCATTGTTTCAGTCTTCCCAATAATTCAGTTAGTAGCAAATGATTCATAGCTATCAATCATATCACCCAGACATGTATCATCCTTTCATTATAGGTGATCCTGGTCTTCACATCTAACATTACAGTAGCTACAGCCACTGACACCATGGAAATTTTTTAAGTGGAGCTCCTGCCTAGCAGCAGAGAGTCACTCCCTATTAATAATACTACTTACCATTTTTATAGTGCTACTGGATCTATACAGCACTGTACAATAGTCATAATTATTTGAGTTTAATTTTCAAAAGGAGTTACACATGTGAATATAAATACTATTGTAGCAATTTTCAAAAGGCATTTAGTTGGGTAAAGTGCACTTATGTGACTAAATCCTATGGACAATTTCATGGCATATATTGTAGCAATCTTCAAAAGCCCACTTACTCGAGCAAAGTGTATTTAATCGAGTAAATGCTTTTTAAAATCAAGCCCTAAGTGGGTACCTGAGACAAAGTCACTTGTCCAAGGTCACAAAGTGTGTCAGCGGGTGAATTAGGATTTGAAGTCTGGTTTTCCTGGCTCACAGCCCACTGCTATAACCATTAGGCCATCCTTCCCATTAAATCTGTATGGGGGCACGCTCTGCTGTATTTTTGTTCATTTCCAATTGTGTCATCAGTTGTCTGGAATTAATTATTTAATCAGAAGAATGTAACTAGAGGGCCCAAAGGTCAGTTTCATTTTCAAAATGCAAAAGGGGCATCAGGATGTCATGTGAGGTAATCAAGGGTAAAAGCAGGACTGATCAGGCTTTTACCTAGATAGAATGAGGCAGCGGTTTTACCACAAGAAGCATGCTGTTTCTCCTACATTGCTGGAGGAGCAGAACAAAGACAATCAAACATTATATTACCAGCGACCCCGATGTTTCCTGCAGTAAAGAGGAAAGTAATAAAATTACCTGACCCTTTCCAACTTGGACAACGTTTTACCATTCTGTGAATTCTAAAGCTTGGAAATCTCTGGGTGGAAGCCACATTCCAATGCACTTCAACATCCACTACCACATTCCAAGGAATGACCCAAGCCCATATTTCATTGAATGCAGGAAAAAAATAGTTCTGGTGATGCTACTACTGAACAAAGGTAAAATGGGAACACATTAAACGTACCAGTGAATACAATGCAAATATAACAGGTGGGAAAGTAAGTGGAGTCCATCTTGCAAAGGAAGTGAATCTTGCCCTATATAGCAACATAAAGGTCAATTTGAAAGCATTTAGCATCTAACTTTTGGCATTAGGTAGACAAAAGGCAGCATTAAATATTTTCCTCTCCTGAATACTGGCTAAACTTTAAACGGATTAGTTATTATATACTAATATTTAGCTGTATAAAAATAAGCCTACAACATACACCAATACAAGGGACACTTGTGCTATGGTGTTGCTTATGTACGGTGGCTCTATTAAAGGACAACCAATTGGTGGGTGTCCTTCTTTTTAGCCCCGTCTATTATTCTTTATTATCCAAGTTTTAATGCAAATTTTTCTGTTTTTTTTTTCTTAAACGATTTTCTAAAAAAATCCCCTTATCTCCCCGTTTTCTGAGGCGACCCGCTGCTTGTTTGTTAATACTTATCAGGGCGTCCGTCTCAACTTCTTTTCACGGGATCGCGTCTGCTTGCCCGACATGGGCCATGTTTCGGCACGTTCGTGCCTGCTTCAGGGGCTACGGGAGGGGTAGTGCTGTGTCCTAACCAGGTACACAGTATCTGTTATGTCTCCAATTTTGTGTTGACCATGCTTCTGCTCGTGGACGGCGCCTGTAGGCCTGTAGGCGCCTGCTCGTGGACGGCGCCTGTAGGCCTGTAGGCGCCGTCCACGAGCAGAAGCATGGTCAACACAAAATTGGAGACATAACAGATACTGTGTACCTGGTTAGGACACAGCACTACCCCTCCCGTAGCCCCTGAAGCAGGCACGAACGTGCCGAAACATGGCCCATGTCGGGCAAGCAGACGCGATCCCGTGAAAAGAAGTTGAGACGGACGCCCTGATAAGTATTAACAAACAAGCAGCGGGTCGCCTCAGAAAACGGGGAGATAAGGGGATTTTTTTAGAAAATCGTTTAAGAAATAAAAAAACAGAAAAATTCGCATTAAAACTTGGATAATAAAGAATAATAGACGGGGCTAAAAAGAAGGACACCCACCAATTGGTTGTCCTTTAATAGAGCCACCGTACATAAGCAACACCATAGCACAAGTGTCCCTTGTATTGGTGTATGTTGTAGAATTATTATTGAAGGGAAGAGGTTGGTTGATGGACAGTATAAAAATAAGCAGCATGGGGGGCATTCTGAAATCTGAATTTATTTGGCTAATGCTGATATTCAGCCAGATACATTCTGGCCAACCATGGTTGTAAAAGTTGCTATCCAAAAGTTAGCCAGATAACTAAAAAACAAACAAACATAGAGGACCAAGTACCCAATTTCTCCCTCTCACCACACCCATGATAAAATAAAATGTAGTGAGTCAAGCATCTGATCCACCCTTCCCATACAAAAAATAATAGTGGGCCAAATCCCCATTCCCTTAGCCCCCCAAAGTGTTCCTGAACTCCAGTAGGGGGAGAGGCTCTTACCTCCTCCTGTTCGGCTGAATAATAAGAGCCCATAGCTCTGACAACTACCAACACTTAATATTCATTTATTCACTTCATGCCAGGATGAAGCAACCAATGCCCATTCAGAGCTCAATACTGAATGGGGATGGCAATGTCCCTGTCCATGAGTTCTGAATGGGGATTGGTAAGTAAAGGGACCAATCCCATTCAGAACTCACTGACAGGAAAGCTGCCAATCCCTGCTCAGTATTGAACTCTGGTTGGGGACTGGCTGCTCAGTGCACTTCATTTTATTTTATCTTGGGGGAGGCAGGATCTGGTGCTTGGCCCACTACATTTGTTTTTGCAATATTCAGTAAGCCAACAAATGGCAAAGTTTCCCAGATAAATATATCCTGATAACTTTAGCTGAATATATGTAGCAGCCAGATAAGTGCCACTGAATATTTGGCTCAAGTTTTATGGGTGATTTTACCCTCACAACTTCTCTGCTTTCTGGCATACTGAATATTGACATCATAGTAAAGTAAGGAATTTTTTTATTCCAAAGAAGATTGCACGTGGGAAGAGAGAGACACACACACACACACACACAAATCACACAAGATTGGTGGCAGCTGTTGGACTGATGTGATGGTTGATCACAGGGTAGGTGGTGTCTATGAAGACTAACAAAATGCCTTCGTGAAGAAATGTATTTTCAGGCAGGATTTGGAGCTATGGAAAGGCCAGATGCACTGAAAAAAAAAAGAGCCCTGAGTTCTAGGAGTAGGGGAGATCAAGGGATAAAGTATAGTGGTGAGTGTGAGTTGAAGAGATAAATGGAAGCAGAGTGGTGGGAGACCTAGGCAAATTATAGAAAGGGAGTCAGAATTAAAACAGCATAGAGAGTTTAAGTTTAATGAATATTGATGTACTACCTTTCTAAAAAGCAAAGTGGTTTAAATACAAAACATCACCGTAAAGTAAATAAAATACAGTAAAATCCAACATTAATATTACCAAATTTTTAAATCATATTTAACCCCATGAGGCCAACCCTTTGGTAAGCCACTAGATGGCCCTAGGTCCCTTACCATCAGGACTAATAACTGCTTAGTGGGATTTTCCATTCCTTTTTCAGGCTCTTTAATGAGTGATTGTGATTGCCTATTCCAAGGGCATAAGGTGGAGCTAAAGGTATAGAAAGCATGGTCATTTTGAGTTGGCTCCTGAAGAGTTAGGAGCTATTTTTCCTTTCACTCTGCTGAATTTGGGTCTACTAACCCAACTTGGTATTTTTCCTGCGTTCATCAGTACATTCCTTGTCTGAGAGGATCTGCCTCATTTTTGGAAAAGAGAGAGATTTTTGGAGACTTTTAATCAGATTTTGGATTATTTTTTTCATTCTGGGGAACACTGTGCTTTCGGAGTGGGACAAGCCACAATCCTGAAGGCAGGGGATAGAGACCTGTGAGCTACCCCTCTACTCCCTAGAGAAAACAAAGCAGTGACAGCAGCAGCACTATCCAGCATGGGATTTTTGGATTTTGAGCAATTTGAGGTTTTCCCTGTTTTTGCCAGTGTGGAGGTTTTTTCCCACCCCCTCCTCACAACTTGGAGTAAGGAGAGTGAGAACTTTGTTTAGACTGGAAACCATCAGACTTTTTTCCCCCCAGAGAAGTCACACAGAATGGACATTTATATATCGTCATTCCATATAAAGATCACAACAGTTTACAAAATTAAAATTCATATTATACATCAAAAATGGTTTCAGTTTAAGCAAGTAGTATTCATGGACAGGAATTAACATAAATCAAATGGGATGTTCAAATACATATTAACTAAAGAATTAAGACATAAGGCGAGTAGTACAGGCAATTAATCTGATAGACGTTTTCACATGATAGTACGTTGTATTGAGATTCTTACAGACTCTTGTTAATTTAATCCTAATACTTCAATTAAAATCTCTTGTCCTTCTTGTTAATGTAGTTCTCTGCATTCTGATGTATGTATTTTAAGTTAAGTTATAAGCATTTTTGAATAGCCATGTTTTTAGCTCATGATTAAATCTCTCTCTCTCTGGTATCAAGGATTTGGAGGTATGTGCACTTTTATATTTTTATAAATGGAGTACGTGCATACATCAAACATCAAGTCACGGATATTAAATCTGACTTTTCTTTTGTCTGCAGTTTTTGGGTGGGAGTCTGGAGCAAGTGGTGGAGGGTGCGGGTGAACTGGTGAAGATCTGGGTCCAACCGGTAGAGGTCTCAGTGAACTGGTACATGGAAGTATGTGTACACGTTAAGTATTTTCATGAGCGAGATACATACATACATCAGCCAACTTTACAAAATACCTGACAGGTGCATAAAAAATAAAATGCAGGTACCAAAACATACATACATACTTTTGGTGCAGCAATATGTAGTATTTGATAAACCGTGTAGCTACTTATGTGCCTATATGCTGAGTTATGAATACTATTGAAAATTACTTGGTGGTGCTTCCAACTACACACAACACACTGCCCATCAGAGATGGATCAAAGATTCTCCAGATAGCTCCAAAAATGTCACTTCAGGCTGAATTCTTCTCCTTCTAGAAAGATTTCAGGTTAGTTTCATTGGAACAGCCAGGGCAAATTCCTTGTCTATAAAAACAGAGTTGGCAGCACCTCCATCCTTCCTGTGCTGAGCTGTGAAATAAGAGTCTCTGCTCTAGTGCCACCTCAGATTGACAGAGTCCCCAATTTCACAGTTCATGCCTCTCCCTGGAGCCGAATGCTCTCATTGCCATTCCTCTGTGATTAATAGATCGCTAGTAGAGTCGGGCAACATAGCACAGAGGCATTACAACATTTCACTCTGTTCTCCTCTACTTTTGTAGTCCTTTACCTGGTGTTTACTTCAGTTTCCTGTGAAAAGAAAGACGCATTCCCTTGGGGCACGGAAGAGGATTACATTATGCATGTCAGAGAACCAAGAGCATTCTCATTGCAAGAATATACTCACATGATTGCAGTTCCCAGCCTCTGTTTTTAACCATTTTATTTATCAAAGTGGACTTCTAAAGCAGAACAGTCTTAAATGTAAATATATTACCCCATTATAATATAAATACTAAAAGTCGCAACATTATGCTTGTTATTGACTTAGCAAGTTGAGAAATGCTCAAAATACTATAATCATTGGCTACTTAGGGACAAACAAAAGAGTAACTCATTCAAAAGCTATGTTTTGTTACTATAGCTACCCAAATTATGAGCAGATGTCATTAGTTTGACCAAAAATGTACCAGAGAACAAAAGCATTAAAGAAACTGAAATGTAAGGAGTATGGGGAAGAGAGGAGGCACTGTGGGCTGTCTTAGAAAGAGGAGATGACATTTCCATTTAAAGCACTGTAATCTCAGACCTCCAACACAGTCAAAAGAGCTTTTTAGAGATTTAGTCAGACATATAAAACTGCAGTGAAGGGGGAGGTGTTGGTAAAGAGATATTTTAATCTGCCAGATGTTAACTGGAACATCCCATCTGCAGAAACAGATGTAGAGAGATCCTGGACTTCTTTTAAGGGGCTCTCTTCAGGCAAATAGTGAGAAAAAAGGTTTCTAATGTCCATTTAGTTGTTTACCTGAACTTCAGTGAACACCAACATAGTTTAATATAATAGGAAAGATATGGGTCACACTTAAATGAGACAAGAAATCAGGAATTTTCTGATATTGCCCCAATATTATGGAATACTTTACCTGCAGCATTTCGAGCTATTTCTGATATTAAGGTTTTCAGAAAACAAGTAAAGGCCCATCTTTTTAGAGTAGCATTTAGAGAAGCCTGTGATGAGTCTATTTAAGTCTATTTAAATCTGTCTTGACTTTGGTTAGGATTTGCTGGTATATTGGATTTTGGGGGAAAGTGTTTTATTTTTATTTGTTTAGTTTTAATCATGTGTTGTTTTAATGTCTATGAATGTAATCAATATTTTAATGTATGATATTTATTGTTCTGTTATAACCCACTTACTTCAATTGGATCAGTATAAGTAGGTTATAAAATTTTTTTTAAATAAATAAAAATATGGGTCACATAAACATCGGAATCCTAGACTTCAAAAGTACAAACTTTGATAGGATGAAGGAGTACCTTATGGAAGATCTATCAGGGTGAAAAGATCTTTGTTAAGTCCAGAGTGAGTACTGAGAGCAGAATCTTCATCTGCTGCTGGTAAGTTTGGACTTACCATCAATAATTGGTTCAAAACACCCCAGCTAAAATATTTGGTAAGAGAAAATTTGATCAAGTGATTCTGCTTTTGCAAGAGTTACATTGGTTACCAGTTATCTCATCTTAACTTAGTAATACAATTATACCCTATAAGCCAGGTCAGACATTATGCTCCCCACAACAGGAGCTTTTGAAACTTCCTTCACCTAAGGAAATTGTCTTTGAAATTCCTTACCTGTAGTGCTGTGTCTGGAAAAGGATTACTTGAAGTTTAGAAAATGTTTGAACGCTTGAATTTTTTCAAAAATCTTCTCGATTTAATTTACATGAGTTTATTCTGTTGAATTTTCTTGTATTATTTGTATCTATATAAACGCTCTTCTGTTATATTTTGGTTTTTATCTACATTTTACTATTTTTGATACTCCTCCCTATAAATGTGTACATTCCTCTGATATTTACAATTGTTCTAAATTAATTTATTTTGACTTTATTTTTTGATGTTTTTATTATTTGTATCTTGTTTTATATTTTACCTGTATTTTATTTGGAAATTGCCTTGTTTTGTTGTAAAGAAAGTTGAACAAGAAAATTCAATAAACTAAACAAGAAAAAATTAAAAATCACTTAAATCTTGAGAAAACATTAAAAATAATAATAATAATTCTTGGATGGTTAACTATTACTGGCTCTTTATACTGTCTATTTGCTTTAAGTTTAGAATTTGCCAGTGTTAGAATGGTTTGTCAGTTTTAAAATTGTTTGCTCGTTTTAAGGTTAAACTATTACTGTTTATATTGTCTGCTAGTTTTAAGATTTGTATTTGCCAGTGTTAGTATTGTTTGCCAGTGTTAGATTGTTTGTGTAGTAGAATAGACTTTGATTCTCTGAGCTAGTAAAAGAAAGTATTTGTGTGCCAGTGTTAGAATTGTTTCCTATTTTTAAGGTTAGTTTTGTTTGCAAGTGTTAGAATTGTTTGTGTTGTGACAAAATAAACTTTGATTCTCTGAGCTATTAAATGATAGTATTTCTTTGCCAGTTTTTGAATTGTGAGTTTGCAAAGGTCACTTACTTGATCTGAAAAGGTGAGAGTTTTCATTCCTACCCACCCACTGTCCTTCATTTGTTTTATATATAATCTCCCCCACTAGGAAGAAAGTCTTCAAAATTAGTCAATTAGTCACTTAAAAAACATTCAATTAACATTGATTTTAGTGATTGACTAATTTTAGTCCTACTGCTGTCATTCACTAACTAACATTAATCACACAGTTATCAAATTTAAAAAACATCGATTTCAAAAGACACCTAATAAATACCATTTTAAAATCCTAATCACATTTAACAACCTTTAAACTGAAATATACCTACGCCTTAATCAGCGTTTAAGACTTTTATCAACTCAACAAATTGACAGGGTCATTTATCAATTTGCAATAGGCCGTTACTGCGTGCATTACGGTGGTATCGCATGCGATACTAACGAGCTGTGTGCTAAAACGTCCGATCACAAATTGTGTATCAAATGCCAAAATAAATATTCAAGTGGGAGGAGCTGGGGCAGGATAAATGTAAAGAAAGTATCGCATTATATCGCGGGTCAGTAACACGGCTAATAGCTACACCTTTTTTCTTGGTGGTATAGTCCTGAAATTTGGGGACCTGGGTGGTCACCTAGTTCTTTTGCCCCCCAAGACCGCTACTTGGGTTACACTAAATGGAGAGATTGTAAAGGCAAAAAATCTTTAAGACACAAAAATAACTAAAAACAAGAGGAAAAACAACCAGTATGATTTTCAAAAAAGGTGGCTGAAAATGCAAGGTCAACTTGATTAGTATTTAAAAAGGAAGGGACAGGGAAGAATATCTGAAAAAGCTGAGAGAAGCAGGGAAGATAGTTTCCCCTGAGCCTTTGCTGTCCTGACTAATCAAGGTGATAAAACAAAATTGCAATGTTTTCAAATATGTAGGTGAAAAGAGGAAGTGCAGAGGTGGGATTGTAAGACTGAGAGGTGAAAGGAGGAATGTGTGGAAAGTGCAAAGAAAAAAAGCAGAAATAGCTATTTTCTAAATCTTGAAATATAGCTAAAAGTGTAGTTTAATAGCATAGTTGTTGTGTCTCAGCAAAGTTCAAGCTACAGCATTGACATGGGAAATATTGTTATAGAGATGTAGCAGTGGGAAAGAGTTGGAATAATTTAAAGATATTTGGGGTAAAGAAAGCACCTCACCCAGCTGTAAGCAGCTTGTCTTGGGGAGGAGCTGCTCCATTCAAGTCCATTCCAGCAGGAGAAGGTGCCAACTGTTTAATTCTTTCCCCTCCACCCCAGGGTTTGTTCTTCTAATATAGTCTGCTTGGATACATAATTGGCAACACGATAATTTGGTAATTTGGCAATTCTTTACGTGTTCTCCATCAATTCAATTGAGTAAAATAAGACTATCCAATGTAACAATTGTGGAGCCTTTATCTAGTGGAAAATCATCTGGAAACTTAGCTTGATGGACTCTCTACCTGGGTAACAACAAGCTAGATTGAGAGAACATTGCCCAAATCTCATCTTTGGGTGAGTTCCCTCACTCCATAGGTCATCAAATCTTCACAAGAGACCACTGTTCTGTTCGTATGTCTCACGTTGAATGTGAAAGTGGCCCCTAACCCCCTACACTAATACTTAAACCTCACCTCGAGTTACTAGGTGGGCCTCCCATAGGGATACAAATACCTGTCTAGGGAGGAGGCACTATGGTAAGTCTCTCTATCTCTCTCTATCTCTCTCTCTCTCACATACTGAAACAGGCCTGTCAGGAGACATCATGAACCACAATAAACCTTTACCAACCTGTAGTGCATGTGATCGCACAACGTAACACAAATAAAAGTGGTGTAGTTATTGGCCGCGTTAGGAGCTGTGCTAATAGCACAGCGGTTTTGTGGCACATGATAAATCCTCCCTACTTTACATTTACTCCGTCCCCTGAATACGAAATTAAATAATTTGCATGCGTTAACTGCTGTTAGCGCGGTTTGCGGAATTATCACACGCGGTAACTCCTTGGAAAATGAGACCCTAAGCCATATAGATAGCTTCAATGCATGGCTCAAAACTTGGTGTAAGGAACAAAGTTTTGGATATATTAGAGGCTGCCAGGCTGGGGCCCTTTATGGAACAATAAAAGGCTCTATGTCAAAGATGGCTTACATCTATCTGTGGCAGGGAAAAGGATCCTAAGAGATAAATTCAAATCCAATGTCATAAGGGATTTAAACTAGATGACGGGGGTGGCAGAAGACATTTGAATGTCACCCCCCCCCCCAATAGAAATACAAAGGAAATGGGTGAAGGGGATAACAAAAGTCAGCTGAATAAGACACAAAACAAGTCCAAGAAAAGCAGCAACCTGAATGAGAGAAGCTGGAAATCTATGAGCACAACTCTCATAGTCTGGCAATAAAATCCCAAACCTGCAAGCCCTAATGGTGGAAGTAGACTTGGACATTGTTGCTGTTATGGACACATGGTTTATGGATTCTCATGATTGGGATACAGCCATACCGGGCCATAACTTGTTTAGGAAGGACAGAGAGGACAGAAAAGGGGGAGGAGTAGCTCTTTATGTCAAAAACAATCTCCAAGCAACTGAAATACAAGAAATATGGGGTAGAGAAGAAGCATTATGGGCCATTCTAAAAAAAGATGATGGTGCATCCATTTTTACTGGAGTGGTTTACAGGCCTCCGACTCAAATGGAAGAACTAGACAGAGATCTGGTTGAAGACATCCAAAAGATGGGAAAGAAGGGAGAAAGGTTGATTGTTGGAGATTTTAATCTGCTGGATGTAGACTGGATAATCCCTTCTGCAGAATCTAACAGAAGTAGAGAGATAGTGGATGCCCTTCAAGGGACTCTGTTCAAACAAATGGTAATGGAACCCACGAGGGAGGGATTTATACTTGACTTAGTGCTCACTAATGGGGATAATGTCTCTAATGTCCAGGTGGGTGCCCATCTCAGCACTAGTGATCATCAAACAATATGGTTTGACATCGCAAATAGGATAATGAGAAGTCACACGAAGACCCAAGTTTTGAACTTCAAAAATACAGACTTTGTTGAAATGGGTGAAGTACCTGGAGGTAGAACTAGAACACTGGGAGAAAATGAGAGAGGTGGAACAACAGTGGACCAAACTAAAAGAAGCAATTACAAAGGCAACTAATCTATATGTTAGAAAACTAAACAAAAGCAAGAGAAATAAGAACCTTATCTGGTTCTCAAGGAGGTGGCTGATAAAATAAAAGCAAAAAGAACAGCGTTCAAGAAATATAAAGGATCCCAAAAAGAGGAACACAGGGAAGAATATCTGTTGAAAGTGAGGGAGACTAAGAAAGTAATCAAGAAAGCAAAAAGTCAGGCGAAATAAAGGATTGCCAAAGAAGTAAAGAGAGAGGTAACAAATCATTTTTCAGATACATCAGAGAAAGGAGAAAGGTCCAAAGTGGTATCGAGAAATTGAAAGGTGAAAAAGATCAATGTGTGGAAAGACAAAGATAAGGTGGAAATATTAAACAAATACTTTAGTTCGGTGTTCACTAAAGAAGACACTGGAGAAGGACTGTTGCTAGTTAACAAGACATTGGAGGGGAGGGGAGTAGACGAAACACCATTTACAGAAGAGATTGTATGGGAAGAGCTAGGAAAACTGAAAGTGGACAAAGCCATGGGGCCAGATGCGGTTCATCCTAGGATACTGAGGGAGCTGAAAGATGTGCTGGCGGGTCTGCTGCATGACCTGTTCAATAAATCCCTGGAAACGGGAGTGGTGTCGAGTGATTGGAGAAGAGCAGTGGTGGTCCCGCTTCACAAGAGTGGGAGCAGAGAGGAGGCTGGAAACTACAGGCCAGTTAGCCTCATCTCGGTGGTGGGAAAAGTAATGGAGACTCTGCTGAAGGAAAGGATAGTGAACTATCTACAATCAGGAGGATTGCTGGACCTGAGGCAGCATGGATTCACCAGAGGTAGATCCTGTCAGACAAATCTGATTGATTTTTTTTGTTTGGGTGACTAAAAAATTGGATCAAGGAAGAGCGCTCAATGTGATCTACTTGGATTTCAGCAAAGCTTTTGATATGGATCCGCATAGGAGGCTTGTGAATAAAATGAGAACCTTGGGAGTAAGCGCAAAAGTGGTGGTGTGGATTATAAACTAGTTGATGGGTAGAAGACAGCGTATGATGGTAAATGGAACCTACTCTAAAGAGAGAATGGTGATAAGCGGAGTGCCACAAGGATGTATTGAGACTAGTCCTGTTCAATATCTTGTGTGCGACATTGCGGAAGGGATACAAGGTAAAGTTTGTCTTTTTGTGGATGATACTAAGATCTACAACAGAGTGGTCACACTGGAAGGAGTAAAGTGAATTAGACATGATTTAAAGAAGCTTGAATGGTGGCCGAAGATATGGCATATGGGATTCAATGAAATAAAGGTGGGGGGGGGGAATTTAGGTAAGGCTGGGGGGGCAGGTTAGATAGGGGAAGGGAGGGAAAGGTGGGGGGGGCCGACGAAAGTTCCCTCCGAGGCCGCTCTAATTTCGATTATCAATGTGTCCTGCCGAGCCCTAGGGGAGCCCCGATGGCTTTCCCGTTCTGCTGTGCCAGAGGCCTCAGTCCCGCCCCTGCCCCCGGACTGGCACCCCACCCACGCCCCACCCCCATCCCGGCCCTTTCACAAAGCCCCGGGATAAAGGCGCGTCCCGGGGCTTTGATCACGTTGCCGGGTCTATACAAAATAGGCTCGGCGCGCGCAGGAGCGGTTACGCACGTAAATCCTGAGGATTTACGTGTGTAACCCTTTTAAAATCTGCCCCATAATACGGGAGCAGTCTAGTAGTGGGACTCAAGGTGGTTGACAGGGTCAGAAACTGGTTAACTGGATGTGCATTCATTTGTAAAGAAATGGCACATTAACAAAATGTCCTGTTTTTTTTCTAAAACAAAATAAGGCAAAATGAACAAAATTTTATTTTTCATTTGATTTGTTTTAAAAAAATAAGAAGACCACCAGTCTGCTGCTGCAACAAAACCCCACTCCTAGGCCCTCCCCCCCCCCCCCCCCCCCGATACTCCCAACCCCTCCAGCACCTCATCACCTACTGAGGACCCTTCACATGGCAGGAGTGATCACCATTCACTCCTGCCCCGCCGATGTAGGATTAGAAATGGCGCAGCACACCAAGGCCGGCTTCATTGTTAATTTCTTCCATATAAAATGGCACCAGCCTTAGTCTCAGCACCATTTCTACGCTTCCAATCAGCAGGGCAGGAGTGACTAGGGATCACTCCCACCCTGTGAAAGAAGACAAATCTGGTAAGAGGTTTCAAGGGTGGGGGTGTTGGAGGAGTGGCCCAGAAAGGTTCTCTCTCTTCTCTGAAAGGACCAGACTTTTTTTTTTTGTTGCTGTTGTTCCTTTTCTTTTCATTATTTTCCTTCAAAATTTCATTTGCTGTTTCATTTTTTTTTTATTTTAAATAAATGAAAACAAATGAATTGAATGAAACACAAGAAGCAAAATGAAAAATGAGATGAAAAAAACAATGCCTGTGCACGCTCCTATTTGAATGACAGACAGGAGGTGATGCTAACAGGAATTCATTCCCTGGAAAGGAGGCATAAAAGTGGAGCATCTGAGAGACTGTTTCCGTGGTGTTATAAGTGATACTGTAGAAGGGTATTAGGAGAACTTTCTCTTTTTGAGGATGATATTAAGATGTGCAACGGAGTCTGGTGAAGCAAACTAAATGAGGAGGGATTAAAGAAGTGGAGTAATCAAGCACTTAAAAGCTAAGGATCGAGGCAATAAGGTACAGTCATGGATTTGGGGTACAGAAATCCAAGGAGGCAGTATATAACAGGGGTGAGATACTGATGTGCAACAAATGGGAGAGGGGTCAGAGGGTGATTATATCTGATGATCTCAAGATTGCAAAACAATGAGACGAGGAAATGGCCAGAGCCAGAAGAATGCTAAGGGTATACAGGGAGAGGTATGACTAGTAGAAAATAAAGGAGGTGGTGATACCATTATGCAAATATGTGGTGAGACATTTGGAGTAATGTGTCCCATTGTGGAAGCAATCGTGGAGGATAGGATAAAGGAGGTCCTGAGAAGGGCTACCAAATGGTTCTGTCTGTACCAAAAGCCCTATGAAATGAAGTCCAGCCTGGTGGGTCAGGGGTAATGCTGCACATTGCCATGCAAAGAACATAGGTCCAATTCCTAGGCCGAGAGCCTATAACCTGGGCTGGCCAGGGTGAAGGATGCTGCAGAGGTAGCATTCACCCGCCCTGAGAGAAGGGAGTCTCAGGCATTACTCCACAACACATAGTGGCCCAACTCAGGGTTTACATTATTAGCCAGGTTGCAGATAAAGCATGGACCTTCAATCAATGGCTGCACGGAGTTTGGTAGGGGAAACATCTGGGTATTTGAGAATGAAGGTTTCTGCTGCTGTAGCCTAGAAGAGGCTCCTTCAAGCTGAACTAGAAAACCAAAAGGAAGAGGGAAGAGAGGAGGAAACTCCTGGACTAGAAAGTATTTATATATTTTATTAGTCTGCAATGTAATCCCCGGGCGGGATGGATCTCTCAGACTGCACCTAGGGGCACATAGGAGGAGAGATGGACCCTTTCTGCACACAGTTCTCCATGGCTAGCACAACCTTTCTGAATTCCAGGGCTCCCTGTGTGTGTGTGTGTGGGGGGGGGGGGGGGGGGGGGGTAGGGGAAATGGACAATAGTTCCAGGGCCCTTTTGCATTAAACACAGTACAAGCCCCTTTTTCCTCCTGTGTAAACAGCTTTGATAATAGTCACAGTCTTTTGCATCCAAAACTCACACTGAGAAGAAATGTGGTTTCCAACTTCTTTACTGATAGTTGATTAGATGACTGAAGAATATTTACAGCACTCAGTTCACATCTCAAATAAAGTCAGTAAATAATAGAATAGCAGAAAGATTGTGACCTCACTCTTCTAGCAAAGTCTTTTTATTTAATGGAAGCCAATTCCTTAGAAATCAATTTTCTCTTCTCCATTTACTCAGCTTTTTAAGAAAGCTTACACCTCCTTCTAACTTCCAATTGTAACCCAGCTTCTACCCACTGTTTAGTGGTTGGAATAAAGTCCCAATAATGTATCAGAATGTAAGTCCCAATTTTTATACCTTTCCTAAAGTCTTCTTAAATACGTTAGCTCTCCTTATGAAGTACCAGATGCGCACTGTCCTCTCAAGTGCAGTGTACCTGAGACAGCTGCAAACACAGTCTTTGAATACTTTCAGCCCTATCCCTCTAGAAAAGGACAGGATTCCACTTCTTAAATGCAAACCTTCACTCCTCAGGCTCTTCCTAGGTGAAAGATGCCGCTTCCCAATAGAACTGAAACTGATTCCCTGGTACCAAGGGCACTCAGCTCCAGGAGGAATAAAAAGAGTCTTTTACAAAAAGGGGAAAACAAATCAGAGACAGGAAGGGTGGAAACACTTGCTTGCCTCACAACTGAAGAAATAGCACAAAAAGATCCTTTAAAGTTGAAATTCCTCTGCATCAGGTCACTAACAGGTCTATCCCCTGGAGGAGTGATTGAACTCTACCAGAATCTTCCCTACTCTTGATTTTACTACACACAGGGATACCCCAATCCTCTGTACACTGTTCACTTAAGGCCAGATTTGAAAAGGCCTGCGCATATAAAATTCAGGGGTTACGCGCATGGCTGGGCCCTGCGCTCACCATGTGATTAACCACCAATATGCACCGAAGTGCCAGGCCACATGAAAGGGGTGGGCCGGGACAGCACCATAAGACGCTGTTTCGGGGAAACGTGTGCCGGTAGTTGGCCGGTGTGTGTAACTTACTTCTGAGCAGGTAAGTTACAAAAAAAAAAGAGTTAAGTAGGCTAGATTTAGGGGTCTGGGTAGAGAGGGGAAAAGGGAGGAAGGTTTGGTAGGGGGTTAAGGAACTGGGAAGAAACCCGATCGCTTTGCCGCATGAAACTGAACCCCCCCCCCACACACACACACACATGCGGAAGAGGCCACCCGCCAGCACATGTGCGTGTGGACATTAAAATCTGGCGCACATGTGCACGCGGGAATTGTATTATATAACATGCATGCGCCGACGTGCACATGTTATTTTATAAAATAGCCGCATCATGTGCACACGCGTGCGGGCCTTTTAAAATCTGACCTTAAGAATCTTACAAATGGAAGTCTCCCAAAAATTGGATTTAAAGAGTAAAAAGCAATTACAAGTAGGTCAGGTTGACCAGCTGACCCACAATAGGGAAAACAGGCAGTCCTTATTGAACAATTTAGAAACAAGAGTAACAGGAGACAGCAAGCTCTGATCTTAAGGAAATCCAAACTAAAATTCAAACTCCTGAGATGGTGCTTGGTGGTGATAAACAGCTAGAGCACACCATCTGCTGCTCCCACACCGGGGAGTAAAACCAAAATCTTCCTCTCTAAAATCTCCCTCTGAGCCTCCCCAATTTGTTAGTACATTCCTTCTAGTAAGGAAACCAGAGGTTCCTTGCAGTAATATTAACCAAGCTTTGACTGATATGTTTATGTTGACAACAGTGCTTTCACATGCATCTTTAAAAAAGAATTGTCAGCCAGCCCTGTGATTAGTGTATTGACATAAAGGAAATATGAGTTTAATTCCCAGACCTGACTTCTGTTTATCAAGTTGGCAAGAACTAAGAAGGCTGTGGAGGCAGCATTCACCGAACATATGTTCGGGAATCACAGCCACCGCATAACAGTGGCACCTAGTGCAGGGACTCAGGATGCAAGCATACTAGTTTCTTAAGGGAGACACAATCTGAGACCCCCCCCTCTACTGTTTCTGTGATGGTTGGGTAGAGAGAAGAAGGTGAGGGATAAAAATAGGAGAAAGCCCTTAGGTATCTGCAAATGAAGACTCAGGGCACTGTAGCTCCAGTTGGAGCAGGAGAAAAGTACCAGGCAAAAATAATAATAGAAGAATTGTAAAGGAAAACAATATCAAAGCATATCTGACTTTTTCTTCCAGACATTCAATTGTGACCTTATTAAAATGTGCTTGAGACCCTCAAATCAAAATAGTCCCTTGTGCAATGGCATATAGGTTAATAAACACTTCATTGTGATTTACAGTTCTCCAATGAATGACTCATACCCATGTTCTTTGGGGTGTGAGAATCATGACATTGACTAAGTCTGGCAGCTAAAAAAAATATGTGTGAACCTGCTGTTATAACCACCTAGGAGAGTATGGCACACAGATCCATTACGGAGTATAAATCATTACTCAAAACAAATATTCCTGTATTCTTGACATTTAGATATATAAAATATAGATGCATGATATCTAAATCTCCCTCCCACAAAGTCTATTTGTGATGTCTTACAGAACATTTGGAAAGCATTTGTTTTTTTATCCTGGCTTCTTCTGAAGTTTTTGTGAAAAAGAAAAATAGTAATAGAAAATGTATATTTAGTTTTATTGTTCCTTGCATTGATGGTTTTTGTTGAACAGCGAGCAATCAAGTGTTGGTAAATTAATAACTAAAATATAGATTTATCTTACACTCATACTCAGGCTGAAAATGTAAGACACTAAAGTGTACTCAAGCCTTGTGTTACCGAATTTAGCATAGTTAAAAAAAAAAAAAATCCCAAAGGGAGATCATGTTGGCATCCTGAGGAAGGGCAATCTTTTTTTCACTCTAAAACCAGTCTCGTTCTATATGTACTTTATGAAATAGTTTTCAAAATGTAGGGCGATGTTTAAGGATGTCATCCATGTTAACTATTATCTGCTGCATGAACGGTTGAAACTGAAATACATACATAACACACAAACACTCTGAATTCCAGTGGGCTCAAAAGCTTATTTACTTCAAGGGAGGACAACAAGGATTACCAAAGGATTTCATTGCTTGATGGTAATATTATCTTAGTAAGTCACGTTCTCCAATATGCTTTGATTACTGAATGAATGAGACAGGCTAAATATGCATCAAGATACTGTTCTAAAAAATGCAAGAAAGGTTGATAATGTCATGATATTGTCTGCTATTTATTGACAGCTTCATTGGTCAATGGTTCTGTTTATTTTGGTGCGGCGAGTACCTCACACAGCCAGAAACAGTTCTGAGATAGAGTGTACTGTACAGAAAACCCCAAAGGAGAAAAAGAAGAGGAGAAAAAAAGGTAAGGCCATTTTAAGAAAGAGAGAGACAAAGCATAGGAGTCTACTGAGAACTGTAGTCCCAGGGAAACTTAACCTAAAGCCAGTCAGGAGTAAGGAACAGACTATTGTGCCCCTGTTTAAGGGTACGTTATTCACACACAGGTACTAGACTCCATTGATACCAAGCACAGAACTTTATTCTCCTTGATTAGTTACAAGGAAATGTCTGTCAGTTGCCTCTTGAATTCCCCATAGCCTTCAAGACATCCCCAAAATATGGGATGAATCACACTGACTGCCCTGGATAAAAAGGTCTCCTTGGAGACCTGGCCAGGATCCTGCGCAGGATTTCATTTCATCTGAACACTGAGGCCAGAGGAACATAGCATTAGTTGGGAAATCTAACTAAGATTAATTATGGATTTACTTAAAGACAGTGGAGCCTTTCTATAGAAGGAGATTGTAAAGTAGGCAGGGAGCTGCCAGAGAAACAAGGGTTAGTCAGAGGAAAACAGGATGCGGGGCTTGATGGACTCTTGATCTGACCCAGCATGGCAGTTTCTAATGTTCATATGTTCTTAACCTTGGTAGGCCAAGAGTTACCATTCCAGGAGGCCGATGCAAAAAAATGTACACTGAAAGCAGGCAACGAGTGTTCAGCGCCCACTTTCCTAATGTGCCCCCAGATACCTCTGCTGGGGGCACGATGCAATATTTAAATTAGGACTTGCGCTGTCAAGGAGGTGCTAGGGGCAATTGCACGTCCCTAGCATCTCCTTGACAACGTGCGCCCAAGAGAGGTCCAATGTCAGCAGCTGTCCATCGGTTAAGAAAACGGACACTGAATTGATCAGCGTCCGTTTGGCGCACATCCACAGGTTTGGAAAACGGACGCTGATAAATTCAGCATCCATTTTCCGAACCTGACTGCCAGCAGCCGTGTCTGACCTGCCCTAAACTCCCTCCCCCTGAGGGAGCTTAGGGCAGATCAGAACAAATGAATAAATCAATATTTAAGTGTCGGGCACTTAATATTAATTTATTCACTCCTTCACTTATTGCTGATTGGTCCATTCACTGTCTCATGTCAGGGAAAGGACCAATCCCCTTTCTCTCTCGCGCGCGCCCAGAAATGGCCAAAATGCAATTGCAAAAATTTATCATGAATTGTGTAATGGCCATTTCAGGTAGCTTGCACAGCTTAATGCCATGGAAAAGATATAGTTATTTCTGGCGTTAAGACCATGCGATAGCATGTGTTATGCTAGCACCGGTGCGATATTGCCCCTAATTTAACAAAATCTCACCCAAACTCCTCCCCCGATCCCACCCTCCTCAAAAATTTGCATTTGCACCATGTGTTACTCTACTTTTGTGCGCGTTAACATCATAACACATTTTGATAATGGTGCAGTGAACTAGATGTGAAAATGTGTGACCAACAGATAAGAACTAACTTCACCCCACAATAACAATTCTATGAAATATGAAAATACCTTTAATTAATTTAAGAGGTCATTTACTAAGCTACGATAAGGGTAAAATACAAGAAAAACAGTTTTTATTGCACAATAAATGCTGTATATCATGTGATATACCCATATCACAGCAATAATCGCATGATATTTGCAGTATCGTGGGTTTTTTAAAGAAAAATATGCCTGTGGCACTCGTGTGGTCAATGGCTTGGTTACATCCAGAGGAAAACCACACAGAAACTGGCTGTGCTTAAAGTGCTCTTTATTTACAGTGATCCTAAAGACATACAAGTGGCAGCAGACAATAGAACAGACTCCTTGAACTGAGGCAGTCTCTAAGCTTTAGATACAAGTTTACCAACTTTACAGATAAGTCTTCAGTCAGCATAGTGGGATTCCATCAGCTTCCCGGGGCCCATCTACCCTGTCTAAGCCTTCAGGATTTATGCTCAGGGGTTGGACTTCAACCTTCTCCCAGGATACCTTAGGGAGCCCAAGCTTAAGGAGGACTGGGCGGGATATCTGAGTCAGGTCCTTTAAGGTAGATTGAGGGAGATGCCTATACACTCCCTCACATACCCCCCTCCCTCAGCTCAGCCTTGCCGGGATGAGTATCCCTCTGTATAAAGGACAACTGCGGAGTACTTCTCTAACGTAGCAGTAGCTTCTGGCTAATGTAGGCCTGTGGACATCTTTGTCCCACTTTCTTCTGGGCTAATACGGCCTTTTCAACTTCTTCCAACCCTTGTATCTTCTCTGACACCCTCTTCAGCCGTCGCCTTGTGCGCGGTTCCTTCTCCCTTTGCGAGAGCGGCACCCAGGTGATAACCTTTTCCCTCCAGGCCTGTGGACCCTTCCCCAAGGTGTATTTGTCCTGCTGGCATTGCCACTAGGGCTTATGAGGTATATTGTCCTTAAGAACGAGGTCCGGGCCCTCCCTTGGAAAGGGCTTTTGAACCGCCGGCTCTTTGGGGACAGTGCTAGGTGGACCTATTGTATGCTGTTCCAAAAGTGTTTTGAAACTCGGTCAATCACAACCAATAATCACAGGGTAGGGTAACCAAGGAAGTACTCTGATCTCCATCATCCCTTGACTGGCCGGGGTCCTCAGGTATACATGGCTATAGGATATCATTGATGGCCCTGTGAAAACATGCCAATGTCACTACTTTTCCAGCATCAAAATGGATCAGTTTTGGCAGATTTCTCTGCGTCAGCATTTTGACACTGCCAGTGTCCATTACCACATGGATGGGAACCCCATTCAGTTCCACTGGTATCACATATATAGAGGCTTCCTGGCTGGAAACATTTACTAAGTTGCAACAGTAAGAAGTTACCACATTAGTATCCATTGCCTCCAGTTCTCTGCAGGAACTGTCTCCTGCAAAGTGTCTTTGCTCCCTACAACGGAAGCATGTCAAGACAACTGAAGGTTGCCGCTGGGGTGACCAGTTCAGTCGGCCTGTCCCAGAGGCTCCAGGCTCCGACATTCCCTCTTTATGTTGAGGGGATTCTCTCAGCAGGAATGCAGTGTGAACATAGTCTGGGCCTGATGGTATGCCTCTGCTTCCTCCAGGGCTTTTTCCATCATCAGGTCCGGATGCCAGCAAACCCACTGCTGCATGGGCGGACTGAGACTGTTCTGGTACTGCTCCAGCAAAAAGGCTTTGGACACCTCCTCCCTAGTTTTTTACTGTTCAGACACCACTTCCAAGTAGCATCTTTGAGGTGGTGAAACAAGTTCCTAAGTTCTCTCCAGCCTGTAAAACTCCTTCTCAAAACCGCTGCCAGTACGCTTCTGAGGTGATTCCTGCTCTTCGTAGGATCGTTGCCTTGACCTCTGGATACATGGCTGTCCCCTCTGGATTGGCGGTGTGATAAGCCTCTTGATACGGTCCAGTAAGTACATTTCTCAGGTAGATAGCCCACCAATCTTCAGGCCAGCCTGCCATCCATGCAGTATGCTCAAAGATCTTCAAGGACCCCTCTGGATCATCACCCGAGGTCATCCTGAGGAGGGTTTACAACACTGGCAGTGGACAGGCCACAGCAGTTTGCACTGCCTGAGTTATCTGCATAAGAGCGGTATGTTGCTGCTTCACCTGTGCTTGTAACGTTTCCTGCGGGGTAATTTGCGCTTGCAGGGCACTCTGCAGCTGCTGTTGGCCAATGGCAAGAATTTGGATCACTTTCTCCATTTTAAATGATTCTCCGGGTGTAGGAGAGCAAACAAAACAAAAAAAATCTGCTGGCCTCTCCGGCCCTTACTGCTTGACCCCTCTCTAACCAGGCAGGGATAGACCCATTTACACTAGCTAGGTTGGAGCTGGGAGAGCCCCAGGCAAAGGGGCCAATGCAATACAGTGCGCTCAGCCGAGCGCGCTGTTAACCTGCAGTTGGACGTGGGTTATAGAGGCGCTAACTAATCCCCTTATGCAATAAGGGGATTTGCGTCTCTACAACCCGCATCCAATGCGGAGTGAATCTAATAGCGCTCATCACATGAAAATGGAGCGGGCATACTCCACTGCTCCAGGATATTAAGGAGGAGGAAAAACTAAAGTAATTTAACAAAAAAAAAAAAAAAGTAAAAATAAAAGCACCGGCAGTCATGTGCAGGCAACAGATGCTCAATTGAGAAGCGTCCGTTTCCTGACTCCTGGCTGTGCGGCGTTTAGGAAACCGACACCAATAAACTCAGCATCAGTTGTCCTAACTGGCGAACAGCCGACATACTTGGGCTCTCCTTGCTACACAACCCCTTAATTTAAATATTGCATGGCACCCCCAGGGGGGAGTGCCTGGGGATGCATTAAGAAAGTGGGCGCTGACTGTTCAGTGCCCGCTTTCTGGGCCAAAGTATTGCATTGGACCCAAAGAGAGTGAAGAAAGAAAAAAAAAAGCTCTGCAAGTGGGTTTTTTTTCTTGATGCTCAGCAGAGTCGCACCCTTTCTTCAGCTGCTGAGAAGCAGCATAACCAACAAACTGTTCCTCTTCACAGTCCTCCCTAGAGACTGGGTTTTAGGGAAGTGAATCGTGTGCCCGATCGTTTTAACGATCGGGTTTGGCTGGAGGGAGAACAAATTCTGATCGGTAGAGATGTGAATCGGAATCTGTTCCGATTCCAATTCACATCGCTAATTTTTTTTTAGTGAGGCCCGAGCAGATAAAAACAAAACCCACCCGACCCTTTAAAATTAACCCCTTAGCTTCTCCCACCCTCCCGAACCTCCTCAAAACCTTTTACATGTACCTGGTGGTCTAGCGGGGGGGGGGGGGGGGCCGGGAGCCATCCCCTGCACTCATACCCTCCGTGCCGGTATCAAATGGCGCCGATAGCCTCTGACCTACTATGTCACAGGGGCTACCGGTGCCATTGGTCAGCCCCTGTCACATGGCCATCGGTACCATCTTGTGCTCCTACCATGTGACAGGGGCTGACCAATGGCACCGGTAGCCCCTGTGACATAGTAAGGGCAAAGGCTATCGGCGCCATTTTGCTTACTGGCAGCCGACGGCCCGAGTGAAGGAGATCGCTCCCGGACCCCCGCTGGACCCCCAGGGACTTTTGGCATGTCTTGGGGGACCCTCCTGACCCCCACAAGACTTGCCAAAAGTCCAGCGGGGGTCCGGGAGCGACCTCCTGCACTCCGGCTGTCGGATGCCAGTACTCAAAATGGCACCGACTGCCTTTGCCCTAACTATGTCACAGGGACCGACGGTCGGCCCCTGTGACATAGTGAGGGCAAAGGCAATCGGCGCCATTTTGAGTCCCGGGATCGGTGCCATTTTGAGTCCTGGGATCACCAGGTATTTCTAAAAGGTTTTGGGGGGGTTCGGGAGGGTGGGGGAAGGTAAGGAATTAGTTTTAAAGGGTCGGGGTGGGTTTAGGAGGAGTTGTGGTGTGCCGGTTTTCCTGCCCTCCCCCCAAATAACTCCTGTTAGTGGACACTAACCCCATTAACGATTTTTCACGATAAATCGGGGGAATTTCTATTGTTTCGCGCACGCTAACGATTTTTGACGATTTAAAAAATATCTGACAATTTTTTTAAATCGTCAAAAAATGATTCACATCCCTACTGGGTTTTCCTTCTGTGCCTTGCTTTGAGAGATTCCACATATGTGGAATGAATTACAGATGAATTACAAATGAATTACAAATGAATTACAAATGAATTACAGATCTCTCATAAATAATATCGTAAAGGATGGATTCTTCAAATTACAAGTTTTGAAAAGGCTGAGACCTCTCCTCCACTTCCAAGATTTCCGTTTAGTGCTACAAGCAATCATTCTCACAAAAATAGATTATTGCAACTCACTTCTACTAGGCCTCCCTGCTAACGCCATAAAACCCCTACAGATGCTGCAAAACGCAGCAGCAAGGATCTTAACCAAGTCCAACAAAAGAGACCACATATCACCTATTTTAAAAAGCCTACACTGGCTTCCCGTTAAATTCAGAATACTTTTCAAAGTGCTCTCAATAACCCACAAGGCACTACACAACTTGGCACCACTCGAGCTCAAAATCCCTCTCCAATTCCACACTTCCACCAGACCAGTAAGACAAGCCTATAAAAACAACCTGCATACAATACCGATGAAGTCAGCATTAAGCAAAAGAGCCTTCTCTACTGCGGGACCCAAAATCTGGAACACTCTCCCACCAGAACTCAGATCAGTGCAATGCTCATCTACATTTAAAAAAAGACTCAAGACTTGGTTATTCAACCAAGCTTTCCCATAACAGCATCCTACGGAACATCCCTGCCAATGATCCTTTCGGTGGTTACCCACCTGAGAGCTATTTAGGTCATCTATAGAACTCATGTAAACTATGTCAGTCGAAGATCATAACCTAGTCTTATAATTAGTAACTGTTTATTTAACCTACATTAGGCACTGTATCTTTACTTATGCCTACATTAGGCAATGTATCTTTCTGGTTAACCCCATATATACTTATCCAAGTTATATCGACCTGTTCTTTGTAAGATATTTACCTGTCAATGTTATTGTTCTGTTAAAATGTAAACCGAATTGATCAGTAATTCTGTTATTGGAAAGTCGGTATATAAAAATGCTAAATAAATAAATAAATAAATATGTGGCACTAGAGCAGTCAGTGGCTTGGTTACAGTCAGAAGAAAACCGCACAGGAACTCTGGCTGTGTTTAAAGTGCTCTTTATTTACAATGGTCTTAAAGACAATAGAACAGACTTCTTGAACTCAGGCAGCCTCTAAGCTTTAAGTTTAATTTGTATTAGTTTATTTTATATGTTTTAATTTTGACTCACTATTATGAATATTGTTTTGTAAACCGTTGTGATCTTGACATGGAATGACAGAATATAAAATATTTAAATAAAATAATTAAGTGCAAGCAGTTTACCAACCTTACAGTTAAGTCTTCAGTTGGTATGCTGGGACTCCATCAGCTTTCCGGGGCCCATCTACCCTGTCTAAGCCTTCAGGATTTATGCTCAGGGGCTGGACTCCTCCCTCCTACCAGGATACTTTGGGGAGCCCAAGCTTAAGGAGGACTGGGCAGGATATCTGAGCCAAGTCTTTTAAGGTAGATTGAGGGAAACACCTATGCCCTCCCTCACGATGCCCCCTATTGAAATTAGCTACTTTGCATGCATTTGCATGTATACAATTTATTAATGCATGCAAAGCAGCTAATTCATCAGGAATCCTATGTAAATCCAATAACACATCTGGCCGAAGCCGCATTATTTTCCAAATACTTAGCTACAACTCAGCTGCCTATTGAGGCCGTGTAACATTAAAAAATTGCAAAAAAATGTTAATTTTCTGTTGCTGGTGATGCCCTACCTCCTTCTCAAACCCCTCCCTTTAGTATAAAATGTGTTCCCTACCATAGCCCTACCAATTAAACCCACCTAGGCATCCAACAACCCCCACCCCCACTCCAAGAACCTCCTTTCCATATAGTCCCTAGTGTCTAGAGTAATCCGCTGGCCCTTCCCCCACCCCCTTGTTTAAAAAATTCTCTGGTAGTCTAGTGGTGGTTCCTGGATTTCCTCACCCCTTGAATCCCTTCCCTTACCTATAGAATGTTACGCACCCCGTCCGCGCCCGGCCCACGCATGGGCCTGCTCACCTCTTTGGTTCTATGGCAGGTCCCGGGTTGGCCTCCCTAGCAGAAGCTGCAAGCTCTTCCAGGCCTTGGCATTCCACGGCGGTGGTCGCCTGGCCTTCCACTGCGCACCAGGCCTCATGCTGGAGCTCGGTGTCCTCGGTGACATTGGCCATGCCCCTACGTGCGTGCGCGTGGACCGCTCGGCCTCTTGTAGGGCCAGGGGTGGGTCCTAGCTCCGCGACTTGCCCTGATTGATTCCCTGATATAAGGAAGTCCCTGCATGTACTTACTTGATCCAAAGGTTGTGGGTTCAAGTCCCACTCTTGGTGCTTCCAAGAATTGATTCCAAGTTTGTGGGTCCCAGCCCACACAACCATGAATCCAAGAACACTCATTTCCAAGCTTGTGGGTTCAGGCTCCCACTTTAAGAATTCCAAGAACATCCATGTTGATTGGAACTGGAACATATCTCCCTTGTTCAGCTGCTTGCCCTGGACCTCAGTTCAGTCTGGTCTTCTGTATTCCTGCTGGAGACGTGGCCAGGCAGAAAGAAGATTGAGTACTGCTTTGGTTTAGTGTCTTGCAAGATTGTCACTTAGTCTTGTTCCTGCATCCTAGTTCTCCAGTTTCCTGTCTGCCTCCTCAGGTAGTACTTCTGGACTGTCTTACTGGTACTGACCTTGGCCTGCCTGTGGCTTTGTTGACCATTCTTTGGACTGACTCCTGGATTCTGATCTCTGCCTGCTTGACCATGTCTCCAGATTCTGGCTCTGTTCCTAGCCTTGTCGTCACCTACACTGTTCTGGTCCTCCCTGCTCCATCTGACCTCCAGTCTTGAACCTTTCCTGTCTGTGGGCACGCTGGACTTCCATCTCTCCAGGATACCCTGTGAGGCCCACCTAAGTCCAAGCAGCCTGGGCTCCTTGGGGGGGGGGGACCTCGGGCTTCCAGTGGGGAAGCTCATCCTAGCCTCTGTCTCCTCCAGTGCTCTGACCCCTGGGGGCAGGTGCTTCCTGGTCCCTACCAGGGAGCATTCTCCACTGCTTCAAGACAAGAGTCCACCCCAGAGTGCAACGTAGAAGACTTCCTGATGGTTTAGTGGAGGCCTGGAGCATCCTCTAGCCTCGGCTGATCAACACCATTTTCCAAAGTAGCATTATCTCAGGAAACTCAATTGAGGGAGGGACCATAAGGTATCACCACAGGAGAGCACGACAATAAACATCTTTATTC
Source organism: Rhinatrema bivittatum (assembly GCF_901001135.1). Lineage (NCBI taxonomy): Eukaryota > Metazoa > Chordata > Amphibia > Gymnophiona > Rhinatrematidae > Rhinatrema > Rhinatrema bivittatum. The sequence continues at coordinate 125,068,928 of NC_042622.1, read as the reverse complement.
TTTTCTCCTTCTATAAAAAAACTTTTAACGCAATCCCCATCTGATGGAGATGGAGAATACCAGAGGGCTGATGTCAGGGCAGGGGTATATATATCATGACGTCAGCTTTGCTCCTCCATCTGCTGGTAGAGGTGCATAATCCACTGGTCATGGATCCACCTATCCCAATGCTAAGAAATGTATGTTTTCCGTTTAAGACAAAATGATGAATAATCATCTGTTTACTTTGGACAGCATCTAGAAATTAGCAGGCATGACTTTGCGAACCTATGCAAAAACTGCATGACTTCAGCCCTGGTCCTCAACTGCTGTATGACTTTGACATTCTTTTCCCCAATTTAAGCAGATCTGATTTTCGTGATCAAGGCTTGTAGGTCACTAAGGGGGTCATTTTCTAAGCCAATCGCACGCGAAAGGGACTTTTTGCATGCAATAGCTTGCTGGGGGCGGAGTCGGGGCAGGCAGGGGAGGAGTTGGGGCATCGAGGAGGCGGACACAGTGCTATCCTCACTGGCGGCGATAAAGTAAGCACCATTATCGCCGCCAGTAGCGCGCCCAATAGCACCACCTTTCACAGTGGCGCTTTTGGGTGCGAAAGCCGGCAATGATAACACTACAGTGGTGCGATCACTGCCGGCTTTTGCAGGCCCGCCCCCCCCCCCCTTCGCTCCCCCATCCCCGTTAACGCTGGTATTCACCATTCTCTGTGAGAATGGAAAATCCAGCCCTAAATCTTGCCTATAGGAAATCTCTCAGACTCGAGATGGGACGTTATATAGTAAATGGTGATTTCAGTTTCTTCTTCAGTTTCAGTAATTTCATCACTAAACAAAACACCCAATCACTCTAACAGTCATACCTTGGCAGTATCTCTGTCACTGACTCCATGTCACCTGATATGAATTATGATCAAAATTCTGGAGTGTCTGTCATTCCTGTTTGTTTAAGCCATATACAAAGAGGTCAGATGAGGTGGGGAATGTGTCTTTTACCTGGAATAATTTAAAAATAGAGGTCTTGTTTTTATAGGCAGAGAATGTGAAAACCCCAATTTGAGGAAAGAGCCTTAAATGTCCATCTTTTTGTATTTCACATCTGCCGTCCTTTACAATTTTTTTTTCACTTTTCCAATAGCTTATTTTACTGAATTGGGTCTCTTCCCTCGCCCACTTGCTGTTCCATTCATAAGAAGTGAATTATTTGCCGGAGTATTATTTGATTTTTTCACACTGCCAGCATTCTGATTTTAAACATGCTTTCATGTTCCCCTTCTTGAAAAGGCTAAGAAATCCTGTTTAAAATCCACTGGGGAGAAATAAGATGAAATACATCTCTTTTAGATATACCCAGAAATGATAAAAGCCCCTGCAGCTCAATTCCAACTTTACAGGTTGTCAAATACAAAGCATCCCATTTTCAGAACTCTCTTGCCATAGACACATAAGGCTCATTTAACAAGGGGATTCCTCCCATTCTTCACATATGGGGAACAATTCTGGATAAATGGGAAAAACCCAGCCCAGAGCCTTTACCTCCATTTCCAGTTGTCCTATTTTAAAAGAGACATTGCATTTATTTAACCTACAAGCTAGTAAATTTCTCTATTTCATTCTCTTAAAAGTAGGAAGGATAAATTTGATACATGCGCGCACCCATGCACACGTGTATATAGATGTGTACAATTTTACTATAGTAAGTTATAACATATGTGTTTCACATATGTGCATATATAAAATATGCATATGTTGCTATACAACATGCTCGTGTATGTAGGTCTATGCATGAATACATATGATGCACTGAAACCATTTATTTCAATGCAGGGAACACACATACTTTATCTACCTATCTTAATTGTATATGTGCATATAATTTACGCATGAAAGTAAACAAGGACATTCTTGCATAAGTCCTGATTTGTACAGGGAATTCAGCTAATTTTATAACATGTGCACAGCGAGGAAATTACCAGTTTTACCAATTAGTCAGCCAGATTGCCCAGTCTTTCTCCAGGCCATCGAGACCCTCCTGATTCTTCAGCCTGAACTCCCCCAGTTTACCCAAACCTGTTCCCCTGTACTAGACAGGGACAGTAACTTTCCAACCGGCGTGCGTGCCACATTTGTGTGCATGTGTCGGCTCACACTCAAATACGCAGTCATTTTATAACATACACGTGCATATGCATGCATGTTGTGCAACAGCCTGGCCGCAGGCACATGTGCGCCAAATTTTAAGTCGGTACATGCATGTGCACGCAAATCTCACTTCTATCGCATAAATAGGGGGATTTTAAAAGGGACATGCATGAACATTCCCAGTTTTACCAGTTGGTCCCCAGTTCACCCATTTATGAGATTGGTTCTCCAAACTCCCCTAGTTTAATAGCCTTTACTTCCCCCAGTTATCCCCAACCCTTAAAACCCCGCAGATCTTCTTATTTTTCTTAATTTTATTACTTACACGTCATCCATAGCAGAAGTAAAGTTATGCAGCAGAGGCCTCGGCGAGCTCAGGATCATGTAAGTTTTTACATGTACATCTCAGCTTCTTACCCCGAAACACCCATACTCTGCCCAGGCCACACCAATGTGCGTGCTCCGGGAGATATGCGCATATCTCAGCAGATTTTAAAATCCGCTTGGCGCACACAAGCTCAAAATATTTGCGCATCTACTAGTTAACACTTGTGTTGGGGTTTTAGAATTCACCTTAATAAACACATTTAATATCACGCCAAATAATTAGCAGGTGTAAAAATATGGGGCAGATTTTAAAACCTACGCACGGGCGTAGATTTGTGCGTGCAACCTGGTGTGCACAAATCTACGCACGATTTTATAACATGCGCGCACTTGTGCACCTTGCGCATGCCAAGCCCTAGGGGAGCCCCGATGGCTTTCCCCTCCGAGGCCGCTCCAAAATCGGGCAGCCTCAGAGGGAACTTTCCTTCCACCCCCTTACCTTCCCCTCTCTTCCCCTACCTAACCCACCCCCCAGACCTAAAACCCCCCCATACCTTTATTATGCAAGTGGTGCCTGCCACTGGGCAGGTGTAGGTTGTGCGCGCCGGCCAGGTGCTGGCACGTGATCCCCTGGCCTAGAGGCCCTAAGGATGCCTCTGGCCACGCCACGCCCCACCACACCCCTTTTTTCAAGCCCCGGGACATGCACGCGTCGCCGGGCCTGTGCAAAATAGGCTCAGCACGCGTAGGGCTTTTAAAATCTGCCCCTATGTAATTAAGTTGGAAAATGTATGTGTGTACATATTTTTTAAAATAGCAATGTACATACGTACATTTGGTCTTGCCCTGGAGTGCCCATAAACCACCCATTTTTTATGCATGTATTTCGCAAGCAAAAGTGAATATATGCGCGTACTTGCAGCTTTTATAAAATGCGCAATTCAGGGGAATTTTCAAATGCCGGCACACACCAAAACCTGCAGATATGCTTGTGGCCGAGCCGAGCGCATTTTCGTAGTGGCCCGCTCTTGTGCATATCTGCTGGTACGCGCGGAAGTGCCAGGTTATTGAAAAAGTGTGGGCCATGGGCGGGGTCTCGGCAGGACAGGGGTGGGGTGAGGGCCGGCAGGGACAGCGCCATTTTGCGCTCTCCCATTGAAGCGCGTACTGGTAGCCGGCTGGTACATGCACCTTACTTCTGGAGGAGCAGGTAAGTTGTGAAACAAAAAAAAATTGGTTAGTTAGGGTGGTTTTAGGGGTCGGGATGAAGAGGGGAAAAAGGAGGAAGGTTAGTTAGGGGGATAGGGAAGTTCCCTCCCAGTCTGCTCCTTTATTGGAGTAGACTGGAGGGAACTGGGCAAAGGCTCGATCTCATCGCCGCGCGTGTGTTAAAAAATCCCCCCCCGAGTGCACGAGTGGGCACCCTCGCCGCCAATACAAAATTGGACACACATGTGCGCGCTGGTATCAGAGTTTATAACATACACGTGGTGACATGCGCATGTTATAAAATCGGCGCGTCTTTGAAAATTTACCCTTATGCATGTAGCAGTTATTTATGAGCCTATATGCTAATTGTTTCACATGTGAAGCTTTAAAATTTGCCTTTATTTTCTCCATTGCATTTCAGTTAAAACCTTTCACTCTGTATTCCTCCATGGTAAGAATTTGAAACATTTGTCCTACATACTTTATTCCACTTTGGTCTAATGCACCCGGAGCAAGTTATTTTATAAATATCCCAAGAAGCTTATAACACTACAGACAAAATTAGTTGCTTTTTCACTCAACATGTGGTCTTTGAGAGTTTCAAGAGTTTCCTATATGATTATCACTTATTTGCACTCAAAATTCTACAGAAAGGAGCTATAAATGAATGCATTGGTCCTCACTGGCTAAATATCATTCTGTCTAGCATGGACAGTTTCCCATATATTTTCTAAGCTAGTTGGAAGTTGGGGGCATAATTTTACTGAAGACCTATTTAAGCATTAAGAGTCATCTAAAAATATGGACTAATAATAATGCAAATATACATAAGCCGACAGGCTTGCTGATGTGGCATTAATACGAATATATTAATTTTTAAAGAAAATTAAAAATTAAAAAATTCAACAAATGTGATATTAATATATTTTTTGGCACCTATATATTGAATTTGTTCTGCATTTCCCTTTTTTTGCGCTAATAATAATGCATACATGTGACTACATTTTTAAAAAAGTGCACAGGGAATACAACTTACCAATATAAAACATTGCCTTCCAAGGCCAGGCTAGCTTAATCAGATAACTGTTTAGCTGGATAACGCTGGTATCGTATATTCAAGCATTATCCAGTTAACCCCCTAGATTCATCAAAATGCTATAATAATGCACGGCTAACGCCCGTGGTAAGAAAAAGGGTTATTGAAAAGGGGATGGACTCTATAACAGGGTACTACCGGTATCAAGCTAGAGGGAGAGAATATAGTTAAAATCTCAACTTTGTGAGACTTTCTGCACTCCAAATTATGTCAAACCTTCACCGAGGTAAACTGTGCTGTTCGAACGTCTCACTCTGCATTTAAAACTGGCCCCTAAACCTTAAACCACCACCAACACCTCACCTCAGGCTATTAGCTGGCCTTCCTATAATGATATAAATAGTTGAATACTGTGAAGGCCTCCCCAGAAGCTCACTCTCTCTCTCTCTCTCTATCTCTCCCCAAGCTCAGAAATGGGCAAAATGCAATTTTTTACACAAATAGCATTACGGCCGTTTCGGAAATATCATACAGCTTAACGCCAGGAAAAAAGGTGAAGTTATTTCTGGCGTTAAAATTGTGCGATGCTGCCCCTCATTTAATCCCGCCCAAACCCCTCCCCAATCTCTCCCCTTCAAAAAATTTCCATTCGCACCATGCGGTAACTCGATTATCGCATGCATTAACACGATTATTGCATGCATTATGGCATTAACGCATATGTTAACGCATTATCGCGTGCGTTAACGCCATAACACATTTTGATGAATGACCCTATAAGTTATGTAAGTCTGTTTATGCCTGACAGCAGTCCTAAAGTTGGGCGGACAATTTTACCCAGATAATTTGTAATTTATATGATTACATTTAGTTGAATGCATAACTGGCTTTGCTCTGCTGAATATTTATTTATTTTATTTATTTATTTTTAATTTTTATATACCGAAATTCTTGTATTAGATACAAATCAATATCCAAGTAAAGTTATTTAGGTAACTTTACCCAGATAGCAAATGCTACTTACCTGTAACAGGTGTTCTCACAGGACAGCAGGATGTTAGTCCTCACATATGGGTGACATCACAGGATGGAGCCCAATCACGGAACACTTTTGTCAAAGTTTCTAGAACTTTGACTGGCACCTACTGGGCATGCCCAGCATGGCACTAAACCTGCAGCCAGCAGGGGTCCCTCTTCAGTCTTGATTAAAGCTACAGGAAGTGCCGAAAAATAATATAAGAAAACATAACAAACCCAACACCGTGGGGCGGTGGGCGGGTTTCGTGAGGACTAACATCCTTCTGTTCTGTGAGAACACTTGTTACAGGTAAGCAACATTTGCTTTCTCACAGGACAAGCAGGATGGTAGTCCTCACATATGGGTGAGTACCGAGCTGAGGATGTCCGAGAAATGCACCAAAGTACCCAGATGTGCAATAGGCACTAGGACTGGGGTGAAATTTGGTAGAGGGCATCCTGAACCCTAACGGGCAGGCGGAAGGGTGTTGGTACATCAAGTTGTAAAAAGGTTTCACAAGACAGACTGGCCAAAGATGGAATCTTGTCTTCCGGCCATGTCTAAGCAATAATGGGCTGTAAAGGTATGGAGAGAACTCCAGGTAGCAGCCCTGCAAATGTCAGGAAGCGACACCGAGTGTAGGTGCGCTATTGAAGTCACCATGGCCCTCACAGAGTGTGATTTAACACGGTCTTGAAGCGTAATGCCTGCTTACTGATAGCAAAAGGATATGCAGTCCACTAACTAGGAGGAGAGAGTCTGCTTACCCACAGGCTGCCCCAATTTGATGGAATGGAAAGAGACAAACAATTGAGTGCTTTTCCTGTACGCAGCTGTACGGTCTAGATAGAAGGCTAGAGCCCGTTTGTAATCAAGGGTATGCAGAGCCTGTTCTCCTGGATTGGAGTGAGGCCTGGGAAATAAGGTCGGTAGTATAATGGATTGATTAATGTGAAACTCCGATACTACCTTAGGTAAGAACTTAGGGTGAGTGCGGAGTACTGCCTGGTCCTGCAGAAGTTTAGTGTAAGGCGGATAGGTAACTAGGGTCTGTAACTCACTAACTCTGCGAGCAGATGTGATTGCCAAAAGAAAAATCATTTTCCATGTGAGATAGCGAAGATCACAGGATTGGAGAGGCTCGAATGGTGATTTCATGAGCCAACCCAAAACCAGATTGAGGTCCCAAGAAGGGGCCGGAGGGCATAGTGGAGGCTTGAGGTGAAGCAAGCCTTTCATAAAACATGTTACGAGGGGTTGTACTGAAATAGGAACATCCCCGACACCTTTATGGAAGGCGGCCACTGCACTGATATGCATTCTGATGGAGGAAGTTTTTAGACCTGATTCTGACAAGTGCCAGAAATAGTCTAGAAACTTCGTGGTGGAACAGGTAAAGGGATCAAGGGATTGAGAAGAACACCATGACTTAAACCTGTTCCATCTGTAGAGATAAGACTTTCTCGTGGAAGACTTCCGTGAAGCAATCAGGACACGGGAAACTGGCTCCTAAAGGTTAAGTGGCTGAAGAATTAACCTTTCAACATCCAGGCAGTCAGGGACAAAGCTTGAAGATTGGGGTGGCGCAGGCACCCGTCATTCTAAGTGATCAGAAGCGGGTCTGTTCCCAAAGGAATGTGCCTGTGAATGGAGAGATTCTGAAGTATTGGAAACCATACTTGGCGAAGCCAGGATCATACGTCCCTTGTCCTGATGTAACTTCACGAGAGTCTTCGAGAAAAGTGGAAGTGGAGGGAATGCATATAGGAGACCGGTTGCCCATGAGAGGGAGAACGCATCTCTTGGCTGTGAGTGTTGGCTGCGAGTGAGAGAACAAAAGTTCTCTACCTTGCGGTTTTGAGGTGACGCAAAGAGGTCTATGCGAGGATGACCCCAACGTTGGAATATTGCGTCCGCTACTGAGGGGTTGAGGGACCACTCATGCGGATGGAAAGCGCGACTCAGGTTGTCCGCCAACACATTGTCCACTCCCGGCAAACAGGTGGCCCTGAGGTACATCGAGTGGGAGAGGGCCTCTGCTCATATCTGTGCAGCTTCCTGACACAGTAAGAATGAGCCCATCCCTCCCTGTTTGTTGATGTACCACATGGCCACCTGGTTGTCCATCTGAATCAGGATGACCTGATTGGAAAGGCGATCCTGAAATACCCTAAGTGCATATCTGATTGCTCGAAGCTCCAGGAAATTGATTTGGTGTTTGGCTTCCTCTGGAGCCCAAGTTCCTTGTGTTTGCAAATTGACCACATGGGCTCCCCAGCCGAGGTTGGAAGCATCAGTGGTGAGAATTATTTGAGGGTCTGGAGCCTGGAAGGGCAGGCCTTGGAGGAGATTGATCTGATTTTTCCACCAGGCTAGAGACTGACAGAGTGAGTCGGTGAAGTGGACAGTGGTTGATAGAAGTTGGACAGACTGAGTCCATTGTGACCTTAGAGTCCACTACATGACTTTCATGGCCAAGCGGGCCATTGGGGTAAACCATACTGAGGATGCCATGTGTCCCAGTAGAATAAGGACGTGGCGTGCAGTCGTGCATTGCTGAGACTGTAGCTGGTGTGCGCGGGAGATGAGAGTGAGAGCTCGCTGTCGAGGCAGAAATGCCTTTGCCTTCAAGGTGTTCAAGTCTGTCCCTATGAATGATAAATTTTGAGATGGGACTAAGCAGGATTTTGCGTAGTTGACGAGAAATCCTTGTGAAATCAGAGTGTGTAAAGTAAGACGTAAGGACGTCAGAGCAGCTTGCTGAGTGGGAGCCCTGTTCAACCAAGAGTCTAAATAGGGGTAGAGGTGAACACCTTGAGTCCTGAGGAAGGCTGCTACTACTACGAGGCACTTGGTGAAGACTCGTGGTGCAGATGCCAGGCCAAATGGGAGCACTCGGTATTGATAGTGCTTGGGGCCTACTAGAAATCTCAGGAACCTGCGATGAGATGGATTTATCGCAATGTGCGTGTACGCATCTTGGAGATCGAGAGAGCAGAGCCAGTCTCCTCTTTGCAGAAGAGGAAGGAGGGAACCCAAAGTTACCATCTTGAACTTTTCTCGTTGGAGGTTCTTGTTGAGGGCACATAGGTCTAGAATTGGATGAACGCCTCCCAATTTTTTGGGGGATTAGAAAGTACTGGGAATAGAATCCTAGGCCTTGTTGCGAGTAAGGTACTGGTTCTATTGCTCTGGACTGGAGGAGGAGGGAGACCTCCTGCTCCAGGAGTAGTGAGTGGTCAGATGTTCTCCACGCCGGTAGAGGTGGGGAGTCCGGTGGAATGGAGAGAAAGCTCAGGCGATAACCTTGAGAGATTATGGTAAGGACCCACTGATCTCAGGTGATTGTGTGCCACCTGTTGTTGAAATGTCATAATTGACCTCCCACTGGTATGTGAGGCAGTGGAAACTGGCTGCTGCTCTCTATGCAGGAGTCAAAATCCAGAAGCAGGGCCCGGCTGAGGAGCTGCTTGCAGCTTTTGTTTACGAGGCTGACGAGACTGGGCCTTTTGGAAAGGTCTCATGGAACGAGTCCTAGACTGTGGTGGATAGGACTTTTTTGGACGGAAGAATGATTTTTTAGTATCCTTCCTGAAAGGCTGTTTGAAGGAGTACTCAGAGGGCACCAGAGAGAGCTGGCGAAGGGTCTCATGATGGTCCTTGAGTTCTGCCACCGTCCGCTGAAACTGTTCCCCAAACAGATTGTCTCCTATGCAGGGCAGATCAGATAATATGTCTTGTACTTCAGGGCGCAAGTCCGAAGACTTAAGCCAGGCCCATCTTCTTGCCAAAATAGCAGTTGCAGATACCCTGGAAGCAGTATCAAAGATATCAAGAAGATCTTATTTCATGCTTCCCTGCCTCAAAACACTTGTTTACTAGGGTTAGAAGTTGTTCTTGGAATTGCTGAGGCAGGGACTCTGCAAAGTCCTGTATCTGCTTGAATAAGACCCTGTTGTACTGGGTCATATATAGTTGGTAGGAGGCGATCTGAGAGATAAGCATCGATCCCTGGAAGACAAGCCGGCTGATGGCATCCAGGAATTTCTGTTCCTTACCTGGGAGAAAGGAAGAGTGGAGTTTTGATCTTTTTGCCCTTTTTTGGGCAGATTCTACCACCACAGATTTGTGATCCAGCTGAGGTTTCTGGAATCCTGAGGCTGACTGGACCAAATAAGTGGTATCAGCTTTTCTGTTGACTGGAGCAACAGAACCAGGGTGTTCCCAGTTCTTTTTGAGGAGATCCAAAAGAACCTGGTGAATAGGGATGGAGGTTATTTCCTTGGGAACATCCAGGAATTGTAACAGCTCCATCATTTGATGCCTGTCATCTTGTTCAGTCTGCAATTGGAAGGGAACCAATTCAGACATTTCCTTCACAAAATTTCTGAAGGATAGGTCCTCTGGAGGAGAACACTTCCTGCTTTCAGTAGGAGAAGGCGGCAATGGCAAGTCATCAGTGTCTTGAGAAGAATTGTTGGTCCAGGTGTCATAGGGATCAGGACCTGCCCCTCTAGGAGCCTGAGATGGATGGGACGATGGCATTCCTGAAGATCCCAGTCTAGGTTCCAAAGGCATTGAGGGAAGTGCTGGGGGCACCGATGAGGGCATCGAGGGCACCGGTGCAGGCATCGAGGGCATTGATGGATGGATCGGCGGCACTGATGGGCACATCGGCATCGATGGTTGAGGCATTGGAAGCACTCCCGATAGAGGAATGCGGAACACTGTTTCCCCTCCCAATGACAGGGTAAGCGGGGAAGGCACTGGAGCCATCGGTGACCCAGGATCCATTGGTGGAAAAGCAGCTATAAGCACTTCCATCTTCGAGAGCAGCAGTGCCAGTGCTGCCGGAATCGGATTGGTGGTCGGTTCCACAATCGGCACTGATTTCCTTGGCGGAGGAACTTGAAGTCTGTGCATCGCCTCATCGATGGCCTCCTGAACCATCCGGTCCAGTTCTTCATGGAGACCTGGAGCAAGCAGCCACGGCTCCGGAAGGGAAGAAGGAGGCAGAGGTATAGCCAAGGGACCACCGTTAAAGGCTGAGTCGTGGCTCCGATACCCATCCAGGTGAGGGTTGCCTCGGTGACCCGGTTGCAGAAAGGGTCAGTGCCTTTTCTGGACGGGGTTTCTTCGTTGGGGACTCGGACGATGGCAAGGTCAAAGATTTTCCTTCCTCGATGGTCCGAGACTTGCGGTGTTGATGCCGATGTTTCTCTCTACAATCCCCTCGCTCCTGAGGGGTGGGTAGAGGTAGTCGAAGGCCGAGACGTTGTCGACACCGGACGGGCACCGGTCGGTGGCCGATACTGGCGCGAAGTGGACGGTGCCGGTTCAGACAACATCAATGCAATAGACGGCGTCGGAGTTTGAGAATGGAAGAGAAGTTCCATTTTCTCCATTCTGGCCTTGCGACCTTTTGGTGTCATTAAGGCACATTTGCTGCAAGTGAGGACATCATGCTCGCACCCGAGACACATTACACAGACTTTATGCGGGTCTGTAATAGACATGGTAGGAGTACAGTCCGGGCACCGACGGAACCCCGACGCCATGGCCTTTGAAAAATTTAGCCGCGGTACGGTCGATGGCCAGTAGACCGCGAGGGCCAAGCTCGACGGGAATCGGCAAAATATGGGTAAAAACTTACTGGAGTACCGCAGTCAAAAATTCGAAGGAGGGACCCCTGTGGGGTATGAAAGTTTTTAGTAATTCCGTGAGGAAAGTTCCTGTCAGGAATCTCTATGGAGCTCCTCAACCCGCGTTGCTACTGCTGTGCGGAAAAAAGAAGACTGAAGAGGGACCCCTGCTGGCTGCAGGTTTAGTGCCATGCTGGGCATGCCCAGTAGGTGCCAGTCAATGTTCTAGAAACTTTGACAAAAGTTTTCCGTGATTGGGCTTCATCCTGTGATGTCACTGATATGTGAGGACTACCATCCTGCTTGTCCTGTGAGAAAACTTATTTATAATCATTTGATATTCCACTTTAACCAAGCTGGTCTCAAGGTAGATTACAATCAGTTTATAGTGGGATTCTTATACATACTTAAACATACTTCACCTGTCCTCTGTATTGACCTCCGAAAAGTTATGCATCTCATCTGTATGCCATTTACAAACACTGGGGTGAATTTTCAAAATGTTGCATGTGTAAAAATGTGTATGTATGTGTGTAATTAGCCTCTAATAGCATATTCCGTATTTTATAAAAGTCTCATATATTCACTTTTGCGCTCTCATATATGCAAGTAAAACAGAGGTGGTTTAGTGGTGTCCCAGGGTGGGGCCAACATTTACAAGGGTAAGTTGTTATTTTAAAAGACATTTACACATGTAGGTCTGCCAACTTACAGGTGAATTTTCAAAGGAGTTAACACGCATAAATGTAACATACTATAATAGCAATTTTGAAAAGCCCACTTACCCGAATAAAGTTCATTTACAGGTGTAAAACCCAATTTTAAGTATGTAAATGCTTTTTAAAATTAGGCCCCTTACTCACGCAATCTTACACTTGCTAATTCTCTGGTATAAGTGATATTAAACTGGTTTATTGTGTACTATTGACCAGGTGGGAGGTTTGGGTGAACTGGGAGGAGTTCAGGCTGGTCTTGATGACCTAAAGAAGGAATGGGCGAACTGGTGAAGTAATTGGTAAACCTGGTAATTGCCTTGATGCACACATTTTAAAATACACCAACATATGCTTATAAATTCTGATATGCATGAGTAAATACAACTTTATTTTCATGTGTAGATTTTAAAAATAGGTAGGAAAAGTATGCATGTTCACCTCATTCATATTCATTCTTTCAGTTCATTGCATGATTTCACACTTACTATAAGCCAACATATGCATATGTTGCTGGGTAGAGATATGCATATTTATATGAGCAGATTGTAAAATAGTTGAATAGATATGTTTGTGGCAAAACATAAACGTATATGCCACCATGCGCATTTGTTTGAAAGTTGTCATAATTTTATACTCTGTTTTGCAAAGGATAAAGTTACATACCTGTGTTTAGCCACATAACACTGGTTTTGAATTTTAAAAAATGAGATTATTTCACTTAATAGAAAATCAGTAATGAATACAACAATTTTTAAAACCGATACCTGGCAAATTCAAATAGTAAACCAAGCTCGTGACCTTGGCATAATTATAGACAACAACTTTAATCTAAAGAAAGAAATTAGCCACAAAATTAGAGATGGATATAGTAAATTATATATGTTATATATGCCAAAACAATTGAAGCCCCTTTTATATCAAGATGATTTTTGCACGGTTCTACCAGACATTGATTTTTTCAAATCTTGACTATTGTAATGCGTTTTTTCTTGGTTTACCTACTAGTGCTTTATGACCATTACAACTATTTCAGAACACGACCGCCAGAGTTTTAACTGGTAGAAGTAAATTCAACCATATAACGCCTATTTTGATGGCTTTACACTGGCTCCCGGTTAAGTCTAGAATTGACTATAAAATTGTATGTCTTTTACATAAATCAATCTACAGTGATAAAATAGAATGGCTGAATACCTCATTGCACTTACATATCACGCAAAGGAACCTGATGTCCGCAAATAAAGGCCCAATGATGATTCCCTCTGTTCGATCCACATACTTGACTGAGGTGAGAGAAAGAGCTATCTCAATGGCTGACCCCAAACTCTGGAATTCGCTTCCCCCTAATTTAAGACTGCTTTTAAAAAGAACTTAAAGACCTAACTGTTCGAGCTTGCATATGAGAGTTGCATAATAAAAATGGACTAAGGCTCAAGTATCATGGTGATAAAAAAATAAAACATAAGAGAGATCTAGGTTTTATAATTGTTTTCTTATTTTTACCTTTTCATTTTAAATGTTTTTTGTTAAGCTTTTTATTTTAATTTTTTTATTACATTTATATTTATTAGAGTTTTAAATGATTACATGATTATTTGTTAGATGTTTGTTAAACTTTTTTTAAATTATTAATTTCTATTGTATTTACTTATATTGTAATTTTAAATGATAATATGATTGCTTTTATGTTGTGAACCGATATGACTGAATACAGCATGACAGTATAGAAATTTAATAAATAAATAGATAACAGTATGCTATTCAAGGTCGATGTGCATACACACAGGGACGGTAACTGTCAAATGCAGCATGCGTGTGTACATTTGCATACATACATCGGCCTGCACACAGGTACATGGCCATTTTATAAAATACCCGCATATATGCACGTATGTTATAAAATAGTCTGGTTACACACACATGTGCCAAATTTTAAGTGGTTGCACGCATGTGTGTGCAAATCCTGCTTCTACCACATAAATCGGGGGTTCACCCAGTTAAGAAATAAGTCCTCCAATGCTCGCTGGTTTGATAGCCTTCACTCCCCCTAGTTAGCCCCGACTCTTAAAACCCCACAGATCTGCCCAGTTTTCTTTAAATTTTAACTTAAATGACATCCATAGCCTCAGCACATACCAGGTCATGTCGGTCTTTATGGGCACATCTTTGGTTCTCGCCTCAAAATGCCTATGCCCCACCCAAACAATGCCCACGCCCTGCCCCTTTTTGAAAACTTTCAAGATATGTGTGCTGAGGAGAATTGCACGTATCTCGACAGCTTTTAAAAATGGCGTGTGCAAGCCTGACATCTTTGCTTATCCTCTAATTAATGTGCATGTCGGGCTTTTAAAATTCACCTCATATCTTGTGTCTGAACAATCAAGTTTAATGTGTATAGAAACATAGAAACATAGAAATGACGGCAGAAGAAGACCGAATGGCCCATCCAGTCTGCCCAACAAGCTTCACACATTTTTTCTCTCATACTTATCTGTTTCTCTTAGCTCTTTGTTCTATTCCCCTTCCACCCCCACCATTAATGTAGAGAGCAGTGATGGAGCTGCATCCAAGTGAAATATCTAGCTTGATTAGTTAGGGGTAGTAGGGGTAGTAACCGCCGCGATAAGCAAGCTACACCCATGCTTATTTGTTTTACCTAGACTATGTTGTACAGCCCTTGTTGGTTGTTTTTTCTTCTCCCCTGCCGTTGAAGCAGGGAGCTATGCTGGATATGCGTGAAGTATCAGTTTTTTTCTCCCCTGTCGTTGAAGCAGAGAGCCATGCTGGATATGCATTGAAAGTGAAGTGAAGTATCAGGCACATTTGGTTTGGGGTAGTAACCGCCGTAACAAGCCAGCTACTCCTCGCTTTGTGATTGAGAATCCTTTTTTTCTTCACCCCTGTCGTTGAAGCTATGCAGGATATGCGTGAAGCATCAGTTTTTTTTTTTGTTTGTTTTTTTTGTTTTTTCCCCTGCCGTTGAAGCAGAGAGCTATGCTGGAAATGCGTGATGTATCAGTCATTCTCCCATGCCGTTGAAGCAGAGAGCCATGCTGGATATGCATGGAAAGTGAAGTATCAGGCACATTTGGTTTGGGGTAGTAACCGCCGTAACAAGCCAGCTACTCCCCGCTTTGTGAGTGCGAACCCTTTTTCTTCTCCCTTGCCGTTGAAGCAGAGAGCTCTGCTGGATGTGTGAAGTATCAGTTATTCTTCTCCCCTGTCGTTGAAGCAGAGAGCTATGCTGTATATGCATTGAAAGTGAAGTATCAGGCATATTTGGTTTGGGGTAGTAACCGCCGTAACAAGCCAGCTACTCCCCTCTTTGTGAGTGCAAATCCTTTTTTCCATTTCCTCTTGCTGTTGAAGCTTAGAGCGATGTTGGAGTCACAGTAAGCATGTGTATGTTTATTGAATAAGGGTATTGTGTCGAGGCAGTAGCCATCATTCTGGCGAGTCACCCACTCTTCATTGGCGGCCTCTTGACTTTATGGATCCACAGTGTTTATCCCACGCCCCTTTGAAGTCTTTCACAGTTCTGGTCTTCACTACTTCCTCCGGAAGGGCATTCCAGGCATCCACCAGTATACTGATATTGCACAAATTTGTTCACATTCAGAGTTAGGAAAATTAATTTTGCTGACATGAAAATTTGTACACAGTTAAACAAAATTTAAAAAAGAAAAGAAAAGGTTACAATCTACATATTTCAAATTGTTTTGCCTGACTCTATTCCCTCTGCTTGCTGTGCCGGCAGGAAAATTACAGCATCTGTCTCCTACACTGCCATTGGCCCCAGACAGGAAAATATAGTGAGAAGAGGTATATAAATAAAAATATGAATCCATGTGCTTTTCTTTCGATAGTGTTTTTGCTTTTTTTATATTCCACTTTTCATTACTACAGGTATTTCCCTACTCTCAGAAAGCTTACAATTTAATAGGGATATAAAGGAGAAAAAAAATTCATTGTAGTTATTTGGTTCATTTTTGGAAGTTTTTTTTCCCATGAATTTCAGTTCGTGGATTGCTTGATTCATTTCATTCGAGTGAAAAAAAACAAATCAAGCAATAAAAAAAAAGGACAATAGTGAAAGCAAAGCCTCCCTCCTACCCTTCCTGAAAAATGCCAGGGCCAGGATTCCCCCGACCACCACTTACCAGGTCCAGTGGGAATCCACTGGCAAGACCTAGGCCAAAGCCTTGGACTTGACTAGGTTGAGGTTGCAGTAGGTTGCCGCAGCCATGGCCTACTCAAAGCTGACACCTCGACCTAGACGGGAGCCTGGATCCAGGCCTGACCCTGCGACCTGTAAGCCAGATCCAGACGCAGGGGCCTTGACTCGGACCCAGGCTCAAAGCCGCAATGCCAAGACCTTTGCCAAGGCTGGAGCCTGAGCCCAGGCCCAATGGTGTTACCCAACCCAGAGGCCTGGTCCCAATGCCGGGGCCTCAATCCGGATGCAGACCCAACACCACGACCCGACCCGGAGGCTGGGTCCCACAACCTGGGCCTTGGCCTACACCAGAGCGCGAGCCCAGGTCAACGCCGTGACCCAACTTTAAGGCCGGGTACTGATGCTGAGCCTTAGCCCGGACCCAAGCCTCATGCTGTAACCCAATCTGGAGGCCAGGTCCCTTTGCCGGGGCATCAGCCTGAACCCAGGCCATTTGCTATGACCCAACCCGGAGGCCGGGTCCTGACACAGGGGTCTTGACCTAAGCCATAGCCTGAATCCAGACCTGATGCCGCAACCCGACCTGGAGGCCAGGTCCCGGCACCAGGGCCTCAGGCCAGATCCAGACCCAATGCCGAAACGCAACTTGGAGGCCAGGATCCAACGCTCCATTTCTCCCAGACACCCATCCAGTCATTTTTTAACTTTTAAGATATTTATGATCACTTACACCAGTTATTGAGCAGGAGTAAATATTCACAAGTAAAAGACTTTATGCGCGTCACTTTGCATGCTATAAAATAGGAACTTATGCGCATAAAGGGGTAGATTTTAAAAGGCTGTACATGGGCATACATGTGCGTGCGCTACCCGGTGTGCGCACATGTACACCAGATTTCATAACTTGGTGTGTAAGTTATAAAATCTGTGGTCAGCGCGCGCAAGGGGGTGCACAATTGTGCACCTTGCGCGTGCCTAGCCACGCAGCCTTCCCCAGTTCCCTCCCAGGCTGCTCCAAAATCGGAGAAACCTCGGAGGGAACTTCCCTACCCCCACCCCACCTTCCCTTCCCTTACCCTACCTCCCCCGCCCTTTCCCCCCTACCTTTTCTTTTTTTCATCTCCAAACTCACTTCAGCCCTGGGGCTGAAGTAAGTTGCGAGATCCCCGGCACAGCAGCAAATAAGGCTGCTGTGCCAGGAGCCTGCCCCCTCCATGCCTTTTTGTAAGCCCCAGGACTTACACGTGTCCCGGGGCTTTACACGCGTCGCCGAGCTCTTTCAAAATAGGCCCAGCGCGCGTAACCATTTGAAAATCCGGCCCAAATATTGGTCTCTCCCTGGTACGCCCTTGACCTGTCCATTTTTTATACACACAGATTCACTCATGGCTCCTGTTTTATGCAGCTATGTTGTGCATTTTAAAATAGCAAATATTTGTGCATCTGACATTTTATGTGTGCATATGCTATTTTTTGTGTGTGCATCTTTTGAAATTTCACCTCTTAGATTTTAAAAGACTCCAGATAATTTAAAACCCCTTAAATTGTGAAAGATACCTACTCCATAATCAGCTTTAAAACTTTATGTTTATGTTTATTAAGAATTTATTACTTGACAATACTGAAGCCCAAGGCAATATACAATAAAACATATAGAAAATATGCACATTAATCAAATTAAAACACAAAAAAAAGACTCAATGTCAAAATAAAAATATAATAAAATCATACAAAATCCACATTATTCAAAATAAAACACACAATAAAATCACACAATATCCACTTGCAGCAGAACAAAAACATACTGTAAGGCTGCCAGGAGTAAGTAAAGCCTGAAGCTTCAACATATTAGCAATTATAAACCAGCTGGAATAAAACGGTCTTTAGCATTGCTTTAAACATCTTAACACAAGTTGTTAATTGGAGGATTTCAGGTAATGAATTCCACAGCCTCGGAAAGACAAATGAAGAAGTTTGCTATCTAGACTTTACTAGGCACACCTGTCGCACTGAAGGAATATCCAAAATATTCCACTGAGAAGAGTGAGTAGGGTTGTAGATTTTCAACATCACATTAGCCCAAGGAAGTAAATCAAATTGCGAAAATTAAAAAGCAGAGACAGTAACATTCAAACGGGCATGCATGTGCATGTTATAGCCCTGACATGTGTATGTTTGCTCCTAATTTTAAAAGTGTGCACGCACAGATGTACAATGTGGGCTATGAGCCATGCAAGTAAGGGTGCACATCTATGCCATGGCCGGTTTCACCAGTTCATCCACCAGTTTGCCCAGTCTTTAGCTAAGTCCTCTAAACCCCTCTGGTTCTTTAGTCTGCACTCTCCTCCAGTTATCCCAGACCCCTCAAACACTTCCTAGATGCCTGGACATTTCCTAGATGCCTGGACATTTTTTCACTAAGGATTACTTTATTTTATTTTATTTGTACAGTTTTTATATACCGTTGCACAGAAACAAGTTCCATCTCTACGGTTTACAAAGATCACATTTTAAGAACATGATAAAAGGAAGAAAAAGAAAATACAATATCAATTAAAATCAATTAAAATAGGGCTAAAATTAACATTAAAAGAAAGAACAGGTTAAGAGCAAAAAACATATTCATATAGAATGCCTGGATTAAACTTCATTGATCATTTCAAAAGCTTGTCTAAAAAGCCATGTTTTAAGATCTTTCTTTCACCTCCTCCATAGCAGAAGTAACTTTATATATCCGGGCATATAAATTTTGCTGAGACAACTACCCCCAAACATTACTAGGCATAAATGTGTTCATGTGCATTTGCTTTGAAAATTAGTTTAAAGCCTGCAGGTAAAACTCTCCACAGACTTTGGAAAACTGGCAATGGCGACAGCATGCGTCCCTTTTAAAATCCCCCCACTTACTTGGTAGAAGTGGAATTTGCATGCACAGGAGCACGCCCACTTATAATTCAGTGCATATGTGCACATGGCCAGGATCCATAAAGTCTAGAGGACGTGAATGAAGAGTGGGTGGCTCGCGGGAATGACGGCTACTACCTGGAGATAATACCCTTATTCAATAAACATGCACATGGTTAATGCGAATCCAACATTGCTCCAAGACTCCAACATTGCTCTAAGCTTCAACGGCAAGAGGAAATGTGGAAAAAAGGATTTGCATTCACAAAAAAGCGGGGAGTAGCTTGCTTGTTACGGCGGTTACTATCCCAAACCAAATAAGCCTGATACTTCACTTTCAATGCATATCCAGCATAGCTCTCTGCTTCAACGGCAGGGGAGAAAGTCTGATACTTCACTTTCAATGCATATTACTCTCTGCTTCAACGGCAAGGGAGAAAGTCTGATACTTCACTTTCAATGCATATCCAGCACAGCTCTCTGCTTCAATGGCAGGAGGAAATGAAGAAAAGTTGATATATATACAGACAACAACCAACAAGGACTGAATTACATAGTTGGGGTAAACAAGCATGGGTGTAGCTTGCTTATTACAGCAGTTACTATCCCTAACTAATTAAGCTAGATATTTCACTTAGATGCAGTTCCAACACTGCTCTCTACATTAATAGTGGGGGTGGAAGGGAAATAGAACTGAAAGGTTACTAAGAGCCAAGAGTAACAGATAAGTATGAGAAAAAAAAAGTGTGAAACTTGCTGGGCAGACTGGATGGGCCGTTTGGTCTTCTTCTGCCGTCATTTCTATGTTTCTATGTTTCTATTAAATAACATGTGGCATATACATGCGTATGTTATAAAATAGCTGCGTCCCTGGCCACAGGCTGACACAAGCATGCACATGTGTATCCGTGCACCGGTTTCAAAATTCACCTTTAAGCATTTAAAATATTACTCCTCTATTGAAAACAATCCATGTTCACCTGCTACCTCTTACCCAGCTCCCCTTCAGTAAGAAAAATAACAATAAAATTCAGAAACATTGCCTGATTTACTAAATATTTTTTCCAATTCTTAGTAAATCAAGCCTATAGAAAACTACTTTTATGCTTAGCTCAAAAGAAAGAATGGATGTGTCACCTTGTGAAAGCTGTAATTTGTTTTCTGACAGGAAAATTTTAAAAGCCCTAAGTGCACTAAAGCTGGGAGATAAGCACAGAAGTCACGCCCGTACGTGACATGTGGATTTTAAAAGGTGCATGAGTACGCATGTATCTCCCAGTATGCGCACAAATTGTGAAGTCAAAAAGGGGCAGGGAATGGGTGGTTTATGGGTGGGGCAAAGGCGGGACATGGGCATTCTGGGTTTATAACCTGAAGTATGCACATAAGTATTTACATGCAGATTCGCGTGATGGAGTCCCCTACTGCGTAACTTTACTTCTGCTATGGATGACATGTAAGTTTTAAAATAAAAAAATCAGGGCCAGTCAGTGGAGTTTGAAGGGTCGGGGCTATCTAGCTAGGGGAGTTAGGAAGTCCTATCCTTTACCAGGGTGAATTGGGAATGAACTAGAGAAACCGGTAATTGCATTGGTGCGAGTATCTCCTAAAATTCCCCCCACTTACAAGGTAGAGGTGGCATTTGCGCGGACATGCACGCATCTATATAAAATTGCGCTTGCATGTATGTGCGTACAGCCAATTTTATAACATGAGTGCATATATGCACGCATGTTATAAAATGGCCACATCCATTCACGTGAGCCAGTATGCAAGCATATATGTGCACCTGTACAGCTGTTTAAAAGTTACAGACTGAGTCTTAATAGTTGAGTAGCACCATTATAAGACAGATTACAGCACTTAAACCAAATAACAGCAGGTATGTTGTGATAAGTGAAAATTCAATGTAAAATTTATTCTGAATGTGTGGATAATAAAAATATCGATAAACTGAAATAACTGAAGTTTGTAGAGTGATTGACTGCAAAGATTAAAACAAACACTCAAGCTAAAAGATGTATTTTAGATATCCAACTAGCAATTAAAAAACTACACCAGAAGGAGTAGAGAGAATATGATGGGATTTAAGGAAGCTGGAAGAGTGGTCGAATATATGGCAGCTGAGATTCAATGCCAAGAAGTGCAAAGTCATGCATCTGGGTGTGGTAATCCAAAAGAACTATATGTGTTGGGGGCTGAAGGGCTGATGTGCACAGAACAGGAGAGAGACCTTGGGATGATAGTGTCTAATGACCTGAAGTTCGCGAAGCAATGCGACAGGGCGATAGCTAAAGCCAGAAGAATGCTGGGCTGTATAGAGAGAAGAATATCTAGTAAGAAAAGGGAAGTGATAATTCCCTTGTACAGGTCTTGGTGAGGCCTCACCTGGAGTACTGTGTTCAGTTCTGGAGACCATATCCCAAAAGGGACAGAGACAGGATGGAGGCAACCAAAATGGTGGGTGGTCTTCATCGAATGCCTTATGAGGAGAGGCTGAAGAACCTGAATATGTATACCCTGGGGAAGAGGAGGAGCAGGGGTGATATGATACAGACCTTCAGATACTTGAAAGGTTTTAATGATCCATGGTCAACAACAGACCTTTTCCATAGGAAACAATTTAGTAGAACTAGGGGTCACGATTTGAAACTCAAGGGAGGACACTTAGAACCTATGTCAGAAAATATTTCTTCACGGAGAGGGTGGTGGATGCCTGGAATGACCTTCCTGAGGAAGTGGTGAAGACTAAAACCATGAAGGATTTCAAAGGGGCATGGGATAAACACTGTGGATCACTAAAGGCTAGAGGATGGGAAAGAATGAAAAAAAGCATGGGGGTAGTGGGCCTGTGGATAACCTGCATGGAACGGCAGTTGCTACCCTTAACAGAATCATGGCGGCAACCTGCACAGAGCGGCAGTTACTACCCTTAAACATAAACATGGAGTAACCTCATGGAGCGGCATTTACTACCAAGGGAAGCTTGCTGGGCAGACTGGATGGACCATTTGGTCTTTTTCTGCCGTTGTTACTATGTCACAATGATTAAGAGCCCACTCTCTCTTCCATTCTGCTTAATTTTTAAATCCTTTGAAAACTCTTCCTACTTATTTGCTTCCCATATCATGAAGAAAGCAAATCCTAAATGGTTGCTCATTAGAATCCCATAATAGCATCATGCTGGTACATGTACAATATCAATATAGCATGAAATGGAGAGTAGTCAAAAAAGAAATAATTTCTAAAAACCCACCTGAATACAAGAAATAATGCATAGGACAAGAAACACCACATGTCCATGAATAAGACTCAAGAGGAATCAAAAGAGCCTAGAGAGGCAAGTTGATATTTTGAAGAACTTGGGTACAGTAGTACTGTTGCTTGATGTTTGTTGTTTGAATGGAAACTAATATCCATTAGTATTGTGGTGCATTGACTTGGGGAATAATATTTGTTGAGCGTCAATGGAGAAAAAGAGTTCACACCAGGGGCTTCTTTCAATCACAACAAAATTGACATGGATGGGGGCACTAGTGAGCATCTTGTAAAAAGGTTACATGAGGAATCTGCTCCTGAGAATCTGCAAGAATTATTTCTAACACACAATTTTTCCATTTGTTTTCCAAGATTGTTGTAATTATGGCAGCAAGCAAGTCTACCAAGGAAGAGACACTTTTTTTTTTTTAATCACAACAAGGAGTTATGAGCACTCAGCATGACACCCCCATCCCTAGTCAAAATGGCAGCTGGAAATGACTCCAAAATTTTTGAATGAATTACTGCAATTAAAAGAATTGGTCAAAGAAAACTCAGAGACAATGTCAGAAATACAACTGAATATGACAGAGTTTAAAGAACAACTTTCTAATGTGAAAAAGAAGCCAAAAGAGCTTGAGCAAAAGGTGTCAGTCCAAATGGAGGTGATTTCAGGTTAGCAGCATCAAGTATAAAAATTGTGGCTTTGGAGAGAATCCTTGAGGACTTGAATAACAGGAGTCAATGGAACAATTTGCGGATCCTTAGAATTCTTGAATGAGCAGAGGGTACTGATTCAATTGGTTTTATGCAGTTATTTCTTACAATGTTATTGGACTTAAAATTTAGCTACCTTTTAAAATCGAGAGAGAACATACATTGCCTTTCTATCAACCCACTGGGGCTAAGTTTCCCAGGCCATTTGTTTTCTGTGTAGTGAGTTATCCCCAAAAACTAGAGATCATTCAGAAAGCTCATTTGAGATGCCATCATGAAAGAAAAACAAATCCTATATTTCTGGATTTAAATAAAGCAGCTGTTCAACATCGGAAGAAATTTCTAGCCGGGGCGAACTTAAGGCAATGAATGCTAAATATGGCCTTTATTATCCAGCTAGAATGGCAGTGACTGTTAATTTGATGAGGAAATCTGAGGATCTAAAGGCTCTGCAAACATTTATTGATGATCATGTGGGAGCGGACATGCAAGTAAAATGAAAGAACTTTCCTATGAATCTGTTGTGGATGCTTATCTGTCTATTTGTTTTCCTTATCTCGGATGATACTTGGGTTATTAAAATTAATACTACAGTATCTTAACTCATATGCAATTTTTGTTAATCAAATTAATGTGTATGTGTTTCCTTTTTGTATGTGTTTCTGATAGGCCGAGTGATCAACAATGAGTGTTGTATTAAAGATTGATGTATGTGTAGTTGAGATTTTGTTGTATTGACCACCCAGTCTCTTAACTTTTGTGGTAGCTGTTTGTTTAATTGTATTTAAAGATCAGATGTGATCACTATTGCAGCTGTGCTTTCTGTTTTGGTTGAATATTTGTCTGTGGAGAGCTAATTGAATAAAATTGTGGTTATGTAGGTGTGTACGAAACATGCATGCATTCTGGGAATGTCCACTGGCTGCAGA
Organism: Rhinatrema bivittatum; assembly: GCF_901001135.1. Lineage (NCBI taxonomy): Eukaryota > Metazoa > Chordata > Amphibia > Gymnophiona > Rhinatrematidae > Rhinatrema > Rhinatrema bivittatum. Next base: position 125,044,857 of record NC_042622.1, on the reverse strand, counting down.
CTATGTTATTGCTCTGGTGAGAGGATGTGTTTAAGTGCTTATCAGAAGGATTGTCTATGTTGGGTTTAACTCTGTTCTACCTATAATGTAGGGCTAATTGGAAGCACAAAAAGTAAGTTGTTAAAACCCCACTATGGTAAGATGATTGTTTCTCCAGTTGAGATCCAATAGGGCTTGTCTTTTATAATTTACAAGGCTTTTCAGCCTATATCTTTGATTATCTATGATAGCTAATCTTTTTTAAGTGCAAAAGTAATGTGATAGCCCTAATGTCTATCTAATAGGGGTAGATTATGGTTTGAAAGGGGCTAAGTAATTAATAATGGGTTTAGTATAATTTGGATTGCTTTACTAATCTGACAGATTGCAGATCATATTGATTTCTCAATGCAGGTATGTGTGAAGCTAGCTAATAGATGTGTATGGTTGCATATGTCTGTTATGTGGGTAGTTGCATATTTTTGTTCTTTTTGGTAATAATTACAGAGTTTGTAGAATGGTGTTTTGGCTTGTATGCTATTGCATAATTTATTGTATGTTTGCTTTGCATTGACAGGTAAAGGTCGGGCTTATCAAAAGACATACTTATATGTGTTATAGCATCTAAAATAACATTGCTTTCCACCATACTCCTATTAAAAAGAAAAAAGTACAGTTTTATTTTAAAGGGACTGGGCGGATATATTTTTGCTCTAGGAAACCTGTTTACAATACAGAGAATCATTCAAACTGTCCACTATGGGGTCACTGCTTTGTCATCAGCTATTGGAAAGAAAAATGGGGTAATTATCTTTTCAGAAAGTATTCTGGTAGTAATGTAATTTCTCAAAAATTAGATATAGAAGGGTAGTAAGTTAAAGCAATAGAAGAGTTGGCTGGGGGAAATTTGTCTATTTTTAATATTTTTGCACCCACTTTTGATTCCCCAGATTTTTTCAAAAAATTTGCTCAGGTTATTGCCCGAGTTTATTTAATTTTTTTCCACAATTTCCATCAATTCAACAGGGATTACATCATAAAACATACATAATATTTATAAAACACTATAAAAAGATCATTAAAACACCCTCAATCTAAATACTCTTGACAAAAAAAACTTTTGCTTCCTAAATTTTAAGTATTCTAATTGTTGGTGATTTTAATATATTCTTGGACTCACTATTGGATCGGCAATCTAACTAAAAAATAAGGCAATCAAGATCATGGTTTATTTTACATTCTCTAATCAAAGAGATTGGGCTTTCAGACCCCTGGTGCTTACAGCATCCATCTGATCACAAATTTACTTTCTATTCTTCTCTGCACCAGTCCTACTTGAAAATAGATTTTTTTATCAACTTGTTTGCTACCATCTGTGCTAATCACTAGTATGGAGAATATTAAAGTCTCTGATCATGCTGCTATAACACTTGGTATAGCTTATGGGGAAGTAGCTTAAAAAGCCTGAACGGAGATTTAAGCTTGAACTTTTAGGAGACGATAATTTTAAAACTATCATAAAAATGTACTGTCAGGATTATTGTGAACATAACTCTACTAGTTGCATATTCTACTGATATTTGATGGGATACATATAAGGCCACCTTAAATATACCTTGAGGGGTATACTTTTTAATTATGTGGTAGGGAAGAATATGGAGAGACATAAAGAACTGGAGTTATTAGCTCAAGAAATTAAACATACAGAAAAAATAGGAATTATGCACTGCTACTACAGCTTCAGAAATTAAAGTATAAATTTAATTCATTGTTGAGTCAGTGTGCTAGTTCTCTTATATTTTTTCAAAAGCTAGATTTTATGCTGAGAACAGTAAGTGTGGTGGAACCCTGGCTAAAAGTAGGAAGACTAGGTAACACATAAGAATCATAATACTAAGAAAGGTAATTGTATGTTTAAGGATCACAATATCCTTTATCAGTTCCTCAGTTAATATACTGATTTATGTGCTTCAGAATCTTGTATATATCAGGAGAATATGTTAGATTTTTTTTAAAAATTTTTATTTATTAAACTTTTCATTTTCAAAAAGATATTACACAACTTGTATCCACAATATAATTATACATGGAAATTCATGAGTTATATTTTAAGATCATTTGAATGTTATCTAAGGTTGACTGTGGTTTGATGGAAGCTGATATCACTATTGATGAAATTTGTTTTGCTATAAAATCTTTGCCACTTAGAAAATCACCTGGACAAGATGGGTTTTTAGTTGAATTTTATCAGGCTTTCTACAAACAGCTGGTTCCTAATTTGAAGGAGCTGTATGCTGGTTTTGTTCTCTACATGTCTAATTGCCTTGATACTCCTATGATAGCATTATCTTTGCTCACTGAAAAAGCTTTGATTGAGTCAAAGAGGGGGAGTGCTTATTTCAGATCATGGACTGGTATGGGTTTGGACCAAAGTTTATACAGATGGTCAAGTTGTTATATATTTCACTTAAAGCAAGATTTGTTAACAATTTAAAGGTGAATTTTAAAAGCCCAGCATGTGCATGAGTTAGGGGATGCACGAAGAAGTCAGGCTTACATGCGCCGACTATATTTTTAAAAGTGCCCATATATGCATGTAAATGCCATGGCGTGCACATCTGATCATTTTTCAAAAAGAGGTGGGGAATGGGTGGTCTAGGATGGGGCATCAACATGTTGGGGCCTGGCCAAGAGATGTGTGCGTAAATACTAGGGAAGTGAATTCGGTTTCAACAAAATAGACAATGGCAAATTGTCTATTTTGTCTTGTTTCAGGAGCACCATGAAATTAAAAAAAAAATGAAATTTTGGAAAAATTAGTATTCATGTTAGTACGCACTAACAGGACTAAGGCCTGAATTGATCAAAATGCACTAAATATCGCATGCGATAGGAAAAGGGGTGTGTTTTATGGTAATAGGCAATTTACTGCAATTTGTACTAATATCTATGTGAAGTGCTATCTTAGTGCAAATTGTGATAACTTTTTCACATTTTGTGATGTGCCACAATTGTTATAGTTCCTACATACAACCACTGGGGGGACCATGTTTAGTAGGTTTATGAGGAGAAAGTGAGAGTAAGAGAGAGAGAGAGAGAGAGAGAGAGAGGGAGAGAACCTAGCCATGATGCCCTCACGCTAGATTGTTATTTATATCTCTATGGGAGGCCCACCTAGTAACTTGAGGTGAGCTTTAGGTATTAGTGTAGGGGTTAGGGGCCACGTTGACATTCAAAGTGAGACATACGAACAGAACAGTGCTCTCTTGTGAAGATTTGATGACCTTCGGAGTGAGGAAACTCACCCAAAGATGAGATTTGTGCAATGTTCTCTCAACCTAGCTTGATGGACTCTCTACCTGGGTAACATCAAGCTAGGTTGAGAGAACATTGCACAAATCTCATCTATGGGTGAGTTTCCTCACTCCGAAGGTCATCAAATCTTCACAAGAGAGAACATAAGAACATAAGAAAATGCCATACTGGGTCAGACCAAGGATCCATCAAGCCCAGCATTCTGTTTCCAACAGTGGCCAATCCAGGCCATAAGGACCTGGCAAGTACCCAAAAACTAAGTCTATTCCATGTTACCATTGCTAATGGCAGTGGCTATTCTCTAAGGGGCGGATTTTAAGAGCCCTGCTCGCGTAAATCCGCCCGGATTTACGCAAGCAGGGCTTGCGCGCCGGTGCGCCTATATTACATAGGCCTGCCGGCGCGCGCAGAGCCCCGGGACTCGCGTAAGTCCCGGGGTTTTCCGAGGGGGGCGTGTCGGGGGCGTGTCGGGGGCCGAGCGGCCCCCGACACGCTACCGATTCCGTGTAGCCGGCGTATGCATATCCCAAAATGCCATGTTCCCTTTCCACAAATACAAAGGGATTGGCAAATTGTAAATATACATTTGCATTACATGTTTTTTTTGGACTAGAACTTGATGCTATTATTACTTGATGCTATTATCACTTATTGCTTACACTTGTTACCAGGCACTGGCCATCCCTCCACAAACACCACCTTGCAACCTTGACAACACAAACAAGTAACTAAGGAGATAGACAATGGGAATGCAAACCATACCTCAAGATAACGAACTGCTCTCCAATTTTTGATTTATTGCTAACATCTAGTTAGTGTGCACTAAATCCCTTTATTGCGCACTATCTCCGAAATTAGGAAAACTAGTTAGTGCAAACTAATGGGACTTAGTAAGCACTAACTACATGTTAGTGCGCACTAAATCCTGTTAGTGTGCACTAACTCTGAAATTAGGAAAATCCGAAATAAATACCTCCCAAACCATTTAAAAAACAAAATCTAACAGATAACAACCTGAAAAGTAAATGACAGAAAAAAAAAAATCAGTGCACATCCCTAGTCATAGTCATAGTCAAGTCACTCTGGGTCCTTTGTGCATCCTTGTGCTACCTTGCCTTGTCCTTGCTCTATTTGAGCCTCCCGGTGGCCTTCCTTATCTGTGTATACCTCGCCTTATCCATGCTCTATTTGGGTCTCCTGGTGGCCCTCCTTGTCTGTATGTACCGTGTCTTGTTCTTGTCCTGTTTGGGCCTCCTAGTCACCCTCCTTGTCTGTATTTTCCTTGCCCTTGTCCTGTCTAGGTCTCCCAGTAGCCCTTCCTGTGTTTGTTGTCTTTATCTTGTCTTGTCTAGGCCTTCTGGTGGCCTGTCTAGCCTGTCTGTACCCTGTCTTGCTCCCCATTCCAGCTTACCTTGTTCCTGCCTGTGTGTTCCTAGACTTGCTTCTCTGCCCTGCCTTGTTCCCCTGTGCTGCTTTACCTTGCCTCCCAGTGAGCCTTCCTCAGACTGATCTTTTGTTGTTGACCCATATTGACTTCTACACTTGCTGTGCCATTTCCACTTGTCTTAGACTTCGACTCTGTTTGATTGCTGCCTGCCCTGACCCCTGCCTACCTTGCCTCTGCCACAGAAGTCCTGCCAGCCACCAGAACCTGAGGACCCAACCCAAGGGGGAGGTGGCTGAACAGGCAGGGAATCTTCGAGTCCTGTACCAATCTGTTCGGGGATTTCCTTTACTGGCATGCCCAGCCCCGACACACTGGCACCATACTGAGGATATAATTGGTCTTGGAAGTAACAACTACTTTTATTGCTTCTAATCTTCCACACCAATATATATAAAGAGGGGATCATTTGGTTGCAAGTTTTCTTACAATACCCAGCAGCTTTTCAGTATTCATATCTATTGTCTCTTCTATATTTCTTCCAAATCAAATGCCAAGATATTTTATGGCATTAGCTTTCCATTTAAAAGAGTAAATCAACAAATCTTCTTTTACAGTATAACGATAAAGGAGTAAAAGTTCTGACATTGACAATGTAATTTTATCACCTGAAATTGGAAAGAAGTTTTCAATAGTTTGTAGTAAAACAGGAATAGTGTCAACAGAAATATAAGCAAATAAATCATCAGCAAATATAGATAATTTACATTCTTCATGTTGATATTTTAAACCTTATATCTGACCCTTCTGCCTAAGAGCAATAGCATGAAGCTCTAAAGCAATGTTGAACAAGAGAGGCAAAAAAGGACAGCTATGCCTTGTGCCCCTTTGAAGATGAATAGTGTTAGAAACATGGCTGGTAACTTTCAAACCGGCACTTGGGCACAAATTGGCATGCATACGTCAGCCTGCACCCAGGGAAGAGGCCATTTTTATAACTTGCACGTATATATGCATGCATGTAATAAAATAGTCTGGCCGCATGCACAGGTGTGCCAAAGTTTAACTGGGCTTATATTGGAGGAATATACCATTTTCAACCAGACCTCATAACCAATATCCGGTGCTACAATGCACGGAATTAATACCACATATTTTGAATAAACTCATGTGTGGAATATTTTTAATCATAGGTCATTGGTTGTTGGATTCGATTATTTCTTTTCTTTTAAATGTTCATTTTTTACTTTTTTTGTCTTTTTAAATTTTACATTTGTAAATTTGCATTTGTGGACAGCACTTGTCTTGAAAGATGATTTTGTATATATTTAAAATACTTATCTTAAACAATGTTTGCAGCTGAATGTCTTTAGATTTAGGACCGGAATACCGGGGAAAAAACCAACTACGCCCGACGCGGCTCGCGTTTCTTAACTTGCTTCTTCAGGGGCTCATAATAAGTTGTCTGTAAACACAAACATTGCGTCAAACATTGTAATTCAAAAAACACTTATAAAATATACTCGCTTTTTTGTCCATACATCAGTTATAGCGACTCATGTTTCCCGACTTCCACAGTCTGCAAAACAACTATGCCTCCATTTTGAAAAGCTAAACCGGCGGCTTTTTAAACCTATTACCGGCTCGGATCTCAACCAATCGGGAGAGTACAACTTCATAACAGCAGAATGGCGTTTAACGTTGTATGTCCTCATACGTTAAAACAGGGTGGTCCAATCAATGGCTTCATTCATTCCTCTCGGAGAAACTGCCTGCAATGTGAAGATCCATTTTTGTTCAATAAAGTTTAGTTGAAACGAACTCTCTCCGCTATCATCTGACCGGACTATTTGGTCCAAAATTGTCCATTTAAGATCTTGAAACCTATGCCCTTTATCTATACAATGTTTGACCATTGGAGCGTCCAGGTTGGACGTGTTAAGTCTACTACGATGTTCTCGGAGACGGACCTTAATCGCTCTTTTTGTCCGTCCAACATAGATTAAAGGGCAATTGCACTGGATTACATATACGACATTTGAAGATAAACAATTGGTCTGAAAACATTTCTTAAATTTCCGTCCAGTGTCTGGATGACACCACTCTGGTCCTACTATAGCTAATTCACACATGTCGCAAGCCCCGCATATGTTGTGGGACCCTTCTCTAGACAAAACTGTGTGGGTGATGTTAGCCCGGACGATGTGTTCTTTAATGTTTTTTCCACGGGAGTAGGAAATTAGAGGTAAGTCAGAAAAAATGGACGGATGTAATTGTAACACATGCCAATGTCGTTTTATGCTCTGGACAATAAATTTAGATTTGTCAAAATGGAGGCATAGTTGTTTTGCAGACTGTGGAAGTCGGGAAACATGAGTCGCTATAACTGATGTATGGACAAAAAAGCGAGTATATTTTATAAGTGTTTTTTGAATTACAATGTTTGACGCAATGTTTGTGTTTACAGACAACTTATTATGAGCCCCTGAAGAAGCAAGTTAAGAAACGCGAGCCGCGTCGGGCGTAGTTGGTTTTTTCCCCGGTATTCCGGTCCTAAATCTAAAGACATTCAGCTGCAAACATTGTTTAAGATAAGTATTTTAAATATATACAAAATCATCTTTCAAGACAAGTGCTGTCCACAAATGCAAATTTACAAATGTAAAATTTAAAAAGACAAAAAAAGTAAAAAATGAACATTTAAAAGAAAAAGAAATAATCGAATCCAACAACCAATGACCTATGATTAAAAATATTCCACACATGAGTTTATTCAAAATATGTGGTATTAATTCCGTGCATTGTAGCACCGGATATTGGTTATGAGGTCTGGTTGAAAATGGTATATTCCTCCAATATAAGCCCAGTGTTATAGGAGTATTGAGATTGGGAGTTACACGAAGGTGAAGCAGTTCTTTTGTATAATAGTGTTAAGTCTCACTGCCTAAAATGGATCCCAACAAATTGAAGGAAACATTCAGCTTCTCAGCAGATTATATATCAAGTATGTTACAAGGGCAACCCCTTTTGACTGAAGAAACTTCGTCTCCTAAAGAGAATTTTGAATCATTATATAACGATTTACAGCAACAGCTGATTCGCTTTGAACTTCATTCAGCAACGTTGATTCAATACTTACGCCAACAGATAATCCCGCGTGGTCTTAGAATCAATAAAGCTCCTCTTGTGTATCAAGAAGACGAAACATTTATGAGTAAATGGATAGCAATTTTAAATAAGTGCTCCATAGATTTGATGACACTCATAGTAGAACGCACGAAAATATCAATTGACGAAACAACTGCACAAATAACAGAACTTCAAGAAAAAATTACACAAGAAACTTCAGTAGAAGAAATGGAACGAATCATTCAAAAAAATCAGGCAGCTTTAGATGAATTCCGGACCTCAATGAAACAATTTAAAGTAAATAAGATCCATCGGGATGAGGACGACTACGTTACTAACAATGTATACCGTTGGCTGAATAAAGACAAAGAAAAGGAAAGGGAGAAAACGAAGAAAAAACCGTCGGAAGGAAAACGTGTCGGGTTTGCCAGCTCTGACAGTCTTAGCAGTTCAAGTAGCTCAGATGAAGGGTCATCCTTTAAATATCCGAAAAAAGGTGGTGGAAATCGCCCCCCTTTTTTAAACAGAGGGAGAGGACGAAATCGATGGCGATCCCAACGCAGAGCATATCATCAAGACCCAGTAACACAGGCACATGCTCAATGGGAGGGACCGCAGACCCGGTCCAAAACACAACAAGTTCCGCCGTAATAAATATCTCTCGTTATAAATTAACAGAAGCACAGGAGCAGATTCTAAATTGCGGTTTATCATTTGTACCATCTAACTCACATAAGGCGTTTGAAAGCCGCATTTCCATAGCTCAATTCATTCGGAAACTTCAAATCAAGTTATATTGTGCAAACAATACTGTTCCGGTAGACAATATTTCAATGGTTAGATCGAAATCATCCTGGATGCCCCCGGGTCCAATAGACCCAAAGATTGCCACTTTCAGAGATTTATTACTAAATGATCTGGATAGAATGGAATCTCTATCCGTTAAATCCTATAATAACGTTTCAACGAATCAGAAATTGGCTTTAAAAATGTTGGCAGATAATGATGCTATTATAGTAAAGCCAGCGGATAAAGGAGGCGGCATCATCATCCAGGACAAAAACCAATATATACAGGCATTGCAGGACCAATTGGCAGATACCAACTATTATCGATTGTTAGAAGAGAATCCTACTGAAGAACTACAGATGATTATAGATCATTACTTAGAGGAAAAAGTGAGCCCATTCCTCACACGGAAAGAAAGACTCTTTCTGAGGGTTCAGCACCCAAGAACGCCAATATTATATGGCATTCCAAAAATTCATAAATCGTTGACTAATCCTCCATTGAGGCCGATTGTGTCCAGCAATGGATCTCTATTGGAACCATTAGCAATTTTTCTTAACAAGTTTTTATATCCACATGTACAAAAAATGCAGTCCTATGTGAAAGATACAACTCAAACATTGAAAAAACTGAGTGAATTTGAATATCAATCTGATAACCTTTTTTTATCATCACTGGATGTGGTATCATTATATACTAACGTGTCTCAGTCAGTAGCTCTGGAAGTGATCACTGAAACTTTGGAAAATCAGATACCATCGAGAGTCCCGATATCGTTTTTACTGAAAATAGCAGAATTGGTCCTCAAAAAAAATTTTTTTCGTTTCCAAACACATTACTATTTACAGATCCATGGAATCGCAATGGGGTCCTCAGCGGCCCCACCGATAGCAAATTTGGTTATGGATCGTTTGGAACGATGTTGTATATATAGATCAAGCTATTTTCAGCACATTCCATTTTGGATTAGGTATATCGACGATTTATTATTTTTTTGGACATCAGATGAAGAGTCGTTGAAGTATTTCCTTAATTGGCTGAATACAATTGATTGCCATTTAAAATTCACGTTCCAGTATGATACAGAAAAAATTAATTTTTTGGATATTCAAATATACATTCAAAATAAAAAAATTGGGACTACGATCTTTCGTAAACCATCAGAAAGAAACAATTTACTGCGATTTAACAGCTGTCATCCAACAGCGTTCAAACGAGGACTACCAGTGAGTCAGTTTTTTCGGTTGAAACGTATCTGTTCAGACCACCGGGACTTTCAAAAACAAGCAAGAACTTTAGCATACAGATTTTTTGAACGCGGATATCCGCTCGATGCGGTTCACAATGCCTATCGCCGTGCCAAATACTCTGATAGAACTTCACTTTTGGAATATCAAACCCGCAAGCAAGATTGCCCTGATGTTTGCGTTTTACAACATTCTGACAAATCTAAATTTATTGTCCAGAGCATAAAACGACATTGGCATGTGTTACAATTACATCCGTCCATTTTTTCTGACTTACCTCTAATTTCCTACTCCCGTGGAAAAAACATTAAAGAACACATCGTCCGGGCTAACATCACCCACACAGTTTTGTCTAGAGAAGGGTCCCACAACATATGCGGGGCTTGCGACATGTGTGAATTAGCTATAGTAGGACCAGAGTGGTGTCATCCAGACACTGGACGGAAATTTAAGAAATGTTTTCAGACCAATTGTTTATCTTCAAATGTCGTATATGTAATCCAGTGCAATTGCCCTTTAATCTATGTTGGACGGACAAAAAGAGCGATTAAGGTCCGTCTCCGAGAACATCGTAGTAGACTTAACACGTCCAACCTGGACGCTCCAATGGTCAAACATTGTATAGATAAAGGGCATAGGTTTCAAGATCTTAAATGGACAATTTTGGACCAAATAGTCCGGTCAGATGATAGCGGAGAGAGTTCGTTTCAACTAAACTTTATTGAACAAAAATGGATCTTCACATTGCAGGCAGTTTCTCCGAGAGGAATGAATGAAGCCATTGATTGGACCACCCTGTTTTAACGTATGAGGACATACAACGTTAAACGTCATTCTGCTGTTATGAAGTTGTACTCTCCCGATTGGTTGAGATCCGAGCCGGTAATAGGTTTAAAAAGCCGCCGGTTTAGCTTTTCAAAATGGAGGCATAGTTGTTTTGCAGACTGTGGAAGTCGGGAAACATGAGTCGCTATAACTGATGTATGGACAAAAAAGCGAGTATATTTTATAAGTGTTTTTTGAATTACAATGTTTGACGCAATGTTTGTGTTTACAGACAACTTATTATGAGCCCCTGAAGAAGCAAGTTAAGAAACGCGAGCCGCGTCGGGCGTAGTTGGTTTTTTCCCCGGTATTCCGGTCCTAAATCTAAAGACATTCAGCTGCAAACATTGTTTAAGATAAGTATTTTAAATATATACAAAATCATCTTTCAAGACAAGTGCTGTCCACAAATGCAAATTTACAAATGTAAAATTTAAAAAGACAAAAAAAGTAAAAAATGAACATTTAAAAGAAAAAGAAATAATCGAATCCAACAACCAATGACCTATGATTAAAAATATTCCACACATGAGTTTATTCAAAATATGTGGTATTAATTCCGTGCATTGTAGCACCGGATATTGGTTATGAGGTCTGGTTGAAAATGGTATATTCCTCCAATATAAGCCCAGTGTTATAGGAGTATTGAGATTGGGAGTTACACGAAGGTGAAGCAGTTCTTTTGTATAATAAAGTTTAACTGGGAGCATGGGTATGTAGATCCTGCTTCTACTGCATTACCAGTTTGTCCATCAGTTTGCCCAGCTAACAGCTAGGTCCTCCAGACCCCCTTGGTATGGTAACTTGTACTCCCCCCAGTTACCCCAGACCCTTTAAACCCTCTGAAATGGCTTGATCATTTTCTTTTATAAGTTACATGCCATCCATAGCAGAAGAAACATTATGCTGCAGGGGACCTTGGTGTACACCAGGGCGCATAAGTATTTATTAGGGCGTGGTCATCTCCACAGTATTCAAGAATCCACTCAAACACCTCAAAACCATAATAGGCCCAAGACACCACCTGTCACCACTCCCACTGCCTCCCCTTAGGTGCGTGTGCACCTATGTATACATGCAATATATAGGCAGGAGTCAGGCCCCTGAATCCATGGAAGCAGAGAGGTAGTCAGTGGACTCCTTCATTATGGTTATCTCGGATGTGAAGATGGACCAAGAGTTGACTGTTGAGGCTGACACAAGTTTGGACGGACCACTCCCTGTGGTTGGAACTGGGGACTGGTTACCCAATGCTGGCAAGAATGAGAACAAAGTTAGTTCAGAATCAATTGGCATGGATATGAATTCGGTTTTAAAAGAAGGTGAATTGCTGAGAGGCCTGGGCACCTTGCATAAGCTTTGTTCTAGGCCTACCCATGATGGAGCAACTTTAGCACCAAATGCTGATGAACATTGGAGCTACTCTTCATATGAGGGGTAGACTGCATCTACATCCCCAAGGCAGGGCAGCAGAACTCTGGTGAGCCACAACTTTAATTCAATCAAATATAATGTGGCAGTTTCAATGGAGAGCACGCACAGATGTTTTGCTATCATGAACTCTCACAATAATGTCTTGGTATGGGGCCCGCAGACAATGTTGGAATTCTGTCATCAGTGCATGGACAGTTCTTCTCCACATACAAGTTCAGGAATTTCAATCAGAAGGTTATCCAGTGGTGTTTTATTCCCTACCTCCTACAGTAGCGGGAAGGGTGAGGATATTCAGTTATTGCCTAGTGAAGTAGCTGCTCGTGTTATGGGACCCAGTGGCTAATGCCTGGATTCTCTAAGGTCGCAGACCTTAGAGAATCTGGCAGTAATGGGGGGCGAAGCAGGGGGGGCCTGCGAAAGCCGGCAGCCATCGCACCACTGCGGTGCGCTGGCTGCTGGCTTTCCCACCGAATAACTACACCATAAAAGGTGTAGTTATTTGGCGCGAAACTGGCGGCGATAAGGGTCCTTACCTTTCGCTGCCAGCGATGTCACTGCAGTGTCAGCCCCAGTGCCGCCCTGACTCCTCCTCTTCCGGGGCTGACTCTGCCCTGACTTAACCCCCATTTAGTGATCGAACGCAAAAAGGGACTTTTCACATGCGAAAAGTCCCTTTTCGCGTGCGATCGCTTTTGAAAATGACCCCCTTAGTCAATTCAGATGTGTTCAATCATCCCATACCATGGGAAGTTCGGGACTAATCATGGGTGGTGCCCAGCAGTGTGGAAAGAGGGCATAAGTTCAAGCGGGCTATACAGGCTGAAAGGCTCTTGTGGAGAAAGATTCAGATATTTTTGGATTGCAGAATCCCTATGTCCCGGTCTACTCCATGAACTATATTGAATGTCATCAAGAAGGGGTGGATTTGGGAATATGCGGACAAGTGTGTGGTAAAAGATAAAACTGACTATGATTTTGTCTGCAAAGACTATAGCAGTAAGATGGCCCAAAGAATAAAAGAGCTAAAAATTGGGCAGAATGTCTACAAGCATGTAGTAATTTACCATCGATGGGATGGGTTCATTGACCGGCTTCAAATCGAGTGTTTATTGCCAAATGAAGTCACTGTGAAGGACATGTTGTAAGTGACTAAGTGCTCTGTGCCTTTGTTTATTAGAAGGGTGTGATTTGCAGATTTTTCCTTATAAATTGCTTTAAATGTTTTTCTGTTATATGTGGGAGGGTATGTTCTATTCTCTTCCTGTTTGTCAGAATACCTACCTTTTGAAAGCCTTCAATCAACAGGCCCCTGGTCTTGGAGCAACCAAGAAGATTGAGGGAGAAGGATGCTGCTATTTTTCAATTAATAGGGGCACTAATTTGACTTCATGTGAGGGTGGGAGATGTTATTGAATACCAATGTTAATATTACTGTGATTTTTGTCTTTAGCATTTTTTAAAGATATATATATATATATATATATACACATATGTATATATGTTACACACTTCTGTGCATACTGGGGGTTACCTACATGGCCGGGCTGTTTCTAAAAGCGCTCGGCACGCACACAGCCCAGCCACATGCATAACCCTTGGATTTTATGCCTGCAATGCTTTGACAATTCTGGCATATGTGAATTGTAAGTGTGTATATATTTTTGTAATGGTGTTTATGGGAAGTATAGATTTACGAAAAAAATCTGAATCAATCTCCTACTCCAGTTTGTTTGTTTTTCTTTCTGTAATGGGGGGAGGGTTTAATAGTGGATCTGTATTTTTGGGATCCATTCCCCCTGTTTTAGGATTGGTTAAGGCTCCCACTTATATTCTGGGATAGAGCATGCTCAGTTCAAGTTCCTGATTTGTGGTTCTCAAATTCTAGAGTTGAACTTTTGTTATTGGTTCAAAATTTAGAGCTGATTCCTATTTTTTTGTAGTGGTGTTTCTGATGAACCCCCAGCTTGCTACTAAGGAGTAACAGAGGACAAAATCTTATTTCTGTTCTTTCCTGGCCAGAAGGGTTTTTTTCTGGATACAGAAGTAAAGAGTGAAGAGATTTTTGGATTTCTAGTTGTGGACCTGTCTTTGTAAGATTTTACCCAGCTTTAGAGGGAAGCCCTCCTCTAGAGTTGAATGGACTTTGAGTCTGCCTGTCAATTCAACAGCTATGTGGGCATCATAGATTTTGAAGAGAGTTTTGGGCCTTGGAAGAGATTTTGAAGATTCTGGATATTTTGAGAAGCTGTTTTTTCTCGTTGCCCAAATTGGGGAAGGACATTGGTTCAGATTTAGGATGGATAAGGAGATAAATTTTGCTTATAGAAAGAAAATTTTAGTTATAATGTTGATGATTTGTACAATCCTCGCAAAACTCCCCTTTTATTTTGAATACCACTCTGCTGTCTCTCCTGAGTTTTTGGAGTGTCTTCTGTGGAGCGACGATGAAAAGAGAGTGATATCGAAATCATCCTCAGTGAGCACTTTGGGTAGGTTGATGGGTGGAGAATACTACTAGCACCAAGGACTCTGGAAGCTTAACCTCCCCTGAACTGGATTTATTTAAGAAATGTCTAACCACCTATCACCTTTCCTAAGTGGTTTACAAAAGGCATCCATAAAAATTCAATTTAAACACATAATAAATACAAATAAAACCATAATTAAACAATACTCATTAAAACATGAAAACATAAAAACAAACATAACTAAAATAAAACAGCATAAAAAATAAAACACAATAATCATAATCAACATAAAGCACATTGCCCTCTAGTTTACAGGAGATCGATCCCACAAATTATATATCTCACTGTACTAAAGAAATGTTTGCTGAAATAAATGTTTTCACCAGTTTGCAAACTTTTAAGATTACTCTTGCTTTTCATTTCCTTCTGTAAAGAATTCCAGAAGAGTGGTCCTTGCACACAGAATAACCGTTCATGGGACTCATCCAATAGGATTTGTTTGAAAGATGGTATACATTATAATTCTTGTGAAGCCAATCTTTGATTAGGTGTCAACTGATACAATGTTAACACTGCGTTAACAGTTGGAGACACTAGACCATTAATTCCGTTAAAAATAAGCACAAGTATTTTAAACATAATTCACCATTGTCTGGGAAGCCAGTGAAGTTCTATCAATTTTGGTGATCTATGTTCTCTTATTGGTGCTCCCATGATTATACAAGTAACAGAATTGTATTGGACCTTAGCCTCCCTGTGGCTAGCTCCTGTAGTGATTGTGAGAAGAGAGAAAAGGAAATGGTCTTGGACATAGAGTGGCCCTGGGAATTTTTGTGACGCCTGTAACCAAGAGAGGGTTACAATAGCTACACAATGCAAGTTTCCACATTTAGAGTCACCACCCAGGAAAAGGGTCTAGATGTCATTGTGGATAATATGTTAAAATCCTCTTCTCAATGTACGGTGGCAATCAAGAAATCAAATTGAATGCTAGGAATTATTAGGAAAGGAATAGAGAATAAAATAGAGAATATCCTAATGCCTTTGTGTCACTCCATGGAACACCTTGAGTATTGTGCAATTCTGATAACCACATCTCAGAAAGATATAGTGGAATTAGAAAAGGTACAGAGAAGGAAGACCAAAATGATAAAGGAGATGTAACGGCACTGCTAAAGAGGTTAGTGCTCTTCAGCTTGGAGAAGAAACGGTAAAAGAAAAATATGATAGGGGGTCTGTAAAATAATGAGTGGAATCGGTTGTTTACTCTTTTAAAAAATACAAAGACTAGGAGATATATAATGAAGTTACTAGGTAATACATTTAAAAAAAAAATAGGAGAAAATATTTTTTAACTCAATGTATAATTAAACTCTGGAATTCATTGCCGGAGGGTGAGGTAAAAGCTGTTAGTGTAGCTGGGTTTAAAAAATATTTGCACAAGTTCCTGGAAGAAAAGTTCCTAAGCCATTATTAAGATGGATTGGAGTATACCAGAGTTCTTCCCTCCCTGGTGTTCACAGAGTCGGCTTTGCTGTTGAGTGCATTGGATCCTGCTGGTGGTGGTGTGGACACAAGTACTGGGGATGAAGCAATGACTGAAGGAACCCTCTGTGAAAAAGTCAAGTGGGATAAGGGAACAGAGCAAGCAGCATCTGGGGAATGAAGAGGAAAGTACCGAAGTTTGTGGAAGCTGTACAGTGTCATCAGATGATGCTTTCTCTCCCTGGATTATCATAGACTCCCTCCAGCTCCAAGGTACTTTTGCTGATGTTCTGGCTATCAGGCCTGCATGCCTAAGTCCGTTCCCATCAAATCAGAAAATATCTAAATGGTTCTTTCTTCTCTGGAACAATCTGTGTCTTTGTTGATGGTTAGTACTAGTAATATTTTCAATCTCATTGGATGCCCAGGCTGAAAATATTGAGAATTTAAAGCAAACTATGAACAAACTAGCTGATGTACAATACACCTTGGTCCAGGATAAGATTATGACTCATTACAGGATTGAGAATTTAGAAAATGCAGTAAGGCATTTAAGTTTGCACATACTAAATTTTCCTGTAGTACCTATGCTATCACCTACTGAATTATTTATGTGTGAAGTGCTTGGTATCACACAGGAAATAATGACTCCTATTTGTAAAGCTCTTTTCTTCTAGATGGAAAAGGGTCAGAGGTTAAAGATATTGGATAAGAACTTATAAATCAAGGCGCTGCTGCTTTGGATGTTTCTGTGATTTTGGAATCAACGGTAGTGGATGAGGCACATAGGACCCAGCGCCAGTGTTTCCATTAGGCAAGCTAGGTGGTTGCCTAGCATGCCAGGATTTTGGGGGCAGCAAAATCCCGCCATCATGAAGTCTAGAATACTAGTGTACCATGATCAATACCACCAAAGAAGGGAGCACTGTGCTGGAACTGCTGCCAATAGTTGGGCAAGGTAGGGTGAATGACCAAAGGTTCACCTAGGCTGCCAAATATTCTTGCATCAGCCCTAAGAAGACCAATATAATTGTGTTGTTTGCCTTCTCACAAGATTGAGACTTGGATATACATTTGTATTTTTGGCATGCTCAGATTCTATTTATAGACTCTAAACTTTGGGTTTTCCCAGTTTGTGTAGATCAACACAAAAGTGAAGGAAAGAATTTCTGGCCAAGAGGCTGTGGCCTTGGAAGCTAGTTTCTGTTTACAATTTCTTTGTAAATAGTTGTTTATATTATTTAATGTGAAGATTTTCTGTAAGCCCTCTCAACTTTGTTTTTTCATTGATTCTAAAGTTTAAAGGAAGGATGGATTATCTGTTTCATACTGTGATTTTGGAGTGGTGTTGGGTTAAGCGGGGATACAGTCTGGTTTTTGTTCTCTTGGAATAGATTGCTTTGTTTATTTTCTTTATTTCTCTCTATATTTCTCTCATATATGATGCACACTGTAAGCAGCTGATGCATAATTTTGATATGTTATATTATTTAGTTTTTTTCTTATTATCTATTGGCTGCTTTTTCTTTACAAAATGTTGAGTATAATTTGAAATGCAATAAATAACATTTTTTTTTTTTTTAAATTGAGGCATTAGATAGAAAATGAACTGATTCAAGATGGCGGCATATTAGGAATGTGCTCCGAGTGTTCCTCCATGACTGCTGTTTTCTTTTTCCTTTAATATTCTTTTTGGTTTTGCCTTATGGTCAAAAGGAAAGGGAAAGTGAGGTTTTCCTTCAGCCTTTCAAAAGAAAATCCCCTAAGACAGTTTATGATACTAGAGCATTACTTCACCCTTGGGGGGAGTGTGAAAGCAGCCTCCCAGCTCAATTGGGAGGTTTCGCTGAGCACACCTGAGGGAATTATTCCACCTGCGTCGAAGCATGGGTCCCATGGTTTACGAGGTAAGCACCCCATCGCTGGGAAGTGATGACATTAACAATGCGGTGAAGAAGGAGGGGGTGCTACAGCCTAGGAGCCTGCCGTGTATTTGTTTGGCATTGCGACAGGATTGGGACAGCTGGTGGAGAGTCAAACTGAAGAAACTGGTGGCGGAAGGGGCAAAAGGTTTTAATTTACTTACTCAGAAGGAGGAGAAAGTAGCAGCAGTAGAAGAGAAGGGCGTCACTGCAGTTTCAAGTATTGGGGCAGTATTGGCTGATATTCAAATAAAATTTCCTCTTCTGCATCCCCCTACTATCACCTTAGATTTCATCTGGTCAGTTCTGGTCTCATTGGAGAAGTCAATTTCCACATTGATGACTGTTTCTATAGATGTTCTCTTCTTACTAAAATCCAGTCACAAACTGCTGCTTTGGAGGAGCACAATAAGAGGATTGGAAGTCTTGAACATCAAGTTTCTCAAATGTCTGCAACTCAGCTGGGATTATTCAAGGTAAGAACAATGTCCATAAGAAATTAAGAGAATTTAAAGAATAAAAATAAGAGCATTGAACTGTAACTACTACATTTCCCCAAAACTAAATTTAATTCCATCTCTAGATCTTTTTAAACGATATCTAGCTAAAGTTTTGGGAATACTGCAAGACTCTATGCCCCCAATCAGTAAAATCTTTTTGCTCCTATCTAGGAGGAAGGCAGAAAGTTATGAAGAGGGGAGCTTTGCTGGGAATCTGTCGGTGAATAGTTTAGAACTTACAAGACTCTTAGAAGATTCTGTTAATCTGTTGTAGAAGAGAACAAAAGAACTACCCTACTGGTATCTTTAGTCTTTCCCTAAGAGAAAGACAGCATTTTGTGCTTGCTCTTTCGCAAGAGTAATACTTTATTTCTGGGAAAAGATCTGGGTCTTCCCAGATGTGTGTAAAGTTACACAGGACTGGAGGAAAAAGTTCATTGCTATGTGTGATGAGGCCCAATCAATTGGTGCCTCATTTCTTGTAAGATTGCCTTGTAAATGTTTGCTAAAATTTGTTGAAGCTTTTTTGAACTCTCTCAATTGCATTGCTTTCTAGATCAGAAGAAAATTGAGTCACAAGTGCAGAGCATTTTACTTCTAAATGCTGTTAGGGTTATATTTGTAGAAGAAGGAAAATCTCCTGATTGATCAGTTTCTTTGTGTTTATATTATTATCAGCCTCCAATGTTTTCTATTTTTGGATTCTCTAACTGGTGAACTTTGGATATTCTTTTGTTTTATTACTATTTGATTTGTATAAGTATTATATTACTGGACTGTCTATGCAAGTGTTACACGTGCTGTCCGCAGCAGACCTGCGACACGGCCCCCTCACCTCTCTTCAGTAACTCCAATGCCTGGTTCCTCATCTCTGGTGGCAGTAGGCTGCCAGCTCCGCCCTCAGGCCACCCCTGGTGCCTCCAGCTCAGCTACAGACCCTGGTGTCTCCAGACCAGCTACCACTTCTACTGCTCCATGTCGGGCCTCTCCGCGTGACCCATGGAGAGACGCTGCTACTTGGCACTGCGCCCCTCCTTAGGCGCGTGCGCATCACTGAACCTTAAGTAGGGCCCGTGGCGGGAACCGAGCCATGGCCCCGGATGATGATGTCAGCGGAGCACTGGTATTTAAACCCAGGCTCCGCTCCCTAGCTTTGCCTCTGCAACAGGTCTCCTCGCTGGTCGAGTACTCGTTGCCTCCTGAGAGATTTGTCTCATTCCTGTGTTCCTGTTCCTCGTTGAACCCTGTTCCTGATTCCTTCATTCCTGCTCTTCAACCCTTCCTCGGATTGCCTACACAGACTTTCTCTCCTTTGCCTGACCACGTCGTTGACTCTCTCCAAGCTCGGACCCTCTGCATTGCCTGACTACTCCATTGCCTCTCTCCAGACCCAGACCTCTGCATCACCTGACTACTCCATTGCCTCTTTCCAGACCCAGACCTCTGCATTGCCTGACTACTCCATTGCCTTTTTCCAGACCCAGACCTCTGCATTGCCTGACTACTCTGTTGCCTCTCTCCAGACCCAGACCTCTGCATTGCCTGACTACCCTGTTGCCTCTCTCCAAGCCCAGACCTCTGCTTCGCCTGACTACGCTTGACTATCTCCATGATCAGACTTCAGCCTTGCTTGCTACTACTTCCAGATTGCCACCAGCCTTGACTCAAGCTTGCTTTATGACACCTCTTCAGCCTATGACCTGGACTTGGCCTATTAAGTCTTCGGCCTACTCTTGTTCGGGTGCGCCCTGTCTGACTTTGTTCCTTTGGCACCCGGGTCTCTGGGGCACTACCACGTCCAGTACTAGACTGTATCATCTCTCCACTGTTGTCTCTGGGCTGACCTCGATCACTCCATCAACGATGACATACGGAGGCCTACCTAAGTCCAGCCGAACCCGGCACCCAAAGGCTCAACCCATGGGGAACGAGGGCTGGTATTGGTGAAGTGCCAGCCGGCCTCCGTCCATCAGCCCACTTCGCCTGCCAACGGTGAGGACCCGTAGGTCCCTACCTACGGGTTGCATCAACCCCACCTCAGCCCAAGGGCCCACCTCCAGCACAACAGCAGGCTATTATTGATGATTATTGTTGAAAAGCAATAAAAATAAAGCAAAAATAAATGGGGGTATTAGCTTATCATATAAAAACATGAAAATACTATGAAATATGAAAAATGGAAGTTTTTGACTTCCAAAAATTACAATTTGACCAAACCACTGATTCTACTGTTGCAACACTACTAGAGAATCAAAGATTCCATTATCATGGATAAGTTTTTTTATGTATTATGCTTTTCGAAACTTCAAAGTAGATTACATTCTGGTACTGCAGGCATTTCCTTATCCCCAGATGGCTTACAATCCCTGTTTATACGTAAGTTTGAATAACTTCAGCTATTATGAAAACTGCTTCCATATTGTGCTTTGATCCTTTGAGTAGAATATTGTGAAGAAAGCCAGATGTGGTACCACCAGATTCGACCTAGAACCTATTGGTGGAGATAGAATGTTATGTTTGGCAGCCTGTGGGATGTCCCTGCAGACTGCCACACTCACCCCCAATGCCACAAAACTCCGGGACTCCTCTCTCTGTCGAGACCCCATCAGATCTCACAGTTGTGGCAGGATGCCACCAGGACCGTTGCCTCAGGCCTTCTCTCTAGGCGCACGCATGCTCGACATTGCCAGAGTTAAAGGTACCACTGTGGGAAAAGGCCATGGTGCTCTTAGATGACATCACTGCCACAGCCCTAAAAAAGGGCCCCCAGGATGCCCCCACTTCACCTCAGCAAAAGGTCTCCTGCATTCCATGCAGTGCATGTTGCCAGCGTTCCCGGGCCTCGTCTTGTTTTCCAGGTCTCCCTTGCCTCATCTTGCTTTCCAATCCAGCCTTGTCTTGCCTCGCTTTCCAGCCCAGCCTCATCCAGCCTTACCTTGCCTTGCCTTCCAGCCCAGCCTATCCAGCCTGCCTTCCAAGTTCTCTTCATCAGTATTTCCTGAGTGTCCACATCTCCCTTGGATTGCCGCTTCAGATCTTGACCTTCTGCCTGGACCTAACTATGATTGCCTGCTGTCTAGATCTGACCTCTAGCCTGATCCTGACTACCCTTGCTTCCTGCCTGCCCTGACCTTGGCTCTCCTCTGACCTTCGTAAGCCTTTGTCTCTGGTATGTGTCTGGACTCTAGCTACCACCTCTGCCCTAGGGACCTGCCTAAGTCCTGCTGGCCAAAATAATCTAAGGACTCAACCTGAGGAGGAGGTGGCTAGTAAAGGTGAAGCTCCAGACTGTCCCGTTACAGGGAATGTTCACCAGCTGGGCTCACCCATGAGGCTGCG
Source organism: Rhinatrema bivittatum (assembly GCF_901001135.1). Classification (NCBI taxonomy): domain Eukaryota; kingdom Metazoa; phylum Chordata; class Amphibia; order Gymnophiona; family Rhinatrematidae; genus Rhinatrema; species Rhinatrema bivittatum. Next base: position 125,023,041 of record NC_042622.1, on the reverse strand, counting down.
TCAACTACGCCATAGTGCTAAGGGCTCACACACCCCATATTCATTACATAAGAGTTTGGTAACACCATGTGGTCCAGAACTGGATGAATATATGACACCAATTCTATTCCCAGGAGGATAAGGTGGGTACAAGATGGCACTTTTATTTTCTTTAAAATATGTTAAAACAGAGAAATGTTACTGAGATTTGAATCATTTGATAACAAATGCTACCAGTACTACAAACTACTATATGCACTGAAGAAGCAAGAATTAACTATAGCTCTTCTTCCTAATCAAAAACAATATAGAGTATACAAAATGCATTAAAACAATGGTCTTCTTTGAAAAGTACAATTGATCTGAACAGCTAGTGTCTGAATATGAATTCTTAATGGCACAAAGATTACAGCCTCTACCAGCCTCAAGGCTTCTACTTTGACACTTGTATAGGCAGCTCCTCCAGTTTTGTGCTCATCAGCACTTGATATTCATCCAATCTCTGTTCTCTTAATCAATCACTTCACACCATGCATTTGTACACGTAGACACTTTAATCAAGGGCCAGAGCAATGTGAAATGTCAACAGAGAGAGGAAGGGGAAAGACAGTAAGAGCAGGGGAGGTGGTGTGAGGAAAGAGGAAGGAACCAGAAAAAAAAAAGACTATATGAGAGAAAAACGGGCAGATGTGATAGTACCACAGAGGGTGAAAGTCAGAGAGCACAGAAAGGGGAGAAAAGCCATGAAAAGATAGAGAGTGAGAAAAGCAAACTGAAAGACTATGAGAGAAAAGAATTCTGAGTACAATAAAGAGGAAGGGGAAAGCAAGGCAAAGAGAAACAGAAGCAAAAAAAAAATAAAATAACAAAACAAGATGAAAAACCAAGTCAGAGAATGAAAAACTGGTGAAGAAGACAATGATTACTGTTTCATCCTCTTCACAACAAGTATAGTAAGCAGTCTTCAGTACAAGAATACCCCTTCCATATATGTGGAAGAGGCATTCTTGTGTATTGCTTTGGTGTCTGCTAATGTGCTAAGAGGTTTTAATGCACACAAAAACCTGTTAGTGCACGCTGTTGCAACTGGACCATGAAAAAAACGAAACCAAATAGAAGCAAGAACCTCTCAAAGTTTTTACTCATCATAATGAAGTCTTTGATGTACCCACATGTGACCTCGCAAACTTCAGTTCATTCCATTGGCTTTTGTTTTCTGCTGATAATAGGTCACAGACAGATAGATGGACAAATTCATCTACATAATGCGTTCTTAATTTACTTCATTCAAGAACACCTAATAACGAGAAGTGATGTTTTGAAAGGTTATTTCTTAAGCCCTCTGCTGGATCACAGACATGAGTAGAGAGACATAAACCATTTGGAAAACTCTAAGGATTCAACTGTGGGCTCCAGTCTCTCTTAAGCAATAGATAAAACAATACTGTAGCTTCAGGGAAGGTAGCTTTTAAATGCATCTTTTAAAATCAATTGGCAGTGCTTAGCCAGCAAACCCTGAAGCTTTCCACAGTGACATCAAACAACACAGATTGCAGATTTTCTGAGGACACAGCTATTCAGAGCAGTCCCAAACAGCCGATACTGCAGATTCCAAGTGACACAGTTATCCTGGCCAGCACCAAATAGTGAAGGCTGTGGATTATACAAGGACAAAGCTAACTAGAGACTTACCACCTGGCACAATCAACAGACACTAGGCTAGAGGACAGAGATATCCAGAGTAGTAATACCCGGTACAATCCACAGACTACAACAATACAGTTAGCCAGGGCAACATCAACTAGTAGAAACCACAGACACTAGGGGGCAGAACCACTCTAAGGGGGTAATTTTCAAAAGGAGTTACGTGCGAAAATGTAACTATTGTAGCAAATTTCAAAAGCCATTTACTTGAGTAAAGTGCATTTACTTGAATAAAATCCAGTTTTACTCTAGTAAATGTTTGGTTTGGGTTTTTTTTAAATCAGGCCTCATGTGAAGCAGATTTCACAGTCATTGGCATTATGGTCCTTCCCAAGGTAATGTTGAACATTTTGGGCCCAGGCATTAACTCTTAGAATGCATGTTAAATAAAGCTGGTTAACCTGCACTCAGAATTGTGTGCTGTGAACTAAGCAGCCCTGAATTTGTCAATAGGCACCCATTATGTCCATGCCTAGGGGCAGCAAAACGTTTAGGGGTAGCAGGCTGGATAAGATTTGCCACCTTTCAGCACTGCTGATTCAGCAGAGAAGAGCCCTCTACTACCCTGTAAACAGTCTCTTACAGAAGTTAGGGGGATGAAAGCACCAAAAGTGCCTAGGGCCAGCAAAAACCCTAAATCCATCCTTGATACTAAGGCTATAACTGGGTATGCCACACCAGCCCTAGATAACTTCACTGAATATGTGTTAAAATTAGCCCATAGATGCACACATGATGCAGATCAAGCTTTTGCAGGCATATGCTAAACAGCATGGAATGCTTTCTTCCATGTGCTATTTAGCACACACTTGCTAAGGCTGAAAAATTAACACTTGCCTTGCACCAGGAGTTCACTTTTAAGCTCACATGTTATTTCAAGAGCTCAGTTAAAAGAGTGCATTATGGATTACTGATGAAGGAGATGGGGCTGTTAGAGCAGGAAATATTGTAGGGAGGAATGTGCAGCCATTTTTTCATTTTGTTTGGTTTGTTGTTGGTTTGTTTTATTTATAATGATAAAAGCCCATAAAGCAAATACAATTTTTTAAGAAACAAAATTAAAAAAACAAAGCAAAACAGGCAGAATCAGTCAGAGAAAAGAAAAAAAGCTCTCTCAAGCCTCCTCTCTGATCCCACTTTCCAACCCTGGGCTTACAGCAAGTTACAGTTTGGGTACAGTAAGTATGTCCCTGAGTGAGAGCTTACAATCTAAAGAGGTCATTTACTAAGCTGTGGTATTTTCCCCATAGTCAGCACCTCACAATGAATGGCCCCACATCCTAGGTCCACTATTTTTTAAAGGGCTCAAATGGCCCCAAATTCCTATCTAGCCCGTGATTACAACATCTTGGTGGGGGTCTAGTGAAATGCCCTGTACCATCATCCTGTTGCACTCAGAAATGTAAAAACGAAATATAAGAGTTCAAAAATGCTGGCCCCAGCCCCGTGCCCCAGAGCCAAACTTCACCCCCTTTGCCTCAGAAAACTTACCCCTTGTCACATTATAGAGGATGGATATGGTAACAAGAGTTGCTTCTCTTACACATGAATGAAAGGCCCCTACTCATCCACCAATATTCCTTCTTTTCTTTTAAACAATAACCATTACTAGTAACACTAGCAGACCGAGAATAAAATCAAAGTCCTATGACAACCATTATATTTTCTCACTTGCTTTCTCTTTAAATTGATTTGATGAGATCCCATATGTAGTACATATGAATGGCTCAGGGCCAGCCCAATGGTTCAGTGGCTGTGCTGGGTTCCATTCCCAAGATCAGCTTCTGCTTCTTGGGCCAACCAGAACTAATGAAGGGAAAGGAATACCAGCCATCACACAATGGTGACACCTAGTGGCCAGATTCAGAATATACAGTGTGCTCTGATCAGGAAGGATCTCTTTGTAACCCCTAATCAAGGGCTATCGCTGTTATGACTGGGCTAGATCGAAGAGGGGATAGAATTTAAAATGAGGAAAAATACTGGGTAATCATTAATTAAGGTTCATGGTGCCATAAGCCCAGTAAAGGCTGGTTTCAGTTGAACTGAAATTCTAAAAAGAGAAGGAGGAAACTGCTGGGCCAAAATAAAACCCATATGGAAGGCTGAAGAGCTTTTTATACAACTACATTCCTTGTCTTCTTTTGACACAGTAGTTCTCTCCTGTTTCTTTGGGCTTCTAGCCAAATTGGAACCAGAGCTGGGATCTGGCATCATGAGCCTTCATTTACAGTTACCTATGGATGTTTCCCCTAGTTTATATCCCTTCCCAACTCAACTAGCTCAGTCATTGCTGTGAAATTCTTCAGCCAGGGGCCAGGGTTCGGGCACTAGGGCTACTTCTGGAACTCTGCAATCATAGACCCTAAATACAGCCACTAGGTGTTGCAGTTGCATAATGACTGACTCCCTTTCACCTCGGGTCTGTGAATGCTGCCTCCTCAGTGTTCCCAACCCCAGCAGACCCAAAAGACAGATGACTTGAGCCAGGAATCAAACCCAGATCTCTCTGCACAGCAGTTTGTAGTTCTGCTGCTAAGCCATCAGGCCATCCCAACTATATTCCTTTTCACCTCGAAAATATTCTCTCTCATGGACTAACATTTTTCACTACTGATCTCAATGGCAGTCAAACTGAACAAAGAAATTCACAGAGAAATAGGTAGAATAGATTTTACAGATAGATAGTCTGCACTGTATAGATAAACACACACACATATTTCACATATTGTCATCAAAGAAAGCCCTATATTTCTGCAATGCATGTAGATTGTATTTCTCTCTTTCTGTGTCACAGAATACCATGGGACAATTTTCAGTAAATCTGCTAAGTGAAAAGTATGTGGGTAATTTTAATCCAACTAAAACTACGCGTGTAGTTTTTGATACTACTCAGGGTGCAAACTTCATACTCATATGTGCAAAGTATATTAAGCAGGCACAAACAGACTTTGTCCAAAGAGAGACACTCTGGCAAGCAAATACCTACTAACAATCCATAAGTATGTGAGCTAGTGCCAAGGCCTTTACTAGAATATTTACTACAGAAAACATTGCTACTTAGTATTTTGAATTCTTAAAACAGCCAGGTGTCTGAGCATGGCCATTCGCTATATGGAAAAGCAGGAACTCAATTTCACTCCTCCTCCCTTCCCTCCAAAGTAATTATTTGCCCTGTGGTGAATACACAAGTGAACAAAATGAGATGGCCCTGTGGTGGCTGCTGTCCAAGTCAGTTGGCATCGGCTGCCTCTGTGCTCATTTTTGTACCCCTTAATGATCAGCATTATTTCAGTAACCTGCAAGTACTTCCTGGTTTTAAAGTCTATAAAGGAAGAAATGGCTAAAAAAAAAAAGAAGCACAGCACCCAACCTCTCTTCTCCAAGTCATGTTTCTCCTCCTCAGCCCTTCCGAGACTCTCCAGGGTGCGCGTGACCTGACTCCCAAACACCTCTTCCCTGCCACCATGGTCCAGGCAGAGTGAGGGCTCCTCTTCCTCCTCATAATCGTAGTCGTCCAAGATGGGGGTCTCTCGAATTGGCACCCCAATGACAGAGTTGTGGGCCTGCATATGAGAGTTCCGCAAGCTTTCTCTCGCTTGAGGTGCCAGAAGCACTGAGGGGATGTAGTGGATCTCATGAGTTGCCTCAGTGCTGGCACTCTTCTGGGGGATCCTCCGTCGCTTGTGCCACCGCCGCTGGGCATACAAAGCCACCGTGAAGACCAGGAGCAGCAGCAGAAGAGCAATCAGGCCTCCCTGGAAAAGAGACAGGAACACGCAAACATTAATAATGGCTTAAGCACAGGACTGCGCTTGCTAGCACTTGGAACTGAAGGAATCACAGCAACTGCACAGACTTCTCTCTCCTCATGAAGAATAATGCTAGCCTAGACATTTTATCACCCAGTCCATTCTGCTGAACCCTCCCCTCAACAACATGTTAACCACCCCTATGAGAGCTTCTCCTGAGCCCAACTGATTAGTCAGAGAGGATCTGTCCTAACACTGTCTTCCAATTCTGGAGCTGAAGATTCTAAAATCAAATAAAGAACCATATATAAGGTTTACAGACATTAATGAGAGCTGTCACGCTATCACAAAGCACACCTCAAACTCCAGCTTACTGTATGTGCCTGCCTGGTGAAACACTGGCTTGGCAGGACAAAGGATACTTTGCTGATTAATTGGTTCCATGGCTACTCGGCACATTCAGTAGTGATGCTGAGTTCCCCACCCCCCCTTCCATTTGGCCAAAGGGCAGCCAATGAGCCGAGCCTACTGCTTTGCTGCTGGGCACCAAAAGGAATGCACCCAGCAGCCATATCTCCCTCCCCTGCATCTGGTCAGGAGTACATTAATGCCTAGGAAAGCCTTCTAACTCTAGGGCTGCATGCATTAATTTATTTAAAGAAGCTTCATGCAATCTGGATGGCTAAAATCAGGCTGTAAAATTACCTGTCAATGTACTAGTAACTGTTAGAAAATGGTCATTAGATTTTGGGCCAGAATTTTCATCAGATGGTGCTGTCCCATTCAGCTGCTGCCCAGTCCAAATCCTACTATGGAGACCAAGGCAGACAGGGACTGCTGTTTAATTTGGGAGATAGCAGATGCTTGGCTATTTTCACTATCTCAGACACAACATTTGTAATTAGCATAACATTTTTAAGCAAGTGATCAAAAAATTCTCCCTGTAGCTATCCTCATAAAATTGTCGTGGGCGGTGACTGGATGAACTCTGTTAGAACACGCAGTTGTTGGCTAGAAAACATGTCCAAATATTCTCCATAATTTTCATTATTTTTATGTTGGTTACAAAACATTTTCAGCTAGATTTAAAAAAAAAAATACTGATAATGATATTTATATTTTCATTATTTTGTGTTGGATATAATACAATATCAGCTAGACTTATTTTAAAAATTACTGGCAATGATATTTATATAAATTGTTAAAACACTGGCAGACTAGAGTATCCACCCCAAACTATCTATTTCTACGAATGATTTAGTTTATTTGCATTTCCATCTATTGGGTCTCTTGGTTTCAAGATAACCTCATGGTTTCACGATACCCACAATGACTTTTCATGATGTACATCTGAATACATTTGGTCTAAGAACCAGGTTTAGTTTCATATTTTGGACACTCTGAAAACCAGACCTGTTTTGGGGGACCACACGAGTCAGAGCTGAGAACCACTGCCTTACATTTATCCTACCCACTGCAAGCGGCCTTTGCCATAGGTCATATTTCTGTATCACTCAAATACAAAAATGGCAACCAAATTCATGTTTGAATCTGTCATCCAGCAGGGTCAGCTCACTGCAGAGGCAAGTGCTTGAATCTCTAAAAGGAAGGTTGTGACACTTAACTAGATAAGGCGAAAAAGGTACTGAGAAGTCTCAGAAAAGAGACTTACTTCCAGGCCTCAGGTGCACTTGAGTTGCCTGGTTAATGCCATGGGGAATAGGAGATGTATAAAAAGAGAAAAAGGGGGGATAAAAACAGAAAGAGGGACATGGTCAAACCTACAAGATCTATTATCACTTTTCCAGTTTCCCTCAAAATGGGTGTATGCAAACAGGTCTGGATTTGCAATAGGCACATTAGGCCTGTGCCTAGGGTGGTAGAAATCTGCAGAGCAGCAGGCAAGCTGAAGATTTGCTGTTTCACAGCTCTGCTGAATCTCACTCAGCAGAGAGCAGCCTTCCCGGGACCCCGCTGGACCACCAGGTACTTTAGAAAAGTTTTTTTTTTAGGTGGGGGGGGGATTCTAAATAATTAAATTTAAAGGGTCGGGTGGGGTTTTTTTTTTTTTTTGGCTCAGAACTGCGGGAACAAAGATTTCCCACGGTTTTTTTTTTACGAACCCGATACCGGAAACGAGTCCGGTACCGATTCACATCCCTTTTAAAGACCTTTGTAGAATCTAAGAAATTGTTTTGCTATCCTATAGTTAGATACTGGGGTAGACACTCTATAATATAGTGCAGGAGTTTTCATGTTAATGCCTTTTCTTCTTAATATTTCATGATTTAAACTCTAATTTTTTGCCTTCCCCTAATTTTGCAGTCTAAGGCCTGGATTCACCATTCTATCGCAGAATGGTGAATACAGCGAAAATGGGGGTGGGGGGGTGAAGGGGTGGGCGGGCCTGTGAAAGCCGGCAGCCTTCACACCACCGGGTGTTTTCGCTGCCGGTTTTCGCAACCAATAGCTAAAGTTGTTTTAGTTTGTACAAAGTTTTTTCTCTTTGGGGTAGATTTTTAAAGAAAGCGCGATCGCGTACTTTTGTTTGCGCAGCAGGCGCAAACAAAAGTACGCTGGATTTTATAAGATACGCGCATAGCCGCGCGGATCCTCTAAAATCCTGGATCGGCGCGCGCAAGGCTGCCGATTTTGGGCAGCTGGCACGCGCCGAGCCGCGCAGCCTGCCTCCGTTCCCTCCGAGGCCGCTCCGAAATCGGAGCGGCCTCGGAGGGAACTCTCTTTCGCCCTCCCCTCACCTTCCCCTCCCTTCCTCTACCTAACCCACCCCCCCAGCCCTATCCAAACCCCCCCCTTACCTTTGTCCGTAGCTTTACGCCTGTGAGAAGCGGGCAGCGATCTCCTGTTCCCAGGCCATCAGCTGCACTAAAGAAAATGGCGCCGATGGCCCTTTGCCCTTACCATGTGACAGGGCAAAGGTAGCGCCGGCGCCATTTTGAATATTGGCAATACGGCCCGAGTGCAGGAGATTGCTCCCGGACCCCCGCTGGACCCCCAGGGACTTTTGGCCAGCTTGGGGGGGCCTCCTGACCCCCACAAGACTTGCCAAAAGTCCAGCGGGGAGCAATCTCCTGCACTCCGGCTGTATTGCCAATATTCAAAATGGCGCCGGCGCTACCTTTGCCCTGTCACATGGTAAGGGCAAAGGGCCATCGGCGCCATTTTTTTTAGCGCAGCTGATGGCCTGGGAATGGGAGATTGCTGCCTGCGGCCCCCCTGGACCACTAGGTATGTGTAAAAAGTTTTTTTTGGGGGGGGGGGGGTCGGGAGAGTGAGGGAGGCTAAGGGGGTAATTTTAAAGGTTTGGTGGGGTTTTTTTTTATTGGGCCATCGGCGCCATTTATATTAGTGGCAGCCAAAATGGCGCCGATGGCCCGAGAGCGGGAGATCGCACCGGGACCCCCCCACTGGACCACCAGGTAATTTAAAACATTTTGGGGGGGTTCGGGAGGGTGGGGGATTTGTTTTAAAGGGTCGGGGTGGGCTTTGGGATTGTTTTGGTGTGCCGGTTTTCCCCCCTCCCCCCCTCCCCGATTTACGATTTTTCACGATAAATCGGGGAAATTTCTATTGTATCGCGACTCTAACGATTTTTGACGATTTAAAAATTATCTGACGATTTTTTTAAATCGTCAAAAAACGATTCACATCCCTAGTAGTGAATGCCTGGAATGCTCTTCCAGAAGAGGTGGTGAAGATGAAAACAGTGAAGGACTTCAAAGGGGTGTAGGATAAACACTGTGGAACCCTAAAGGCTAGAGGTTGAACATAAAGAAAAGAGTGCATGGGGGTAACTGGGAGTAACTTGCTGGTGTGGCAGTTGCTACCCTTAACCAATAAGCCTTGATACTGTTAATGTAACTCCATTATTGTTCTTTGCTTCAACATCAGTGGGAAAAGGGGAGTTGGATTCAGACAGCAACTGAGGGCACTGACTTTTAAGGTTTGGGGAACAAATAAACATGGGGGTAACTTGTTGATGCAGCGTGTACTATCTTTAATCCATTTCGCTGCCCATTTTGTGCCCAATAGCACCACCTTTTATGATGGCGCCATTGGGTGCAAAAGCTGGCAGCGATCGCACAGCAGAGGTGCGATCGCTGCCGGCTTTCGCAGGCCCACCCCCCGCTAGCACGCGATTCAGGGAGCCCTGCGACATTGGTAAATCTAGGCCTAAGTCTGATACTTTTGATGCAACTCCAATATTGCTTGCTAATTCCACTGCAACGGTTAAGGGAAAACTGGATTCGGACAGCATCAGAGGGCCCTGACTTTTACAGTCTGGTAAACTCATAAGCATGGGGGTAACCTGCACAGAGCAGCAGATACTGGTATAAGCTTGCTGTGCAGAGTGGGTGGATCACTTGGTCCTTCGCTGCCATCATTTTTATGTTTCTGAGTTTAATAGATAACGAAAAACAAATAAACGCATTTTTTTTGTTTGAAGTTAATAAAACAGAGATGACCTACAAAACAAATAAATGAACCGAAATGAATATTTTACCTCTGCACATGCCTAATGTTCAGTATAAAGAAGAATTAGTACATATTATTAGGGATGTGAATCGTTTTTGAACGATTAAAATTATCGTCAGATAATTTTAAAATCGTTCTAAATCGTTAGAGTGCACGATACAATACAAATGCCCTCGATTTATCATCAGGGGCATTTGTATTGTATCGTTAAATAGGGCAAGGGAATTATTTGGGGGAGGGCGGGAAAACCGGCACACCAAAACAACCCCTAAACCCACCCCGACCCTTTAAAACCAATTCCTTACCCTCCCCCACCCTCCCAAACCCCCCCAAAAAGTTAAGTTACCTGGTGGTCCAGTGGGGGAGGGTCCCGGCGTGATCTCCCGCTCTCGGGCCATCGGCACCATTTTGGCTGCCACTAATTAAAATGGCGCCGATGGCCCGATAAAAAATAAAAACCACCCAACCCTTTAAATCGACCCCCCTTAGTCTCCCCCACCCTCCCGACCCTTTTTTTTTTAGGGAGGCCCGCGCCGCTAAAAAAAAAACCCCACCCGACCCTTTAAATCGACACCCCTCCCTCCTGACCCCCCCAAAACCTTTTAAAATTACCTGGTGGTCCAGGGGGGCCTCGGGGGGTGAGAGGAGAGATCCAGTGGGGCCTCGGGGAAAGATTTCCCGTTCCCAGGCATCAGCTGTTCTAAAAAAAAAATGGCGCCGATGCCCCTTTGCCCTTACCATGTGACAGGGTATCCGTGCCATTGGCGCTGATGAGTAAAGATGGCCGGCACCATCTTTAAAGATGGCGCCGGCCATCCAGTGCTCCTACCATGTGACAGGGGCCGGCCAATGGCACGGATACCCTGTCACATGGTAAGGGCAAAGGGGCATCGGCGCCATTTTTTTTTTTAGAACAGCTGATGCCTGGGAACGAGAAATCTTTCCCCGAGGCCCCCCTGGATCTCTCCTCTCACCCCGAGGGCCCCCTGGATCTCTCCCCGAGGCCCCCCGAGGCTCCCCTGGACCACCAGGTAATTTTAAAAGGTTTTGGGGGGGTCGATTTAAAGGGTCGGGTGGGGTTTTTTTTTTAGCGGCGCGGGCCTCCCTAAAAAAAAAAATTAGCGATGTGAATTGGAATTGGAAACGATTCCAATTCACATATCTTAACGATCAGATTCCCCCCCCCCCCAGCCGAATCTGATCGTTAAGACGATCTGGCACACGATTCACATCTCTACATATTATAGTGCCCATTCACTAGTACTGAACCCTCATTTGATATCAATACCACAGTCAAAAAATAACAGAGCATTTTGATCTGGCACAAGCAACCCAGAGCAGGGATGGTGAAATCCATTACTCAGATGCAGCACAGATTTGATGTTTGGGATGGCCAAATTATTCAACTTAATCTGGCTCCTGGATCAAATGTGTGCAAATACACTTCATGAATATTCACTGAGAAAATCCTTAAAATAAAACCTGCTTGCGGTGCTCAAGGACTGGAGTTTGCCATCCCTGCCCCCAAAGTGACTCTCATTCTGCCTGTGCCAGTGTCCTTTGTATAATGAAAAATATGTTAAAGTGACTACTTACTCCATCTCAAATGACTATGACCTCCAATCTGCTCTGGAAAATAGTTCAGCAAATGCAATATGGCAGCCTTAATTACAATCCCTAGCCCTCCCCTTCCAGTTCCATCTAGTTTCCTATTTTCTTACTTAATTGACAGTAATATGAAGAAGAGCTGAGGGAGGTATAATGACTTTGCAGAACTCGACTTTCTAATTTAGCAGCCAACTTCTTTTGGAAGCTGAATATTGGTTACTTGCCCTGACTGCTAGTGATTAGTGAAGAGGGAAAAAAAAAAGGAGAAAATCACCAATATAATGTTCCAGGAACCAGAGGCCAGATTTTCATTGCCCTGCCGGAATCAAAATGCCGTGGATTGATTGCAGTTCTTCTCGAGGCAATTAAACTATTTATTTGACACAGAGAATTTCAGGACAGCCCAGTGTCCTGGCGAGACATAAACCTGGATTTACCTACTGGATTAATTTTTGTTCCTTGCAGTGGAGGCATAGCCTAGTGGTTAGAGCAGCAGGATCTGAATCAGAGAAGCCAGGCTTCCAATCCTACTACTACTCCTTGTGACCCTGAGCGATTCACTTCACCCTCCATTGCCTCAGATGCAAACACACATAGATGCATTGCCACAGTGTTTTAACATAGGAGGGGGTCCCACTATCACGGGAGGGAATGTAGCCAGAATAGTGGGGCCCCTCCCCCCAAAAAGCATTACAGCTGTATGACATGTTCTTTTGTCTCGTGGGACAAAAGAATGTGGCGACTGTCCCTTTAATACTATAGTAGCCCCAAACTCATGAGACCGCCATCGCCTGAAAGGGCCGCTGGTCCAAAAAAAAAACCAGTCACGTACATATACGGAGGTAGAGCGGGGTCAGTGCTGATCCCCATCTCAGCCTGAGGCCACCTACAAAATATTAAAAAAACCAAAAACCTGTATGGCAACGGCCCTGGCCCCCCCTTCCCCCTCACCAAAGCACACAAATAAAATGTGGCCCTGGCCTCCAATGCTTATCCCCCTACCCCCCCAAGTGTTATCAACGGACCCCCTCCCCTACTCCCCCGAAGTGATAGTGACAGCCCCCTACAGTCCATACTCCCCACCCCCCAAGTGTCAGTGATGGCCTTCCCGATTTAAACAAATAAAAATAGTCCCAGGCCCCTCCCCACTGTCCCTCCACTCGACCCCCTTCCTGCCCCCTGTACTTAAAAAACAGATCCCGCATCGGGGCTGGGTGGTCAAGGTCCGATCCCTGGACCTTACCCCAGTCATATGGCTGGGACAAGAGTGAGGTTGGCGCCATTGTGTAAAATGGCACTGACCGCACTGGTGTGAGGGTTTTTAGGTGTGCGGTGTCGGGGGGGGGGGGGGGGCTGGGACACTACTTTTTTTTTTTTTGCCTTTTGGGGAACAGGGTGGGGCTCAGAAACCTTTTTTTTTTTTTTTTTAAATGAGGTGGGCCATCACTCTCACTTGGGGGAAGGGGTGGGGGTATGGACTGTTGGGGGCTTTCACTGTCATTTGGGTGGGGGGGGGTCATCAATGTTACTGGAGAAGTGGGGGGATCAGGGACCTGGGCCACATTTTACTTTTCTGACTTAAGGAGGGGGAAGGGGGTCCGGGGCCATCGTCGTGCAGGTCTTTTGTCTTATTTTTTTTTTACATTTTGGGGGAGTCAGGGTACTGACCCATCTCAACCTCCCCATTTGTAGCGACATTTATTTTGTTTTTCCTACTGCTTTAAATGTGTGGCTGAAGCCTCGGGACTCGCATTAGGGTCCTGGGCCTCTTACCTCACATCTAACGCATTTCAAATAGATGTTATTTTATCGCAGCTGACCACATTCTCGGTCGGCTGTGATAAAATATTTACATCAAACTGCATAATAATGACCTTCTTTGCATGCATTTGCATTATTTATGCATGCAAATCACATGCAAAGAAGGTAATTGTAATAGGGGAGGGTATCTTGGCGGGGAGATGCAAAATATTGCACATTTCACGTGATATACACGATATAATGCACATTAGAGCACCCCCTTAGACTGTAAGCCCTCTGGCGGCAGGGAAATATCTACAGTACCTGAATGAAATCCAATTTGAAGTGTATGAAAGGCAGAATATAAAACTAATACACATTGGGGCGGATTTTAAAAGGCCCGCGCGCGCCGGTGCGCCTATTTTGCATAGGCCGCCGGCGCGCGTAAAGCTCCGGGACGCGCGCAAGTCCCGGGGCTTTCGAAAAGGGGCGGGAGGGGGCGTGTTCCCGAAACGACGCGGCGTTTCAGGGGCGTGCCGTGGCGTTTCGGGGGCGGGCCCGGGGGTGTGGCGCCGGCCCAGGGGCGTGGTCGAGGCCTCCGGACCAGCCCCCGGGACCGGAGGACGGACCGGGGCTGCCGACAAAGGTGGGGGGGGGGTTAGATAGGGCCGGGGGATGGGTTAGGTAGGGGAAGGGAGGGGAAGGTGGGGGGAGGGCGAAGGAAAGTTCCCTCCGAGGCCGCTCCGAAATCGGAGCGGCCTCGGAGGGAACAGGCAGCGCGCGCTGGGCTCGGCGCATGCAGGTTGCACAAATGTGCACCCCCTTGTGCGCGCCGACCCCGGATTTTATAAGATATGCTCGTATCTTATAAAATCCAGCGTACTTTTGTTCGCGCCTGGTGCGCGAACAAAAGTACGTGATTGCACAAGTATTTAAAATCTACCCCATTGCTTACAGACACTGCGGGTGCTCCAGAAGATCAATGCATTAGCTCCAGGACAAGCAGATGCAAGCACTGCTCTCATAGTGACACCTGAATACCAGCTGAATAGGCAATATTGAAAGTAGCTCCTGAATAAGCTGCAGCTAACACTCTGAGTCCCATAAATTTGGTTTGTGAAGAAGCTATGGCAAGATAAAAAAAAAATTAAAATTATTGAAGATCATTAAAAAAAAGCGTCTGTGTCTTAGAATCTGACACCAGTATCAGTAGCATCTGAATACACTACGTATAAGAAAACCCCAATACATTAGAGGGAGGAGTAAGCTTCTCTTCTCCGGCTTTCAATGTATTATGTTCCTCTGTCTTTAATCAAATTACATCAGTGTCATGAATCCACTTTGCTTATTGTAATCTTTACTAATCTGCTACTTCCCACCCCCCACCCAGACCTTTGGGGTTCTACGGATTCCTTTGGTCCCAAAGGTCTTAGCACAATTATCCTAGTATTCTGGCTCCTCTTCACTCCCATCATTGAGAAACTGACTCCCAGCCTGAGCAAGAAGGGCAACGTTCTCTGTTTCACTCATGTCACTGTCAGCCATCATGAAATGTTTCAAGCATCTTTCCTTCCCCCGCCCCCCACTCCGCTCCCTTATTTTTTCCCTTTTTCACTCTTACCTTGTGCAGACGGCCTCATTATTTTAAACAAAAAAAACATTCAATTACCTTCCTGAAAAGTCAAACTTTGGAAGTCATTCGGCCTACCTTCTTTTAATCCATGTTTTTATTTTAAATTAACCAACAAAGAGAAAGAAAGAGAAGGGAGAGTATGAGAACTATTCGTATTCACAGTATGTCATTTGCAAACTGATTACTTCTGTCTCAGGGCTTTTTAATATTCCCAAACAATGACTCTGCCTGGAAAGGATTTGGTATTCCGAGAATGGATTTATAATATTCTGTTCAATAGTGATGAGAACATGGTCCTTTAATCCTTGTAGCTGTGAACACGCATATTCTCTGGCATAATGTCTGCAACGTCACTTTCCTATGTCAGAGTCATCCAGTGGACACCAGGGAATAGTGGAGGACTAAAGCTGACATTGTCTTCTCCATTGATGTTCCTCTCATACAGAGGGCCCGACTGAGACATTTTGGCACCCACGGCAGGCTAGTAATTTGGTGCCTCCCCTCCAAAGAACACTCCAAACTTGCTGACAAACATTGAACTAGAAACTGCAACAAGCCCGAATGTATTGTGCAGTGCAACAATGGAAAAACATCAAGCAATAAAATCGAGATATAAACAATTATTCATAATATTAAAACCATACTAATTCAAAGAATGTCAAAACAGCTAATGAATGGAATATCAATAATTAAAAAATCACATACATTTGTTTTTATATTTCCCAAACACAATAAAATATTGCAAAACAGGATCCAAAAACTAAAATTCATAAGGATTAAAAAATCTTCCACCCTCCATACCTGGAATTTTTTGATTTCCAGTCACCCTGAGATTGTTGTAGATTGGGGGCAGGAAGAGATGCACAAACTTTATTTTCTTTCACACATATACTTGCACATATATTCATTCTTTCATACACTCCCTCACATGCTATCTCACACACACACACACACACACACACACACACACACTCTCTCTCTCTCTCTCCCTCACATACACGTTCACATACACACACACGCACACACACGCACACACACGCACAGATTCACACAGGCTCATTTGACTCTCATACACATGCAGGCTTTCACACACATGCATGCTCTCTCTCTCGCTTACACATGCAGGCTCTCTCTCATATATGCACATAGGCTCTCTCTCACACACACACACACACACACATGTAGGCTCTCTCTCTCATATACAAATGCAGACTTTCACACAAACGTTCAAGCCTCGATCACTCTCATACATACATATATGCAGGCTCTCTCTCTTTCTCTCATACCAGTGGAAAAGCCAGAACTGATTTTTTGGGTGGGCCCAAAAACTCATGGGTGGGCAGTAGGCATACAGGTCTGATGGGTGGGCAGAAGGCATACAGATCTCATCCCTACTAGTACTTTTATTGCTAAATAATGCTTTAGAGTGCACCTGACAATGGATTTCTAAGTAGTCTGCAACAGCCATTATGCATCATGAGTGAAACCTTAAAACATTTTAATTCACTTATTTCAAGCATTTACCCACATTAAAGATTCCTTATTAACGCATATAATTTATTTTATATCTATTAGAGATGTGAATCGTGTGATCGATCGTCTTAACGATCGATTTCGGCTGGGGGGGGAGGGAATCTTATCGT
Organism: Rhinatrema bivittatum; assembly: GCF_901001135.1. Classification (NCBI taxonomy): domain Eukaryota; kingdom Metazoa; phylum Chordata; class Amphibia; order Gymnophiona; family Rhinatrematidae; genus Rhinatrema; species Rhinatrema bivittatum. The sequence continues at coordinate 125,006,485 of NC_042622.1, read as the reverse complement.
CGCGGTTTTGTTTTTTAAAATACCGTGTAAATCGTAAATCGGGGGAGGGCGGGAAAACCGGCACACTAAAACATCCCTAAAACCCACCCCGACCCTTTAAAATAAATCCCCCACCCTCCCGAACCCCCTCAAAATGCCTTAAATTACCTGGGGTCCAGAGGGAGGGTCCCGGTGTGATCTTTTACTCTCGGACCTCCGGTGCGTTGTAGAAATGGCGCCGGCGCTACCTTTGCTCTGTCATATGACAGCAGGGCAAAGGTAGCGCCGGCGCCATTTTGTTTTTTTGTCCCCCGACGTCAGGAGCGTAGGAGATCGCTCCCGGACCCCCGCTGGACCCCCAGGGACCTTTGGCCAGCTTGGGGGTCCTCCTGACCCCCACAAGACTTGCCAAAAGTCCAGCAGGGGTCCGGGAACGACCTCCTAAACTCGAATCGTTTTGCCGTACAGCAAAATGGCGCTGACCATGCCGTACGGTCGGCGCCATTTTGCTGTACGGCAAAACGATTCGAGTTTAGGAGGTCGTTCCCGGACCCCCGCTGGACTTTTGACAAGTCTTGTGGGGGTCAGGAGGCCCCCCCAAGCTGGCCAAAAGTCCCTGGGGGTCCAGCGGGGGTCCGGGAGCGATCTCCTGGACGCGTGACGTCGGGAGCTAGGAATCAAAATGGCGCCGGCGCTACCTTTGCCCTGTCACATGATAAGGGCAAAGGGCCACCGGAGCCATTTCTCTTCACAGCAGCCGTGGGCAGAGAGCGGGACATCGCGCCGGGATCATCGCGCCGGGACCCCTGGTCATTTAAAACATTTTGGGGCGGTTCGGGAGGGTGGGGGTTTGTTTTAAAGGTTCGGGGTGGGTGTTAGGGTTTTTTGGTGTGCCGGTTTTCCCACCCCCTATTTAACGATACAATACAAATGCCCCTGACGATAAATCGTGGGCATTTGTATTGTATCGTGCACTCTAACGATTTTGGACGATTTTAAAATTATCAAAAAACGATTCACATCCCTAATATTTATTGCAGTTTATAAATACACAAGTAGAATATCATATAAACATCAAAGAACCTAGAAACATCAGATCCAATCATGTAATAAAACAAATATCCATGTATTCTTTCATGAATTATTTGCCAGAAAGGCAAAGATCATCACAACTACAATAATCAGTAATAAGCATAATAAGCATAAGAATAGGTGCAGAGCAGAATTAGAACAGTTCACATTACAACCAAACATGTCATCTCAGCAAAACAAACTCCCTCCACTTCCAAATATTTTGTGAAGTAACACAAACCCCTGCAAAAAAAAAAAAAAAAGACACCTAGAACCTTGCCATACCAGACAATCACAGCCATAACACTCAGGACTGAAACAACAGCACCCTTATCTAAGAAAAGTGCAATACAGATATTACACCAATACAAATATTACCACCTATTGGCCAAACAGAACAACCTGGACTGCTACAAATCTCTACAGAGAAACTACACCTCAGTCGCACACAGGCAGAACACAGACTAACCCTCACCTAATACAGAAATAAGGGGCTACAAATTAGAAACTGAAACATGTAGACAAAACCAAAATAGAAAGCTTAAGAAATCAGAATCTGAACAGTGGAACTTAAAAGAAAGAGAAAAATACAAAAAAAATCATATAAGAATTTCACATTCTCAAAGATGGCATATCATAATCACTAAAAACTCAAATTTTTTTATTTTTTACTTTTGTTATCTGATCTTATTTTTCTAATCAGTTGGTCCTTGCCCTTTTTCCCACTTTTGCCTTGTCAGTCTTTTCCTAATTCCTTTATCAGGATCTCTCTTCTCTTTCTGTTTCTTCTCTCTCCTCCCTCTCCCTCCTTTCCTCATTCACACACACAGTATCTTTTAGAAGCCGTCCCATACTCACACCCAAAAGCTCTCACTCACACACATAAGCTCTCAACATGTTCTCACACACAAGTGCAAGCTCACTTACAAGCTCACACACACATACACAAGCTCACTCACATACTCTGCCATACACACACACACACCCACACAAAAGCTCTCACATGCTAACCCATATACACACACAAAAGCTCTCACACTCACATGCTCTCCCATTTACACATATAAGTTCTCACTCTCACATACTCTCCCATACACACACACAAGCACTCATTCTCATATTCTCTCCCCCCACACATATATGTACCCACAAGCTCTCACATGCTTTCCCATACACACATACACAAGCTTTTAATCTCATAGACTCTCCCAAACACACACAAGCTCTCACTCTCACATGCTCTCCCATATATAGACAAACTTTCACTTTCACATGTTCTTCCATACACACACACACAAATTCTCACGTCACATTCTTTCCCATACCTACATACACACACACACACACACACACACACACACACAAAGTTCTCACTCTCATATGCTCACCTACATACACACAAGCTCTCACTCTCATATGCTCTCCCACACACACGCTTGCACTTTCACATGCTCTCCCATACACACATGCAAGTTTTCATTCTCACGTACTCTTCCATACATACACAAGCTCTCAATCTCATATGCTGTCTCACACAATCACAAGCTCTTACATGCTCCTGCCAAAACCTTTCACCATATGACTCTTAGAGACAGGGCATTCTCCACAGCAGGACCAACCTTGTGGAATTCCATCCCTCCAGACCTGAGACAGGAACCCTGCCTTCCAACATTTAGAAAAAGACTTAAAACCTGGCTATTTATGAAAGCCTTTCCAGACAACAATTGAACCTAAACTCAACTTAATTAACTCTGACCACCCAACAGGATAATCAACAATTTTGACAACCCCTCAATTTCACAATCTCTTTTAAATTGGCAGGTTTACTCATTTATTTTCCACTGTTAAATTACTATCGCCTTTTTCACTGTTCCAAGTTGTATTATGTCCCTGTTTTATTGTATCTGCAATCTTTACTTTTTCTTTTAGCACTTGTTAATGTTCTTATTATTATTTTCTTGTTGTCACACCTTGTTAATTGTAAACCGGCATGATGCGATTCCCATCGCGAATGCCGGTATAGAAAAAACTCAAATAAATAAATAAATAAATGCTCACACACACACACACACACACACACACACACACATATAAGCTCTCCCTCACTCTTACATACAAGCTCTCTCTCATTGGCTTCTCTCTCTCTTACTCTCAGAAACACGCAAGTTCTTACACACATGTACCTCTCTCTCACTTAGTGGCATTTTTCACACTCTGGGTCTATGCTTCAGGACACTGGGGCCCTGCCTCCGCTGGGCCTTTCCTTGTTCGGGGGAGGTGTTTATAGTTCAGCTGGGCCTTTTCTTGTGTGCTGGGGGGGCAAGAAGTGAAATGTTGATGGCTCCGCTCAGCCTCTACTTTTGCGCTATGGGTGGAGAGGTGCCAGTAGCTGAAGAAAGAGACTTAGGACATGGGCTATTTGCTGCAGGAGGGTAAAGGGGAGCTTGCAGGAAATTTCCTGTTTGTACTAGTATAGCGCCAACATAGGAGATGTGGGTCAACAATAACTGTTGCTTTGGACTGCTGACAACCCTACCGACATGACCCCAGCAACACTTTCTACTGAGAGTGAGATTTGGACTACCATGCTGCCATTTGGCTCCAACTACAAGCTCAGCAACAAACAGAGGCTCCACTTGTTGCCTTGAGGCAAATGGCAGCATCTCTTGTTCCCTCTCTGTTGCTTCGGAGCCATCATTTGGCTCAAAGCAACAGAGAGGAGACAAGAGGAGCCGCCATAGCTGCAGCTTTTTAGAAATTGCTCTGACATGGTGCCTGATGATGAGTCAAGTGAGACTCCTACGCTAATGGGGACTGCTAGTCACAAAACAAAACAGGACAGGAACATCACATATGTTTTAGATAATGAAAATGCATAACATCTTTTTATCTCAACCTTGGCCATATGATGAAAATATTTTGGATAAATTCTACATGTCTTACCACGTGTGCTGGTCACAATATTGAATTCAATCCAATTTGTGATTTCCATAAACATAATGTGTTTCCAACATTCAAAATACTCAGAAATCCAATTTCTTGAATATAAATACAATGAGTCAATAGCCAGAGAAAAATAACAGGGATCAGCTTAGCCCTTATAGTACAAGCAGATCTGTTCCAAAACTGTGATTTATGTGTGTACAATGTGTCCTCAAAGCCATTGCTTGCCTCTGGAACTCTGCACAAAAGTGCATAGGAAAAGATGGGGGAAACAGGATAATGAAACTGGCTCAAATAAAAATAAAACTAAAAAGTGGAGATAGTAATGAGTACATTTATTGTCAGTGTGCATTGCGAGTGATGTATATAAGACAGTTTCCAAAACAGGAATGTCTCTCCTTCATTGCTTACAAACCAATTGGGAGTAAAGGGAGGTTAAGTGACTTGCTCAAAGTCACACTGTGTGTGATGGACAAGAGAAGGGAGTTATGGTCTTTCACGGACTTGCACAGTTCAAACAGGAAAAGAAAACAGATTTCACTAGGGAGGGAGCAGCAGGTGGCAGTTAAGGAGTGCCAGCAGTATACACTGGCATAAGGAGCAGCTCTGAGAGGGATGTAGACTGAGCTGTCAGAGATGGTGTGCACTGGCAGAGTTGTGAAAGGTAGTGATGGGGAGTGCTTCCTACTTTTCCAGCTACATCCTCTTGCTTTGCACTGGTGGGCTGGGTAGTGCACAAAATGGATGGGATTTCAAATGCTTTTTAATAATGTCTTTGCTCATGGGAAGATGATGCCACTAGAAAAAGCTGATGACAGGAAAGGAAAAACAGCTAAAGAGTACTGTAAACAAATCACCCTGATGAACAATTTGACAAAATGTAATGCTCTCATGACATCATCACTAGCATTCAGAACCTATCACTCTTAGAGTGAAATGCATTAATGCTATTACTCATGCTATGAGATCACCATCAACATAATAAGAAAATGTACATCGTCACTTGCAATATGAAACACTGCGGAGCTGCATAGGGACAAAGATCAAATGCAAGTGTAATGGCGAAGCAGGTTAGTGGACAAAATATTCAGCAAACATTGCAGAGCATCCATAATAATAATAATACAAGGGTGGCCAGCTCCTGTCCTTGAGAGCCACAAACAGACCAGGTTTTAGGATACCACAATGAATATGCATGAGATTGTTTTGCATATAACAGAGGTGATGCATGCTTATTCATTGCGAATATCCTGAAAACCAGGCCTGTTTGTGGCTCTCAAGGACCAGAGTTGGCCATCCCTTTAATAATACAGTATATTATAAATGACCACTAACCAGGAGCAGAAATCTGAAACAAATGAACCTCACCTGTTCCCTGTCACAAGACAGCTTTCCCTCCTGGTTTTATTGCATGTTAATACAATTATTTCCCCATTATTGTAGCACTGTAGAACTCATCATTTTTGGTGTAAGCAAAAATATGTTCACTATTACCTAGTGACATCCTCTTTTACATTGAACATTTGCTTACATCAAATAATTAAAGGTGATTCTAATATTAATTGAAGTTAGGAACAGAGAACAAATGTAAACAAATTGATTTGTTCCTGGTGCACGCAGTTCAGCACCTTGTTTTCCCAAGAATGAAGTGTCTAGCTGTGGTAGTACTCAAACATTTTGCGAATTAGCTTCTGATACCACTTCTACAGTGATATGTGGAATTTTATTTCATTTTTCCCTTTAGGGATATTTCTCCACTCTCTCTAATAGCAAACCTGGTACAGCAGGCAGATCTCTTGTGAAACGGGAAGTCTTTGAGTCCCTAGGCAGCACTTAGCTTGTTACTACTCCTACAATACTTACATTGATTAGTTTCCATGATACCATTGGTTACATTATGGTTCTTAAATGATTGCTGCCTGTAATTGTGTTAACACCTTTCAGGGCTGGTGATAGAAAGCTTTGCTTGCTTGCTAGAGTAACTATGCTTTTTTCATCCTAATCCCCCGCAACCAGATTAAGCCAGGTATGAACGTTAATCATTGTTGATGATTTACAAATAGCCACAGGGTCTGTCCCATTGCTCAGTCCTGGGTTTGACTCTCCACTCAGGCCTTTCACTTTGTGGGACAGCCAAGGCTGGGGATGCTGCAGAGGCAGTATTGACAGATTCTGGGGACTGGTGGAGAGGGAGGCACAGTGGCAGAATCCAGAGTCTGCTTCAGGATCTCTGATTGCATGGTTCTAGAAGGAGCTCTAGTGCCTGGCCCCCAGCTGAGGCTGTGTTGACAGGACTAAGATGAGTTGGGAGGCAATTTAAAATAGGGGGGAAAAATCCCTGGGAAGTTGTGAATGAAGACTTCATAGTGCCAGATCCTAGCCCTGGTTTTGATTGAGCTAGAACCCAAAAGAAGCAGGAAGAAACTGCTGTGAGAATTTAAAAAAAAAAAAAAAAAAAAAAAGGTAATTGGATTCTTCCATATGCCATGCTATAGGATTTTATGGCAGAAACATTCTTTATGCAGTCTTGCTTAAACCGCCTCCCCCACTCCCACCCCCAACAGGTCTTGTGATCACTAATGTAGGATGGTTATATAACTACTGCCGTGCTCCAAGTCTGAAGGAAAGACAGTAATCATCCATAACCACAGCATTTTGCAACATTATAAAGAACTTAAAAAAGGGAGATGAAAATATACACAAGCAAACCTACCCTAAGGCGTTCTTCTGCCCTACCTCAGGCAATGCAAAGCTTTTGATGTACATTCTCGGCACATCTCACTCAGAGCACAGCCCTGTCATGACTGCAGTGTGTGCCCACTGGTCCTGTCTACACACAGTCTGATCTCAGCTTTCCCAGAAGACCCAGACATCGACAAGCTGAAACCTTCCCCCCTCCCATCCCTTCTCTCCAGCTCACAGGACTGTTCCTCAATAGCTCACAGGGTTTGTTTTGAGGCAATGTTTGAGGAAAAAGTATCTGGTTACTAATAGTACTGAGTCATAAGTCAGTGAACTCCCGGACCTCATCCTGAATCCAGTTCTGGTGCTGGCTGTGTGACTTTGAGAAAGCCACTTTCCCTATCTCCACATCTTAGCTTAGCCACCTGTAATTACGGTAGGTAAGAACACTGGGGTCAAGTTTCAAAGGGTTTAAGCTCCTAGCTTTTGGTAGGCATGTGCATTCGTTTAAAACGGAATTGAAAAATGAATAGATAACCCCAAAACAAATTTGTTCTGGTAACCCTAAAATGAATTAAGCGGGTCCCCCATATTAAATGAATCCTATTTCTTTCATTCATTATAGTCACTGGACTCATAGAAATAATAGGAAAGCAACAGGTGCATTTTTACAGTTAGAAATTGATACAGTGTAGAGCAGGCAGTCAGAGGAGAAGGGGAGGATGGATATATTGTTAAGGAGATGAGAGGAATGACGTATCACAGTGAAGCATCTGCAAACCAGGTACAGTGATATTGTTACGCTGATCTTGAAGACTGAGCATGTCAGAGAATTGCTCTGCATTGCTTCTCAAGACATTGTGTGAAAGCTTAGCTTTGAGCTCTCTGAGTTCTTGGAAAACGTATTTGCTGTGGCATATTTTATAGTCTCACCCTGCCAGCAATAGCCCGTCACACAAGAGGATAGCAGTGAGGCAGTGTTGCATCACAATATCTGTGTCTCATAGCAGATTTGTAGTGCTTCGCTTGCAGTTGCTGTTTTTCCTTTACGGTGACTGAAGCCTTAGGTACACTTGAGACTAATCATTTATTTTCTGTTTGCCTGGCAGTGAGCACTAGGCAGTGGACATTAGGGATGTGAATCGTTTTTTGATGATTTAAAATATCGTCCGATATATTTTAAATCGTCAAAAATCGTTAGAGCCGCGATACAATAACAATTCCCCCGATTTATCGTTAAAAAATCGTAAATCGAGGGAAGGGGGAGGGCGGGAAAACCGGCACACTAAAACAACCCTAAAACCCACCCCGACCCTTTAAAATAAATCCCCCACCCTCCCGAACCCCCCCAAAATGCCTTAAATTACCTGGGGTCCAGAGGAAGGGTCCCGGTGTGATCTTTTACTCTCGGTCCTCCGTGCATTGTAGAAATGGCGCAGGCGCTACCTTTGACCTGTCATATGACAGGCGCCATTTTGCGCAAAATGGCGCCGGCCATACGGCAACACGATTCGACTGCAGGAGGTCGTTCCGGACCCCCGCTGGACTTTTGGCAAGTCTTGTGGGGGTCAGGAGGCCCCCCCAAGCTGGCCAAAAGTCCCTGGGGGTCCAGCGGGGGTCCGGAACGACCTCCTGCAGTCGAATCGTTTTTCCATACAGAAAAACGATTCACGGTAAGAGATCGTTCCGGACCCCCGATGGACCTTTGGCAAGTCTTGTGGGGGTCAGGAGGCCCCCCTAAGCTGGCCAAAAGTCCCTGGGGGTCTGGGAGCGATCTCCTACGCTCCTGACGTCGGGGGACAAAAAAACAAAATGGCGCCGGCGCTACCTTTGACCTGTCATATGACAGGTCAAAGGTAGCGCCGGCGCCATTTCTACAACGCACGGAGAACCGGGAGTAAAAGATCACACCGGGATCCTTCCTCTGGACCCCAGGTAATTTAAGGCATTTTGGGGGGGTTCGGGAGGGTGGGGGATTTATTTTAAAGGGTCGGGGTGGGTTTTAGGGATGTTTTAGTGTGCTGGTTTTCGATTTACACGATTTACACGATATTTAAAAAACCCAAACTGCGACGATCCGATTCCCTCCCCCTCCCAGCCGAAATCGATCGTTAAGACGATCGATCACACGATTCACATCTCTAGTGGACATAAGTGAGCAGTGAGTGCAGGTCAAATAATGCAGCATAAAAGGCTCTGTTGTGAAGCCTGTCTGTGTCAGAGAAGTAGTGCAAAGCAGATATTTTGACACTCACTGCAGCAGTTTCTCTGTGTTCTCCACACAGCAGCATGGTACTGGCAAGCCTGTGCATTATAATATTAAATCATTGTTGTAATCTTCACATCTCCAGTGACATAAAAACAATCATACCAGGGATAGGGAAAGGCAGAGATGATAAAGTAATTGCCCAGGTTGGCACTGGAACTGGCAGTGCCAGCAAGAACCCAAAACGTAGTCCTAGTATAGCAAACCAAGAAGAATGTGGTGTGGGAGGAACACCCCAAGTCTCTAAAAGAGGTTACCACTTAACAGCAACAGTACCATGAGCCTTTGATGGCATCTCAAGTGGCAAACTGGTACCGAAAGTGGCATTAGCATCCTAAGTCAACATGAAAGTGGAACAAAGCAGAAAAAGAATGAATAAAACCTCTAAAGCAAGCACTGATAAAGGGGATAAGCAGCATAAAGAGTGACTTCAAGGTGTAAGGAGAACACCTGTTACAGGTAAGCAACTGCACTTTCTCCTAGGACAAGCAGGATGGTAGTCCTCACAGTTGGGTGAATACCAGGTGCCAGGCTATTCCCGAAACAATCAAGAACAACAAGTACCGAACAAGGTACCAATGGGCACAAAAACAACTGAGGTACTGTTACACAGTAGGGAGACAGCCTGGTCTCAAGTATAGGACCCCTAGGTAGGAAGAGTTGGGTTTAAGTCTGGAAAAGATTCCATAGGACATCTTTAAAGACGGCGGTGGCCATCTTTAAAGATGGCGCCGGCCAGCCAGTGTTCCTACCATGTGACAGGGGCCGGCCAATGGCACGGATACCCTGTCATATGGTAAGGGCAAAGGGCCATCGGCGCCATCTTTATGAGTGGCAGCCGACGGCCTGAGAACGGGAGATCGCTCCCGGGACCACCACTAGACCACCAGGTAATTTTAAAATGTTTTGGGGGGCTCGGGAGGGTGGGGGGAAGATAAGGGGTCATTTTTAAAGGGTCGGGTGGGTTTTTTTTTAATCGGGCCTCAGCGCCATTTTTGAGTGGCAGCCAAAATGGTGCCGATGGACCGAGAGCGGGAGATCAGTCCCCGCGCCCCCACTGGACCACCAGGTACTCATAAAAAGTTTGGGAGGGGGGTTCGGGAGGGTTGGGGAAGGTAAGGGATTAGTTTTATAGGGTCAGGGTGGGTTTAGGGGTTGTTTTGGTGTGCCGGTTTTCCCCGCCCTCCCCCCTCCCCTGATTTATGATTTTTCACGATAAATCGGGGGAATTTCTATTGTATCGCGACTCTTAACGATTTTTGATGATTTAAAAAATATCTGACAATTTTTTTAAATAGTCAAAAAATGATTCACATCCCTACTGTTTAGTTCCTTTATCAGTGTATGTCCTAGAGGTTTACTGCCACCTTTTCTGCTTTGTCCTCCTTCATGCTGCCTTAGGATACGCTAGTCATTTTTTGTGTCAGTTTGCCATAAGAAATGTCATCAATAGTTTATGGACTGTTGCTGGTGCCCTCTTTTGGAGTCTTGGGGTGTTCTTCCCACTTTTTCAGCTTCTTTGCTTTATCTTTGTCATTCCTTCAGACTTGGAGCATGGCAGTAGTTATATAACAATCCTCTTACAATGATTTGGTGAAATCCTGCCACAGCTGGTACCCCTTTGCCCCTTCACGGAGTTATAGGCTATTCATGCCACTTTTCCTGCCACTTTCCTGACTCCTCAGTCTTTCTAGGTTCCTTGGAGTTTTCCCCCTTTTGCTGATTTCTTCCCACAAGTTTTAAGACAATTGATTAGAAAACTCCTATTCTGAAGTCTAAAATAGGCTGAAAATTACCTCTAATGCTTCCCCCATTGGCTTTAATGGCAAAAGAAAACAAATCAAACTGAAAAATATATATTTTTTTAGTTTTAAAACTAAAGAAACAAATGAAGGGACCCATGAAACAAGTTTTAAAATGAAACATTTTTTCCTGCTGCAAATGCCTAGCTTTTGTAGTTAGGCTCCTAAATTGGCTCTGTTAATATGTACTAGGGCTGAGTGTTATGATTCTGAAGGTGGACCCTTGGTCCGAGGTAGAGCTGGCACTACCCAAGAGAGAGTAACCCCTCCTGGATGCCTACCGTTGGAAGGCAAGGCTGGTCTCAGGTAGACCCTTGAAGACTGAGCAGGAATCTGGATGCAGGCGCCTCCTGCAGGTCGTATAGTCCAGATAGCCGGCGCCTCCAGCAGGTCAAAAAGTCAGTCCAGCTTGAAGAATGGTCGGAGGTCGGTACAAGGGTCAATGCCAGAAGAATGGTCGGAAGCCGGTCCACAGGTCAACGCCAGAAGAATGGTCGGAAGCCGATCCACAGGTCAATGCCAGAAGAATCCCAATCAACTGGGAGCGAAGCAAAAAACAGAGAAGACAGGAACTTGAGCATAGAACCACCAACTACGAGCCAAGAAGCCAAGGCAAGGTCTGAGGAGCAGACCTTTGCCTAAATAGTAATCCGGAAGGTGTAGTTCACAGGAAGGAGCCACGACCATTTCCTGTCGCGGCCCCTTTAAATGAATAGTTACTGCCGTGCGCGTGGCTCTAGGGAGATCAGAGGGGGAGGAGTCAGCCCGGCCGAGAGAGAGCACCAGCAGCTGGGCCCAGCAGCAGCAGCGGCCGCAAAGGCATCAGAACAGAGGCCTGCCTGCCTCAGTGGGGGTCCCAGTCGCAACTCGCCATGGCCGGCAGCCATAACAGTACCCCTTCCTCTAGGCCTCCCTCTAGAAGGTTTGGGTTTTCCCGGGTGTTCAGCGTGAAAGTTCTGGAGAAGAGTCTTATCCAGGATGTTAGTAGCTGGCTCCCAGGAATTCTCTTCTGGTCCAAAATCTTCCCAGGCTAGGAGGTACTCCCATTTGCGTCCTCTTCTCCGGACATCAAGAACCTCACGAGCCGGGTATGTAGTCTCTTCTTCGGCCCTCAGTTGTAGAGCTGTGGGAGCTTTCCGAGAGGTCAAGTGAGGACCAATGGCTTCAACAGAGACACATGAAAGGAATTGTGTATTCACAGTGTGGCAGGCAGACGTAGTTGATAGGTCACGGGACCTAATTGCCATAGCACTGGAAAAGGACCAATATAGCGAGGTGCCAATCTCAACGAAGGAACTCTTAAGCGGATTTATCTGGTGCTGAGTCACACCTTCTCCCCGGAAGAAACCGAGGAGCCGGTCGTCGATGTCTGACTGCAAATATTTTTGCGGCACTAGCTGCTGCTTTGCATAGCATCTTTTGAGTATGAACCCAGAGTCTCTTCAGTTGCAGGGCTGTAAGCTGGGCCGCCGGGGATGAAACCGGCAAAGGTAGAGGCAAAGGTGGCCTGGGTTGTCGTCCGAACACAATTTGAAACGGTGAAGCCCCAGTTGAGGTACCTGCATGAAAATTATGGGAGAACTCCGCCCAGGAAAGCAGTGCGGCCCAGTCGACCTGACGAGAATTAACATACATGCGTAGAAATTGCTTCAAAGTTCGATTAGTACGTTCCGCCTGACCGTTTGCCTGAGGGTGGAATGCTGTGGTAAAGTCCAGAGTAATGCGAAACTTGGTACAGAGGCTCCGCCAATATCGGGCCGTGAATTGTGAACCATGATCAGATGTGATGTGCTGAGATATTCCGTGAAGGCGGAAGATATGTAACATAAAGAGCTGGGCCAGACGGGGAGCAGACGGGAGGGAGGGTAGCGGAGTGAAGTGATCCATTTTCGAAAATCAATCCATTACTACCCATATCACAGTATGTCCTTCAGAAGTTGGAAGATCCACAATAAAATCCGTGGAGATGTGAGTCAATGGTCTCGTAGGAGTCGGAAGCGGTTGTAATTGCCCCCAAGCCTTCCCTGTAGGGCTTTTGTGCTGAGCACAGATCAGACACAAGTCTACGTAAGTGCAAATGTTCTTACGCATCTTGGGCCACCAATAATGTTGTAGGATAAGGCCTTGTGGCCGTATATGTCGCGGATGTCCGGCCAATTGGGAATAGTGTCCCCATTTTAATACTTTATTGCGAAGCTTCTTGGGCACCACAATCTTGCCAGGTGGAACCGTGAAGGTTGCAGAAAGGATGATGCGAGCCAGGTCAATAATGTTTTGAAGTGGCTCCTCAATGTCCTCATTGGAGAAAGATCGAGACAACGCATCAGCCTTCATAGCTAGAAGTTCCTTGTCGCCAATGGAATAGTTGCGTTCAGCTGACGAAAATTTTCTAGAGAAGTAGGAGCACGGATGAGACGTTCCTGATATGTCAATCTGGCTCAGGACAGCTCCTGCTCCTTCAGTGGAGGCATCAACCTCCACTATGAATGGATGTCTGGGATCAGAATGTTGGAGGCAAGGTTGTCGTAGAAAGGATTCTTTGAGAGCCTGAAAGGCTTCTTCAGCCTCTAAAGGCCAGGTCTTGATGTTTGCCCCCTTACGAGTGAGTGCAGTAAGGAGCGCAGCCAGCTTGGAAAAGTTCTGGATAAACCTACGATAATAGTTTGCGAATCCAAGGAATCGCTGGAGTGCGTGTAGACCACTAGGCTGGGGCCATTCTTGGATACATTTTAATTTAGTGGGATCCATTTGAAAACCTTGCTTAGAGATGATATACCCCAAAAAGGGTAATGATTCTTTTTCAAAAATGCATTTCTCTAGTTTGGCATAGAGTCGATGTTCTCTTAGATGTTACAATATTTGAATAACATGTTGACAATGCGTCTGTAAATCGCAGGAAAAAATCAAAATGTCGTCTAGGTAGACTATCACACAGACGTAGAGCAAGTCTCTAAATATTTCATTAACAAAGTGCTGAAAGACGGCAGGAGCATTGGTTAGTCCAAACGGCTTGACAAGATATTCATAGTGGCCGACCCTGATGTTAAAAGCCGTCTTCCACTCATCACCCTCACGAATCCTGACTAGGTTATATGCTCCTTGAAGATCCAATTTGGAGAATATCCGGGCCCCCTGTAGGCGATCAAATAGTTCAGCAATAAGGAGCAAAGCATAGCGATCCTTGACGGTAATAGCATTCAGTCCCCGGTAGTCGATACAGAGACAAAGTTCCATCTTTTTTTCCAACAAAAAAAAAACCCAGCCCCGGCAGGGGATTTGGATCTTCAGATAATCCCCTCTGAAGATTGTCCTGGATATATTCGGACATAGCATGAGTCTCAGTAGTGGACAAGGGATAGACTCTACCCCGAGGTGGTGCAGATCCAGGGAGTAGGTTAATCACACAGTCAAAATCTCGATGCAGAGGCAAGGTATCTGCGGCCTTTTTTGAAAAAAACATCTGCAAATTGTTTGTACTGAAAGGGCAAATTCTCCAGAAGAGAGGTACAGATAAAGTATCAGAAGTATTAATTCCTTTAGAGCAGGTTTCGTGGCACGTTAGACCCCAATGAACAAGTTTTAAAGGTGTCTAATCAAACTGCGGATTGTGGCGCTGCAGCCAGGAAATACCAACAACAACTAGATGAATAGCTTTCTGGAGGACATAGAAGGTGATTTGTTCTGTATGGTTGGGTGCAATGTGACAGTCCAGAGGTACCGTGTGGTGTGTTATTCTTCCGGGCAAGGGTTCTCCATGGATAGAAGAGATAACCAATGGTCTCAGGCAAGGGCGAGTGGGAATATGAAGTTGCTCCACCACTCCTTGCAGGATAAAGTCTCCACCGGCCCCGGAATCTACTAAAGCCAGTGTGGTAAATTTATGTCCTCCGATAAAAAGAGTAACAGGCAAGGTAAGTGGGGGAGCGGGTGAAGTGCTGCCTAAGGTTAGTCCTCCCATGGAACCTAGGCTTTGGAGTTTTTCTGGACGTATGGGACAGCCCGCAATGCGATGGCCCAACCCTCCACAATATAGACAGAGGACAGCATTACATCATCTTTGACGTTCTGCCGGTGAGAGAGGACCTCTACCCAACTGCATGGGCTCTTCGGCGATCCCCTCGGTGGTGGAAGAATCTCGAGAGGCAGAGGAAGATGAATGTGAAGCAACAGGGGCTGCCATGCATCCTCTCGAACCCAGACCTTCACGAGCCCTTTCCTATAGACGATGATCAATTCTGGTGGCTAGTTCTATGAGAGAATTTAAGGAGGACGGAAGTTCCCGAGTATAGTCCGTGAGTGGACATCCTCCCTGATGAAGATGAAGAAGGTCAGAACCAGCGGCTGCTTGTTTTCTGGGTTCCTCAAACACTGTCTGAAATAGCTCCAGGAATCGTGGGAAATCTTGAAATACTGGATCTGACCGCTGCTACATCGGGGAAGCCCTAGCCAAAGCCTTGCCCTCCAATAAGGACAAGATATACGTTGTCTTAATTATGTCACCCGGAAAGAGGGTAGCTTGAAGAGAGAAATGCATACTGCATTAATCAAGAAATCCCAGGCATAGACGAGGTTCCCCGGCATAGCGTGGAGGAGCTGGCAGTGGAATTATCAGCCGAGGGTAGTCAGGTATTGCCGGCGATGCTTGTGCTGAAGGAGGACTTGCATGTGTTGCGACCACCGCATCCAGATGAGCGTGGAGTCGATCCATAGATGCTGCCCTAGATTCCAACATCCTCTGTTGTTCCATTATCTTCTGGGCCAACCTGGAAATGGCTTGCAGGGCTGAAGCCTCTGCCAGGTCCATGGCCTTGCTTACAGTTATGATTCTGAAGGTGGACCCTTGGTCCAAGGTAGAGCTAGCACTACCCAAGAGAGAGTAACCCCTCCTGGATGCCTACCGTCGGAAGGCGAGGCTGGACTCAGGTAGACCCTGAAGACTGAGCAGGAATCTGGATGAAGGCGCCTCCTGCAGGTCGTATAGTCCAGATAGCTGGCGCCTCCAGCAGGTCAAAAAGTCAGTCCAGGAGCCGAAGCTCGAAGAATGGTCAGAAGTCGGTACAAGGGTCAAACCTAAAGAATGGTCGGAAGCCGGTCCACAGGTCAATGCCAGAAGAATGGTCGGAAGCCGGTCCACAGGTCAATGCCAGAAGAATCCCAATCAACTGGGAGCGAAGCAAAACCAGGAGCAGAGAAGACAGGAACTGGAGCACAGAACCACCAACTACGAGCCAAGAAGCCAAGGCAAGGTCTGAGGAGCAGACCTTTGCCTAAATAGTAATTCAAAAGGTGGAGTTCACAGGAAGGAGCCACGACCATTTCCTGTCGCAGCCCCTTTAAATGAATAGTCACTGCTGCGTGCACGGCTCTAGGGAGATGAGAGGGAGAGGAGTCAGCCCGGCCAAGAGAGAGCACCAGCGGCTGGGCCCAGCAGCGGCCGCGAAGGCATCAGAACAGAGGCCTGCCTGCCTCTGTGGGGTTCCTGGAGGCGGCCCGACGCCTCGTGTGAGTCTTTGGCCCCGGTTGCGGACCACCGCGACAAGTGGCCATGACACTGAGTTCCAAATTTAGACTCCTAGGAGCCAATATTCAAGAGTTTAAGCTCCTAATTTTTGGACTTAGGGTTTTAAATTAGCCCTCTTCAAACGTTTACTAGGGCTGGGTTCTTATTTAGGATCCTAAAAAGTGGGTGGCTATAGAAGCAGAGCTAGGACAGGGAAATAAAGTTAGCAGGTGAATTTTCAAAAGGATTTACATGCATAAATGTAATTACTATTGTAGCAATTTTAAAAAGTCATTTACTAGAGTAAAGTGCAAGAGCCCACCGTCCTCCTCCACACTCTTCTGCCGCCACCGCCGGAGACCACATGGACTCCCTGGACTCCCTTCCCCTGCCGCCAGAGACCAACCCCTCCCTCCCTGAGCTCCACTGATCCTCCAATCGAAGGTAGGAGCTGCGCTGACATCAGCGCCTGGGAGGGAGGTTCAGCAAAAGAAAAAAAGCCCTTTAAATCTGGGCTTCTGTCCGCAGCGACCTAAGGGGCCTGCCCCTTGGTGCGCCCCATACCCTACACCCTCAGGACAGAACTTTCATCTCATCAACTTACTGGCTTCTCAAGCAAATCCAGCTAGCCTATGTTTCTCTCCCTGATTTGGACCTGCTTTCCATTTAATCACAAACTGCAAGGACCCCTAAAGGTCCCTCAGACCGACCAAAGTAGGCAACAGCCACTTTGTCGAAGCCACGACCGGAATAGAGAGACGAAAGATTCAAGCAGCAAAACAGGCCTCACCCACAGCAAGCCCAGAGACCAAATCCTGCTGCCCAGACCAACCTCCTCGACAGGCGCAGACCAGCACGCCCACACCCAGTCAGACATTCCACATAGATCGCCACCTGAACCATCTCCTTGGGCACCATCGCCCTCTACAGCCGACTGATTAACACCACAAGCCACCCCGCAGTCCCAGGAAGGTACTGCTGGGCTCTCCCTCTGCCAGGCCACCCCCGACCCCTCCCACCGACGCACCTAAGTCCGCGACCTGAGACCGGATCGAACATCCTAAAGACCATTAAATGACAAAGCAGAGCGCCTTTGGCACCGCGCACCTAAGGAGCACAGCAAGGACCCCCCCCCCCTCTATGTGCCTTCGTAACGCCAGTGAGGACACCACTCCTCACCCCCTCCCCTCCCCTCCCTCCCACAAAATGGACACGAGAAGCCCACATTACACTCGAGGCTTTTACCCTCCCCACAAACACCACCCACACAATACACCAACAGGAAACATACACAGAAGACTTCTCCAGATTCCCCTATTCTATGCCCCTCACATGGCCGCCCTATCAGTTCTCACCCTCTTAATGCTGAATGCACAATCCATTACAAAGAAAATCCCCATCCTAAATGACCTCCTTTTTGACCTAAAGCCGGATCTTCTATGTATCACAGAATCATGGCTCAAAGGCACAGACATTCCTCTCATTAATCAACTTCCTACAAACAATTACATCTTCTCCATACCAAGACACAAAAAAAAAGAGGAGGCGGCCTACTGTTCCTAGCAGCCAAAAAACTCAAATTCAGCACACTTCCCATCAACTCCCTACTACCCATTGAAGTCAGTCTCTTCAAGTCTGAAACCCTCCAAATCCTGCTGATCTATGCCCCCCCCCCCCCCAGGCACTCTCAACAAAGATCCATGCCCTCTCATCGAAACCATCGCATCTAACCTCAACACCGATCACCCCACCATCATCCTAGGTGACTTTAACCTCCACTTTGACAAATCTCCCCTCTCCCCTTCAAGTGATCTCCTCCTCAACTCACTAACTGCCATGGGCTTCATACAAATAATAAACTCCCCCACACAGAAATCAGGCCACATCCTGGATCTGATTTTCATCAACAGCAAAATAACACTCAACTCCTCCCCCCCCCCCCCCCCCCCACCATCACCTCTTCTGTTCCCTGGTCAGATCACATGGTAATACAAACCAAACTCCAAGTGGACCAAACCCACATCCACAATCTAATAGATAAAAAACGTATAGTCTTCACCAAACCATGCTCCAGTGAGACCCTAGAAAAAACCTTACCTGATGCCCTAAAACATCTAGATACCTCTAATACCGTTAATGCAGTCAACTCATGGACCACAATCAACATGGAGACAGCGGAAAAGATCTGCCCAACCATCGAAAAGGAAATCGGAACCACAGCAAGACACAAATCACCCTGGTATAACCAGGATCTAAAAAAACATAAAACGACAATTAAGACACGCAGAAAAAGCATGGCGAAGCAACCCCAGAAGCCAACTACGTGACCGATATAGAACTTTCCTATACTTATATACAACTGACATCAATGAAGCCAAATGAAACTTCTACTCCCAAAGAATTCACAACTACCAATACAACCCGAGAGTCCTGTTCGAGTATGTAACTCAGCTGACGCGACCCATCAACAACACTTCACAAAAAGAAACTTCAACAATATCCAGTCACAACTTTGCCCAATACCTTATAGACAAAACAGCTAAACTTAGCCCAAAAGACCCACCAATTAATCTGGAACTCACCATACAACCAGCCCCCACAGCATCAACATGGTCACAGTTTGAGACAGTAGCCTCCACTGAGGTGGAAAACATTGTTCGAAAGATCAACCCAGCAGTACACCTGCTCGACCCCATCCCAACAAAAACCCTCAAGCTAATTCCAAACTGCCTAGCCAGATCCATCGCTGACATCACCAATCTCTCCCTCAAGCAAGGAATACTCCCAGATTCCCTTAAATGCGCTGTGGTCAAGCCTATCCTAAAAAATACCCAACTCGACATGACCAATTACCATCCAATTACCGACCCATCTCCAACCTTCCGTTCTTGGCCAAGATCATTGAGAAGACAGTCAACCACCAACTTTCAGAATTCCTGGAAAACCACAACATTATGTTTTTATTGTTTGATGTAATTTCCAACTGTTGGTTCACTGTAAACCGAACCGATATGTACTTGTACATGATCTTCGGTATAGAAAAGTATTTAAATAAATAAATAAATAAATAAACATACTGGCCCCCACTCAACATGGCTTCAAAAACTTCCACAGCACCGAATCACTGCTACTCACCCTCACAGACACAATACTACGAGGGTTTGACAAAGGCACATCCTTCCTCCTAATCCTACTGGACATCTCCGCCGCATTTGACACCGTCAACCACAAGATCCTAATTCACAGACTAAGAGAAATAGGCATCAGTGGCACCATCCTCCAATGGTTTCAATCATTCCTCACCAACAGATCTTTCAAAGTAGCCCAAGGAAATACAACATCAGAAAGAATCCCCCTTTCACAAGGAGTCCCACAAGGTTCATCCCTATCCCACTCCCTCTTCAACATCTATATGCTGCCATTATGCAAATACCTAGACAAAACAGGACTCACCTACTTTCTCTACGTCGATGATGTACAGATCCTGCTCCCCATCAGAGACAACATCAGGAACACCCTAAACCGATGGGAAGCATACTGGACAGACATAACCTCTATCCTCTCTGAAATGGCACAAACGCTCAACCAGAGCAAGACAGAAATTCTCCACCTCTCCAAAAAATCTCCAACACCCATCTCTGACCCCACAACCCTATCCAACTACAATATACTCCCAACGGTTAGAGACCTCAGAGTCACCTTGGACCAGGAACTGAACTTCAAACATCATATCAAAACTCTGATAAAAGAAGGATTCTACAAACTCCAAATCCTGAAGAAACTCCAACCTCTACTTCATCCCCCAGACTACTGAACAGTACTGCAATCCCTCCTTTTTGCCAAGATAGACTATTGCAACACCCTCCTAACTGGCCTTCCTGCATCCACCCTCAAGCCCCTCCAGCTTCTACAAAATGCTGCTGCACGGTCACTAACGAATAAGAAAAAAACAGATCACATCACGCCCGCACTCATACAACTCCACTGGTTCCCCTTCCCATTCAGATCCCAATACAAAACACTCATGCTCATACACAAAGCCATCCATAATGACAAAGCCAGCTGGTTACAAGGACCTCTGACCCCCCGCAACCCCACTAGAAATCTCCGCTCAACCAACAGGGGCCTACTCCCCATTCCCCCCCGCCAAGGAAGTACATCAAGTCTCCACCAAAGAACGCACTGCATCCGTAGCAGGCCCTCACCTCTGGAACACCCTTCCATCCACTCTCAAAACTGACCCCTCTACTCCCACTTTCTGAAAGAGCCTCAAAACCTGGCTCTTCCGGAAAGCAGTCACAGCAGATAAATAAATCCACCATATCCCCCCCCCACACCAAATAACAGTCCCCTCCACCCCGCCCCCTTACCCCTCCAGTTCCCCCCCCCCCACCCTGCCATTGTACAAAGTTTACTTCAACTCTTAACATATTCAGTAAAAGTTATGCTAATATACACATTTTATCATAATACTATCCTGTTAAAGTTATATGTACTTAGCTAGTTACTCAATTAAGCTGTTACATTGTATCATGTCATTATAACGCTAGCCTTAGACATCTTGTTATATGTAAACTGATGTGATATGTCAAATCGAATGTCGGTATAGAAAAATAAATAAATAAATAAATAAATATATTGTAGCAGTTTTCAAAAGTCCACTTACTCGAATAAAGTGTATTTACTTGAGTAAAACCCAGTTTTACTCGAGTAAATGCTTTTAAAAGCAGGCCCTAGGAGCTTAGTCCTGATTTCCAGAACTAGTTTAAATGTACAATAGCAATGCTAAATTTAAGACCCTTGCTTTCAGGGTCCTAAATTTATGTGAGTTTTCAGCTGAAAATTTAGGATGATGGTTTGTACTGGAGTCATGAGAAGACACCAATGGAGTTATCTGGACTAAGGGGATAATGCAGCAGGCAGGCATATAAATAAACCATAATAAATGAGAAATTTTGAAAGAGAAAATAAAATGCAAAAATAAAATCAATAAGTTTCTCCAGATGACATATGATTAAAAACTGCAGCCTTCTGACTGTGCCTGAGGCTTCCACTCTGAGTGACATATGCTAACATTGCTTCTGCATGGTTAGTTACTCGGTTCTCTGAGTTGCTGATCAACGGACTGACTGGAACAGATGCCAGATGACAATGAACAATTGCAGATGGGAAAGAGGGGCAGGGGGAACACAGATATCCTTTAAATAACAGCTGAGCCTCTGAACTCATTGCAGTGTGCTGTCACCTATGCACCTCCCAACCTGGCATGTTCCTCATGTCCACTAATGGTCTAATTTAAAATCTCCAGAAAGGAGAATACTGATACTAGGGACTGCTGCACTATTCTTATGTAGGGTTGCCAACAGGCTCCAGATTTTCAGGACAGGTTGATCCAGTCCTGGTTTTACCCCACTGTTTGCTGGGACTTATTCTGATTTCCCTATTATATTCCCTAAGAAAATCGAGACTATAAGTACTTGCATGCAGGGAAGTAAAACCAGGACTGGTTCAACCTGTCCTGAAAATCTGGAGCCAGTTGGCAACCCTATTCTTATATTGGGTTCTGCCACATGAGTTAGAACAATAGCAATAAAATGAAGAAAACCATAAATAGATACAGCTGGGGGAGGTACTATCTACAAGTACTGGTTGTTTTGCCTACACTAATTAGCAGGTGAATATGCATGTAGTCTGGGATAATTTTCAGAGAGAGAGAGAGAGGGAAAGAGAGAGAGAGAGACTCTGAATATATACCACTGTAAGAGGGGACACTTTCAACTTGAGGTGGGTATGGTGGCGGTGGTTTTATATACATAGTCAGAGGACTTACCTGTAAATTTGATATGACTGATGAATTTCTATCATTTGAATCAATGAAAGGTATCAACAAGAGGACTTGATTTGTACAATGCAGTCTCTAACTAGCTCGCCTCTTTGCCTAACCACAGCCATTTTTTTTTTTATCACGAGCACTATTTCCACTATATTTATAGCAATTTAATGAATCTAGGGGATAGGTCCATAATATCCAAAGAGAGGCTAAGCCAATTTAGTCAGGATCCTCTGAGCATTCTGCGCTGAAATAGCAAATTTAAAACATTTCTCTATACAAGTATTCCTGAGACAGCCTTTGAATGGTCATTATAGTGACTGTGGAATGTGTTCTCTAAGGAGGTAATTTTCAAAAGGATTATATGGATTTTATGTGCATAAATGGGCTCGTAAAAATTGCTACTTTAACACATTAACTTCTTTGAAAATTCACTCCATATGGCTGAATTTTCAAAAGAGTTTAAGCTTGTAGATAGACTTTATGCTAGTAAATTAGCTTTTTAAAATTGCAACAATATATGCTGCTTTTATGAGTATAACTCTTGAAAATTCACTCCATATTGATTAAGCAACTCTTAAACTGGTTTTAAGAACTTAAGTATAGAGAGGGTTAATGATTGCCACAGACTTGCTACCTCATTTATCACAATGGAAAATGCAGACAAATTCTCATATGATTTGCATAGTCCAACCAGCAATACAGACTAGGTAATTTAGGAATTGTGAAAGACTGTTTCAGTCAGAGAGCCTTCCTGCATGTCTGATGAAAGAATCCTCTCATCTCCACTCACTAAAGGAACCATTCGTACTACATCCCTGTAGGAGGCCCAGAACACAACCAGCACAGGTCCACATCCAACTTTACAATTAATTACCAATTTGATACTAGCAAGAGCACTGGCAGGTAGAAGGGAGGAGGCTGCCTGTTGCAAGACTGCCAGAAGACAATGCCATAGCTCAGGTAAATAGCATATGAAGGCTCCATGGCAAATGATATAACTAACCCAACCCAACTGCAGTCCACTAAAACAGCTTGCACAGCATCACTGAGCTGTCCAACAGTTTTATGTTAGGAGGGCTCATTGAATTGCTTATATGGGTAGCTCTAGTGTACTGCAGCTGAATGAATCAACTAGTATGGAACATCTCAAATCCTGTGCCAATGCAAAACTTCGCTATAGTGATTAAATACATTTACTCAATTTACGAAAATGTGTTTTGCAGAGCTCCAGTAGCCCCATTAGTCTTAAGGAAAACTAGATTCTTTGCAGACTGTGAAACCTTTTATTGAACCAACACAAGTGTTATCCAGAGAGACTTTTGTATGTGAGCTTTTGAGACCACATGGTCCACTCTTTAGATCAGCACTTCTCATCCAGTGTGTCGCCAAACACTGGCAGGAGTGTCGCGTCTCCCAGTGTCCCACTGCCCCGTTGTACTTTCCTTTTCCCTTTTTCCAGCCCCGCGGCCAATTGGAAGCCTCCTTTCTTCCTACCCCCACTGCCCAATGGGAAGCCTCCTTCATTCTGCCTGCCCCCGCACAGGCCAATCGGAAGCCTCCTCCCTTCTACCTGCCAGTGGGAGTAGGAAGAAGGAAGGAAGCCTTTGATTGGCCGGTGAGGCAGGCATTGCATAGCCCGGGGGTGGGGTGGGAGGAAAGCAGTGTAGAACTCCGACGAAGCAAGGCCGCCATGAGAGCCCATTCCCATGATAGCGAAGAGGAAAACCCGACCCTGATGAAGCAAGGTCACCACGGGAGCCCATTCGCATGGCAGTGAAGAGGAAAACCCGACCCAACCAAGCAAGGCTGCCACAGGAGCCCATACCTGTGGCGGCAAAGAGGAAACCAGACCCCGACCAAGCAAAGCCGCTACGGGAGCCCATCCCCATGGCAGCGAAGAGGAAATCTGACCCCAACCAAGGCCACCATGGGAGCCCATCCCCATGGCGATGAAGAGGAAACCCAACCCTGACCGAGGCCACCATGGGAGCCCATTCTTGTGGCAGCGAAAAAAGAAGGCCCGTCGGAGTAAAGCCACAGCGGAACTGGAGCCCATCCCTGCATTGAAGGAAGAAGAAGTTTTTGGTGAGAGCTGGTGTGTTTGTGTGTGAATGAGTACCTGGGTGAGAGCTTATGTGTCTGAGGTAGTGAATGGGTGCCTAGGTGAGAGCTTGTGTCTGAGGGAGTGAATGGGTGCCTAGGTGAGAGCTTGTGTCTGAGGATGTGAATGGGTGCCTGGGTGAGAGCTTGTGTTTGTGGGTGTGAATGGATGCATGGGTGAGAGCTTGTGTCTGTGGGTGTGAATGGGTGAGAGCTTGTGTCTGTGAATGTGAATGGGTGAGAGCTGGTGTGAATGGGTGCTTGGGTGAGAGCTGGTGTGTGTGGGTGTGAATGGAAACCTGGATGAGAGCTTGTGGGTGTGAATCAGTGCCTGGGTGAGAGCTGGTGTGAATGGGTGCTTGGGTGAGAGCTGGTGTGTGTGGGTGTGAATGGAAACCTGGGCGAGAACTTGTGGGTGTGAATCAGTGCCTGGGTGAGAGCTGGTGTGAATGGATGCGAGAGCATTTGTGTGTGATTGAGAGCTTGTATATGAGACCATGAGTTTGACTGAGAGAGAGACTGGTCAGGGAGGTGATGTATTTCTATGTGAGAGAGAGAGAGAGACTGGTCAGGAAGATGACTGGTCTAATTGTGTGTGTGTGTGTGTGTGTGTGTGTGTGTGTGTGTGTGTGTGTGTGTGTGAGTGATTGGTTGGTTGTGGGCGCTAAGGAAGAGGACTGTGAGGACAGAGCTTCAGCAGCCCTTGCTGCTTCTGGTGAGTGCTATTGGCTTGGAAGGGAAAGGAGTAGGAGAGTTGCTGGAGAAGGTAAGTAAAGATGGCTTTTTAAATTTATTTTTCTTGATTGACTACCATTTTAATTATTGGGTATTATGCAATGTCTGCTGTTTTGAAATATTGTATTGATATTTGGACATGTTTTAATTTTTATGAGTTTTTAATTGTTGGATATTATTCTGTTCAGTAGCTGTTTTGTAATATTTTTAGTATAGCTTTACAATTATTTCTGTGTGGGGCTGTATAGCAGCTTGGCTTATTCTGTTTTCCCAATAGGAAATGTATTAGTATTTAGGGCCTGGTTTAATAGTTGTATTTCTTAGACAGGGTTGTTACTGTTTGAGTGTGTTCCATAATACAGGTGTAACTTGTGCGGGTTAGTTTCAGTTTGTGTGAATTATTGCAAATCCTGAGAGTCTGTTAGGTGCTATATTTTTCTTTCCATTTCTCCAGGTTCGCACTGCATGCAGAGTGGCTTTTTTGGTTTTCCATTCCAGTTTCTGTCTCCATATTTATAATTTGTGTTTTTTTCTGTACTTGGTGAAGGGTGTGTGACCGAGGTGAGGTATTTTACTAGCATGTATGCATTTGTATCAATCTTATTTGTTGTGTTTTCTCAATAGGACAAGCATTAGTGGTAAATTACTGTCTTTTCATAAGGAAGGCTATTGTGCCTTGTATTAAAGGGAGTTTATTTTGCTTTTACTGAGATGTCATCAGAACCAGAATATCTTTTTTGTATGGCGAGTGGTACAGGGTAATGCCCTAGATCTGCTCTGCACTCATTGCTGGGGGTTGAGGGGATTCCTGTGGATGCAGATTGCATGTTTACATTTAGCCCCTTGATGGTCACATGCTCAGTGTGTCACACATGTGAGAACCATCTGTCAGGTGTGTCCCTGCCAAAAAAAGGATGAGAACCACTGCTTTAGATGATTCAAATAGTTTTGGTACTCCTGCAGGATGAGGACTATACTAAGGTTGCCCTGTGAAACTAGACAGCACCTCCCTGATGCATCCAAGGAGCAAAGAGCAAAAAGGGAAAAATCACACACACACTTAAGTATCAAATCAGCAGGGGCAAATTGGTACCATCCTGGATTGCATTCCATCCTGGGTGGGATTGGTTATACTCAGGTCTAAGATTTCCCGTGTCATCACAAACCAGGGAAGATTGCTTTGCTCTGAAGGTCAATTTCAAAGAAAACAAACACAGAAACGTTTTCCTGGAGGAAAAGTTCATTAACAATTATTAAGGGAGAGCTGCAGAAAGCCATTGCTTATTCTTGGGATAAGCAATTTGGAATCTATCTACCCCCTGGGATCCTGCCAGGTACTTGTGACCTGGCTTGGCCACTGTTGGAAACAGAACACTGGGCTTGATGGAACCTTGGTCTGACCCAGTTTGACAAGCCTTATGTTCTTATGTTCAGAAAAATGCAAAAAATTGGTTAAATTAGCAGAAGTTTGCAACTTGTGTGCCGTTGTCCCAACTACAGTCTTGAAACAAGATATAAACGTGCACTATTTCAATCGTTTTCCTTAAAGAAAACAACATAGCAAATGAACATGGCACAACACAATAATAACAATACTTTCAAGAATGTTCAGTATTCTAGCTACTAGAAAGGTCCCTTGAATAAAGATCATGGGGTGCCATTCTGTAATGCAAACTAGGCCACATTCTTTCACATCGTCATTTAACTATGTTTGAGAAATAGTCATTTTTACAATAAAGAAGTGTTTATTCCAGTTCAATCTATCCAATGCTAGGAATGAATCCAATTAATTTCTAGCATTAGTATGCTGATTAGCTGGAATATTTGGGTAAATGGATAATAACAGGCTAATATCCCCCTATTCCAGTTCCACCAGGCAGTTTTGACATTCTATTGTAAATGTAATTGCAGCCTGTGTGAACAATCTTCTCCAAGTGAATTAAACTGCTGCATGCCGGAATCATGCTCAAAAGTAATCAGACTGATTTGACTTTCAAGCACATTTTTTTTCTCTAAATTAAAGCTTAATTTGTTTTGTCTTCAAATATGAGGCATCTCTACCCAGGAGTCCACTTTGGCCTCATCTGAATATCACCTGACATCCTCCCTATCCTTGTTATTTCAGCATAGCCCTTAAATAAATAGTTTCTTCTATTAAACATGCCTCAGTACCTATGAGGATAATTTTCAAACAACTCAGCATGGCTCGTATATGGTCATGCGGAGATCTACAATAGTATTTTATGGCCCGCATATATCACATCCATGTGTATTAATGAGTATGTCTACCCTGCAACATATGTGCATATGTATTTATATTAAATAAATAATTCGATTTGGTATTCACCAAAGAAGACCTTGGAATAGGGACGATGCTGGTTGACAAAAGCATGGAAGGGAGTGGTATAGATGCAATCCCATTTACAGAAGAGAATATATGGAAGAGCTAGGAAAACTGAAAGTAGACAAGGCCATGGAGCTGGATGAGGTACATTCCAGAATACTACAGGAGCTCAGAGATATGCTGGCCAGACTGAGATGTAGGACCTGTTCAATAGATCCCTGGAAATGGGAATGGTGCCGCAAGACTGGAGAAAAGCGGTAGTGGTCATGCTTCACAAAGGTGGTAGCAGAGAGGAAGCTGGAAACCACAGGCCAATTAGCCTTTCTTCAGTGGTAGGAAAATTAATGAAGACTACGCTGAAGGAAAAGAAACTATCTACAATCCGATGAGTTGCTGGACCCGAGACAACATGATTTCACCAGAGGAAGGGCCTGTCAAATTAATCTGATTGATTCTTTTGACTGGGTGACTAGAGAATTAGATCATGGAAAAGCGCGCAATATGATCTATATGGATTTCAGCAAAGCTTTTGATTGTGACCCCTTGAATATAATTAAATTATATATGTATATAAACAGCAAAAATTGGACTATCTTTGTGATCAACATTGTAGAGGGGATAGAAGGAAAAGTTTATCTTTCTGCGGACGACATTAAGATCTGCAACAGAGTGGACAAGCCTGAAAGAGGAGAGAAAATGAAAAGTGATTTAAGGAAGCTTGAAGAGTGGTGTGCAGAATCATGCATCTGGTGGTCAGTAATCCAAAAGAATAGTGATCTGAAGGCAAGAAAACAAGGTAACAAAGTGGTGGCAAAATCCAGATAGATATTGGACTGCATAGAAAGAGGAATAATCAGCAGGAAAAAGGAGGTGATAAGGCCCTTATACAGGTCTTTGGTGAGGCCTCACCTGGAGTACTATGTTCAGTTCTGGAGACCTTATCTCAAAAGGGACAGAGATAGGATGTAAGCAGTTCTGAGAAATGCAACTAAAATGGTGTGGTCTCTGCATGAAAAGCCATATGAGATTGAAGGACATGAATATGCAAACACTGAAGGAGAGAAGGTGCAGGGGAGATATGATACAGACCATCAAATACCTGAAAGATATTAATGGTGCACAAACATCAAATCTTTTCCACTAGAAAGGAAACTGCAGAACTAGGGATCATAATACAAAACTCCAGGGAGGAATGGCTCACAGCCAACAGCAGGAGATATTGCTTCACAAAGAGAGTAGTGGATACATGGAATAGGGATGTGCAATTGTTTTTTCCGAATTAGGCAATGTCAACGAAATTGCCTAATTTGGAATGGTTTGGGAGAACCGAAAAACGTTTTAATTTTTTCCGAAATTTCAAAAAAATTTCAATTTTGAGTTAACGCCCGCTAACTCCCAATAGTGCGCACTAACCCGAAAATTGGGGCCCCCGGAAAAAAAAAAAAACAGAACCGCGGGAAAAACAAAATTCCCACCGAGGGGGGGGGGGGGGGCCCGAAACAAGGCCCGACACGAAATTTTACCTGAGGCACATCTCTAACATGGAATGCTTTTCCTGAAGAGATGGTAAAGACAAGAATGGTAATGAAATTAAAAAGGGCATAAACACTGCACATCCCTACAGGCTTGGGCTTGGAAATAAAAGCCAGAGTTACCTATGTTAACTTTAGATGCAACACTTCTACATGGGGGTAATTTGTACGGAGCGGCAGTCACTATCCTTAACAGAACCTGCACAGAGCATCAGTTACTTCTACCCTTAACAGAAGGCAAGGAGGTAACCTGCACTGGGCGGCAGATCTGCACTATCTTTAACATAGTAATGACGGCAGAAAAAGATGAAATGGTCCATCCAGTCTACCCTGCAAGTTTCTTATGGTAATAACTGACTCTCTGTGCAGGTTACCCCTCACCTTAACAGAAGGCAAGGGGTAATTTGCATGGAGCAGCAATTACTACCACTGCAGTATCAGGAAAATTACCCTAACCATGCCCCCCCCCCTTTTTTTTTTAATCACAGATGCTATTTTTCGTAATTTTATAGCAAACTGATAAATCTAGGGGTTTGTTTCCCTGCACTAACTCTACCCCATAGCCACACACTTTTTAGAAACCTAATGAAACTAGGTGCGATATGTATATTATACAGGAACATCGGTATATAAAAATTAAAAATAAATAAAAAATAAATAAATAAATAGAAGCCTAAATTTTGGAACTAAGCCCTAGTACATTTTCAAAAGGGCCAACCTAGGAGCCTAAACCCTTTGACAAGTCACACCTTCATTTATTTGTCTCAAAAAAGGATCTTTAGTTGTCATAATAGCTTGCCTCTTGGAATATTTGTTAACCTGATAAAGGCATTATCATATCTATAGAATTACTTTGCTGATTTTCTTTTAATAAACTATATTTTTGGAGTGCTAGCTCAATACTCCTTTGCAACTTAATTCAATGAAAGAAAAAAATGAAAAAAATAGCCATATAAATAAACCAAAAGGATGATATAGTAAAAAGGAGCTTAAATTTAGGAGCTCACCCTGTTAGGTGCTTATTTTCAGCCAAACTCAGGTGCCTTCCAGCTGAAAATTGACCTAAGTTTAGATCCTAAAACTCAGGAGACAGATATTCAAAACGTTTAGGTGCTTAACTCTGAGAGTTAGGATCATCAGTTGGGTCTTTTGAAAACGTACTAGGGCTGAGTCCCTAAATGTAAGCTCCTAATTTCTCTAGTCTCCTAAATTTAGGTCCTAAAAAGTGGGTGGCTACAAGGGTAGAGTTAGGGCATTGCTTTTGGTTTGCCTAGATTTAGGCTCCTAAACTAGGTGCCTAGTGCTGAAAATAAGTGCTAAGCACCCAACTTTTTTACCCTACCCTAACTCTTCCTCTATAGCCACCCACTTTTTAGAATTCTAAATTTAGGGAAATGTAGCAAAATGTTGAAAAGGGCTAAATCCATTGAAAATTGCCCTCCCAGCATCTAAGATGCAGCTACAGCCATGTACGTGGGGTGTTGACAAAAGAGGCAAACCTATTTTTTGGAGAATTATTATCATTCATTAATAGCACACTTTTCCAGCAAAAGGATTTTATGTTACCAGCTTGATTCAATAATATCTAGCCATTTGAAATAAAAGGGACATGCTGCACAGAGGCACACATTCATTCCCCACTGAAGGAACCAGTCTTTTAAGATCTGTGCTCAGTGAATGCAATTTTACAGAATCTTCCATGTGTTCTCACAGATTCATTACTGAAAGTCAAGGGTTTAGGGGAGAACTATTACAGTCACATATACCCATGAAGAGGCCTGAGGTTTACTGTGTCATAACCACGTGACTCACACAGCCATGTTTAGTCATTGTCTGATTAAAGCCCCTCTTTTTGAATGTCACTTGATTTCTGCATTTCTGGCACTGGAGTTGAACTATGGGGTATACTTTTAACATCATGATTAATCACAAGAAATTAACAATTCACCCATGCCCATTCTGTTCATTTCCACAACCTGAACTCAGTAACACTACGGATGCATAAGATGTATATATATATACACACACACACACATGTATCTTTTCCTTTATTCATTTAGAGATGCTGGTTTTCCTCATTCCTTCAAACTTCCTACTTTCCATTGTCGCCTCCAAATGCTGCAGAGCACAGAACTTTAATTGAAAGGCAGCTGGATAGAAATGACAGTCGGATGTGGAAATGTAGAGGAGGTAATGAAGAGTCCTGGGACACGGTTTACCACCTTCTCAAAAGCGCTTCAGGATCAGTGAACAACCCTTCCTTCTGCCAATCTCCTTTTCCTGCACAGCTCTCATTACTGTAAATGGGATTGCAGGCAATAAGCAGGGCAGGATAATCAACTTCTTCGGAGAATTCCGCACTGGGCTTCAGAACAAGATTAGTTTGCGATAAGTCAAGCAAGAGGCACAGAATCCTCATTTCCCAAGGTTAAGGACTCAAGGAGCTATCATGTCATCTTTTAGGTTTCCTAATCTTGCTACAGATAATTTGTATTTCTAGAATCCTCAATGTACTGCAGCTCTAACCCTGAGGGATCATCTAAAAGTTCTTACAATTTGGATGATGGGACTACTAGCCTTACAAATTATTGTTGACCTTTATTGATCTATTGTACTATAACAAATCTTATTACCATTTATTTCACATTTACTGATATTTACCCTAATAGGAGGAAGCCAGTTCTAGTACAAAAATTTCCAGACAAAAATGCTGGGACCCATCTACATTTGGGATGGAAGGGAAACTATAAACTGAATTAATCATGAGTTTCTCCTTATTCTGGTTCATCAATGAACCCCCAAACTGGTTTGAATGAGTCGGGGTTTGCATATAATGGAAGCAGAGGAGCAATAAAAAGATATCACAAGGCATATAAAGCCCCCAAATCCAGTATTTACAAACATGGTAGAGCAGAATAAATAGAGTGACTACCGCCTGAAGCAATGAAAAAATACAACAAAACAAAAAAAAGCTACAGAGGGTAAAATAAAAATCAGCATTTTCTAGAAGGTGTAGCCCCCAAAAATGTAGTTATTTTTTTAATTTTCATTTTGGGGGTGGACCAATTCAGGTCTACTCCAGATCGGGTTTAAAAAAAAAAAAAACCCGCACCAACCCTTCCCTTTAAGTAGAATATTGAGCTCCCCCACCAGCTGAAAACCCTAGCCCACTCTCCCAACCCCCCCCCCCTCCCCCCCGATTCACTAATACTGCCCTGGTAGTCTAGTGGGGAGGGGGGGTGCCTGGAGCAATCTTCCACTCCCGGGCTGGCGGCTGCCATTAGTCAAAATGGCGCCAACTGCCTTTTGCCCCTATCATGTGACATGTGCTGCCCAATTCACCAACAGCCCCTGTTACATGGTATCATTTTGACTAATGGCAGCCACCAGCCCAGCAGTGAGAGATTGCTCCAGGGCTCCCTTGCTAGACCACCAGGGTGGAATTGGTGAGTCCCAGGGGGAGGTTGGGTGGATGGGCTAGGGTTTTCATGTGGTAGGGGGACTCAATATTCTACTAAAAGGGAAGGGTTGGGGCAGGTTCAAGGCTTTTTTAATTTAATGTTTCTTTTTCAGATTTCAAAAAAAAAAAAAAAAAGACAGGAAAAATAACACAAAATTTCATGTTTTATCCTATCATTTTTTTAAAAATCTGAAGTCACCTCCAGAAGACCCCCATCACTATGGGGTAAGATTTGAGGGGACCAAGGGGGTGGGGCCTGATTACGAATAACTTTCTTGGGTACTTTTAAAGCATGCAAAATGAATGTGGGTGGGTATTCAGGGTGCAGGGGTTCTCTGGACCACCAGGAAGGTTGAATGTCTCCTATGGGAGGAGGTCTTTTAACAGAATGTATGTGCCCTTTAACCCCCAAAATCCAAGGGCACCATCACACTTGCTGGAGTTGGGAACACACAAAGTTTCTGGCTGTGGTGATGTATGATCAATTTCTTGCACAATTTTGCTACAAATGCTAATGAACTCAGAGCTCATTAGCATTCAGAGCAGAACTGCATACAAACGGGTCTCTAACCAGTGGAAAATATTGCAGGTTAATACATTGGCCTATTTATGCAAAATACTTTTAAATGATATAAAGATTGATGGGTACAAGTTTGTATGAAAAGGCAAAACTAACAAAAGACTTCTAGGACCTAGCAATAAGGCTGCAGACAACCAAATATCTTTATCTAGTCTACAAACTATGGGGCAGATTTTTAAAGTTATGCGTGGACATAGATTTGTTCACGCAACCCGGCGTGAACAAATCTATGCCCGATTTTATAAAAGACTTCTAGGACCTAGCAATAAGGCTGCAGACAACCAAATATCTTTATCTAGTCTACAAACTATGGGGCAGATTTTTAAAGTTATGCGTGGACGTAGATTTGTTCACGCAACCCGGCGTGAACAAATCTATGCCCGATTTTATAACATGCATGCGCTGCCGCGCGCATGTTATTAAATCCAGGGTCAGCGCGCACAGGAGGGTGCACAATTGTGCAACCTGTGCACGCCAAGCCGAGCAGCCTGTCTCCGTTCCCTCGGAGGCCGCTCCGAAATCGGAGCGGCCTCGGAGGGAACATTTTTTCCGGCCCCCCCACCTTCCCTTCCCTTCCCCTACCTAACCCACCCCCCAGCCCTAACTAAATCCCTCCCTACCATTGTTCAGAAAGTTATGCCTGCCCGAGGCAGGCGTAACTTGTGCATGCCAGCAGGCTGCCGGCGCGCCATTCCCCGGCCTGGGGGCTGGATTGGAGGCCTCAGCCACGCCCCCGGAACGCCCCCGGAGCGCCCACATCCCCGCCCCTGGAACGCCCACGAATGACGCGCCACCCCCGGCACGCCCCCAACATGCCCCCCAAGCAAAGCCCCGGGACTTACGCGTGTCCTGGGGCTTTGCTCGCGCCAGCGGCCTATGCAACATAGGCGCACCGGCGCGCAAGTCCCCTGCGTGCGTAAATCCGGCTGGATCTACGCACGCAGGGCTTCTAAAATCTGCCCCCCAGTGACTCATACACAATTGTAATATAATAAAAGAATTTCAGCAAAGTATTACTAAAAGGCAGTAAACTTTAGCAACAAAACCACTCAAAAGAACAAGCCAAAAGCATTAATTTAACCCAATTATTTCTTCTGTTCATTTCACTCCTAGGCAGTGAAGCTTTTGAAAGCTATCATTACTGATGAAAATCAAATCATGGTGGTGCTGCCCTGATTGTCATCAGAGACCCAGGCCTGGCATATACAAAGTATGAATGCAGCAAGGAGATTCGAAGAGGTGCTGCAAACATAAAATGCTGGTAGGACTATAAGAAATTAGGCAATATAAAGGAGACTTGAGTGAAAAAAACAACAGAAAAAAGAAACAAAGCAAATAAATAGATAAGATAATTCTCCAATCTATTATTAATGCTATCTGAAGTGATAATGTCCTCTCTATCTTACCTTAAATGAGATTTGATAAAATGGTTCAGGAGTAAATGATTTCCAAAATCATATTCTGAAACAGTTCTCAGAAAAGGTTTTCAAAAACTGCTTTGAAGTGTCCTCTCTGATGTGAGTTCACACTAATGCAGACACTTAAACCATTTTAAGTTTCTGTAGAAGAAAATGTACTTCAGAAGCTTTGTTCTGGTCCTCCAGGTAAATAATATGCCAATGATTGAATTTACTGAAGTAGTACCTTGGGAGGTTAGGATGAACACTAAAATCCAGATCCCAAGGCCATTAGTGAGACAGGCCCAGTACATTAATGAGACGTAGGCCTATGACTGCCAACAATGTCATGTGTTAAGGGACTTAACTGATTTAGTCCCTCCATGCAAGGATTCGTGGTCCTGATTTCTTTAAAACTTGTGGCACTCCATCTAATGGGATAAAACCAGATGCAGTCTATTCCTGAAGCCTGGGATTGTTGGCACATATACTATACCTATACTCCGTCCTAGACTGACCACCTGGCTATAAATGTCTTGGTATTTCAGTTCCTGTTTCATGGCATTCTGGGAGCTTCTCCACATGAAGGGAGCAACTGTCAAACAGCCCTTGTGGTTGCACGCTGTCAGTGTGGCTTTAACATGCGTACTTTATGCACATTTTCAAAGAACTCTACCTGTGTTGTTTCCCTTTGAAAATTAAGATGGTAACTTTTAAACCAGCGCACGGGCACACACGTGTGCACATTTGTCGGCCCGTGCCCAAGGACGCAATCATTGTATAATATACGCGCGTATATGCACGCATGGTATAAAATAGCCTGACCGCGTACTCAATGTGCATTCAGTTTTAAGTGGACGTGTGCCTGTGCACACAAATGCCGCTTAAGTGGGGGGGGATTTTAAAATCCATATCCGCCGAGGCCATTGACCGTTTTCCCAGTTTACCCAGTTATGGGCTAGGACTTCCAAACCCCTCTAGTTTATTGGCCTCTCTTCTCTCCTGTTAGCCCCGACCCACTGATCTGCCTAGAATGTTTTGTTTTACAACTTGCCCATCACCCATAGCAGAAGTAAAGTTACGCGGCAGGGGACCCCAGCATGCACTAGGGCACATAAATATTTACATGCAAATTTCATGTTAAAATCCCAGAACATCCATGCCCTGCCCAGACTATGCCCCGCCCCCTTTTGGAAACGTTTTATTTGCGCGCGCAGCAACATGTACACATATATCAGGGCAGCTTTTAAAATCCGTTCAGCACACGCTGGCCCGACATATTCATGTATCCCCTAATTTCAACGCGTTGGGTTTTTAAAAATTCACCTTTAAGTGCAAAAAATGTGTGCTAAAATCACCCCAAGTACTTTTCCCCTGCTATTTGTATGGGTGGATAGCAGAAAAAGGGACCAATTAGTATGCATATTTGAAAATGAAATGCACATATCTGTATCCCTTAGCATAACCCCAAGGGCAAACAAACTAATTTATTTATTGCTCTGGCTAGCAATTCCACGCCATGCTTTACTCTTTATCCCTGGGGGTGTTTCTTTTTGCAGGGGTAAGCTTTCGCTTATGGCCCAGAGGATGTCATGGGGCTTCCCATGAAGTGAGAGGTTATAATGATCAGGCTCTGGGTGTGAAATAAAAGTTTCCTGATTGGTAATCATAAATTACAGTTCATTGTCCAGAAGTGTGAATTTACATCTGACTGATGGTACATTGGTGATTTTCCTCTGTAGGTATGTGTCCTTTAGTCAGACCTCTGGGTAGAGCCCATAGTGATATTTAATGCTGTCTGGGAATCCTAGTGGAGGAGTCCCCAACTTTACTGCAAAACTCCTACCTAAGGTTATCTTCTTCTCAGAATCCCAGCCCATCCTAGTCCCTTGGTAGGTAGAGATCCGATTGGAGTCTTCTGCTCGGATTCTTCCATCCTTAGCTGTTTTCCTTGGGGGACTTCGCTTGGGGAAAAGTCAGTAGGATCAGGCTAGTTCTCAGCACTGGGGGAAGGGGGATCCAAAATACCTCTGCACTCTTCTCTAGTCCAAAAAATACCTCAAAAGTCAAACTGCCCTCACTGCCTCTCGCAGAAGGAATCCATCACTGGTGCTTGTCCACCTAGGGTTTAGAGTAGGCTCACAGGCCTTTGGTCCCCCGGTGAGAGCCCTTTCACCCCAAAAGGGTATCAGGCTTAAAAATGTCTCTGCAAATTAGTAGGAGAAGGACCCTCTGGCAGGGAGTGCACGACGAGGTGTCACTTCTAACAGAAACTCCATCAGGGTGAAGCTGGGAGGCCTCACCAGAGTGTAAAAATCAGACGTCCTTACTCTTCAGCTGCTTCCTCAGACTGATCCCAAAGTGTCTTAAATTGGCTGGGCTAAATAGTGTTTAGGCATCCAATCCAGACCTTGCAAGTGGGAGGGACAGAGGGTAATGGATAATAAAGGGACAGCGACATCTGGTGGCCAGGTCGAGGGGGGAGGGGACTGCTACATGTGCCATTCTCCTCCTCAACCTAAACATGCCCACAGGATCACCGTTTGTTCCCACAGCTCAAAGCATCTGCACTTCATAGCTGTGCGTACGTTTAACCGCATCCGAGAACGGAAATTTTCAGACGGGCTCTTTTACCAGGCCTGTAAAAAATTGGCCTTTAAAAATCTCCTAAGTCATTGCTGAAATAGCAGAATACGATCTGGAGCGAGGTGGTCACCCTCATCTAAGAGTAAAAAGATTTTTCCCCAAATAAACTCAGATGAAAGCAGTTATCAGGGCAGGTAAAGTGAATGTTCTGAGTACCATTCTCAGCTGCAAAAACCCCTTTTTTTGTATGCTGCAGAATGGCTCAGGTAGCCCTACATTTTCACCTGGGAGGGGGGTGAAAGAAGGGGGAAAAACTATCTTTGCTGCATAAATCAAATACTACAGACGCTTGTTGTCTGCTGTTCTGCAGCACAGGGTGGAAATAAGATTGTGTTGCTCCAAGGGGAATACTGAATTTATGCAAGCAATATGAAACAAAGCAGATGAACAAGATGACAATAAACAGAATTCGCATAGAAGCTTTTTGAAATTATTTTTTAACCACACTGTGTAGGTGTAGTAAATCAGTGGCCGCAATGGTACTTAATACAGAAATACATGACTGAGCAGGAAAGCGGCATGCTTTTTACATGATGCACACATGGAAATGTCGTGGTGTAGGACGGAATGGCAGAAAAACTGTTTGCAAAATTTTAATGTAATCTCTGTAGGCTCTTATGCTTTTTATTGGACCAAGAGCAGCAAAAAAAGATGTTGTCTTGCCTGAACTCTTGGGACCACAAAGCGCCTTCGAGAGATGTGACCGTGATACTGATACAAGGAAGCATTCTGCAGCCTCAACAGCTAATGCATGGAAATCTCTTTTCTGTTTTACCTTTCAGAAGCCATCACAACCTGCAAAGACTCAAGGGTTGCACACACAAAAAAATCTTTTGTTACATTTTCAGTTTTATTTGCATTTTGTTTCATTTTGTTTTGTGAATTGCAAGCTGGTTAAAAGACAGGAAACAGAGAGTAGGATTAAATGGTCTATTTTCACAGTGCAAAACGGTAAACAGTGACATGCCTCAGGGATCTGTACTTGGACCGGTGCTTTTTAATATATTTATAAATGATCTGGAAAGGGGTTCGACGAGTGAGGTGATCAAATTTGCGGATGACACAAAATTATGCAGAGAAGTTAAATCTCAAGCGGATTGTGAAGAATTGCAGGAGGAGCTTGTGAGACTGGAAGACTGGGCTTCCAAATGGCAGATAAAGTTTAACATGGACAAGTGCAAAGTGATGCATACAGGGAAAAATAACCCTCTCTTTAGTTACACAATGTTAGGTTCCATCTTAGGAGTTACCAACCAGGAAAGAGTTCTAGGCGTCATAGTGAATAATACTTTGAAATCGTCAGTTCAGTGAGATGTGGCAATCAAAAAAGCAAACAGAATGTTAGGAATTATTTGGAAGGGAATGGCGAATAAAATGCTGGCTGTCATAATGCTCCTGTATCGCTCTATGGTGAGACCGCATCTTGAATACTGTGTGCAATTCTGGTCACCACATCTCAAAAAAGATATAATTGCACTGGAGAAAGTACAGAGAAGGGCAACCAAAATGATAAGTGGCATGGAACGGCTGCCCCATGAGGAAAGGCTAGAGAAGATAGGGCTGTTCAGTTTGGAGAAGAGACGACTGAGGGGGGATATGATAGAGGTCTATAAAATCATGAAAGGACTTGAACAAGTGTTGCGACCGTCACTTCCCGACGGCTTCACTCCACCTACCTTTCCTTTTTTGTGGCTCCTCCTGCTCTTCATGGATGTCTGGCTGCCGCGGCGTCCCCAGGCCGGC
The DNA here is from genome assembly GCF_901001135.1 of Rhinatrema bivittatum. Classification (NCBI taxonomy): domain Eukaryota; kingdom Metazoa; phylum Chordata; class Amphibia; order Gymnophiona; family Rhinatrematidae; genus Rhinatrema; species Rhinatrema bivittatum. The sequence goes on along the minus strand of NC_042622.1, from coordinate 124,967,872 downwards.
TTGGGCGCTGCCATGTTCTACAGGTATCTTAGGGTTCGCGCGCCGCGCGGCCCTCAGTCTTATTTCCTCATTGGCGCGTTCCTCAGGGGCGTCCCCCTGTGATGACATCACGCTGCCCGGATATTTAAGTCTACAATTTATTGCTAGCCGTTGAGTTAGCAAGGGGAATTCTTACAGATGGGATTCACTCTCCGTACCCAGCTACTCTGCCTATCCAACTTCCATTGGACTCTTTCTGCTAACGGGGTACCCGCTCCTCGGGGGCCTCTTTTGCTTCTTTCAGGTCGCTATCAGGTAACCGGTACTCGCTCCTCGAGGGCCCATGTTCCCTGACCCGCTGCCTGCATCTATCTCCTCTTCTACTTGGAAGAATTTGCTACAGACACCATCAGTGAGCACTAGGGATGTGAATCGTTTTTCAACGATTAAAATTATCGTCCGATAATGTTTATATCGTCTTAAATCGTTATAGAACACTATACAATAGAAATTCTAACGATTTATCGTTAAAAATCGTTAAATCGTGTTAGTGCGCACTAACTCGAGTTAGTGCGCACTAACTCCCCGTTAGTGCGCACTAACTGAAAATGATACAAATAAACACTTTCCAGGTCACTGAAGGTCAGTTAGGAATGAATATGTGTTCCTATTGGCTGGCTGCCCTCTTATCTATTGATGTTACCAAGGTTACCACTGAGGTGATGGTTGGGGGGATGGGAAATGGAACTGGAAACTAACGAACACCAACAGAAAATGAAACAAAGTGTTCACACTTCCCAGGTCAGTAAAGGTCACTTAGGAATGAATATGTATGTATGTATTCCTATTGGCTGGCTGTGCTCTTATCTATTGATGTTACCAATATGGTTGGGGGGATGTGAAATGGAAACAGTTGGAAGCTTGACAAAAAAAGTAATGTAATGATCAGCACTCACGTGACTAGAACTTGTTTGTTTATTATTTTTGTTAGCAGGCACCTGAAATGCTAGTGCATGTTGAATTTGCCAATCACTGTGCATTTTAGAAAGGTGGTCCTGGCTGGAACTGTACACAGTTCAAATATATGTAATTGATTGTTGGTAAGTGTATTTTTTAAGTAGCCACACTGGCACCAGTATGTTTACTTTTCCTCCTACTTAACTCACTAGCTCAGCTTTGTAAGAAGGGCTTCTCTGCTTGTGTGTTGTTTTTGTTTCGTGTGAGGAGAGCAGTAACATCAGATCTTTATTCAATCTACTACAGTCATCTCTTACAGTGCCCTATCCCTATTAATACCAGGAGTGTTGTGATCTTCCTGTACACAGTGCCCTAACCCTGATACCAGTCTGAGACAGCTCCCTCCCTGCATTACTAGTGAGAGGCTGGCTTCACAGACAGGGGGGAGCTGCCTGACCCTCACTCCTGAATTCCCCCATGTCCCAGCTAGTGAATGGTGTGTGGGTGAGGGGGGGGGGGGAGGATGGTGAAGTCTGAGACAGCTCCCTCCCTGCATTACTAGTGAGAGGCTGGCTTCACAGACAGGGGGGAGCTGCCTGACCCTCACTCCTGACTTCCCCCATGTTCCAGCTAGTGAATGGTGTGTGGGTGAGGGGGGGGGGGAGGATGGTGAAGTCTGAGACAGCTCCCTCCCTGCATTACTAGTGAGAGGCTGGCTTCACAGACAGGGGGGAGCTGCCTGACCCTCACTCCTGACTTCCCCCATGTCCCAGCTAGTGAATGGTGTGTGGGTGAGGGGGGGGGGGAGGATGGTGAAGTCTGAGACAGCTCCCTCCCTGCATTACTAGTGAGAGGCTGGCTTCACAGACAGGGGGGAGCTGCCTGACCCTCACTCCTGACTTCCCCCATGTCCCAGCTAGTGAATGGTGTGTGGGTGAGGGGGGGGGGTGGATGGTGAAGTCTGAGACAGCTCCCTCCCTGCATTACTAGTGAGAGGCTGGCTTCACAGACAGGGGGGAGCTGCCTGACCCTCACTCCTGACTTCCCCCATGTCCCAGCTAGTGAATGGTGTGTGGGTGAGGGGGGGGGGTGAGGATGGTGAAGTCTGAGACAGCTCCCTCCCTGCATTACTAGTGAGAGGCTGGCTTCACAGACAGGGGGGAGCTGCCTGACCCTCACTCCTGACTTCCCCCATGTCCCAGCTAGTGAATGGTGTGTGGGTGAGGGGGGGGGGGAGAGGATGGTGAAGTCTGAGACAGCTCCCTCCCTGCATTACTAGTGAGAGGCTGGCTTCACAGACAGGGGGGAGCTGCCTGACCCTCACTCCTGACTTCCCCCATGTCCCAGCTAGTGAATGGTGTGTGGGTGAGGGGGGGGGGAGGATGGTGAAGTCTGAGACAGCTCCCTCCCTGCATTACTAGTAAGAGGCTGGCTTCGCAGACAGGGGGGAGCTGCCTGACCCTCACTCCTGACTTCCCCCATGTCCCAGCTAGTGAATGGTGTGTGGGTGAGGGGGGGGGGGGGAGGATGGTGAAGTCTGAGACAGCTCCCTCCCTGCATTACTAGTGAGAGGCTGGCTTCACAGACAGGGAGGAGCTGCCTGACCCTCACTCCTGACTTCCCCCATGTCCCAGCTAGTGAATGGTGTGTGGGTGAGGGGGGGGGGGGAGGATGGTGAAGTCTGAGACAGCTCCCTCCCTGCATTACTAGTGAGAGGCTGGCTTCACAGACAGGGGGGAGCTGCCTGTCCCTCACTCCTGACTTCCCCCATGTCCCAGCTAGTGAATGGTGTGTGGGTGAGGGGGGGGGGGTGGATGGTGAAGTCTGAGACAGCTCCCTCCCTGCATTACTAGTGAGAGGCTGGCTTCACAGACAGGGGGAGCTGCCTGACCCTCACTCCTGACTTCCCCCATGTCCCAGCTAGTGAATGGTGTGTGGGTGAGGGGGGGGGGGGGGAGGATGGTGAAGTCTGAGACAGCTCCCTCCCTGCATTACTAGTGAGAGGCTGGCTTCACAGACAGGGGGGAGCTGCCTGACCCTCACTCCTGACTTCCCCCATGTCCCAGCTAGTGAATGGTGTGTGGGTGAGGGGGGGGGGAGGATGGTGAAGTCTGAGACAGCTCCCTCCCTGCATTACTAGTGAGAGGCTGGCTTCACAGACAGGGGGGAGCTGCCTGACCCTCACTCCTGACTTCCCCCATGTCCCAGCTAGTGAATGGTGTGTGGGTGAGGGGGGGGGGGGGAGGATGGTGAAGTCTGAGACAGCTCCCTCCCTGCATTACTAGTGAGAGGCTGGCTTCGCAGACAGGGGGGAGCTGCCTGACCCTCACTCCTGACTTCCCCCATGTCCCAGCTAGTGAATGGTGTGTGGGTGAGGGGGGGGGGGGAGGATGGTGAAGTCTGAGACAGCTCCCTCCCTGCATTACTAGTGAGAGGCTGGCTTCACAGACAGGGGGGAGCTGCCTGACCCTCACTCCTGACTTCCCCCATGTCCCAGCTAGTGAATGGTGTGTGGGTGGGGGGGGGGGGGGGAGGATGGTGAAGTCTGAGACAGCTCCCTCCCTGCATTACTAGTGAGAGGCTGGCTTCACAGACAGGGGGGAGCTGCCTGACCATCACTCCTGACTTCCCCCATGTCCCAGCTAGTGAATGGTGTGTGGGTAAGGGGGGGGGGGAGGATGGTGAAGTCTGAGACAGCTCCCTCCCTGCATTACTAGTGAGAGGCTGGCTTCACAGACAGGGGGGAGCTGCCTGACCCTCACTCCTCCGGGGTATTGTGATCTTCCTGCACACAGTGCCCTATCCCTGATACCAGGGGTGTTGTGATCTTCCTGCATGCAGTGCCCTATCCCTATTAATACCAGGAGTGTTGTGATCTTCCTGCATGCAGTGCCCTATCCCTATTAATACCAGGAGTGTTGTGATCTTCCTGCATGCAGTGCCCTATCCCTGATATCGGGATGTGTGCAAGAAGATCACAACACCCCCGGTATCAGGAATAGGGCACTGTGTGCAGGAAGATCACAACACCCCCAGTATCAGGAATAGGGCACTGTGTGCAGGAAGATCACAACACCCCTGGTATTAGGGATAGGGCACTGTGTGCAGGAAGATCACAACACTCCTGGTATTAATAGGGATAGGGCACTGTGTGCAGGAAGATCACAATACCCCTGGTATCAGGGTTAGGGCACAAGTTCTAGTCACAGTGACTGATCACATTACTTGTTTTGTCAAGCTACCAACTGTTTCCATTTCCCATCCCCCATATACTGTCAGTAGGAAACTTGGTAACATGAATAAATAAGAGGGCAGCCAATAGGAATACATATTCATTCCTAAACTGACCTTAACTGACCTGAAAAGTGTCAAATTGTATCATTTTCAGTTAGTGCGCACTAACTCCCAGTTAGTGCGCACTAACTCGAGTTAGTGCGCACTAATCGGAAAAAACGATTTTTAACGATTTTTTAACTAAAAAATCGTGCCTAAGACGATTTTCTTGCCCTGCCACACGATTTCTATCGTTAAGACGATATGGAAAACGATTCACATCCCTAGTGAGCACTACTATCATCCACTCCTCAGAGCTGTCTCCCTGGAACCAGGTACTCGCTCCTCGAGGGCCAGCTCTCCCTGTCTCGGGACTTCTCCATATTTGGGACTCTGTGAATGTTCTATTGTACTCATTTTCTCAGTTCTCTCCACTACAGCACTGTTACCGGAGGAACCACTGTTCCAGCACCATGGGGAATACTAGCCCAGCCGGACTAAATCTTCTACTCACTACTGCCACCTCTGGTGGCTTCTCAAACTGTCTAAATAAAGAAATATCTGTGTTTGTGTGTCCAGAGCTGAGCCTGACCTGTGGCCCCTCATGGGACTTCCCCCGTGGGCGTGGTCAGCTGCCACAGTGTCCAAGGGTCCACCTAAACCTCACTAATTATAACAACAAGTTAATGTAAATTGGTTATTTACTCTCTCAGTTAATAGAAGGACCAGGTGGCATTCCATGAAGTTAACAAGTAGCTCATTTAAAACAAATAGAAGAAAATTATTTTTCACTCAGTGCATAGTTAAGCTCTGGAATTCATTTCCAGAGGATATGGTTACAGCAGTTACTAGGTTTAAAAAAGGTTTGGATAAGTTCCTAGAGGAAAAATCCATAAACTGCTAAATTAATAAGCAATAGTAGTTCGTGATTTATTTAATGTTTAGGTATTTGCCAGGTACTTGTGACTTGGATTGGCCACTGTTGGAAACAGGATACTGGGCTTGATGGACCATTGGTCTGACCCAGTATGGTATATGTTCTTATGTTATGTTCTGTTATTTTAGTGAATGCTTCAGCGTGCACTAAAATTGTTTAGCCTGCGCTAAAAGGATTTAGTATGTGCTAAAACTCAAGAAACTAAATGGCATTTGGTTGTTTTGTGGGTCATTGTCGATAGGAAATGACATTATTATTATTATTCTCTGTCATTTTAAAATGACAGCATATCCATAAAAGATTCCAGTTTTTCCTAGAACCAATTCAGATACTAGAATTGCACTATAGAAAGGTTATGTAAGTATCTCTATGTCACAGATTCTTGCCTTCTTGTTCTCACAATGTATTTTACATTCATATGAAATAAAATGTTGTTTAAAAAATGCTCTTGTACTAATACTGTGCCAGCATCATCTTTGTGTGAATGTTGAACTGCACACATTTTTCATGCTCTCTCTCTGTGGAATTTTGCAAACCCACATTTGATTAAGGAAGGATCAAGTTATTTGTTTGAGATTCATACCAGTTTGAGTATTTATTACTTTTTCAAACAGAGGACCAGATGTACTAAAATGTTTTTCCCATTTTGTGTCTGTGAAAAAAGGCAGAGATGGTAACGTTAACACCGGTGCTCGGGTGCATATGTATGCACATATGCCAGCTCGTATCCAGAGATGTCACTATTTTATATCTTACAAGTGAATATGCGCACATGGTTTAAAACAGGCTGAACGCACGAACATGTGCGCACAAGTGTGCGCAAATGCCGCTTCTACCATGTAAGTGGGGGGGACTTTAATAGAAACATGCTCTGACCCAGTTACCAGTTAAACCTCTTCGTTCCCAATTTGCCAGGTAAGGGATAGGACTTCCCAATCCCACTATTTAAATAACTTTCCTTTTCCCCTCTTTATTCCGACCCTTAAAACCCTGCTGACATGCTTTTATTTTTTTTGTTTTAGGACCTAAACACCATCCATAGCAGAAGTAAATTTATGCGGTAGGGGATCCCAGCGCATGCTTGTGCACTTAAGTTTTTATGCGTTGGTTTCCTTCATAAATCCAGGAATGCCCATGCCCCGCCCAGTCTATGCCCATGTCCTGCCCCTTTTTTGGCCTTTTACATTTGCGTGTATACCGGGAGATATGCACATACTTGGGCGGCTTTTAAAATCTGCTCAGTGTGCGCCGGCCTGACATATTCGAGTATCTCCTGGTTTTGGCACGCGCCAGGCTTTTAAAATTCACCTATTAGCATATCTAGCCCAGAGAGGGGTCTGTAATGAATTACGGGATGCAAACCTCCAGTCCTTGAGAGCCGCACACCCTCAGGATATGAAGCCCAACTGATCAATATGAAGCCCAACTAATGAATATGCATGTCATAAATTTGCATATACAATGCCTGGATTGTATGCAAAGCTATCTAATAGGCAGTATGTTTATTAGGGATAATCTGAGAACCATCTACAATTTATTTTTTTAAATACCATCAAGCTGAAATAATCTTAATAAAACAAGTAACAAGTAAAACTGCATTATCCCTTGTTTTACAGCTTTGCATAGGATGGAGACTTAGCCTGCTATATACCCATTGCTCCTGAAGGCTAATGATCTATTATTCCTTTCAGCTAAAAACTTTAAAATGGAAGCAATCACAAGGTCAGAGCAAGGTCAAAACAAATTTATTTACTTCCCTCTTCTTTCTAGAGCCATTAAATTAGTTCAGCTTCCCACTTATTCTTTTAAATCCCTGTGCAGTTCTTAAGAACACAAGAAAAATTGGACTTCAATCCCCACTTGTACTGCATGCATTGTGACAAGGGATTCAGCGATGCAAAACATGAATGTGGGATCTGACGTCCTTTATGTAAACAGCAAGCTGCATAAACAGGCATGTCCCAGTGCCTCCTTCAGCATGCACAGTTTCAGGTTAGCATTTTACAGAAGCTTTGCCTCTTCCTCCCAGGTGAATAAGTCTTGAGAAATTACATTGCAACCCCAAAAGAATACTCATTAAACCAGAGTCAGCCTAGGTCCTGTCTGTCTTACTAATGTTGTCTAGCTCAGTCACTAAGAACACAATGTTTTATTATCATTTATTTATGAATAAAACAAAATAGAAAATGTTCAAAAATGGATTTGAAGAGGGAGGATAATTTGCAAACAAATGTGTGCAGCAGCATATACATGGGAATATGGCCATGAGCAGATCTACAATAGTATTTTATAACCCACACTATTGGTAGACGTGTATTTTATAAAATACACATATCTTTACCCCACAACAAAGGCACATATGTAGCCTTACGTGCAAATACATGCAATGCCTTGAAAGAACGTATATCAATGCATTGAACATGTGAACTTTTCCATCCTATTTTAAAAATACACGCGTGCATATTTTATGCGTGAAAATACAGTAGGACTTACTTGCATAAGTTGGGATTTATGTGCATAGGTTGGTTGTATTTTAAAACATGTGCACGTCAAGGAAATTATCAGTTTTCCCAAATAGCCCACCTGTTCTCCTAGTTGTTCTCCAGGTCATCGAGATCCTCCTGATTCTCCAGCCTTCACCCCTCAATTCACCCAGACCTCCCACCCAGTCAGTATTACACAATAAACATGTTTAATATTACGTATGCCAGATAATTAGTAGTTGTAAAATTACACAAGTTGGCAAATCTACATGCATCTTCTTAAAATAGCAACTAATGCGGTTAAGTGTTGGCCCCACCCCGGAATGCCCCTAGGCCACTCTTTTTTAGGCACGTATATGTGCATGCAAAAGTGAAAATATGCACTCCAAGTATCGCTCCATGTGAGACCGCACCTGGAGTACTCTGTACAATTCTGGTCACTGCATCTAAAAAAATATATACTTGTGATGGAGAAGGTACAGAGAAAGGCAACCAAAATGATAAAGGGGATGGAACAGCTCCCCTATGAGGAAAGACTAAAGAGGTTGGGACTTTTTAGCTTGGAGAAGAGACAGCTGAGGGGGGATATGATAGAGGTCTTTAAAATCATGAGAGGTCTTGAATGAGTAAATGTGTATCGGTTATTTACACTTTCAAATAATAGAACTCCATGAAGTTAGCATAATAGAAGGACTAGGGGCACTCCATGAAGCTAGCAAGTTGCACATTTAAGACTAATCGGAGAAAGTTCTTTTTCACTCAATGCACAATTAAGCTCTGGAATTTACTGCCAGAGGATGTGGATATAGTGCAGTTAGTGTTGCTGGGTTTAAAAAAGGTTTGGATACGTTCATGGAGAAGTCCATTAACTGGGGTTAATCAAGTTGTCTTAGAGAATAGCCACTTCTATTACTGGCATTAGTAGTATGGGATCTACTTAGTGTTCAGGTATTTGCCAGGTACTTGTAGCCTGGATTACACACTGCTGGAAACAGGATGCTGGGCTTGATGGACCATTGGTCTGAACCAGTATGGCATTTTCTTATGTTCTTATGACTTTTATAAAATACAGAATAAGCGAGTACCAGCTACTTACACATGTATATGCTAATTTTTGCTTGTAATGTTCTGAAAAGTCACACCATGAGCGTATGTGTACATGTGTAAGTTATGCCCTCCAAAGAGGAAGTGTAACTATATGCGAGTCAATATGTGTGTGTTCTCACAGTCAATTACCGCAGCATTTTCAAAGAAAATGTACACACATAAATTCACTTTGAAAATACAATGTGCACAAAGACTTTATCGCTATGTGGGCTGTTTGAAAGTTACCCTCTCACAATATAAAGGCACTTGCTGAAATAAAATGAGGTATTTTGGTTCTGGTTTAGCATTTAACTAACACAGCTACAAGTAACCTAGTTCAAGGAAGGAGACTCTTGGACAGTCTCCTTTTTAACCCTTCAGCCCATTGGATCATTCCTGCCCTTTTTTATTCAGTATCAGGGAGGAGGGCAAGTGGGGGCTGGGGATGTGAGCTTCCTGCCCCTGGCACATTTACAGGCTGATGCAATAAAGTGCGCCAGGCCTAGTGTACAGGTTAACTTGCGGTTGAATGCACATTTTGTATGCACTAGACTAACACCTGATACAATACGGGGATTAGCGCAGCCAAAATGCGTGTCCAAATGTGTTGCTAATAGTGCTCATCACATGTAAATACCATGTCGATGAAGCTATTAGCTATTACCCCCGATGAAAAAAGTCACAGAGCACCAGCCTCGGAGAAGATGTAAAGTCTTTCCACGCGTCAGGGGCTCAACTAAAAATAAAAAAAAATACTGCTTTTCTGTTCTTCCTCCTACTTAGTATCTTCGCAAAACTAAAATCTACTCCTTGCGATGACTAAAAATTATTAAAAAATGAAAGGCTTGATGGAAAAAAAAAATTTTTTAGGTGCACAGTATACACACTCCACGCCAGTTATATTATGTGTATATATTGTGCAGGTAAATTATCTGCAGCAAGATAAAATGGATGCTCGTATTGGGCGCTTGATGCTTTGGAGTGCTAGGGACACACAATTTATCCCTAGCGTGCCACTTTTAGCATGGCAGATCATTAGAATACTGCATCACACGCCCAAGAGAGGTGGATGTGCGTGCGTTGGAAAAACTGGCACCCAGTTTAGACGCACGTTTTTACATGTGTGATATTGCACTGGCCCCTTAAACAGGGAAGAGGCCACAAGGCAGGCTCTAGCTGGACCAAATTTGTTTTTTGGGCCTGGAGTAGGAGAGGGCCAAGGAGGCCCAGCCAGGCAGGCCCAGGTTCCAGGTTTAGATTTTGCTGGGCAGAAAGTGGGCTTCCAGGGCCAAAGAAAGCCCATTTTGTTTTTAATCATTTTGGGAGTTTTTTTTCCCATTTCATGTTTGGTTTGGCAAACCAACCAAACCGAAAAAAAAAGGAAAACCCTATTAAACAAACCAAAAAATGAACTGAAATGAGAAAAGTGAGGACTATAACCCCTAAGTTTAAATACGGTTGGCCAAGAGTGAAAACAAACATGTTTAGTATTCATAGGTGGATGTCAAAGGTTAAAAGAAAATTCATTCTGCTACATGAAGGTTCTGCCCCAGTTGTATCTGCTTTGTGGGTTAAATGGGCTTCAGTTCCTAGCACTGTAACTCTGACATATGACACCAGCTACAAATTCACCACAAAATTGCTATTTCAAAAAAACAGGGTCTTTAGGCGTCAGCACTAAACTCTTGATTATTTAATGAGCTGCTTTCAAACAGACATGGCTAAAGACTAATTAATATGTACTGTCCATTTGCACAATATTTTCCCAGAGAAGAAATTCACTAAGCAGCCCAGGGAGATGTGATCTAGACCCCAACACAAGGAAGTTGTGCAGCTCATGACCTTACCTTCTCCAAGGAGTAACAAAGCCAGGGCACGAGTCTGTCCTCTCCCATAGAATGACATGGAAAACATTTTTTTGTTTTGTTGCATGTCATTTCCAATCCAAAAATAACAGGAAAATAACTACACATTTTCATTCCTTGTTTTAGTATGTGCTGAAACAATGTAGCCCACACTACGTACAATGCGGAAATGAAATGGAGAAAAAATGACAAGGAAACGAAAACTAAATGAAAGCTTTTCCATGCACACCCCTACATACCAGTAGAAAACTACAAATCTCTGGTCCACATCAGGTTTCCAGGCAGATACAATAAAATATACAAGGAATTAGGCCATATTTCTCCCAGATTAGTGATCCAGGCTTTTAAAATCAAGTGTACCACCCCAGACTGAGCACCCAGCTTCAGCCATAAGGAAGAGGTAAGTCAGGTCTAAATGTTCAACTCCTGTCTCAAAGCATTCTGGGACTTTCTCAATAGATTAGATTTGGAATCACAAATTGAAAAACAAGAAATGAGTCAACTGTTCCTTATAATCTATGGTCGATACTCATCCCGCTCTATCTGAACCTTTGATCTCTTGCTTCAAGCCCATCGCTCTCTCATTCCAATCCTCCAAAGTCACCAGGTAATTACTGAGCTATGAGAGCCAATCAGTTGTCCTGCTGAAAACAAACAGCTTGAGGCAAATTTTTAAAATGCTTTGCCTAGTCCATGCTTAAGCTAAAACTACCAGTGGGATAGTAGGCTATCATATGAAGGATATCAGAATAACTTAAAAAAAAAAAAAAAACCCATAAATTAGATTAAGGACTGAGATGTATGTTTTTACCTTTGGGAAATATGTGGTTGCTTTTGTGAATGTAAGAAAAGCAAAGCTCTCCAGCTAACCAGGGGCATCCACAAGAAAGTGACGCACCCCTTGTAATTTATGGTGACCTTTGCTTCATTTCAGTGATAGCAGCAGTCTGTTCTTGTAATGAGAACCTGGTGGATTCTTCCGGCGCGAGCCAGTACCCAGCCTTGCTTTCACTGGCATTAAACCGCTTCCCTCATGTCCGTCCCCCCCCTCCTCTCCCTGAATGAACAGGATTCCTAAGAGAACCACTCCATCCTCCAAAGTACGGTGTCATCGCGGCCTCATCACAATGCAGCTGTGCACGGCTTCAAAAGCTAGGTGCAAACATAATTTATTGTTTTAACATTCCTGGGATAACCTTAGGGCTCTCATTGCAAATGATGTTCCAGATAAAATCTATGAGACAGCAAGGCAATTGCTGCAGTCAATTGAACATAATAGTCTAAAGTACAAATGGCCTCGTTTTTTCTTTTTTTTTTTTTTCCCTTTTCCACTTTACGGAGAGCTCCTACTGACACAGCAAACTAATAAAACGGCCGGGTCACCCGTCTTCCCCTACCAGGCTTCCCGCTTTAGTTCCATAATGAACTGAAGAGAAATACGCACAGGGATAATGCGTTCGGCTTCACTTCCATTAGTGTAAACTTCCCACCTTACAGGATGCTTCCTTTTTCGTTTCCAGTTTTAGATTCAGATAGGACATGCTACAGAGTACTGACTGAGTACTGTGCACTTCAGAAATCCATGCGTGGGATGCACATTTTGTGTGTGTAATGCGTGTGTGCTGTATGTATGGATTCCTACAAGGCACCACTGCTAGGACAATGCACGGTAGGCGGCACAAAATGCTTCTCTTATTACCAGAGTATTAAAAGCCATAAATAGAGTCTGTGGTATCATTATAGGAGGAAATGAACACAGCAGATGGACCTGGTGGTCCTTATCTGACATTTATTTCTAGGTCACAGTACAGAGGATATTTACTTGTCACATTGTGAGGGATTGTTCCCTCCTACTGCATTATGTTTTTAAAATGTTTAGAAAAAGAAAGTGATCATTTTTGTAGAGGATCCCTGACTACCTATGATTCCCTTGTACCTTCTTATATAAGCATTTTTTTTTTATGATTGCCCATGTGTTAGTTAAGCAACAAATGTGGTAGTTGTTATTGTCTGTTTTTTGGTGCTCAAAGCAGATTATATTCAGGTACTGAAGGTATTTCCCTGCCCTAGAGGACTTACAATCAAAGCTTTTACTGGAGTCAAAGGAGAATAAAGTGACTTGTGGAAGGTCACAAAGAGCAGCAGTGGGATTTGAACCTGGGTTGCTGTGGTGTACAGCCCACTGCTCCACTCCACTCAACTAGGCTACTCCACTCCAAAATGTGCTACTTTTTGGATGGCATCAGGCAACATCTTTAATAATTAAAATTATCTTGACTATTATTATGAAATAATGCAAGTTTTGCTTCAATTCTGTTTCATAGACTATCAATATTTTTGCTCACACTATTCCTTCTACCCCGAGCATTTTACTACTTGGTGTGCTTCTGTGCTCCTTTCCCTTGCTCGAAAACACATGCACCATCTGCATATGAGTTTTGTATTTTGCTCAAAGTATTGAAAATGTATAATAACACCAAGAGGCTCCCTCACCCTCCTCCTCATTGATTTTTCATGAGCAAACCCACCAAATCTGGTCTTCTGGAGCAGCACCAATTTGATATTTTTGCCCATGAGGAGAAGATGAGAAAGTCAGAGACGTGGCAGCATTTTCTAGGATCTAGTAGCTTTAATTTTTAAACAGCTTGTTCTCGTCTTTGATCCCCCTAAGCCTACCTATTTGCTGCAAACTTCAATCATGCAGAATGTAGGAAACAATGTTACGGTAAGAGGAGATGAGTTGTGAGGAAGAAATAGAGAAGCCAGCCTCTGACTTTCTCATCTTCTCCTCATAGATTTGCCATGGGCAAAAATATCAAATTGGTGCTGCTCCAGAAGACCAGATTTGGTGGGTTTGCTCATGAAAAATCAATGAGGAGGAGGAGAGTGAGGGAGCCTCTTGGTGTTATTATACACCTGCCCGAGGTGGTGGAAGGGCAGTTGTCAGACTGGAGTCTGAAAGAATCCACACTCTTTTGGCTTGGGTACCACACAGCTTTATGTCTGCATAACAGGTTAAACAGACTATACACATATTCTCTATAACGTCAGCTTATCTTCAAGGCAATTACTTCCCTCTGGAGCCTTAGAGACTCAGAATCCAGGTTCCTTTCCACTTGGCTCCCATCTGTCTCAGGTTTTTGAGAACTATACCCTAATTACCAACAACCACTTTAGTAGTTCTGGACCCCCTTCCGAGGATAGACGGTCCCCCTTAACCAGCTGGTTTCACACAGAGACTCTTTCCAGCCTCGCCTGTTCCTCTCTACTATAACCACCTGTGGCCCAACAGGCAAGTCACCAGCCTTCCCCCTGCCCTGCCAGGCCCACCATAACTCTTTTTGTCCCTTACAGCAGTTTAAGGAGGGGGGGGGGGGGGTCATTGAAAAAAAACATCTTGACTCAAAAATAAAGTTGGCAAAACCGGGGCCAGTGGCTTTTCGCTATAGAAAACCTTAGTTTTACCAAACAGATGCCTTGTCTCCCAATATATTTGTAGACAATTTTTTTTTTTTTATAGCAGAATACGTTTTCTATATCTAGGCCTTCCAAAAGATTTGCATGCTATAAAAAGAGAAGGACACCGAATGATAGAAACAGGGTCACAGATGTGATGAAATGCTGACCTATCATAATAACATAGTACATGACAGAAGATAAAGACCAATATGGCCCATCCAGTCTACCCAGCAAACAGGTCAATGCGCAAGCAATGCAGATTTTAAAAATCCACAAAATATGTGCATATGTCCCTATGCGCATGTGAGGAATAAGGGGACGGAAAAGGGATAGGGAATGGGCGGGGCCTGGGTGTTCTGGGGTGGTGCCAAGACTTATGCACGTAATTCTGTATTTTAAAAATGAAACCCACAGTGCGCATACACAATATATCTGCTGCTCCTGATGAGGAGTAAGTCTGAAGATCTCAAGTTGCATGGCTTAGAGGTCAGGGTCCAGGTCAACTAGATAGCATGCAGGATTAAGAACCCTAGAGGTCTGAAAGATCTTGCTATTAACTGAACAAACTGGTGGACTTATTAGAAAACTGGGAAATGTGCCTCATGCGAACATGTTTTAAAAGTCGCTGACATAAGCGCGTAAAAGCCGACATTATGCTATTCAAGAAACACACGTGCTAGCTGTGCTCGAGTAACCTCTTAATATTAGGAGCATACTTATGTGTGGTTGGTACATTGTAAAACATATGGGGTAGATTTTCAAAATGTATATGCGCGCGATACCCGGTGCATGCACATGGCCGTGTGATTTTATAACATATGCGCGCGCTGGTGCACGCATGTTAAAAAATGCCAGGTCGGCGCGCGCGAGGGGGGGTTTAATTTTGCAAAATCGTGCAGCGACGCATCAGGGCCTTCTCCAGTTCCCTCCCAGTCTGATCCAATTAAGGAGTGGACTGGGAGGGAACTTCCCAAACCCCTACCCTAACCTCCCTTCCCCTATCCTACCCTCTCCCTCTCCCTTTCCTAACTACCCCTATTTTTTTTGTTTTACCTTTTGCTCCTGCAAAGGAGCAGGAGCAAGTTGCGTGCGCTGGCACCCTGCTGGCGTGTGATCCCCCAGCACAGAGGCAAATGGCCACTGTACCGGGCGCCTCTAGCCCCGCCCCACCACCTGGACCGCCCTATTTTAAAGCCCCAGCACTTACACGCATCCCAGGGTTTACACACGTGGCAGGGCCCGTTTGAAAATTGGCCCGGCATTCGTAAGGCCTGGCCACGCACGTAAACCCTGGGATTTACATGTGCCGGGGTTTTAAAATCTACCCCTATGAGCATAAGTGTGTCCACAATTAATAATTCTAGTGTATCCCCTTGCCCCTTTACTCGTGAACTGTGTTTGAAGGGGAAGTGCCCTTCTCCTTCCCACTGCCATGCTTTCCATCTTGCAGTGCCAGATTCCATGAGTCAGTGCATAATGCTCTCTCTCTGGTTACATTCAAATCCAGTCTAAAATCTCACATTTTTGAGGCTGCTTTTAATATATACCCACTTCTTTACAATAAATACACTGCCCATTGAGTTGTTTAACTCAACTAGATTGCAAGCTCCAGAGAGCAGGGATAGGGAGGAGGAATAGCCTAGTGGTTAAAGCAGGGGGCTACGAACCAGGTGACCAGCATTCAAGTCCTGTTGTGGCTCCTTGTAACCTTTGGCAAGTCACTTTACCTTCCATTGCCTCAGGTACAAAACTTAGATTGTAAGCCCTCTGGGGATAGAGAAATACCTACAGTACCTGACTGTAAACCAATGTGATATCTCAGATCAAATGTTGGTGTATTAAAATAAATGTATCTGTTAAGCACTGTGTATGTCTATAGTGGTGCTTTATCAATGATAACTAGTAGTAGTAAAAAATACTTTGTATTTATCCCAAACCTTTTTGAATTCCATTACAATTTTTGCCTTTACCACCTCCTCCAGGAGGGAATTCCAGGCACCCAGCATCCTTTCTGTGAAAAAAATATATTCATGCTGATTCTGAGTCTCCCTTTTTATAGCTTCATATCATGATACCTAGCTCTACAGCATCCTTTCCACTGGAAAAAGTTAGTTGCATACATATCTTTCAGGTTTTTATATATTTGTATCAAATCTCAGTGTCTCTCCTCTCCTCTAAGAAATACATATTTAGGTCCTCTAGACTCATCTCATGTGCCATTTCGTGCAGACCCTGCTCCAATTTGGTTGCCTCTCTGAATCACCTCTAGCTTATCGCTATCATTTCTGAGAACTGAGCATAGTATTCTAAATGAGACCTCACTAATGACCTGTAAGGGGCATCTTCACCTCCTTTATTCTGCTGGTTATGCCTCTATGCAACCTAGCATTCCTCTAGCTCTAGCCACTGCCTTATCACAATGTTTTGCTAGCTCGAGATCATCAGACACTATCACTCCAAGGTCTCACTCCAGTGCACATCAGCATCTTCCTCCCTCCCTCTATCCTGTACAGCTCCTTTGGATTTCCGCACCTTAAATGCATGACTCTGCACTTTTTGGTATTGAATCTGAACTGCCAAGCATTCGCCCACTACTCACACTTTTTTAGATCACTTTTCATTCTGTTTATTCTCTCAGGAAGATCTAGTCCAGATCTTAGTGTCTTCTACAAACAGACAAACCTTTCCTTCTAACCCCTCCGTAATATTGCTTACAAAGATATTCAACAGAACTAGTCTTGGGACTGATCCCTGAGGCACTCCACTACTCACTTTTCTCTCCTTAGAGAGAATTTCATTTACCAGTATCGTCCGTCATCTATCACTCAACCATTTCTAATCCAGTCTACCTTGAGACCCACCCTGAAGTTGCTGAGTTTATTCATGAGCCTCCCATTTAGCACAATATCAAAAGCTTTGCTAAAATCAAAGTAAACCATATCCAGCACACACCCTTGCTCTAATTCTCTAGATAAGCAACTGAAAAAATCAATCAGATTTGTTTGACACAATCTTCCACTAGTAAAACCATGCTGCATCAGATCTTGCATCCCACTTTTATTTGTATGTTTGTTTTATGATATGTTACCTGTGATAATCTTTTAAACTATGCTTGTATAGTTTTTATTTGATGTTTTGTATGTCCGGTGTTTGTATTTTATGTATGCTTTATTTCATTGTACATCACTTTGATTACCTGGAGTAAAGTGATTCATTACATCAATAAACCATAGATAGTTCACTTTCCTTTCCTTTAGTAGAATTAAGCTCTGGAATTTGTTGCCAGAGGATGTGGTTAGTGCAGTTAGTGTAGATGGGTTTAAAAAAGGTTTGGATAATGTCTTGGAGGAGAAGTCCATTAACTGCTATTAATCAAGTTTACTTAGGGAATAGCCACTGCTATTAATTGCATCAGTAGCATGGGATCTTCTTGGTGTTTGGGTAATTGCCAGGTTCTTGTGGCCTGGTTTGGCCTCTGTTGGAAACAGGATGCTGGGCTTGATGGACCCTTGGACTGACCCAGCATGGCAATTTCTTATATTCTTATCTCCATTTAGTTTCCCATCACTGAGGAAAGACTAACTGGCCTGTAGTTTCCAACCTCCTCTCTGTTACCACTTTTTGAAGAGGGAGCACAACTGTGCTTCTTTAGGCTCCTAGAACCATTCCCATTTAAAACGATGTATTTATTTATTTAGAAACTTTTATATACCAGTATTAGTGGGGACATCATACCGGTTTACATTTGAACAAAAGATCTACTGAACACACCCACCAGAACTTCGCTGAGCTTCCTTAATGTCCATATGCAATAAATCAAGAGCCTTAGTTACTGAACTTTTTTCACCATAGGCATTGAACAGGAGAAATGTTTTCATAAATTAGGCTCCAACAGCACTTAAAACAGCCAAAGCTGGTGCACAGTTAGCAAGAAGCTCATGCCTCAGAGGCCTGGCATTCACGATTACACAAAGCCATTTTTGCTTTTTAGTACATCTGATTATCATATTTGGAATATTCATTTGATGGTTATTATTTCATTACTTGTTACAAATCCTTATTTAGAACACTTTTCACTCCATAGAGGACCTGGAGCTCAATACATTAACGTCTTTCACCAATATATTTATTTTTATCAGGTGTTGATTAAATTCCATTTCTGCATACACTTATTCAATCACTTCCATAAACAGAACATAAAACAAAGCTTAGGGGAAAAAAATGGTATGAACAGCCAGTGCTAGTCCTGAGTTTAATGATGAGGAATGTGGAAAAGACAAGCCCCTCTACCATCTTTCAAGATTATATATTGCTTCTCCCCATCTTTCCCCACCTTCCCAGCTTTTAAATCATGTGATTGTGGGTTTTATTACTGTAAAAGCAGGAGACACTGCTGCGCCAGATGCCTGCAGCCTCTCCCTGTTAAAAAGGTACCAGGCTCATGTATTTGTCTAAGGTGTGTGAGGATGGGAGTATGTGGTCTGCGCCCATTCTGGGAGAGGAGGGCACACAGGGGGAAGGGAAATGAATGAGATGAAAGAGATGAAAGGAAGGAGAAAGAAAAACTAAAGGGAGAAGTAAGGCAAAAGCAATAGATATGAAGAAAGGAAGCAGGAAATGAATAGAGATCAGAGAGGGACTTGAGAAAGAGGGTAAGAGAAGATGGAGAGAGAAGAAAGGTGTGAAAGATGGAGGAAATAAGAGGTGGAATTGGAGAAGAGAGAGGGAGAGAAAAAACTAAGTGATGGGGATAAGAATGGAGGTAGAGAAAAAGAAATGGGACAGTTAGGGCAGAGAAAGACAGGAGAAAAGGGTTAGAAACAAGAATGAGAGGAAGGAATGATGAGGTTACATGAGTGATGAGATAAAGAGGAAAACCAAAATACAGGCAAGTGGTTCAGAATCTGGAAAACGATTAGCGCACAGTGGAATAAGAGAATTGAGATAGCAAGTTTGCTACAAGGGATTGTGAAGAAGGTTCCTTTGAGGACTGAAACATTGGCCTTTTGATATATTAAATGCATTATTTCTTAAATCTCTGGTGCCACCTGGACATTTTGAGTGGTTTGGGGTTTGATACCAGGGTCCACAAACACCATCAGTCGGCTCTGAGATGCTTCCAGTTTTTCTACATGAGTGCCACGAAAGCCTCGCTACTTGTCACTTATGGCCAGTGGAAAAATGCGCCTTCTCGGTGTGAATGTGTGATTTCAGGGCTTACGGGTAAGAGACATGTGCCTGAGGGAGAGAGGGTGCTTGCTTGTGTGTGGGACTTAAGAAGAAGAGGTATTTGCGTCTGCATCTGTGGGGAGGAGAGAGATGATGGAACCGTGTATGTCGGTAAGAGAGATCAGTGAGAATAAGTATGTCTGTTAGCGTGGGAGTACCTCTGAATTCCATATTAATACTTTAGTTCAGAGCATGTGCTGTATCATGATGAGAATGTGGAGGGTGGCTGTGTGCTGTTCCTTCTCCCAATTTAATATCAAAATTGCTCCTCTGATGCCAGTTTACAGCCGTTTTGAAAAAAACTATTGGTTTCCTAAACATTGCAAGCATTCAAGTGCCCTAACATTGATTGACTAGATCAACAGTGCAAGCTATTAAAAAATAAAGAGAATGAAAATATTAAAAAAACTGATGTAAGTTTAATGCTTTATTGACTGAACTATGCTAGAAAAACAGATTTGCCATTTTCCCTTAGGCTCCGTGTTTCCCTTTTTTGTATTGGTTACTGGCCACTGAGTATGTAGCCTGATGAACATCTCCTCGCCTCTCACTCTTCCAGCTTCTAGACGGCTCGGTCCCTGCTCAGCCTAGGCACATTGGAAGCCAAATATTACTTCTGTCCCCTTAATTTTCTGGCCAACACTAAGTACTAATTCCACCATCCAAAACAACGGAAGGACAAATTAATCAAGGCACACTAAGACCACTCCAAGAAAGTATCTGAGATGAATTACTCAAAGCAGGGAGAGCTCTGCCTGCATAAGGGTGCCAGTTTAAAAACGCACCCATCAATACTGCCACAGCCAAGGCTCACACTGCACCTGGTTTCTATTTATTTATTTAGTATTCCGCAATTCACTAACATTCAAAGCGGATTTCAACATACATACATAATTATTTATAAACATTATAACATACACCAAATATAAAATATATAAAAACATGGTGCTGCATTAAACTTTTTGTATCATCAAATACATGCAATCAATCAACATAAACTTGATTAAACAAAAATGCCTTAAGTTTCTTCCTGAATTTACAAATACTAAGCTCACCTCTTCCTTCTAATGGGATACTATTGCTAAGCTGAGGGCCTTTCACAGAAAAAGCTGTTTCTGAATCTATCTAATCAACATCCTGACACTGTTGGAATAGCCAACAAGGACAATGAGGAAGATTGTAAAGTAGGGGTTGGTTGATACCATGCCATTTAGCAGCTAAATAGTGACTTTTCATTCCTATATATCTAACCCTTTTTTGTACTGGTAGCTAGTATAATTGCTTTAGTAAGGCGTTAAACTGATGCCCCAGGATAATTTAAAAATTAATCTTACAGAAGCATTTTCCACTAGTTGCATAATCTGTAACAAATTACAGAATTGCTGTAATCCAGATGGCAATGAATTACTGCTTGTACTACTATTTGAAATTCATTTGTAGGAAGTAAATCCCTTAAAGGTCTCACTACACGCAACTTAAAGAATGAAGTTCTAGCCACTTTTTTCACTTGTGCATGAAAAAGATCTGAATCTAATAAGATTCCTAAATTTCTTGCTTCTACCACAGGATGCAAATACATATCATCCTCTTTTACTAAGAGGGTTACATCTAACTTTCAACCTAACCATAGAACAGTTGTCTTCCGTTCATTTAACAACAGACTATTTTTCCTTAACCATTTCAAAAACCACAGACAACCTCTTGGCTGGAAACACTCACTCTTACTTGCATGGCTGTTACGGCCCCGGGCCGTACCCCGGGTCCTCCACTTACCTCGAGGCCGGCCCGGGCAGCTGAGATGCCGACAAGGCCTATCCTGGCCTCGGCCGCGATGCTCCCTCCTCGAGGGAGACGCCGGCGATCCGTCACGTCTGGCCCCGTCCCCTAGGCGCGTGCGCACACAGGGACTCTGAACTTAAAGGGGCCAGCGTGGGAAAATACAGGACTGCCTCCTGATGACGTCAGACGCTGCAGGCCTACATAAACCCTGCAGCTAGGCTCTTTCCCTGCCTTGCAACGAGGTTCACTCATTTTTGAGTTGCTAGTTGCTGCATCAGGACTCCTGTCTGGCTTCGGCTCCGACTTCTGACCCTGCTTCGTCCATTGACTCCGACTTCAGCTTCCATCCCTGGTTTTGGCTTCTGACTTCTGGCTTCTGACCCTGCTTCATCCATTGACTTCGGCTTCAGTCCTCTCCTCTTCTACAGGTATCCAGTTCTTCGCTTACCCAGAGGATTCACCTAAGTCCCAGTAGCTCGGGCCCTCATGGGCTCCTCCCGGGAGGGCCGCGGACTTCTAAGGGTGACGTCTCTTCTGGCCTCCTGGGCTCACCCGCTTCCGTCGACTACCTCTTCGGCTGCTTCTCTGGACCTTGGTTGCACAGGATCACACCTAAGTCCAAGAGTGAGGTATTTTCTTATCTAATCCAGGTGCTTTCAGCGATGCTCTGACAACGACTATGCTGAAGCATAAGATTCCAGGCTTGCCCTGAGTTGCACCCAATATATGGGTAAACTTATGCGCGTATGTAATGTCTGTGTGTAAGTTTACTCGGACTGAGAGAAAGCACTCCTGGGAACAGAGCTGGGAAGGAGTTTGGATTTATGTGCATACTTTTGGATTTTAAAAAGTATGCATATACATTTTCACAAAAACATTTTGTGAATCATTTAGCTGCAGCAGATGCAACTTGAGCAGGAAGATTTGGTGGGATCATTTCCAAAGCAAAACTGGTGGGACTTATACATGGATTTGCCAACATTTTAATGTACAATGTTATAAAATTACTCTCTTAAGCAATTAAACATAATAGTAGACTCTATAATATGAAACAAACTAGACATCAAATACATTTTTAGGTGTAGTCAATGTACAGGATTATAATATAAAATGAGTTCAAATTAGTGTCTTACCTAGGCTGTCAAATTATCTCAGTTGATATATTTCTCCATGCATATAGAAACATATATCTACAAGCAAAAATTACCTTGCTTTGCTTGGGTAGTCTGGTCTATAACAGCCTGTGTGTGTGTGTGCGTGCGCCTATGTGTTTGTGCCTCTGCCTGTGTGGGAGGGCCTCTGTCTGCGAGTGTATGGGGGGGGGGGGGGGGATCTGTGCATGTATGTCTGCCTGCATTTGCCTGTGTTTGTGTGGTTGCCTGTGCCTGTGTCTGTCTGTGTGTATCTGAGTGTGCTTGTCTATGTTTGCCTGTGTGTGTGTGTGTCTGCCTGTGTGTATGTATGCATGTGTGGAGGCCCTTGTTTATATGTATATGGGTGCCTGTGTGTGTGTGTGTGTGTGTGTGTGTCAGTCTGTCACCCTATTCAAGGCCACCAGGTGGCACCCTGAACAGTGGAAGAGGCGTTGTGCAAAGACTATATGCTCTTTCTGCAAAATCCTCTCTCAGGTACTCCCATACACAGGCTCTTCTCTTAATTTGTTGATACATTAAAAGAACATTTATCTTTTCCACTTTTATTTGGTTTTGAAAATGTACATCATTTGTGAACCAGACAACCAGAGCAATGCCAGGTACTTTTCACTATGTTCTGTCTGCAAAGCCCTGTCTCTCAGGCTCCCACATACAGACACAGGCAAGAACACATATAGGCACAAACAGATAGACACTCACACATATAGACACAAAGACACACGCACATAGGCTGCTCCACATACACACACACATACATACACATATATGCACACAGATTCCCCTACACACCCATATACATACAGAGGCTTACACACATGCCTACACACACACACACACACACACACAACTCTCTATACACATACATCCACACAGGCTACACTCACATGTACATGTACAGGCTCCCACTCACACAAACACACACACAAGCCATCTTCTTCAGGCACCATCAGATCCTTTTATCTACTGCCATGGGATGGGTCCAGAGTGGCCCTCTCCTTCTTTGGCTGTCATGGGATGGGTCCAGAGTGGCCCTCTCCTTCTTTGGCTGCCATGGGATGGGTCCAGAGTGGCCCTCTCCTTCTTTGGCTGTCATGGGATGGGAGCCGCAATGGTCATCCTCAGGCCTTTTCCTCTGGTGTTGGGCAGCCCTGATTTGGTCCACCCAGGCTCACTCAAGGCTACACCACTGATGTGGATTGTGAACTGGTTAAAGGACAGAAAGCAAAGAGTAAGACTAACTGGTAAGTTCTCTCCGTGGAGGATAATAAATAGTGCAGTGCCCCAAGAATTTGTACTGGAACTGGTGCTTTTTAATCTTCCTCTGTAACAATTGTTATATTTATCTCTTTCTGCATTTGGGCAAGGAGAGACATCTAATGTACTGTCAATGTAGTTTATGGAGGGGATCCCTAAGAGGATATATGTTTTCTGTTAATTACTTAACAAAATAAAACAATATTTAATGTTTTCTATTTTCTTCAGTTTTAAAATGTATAACTGTCATGGACCAGACAACCTGAACAATGCGGGACACTTTTCGCATGTATAGATATTGATATAGATATAGAATAGATATAGAGATATCTTGCTGAGCTATAATTGCTTGAATGGGGGAGGCCTTTGCTTGGCTTTGTGGATTTCCATGCACTAAATAAATAAATGCATTGAATCAATTATAGTAGAGCATCCCTGCCAAACCTAGACTTCCATGTAAATGAAATGTGTTTTATAAGATGTGATGATGTAGATTGGTTGGATAACATAGTAAAATATTTCCATCTTCCAGCTTAGCATGAATGTTTTTGTTCATCAGATTGTTATTGTAAAGTAAAAAGTTTTATGAATGTTTTCTGTTTTGTTTTCCATCTAGAATGTTAGTTTGCGGCTAATACATTTTTTAGATTTGGTAGGGATCCTCTACTATAATTGATTCATTGCACTTATTTATTTAGTGCATGCAAATCCAGAAAGCCAAGCAATGGCCTCCCCCAGCAAAACAATTATAGCTCAGCAAGGTGAGGAAAATGTGGAAAGCAATACCTATATTAAAAATAATAATGTAATAAGAAATCTCTGATTCCTTTTCTATGCAACCTTCCTAGCACCTGTCTGAAGTTTCAGAATGTTTGTTACTTTCTTTCACTTGGCTGGCATCTCCCAGGGGATTCGGGAAATTCAAATTCCAGATGTACACAAGTGTGAAAAGACGCTTCCTATTTGCATAAACACCTGCTTGGGATGCTGCTGTTCCTAGTGATTGTTTTTTTTGTTTTTGTTTTGTTCTGTTTTCAGAAGATGTAGCAAAGTTCATAAGAAAAAATTACAACCTTGCCAAGAAACAGACAACCAAGCAGATGAGGAATTCAAGTTTAGGCTGAAGCTGCCTCTCTCCATCTGGCCTTGTGGGTCCTCTACACATAGGGCCATATTTTAAGTTGAATTTTTCCATCAACAGTAGATTAGAGATGTGCAGTCATTTCAGAATGACATGAAAACACCAATAACAGTAAAGTTCTGTCTTGTTAATATTTAACCATCAAAGTGGCCAGTCATAATAGGCACTTCTGGTGTAGTCAGACCTTCATTTGCCTTATACTTAATCATTGGCCAATCTATTGTTTTGTATATATTTTTTTATATTTTTCAATATTGCAAATAACATATTCTTATCTTGACAACAAATCCCTGACACGGAGCTGTGTTTTGAAACCTGCATCGGGGGATAGTTCCTTGTGATTTGAAGTTTTCAATATGTAGTTGCCATAATCTTATAAAGATATTTAACTGTAACACAAAAATAAATTAATAAATGCAATTTTTAAGCATAATTGCAAATAAAACTGCCTTTGGTTTTTGTAAGGGTAAGTGTACAGAAACCATTTTATTCTCTCTATTAAATGATGTGCTTGGATTTTTCGACAGAGGTCAGAACATGGTTATAGTTTTTGTATTTCCAATTGGCCTGGAAATACAGAAAAAAGAAAAAGAGTTAAATGTGGCAGACCCTCCCGGTCTGGCCACCAGATGTCACTGTCCCTATCTTAGAACATACTGTGTAAGAAGCCATTCATACCCCTTAGTCCCTCCCTCCTGGAGAGTCTGGAGTGGATGCCTGAAGACTATTTAGCCCAGCCATGTTAATACACTTGGGGGTTCAGTTTGAGGAAGCGGTCAAGGAATAAAGATGTATTTTTTCCATACTCTGGTGGGGCCTCTCAACTTCACCCAAAGGAGTTTATTTTAGAAGCGATGCATTCCAGTGCACTCCCTACCTGAGTGATAGATTTGTAAGAAAGATAGATTTGTAAGCCTGACACCCTTTAGGGGCAAGAGGGCTCTCACCAGGGGACCAAAGACCTGTGAGCCTACTCTAAACCCTAGGAAGGCAAGCACCAGTGATGAATCCTCCTGCGAGAGACAGTGAAGGCAGAAGAGATATCCAGTTTAAGCTTTAAAGTTTTTTTTGGTCGTAATAAGAGTGGGGAGGTTTTTAGATCCCCCTTTCCCACTGGGATTTCAGAGTGGAAGACTTGCCTGATCCCACTAACTTTTCCCCAAGAGATGTTTCCCAGAAAGATCAGAGAATAAGGATGAAAGAATTTTTAGGAAGGAAGAACAAGAGCAAGAGACCCCATCCAGATCTCTACAACCACAGGACCAGGATGAACTAGGTGTCTGAGAAGAAGATGTCTAAATGTCAGATTTTTGCAGTAAAGTTGGAGTCACTTCCACTAGGATTCCCGCACAGCCACTGCGATAGTTTGCACATTTAAGATCACCATGGGCTCTACCCAGAGATCTGGTAAAAGGACCCAGAATAATACCTGTAGTATCAGTCAGATGTAAATTCACACTTCTGGATAATGGATTTTAATTTATGATTACCAATCAGTAAATTTTTATTAAATACCCGGACCTGGACCTGTCTGAATTATTACAGCCTCTCACCTCATGGAAAGCACCAAATAACTGCACACACACTGAGGGTTTATTCTCATCGTCTGGGCCACAAGCAAGAGCTTAACCCCATAAAAAGAGTGCTCCCCAGGCACTGAGAGTTAGTATGGGATATAATATTCTAGCTGGAGCAGCCCCAAAGAAATACATTAGTTATATGCCCTTAGGAGCAACAATCCTCCAAAAAAAGGGGTTACATAAGTTAAAGAGAAAAAAAATAATCTTTTGCAAACAGTTGAAGAACTCACTTAATCCTTGAAAAATATCAGAAACATCAGTCCATCAGCTCAAAGGTCTTTCTGCGGAGAAATTTGGGTAAGCTGGTATCTCCCTGAAATGCCTGGAATGAATTCAGTTCATCCCGATCAATTGCTAAGCAGACTGTTAAATGGAGCTCTGTTGTCTGCAGTATCTGAAACTCTATAATGAATGGAAACTGGTCTTTAATGCAATTACACACCAAGGGGTAGGGACTGACATGAGGCGATTGGCTGCAACAAGGGACTGGCAAGCTGCTCCTTTACTCCATAAACAGCACATAAAAGGATATGAGGATCCTGAGAATGATCCAGGAAAGGTGCATTTGGGAGAAATAACAAGCTTCTCCTTAATTAAAAACCCCAATTTGTTTTCATCAACCCAACCTCCCTCCAGCTCACTGTCATCTGGATACTGTATGAGAACTGTGACTTAATAGCAGTAGTAACAAATAAGAAACAACAAGGAAGGATTAGGTAAACTGTAATAATAACCCTAAGGACCAGCCCAGTGGCTCATTGGCAGTGCAGTGCACTGCCATGCCCAAGACCTGGGTGCAATCCTCAGGCTTGGCTTTGGCTCCACAGGCCAGCTGGGGCTGGAGATACTGCAAAGGCAAAGTTCACAGTCCTTTGGGGGTAGGAAGCATCAGCCAACGGACTCATACTGTAGACATACCAGGCTCTGGAAAAAGCCACACTCTGTGGCCCCTGACCAAGGGCTGTAACTGAAATGGCTAGGCTAGATGAAGCAAGCTGGAATCACAGCAGTGGAGATTCCATGCTTCAGCAACCGAGCCCTTTTGAGAACCACACCGAAAGTCAAAATTAAGATGGACCAACATATAGAATAGGTCCCTCTCGTAGCAGGTCCCTATGGAACAATAACTGAAACAGAGAGTCCGCCAGGAGCATCCACAAATCTGGAACCACCAGAAGCACTAGTCCCATGTGTCCTTTGATCTTCCACTCTGCCCAACATAGGCAGGGGAAAAGGCAAAATGAAGCTTGTATTCCGGTCACTTCTGCTCGAGAGCATTGATGCCCAAAGACTTCAGATATCTCATGAAACTGAAAAAGGGGAGGAATTTTCACATTGAACGATGTTGCCAGCAAGTCTATAGGCCCCAGGGCCCACTATGAGCTAGAACGCTTCGTCCGACAATTTCCATTCTCCTGGATCCAGACTCTAACTGCTGAAAAAATCGTTTCTTACATTGTATTTTCCCGCAATGTTGAACGTGAAGATTTCCTGAAGATGTACTAACGCTCATTCCAAAAGCTGGACTATTTCCTGCGACACTTGCTGGCTCTTGGTGCTTTCCTCACAACTGAAGCACGCCACTATTATTATAGTGTTGGACATTACTCAGAGCACTTGGCTCTGCCAGCAGTCATCAAACCACAAGCATGCCAACTGTATGGCACATACTTCCACATGATGCTCCAGAGAGACTCCTCTGCAGTCCAGTGCCCCTGCACCATCAACTCCTGACAGTGAACCTCTCAAACCTGGATGCTCGCCTCCTTCGTGAGTATTAGACAGGCTGGTGTTTGTAGGGAAATGTCCTTCCTTAGATAATCCATTTTTAACCACCACTGCATTTGGATGCTAGTCTTCACCGGTAACTGAAGCCATATCAAGAAGTCCTGACTGTGGACTCTATCAAGCCCACAGTATGCACTGAAGAGGATGCAAATGCACTCTTGCCCATGGAACCATTTCTAGGCTAGCTACCATCAACCAAACACCTGAAGGAAAGACCATACTATCGGGCAAATAGCTTCTATCAATAACCGCACCTGCGCTATCCATTTCTGAATGCGCATCTCCGGCAGGAACACCCTGCCTTGCTTCTTGTCAAACTGAACACCAAGACACTCCAGTGTCTGAGTCAGCTGTAACTTGCTCTTGGTCAAATTCACCACCCAGCCTAGAAATTTCAGCAAGGAAACCACTTGGGTGAGGCCTAAAGACTCTCTCCATGCCCTGAGCCCAAATTATCCAAATGTCTAGGTATGGGTGGACCAGAATACCATCTTAGCTCAACATTGTGCTACTACCACCAGGACCTTGGAGAAGGTCCTGGGCGTGGTGGGCAACCAAAAGGAAGAGCCTGAAAACTAATAATGTCGCCCCAAAACATAGAACTACAAAAGTGATGATGCTCCAGCCGAATGGGAATATGTAGATACACATCTGACAATTCAGAGACATAAGAAACTCCCTGACTGTAATGTCATTATAACTGAGCATAAGGATTCCATGCGTAAACAAGCCACTTGCAAATGACTATTGATTTCCTTTAGGACCAGGATGGGTGAAGGAAACCTCCTTCTTGGATACAATGAAATAAATGGAATAATGGCCTGTACTTTCTTGTGACTTAAGCACTGGAACCATGGCCCTCCAGCTCAGGGGCATCAACAATGTAACCTCCACTGCCAGCCTCATTTCCAGAGAGTCACAGGGAGATGCCAAGAAGTTGTTTTGAGGAATGCAAAACTCCAGAGCATGGCCATTCCTTATCACCTACAGAACTCACTGGTCTGACGTGATCTTGACCCACCCCCAATAAAAGGAGACAGGCAGACCCCTATCTCCAGTTCTAGGAAGTGGATCAGCACACCTTCATTGAAGGGGTTGGGATGCATCGCCACCCGAGCCTACGCCCCATCTGGGCTACCTGGGCTGAAAGAGCTCTTGGATAAGGCACTTCTCTGTAGGGTTGAAAACATTTGAAACCCTTAGCACAACCCCTCGCACTGAAATAGCATGTGAGCCCCCAGGGAGCAGCAAGAGGCTAGCTGCAATTTATTGCCACCGCCTCAGGGCCTGCATAAAAATAGCCTCAACTCTCCTATCTGCGCATTCTCTGATGCCGCTCCTCCATCTGCAGGAAAGTTCATCAGCTTGGAAACTGCACACACCAGCACATCCACTTTCAGAAAATGCAACCGCTCTCTCTTGTTGTCAGAACCAGAGGGTACAGCCCTACCAAGGCTTGTCCCCTTTTAACATTAGTGTCCGGAGCATCCCATTCAATGCACTAAAACAGAATTCTTCTTTGGCTCAGACATGGAACCAAAACCCGGCACTCCCAGCATCGTCACTGTCTGGGAGGTCAGAGAGCATGGCCCATCTATATGACTCCAAACCCGGAGGAATTTCTCTATACTCCAGGGAGTAAGGATCATTCTCGTCATCAGAGCCAGTGGGGTCTAGGGATGTGCAGGCAAAAAGTTTCCGTTGAAACGTTGATACGTTGAAGGTGAGGGTCGATTCCGTTCAATATGAAAGTATGGAGAAATCCATAAGTTGTGGATCTGTCCATACGTTTCCCGGTTCCCTAAATAAAAATTTAAACTCCCCACCCTCCTTAATCCCCCCCCAAGACTTACCAAAACTCCCTGGTGGTCCAGCGGGGAGTCAGGAAGCCATCCATGCACTCCTTTGCGATTTCCTCACGGCGCCGATATCCTGTGTCACAGGGGCTGCCCCTGCCATTGGTCAGCCCTTGTCACATGGTCACGGCGCCATCTTGTGCTTCTACCACGTGACAGGTAGGTCATGTGGCAGGAGGTCGCTCCGGGACCCCCGCTGGACCCAACCGGAACTTTTGGCCAGCTTGGGGGGGTCAGGAGGCCCCCACAAGCTGGCCAAAAGTTCCGGTTGGGTCCAGCGGGGGTCCCGGAGTGACCTCCTGCCACATGACCTACCTTTCACATGGTAGAAGCACAAGATGGCGCCGTGACGTCGGCGTGACGTCGGCGTCACGTGCTCCTCCGCGCCTCCGCTCCCGGACCCCCGCTGGACCGAACCGGAACTTTTGGCCAGCTTGGGGGGGACGTCACGTGCTCCTCTGCGCCTCCGCTCCCAGACCCCCGTTGGACCCAACCGGAACTTTTGGCCAGCTTGGGGGAGTCAGGAGGCCCCCCCAAGCTGGCCAAAAGTTCCGGTTCGGTCCAGCGGGGGTCCTGGAGCGACCTCCTGCCACATGACCTACCTGTCAAGAGGTAGAAGCGCAAGATGGCGCTGTGACCATGTGACAGGGGCTGACCAATGGCACAGGCAGCCCCTGTGACACAGGCTATCGGCGTCATGAGGAAATCGCAAAGGAATGCAGGGATGGTTTCCTGACTCCCCGCTGGACCACCAGGGAGTTTTGGTAAGTCTTGGGGGGGTCAGGAGGGTGGGGGGTTTAAGTGTTTATTTAGGTTCAACGTATTCAACATAGCTATGTTGAATAAGTTGGAAGTCGCGATGCGTTGCGCATCAAACCTTTTTTTTCTCTTTTACAAAATATAAGTTGCGTTTTACATATGCATTCAAAACGAATGCACACCCCTAGTGGGGTCCCCATCAAGGGACTCCGCTGGAGGCCAAGCACATTCCTACACTTATTCGCGGCACCAGACTTGCGAGATTCTGCAGCCTACACTCCTGAACATCCGGGTTTGGCCAGTTTCGCTCAACATTAGAAGGGTCTGCAGCCCTTGAAAAAATTCCACCCAGGAGAAAAAAAGGATTTACACCAAAACCAAGGGACAGGGGCTATCCTTGGCATTGGCCGGCCCCTGTCACATGGTAGGAGCATGGATGACTCGCACCATTTTTTAAGATGGCGCCTGCCGTCCATTGCTCCTATCATGTGACAGGGGCCATCCAATGGCACTGATAGCCCTTGCCACATGGTAAGGGCAAAGGGCCATTGGCACCATTTTGTTTACTAGCAGCCAACTTTAAGAAAGTTTCTGGGGGGTCGGGAGGGTGGGAGATTCTAACTAATTAGATTTAAAGGGTCAGGGTGAGTTTTTTGTTTTTCGGCTCGGGCGCAGCCGATTAAAAAAAAAATGTTCGGACCGCAAGAAATTGAATTGCCCACGGGTCCACGATATCGATACCAGAACCGATTCCGGTACAGATTTACATCCCTAATAGGAATTATATGAATATTGAGAATCCTCTTGAAAATCAGTCAGGGCTATTGGCTGATCGTCTGCCAATGGTCTGCCTCTAGAACTGAAACTGTGTGATTGGATGATATTCACCCCAGAGTTCTGGCCTGTTTCTAGTGATTTGCAACCTATTGTTTAAAACAACCATGGTAACAGAAGACTCGAGGGTGGCCAATGTGATGCCAATTTTTAAAAAGGGCTCCAAGGGTGATCATGAAAACTACAGATAGGTGACCCTGATGTTGGTGCCAGGCAAAATGGTCAAAGCTATTTTTAAAAACAAAATTACTGACTACATAAATATACATGGTTTAATAGGGAAGAGTGAACATGGGTTTTGAAAAGGGGAGTCTTGCCTTAACAATTTACTAGATTCTTTGAGGATGTATATAAACATGTGGACAAAGGTGAGCTGGATGATGTAATGTATTTGCATTTTCAGAAGGCATTGGACAAAGTCGCTTATGAGAGTCTCCTCAGAAAATTGAGAGGTCATATGATTGGAGGAAGTGTCCTTTGAGGATTGGTAACTTGATAAAAGATAGTGAATGGGGTAGGATGGAATGAAGTACCTCAAGAGTCTTTATTGGAATCTCTGGTATTTAGCATATTCATACATAATCTGGAGAAAGGAATGACAAGTGAGATGATCAAATTTGCAGAAGACATAAAATTGTTTTGATTTATACCATTGTTCAAGCTTCACATGCTATTAGGTGTTTATTCACAAATGTTGGTCTATTTGTGAAAGTTCTATCATAACTCAGAAAGTTCTATCATAAGAAAATGGACGTAATCCAATAAACATTATACCATGTCTGAATCCATTTGAATTTGACTCTTTATTATCCACTTACAATGGACCTATGTGAAACATACACATTAAAAATCACCCCACACACACTACTCTTTTACTTCTCACACCATTCATACCCATACAACACTTACATGCTTTACCCCCACATAATCATACTCTCATTCATACTAAAACATACTCTACTTGACCCATAAAACTAAAAGCTTTAACATGCTCAAATATTAGGTGCAATACCTTATAACTTCCACTTATTGCCTAGTATATTTCTAAACAAATACAATGAATCAGTGTACTTTATAATAAAGCATTCCCTTATTTTAAGTCCAATTCGTTCAATATCTTAAAAGATCTTCCAAACCCAGTCCAATATTTGTGAAGCCATTCAACAGTCCCCCTGAATCAGGACGATTCCGAAACATGGCTTGTGTGGGGACATTCTTTAAAAGTGTTGCGTCCGTCGGTCTTCGACGGCTTCGCCCCACTTGCCTCACCTTATTCTCGGCTCCTCCACTTACCTGGGCAAGATGGCTACCACCGTGTCTTCAAGCCGACCTCTCTGGCATCCCCAGAATGGCTATGGTGCAGCCTTCCGCTATTGCTCCTCCCAGGTACCTTCTAGGGTGCGCGTGCGCGTGCAACCCACGTCTTTGTACCACCCTTGGCACAAACCTCAAGGGCGTTCCCTCATACTGACGTCACGCCATCTGGGTATATTACCTTCATCAATTTGCTAGCTCCCCGA
Organism: Rhinatrema bivittatum; assembly: GCF_901001135.1. NCBI lineage: Eukaryota > Metazoa > Chordata > Amphibia > Gymnophiona > Rhinatrematidae > Rhinatrema > Rhinatrema bivittatum. The sequence continues at coordinate 124,934,939 of NC_042622.1, read as the reverse complement.
GTTAGCAAGGACTCAAATCCGTTCCTGTCTACGCTACTCTGCCACTTCCGTGCTGCCGCAGGAATCTCTCTCTCTGCCCTTCGGGGTATATGCTAACCTGGGTACCCACTCCTTGGGGGCCCTCTGCTTTATTTCAGGTGCCTTTCAGGGAACAGGTACTCGCTCCTCGAGGGCCTACTCTTCCTGCCTCGGTGCCTGTACCTTCTAGAACAGACCTGGTGGAATCGCATACCAACAGCTAACACCTATCTCATTCACAGTATCTCCTCGCTGGGAGATCTGCTGCGGAACCTCCTAATGTCATCTTGGAGAGAAGATCTCCCTCTGCCGAGGTCCCTGAGACTACAACCACAGACTGCCTCACTACTGCCACCTCTAGTGGAGATACTCAAGCTGTATAATAAAGAACTATACTGTGTTTTGTGTGCATGAGTTTAGCCCAGTGCTGTGGCTCCTCACGGGGCTCCTCCCTGTGGACGTGGTCATCTCCACTGCACCCAAGGATCCACAAACACACGTTATCATAACAAAAAGATAAGTGACTCTTGCTTTGGCTGCTTTTAATATCTCCAGTGAAGTTCTCATTCCATGGTATGTTTTAACATACAGTGGGGTAGATTTTGAAACCCCTACGGGCGTAAATCCTCCCTCCCTTCCCCTATCTACCCCACCCCACCGCCTGCCGGCGCGCGCAAAGCCCCAGGACGCACGTAAGTCCCAGGGCTTCCTAAAAGGGGCGGGAGGGGGCATGTCCGGGGGGCGTGTCTGGGGGCAGGGGGTGATCCGGGGCGGGTCTGGAGGCGTGGTGACGGTTCGGGGATGGGCCGGGAGGGCGGTCCCGAGTCCCCCGGCACTGCGGCCTGTGCCGGGGGATGCCGGGGCGGCGCGCGCAAGTTACGCCTGCTTCAAGCAAAGGTAGGGGGGAATTTAGGTAGGGCTGGGGGGTGGGGAAGGGAGGGGAAGGTGGGGGGATGCGGAAGGAAAGTTCCCTCCGAGGCCGCTCCGATTTCGGAGCGGCCTCGGAGGGAACGGAGGCAGGCTGTGCGGCTCGGCGCGCGCAGGCTGCCGATTTTGTGCAGCCTTGTGCGCGCCGACCCCAGATTTTATAAGATACACGTGGCTACGCGCGTATCTTATAATATCTGGTGTACTTTTGTTCGCGCCATCGGCGCGAACAAAAGTACGTGCGTGCGTATTTTTTGAAGATCTACCTCAATGGTTTCATTTGTGGAGTGAATATTAATTAACAGCTTTGTTTAGCATAACTGTAGTCATTTTAAATGTAATGCATAAAAAATAAAAAAGACAAATTTAGGTAAGCAAAATTTTGGATAGACATGGTTTTATGGGACACAGCCAACATGGATTTACCCAAGGGAATTCTTGCCTCACAAATCTCCTACATTTTTTTGAAGGGATGAATAAACATGTGGACAAAGGAGAACCTCTAGATATGGTATATTTTAATTTTCAGAAGGCGTTTGACAAAGTCTCGCATAAGAGGCTTCTAAGAAAACTAAAAAGTCATAGGATAGGAGGTGACTTCCTTTTGTGGATTGCAAGCTAGTTAAAAGACAGGAAACAGAGAATAGGATTAAATGGTCTGTTTTCTCAGTGGAATAAGGTAAACATTGGAGTGCCTCAGGGATCTGTACTTGGACCAGTGCTTTTTAATATATTTATAAATGATTTGGAAAGAGGTACGATGAGTGAGGTGATCAAATTTGCAGATGACACAAAATTATGCAGAGTAGTTAAATCTCAAGCGGATTGTGATAAATTGATAAATTGAGTTACATTGAGGCTGGGAGGGTTCAAACCCTGCCTGAGGATTTGTAAAGATAAATAACCTCAAACTTCTATTAAATTTAATGGAACAAAGTCAGCATGGCTTTACCCAGGGCAAGTCTTGCCTCACAAATCTGCTTCACTTTTTTGAAGAAGTTAATAAACACGTGGATAAAGGTGAACTGGTAGATGTAGTATACTAGGATTTTCAGAAGGCGTTTGACAAAGTTCCTCATGAGAGGCTTCTAGGAAAAGTAAAAAGTCATGGGATAGGTGGCGATGTCCTTTCGTGGATTGCAAACTGGCTAAAAGACAGGAAACAGAGTAGGATTAAATGGACAATCTTCTCAGTGGAAGAGAGTGGACAGTGGAGTGCCTCAGGGATCTGTATTGGGACCCTTACTTTTCAATATATTTATAAATGATCTGGAAAGAAATACGACGAGTGAGATAATCAAATTTGCAGATGACACAAAATTGTTCAGAGTAGTTAAATCACAAGCAGATTGTGATAAATTGCAGGAAGACCTTGTGAGACTGAAAAATTGGGCATCCAAATGGCAGATGAAATTTAATGTGGATAAGTGCAAGGTGATGCATATAGGGAAAAATAACCCATGCTATAATCACACAATGTTGGGTTCCACATTAGGTGCTACAACCCAAGAAAGAGATCTAGGCGTCATAGTGGATAACACATTGAAATCGTCGGTTCAGTGTGCTGCGGCAGTCAAAAAAGCAAACAGAATGTTGGGAATTATTAGAAAGGGAATGGTGAATAAAACGGAAAATGTCATAATTCCTCTGTATCGCTCCATGGTGAGACCGCACCTTGAATACTGTGTACAATTCTGGTCGCCGCACTTCAAAAAAGATATAATTGCGATGGAGAAGGTACAGAGAAAGGCTACCAAAATGATAAGGGGAATGGAACAACTCCCCTATGAGGAAAGACTAAAGGTCTTTCCTCATAGGGGAGTTGCTCACAGGAAGGCCACAGGAAGTGGCCACAGGAAGGCCACAGGAAGTTGCTCACAGGAGTTGCTCACAGGACTTCCTCACAGGACTTTTCAGCTTGAAGAAGAGACGGCTGAGGGGGGATATGATAGAGATGTTTAAAATCATGAGAGGTCTAGAACAGGTAGATGTGAATCGGTTATTTACTCTTTCGGATATTAGAAAGACTAGGGGGCACTCCATGAAGTTAGCTTGGGGCACATTTAAAACTAATCGGAGAAAGTTCTTTTTTACTCAATGCACAATTAAACTTTGGAATTTGTTGCCAGAGGATGTGGTTAGTGCAGTTAGTATAGCGGTGTTTAAAAAAGGATTGGATAAGTTCTTGGAGGAGAAGTCCATTACCTGCTATTAAGTTCACTTAGAGAATAGCCACTGCCATTAGCAATGGTAACATGGAATAGACTTAGTTTTTGGGCACTTGCCAGGTTCTTATGGCCTGGATTAGCCACTGTTGGAAACATGATGCTGGGCTTGATGGACCCTTGGTCTGACCCAGCATGGCAATTTCTTATGTTCTTATGTTCTTCTTATGTTCTTAACTTTTATCAATGTAATTATCCCATTCTTATGAAAGTTCCATTCAATTTCAAAATAATTATAATCATTGTGGTATAATATAAGAGGAGTTATTTTTATTTTTGATATTGTTTTACTCCATCTTCGGACCTTTTTTATTGGATAAAATTGTTTTGAGCAATTAAAACAGCAATAGATTGTGACGAACTGAAGAAGGACCTTGTGAGACTAGGAGACTGGTCTAAATGGCAGCCATAATTTAATATGGCCAAGTGCAAAATAATGCACATAGGGAAAAATAAACCGAACTATGGGTACACAATCCTGTGTTCTGTGTTAGGTATCACCACCCAGAAAAAGGACCTCAGAATCCTTGTGGACAATACTATGAAATTTTTGGTTCTGTGTGCTGCAGTAGACCAAAGGGCAATTAGAAAGTTAGGAATTACTTGGAAAGGAATAGAGAACAAAACTGAGAATATCATAATTCCTTTATATAGAACCATAGTACGACCACACCTTGAGTATTGTGTTTAGTTCTGGTTGCCCTATCTCAAAAAAAGTCATAGCGGACATAGAAAAGGAGAGCAGAAGGGCAACAAAAATGATAAAGGAGGTGGAAAAGCTCCCTTATGAAGAAAGGCTAAACTGATTAAGGCTCTTTAGCTTGGAAAACAGACAAATGAGAGGGGATATGATTGAAATGTATAAAATCATGAGTGGGGAAGAAAGGGGAAATAGTGAGTGGTTATTTAGCCTTTCAAAAAAACTAGGGGACCAGGGACACTTCATGAAACTAGGACTAGGGGACACCATAAAAGTAGCAACTAGCAGATTCAAAAGAAATCATAGGAAGTATTTTTTCACTCAGTGCATTATAAAGCTATGGAATTTGTTACCAGAGGATGTGGTCAAGGCAACTAATATAGTAGGATTCAAAAGAGGATTGGACAAGATCCTGAAAGAAAAGTCCATAAACAGTTATTAGTCAGGTAGGCTTGGGAAAGCCAGTGCTTATCCCTGGGAGTGAGATACAAGAAACAGATCAACCATTGGGTATCTGCCAGGCACTTATAACCCAGACTGGCCACTGTTGGAGACAGAATGCTAGGCCTGGACCTTGGTCTGATCCAGCATGGCACTTCTTATGGACTTCTGTTAAATATTTGTGGATAAATTCCAGCCCCATTTTCTAGATGAATAGATGATGGACCTGAGGTGGCAGAGAAAAAGTTACCCAAGAAGTGTTCAATTCTGGTACAAGAACTGGTGGAAAATCTTTTCCTAGTAGTAGTAAAAGAAGTTGCTTTTTTGCAGATACTTCTTTGTGAGTGTCAGTTGGGGATTGGTACCAGGAAACTTTCCATGTTGATTTGGTAGCAGCTGTTATCGATGGCACTAAAGATACTCCTGTGCTGAAGATGGCTGCAGGCAGCAACTTCCGCGCTGAAGGATTATCTGTGCAGATCTTCTTTGAACCAGTACTGGAAAGTCTTGGTGTTAATGTAGACTTTGTCTCCTTCTTATTTCCCTTGGAGCCAGAAGAAACTTGGTCTAGATTCTTTACCTCATGAATTATATCAATTGAAGAAGTTTTGTTACAGCAAAAACTCTTTTGGTGCCCCTATCTATGTGTGGAGAGTATTTTTGTCAGTCTCAACAAGCACAGCCAAAGAGCCTAGAAATTAGGCTTCTTCCCTTGTTCGGGAATTTAACACACCCAGTGCCTCATTTTACAGGGAGGATATGAGAGGGGAGTTACAAGAACGTTTGTTGTGTCTCCTCCTCCTTTGTGTTCTGTTTTTCCAAATTGTGATGAATACTTTACCTTCTTCTTTTTTTTTTTTTTTTTTACAGAGTATCTCCCAAGTATTTGCTTTCATGGCAGTTGCTATTTATTTGCTCTCCATAATTCATCCTCCAAAGGCTAGAAATAATGTAAGTGACTAGAGCCCTCTGTCTGTCCGATCAGCAAGTAAAGGCAAATTACCCAGGGGTGGGGGGAAACATGCTTTGAATACATCCAGAATCTGTGCGAGTCTAGGAGCAGGGCAGACTCTAGGTATACATCTAGACAGGACTGTGCAAACAGCTAGAGCTGAACTGTTTTTTGGGGTTGTTTTTTTTATTTTTTTGCCACTTTTGTTCTGAATAAATCTGTGGATATTTGGGCAGTATAGACCAAAAGATTTGGTTCACATATTTCAGTATATATGGACAGTGGTACTTGTGATTTTCATTTGCTTTTTAGTGTTTCCCCGATTTTTTAAAAAAAACAGCTCATGAATTTAATTCTTAACTTAAACAATGCAGGTCTACTGGACCATTTGCATGAATTAAAACCCCTTAGCCTTACGGATGAATGTCTGTGTACCAAACACAAGTCAGCCAGAAATTCAGAATCACGAGTTTGTTATGTAAAGGTCTGCTCATTGGTATTCCTGGACACAGAATGACTGCAAACAGGAAGCTCTAGCTAGAGAGAGGACAGATTTTATCATCAGTACCTGCTTTCCAGAGTGCAGAGAGGATTGTGCAGAGGATATGAACTAGGAGGTTTAAAATCTATTTATCGAGTAACTGATGTGGGATCTGCAGCATGAGAAAATGAGTACCTGAATCCTGGCACTTTATTATTGACAGGTGAAACAGAGGAAATTGAGGGGGGGGGAGAGATGTTTTCCTAAATTCAAGCCCCAGAAGACAAAATTACAATGCAAACTAATTGTCTTTTGCTGGCAAGTGTGTGAGAATTTGAAATTCACCTTACTGAAACTCTGTGAAGGCCATTAATTATATCAACTGGAGGAGTAGCCTGGTGGCTACAGCAGTGGGCTATGAACTAGGAAAACCAGCATTCAAATCCCATTGTTAATCCTTGTGACCTTAGGAAAATCACTTCATCCTGTGTTCCCTTAAAAATGCAATTTAGGTCTAGCTTTATCAATCTTTTGTAAATATCTCATGTGACAGAAAAAGGGGCATGTTTTATGGTAACAGCCTAATTATCACTCACTAGGGGGAGGGGGGAGGGAGAGAGGGACTATCTGCAAAACCCTTATAGTAGTTAGCTATTTATATCTCTATAGGAGGCCCACCTAGTAACTCGAGGTGAGGTTTACATAATTAGTGTAGGGGGTTAGGGGCCACTTTGACATTCAATGTGAGACGTACGAACAGAACAGTGGTCTCTTGTGAAGATTTGATGTCCTTCGGAGTGAGGAAACTCACACAATGATGAGATTTGTACAATGTTCTCTCAACCTAGCTTGATGGTTAGTTATTTTTTGCATTAAAACTGCAATATCATGCATTATGCCTTTGTGAAGTGCAAAGCCAGTCCATGTTTTCTGAAATCCCACCCCTGACTCCTCCCCAATCCCTCCCCTTTTAAAATTTTGCATCGCACCATATATTATGGTGCTTATCGCATGCGTTAAGGTGGCTTTTGCATGCGAAAATGCCTTAACGCACGCAAAAACACCATAACGCGATTTGATAAATGACCCTGTCAGATTGCAACTCTTCTGGGGTCAGGATAATATCTCCAGTAATCTACTTTGAAGGGGTTGAAAGGTGGAAAATAAATAATTCTATCCTCCAACCAATTTTAGTTCACAAGGAAATCTGTCAAGCTTTTTTGAAAACATGTACTTTTCAAGAATCAGATACCATTGAATATTCAGAACCTATGAGTGATATACAGGTGTAATGGCCCCTTGGACTCATTACCATTAAAGCCTTTAGTTAACTCCTTTAGCTAAGATTAGAGAGTTCTGGAAGTGTGAGCAGGCGCCATTTGAGGGAGCTGGGATGGCTGCCCCTCTTTGCAGGATTTATAAGCAGCCCTCTACTGAGAAATGGAAGGCAGTGCTTTGACAGGGAGTTAGGTGGCCGTCAGGAATGTTTTCTAGAAACATAGAAACATAGAAATGACGGCAGAAGAAGACCAAACGGCCCATCCAGTCTGCCCAGCAAGCTTCACACATTTTTTCTCTCATACTTATCTGTTTCTTTTAGCTCTTGGTTCTATTTCCCTTCCTCCCCCACCATTAATGTAGAGAGCAGTGATGGAGCTGCATCCAAGTGAAATATCTAGCTTGATTAGTTAGGGGGTAGTAGGGGTAGTAACCGCCGCAATAAGCAAGCTACACCCATGCTTATTTGTTTTAACCCAGACTATGTTATACAGCCCTTATTGGTTGTTTTTCTTCTCCCCTGCCGTTGAAGCAGAGAGCTATGCTGGATATGCATCTAAAGTGAAGTATCAGGCACATTTGGTTTGGGGTAGTAACCGCCGTAACAAGCCAGCTACTCCCCGCTTTGTGAGTGTGAATCCTTTTTTCTTCTCCCCTGCCGTTGAAGCTATGCTGGGTATGCGTGAAGTATCAGTTTTTCTTCTCCCCTGCTGTTGGAGCAGAGAGCTATGCTGGATGTGCATCGAAAGTGAAGTATCAGGCACATTTGGTTTGGGGTAGTAACCGCCGTAACAAGCCAGCTACTCCCGGCTTTGTGAGTGCAAATCCTTTTTTCCACATTTCCTCTTGCTGTTGAAGCTTAGAGTGATGTTGGAGTCACAGTAACCATGTGTATGTTTATTGAATAAGGGTATTGTGTCCAGGCAGTAGCCTCTTTGCAGGATTTATAAGCAGCCCTCTACTGAGAAATGGAAGGCAGTGCTTTGACAGGGAGTTAGGTGGCCGTCAGGCATGTTTTCTAAGTTGATGTTTGGGCCTACATGGAGGATCCAGGTTAAACCCTGCCTGGGGATCCTGAGCAAGGTCAGGTGGCTGCACTACCAGTCCATTTACTGGCTGGCTGGGCTTAACTCTGGGTTGCTATACCAGATTTGTTTGTGCCTTGAAGACCCCCTGGGTGTTGCCTGGGTTCAGGACACGGGGAACCCTGTCTCAGTGGGGCCCGGGGTAAGGAAGACCTGCTCCTCTGCAACCTCTTCAGAGACCAGTGGTATAGTGGTGATCTGATTCAAGGACCTTCCAGTGTTTTTGGACTCTATTCAGGGAAAATGATTTTCATAGACAAACCAGGAGGAATATTTCTGCTGCCCCTTCCTACCTGAAGATGAACATCGAGGGCTGCATGCTCCTTCCTGATGGGATCCCTTCCAACTCAATACTAGTGAAAAGATAGTGAGAACAAGAAAGGGACAACTAAGTGTGAGTAACAACTTCTGAACACCTATTGAGAACACTGGAGTCTTCAGCCCCTGGGGAGAGAGGATTTTGGCTCTCTGTGCAGAGACTGGGTGCTTATCATTTTTGCCAATTTGGAGGGTTTTTTCCCTGTCCCACCAAAGGACACCCTACACAACCTCCACTCCTTGGAAAGTGAGTGTCTCTCAGTCCTGGTGATAGACACCCCTATACAGATTGAAGGAAAAGACTGGAATCTGAAAATTGCTGTGGTGCTATGAACTTTGTTACTTGTGCCATCATTTCACCTGATTACCCATCAGTAAACTATTTTATTTAGACACTCATCCAGAGTCTCCCGTGGATTATTTGGCACTGACAGCACACACCGTAGTGAAAGAAAGCATTACCTCTCCTCTGGGAAACAGCAAACTAGCACCTGTGTTTCCCCACCATGATCGCTACCTATAAAGAATCCATAATCTGGGGGAGGGAGACTGTGAAAGAGCTAGTTAGGAGTGGTTCCAGCCCTTAAGAGACACTAAATTCTTTTATGGCCCCATCGGTGGTTAGCAGTCATCCAAAGATGGTGTTACACAGGAATGGGACTTTTTTTTTTTTACATATTCTATTTTTTGTCTGTGTGAATAATCTTGGTGAATTAAGCCCCCTAGTGATTTATAGCAAGAGGACTACCAAAGTTATTATTTTTCATTTCTTAAATGTCCCTTCTGATGAAAAAAGTCGCCATTACAACCAAATGCAGAGCTCCGGATGATCCTTCAGGAGCTCCCATCATCATGCAAAATAGAGGTGGAGGGTTGTCTAACGATATCTGCTCCAGAAAGAATCATCCAGACCATCACATTCCACTGCAGTGATGTTAGATGTGAGGACCCAATGGATCCTTACTAGGTAAATGTGTTCCTCGAGGTGAAGTACATACACAAAAGTAATTGGCTGACTAGGGTTGGGACTTATCTTCTGGACTAATCTCAAGTTGTCAATTTCCTTCCCAGAAGGGGTGGAAGGTACTTAAATGTATCCGAGTAACATTGAAATTCAGTACTACCCAACTAAGTTCAGCAAGGTAAGTCTGGTCATTGTAGAGAGCAGGTCTGAAATTACCCAGGTAGACTCAGCCAAATAACTTTAAACATATCTTAGTATATTTCACATTTCCCACTGAATATCCTTCCTAAATTCACCCAGGTAACTTGCTGCTGCCTGTTTCACTCACTATGGACCTCATTGGTAAGTGAATGCTAGTGGACTGAACCATGTGGCTTAAACATCCCCATAGGAAGGGCTAGAGTAGGCTATTCCCTCTCCTGATATAGTAATCCAAAGAAGGTTCTAGAGTCAGTCAGTCAGCAGGAGCAGAGGAATAGAGAGATTCTGTAGCCCTGGCGCTACTGGATTCCCCAAGTCGGGGTGCTTAAAGATGTTTCCCCCGATGAAAACGACACTACCATTGGCGTTCCATCTGCGGGGGCTTTTACTTCCCCTATCGGGTAAATAGCGGTCATTTCCAGGATTGTATGCTGTCCGGGCAGGGTTTGGGCTATGGAGGGATATACCCTTACTCTGCCTTTTCTTTTCAGAGGCATTCCGAACCCCAAAACAAAAGCAACAGTTTCAAAGAGAACCAAACAGACAGCTCTGTTCCGCCGCTAACAGCCTGCCGCCATCTTGGCTCCCCCTAATCAGTCTGAAGCAGCATTTAAAGTTTAAAGTCCTTACTATTGTTTATAACTGTTTGCATAATTCTGCCCCAATTATTTATCAGATCTGTTCTCTGCATATATTCCAGGAAGGTCATTATGCTCTTTCAATAGCTACTTCCTGAATGTTCTTACCTTTAGGTCTGTTCGTTCCCAAGAGGCTAGGAATCGGGCCTTCTCAGTTATTGGGGCCACATTATGGAATGCTATTCCTTTGGAGATTAAGTCCATTCAGGAAGTGAAATTGTTCAGGAAAAAGCTTAAAGCTTTTTTATTTGAAGAAGATTTTAAATGATTTTTTTAAATGATTTTTAGAATTACGATGAGTTTTAATTGTGAAATGTGTATTGTATTATATGGTGCATTTTTATTTTGTTGGAATGTTTATTTTGGCTGGAACTCACCTAGCATAACTGAGTTAAAATAGGAATGTTATAAATATTTTAATAAACAAATAAATACAATAAATAAATATGAAAATTGTTCCACTAAAGCATGAATACAGCATCCAAAGCTCAAGTATTACTGAGGCAAGTAAATTTTAAATACTTGAAGCCACGCACAAATTTAAATATGTATGACATTAAGAACAGGCTCATGCACATACAATAAAGAAAGAAGACCTGGGAATAAGAAAGAGAGGAAGAGTCAAGAAATAGGTGAACTGATATTCTGTGTATAGTTAGAGCTAGGGATACACAGTGATATTCTTAGTCATTTTGCTCAAGGAAATAAATCAGAATAGTAAAAAATCCATGTGTATCAGGGAAGAGTAGAGCGATAAGAGTATAACACCGACCACCTGGCCAAAATGATGAGATGGACAATTAAATACTAAGAGAAATTAGGAAAGCTAACCAAATTAGTAGTGCAGTAATAATGGGAGATTTCAATCTGAATATTGACTGGGTAAATGCAACATCAGGACACGCTAGAAATATAAAGATCCTGAATGGAATTAATGACAGTATTTGGGAGCAATTGGTTCAGGAGCCAATAAGAGAGGGAGCTATTTTAGATCTAATTCTTAGTGGAGCATGGCATTTGGTGAGAGAGGTAATGGTGGTGGGGCCACTTGGCAATAGTGATCATAACATGATCAGATTTGAAATAATGACTGAAAGAGGGACAGGAAGTAAATCTGTGGCTCTAGCATTAAACATTCAAAAGGGAAACTTTGAGAAAATGAGAAAAATAATTAGAAAAAAATGAAAGGTAAAGCTACAAACATTAAGTGTATAACAGGTGTGGGCAGTGTTAAAAAATACCATCTTAAAAATGCAGTCCAGATGTATTCCATGCATTAATAAAGGAGGAACGAAGGCCAAATAATTGCTGGCATGGTTAAAAGGTAAGGTGAATGAGGCTATTTTAGCCAAAAGATGTACCTTCAAAAATTGGAATAAAAATTCATCTGAAAAAAATAGGAAAAAGCATGCGCATTGGCAAGTTAAATGTAAAACACTGATAAGACAGGCTAAGCAAGAATTTAAATAGAGGCAAAAACTCATAATAAAAATGTTTTTAAATATATTCAAAGCAGGAAGACTGTGAGGGAGTTAGCTGAACTATTAGATGATCAAGGGATTAAAGGCGCACTTAGGGAAGCTAAGGTCATGGTAGGAAGACTAAACAAATTCTTTCCTTCGGTGTTTACTGATGAGGATGTTGGGGAGCTACCCATTCCAAATACGGTTTTCAAGGGTGACAATTCAGATGAAGTGAACCAAATCACGGTGAACCTGTTCAGCTTAGAGAAGAGACAGCTAAAGGGATTGGCAGGGGTGGAAGGGAAATAAAACCAAAATGTTATTTAAAAGGGACAAGAGTAAAAGAAATATATGAAAAAAATAAGTGTGAAAGCTTGCTGGGCAGACTGGATGGACCGTTTGGTCTTCTGCCGTCATTTCTCTGTTTCTATGTTTCTATATGATACAGGTCTACAAAATCATGAAAGCACTTGAACAGGTAAATGTGAATTGGTTATTTACTCTTTTGGATATTACAAGGACTAGGGGGCACACCATGAAGTTAGCAAGTAGCACATTTAAGAAAATCAGAGAAAATTATTTTTAACACAACACACAATTAAGCTCTCTAATTCATTGCCAGATAATGTGGTTAAGGAAGTTAGTGTAGTTGGTTTTAAATAAGGTTTGGATAAGTTCTTGGAAGAGAAGTCCATAAACTGCTATTAATCAAGAGGGAATAGCCACTGCTTGTTGCCGGCATTAGTAGCATGGGATCTGTTTAATGTTTGGGTACTTGCCAGGTACTTCTGACTTGGATTGGCCACTTTTAGAAACAAGATACTGGACTTGATAGACCCTTGGTCTGACCCAGTATGGCATGTTCTTATGTTCTTAAGCCCAGCATCCTGTTTCCAACAGTGGACAATCCAGGCCATAAGAACCTGGCAAGTACCCAAAAGCTAAGACTATTCCATGTTACCATTGCTAGTAATAGCAGTGGCTATTTTCTAAGTCAACTTAATTAATAGCAGGTAATGGACTTCTCCTCCAAGAACTTATCTAATCCTTTTTTAAACACAGCTATACTAACTGCACTAACCACATCCTCTGGCAACAAATTCCAGAGTTTAATTGTGCGTTGAGTAAAAAAGAATTTTCTCCGATTAGTTTTAAATGTGCCACTTGCTAACTTCATGGAGTGCCCCCTAGTCTTTCTATTATTCGAAAGAGTAAATAACCGATTCACATCTACCTGTTCTAGACCTCTCATGATTTTAAACACCTCTATCATATCCCCCCTCAGCCGTCTCTTCTCCAAGCTGAAAAGTCCTAACCTCTTTAGTCTTTCCTCATAGGGGAGCTGTTCCATTCCCCTTATCATTTTGGTAGCCCTTCTCTGTACCTTCTCCATTGCAATTATATCTTTTTTGAGAAGCGGCGACCATACACAGTATTCAAGGTGCAGTCTCACCATGGAGCGATACAGAGGCATTATGACATTTTCTGTTTTATTCACCATTCCCTTTCTAATAATTCCCAACATTCTGTTTGCTTTTTTGACTGCAACAGCACACTGAACTGACGATTTCAATGTGTTATCCACTATGACGCCTAGATCTCTTTCTTGGGTTTTAGCACCTAATATGGAACCCAACATTGTGTAACTATAGCATGGGTTATTTTTCCCTATATGCATCACCTTGCACTTATCTACATTAAATTTCATCTGCCATTTTGATGCCCAATTTTCCAGTCTCACAAGGTCTTCCTGCAATTTATCACAATCTGCTTGTGATTTAACTACTCTGAACAATTTTGTATCATCTGCAAATTTGATTATCTCATTCACCATATTTCTTTCCAGATCATTTATAAATATATTAAAAAGTAAGGGTCCCAATACAGATCCCTGAGGCACTCCACTGCCCACTCCCTTCTACTGAGAAAATTGTCCATTTAATCCTACTCTCTGTTTCCTGTCTTTCCTGTCTTTTAGCCATTTTGCAATCCACGAAAGGACATCGCCACCTATCCCATGACTTTTTACTTTTCCTAGAAGCCTCTCATGAGGAGCTTTGTCAAACGCCTTCTGAAAATCCAAGTATACTTCGTCTACCAGTTCACCTTTATCCACATGTTTATTAACTCCTTCAAAAAAGTGAAGCAGATTTGTTAGGCAAGGGGCACCACTGTTATGCTCCTATTAGTACTATAAAATAAACAATTTCATTAATATTAAGTGCTGTGCCTTCTTTGAGGGAGAGGGAGGGTTCAGCTAGGTTTCCCTGGTGCAGCATTGTTCTCCTGGGGGTATGTCTGAATTATATACTTAGCTTATGAGTAAGAATGTTAGTTTCCATTATATGCAGAGGGTAAAAGGGGCTTTCAACACCCATGCTTTATCAACTATTCCTACCCCCTGAATACTAAAGTATGTCGGGCTAACTGGTTAGGTTAGGTTATATTATCACTATGTGTTCTGCAATATGTAATCAAGCTGTGATAACCAATGTTGTCTGTCTCTTTAATTGTCAGTGCAAACTCAACCAACATCATTTACACATAATCAAAAAGACTGAAAACTGGTTATTCTAAACAAGACAGAATCTAATTTTTTCTTCTTTACCTGAAATCAATTAATTTTTTAAAACAGTCTCAGATGATGAAAAACCAATTAAATTGTTCCTATTTCTCAAAATCTTTCCTGGGAACATGAAGATAAAAATAAACATAGTCTTTGACGATTTCTAATGCAGCACATCTGTGCAGAGCACATCTGTGACGTAAAGGCTCATACTTCATTAGCTTACAAAAACTCTACACAGCTAAGAGTCACTGTGGGAAATGAGTGTATGCAGAGTTCCTGTAGGTGCATTGGTCCTGGAGAAAAATGGATTTAATGCATTTTGTAGTAGCCTCCAACACAAGTACTATCCAGAGATAGAGTAGCATGCAAAGGGGGTCAAACCAGTACTGGCTCAGCCTGTCTCTGAGGACCTGAAGTTATCTGGTGACAAAGTTAATGATGTACATGAGTTTTAGAGAGTGCAAGTGGTCCCTTCTTCAGATGTATGTAACTTCTGTGTGAAAACATTTTTATAAGTTCTGTTACTTGTTTAACATCAAGCCTGTGTTGCGTTCATGCCTGTCCTCGCCCTCACTCCACCCTCTCTACCTTGGTGGCCACTCCCTTCGGGTCTGACGGACAGTTGCTGCCGCAGCTTCTCCCCGGAATCCCCGGGCTGGCCTGACGCTGCGAATCCGCCATGTTCCTGATGACGTAAGGGCACGCGCGCGCTCCAGAGTTTGTACCGGCAAGGGCGCGAACCTCAGGGGCGTCCCCCCGTAGTGACGTCATCCGCTTCCAACTTAAAAGGTCTTTGCTTGGACTTGAATCATACTCCTCTTGGTTACGATTCATCCAAGCTACTCTGCCTTCTTGTACTTACCTAGGGGTACCCGCTCCTCAGGGGCCCCACTCTCTCTTCTTTATTTCAGATTGCTAAGACGGGATCCGGTACTCGCTCCTCAAGGGCCTACGTCCCTGAATGCTCAGAAGACTCCTTACTGCCTGGAAGCAATCGCAGACATGAACACTGTGAGTTCTATTACAGATAGGAACCGGTACTCGTCCCAGAGGGCCTATGTTCCTAATCTCTGAAGACTGTCTTCTGTCTAATACATTATCGCAGGTACAGAGATTGTGTATTACTATTTCAGTCTGCATATAGGAACCAGTACTCGCCTACTGCTCTTGTTCCTGAATATACTGAAGACTCTCTGTTGCATAGAAGCCATTACAGATATCTACAATTGTGAGTGTATCATTCACTACTGGTTATATATCCAGCATACCCTGCTACTCACTACCTATAGTCTCTCTCTACAGCTCAGCAACCCAGAAATCACAATTCCAGTATCAGAGGGACTTCAGTCCTGCCGGGCACATCAACTCACTACTGCCACCTCTAGTGGTTCTACTTCCTGTCTAATAAAGAACTATCAGTGTTTGTCTCCATACTCCAGCCTAGCTGGTGGTCCCTCTCAGGATATCCTCCTGGGGGCACTGTCATCTGCCATCGGCCCAAGGATTCACCAATTTACATGAAGTGTTTATTCCGTACACTACTAGAACAGTACCATAACAGACTGCCACTCTGTGGTGAGCCAACCCACAAAAGATCATTAACTCCGCCTACGGAGTATTACAAATTGCTAGCTCCTCCCCTTGAGGAGCAGCATTGAACAGCCTGCCCACTTTCACAAACAGGTCGATTCAGTAAAAGTCACGGGAGAGTGGGCGAGTGCCCGCTCTTCCGGCGCGCGCACAGGCCACTCTCCTGTGCGCGCGATTCAGGGGGGAAGAAGATGCAAATTAGGGCCCGTGGTAAAAAGAGGTGCTAGGAACACTAGTGCGCCCCTAGCGCCTCCTTTTTGACAGGAGCGGCGGCTGTCAGCGGATTTGACAGCCGACGCTCAATTTTTCCGGCATCGGTTCTCGAGCCCGCTGACAGCCACAGGTTCAGAAAACGGACGCCGGCTAAATTGAGCGTCCGTCTTCCGTCTTAATATCACTATGATATTAAGTCGGAGAGTGTACAGAAAAGCAGTTTTTCTGCTTTTCTGTACACTTTCCCAGTGCCGGCAGAAATTAATGCCAGCCTTTGGGCAGGCGTTAATTTCTGAAAGTAAAATGTGCGGCTTTGCTGTACATTTTACTTTCTGTATCGTCCGGGAATAACTAATAGGGCCATCAACAAGAATTTGCATGTTGCGGGCGCTATTAGTTTTGTGGGGTTTGGACACGCGTTTTCGACGCGCTTTTACCCCTTACTGTATAAGGGGTAAAGCTAGCATGTCGAAAATGCGCGTCCAAACCTGGGCTGTGCGCTCCACCGGCACACACTGTATCGGCCCGAAAGAATGGATTGTGAGGCTCAGTCTGTTTTCTAACTGCTCCTGGCATCTTTAGAAAGGGTCCTGACTTATGAAGCATTTGCAGACATAGGGAGAACAATGCATTGAACAATTGAGCAGTACCCGAAAGGCAACAAAGAAGCACTGAATAAAAAGCTGAGCAGCTCTGATTTGGAAGCTGTCCAGCAGAAACACCCACAAATGACCCAAACATTTGATTTTAAGAAAGTGACTTTCAGAGGGTGCACAGTGTCTGAAGTTCATGCCTGGGATGCTCCATGGAAACTGTATCCTGGCCAGTTCTGATTTTCTGTTTATGGTTCCACTGGTTGGAGGTTTACTTCTTGATGCAGTGCGTGAAGATTTGGTGGGGCAACTTGGAGCATTTGTACCTTTAGTTTCCTATCTCTATCATTTCTGAATGTTAAGAAATAGATGTTTCTCTGGCTGTCTGTTCATCATTCCTCAGGATATCTGTTGCTCACCCTGTTGAAATGCTGTAACTTTGGCTCATGATCACAGATTTCCTTGGGGTTCCAGCATAGCTGCAGAACTCAGGCAACTCTCTGGGATTCCTTGAATATTTCCGGCAGCTAGCCTTCAGCTTCCCCACCTCCACTGCCAGGCTGACAGCTTTAGAAGCCAAGTCAGCCAACTCTGGAATGGTAAGAATGGTAGAGACAAGTCGGTAGTAGTAGTGACCATGGCTGCAATCCCTGGGATATACCAAGTCTCAAGGGCTGCCAGACGGAAATCAAGCGTCTACAAGAGACTAAAATCAGTTTGCCAAAATGAGAATTTTAGATTGCATGGGCTAACTAAATCTGCTGAACAATTTAAATGTTTGTTTTTGCTCTTTCTGTCAATCAAAGTAACTAAGATAGTCACAAAGTAAATGGCAGCTGAGATAGACTAAAATGGTCCTTCCAGTCTGTCCAGTAAATTTTACCTGTGGTCTCAGTCGCCATACTAAGTAAAATGGACCATGTTGTATCTGCACACTGCATCTCTCCTTTAAACCCTGTATTGAAAGGACTGTATTTTATTTTAATTAGCACTCCAGGGAGATGATACTTGCAACAGTGACACTGTTCCATGCCGTATGCATTGTTATTCTGCCAGAAAAGTGTTCTGTGAGCTCATCCAAACCTCAGTGTGAAACAGAAATATGTAACTCAGTGTTCTCATTCACATAGGCAACTAGACTTGGATTAATGGGGAACGCAACTCTCAAAAAGCTAGTTACTCAGGCAAAAGGGCTGCCTGAAAACTGCCCACTCTATATGTGGGTAAAAGTACACATGGGAATCGACAAAGTGCATGCTTGTACTCACAGGAAAAGTAGGTGGGATCAGAGGCTTGCTTCAGTCAGGGGAGGCAACAATGCACATAGTTTTGCATTTTCAATTCCATGTGTGTGGGTTTTTTTTTCAGGACAAAGACTATCTACAGAAAATGTAGGTGGAAATCTCTGCAGGTACTTTTTCCCTAGACAAAATTCAATCCCAGAGACATATTTGGAACAATCAGCATAAGTTTGAAAGTTGTCCCCCATAAGGCCTAGCCTAGGATAACTGATTAAATGATCTCCAACACTTAGGAAAAACTGGCAGGGCCCTATTAGCCTACATGAAAGACAATTAAAATGCCCTTCAGATAGTTTAAGCTTTTTTTTATAACAATGAAACAAAAAATGTATTCCTCTGAACACTTCAGCTTGTGTTTCAGTGTACAAATTCAACTTAGCTTTACTTCAACTGCTCTTAACTGAGGAAAATCAGGTTGTGATTGTCTTCACAGACTATCAATAGCCACAGCAAATGTTCTGGAGGATTTTGCAATCTAGTTTGCCTTTGTTTAAAGATGTTTGAAGGTGTTCCCCCTTCAGCCAGGCTGACTTGTAAAAGTTCAACCCCAACCCCCCTCCAAAAAAAAAAAATCTCTTCAATCCTTATGAATATATGTCACATATTAGTGATAAAGTGTGTGCTGACTGATCATGTACTGGGCTTGCTTAAGTTAGTATCTCAGAGCAAGTCCTTTGAATGGTCAAACCCTGACTGTATCACACTAAAAGCAGCAGCCATTTTAGGTTATCTGGCATAGGAAGAGAATTGCAGGGCGCTAACTTGGACTTGTGTATCTGGTCTTCAAAACTTGCAATTCCCTTGCCCAGCCTGGAGAAGGGCAACAATGATAAAGAGGATGGAATGGCTCACGTATGAAGAAAAGCCAAACTTCACAGAGCTCTTTAGCTTGCAGAATAAGAAAATAGGATAGGATATTAGAGATGTGAATCGGACCCGGAATCAGTTCGGATTCCGGTTCCGATTCACATCGTGGGTTTTTTTTCATCCGGCCCGATCGCGGTTTTGTTTATCGGCTGCGCCTGAGCCGATAAACAAAAAACCCACCCCGACCCTTTAAAACTAATCCCTTAGCTTCCCCCACCCTCCCGACCCCCCAAAAAACTTTTTACGGGTACCTGGTGGTCCAGTGGGGGTCCCGGGAGTGATCTCCCGTTCTCGGGCCGTCTGCTGCCACTAATAAAAATGGCGCCGATGGCCTTTGCCCTTACCATGTGACAGGGTATCCGTGCCATTGGCCGGCCCCTGTCACATGGAGGGAGCACTGGATGGCCGGCACCATCTTTAAAAATGGCGCGGGCCATCCAGTGCTTCATCTTCAGCTCCATCATCTTCATCGAGGCACCTGCACCTAAGTCCTGCCAGCCCCGGCACCCAAGGACTCAACCTGCGGGGAACGAGGGCTGGTATAGGTGAAGGTCCTGCCGGGTTGTCCTCGCCAGCTCCCCCTACCAGAGATGAGAGCTACTAGGGGCAATGTCTCAGTGGCAGGGCCGGAGGAACCACTAGGCGAGCTAGGCCTGTGCCTAGGGCGCCGAGACTTAGGGGGGCGCTGTGGCAGGTGGCAGAATTTTGAAAGGGCAAAAAGTGCCCTTTCAAAATTCTGCCAGTCCCCGACTCACCCTGCCTCCCCTCCCCCACCCCCCCAGTGCCACCCTCCCGATGCCCCCCTGGTGGTCCAGCGGATGGCCTGGGAATGATCTGCCGCTCCCGGGGCCTCAGCTGCCACTAACCAAAATGGCGCCGGTGGCCTTTAGCCCCTACCATGTGACAGGGGCCAACCAATAGCACCGGTAGCCCCTGTCACATGGTAGGGGCTGAAGACCACTGGCGCCATTTCGATTAGTGGCAGCCGACGACCCGGGGCGGCAGATGGATCCCGGGCCCCCCGCTGGACCACTAAGTGATTTGTGAGTTTTCTTTTGGGGGGGGGAGTCGGGGCTGTGACCAGGGGGAGGGGGTGGCGCAAGGATGAAGGTACCTAGGGCGCCCAATCCCCTTGCACCAGCCCTGCTCAATGGTCACACCATCACTTGTCCCGGCCCAAGGGTCCACAACTATTACAGTTTAAGGAAGTATGTTTTCAGTTACTGCAGCAGTAGCAGTGCCACTGTCTATCCTCAGTGCTGACTACTGCTTTAATTTCCTTGGGATATTGCTCCATTGGACCAGGAGGCAGCATTTCTCAAGCCCTGCCCCTCTGTCATCAAAGGGAGCTGATAAAAGTGGACCCCGCAGAAGGTGGCTGATTGCTGCTGGCACATCCCCCCTATCTTCGGTGACAGCAAGCTTTTGAGGACAGGGAAATGATTGGGGTTTTACTGAATTATTATATTATGTGATAACAGAAAAACAACCCCAATAAAATTAGCATTGTTATTTAGTGTTGTAAATCACTCTGGGTTCTTAAGGAGCAGAGTGGTAAATCCAGTAAATGTGAATTTGAATCGAACTGAAATATGCTGTGCAATTTGTTGCCAGAGAATGTGGTCAAGGCTACTAGTACAGCTGGGTTTAAATAAGATTTAGACAAGTGTTTGGAGGACAGGTCTATTAACAACTGTTAACCAAGTAAGCTTGAGGAACTCCACTTCTTCCTGCCAGGAGCTGGAACTAAACGACGAGATCTTTTCCAAGCAACTTGGATTGGAGACAGGATGTTAGGTTCCTTGAAGCACTGGTCTGACCCAGTATAGCATTTTTTTATGTCCATATGTTCAGATCTGCCTATGGACTAAAGCACAAAGCCAAGAACAGCATGCAAGACTGCAGAACAATGCAGAATGGAAAAGAAAGAAAGGGAGAAAGAGAAAAGGAAAGTGAGAGATGGAAATCAGTGACGGAGGAATAAGAGGCTGGGCAGGTGGAGTCCTGGTCTGCTGCCAGTCACATGGCGTCTGGGTGGAAACCCCATGCAACAACCCCCTACCCCCCAAGGGGGGCAGCTCCCTGCAGCGGGGTGGGTTGACGAGAGATTTTCCCTCCCCTCCTCTTTACCCTCGTGGGAATTTGAATTATGTCAAGAGCAGGACAGCCCCAAAGTTGGCTCTTTTCCACCAGGATCCTTAGCTTGGGCGGAGCTCTACCCCTTCTATTTAAGGGGAGTCCTGCTTCTCCCCTTGCTTCTCTTCCCTCCTCCGGCTGCCCTCCTACCCTCTCCTCTAGCCATTCATTGCTCTGTTCTCTTGTCGTAGTAGCAGTAACCCGAACCCTCTTCGATCCGCATATGTTGCTGGTTGGTTTCTTTGCTAGATATTCTGTAATGGGTCCTTGTCATGGGGCTGTTTACATAGGTGATGCAGGTCCAAGTGGTCAAAGGCCACGATATGGGTACCTCCTGTTGGGCAATGGCAGTGATGTCCTGTATGAGTGGTGGTGGTCCATCGATGGAGTCTAGGAAGCCAGGATTGGCTGTTGGCTACTGCTGGGCTGTGGAGGTATCTGCCCCTAGACTGGGGGAGGGGGGAGGAAGTGTTACATAATGACAGATGTTGGTTTTATAGCAGTTAATAATATATTTGGACTTGGGTTGATTTATCAATAAACTGTTTAAGCCCATATGGTTATGCATTGGGTATTGTATTGTTTGTCATATGAAGTGACAGTGTGTGGGAGGCAGCTGGGATGCCCCGAATGCCCATTTTAGAAGATAATATGGTAATGAGACAGCCTTCTTCCAGCAGCAGAAAACAATATTCAGATTACAAATTCAAAATGTCAATGATCAAATAAACCCCTTAGATTACTGCATTCACATTTTAGAACTGTTAAGAGAATGAAGATATTCTAAGATAATGAGTCTTTTTTTTAATTCTCCTTTGAATAGAAAACACTTAGCAAAGATATGGGTGGTGCATTAGCAGAAGTTAATGCACTCCCAGTCCACCTCTCCAAGCTTAAAACATAGGGTGGCAATTAGTGAAGAGCACATTATATCATTAAGCATTAGATTAAAAAAACAGCAGCTAGTTTTATTTGTATTGGTGAACAATTCCTACAGGTATCACAAACTGATGCATTACATCAGTCATCAACATCATAAGAAGGTAAGATGTGCTATGGTGGATCAGACCAATGGCCCATTGAGCCCAGCATCCTGTCCAAGTCACCTAAAAAGTACGCAGTGGATCCTGATAGGAAAGATCATTCATATTGCTCCCTATAGATATGCAGGTTTTGGGGGGTTTTTTTTATTTTGTTTGAGTGGGTTTTTTTTGGGGGGGTGAGGGATTGTGACATTTTTTTCTTTCTTTTCATTTGGTTTAAGTACGTAGTATTTTACAATAGCGTGCACTAAAACCAAACCCCTGCTGCTATTTTTAAAAATTCCCTCCTGGGCTTTTCTTCGCCCCCGGTGGACCCCTGATACATGAAAGTGGAGCGATTTCCAGTCATTTCTATCCTGCCAGCACTGTTTCTCATGATGGTGCCGGATTTTTGAATGGAAAAAGGCAGACACCATTATGAGAAACAGCACCAGTGAATTTGCCCTCTCACTCATCTCTTCTCTAAGCCGAAGAGCCCTAACCTGTTCAGCCTTTTTTCAAAAGGGAGCCATTCCATCCCCTTTATCATTTTTGTTGCTCTACCCTGTACTTTTTCTAGTTCCTCTATATCCTTCTGGAGAAGTGGCAACTGGAACTGTACCCAATACTAAATGTGCAGATGCAACAGGAGTTTGGGGCTTACATGCTTGATGGCCTCTAGGCCGTATGGCACCAAAGACAGGCAATAAATGGGGAAAATATGTTATCAGAATACAAGACAGAGAGCTAATACAAAATCATCTTTTATATTAAATGAAAGAGGATGTTGAACCCTAAGCACATCTGTGTCTGTGACTCATCTGGGCCTAGTTCAAGATTTTAAATACTGGTTTCAGTGTTTCCATATGTTCTCAACTCTGTTCTCAGGTGTATCTACCTTATTGAGACCCTGACATTACCCTCTATTAGAACTGGCTCTTTTTTCTTTTAGATTTCATGCACATGTAAATCTAATTACTCCTATTACCTCTGAAATACTGCTGGGTGCTTGACCAGAATATTCATCCATCCATTTGCTCTCTTCCCACTTGATTATTTTGGCTCTGCGGCTTCTCCAAATCCTTTCTCTGCAAGCTGCTTCTGTACATTTCTTTAGTAAAAATAGAAAAATGAATTCCTTGCTCCCCACTCATCTTTTTCATATTTGCTGCCTTATATTCCTCTGACTTTATTTCTCCATAGCTACCCACTCCTGAGTTGATCAAGTCCTAAGCTGGAGAGTAGTAGTTTCCAACCCAGTGCTGTACAATCACACAACAGGTCCAGTTTTCAGAATATCTATCGTGTTTATGATACATAGCCTGAAAATCAGACCTTTTAGATGAAACTCTCTTCTGTTTAATAAATATGACTCATATTCCACCTTTCAGCTAGTTGAAAGTGGATTGCATTCGGGTATTGTAGATATTTCCTTGTCCCCAGAGAGCTCCAATCGGGCCAATACAGTAAAGTGTGCTCCGGCGGAGCGCACTGTTAGCCCACGTTTGGCTGCGCGTTTTCGACGCGCTATTTTTACCCCTTAAACAGTAAGGGGTCGCATCGAAAACACGCGCCCAACCACCCGAAACTAATAGCGCCCACAACATGCAAATGCATGTTGATGGGCCTATTAGTCATTCCTACGCGATACAGAAAGCAAAATGTGCAGCAAAGCCGCACATTTTAATTTTGGCCAGCACCAGGAAAGCGATATTAAGTTGGAGGCCCCAAAAATAAAAAAAATTAAAAATTAAAAAAAAAAAATTAAAAATCTGCCCGCGGGTTGAAAGACAGATGCTCAATTTTGCCGGCGTCCGTTTTCCGAACCCATGGCTGTCAGCGGGTTCGAGAACCAACGCCGGTAAAATTGAGTGTCGGCTGTCAAACCCGCTGACAGCCGCCGCTTCTGTCAAAAAGGAGGCGCTAGGGACACGCTAGTGTCCCTAGCGCCTCCTTTACCGCAAGCCCTCATTTGCATGCGGGCCGATACTGAATCGCGCGCCCAGGACAATCCCGCGCTTCTTTCTGTATCGACCCGAATGTAAGGGGGGTCATTTACTAAGCATTTTCCCATAGACACAGAATGAGAGAAAACCTTTAGTAAACCTCCCCCTAAGTTTGTACTGGATGAAGTGACTTGCCCAAGGTCACAAGAAGCGGCAGTGGGATTTGAACCCTGGCTTTCCTGGTTCGTAGCCCAGAGGATATATCTTTTTTCTCCTCGTTCAATTATCTGGAAAAGCCTCATCTCACCCCCCTGGCTTTTCAACTTTCCATTCAAAGCCCTTGTTGGAAAGTTATATCTTCCTTCTTGGGATGGATTCTTAATCTTACCACATATGTTGTGCCTTTGTGATGGCGTTTACAAGAAGCACTTACAGCAGCTGGAACAGATGCTATATTCCCAGGGATACAGAAAGACAGCCCGCTATCAAGACTGACAGAGAAAAAAAGAGAAGAGAGAAAAAAAGGGGAGTCTTTGGAATAAGCTGGGGAAGAGGGAAAGACCCAGCTCGTGTTGGCAAACCCTCAAAAGTGTGGAGCAGAGGCAGCCAGAGTGCTAGGGGGAAGAGAGGTGCAGGAGCAGACACTGCAGTTAAAGGGATTTGCCCCTGACTATACAATAAGCGACGGCCTTGACACTACAGAGGTCTGTAGGAGGCCCTGGCACAGATGGTGGAAAGAGAAGAGGGGGGAAAGAGTCTACCTTGAACTCTTTGCCAAGCCCTCTACAGTTATGCCAGGAGAACCAGAGACAGAGTGACAATGAGACATGCCAGATAAGGAGTCCAAACAGCATCCAGAGCAGGTCCAAAAGTGGTAGCGAGAGGCCAGAGGATCAGTCCATGGCCACCTTCTTTGTTTTTTTTTCAAAATGTTTCATGATACAGATTGGCAAGGAACAAGAGAGAGCTTATACTGTGCAGATTTAATGAGGCCCACTGGCATCAACATCCCCTTTCTCCCCAGTCAGTCTGGGTTTGGGGCTATTCTTAATGAATATGCAAGAACCATATTATCTGTATACACCGTGTCCAGGAAAC
This sequence comes from Rhinatrema bivittatum, assembly GCF_901001135.1. Classification (NCBI taxonomy): domain Eukaryota; kingdom Metazoa; phylum Chordata; class Amphibia; order Gymnophiona; family Rhinatrematidae; genus Rhinatrema; species Rhinatrema bivittatum. Next base: position 124,909,913 of record NC_042622.1, on the reverse strand, counting down.
AAGTTGTCATATGCAAACGTCTCTCATCCATATCCATTGGGAAGTTCCTGAAAACCAAACCGCCTCAGAGAGTCCTGAGGACTGGTGGGAGAATCATTTGGGCAAACGTTTTCACAGTCTTACTGTAACTCTGATTTGGGGACTGCAGTCACTCTGCCCCTGTCTTCCACATGGTTGGGGCTGGAGGGCCTCGGCCTCCCCAGCTTCCCTGGATGCAGCCAGAAGCACAGATGGTTCTGGGATCTGATCGAATGCATAAAATAAGCAGCTCCCAAGGAAAAGCTAGGACAAGAAAATAGTAAACAAATCGACACAGTCCAAAAATCAATAAAAAAGCAAAATCAAAATAACAGAAAAGCCTGAAAATAGCAAAGAAACCTGAAAACAGGATAATTTGCTCTTTTATTGCCCCTGCCATTTTCCTTTGGCTTTAGTCATTCATGACATCGCTACTAGAGGCAGCAACTCAGAAGACAGATGCTCAAGGAATACCAAAAAATAATAACTTCAAAGTGCAATTATCATTTTCACTCACGCTGAACTTTGAAATGTTGCCCAGAATACAGTAAATGTTTTTTTCACTCTCTTTTTCCCAAATTTTGATGGTCGACTGGCTAAAGAGAGCATGAGCTTTGCTACTCAATGGCCCACACTATGCGGGTTTTCCAAATGCTGGCCGAGAAACCATCTCGTAATCAACTACCTTTTGCCAAAGAGCACTCAAAAACACAGGAAACAAAATGCAAGTATTCAACCTGAGGAGTTGTCCTTTTCAACATAGATCAAACTTAGAGAGGAATTTATTTTTTATCGCTTTTAAGAATCCAAGTAAAAGGATATTATTCTACCGACAGAGCACTTAGCAAGGGCTCGCTCCCTTTGCAGAGTCACAAAGGTGTCAGCAGGTTATGATTTCCTAATGGACTCTGAATGACTCACGGGGCACAAAACCTTGGGCAGAGATCTGTTGGAGAGGTTTGTGCCTTTGTGATTAGACAACTATTATTACGGGCTTTGGCACCGGCTCCCAAACACGGGGCCCAATGTAATAAGGTGTGCTCAGCAGAGCACAGTTTTATACCCATGGTTATGTGCACATGTTTTGAGCGCAAACTTTACTCCTGACTTTTGCACAGAAAAAAGATGTGTGCACAGAACTGTATGCATTGCTTGGCACCCTTGCATGTACATCCCATTTAAATGAAGGCATTACCTATCTATTAACACCCCTCCCTCAATATAGAGACGTGCAACGACTTAACTCATTTTCTTAGCATTGGAAATTGTACTCCTGGTCTGAGGTGGAGTAAAGTTTCCAGCACTCATATTAGTCTATGGGCAGGAAAAAGAGTTCTGGTGCTGGTACCTGCAGGCGGTATTTTACAAGATGTACAGAAAACATGCTTTGTGCATAGAAACCTAGAGGCCAATATTCTGGAGGCCATTTAGTAGACAAATTATCCAGTTAAGATTAGCCAGATAACTTTTCCCGTATATTCATCAGGATAAACGTCCCGCTGAATATATTTGCTTAAAGTTACTCAACTAACCATAGCCATATAACTTCAAAAATAACCGGATATTTTTTCGAATATCACCAGTTATGTATAAAGTTTTTCAGCTACGGTTAGCTGTATAACTTTAGACTTAACTGGATATATTCAAAAAAGAATATATCCAGTTAAGTTAAATAACATTTAAAGAAAAAAATCCCTCAAATCTCAGCCTGTCCCCCACCTCCCTCCCACCCTAGTTGCAAAGGCCCTATGGAACCGAATTTGCCCCCCCCCCCCCCCCAAAAAAAAGGATCATTTTTGGTTAAAAAAAATTATTGGGGCCAGGAGTCCCCCCCTCCACCACCCCCTGCTCCTACTTCCCCTAGGAATTAAAAAAATTACATATCACAGGCTCCAGATTCCCCCGCCCCCCCAAAGCCAACCCCAACCCTTTCCCCGTAACTTTATCTGAAACGTGGTAACCTCCTGCCTCCTCCATGTGCCTAGCAATAGCAGAGGTGACATCAGAAGTGATAGTCCCGGATCGCAGTAGGGGAGCTAAAGTTATGCAGCTAATTTAGCCAGATATACCTGATATTCAGCTAAGTTAGCTGGATAATGGGACCCCTCCCTGGAACACTCCCAAAACACCTCTTTTATATCCGGCTAAATTATAGCTGGATAAAAACATATAATTTAGCCGGATAGGAGGCTCAATATACCATAGAACCCATTTAGACAGATAACTTGTGAATCATCTGTCTCAATGGCTTTTGAAATTCTACCCCCCTATTTTTATGTGTTTCTGTATGCTAAGCCTATTCTTTAGGCAGATATTCTGGTTTGTGCACATTTTTAAATTCCCGATGCATTAGCATACCATTAGCTTCCTGAATCCGGAGTTAAAAGTATTTATCCACACTGTTTTAATGCTCAGCTAATTACATCAGTCCCCAGGCATAGTCCATTCTGACAATACAGAACAGTGCCACCTACCCAAACATAAATACAGTGACCCACATAAATGTCACAATGTTCATCTATATAGAAACAGAAGCAAAAATACTCACATAAGCACAAGTAGTACTACAGACACCCAAAAACTGTAAAAGCACATACACCTGTACCCCAATCATGAATATGCATGTGCTCACACAAGCAGGAGTATGTCCATCCACATAATTTTCCCATAAATTTGTGCCTGACTTGGTCTAACACTAACTTTTAATTCTGTGAAAAGCATGGCAGTCACTACTCATCCATCCTTCTCCTTCTCCCCCTGTATCTTCTCTCTTTGTCCCAGCCTCTGCTTTCCCCTGTGCAATATTCATAAACTTTGTCTTCTCTTTCTTTTTTTGATGCCCGTTGTTCTCATCTTCATGCCATTTTCTTTCTCAGCCTTCTTGCCAGCCTTCCAATGCATCTGTCCACCCACTCCAATTCTTGTGATCCATCTCCTCTCCCGCCTCCTACGGCACTTTCGTGTCCAATCTTTGTTTCATGTCTTCCACTGGCTTCCCATGAAATTCCCAAATAATGTTCAAGCTGTTAATTCTTAACTTGAAGTTTATTCATGGCCTGACTCCTGGCCAGCTTTTTTCTCTCCGTCTCCATTCCAAATCACAGATGCTTTTTTTGTCATTTGCTGCATTAAGCAGCAAGCCTTATCCCATTTTCAAGTTTTTGCACGTCCAGATTCCACCCTGTGAAATAAGCCCCCTTCAGATGTTCGCTCTCTTCCTTCAAGGATAGCATTAAAGCCTTTTTTTTTATCTGGCCAATCCTAATATATAAGAATTCCAACTTTATTACTTATTTATTTAAACAATTTATAGATAGGCCACATGCTCAGCTGCAGTTACCATGCAATTTTGTACAATTTCATACAAAGTGAAGCACTCCTGCAAAGCACCCGAGTCATTCTGTACAAACACTGAAAGAATGAGAGCATGCACACCCACGCAGGCACGATGGTACTCAGCCATGTAAGTACAGGGACTACATGCTCACATAAAGACAAACGTATGTAGACCCATACAGATATGACAGCAAAAGCACACACATGCATGTAAGCATACGGCAGGAGTACATTCACAAATGTGTTTTTGTTTGCTCCAGTCGCCTATGTACCAACTAGAATGCACTCTGGGCTCGCAAGGGCTCTGAAAATCCCGATTTCTGGAGGAAGGCAATGCTGATTTCTAATTGCCCTTTTTCTCGCTGCACAAGAGAAGGGCTCAGAAATCAAACACATCCGATTGTACGATTAGCCTCGTGGAATCCTGCATCTTGATAATGCCATTCACATCATAAAAACCCAGCGCCATGGGGCATGAAAAGAAATCAATTGTATCTGTGGAACTGAAAGCAAAACAACAGGAAACCTAACACAAAAGCAGGTCCTGAAAGGGAGGAAAAGGAATTGTGCACGTGTCTCGTGTCTGAAGCCAGAGATCATCTGGTTGATGAATTGTGTTAGATTAAAAACACAGTTACCCTTTAGGGACTCTGCAATCCTATAAAAGTACACACAGCAAGTAGCAAAACTCAGCTCATTCAGATTAAAAATTTTATGGTCACCATTATACTTATTATTATTTTTTTAATTACAACCTTGCAGTTCCTCTGCTCCCTTAGAAGCAAATAATTGGTTCATGCAATGTGTGCGTGTGCATAATAGCATTTGTGACACCCTAGCCAAAATGGACCATGAGCATCCAATCGGTGGGAGGCGATTGTGACTCATGATCTCCGGAGATTGTTCCCTGTGGGCCTCTCCCGACGCAGCCCCTACAGCGAAACGCCACCATGTTGGGGGATTGCATCTTTCTAAAAATTTGCTTTGATGCTTAAAATAAATGTTTGCTACTTGAAGATTTAATTGGATTGACTCATGTTTATTTGGAACAGCATTATACTCTGGTCTCACACCTTGTGATTTCTTATCCCCTGTGTGACCACATTTACTCCACACTAACTGTTGGCTCAAAAAGTTAAAATATATATTCTCCTATTTATACAAACTGTATTCTTGTCCTCTAAATGACTGCTGTCTTCCCATTAAGGCACATCATTGGTAGTAACTTGGCAAATCACACCTTTCCCTTACATGGACTGTTCTCTAGTCAATCCCAACTCCATTTTCATGGCCTGATACTTCACAATACCTTCAACATCTAAATACAGGACAGTAGGAGCAGACCCAGTGGGAAATGTGAGTCTCTTCTCACTGAAGGGGCTCCATCTCTGTACCATCTACCTTGCAGTATTCCACACAAGCATCTTAAGCAGTTGTACCCACATAGAGGAGACACTGTCTTCATAGATATTACTCCAGCTAAAACCTCATGAGCTTGTCCACCACAGTCATCACATGTATTTCGAACTAGACCAATAACATAGGAAGTCCTAAAACTTAAATTCTCAGAAGCTATTTCCCAAAGCCCCTCCTCCACCCCCTTCTGTTGAAATCACACCTCTAGGAGGTAGTGGTGTACCCATGCAATTAAATCACCTAAGGAAATCCCTATGGCATGATTTTGTCACTGCACACCACTCCTTCTGTCTGCACAATGCTGACTCCACAGACACACAATTCTAAAATTTGCGAACTAACTGGGCTGATCTCATACATTGTGAGATCAGCACAGTCAAGCCCTGAAATCTGAAAATACTTGCTCATGATGTCAGCATTGTTAGTGAAAATATTTAGTTAAATCAAACTCCAGACATTCCCTGGCAGAATTTAGACCCTGCTCATCTGCTTTCTTAGATCTGTGCAGGCAAAAAAGATATCAGACATGTTAATAATAAGCAGCATGACACGTACAAAGAAATGGGCACATCTGGAAATAGAAGAGAGATTGCTGCCATGGATTTGGTCTACCTCTTTCCAAAAGATTGCTGGTCATTTGCTAACAGGGGTAAACTGCACAGGCTGCCATTACGATCTGAAACAGAAGAAATGGGGTAACTTGCACGAATGGCAATTACTACCCATAATGGAAAGCATGGGACATAACCTGCCCCAGAGCAGCAATTATTACCCATAACAGAAGGCATAGAGGGTAACTTGCATGGAGCGGCAGTTACTTCCTGTAATAGAAGACATTGCATGTAACCTGCAGAGGGAGCAGATACTACCCATAACAGAGGGCATGGGATAACCTGCATGGAACGACACTCACTACACATAACAGAAGGCATGGGAGGGTAATCTGCACAGTGCAGCAGTTACTATCCTAAAAAAAAAAATATGCTGGACAGACTAGATAAACCACTTGGGTCTTTTTCTGTCAATGTTTACCATGTTTCAGCTTTGTCGTGTTCTCTTGTGGTGTTACATATCTGACAGAGGTCCAGGTTTTAAAAACTGCATGTTAGGTGTTTCTGTGCTTTGTGCCTCTGTGTGTGCACTGTGGTGCAGTTTGGATTCTGTGCATGTCAAAGAAAGGTACCGTACATTCTGTCTGTTTGCCTCCCACCTGTCCTATCCATTGTTACACTGTCATTTCCTTAGTATTTTTGCTTTCCTTGTCTTGTTTATGGTTGTATGTGATACTGATGTCACTTTGTTTTGCCATTACTGCCTTCTTCTTCTGCCTTTTTTTTTGGGGGGGGGGAGGGGTGTCTTCTGGACTCAGAACAAGCAACAAATTCTGTCTTAAGAGCTCTATTAAAGAAACCCTTACTAGAGGTACAGGAATGTCTGGTAACCTTGGAAGCTTGGCTCACAGAGCATAAATTGATGCTAAGCAAGCATTGAAAAAATGGAACCATTTTATCTCACACGATTCCCAGTTTCTGAGTCCTGAGTTTCTTATCTGTAAATGGAATTGAAATTTAAATTTCTGGACAAGTACATGATTTGGGGATTATTATGGACTCTATGTTGTCTCTTCATTCACATGTCAGTATGATAGTAAAAAGCGCCTTCTGTAAGTTATGACTGTTACAAAGGCTGCACCCGAATCTTGTAGAAACTGATTTAAGAACCAATGTTCATTCACTAGTCACTTCTTCACTTGACTATTGTAACTCCTTATATCTTGGTTTGCCTCAGCCAACTCTATGGCGGCCCCAGCTGGTACAAAATTCTGCAGCTCCTATAGCCTTTGAGACTCCACTGAGACAACATATCACTCCTGGCTTGACGAAGCTTCACTGGCTTCCTATCAGCTGGAGGATCAAGGTCAACATTCTCCCTCTGGTTTTTAAGGGTTTTAATGGAATAGCACCATCAACTTTCAATACTGTTTTAAAAGTTTATCAGCCAACAAGAAGCCTGAGATCAGCATCACAAAATCTTTTATGCATCCCTTCTTTTAAACATATAAGACTCGATGAATCTCGTGAGTGGTTCCTGTTTGTCCAAGGCCTGCTCCTATGGAATAGTTTGCCTGGGGTTATTAAGGAAGAGGTGTCCTTGCTGAAATTTTAAAAACTATTAAGAACTTACCTATTTCAGCAGGCTTTTCAGTTTGTGAGCAATTAGCCAGATGTAATGGTATGTGTTTTTACTAATGTACTAAAGTACAAATTTTATTGGTGGATAAGAGGGCTTTAACCGTTATTTACTGTTTTATTATAATTGCTGCTACTATACCCTGAATGTTGTTTTATAATTTTATGACTGACTTTAATTTTATGTAAATTTTTTTATTTATTTTATTTTATTTATTAAGGCTTTTATATACCGACTTTCTTGATACAAATCAAATCAATTCGGTTTACAATGAACTAAGTAGAATATACAATTAACCAATCAACAAGAGATACAGAGCATACAGTTACATTATAACAAGGAAGCCTTAACTTGGAGTAGGAAAATAAAGAAGGGGTGAACGGAGCAATAAATATATAAAGTGCAATAAAATAGAATAAATACTATATACAGAGGAGGGGGCAAGGAGCCAACCTCTCTTTAATGGATATTATGCATGAGAATTTGGAAAATTTTGTTTACAGAGATGTGTGGTGTACAATTCTAGATCAGGGAATGGAGTTTGTAGTGGGGAAGGCTTGGCTGAACAGCCATGTCTTTAGTTTCTTTTTAAAAGTTGTTAGACAAGTCTCCAGTCTGAGGTCCGGAGGCATGGCGTTCCACATGGAGGGGCCTGCAGTAGAGAATGACCGGTCTCTGATGTTTGCGTGGTGCACTAATTTGATTGTAGGAACGTGTAAAGATCCCTTGTAAGCATCCCTTAAAGGCCTGGCTGTCGAGTGCAGTCTGAGAGGATGAGACAGATCAAGCGGGGTTTGATGGTGGATATTTTTATGAATGATTGTGAGAGATTTATGGAGGATCCGGAAGTTTACTGGGAGCCAGTGGAGATCTTTTAGAATAGGAGAAATATGCTCTCTCCGCTTAGAAAGTCTGATAGGCAGTCTAAAAAAAACAACTTAAAATAAGTAAATAAATAAATAGAAAGAATATGATTTCGCTGGTGCAACCTTGTCACTAGTGAGTGTTTTAGCCTGGTGTGGCCCTTCTGAAGGTGCAGCTGTATGTGCTGATTCTCCATTTTCTGTAACCTTTGTTTTCTGTGGTGCATGCTTTCTCCGTTTCCTTTTTTCTCTTTCAGCTCCATCATGATATACTGCTCCTCTAGCTAAAAGAAAGACCAGTGACCACAGGAGAAATGGAGAGAACACAGCAACAATGCAGAAGGCAGCACTCTTCCCTGAAAATATCGATTTACATTTTTTCAGATTTATTTCTATCAGTACATTTATATTTTGTTTAACTTTGGAGTCCTATTTCTTCTTTGATAGGTTTAGTGGTCTGTGGATAGGAGTGTAAGAGAATGTATGTATGCATACAGTGTAATTGTACATTTTTTATGTATGTGAGAGAGGATGTGAGGTAGGCATGGTTCTGTAATGAGGCAGGGTGAAGTGGCCACTCCAGGTGGCAAACTTTTGTGAGCGGCAGCAAGTGTCTCCCCATCTCCTAAAAAACCCGCTGCAGCGGCCACCACACTCTTTCTAATTCTCACCCCACCACTGAGGCCACTGCGAGATGATGTGCTGACAGAGTTTGCACTCTCTGCCAGCACTAGGAAGGCTCTGTAGCTACGTGGATCAAACATGTGCTGGGGTGGTTCCCACTCCCTGTCATCACTAAAGAAGGTCCCTGCAGTGGTGTGGAACAATGACATGCTGGCAGGGTTCCCACTCCCACCAGCACGAAAAAGGTCACCACGATGGCACAGAATAAAAACATGCTGGTGGAGTTCTCACTCCCTGTCATCACTAAAGAAGGTCCCTGCAGTGGTGTGGAACAATCACATGCTGGCGGGGTTCCCATTCCCACCAGCACGAAAAAGGTTGCCACGATGGCGCAGAATAAAAACATGCTGATGGAGTTCTCACTCCCTGCCAGCACTAAAAAGGCCCCCGCAGCTAAAGAAAATCCCCTGTTAGGCCACTGGCAGGTCCCCTGCAGCTGTCAGCTGAACAAGAGGACCTGTGTGGCTGCTGGCTTTACCCCTGCTGCCGGCAGCTGATAAAGAAGCCCTGTCAGACCGCTGGTGTTTCCCCTGAAGCCAGTGGCTGAAGAAGAGTGAGAGGACCAGAGTGTGCCTGTGTGTGTATATCTGAATGTATGTGAGAGTGTATCTGTGTGAGAAAGTGACTGTGTGTGCGAATGCCTGTATGAGTGCCTGTGTGTGTGAGAGAGTACCCTGTGCATGTGTGAGTAGTGCGCTTGTGTGTGGGTGTGAGAGAGTGTGGCACAGAATGAGGAAATGCTGGTAGGGATTGTATGAGTGCCTGTGTGTGAGAAACTGTATGTGAGAGAGTGCCTCTATGTGTGAGGGAGTGCGTGTGTATGTGTAGAAAAAGCAAGGTTACAGTTTGTGCATCTACAACAATCTCAGTGTGACTTGAAATCTAAAGTTCCGAAGTATGAAGAGTGGGGGATATTTTTTTTAATCCTTATTAGTTTTAATTATTGGATGTGATGTGTATGCTGTTTTAAAATATTTTATAGTTTTTTGGTACATTTTTAAACATTTTGTATGTGTTTTTAATTACTGGATGATGTTCTGTTCATCAGTTGATTTGACATTCTTTTCATTGGTATAATTGATGGCTTATATTTCTTGATTGTATTTGATGTTTGCGCTGCATACAGAGTCTGGCTTCTTGCAATTTCTAGTTCAACTTTTGCCTGCACATTTCTATTTATACTTAATGATCTCTTTATTCTGTATTTGGTGAGGGTCTGTCTGTGTTCTGCATTGTGTCTGAGGTCAAGTATTCTGCTATCTTGTAGTTTCTGTGTAGGGATTTACTGCAGCCTGGCTTGTTCTACTTTCCTAATAAAAGGTGTATTGGTGATTAGGGCCTGGTGTAATATTTGCAGTGTGGCTTTTTCATACGTAGGGTTGTTACTGTTTGAGTTCTGGCAGTTATGGAATGAAAGGTTTATGATATTGTAATTATAGGTCAGTTTTTTTTGGAATTCATTGCCAGAGGATGTGGTAAGGTTTCGATGTTTATGGAGAAGTCCATAAACTACTATTAATCACGCTGACTTAGGGAATATCCACTTCTTATTGTCGGCATCAGTAGCATGGGATCTAGTTAATATTTGAATACTTGCCAGGTACTTGTAACCAGGATTGGCCACTGTTGGAAATAGGATACTAGGCTTTATGGACCCTTGCCCTGACCCAGTAAGACAACTTCTTATGTTCTTGGTTCCTACTTTCCTGGATCCAGCCTGTTCCTGCTGAGGAAGTCAGCCTGGAAGTTCTCCTTTCTCACTATTTATGAAACAGACAAGAGGAGCAAGTTGTCCTCCACCCACCTGCACAGCTGGGCTGCTTCTTGCACTAGCCAAGGGATGGGGGTACCCACTTGCTTATTTACATATGCCATTGCTATGGTGTGGTCTGACAGGACCCTGATCACTTTCCCTTTTATCAGAGGGAGAAGGTATCTCAGGACAAGATAAGATGGATGGCTCTTGTCTTGTAGTCTATTGACTATAATGTTTCTTCCTGTGATCAGTGTCTCTGGACTGACTGACCCTGGCAATGATCCTAAGCATCCATAAAGGCTATGATCCAGCTGGAAGTATCTAGGCTTATTTCTCTCTGTAGGTTGGCAGGCTTTATCTACCAATCCAGACTCCTTCTTGCCTTGAAGGGTATCTGGAGCCAGAGCTGGTAATCCTGTGAGGCAGGGGACTAGCATGACAGCAGGGAGAGCTGTGAGGACTGCATGTGCACTGAGGCTCACACAGACACAGTTCCAATGATGCTCTCATGCATCCCAATAACTGGAGATAATCCCATACCCTGGATGGACAGCCACCCCTTGATCAACCAGATTGAAGACCCTGTTGGGAGTCAGGGTGACTCGTCTATCAACCTGACTCCCAACAGGCTGGATTTTGGTGTTTTCCAAGCAAGAGTGGTGGAGGACTTCAAGGTTGTGTACGACAAGGTCTTCTCCCTGATCAGCTCCCTTCCCTTTGGGTTGACACCGCAGGTTCTGAAGGCTGGCAGGACTTTCCTGGAATAGTAGTGGTCGAACTAGGCCAGGGATGGAGATGAGGATGGACTGAAAACAGGCAGGAACTGGAGATGAAGGATGGAACTGGAGGCAGTGCTGGAACTGGAGGCAAGAGCTGGAGAGGGAGACATGGGTTGGAACAGGGGCCACAGAGAGGACTGGATAGGACTAGACAAAGACTGCACAGGTCAAAACTATGTTATTTATATCTTTTTTTTTTATTCTTTATTTATCAATTTTCCACATATACAATTATACAATTGTAATTATTTATATCTTTTATTTAATTTAATTTTGTCCTAAATAATATAAGGATATTATATGTGTACTTTTATGCTCCATGTTTTTGTTTTAAATATTGTTCGCCATTAAAATTGTTTACAGATTGATGGTATATAAAAGTAATAAATAAATAAACAAACAAGGACTGGACAGGACAAGGACTATATGAACATAGGAATCAAGGCATGAAAATATATACATAAGACAGGCAACATATAAGGAGGCCAAGCAGCTACAAGCAAGGCAGGGTTAGAAGGCCCCAAGGGCCACAAGGAAAAGCAAGGTTAGTCTAGAGGCCCAAAGGCCACAAGGTAAAGCAGAAATGCCAAAGACTCCATAGGGCAAGGTAAGAGGGGCCACAGAGGCCTCAGGGCAAGGCCAAGGAGGCCATAGGGCAAGACAGGGTGAGAAGATCACAAGGGCCAAGCAGAAACAAAGCAAGAAGGTCAGAACAAAGAGCTGAGGTGAAATAATGATGGGGCCCCGAGTTGTGGAAGAGGCAAGGTTAAATAGGGCTGGCCCTGTTGAGTCATGGGGCCTTAAAGGGGGTGGCTAGAGCAGGAGAAAACATGATTCAATGAGAACCTCTGCTGGTGCGGTGCTGCCTAGCAGCCAGACTCATTACATCATCCTTCTGCTGTATCAAATAGGACTCCTAGGAATTCCAAGGTCAGAAATGGCTGTTTGTATAATTTATTACCTAACCTAACTTCTGCAAGAGGCGTATCAGTGCTTCTAAGGCTTGACAGTTCTCCTGGGCTGTTTTGGCTTTTTATAAGCCAGTCGTCCAGATAAGGGTGTACCAATATGCTCTCTTTGCAAGGGATCGCTGCCGCCACTACCATAAACTTGATAAAGATTCTGAGTGCTGTTACTAGCCTGACTGGTAGTGCTTGAAATTGGAAATGTTTACCTAGAACATAGATTCTCATGGGAAACTCAAATGGGAATATGGTACATAAAGCTAAGGTACTCTCCTTTTCTTACTGCCACCATGACCAAGTGTAGTGTTTCTATCCAGAAGTGAGGCATATGAAGGCATTTGTTGACCCCTTTTAAATTCAATACAGGGCAAAAGGAACCATCCTTTGTTACCACAAATAGATCCTTTTGAAGCACTTTAATTTCCAGAGATCATCCCTTACCGCTTCTCTCTTGAATTGGGAAGTGCGTGGGGAAATCATAAAAGCCTTTGGAACTGGCCTTGTACATTCTGGCACCACTGGTCTGTTGTGACCTGGGTCCATTCTGAATAGTACTGTAAGAAGCGGCTGCCTACTGGTACTTTTGCCAGAGAAACCCACTTCATATCATTGGGCTGCGCGGCTATCTCCTGCTGCTGCCTGGGGTTCCAACTTGATGCTTCTGGCCCCACAAAAGGGATGGAATTTACCTCAAGCCATATACAAAGGGGATTGCCTGGCTGGCTTGTATCTGCTTCAGTCCCAAAGACGCTGGAGCCTGTCTCCTCGCATCCCAATGTGGGTCCTACCATCTGGTAATCTTTGAGATTTCGATTTTCTCAAATCTTTGGCCAGCTTCTCCAGCTCCTCTCCATAAGCTTCTCCAGCTCCTCTCCATAAGCTTGGTACATAAAGTAAGCTTCCTTTAAAACGTAGTTTACACAGCTGAATTTTGGATGTTGCGTCTACTCTATATGCCATATTGTGAAGCTATAAGAATCTTTTGGTTGCCATCCTGGAGGCTAGTGCCCATGAAGACATCCTTATTAGGTCATACATAGCATCCACTAAGAGTGTTTTATTGTTCACTGCCTAAGGCTTCAGCAGGTGCAGGACACAAATATAAATAAATAAATGTTACCCTGGACTCTAATCTGGGTGTTTCATACTCTCTGGGAGCCATTCAATCCAGTATCAAGTTGCCCAGGCCACATAGCCCCCAGATGAAAGCCTGTAATGTCACAGTGTGTATGGAGAAGGTCTGCTTTAAAATTGATTCTATTTTCCTATCACAGAAGATACTTTTAGGCTGTTCCTCCTACAGGAATTATTGTTTTACATGTCACTGCCAAAACCAGTAAATATTAGGGATGTGAATCGTGTCCTCGATCGTCTTAACGATCGATTTCGGCTGGGAGGGGGAGGGAATCGTATTGTTGCCGTTTGGGGGGGTAAAATATCGTGAAAAATCGTGAAAAATCGTTTAAAAAATCGAAAAATCGAAAAATCGAAAAACCGGCACATTAAAACCCCCTAAAACCCACCCCCGACCCTTTAAATTAAATCCCCCACCCTCCCGAACCCCCCCCAAATAACTTAAATAACCTGCGGGTCCAGCGGCGGTCCGGAACGGCAGCGGTCCGGAACGGGCTCCTGCTCCTGCATCTTGTCGTCTTCGGCCGGCGCCATTTTCCAAAATGGCGCCGAAAAATGGCGGCGGCCATAGACGAAAAAGATTGGACGGCAGGAGGTCCTTCCGGACCCCCGCTGGACTTTTGGCAAGTCTCGTGGGGGTCAGGAGGCCCCCCACAAGCTGGCCAAAAGTTCCTGGAGGTCCAGCGGGGGTCAGGGAGCGATTTCCCGCCGCGAATCGTTTTCGTACGGAAAATGGCGCCGGCAGGAGATCGACTGCAGGAGGTCGTTCAGCGAGGCGCCGGAACCCTCGCTGAACGACCTCCTGCAGTCGATCTCCTGCCGGCGCCATTTTCCGTACGGAAACGATTCGCGGCGGGAAATCGCTCCCTGACCCCCGCTGGACCTCCAGGAACTTTTGGCCAGCTTGTGGGGGGCCTCCTGACCCCCACGAGACTTGCCAAAAGTCCAGCGGGGGTCCGGAAGGACCTCCTGCCGTCCAATCTTTTTCGTCTATGGCCGCCGCCATTTTTCGGCGCCATTTTGGAAAATGGCGCCGGCCGAAGACGACAAGATGCAGGAGCAGGAGCCCGTTCCGGACCGCTGCCGTTCCGGACCGCCGCTGGACCCGCAGGTTATTTAAGTTATTTGGGGGGGTTCGGGAGGGTGGGGGATTTAATTTAAAGGGTCGGGGGTGGGTTTTAGGGGGTTTTAGTGTGCCGGCTCACGATTCTAACGATTTATAACGATAAATCGTTAGAATCTGTATTGTATTGTGTTCCATAACGGTTTAAGACGATATTAAAATTATCGGACGATAATTTTAATCGTCCTAAAACGATTCACATCCCTAGTAAATATAATCACCTATAAAACTTCTTTCAATGACGTATGCAACCTTACTTTTTAATACATTCTATATGTGTCTTTTCATTTCTGATGCACTACCAGTCTATTCTTTAATATTTAGTTATGATTATAAAAATGATATTATTGGAAGAAGGTTGTTGGTTTCATATTTTGTGCTTGGTTAATCATTAACCTCCAACCTCCTTCCATTATATGTGTGATACTATGTTGTGAGTGCATAAAATCTATAAACTTAGAAAACTGAAACGGCTTTAGTAAATGGTACGAGATTTTATCAAGTTTCAATATCTCAGTTTGTATTCATATTAGGCACGTTGCCGGACTAATGAGAAGACCAAGATAGCTTACTGCCTTCTCAACATGGTTGCGTTTCAGATGCTGAATCCTTCTTCAGGGGATGTTCAAATGTTCTGATGCTTTCTGCATCTTGTATAACTCGCCCGTGCTGATTTGTCCATGTTATACCTAAGTTAACATTATCGATCACAAGTCTTTCCATCTTACGAAGACTCATGAAGTTATTGGGTACTATATCAATTACTCTCTGATCTACTCAGTGCATTCTCATGAGATTGTTTCTTTCCTCTAGGGGTGGGAGGTATATCATTCATAGCCCTACCCCCTTTAAGCTCCCCTTGTGGGTCATCCCATTCTGTCCTCACTATGCACCTTTGAACAATGTGTATCAGGAATGCCTTTGGAGATCTCCTTATTCCCTGAAGAACAGGTTCACCTTCTGCCAGGTCCATAGGGCTGGGGTCTACTATCCTTAAAGCATATAATATACTTGAGATTAGGGCTGAAAGCTCCTCCTTCTGGAATATCCACATTACAGTTGATTCTTCCTCTTCCAAGGAAAAAATCTCCTTTCTCTGGAAGCCTTCAGGAGGTAACATGTTCCCACTCATCTCCTGATCATGAGGATTCCCTAGATCATTGAGTTAGCTTCCCTAGATCCTTTAGGGGGTGGCTGCATTCTGGGATATCAGACATGGGAGATTCCCCTGGCTTTCGCATGGCAAAAAATGCCTGCTATATTGGCACACAAACACTGGAGAAAAAAATTCCCTGCCAGGCCCCTACTGGTCCTGGTTGAAACTCCTGAGGAGCCAGGTTCCCCCTAATGGGAGTCTTAGAACTTGAACTCTTCCCTTCCACATTTTCTGAAGAAGCTGCCGAAGAAATGTGTACCCCTGGTGGTAGCGAGATTCCCTCCATTGGGACAGGCTGGGCAGGCTCTATCATGGAATCAAGAACTGACTGCTCCTCCCTAGCTGGAGGAGGAGGGATGTATACCTCCTCCTGGGAACTTGGTCCCGTTCCAACTTCACACACAAGGCAAATGATCCTGTGATGCTAGGGACCTGTTTGGCTCTGCAGCCTACACAACTCCTGTCTCTATGCATGGTATGAGGTGGGCTGCTTAAGCAGGGCTTAATTTGTGGACAAAAAGGAAGTAGAACTGTGATGCGGTAGAAGCCGGGGGGGGGGGGGGGGGGAGGAGGAGCGAATTGAGGTGGGCAGGACTAGGGCCAGGTATGATCTCTGCAAAAGGGCATAGCCAAAGGGCCAGATAGGAACTCTCTCTGACATAGAAGTGCCTGAACACACTTTTCACACTCTTAACATCTCAGTGAGCACTGATGGATGAAGGGCAGCTGGGAATTAAGCACTGGTGGGGGCTGCGGATGGAGGATCACTGGGGTAAAGAGGAGAAGGAGGTAATCCAGTCCTCCTCTCTGACCTGGTGATCTGGATCCTCCATCCCAAGCCCCTCTAATAATTCCCCACAAGTCCTTGTCCTCCCCACAATGGTCTTAAAGCCCCTAAGTCTCACCCTCTGTCTCTGGTGGTCCCTGTGTCCCTCCTCTCCCTGGAAAATTAACCTCTCCAGAATCTCCTCTCATCCCTCAGGGAGGGTACAAACCTCCTCTTCAAACCAGAACTGGCTGGCTCTCATCTGCCTTGGGGGTGGGAGTAGATTGGTGTGCTGTCCTTAGTCTCCTTAGACATGGGTTTGGGGCCTGGAATTCAAAAGCGTAGCCAGCTTTTTATATGCTTGGTGGTGGAAGGAAGGGAGCAACACCATGCACCCTTCTTATGCTCTTGCTTCTCTCTCCCTCTCCAACTATATTCAAGCCTATCGCCTCCCTTCATTCGCTATTTCTCCACCCTCTCTGATCACATCACTCAAAGACTGGTTCCCATTCTGACCATCTGACTCACGTCTCATAGACTCTGAGTTCCTCACTTATACCCCACAGCACCTTTGATCCCCAAACTCATTCTTTCCCCCTCTCCTCCATACAACTCATAGCACCTCCAATCCCATTACTCACTTTTGCCCTCTCATCACTCACTTGCCCTCCCCTCCATCTGATTATCACACTCACTACTCCATCATCTCACTCACTTTCCTTCCCCCTTTCATTCATCTCCTGCCCTCCTCCCCCCCTTCCCTCATATCCCATCATTCACTCTCTTAACCCTTTTGCCCTCACCAATGTGGTCAGTAGCAGCAGAGGCAGTAGAGCCTGGGATGATAGCATGATAAGCAGGAAGCAACACACATAATAATGGCAGAAAGAGTGGGACAAGTAGATATTCACCCGTGTCTTTTTGACCGCGGCTGTTCTCCCTACTGCATCAATTATGCATGGAAACTGCACAAAAATCAAAGCCATGTGGCTGTCCTCATCTTAGGGTTAAGCAGCTCTAACATACTCTGTTCTGCTCTGCTTCCTCCAAGGGCTGGGATGCCATAAATGATCTATGCAACTATCGGCTCTGTTCTGTTTCCGCAAGGGAGCCAGCCGCATAAAAAAGGTGACAGGATGCTGTTCTTGGTTGTTCTGCCAGAAATTAAGCCCTTAGTAATGGACACAAAAAAGGGCTGACTTCACATAAATTTGAAACTTGTGAGCAGTAATGTCATTCATCAAGGTCAGGGTTGAAGTGTTGACAATTAACACTACTGCTCACGAGTTTCAAACTTGTGCTAATTTAACCCCTTGCTGTTTCTGTTCTTTATTTTGCAGTATCTAGTTAAGTACCACCCCTTCCCTTTTTGTTGCCTGCAATATGGGGTGGGGGGGGGAGGGGAGAGGATGGAAGGGGAAGAATAAGGAATCAAAGTGGCTGTTCTCTTCTCTGTCTGCTCCAGCTTCTCCCCTTCTCCTTCTCTTCCCTGCAGGCTGCCTGTAGGGAAGTGGCTGCAGAAGAACACCCCTCACTGCTCTGCATCTTAAGCCTGAAAAGAAGTGCCATAACTGTGTTCTGGGTCATTCCTCCACAAATTAACAGGGTCATTCATCATTATGGTGTTAACACCATGACACATATTTAGAAGGGGCAGGATTAGCATAAAACATAATATTGCAGTTCAGTCTTTTCTGAGAGAGAGAGAGAGACCATTTATAAGGCCTTCAACTATTTATATCTCTACAGGAGGGCCAGCTAATAGCTCAAGGTGATGTGCTGGTGGTGGTTTAGGGTTTAGGGGCCAGTTTTAGATGCAGAGTGAGACATACGAACAGCACAGTACACCGAGGTGAAGATTTGATGTCATTTGGAGTGAGGAAAATCTCACAAAGATGAGATTTCTACTATGTTCTCTCACCCTAGCTTGATGATACCCTGTTATAGAGTCCATCAAGCTAGGGCGAGAGAACATAGGTGAAGTCTCATCTTTGTGAGATTTTCCTCCCTCCAAATGACATCAAATCTAAACCTAATCGTGCACAGCCACAGGTTCAGAAAGATCATTTTATTTTAGAGCATAAGATATGCTTATTGGCTCACACCAAGGTCCATCAAGCCTTTCCTGTCTCTAACAATAGCCATTTTGGGTCACAATTGCCCAGTAAATCCCCAAAAGTAGAATTTCTTTTTGCTCATTCCCAGGGATGAGAAAGTTTTCCCAAATCTTCCTGTCTAATAGTTCTTAATGGACTTTTCCTCCAGGAACTTGTCCAAACCTTTTTTAAACTCCGCTATACTAGTCACATTGACCACATTCTCTAGCAACAAATTCCACAGCCTGATTATGCACTGAGAGAAAACATATTTTGTAAAATTTGTTTTTAAGCTGCTGGTTGTTAGTCACTTTCTTTTATTATAAATAGAAAGATTAAATAACCATCCCCTATTTGCCTGTTCTACCCCATTAATGATTTTATACATTTTTATCATGCCCCTCTCAGGCCTCTCTGTTCTAAGTTCTATTAAGCCTTTCTTCACAAGGGAGCCATTTCATCCCCTCTATTTTTGTTGCCTTTGTCTGCACTTTTTCTACTTCCATTATGTTTTTTTTAGATGAGGTGATTAGTACTGCACACGATTCTCAAGGCTGATCTCACCATGGATTGATACAGAGGCATTATGATATTCTCCATCTTATTCTCCTTTCTAAAATGCTAACATTCTATTTGCTTTTTGACTGTCATACGGTAAGCTAAGGACTGGTGTAGAGGAGTAGCCTAGCAGTTAGAGCAATAGACTAAGAACCTGGAAAAGCAGCATTCAAATCTCTCCACTGTGCCTTGTGACCAAGGGCAAGTCTTTTCACTTTCTATTGTCTCACAAACAAACGGGCCGATACAGTACAGTGCGCTCTGACTGAATAAGGGGTAAAGCTAGCGCGTCCAAAACGCGCGTCCAACACCCCGCCGAACATAATAGCGCCCGCAACATGCAAATGCATGTTGCTGGCCCTATTAGGTATTCCCACGTGATTCAGAAAACAAAATGTGCAGCCAAGCCGCACATTTTGCTTTCAGAAATTAGCGCCTACCCAAAGGTAGGCGCTAATTTCTCCGGGCACCGGGAAAGTGCACAGAAAAGCAGTAAAAACTGCTTTTTTGTACACCCTCTGACTTAATATCATGGCGATATTAAGTCGGAGGCCCTGATAGTTTAAAAAAGTTAAAAAAAAAAAAACATTTAAAATGGGCCGGCAACTGTTGGGTCGAAAACCGGATGCTCAATTTTGCCGGCCTCCGGTTTCCAAGCCCGTGGCTGTCAGCGGGCTCGAGAACCGACGCCGGCAAAATTGAGCGTCGGCTGTCAAACCCGCTGACAGCCGCTGCTCCTGTCAAAAAACAGGCACTAGGGATGTGCTAGTGTCCCTAGCACCTCTTTTTACCGCAGGGCCTAATTTAAATAAATTAAGATAGTGAATCGCGCGCACAGGAGAGTGGCCTGTGCGTGCACTGGGAGAACGGGTGTTCGCCCGCTCTCCCGCATTTTTACTGTATCACCTTGATTATAATAAAAAAAAAAATTCTTATGGCTGCACAATTTAGACGCCCATAGCAAGGGGATCTTAGCTATGAACATCTTCAGCAACCTCATCAAAACAACACAAGAATTTGCCTGAAGAAGTGGGATAAAAACAAACGCTCATGTTGAGCACACGTTGCATTTATGGGCGCCTGATGCATTTCAGCACCATGGATGCACAACTCTTCCCTACCGAGCCCTTTTTTTGCGCAGCCCCCTGCATCGGGCGACCAGGGGATATGGCTGCGTGCCCGTCTTATAGCATCGGCCCCTTAGATTGTGAGCCCTCTGGAGACTTTTCCTGAATATGATTTGCCTTGATCTACTGATGAAAAGGTGTGAATACACAATAAATTTCAAAATATGGCTTACAAGAACTCCAAGGTTCTTTTTCTGGATGATGGTTTCAAATATGAAACCCAACACTGTGTACCGGCAGCTGGAATTATTTTTACTTTTCTGCATCACTTTGCACTTTTCCACATTAACTTTTATCTGCCATTTAAATGCCCAATCTCCTAGCCTTGCAATGTCCTTCTGCAATTCTTCTCCATCCTCTGCTGTTCTAATAAGTTTTGAATAATTTTGTGGCATTTGCAAGTTTGATCCCTTCATTTTTTGCTCCCTTATCCAGATCATTAATGAATACATTTTTCAAATTTTTTTTATTGATTTAAACAATGCAAAATACAATACAAACTAAAGATTTACCTTGTAATATGTAAACGCTGCATACCACCAAGCAATATCTAAGTACACAAATGACTGTGACCCAGCTATACCACATCCCTCCCACACCCCCTCTCCCCATCCATCTAGCTCTGAAGTCAAAATTATCCAGCAAAGGGAAGCAAGCATCATATTTAGCATTGCAACTGACAATACCTCTGATCTGCACTGTTAAGACACATTAGTTATAATCAAGCTCCTAGCTCAGTGTGATAAAGACTGTAAGTAAGAATCCTAGATCTTCAGGAAATCATGGTCTTTCATAACCCAATCTATTTTCTTAACATTTGTTTCCATAACACACATATGATGTCAGGGCTTAATTTGGAAGTGGAACTGTGGAGCGGAGGTTGGGGAGGGGAGGCCGAAAGGGGAAGTGGAACCCTGGCCAAGTGGGACCTGCATGAGGGGGAGGGGCCAGAGACAAGTGTGAATGTTCTCACTCAAACACACACATACACTCTCATACACATATATATGTGAACACTCCCAGTAGCAACAAAAGCAGAGGGGCCGACAGGCTTTCTCCTCCTGTCCCTTCAGCCTTTCCCATCCTCCCTCATGGCCTCTGTAATTGTGCCAGGAAACTGCAACAAATTCAAGGCTACGTGGTTGCTTCCATCTCAAGGCAAGCAGCTCCTGCCGTCTCTGGGGTTAGGGGGCAAGAAATGATTTATGCCACCACTGTCCCTAATCTGTTTCTGCAGGGAGCTAGAACTGATTTACACCACCAGCGATACTCTGCTCCATGTCCACGGGGAAGCCAGGACTGATTTACACCACCAGCGATACTCAGCTCCATGTCCATGGGGGAGCCAGGACTGATTTATACCACCAGCGATACTCTGCTCCATGTCCATGGGGGAGCCAGGACTGATTTATACCACCAGCGATACTCTGCTCCATGTCCACGGGGGAGCCAGGACTGATTTACACCACCAGCGATACTCTGCTCCATGTCCACGGGGGAGCCAGGACTGATTTACCCCACCAGCGATACTCTGCTCCATGTCCACGGGGGAGCCAGGACTGATTTATACCACCAGCGATACTCTGCTCCATGTCCACTGGGGAGCCAGGACTGATTTATACCACCAGAGATACTCTGCTCCATGTCCATGTGGGAGCCAGGACTGATTTATACCACCAGTGATACTCTGCTCCATGTCCATGGGGGAGCCAGGACTGATTTATACCACCAGCGATACTCTGCTCCATGTCCACTGGGGAGCCAGGACTGATTTAAACCACCAGAGATACTCTGCTCCAAGTCCATGGGGGAGCCAGGACTGATTTACACCACCAGCGATACTCTGCTCCATGTCCACGGGGGAGCCAGGACTGATTTACACCACCAGCGATCCTCTGCTCCATGTCCACTGGGGAGCCAGGACTGATTTATACCATCAGCGATACTCTGCTCCATGTCCACTGGGGAGCCAGGAATGATTTATACCACCAGCGATACTCTGCTCCATGTCCATGGGGGAGCCAGGACTGATTTACACCACCAGCGATACTCTGCTCCATGTCCATGGGGGAGCCAGGACTGATTTATACGACCAGCGATACTCTGCTCCATGTCCACTGGGGAGCCAGGACTGATTTATAACACCAGCGATACTCTGCTCCATGTCCACGGGGAGCCAGGACTGATTTATACCACCAGCGATACTCTGCTGCATGTCCATGGGGCAGCCAGGACTGATTTATAACACCAGCGATACTCTGCTCCATGTCCCCGGGGGAGCCAGGACTGATTTATACCACCAGCGATACTCTGCTCCATGTCCACGGGGGAGCCAGGACTGATTTTTACCACCAGCGATACTCTGCTCCATGTCCACGGGGGAGCCAGGACTGATTTACCCCACCAGCGATACTCTGCTCCATGTCCACGGGGGAGCCAGGACTGATTTATACCACCAGCGATACTCTGCTCCATGTCCACTGGGGAGCCAGGACTGATTTATACCAACAGAGATACTCTGCTCCATGTCCATGGGGGAGCCAGGACTGATTTATACCACCAGTGATACTCTGCTCCATGTCCATGGGGGAGCCAGGACTGATTTATACCACCAGCGATACTCTGCTCCATGTCCACTGGGGAGCCAGGACTGATTTATACCACCAGAGATACTCTGCTCCAAGTCCATGGGGGAGCCAGGACTGATTTACACCACCAGCGATACTCTGCTCCATGTCCACGGGGGAGCCAGGACTGATTTACACCACCAGCGATCCTCTGCTCCATGTCCACTGGGGAGCCAGGACTGATTTATACCATCAGCGATACTCTGCTCCATGTCCACTGGGGAGCCAGGAATGATTTATACCACCAGCGATACTCTGCTCCATGTCCATGGGGGAGCCAGGACTGATTTACACCACCAGCGATACTCTGCTCCATGTCCATGGGGGAGCCAGGACTGATTTATACGACCAGCGATACTCTGCTCCATGTCCACTGGGGAGCCAGGACTGATTTATAACACCAGCGATACTCTGCTCCATGTCCACGGGGAGCCAGGACTGATTTATACCACCAGCGATACTCTGCTGCATGTCCATGGGGCAGCCAGGACTGATTTATAACACCAGCGATACTCTGCTCCATGTCCCCGGGGGAGCCAGGACTGATTTATACCACCAGCGATACTCTGCTCCATGTCCACGGGGGAGCCAGGACTGATTTTTACCACCAGCGATACTCTGCTCCATGTCCACGGGGGAGCCAGGACTGATTTATACCACCAGCGATACTCTGCTGCATGTCCACGGGGCAGCCAGGACTGATTTATAACACCAGCGATACTCTGCTCCATGTCCACGGGGAGCCAGGACTGATTTATACCACCAGCGATACTCTGCTGCATGTCCACGGGGCAGCCAGGACTGATTTATAACACCAGCGATACTCTGCTCCATGTCCCCGGGGGAGCCAGGACTGATTTATACCACCAGCGATACTCTGCTCCATGTCCACGGGGGAGCCAGGACTGATTTATACCACCAGCGATACTCTGCTCCATGTCCACTGGGGAGCCAGGACTGATTTATACCATCAGCGATACTCTGCTCCATGTCCACGGGGGAGCCAGGACTGATTTATACCACCAGCTATACTCTGCTCCATGTCCACTGGGGAGCCAGGACTGATTTATACCACCAGCGATATTCTGCTCCATGTCCACGGGGGAGCCAGGACTGATTTATACCACCAGCGATACTCTGCTCCATGTCCACGGGGGAGCCAGGACTGATTTATACCACCAGCGATACTCTGCTCCATGTCCACGGGGGAGCCAGGACTGATTTATACCACCAGCGATACTCTGCTCCATGTCCACGGGGGTGCCAGGACTGATTTATACCACCAGCGATACTCTGCTTTTCTGAGTCCTGGAAAAAAAGGTGGTAGAACACCCTTCAGAAATTAAGCCCTCAGTAACAGACACAGAAAGGGACTGAATTAACATACGTACGAAACTTGTGAGCTGTAGTGCGTATCACGAAGGCCAGGGCTGAAGGACTGACAATTGACGCTACTGCTCAAATTTCAAACATATGCTAATTCAGCCCTGTTTTGCGTCTCTTTGCTTTGCAGTATCTGCTTTAGTATCACCCCTTCCCCTCCTGTTCCTGCAGAAGAGGGGGGGGGGGGGGAAGGTGAACAACAGGAGGGAAGGGGCTAGATTAGCGAGCAGATTGGCTATTGGCTACTCTGTCTTCTCCTCTTTCCTGTAGACTGCCAGAAGGGGAGGGGATGGAGCTAAACACCCTGGCTCCATTGCCTCTTATTTCGAAAATAAGTGGCAGATCTGTGTTCTGGGCAATTCCCCCACAAATTTAAGCCCTGTATGATGTAATGAATATATAAAACAGAACATTCCACTATTGTCCATTCTCCATTTTGACAACTAACCATTTAGTCCTACTCTATTTCCTCTCTTTTAATAGAAATCTGCATCCTAACCCATGGCTTTTTAATTTCCCGAGGAGTCTCTCTCGGGGACATTGCAAGTGCATTCTGAAAATCCAAATGCAGATTATCAACCGGCTCTCATTTATCCAAATCCTTATTTATATCTTCAAAAAAAACTAAAAGATTGGTAATGCAAGACTCCCCTTTGCTAGAAGTATATTAACTCTTCTCCCTTAATCTATGTTTATCTATTCAGCAAGTAATTTCATGTTTAAGAACTGCTTCTACCATTTTGCTTGGCACTGATATAAGGCTCACCAGTCTATAATCTCCAGGATCACCCTGGAATCCTTTTCAAAAAATGGTGTTACATTCAAGTTTCAGCTACTGTGACTGTTTTAAATGCTAGGTCACAGATTAATAGTAAAGGAAACTGAATCTGAAAGAGAAAAAGTAAAGAAGACAGCAGGGTCTGGTCTCCATGATTTTCCATGAAAGGAAAATATTTAATTTAATGATTTTTGACTGCCTTTACAAAATAAAACTGCCCAAAGCAGTGTATGACCCCACTAACCTAATTGTTTGAATAGCCAAGTTTGTCTGAATGCAATATAAATCACCTTCCAGTCTGATGTTTCTGAGTGCTGTATTCCTGTTAGGGTTTTGGGCGTTAGCCAGGTGGGGTGAACACCACATCCAGGAGTGGCACAGAGCAGGAGTACAGCAAGAGCGGGTGGTCCGGGAAGGCTGGGTAGAGTCTATGGAGCAAGGTGCAGGCTAAGCTAAGTCTCTGGAGCAGGATGCAGGCTGGGCTGAGTCTCTGGAGCAAATTGCGTGCAGGGCTGAATCTCTGCAGCAAAGTGCATGGAGGGAAGGGTGAACTTCAGGAACACTGAAACAGAGAGTGAGTATGCGTGGAAGTGGGTGCAGGTAAACGTGGAGCTAGAGCGCTGGAACTGGGTGCAGGTATGGGTGTAACCAGAACATAGGAACAGACTGCAGGTAAGTGTGATATTGGATGCGGATAAACGTGAGACTGGAGGAGAGGAACCGGGACAAGGAAGACAGACCATGACAAGACACGACAAACCAGGACAAGGACTACACTGAACATGAAACACAGAGTGCCCAAAGGTAGCAACGTAAGAGAAGCCCCAAGAGAAAGCAGAGGCAAGAAGACAGAGCAAGAGGCTAGCTTCAAGGAGGAGATCAAGAAGACTCAGGATGGGTAAGGGAACAAGAAGTCTAGGATAGGCCAGCAGGCAGAGAGGGAACCAGATGGGCCAGAGGCCACAGAGCAAGGCAAATAGGGAAGAAGAAGGCCCGTAGGCCACAGAGCAAGGCAAGCAGGGAATCAGAAGCTGAAGGCCACAGAGCAAAGCAAGAAACAGGTGGCAAGAGCAGGGAGCCCAAAGGAACTCGATGCGAAAGAACAAAGGCATGGGCTAGGCAGGGTTAAATACTGGGGTCTGGACATAGGGCAGGTAGGCAAGGAAGGCTGGGCCAGCCAGGGGAGAGTGCTCATGGAGGGCCTTTGCTGGTATGGAGGCTGCACAGCAGCCAGATTCGTAACAATTCTGATATGAGAGAGAGAGAGAGAGAGTGAGAGTAGGAGAGAGAGAGAGAGAGAGAAAATCCTTAAATAAATAAATAAATAAAATAAATGAAAAGATTCATATCAAACCGGTTTACATGGAACTTAGGGACTAACTAAATAACCATATAACAAGAAGGCCAAAGCACAGTTACATATAACAAGGAGATTGAACTTGGGGGCTAGAGTAGCCAGGAAGAAGAAGGACAGCAAAAACTAGAGGTTAAATACATATGTATATACTGGGACTGGTCCGAGAGTCTAGTCAGTTGGGATGAGTCTGGTCGAGAAGTATGTTGACATTTTAGAAATTAGGGGAAGGCTTGGAGGAAAAGCCAGGTCTTAAGTTTTCTTCAGAAGGTTGGAAGGCAGGGTTCCAATCTTAGGTCAGTCGGCAAGTTGTTCCAAATGATGGGACCCGCTGTGGAGAATGCACGTTCTTTGGTGGAAGTTAGGCGTGTGGATTTAGTTGGTGGGACTTGTAGGGTTCCTTTATATGCTTCTCTGATGGGTCTTGTGGATGAGTAGAGTTTGAATGGGATTTGAAGGTCTAGTGGTATTTGATTGTGGATGGTTTTGTGGATTATGGTGAGTGCCTTGTGCAAGATTCTGGATTTTATTGGCAGCCAGTGCAGGTTTCGGAGTATGGGAGTGATATGAGCTCCCCGGTTAGTGTTGGTTAAGATTCTAGCTGCTGCGTTCTGGAGTATCTGTAGTGGTTTGGTAGCGGAGATGGGGAGCCCCAAGAGGAGAGTGTTGCAATAGTCAGTTTTAGAGAACAGCATTGACTGGAGGACAGTTCTGAAGTCCTGGAAATGAAGAATGGGTTTGAGTCTTTTCAGAACTTGAAGCTTATAGAAACAGTCCTTAGTGATATTGTTGATTGATTTCTTTAAATTCAGATGGTTATCAAGGATTACTCCTAAGTCTCTTACTTGAGTGGTCTGGGATTTGGGGAATGTCTGATCGGTGCGGGCCGAGTGGTCGGGGGAGATAAGGATTTCTGTCTTGGCTGCACTGAGAACCAGGTTCAGGCTGGTGAGGAGGCTGTTAATGGACTTAAGGCAGTTTTCCCAGTAGGTAAGTGTTTTTGGAAGGGATTCTTTTATAGGGATCAAGCTCTGAACATCATCTGCGTAGAGGTAGTGTATTAAGTTTAGGTTTGTGAACAGCTGACAGAGGGGCAGTAGGTAGATATTGAAGAGGGTGGGGGATAGATCAGAGCCTTGGGGGACGCCTAGAGTTGATTTGAATTTTGGGGATTATTTGTTATTGATTCTAACCTTGAAGCTTCTGTTGTTGAGGAAGGAGTTGAACCATCTGAGGGCGTATCCTGATAATCCGATGTCTGAGAGGCGATTTAGAAGGATGGCGTGGTTTATGGTGTCGAACGCCGCAGAGATGTCTAGGAGGACAAGCAGGAAAGAAAGCCCTTTGTCTAGGCCCATGAGGATGTGGTCTGATAAAGAGATGAGGAGGGTTTCTGTACTGGATGATTTACGGAAGCTGCACTGGGAAGGGTATAGGATTTTGTGTTCCTCCAGGTAGTCTGAGAGCTGTGTGTTCACCACTTTCTCTGTGAGTTTCACTAGAAAAGGGAGGTTGGATAGAGGTCGGAAATTGGAGAGTTCTTTTGTGTCCAGGTTGGGTTTCTTCAAGAGGGTTTGAGGGATGCTGTTTTTAGCTCATCCGGGTAGATTCCTTGGGCTAGGGAGCAGTTTATAATGTTAGCCAGTGATCTGGAGATAGTGCCCGGGATGAGGAGCAGAAGTTTAGTTGGGATGTGGTCCGACATGGCTGGCTGGTTTCAACTTCTTGAGGGTGGATTCAATCTCCAGAGGGGCAGTGGGCTCGAAGGAGTCGAGGGTGGCTCCAGTGTAAGATGTAGTGTTGGAGTTTAGGGTGGGGGGATTGAGTTGGAGGGGAGAAGCGCCAGTGTGTTTACAATTTTATCCTGAAAGAAGAGTGCTAGCTCATTTGCTTTGGATTGCGCCTGGTCGTCTGGGATGGTAGGGGCAGAGGGTTTTGTGAGTTGGGATACATAGGAGAACAGGGCCCTGGCATCATATTGTATATCATGAATTCTGCTGGCATAAAAGTATTTTATTGTCTGTAAAAGAGAGATCTTGTAGAGATGGAGGGTGCTTTTATAATCGGATAGTGTTGTGGTATTGGGGGTCTTACGCTGTGTCCCTTCCTTGTGTCTGAGGTCTTGCTTCATCCGTTTAAGTTCTGGTGAGAACCAGGGTTGTTTCCTTTTTTGTGTCCAATTGAAAATTTTCGTCGCTTTGGGGCAAAGTTTATTGGCTATTGACTCCGTGATATTGCGCCAGGATAGAAGGGCTGAGTTGGGGTTGGAGATATCCAGGTTAGGGAGTTCCTTGGATAGATATTCACTGAGAATGTCGGAGGCACATGGTTTCCGGAAGTGGATGGTAGAATGAGGTTGAGGCTGAATAGGGTTTCCTTGAGTCGTGAGGGTAGCTGATATCAGGGAATGGTCAGTCCAGGGGACGGGGGTGCAGTCTGGAACGTTGTATAATAGGTTTGAGTTTATGAAGATGAGGTCAAGCGTGTGTCCTGCTTTATGGGTGGGTTTATTGATAATTTGTTCAAAGCCCATAGCCCGGAGTGAGGTGAGGAAGGTTTCACAATTGGGAGAGAGCGGTGAGGCGTCAACATGCAGATTGAAGTCCCCCAGTATCATAGCTGGTGAATCTGTGTTGATGTGTTTGGCAATGGTTTCTATGAAGGGGGAGGCATCGGTATACAGTAATCCTGGCGGAGCATATATTAGAAGAATTTGAATATGTTTTGACTTGAGCAGACCTAGTTCCAGCTTTTTGGAGGAGGTCTTGACTGGTTGCTGGCTGAGATTGAGTTCTTTTTTGGTGGCTAGGAGCAGACCGCCTCCTCTTTATTTTGTGTCTTGTGATTGAGAAAAAGTCATAGAGGTGTATCGGAAATTGGTTTATCAGGGGAGTGTCGGAACTTTTTAACCAGGTTTCCGTGATAGCACAGACGTCTGGTTTGGAGTCCAGCAGATAATCATTAAGGATGTGGGTTTGGGGGGTGGGTGGTAGAAACAGAAACTATGATGACAGAAAAAGACCATATGGCCTCCTTTGTCTGCCGATTGAAACCAACCACTCAGGTCTACAGCCCCTAACACTCCTTCAGAGATCATCTGAGTTTGTCCCATGCTTTCTTAACATAAGAACATGAGATATGTCATACTGGGTCAGATCAAGGGTCCATAAAGCCCAGTATCCTGTTTCCAACAGTGATCAATCCAAGTCACAAGTATCTGGTAACTATTGTCCATGTCTCCACTAGCTCCACTGGAAAGGTGTTTTATGCATCCACCACCCTTTTTGTAAATAAATATTCCCTTAGATCACTTCTTAATCTATGCCCTTTAACTCTCATTCCATGACCCCTCATTCCAGAGTCTCCTTTCCATTGAAAGATACTCACTTCCTGTGAATTGATACCCCTATAACACCTCTCCTATAGGGTATATGTTTAGATCTTTAAGTCTGTCCATATATGCTTTACAACAAAGACTACTGATATTTTGGTAGCTACCATCTGGACAACTGTAGTTTATTTCCTTTTGAAGGTGTGGTCACTAGAATTGTACATAGTAATCTAAATAAGGTCTCACCAGGGAATTATACAGGGGCAATATCATCTCCTTTTTTCTGCTGACTGTGCCTCTCCCTATGAATCCAAGTATCTATCTGGCTTTTACTGTCACTGTATCCACCTGTTTCATCAACTTGAAATAATCAGATATGATCACCCTCAGATCCTATTCTTAATTCATGCATAGAATTTCCGCCTCTATTCTGTACCACTCTCTTCCATTTTTGCAGCCCAAATAAGACTGAAACTTTTAGCTGCCAAACTGTAGACCATTCTTCAAGTTTTGCTAGACTCTTCTCATGTTTTCCATACTTTCCTGGAGTTCTACCATGTTGCAGATTTTGGTATTAGCAGAAAATTGGAAAGAGAAATTAGAAAGAGAGAAACCAGAAAGATGGAATTAGTTGAGAACAGGATGATTAGAAACCTGAAAGGGGAAAATGGAGAGAAGGGCAAAAAGTAACAACATATTACTATGGTATAGAAAAGCTATAAATAAATAAATAAATAAATAAATAAATAAATAAACAAACATGAAAGGAGAAGTCCATTGTATTTCCAAGGTTGCCTTAATTCTTTAATTGTACTTGCATGCCTTTTATACGAGGCTCAAGGACTTATATCCCACAGAAAAAAGTTTAAACAGTTAACCACACTGAAGTCCATATTCAGCTGCCATGCGGATACATTTATCTGGCTAACTAGCCTTTATATTCAGTGGCTCAGCCGCATCGATGAATATATCTGGACATCCAGACTTAACTGGATATCTGAATATCGGAGTTAGCTGAATAACTTATCTGGCTAATTCAGCTCCTCCTAGTTATGCCTTCAAAATGCTCCTAACTTATCCAGTCAAAGTTTAGCTGGATAAAAAGCAATTTAGCTAGAGGTTTGTCAGATAAGTGCACAAATATTCATTTAGCTGGATAACTTCTGAGTTATCTGGCTAAAATGCCTTTGAATATGAACCTCAATATATGCTATTGTGTAAATCCAAAAAACTGCATTTTCGAATAGTTGGATCCACTTGAATAACGTATAGATTAAATTGATATGAACAGGATGTTATCAAAACAGTCTCACTTGACCCTTGTCCTGTCATTCATAACAAATCCATTCTTTATTTTTTTAGAGATGTGCTTCGGGTAAAAACTTAGTGTCTGGCTTCGTTTCGGACTCCCCCCCTGCGGGAATTTCATTTTTCCCGTGATTCTGGGGTTTTTTTTCGGGGGCCCCGATTTTCGCATTAGTGTGCGCTATTGGGAGTTAGCGCGCACTAACTTAAAAATTAATTTTTGCTGAAATTTCGGAAAAAAATCAATCAATTTTCGGTTCTCCCGAACCATACCAAATTAGGCAATTTCATTGACATTGCCTAATTAGGGAAAAATGATGGCACATCCCTATTATTTTTGTTGCAAAACTGTACATTTCTCAATATATTCATTCTAGAAGATACTAGTTGTTCATCACTTTAAAGTCTAAGATAAAAAAACAGAGTAACAAATAAAAAGAAAAGAAAAGAAGAGACCACTAAAAATTTCTATCCCGTCAATCCAGGATATCCTATTCTCCTCCTTCTCTTAGGGCCTGATATTGTGATACAACATCTGAAAATATTGTTAAGATTTTAATCAACACAAAAGAAGGGATCACATCTAATACATCATAACTGTGCATGAGAGATGTGCATTTCAGAGAAAGGAAATTTCATTGTTATTTCCTCATTTCATTTCATTTTCTTTACGAAATGGAACAACTGAAAATCTCAGTACGCAGGAGCGTAAATAGCAGGGAAGAACAAGATTTAAACACACAGTAGTTGTCCTGTTTTATTAAGTATGGCGACAACTTCAGAACTGGAAATTGGGGTACTCATGCCAAGCAGAGGTAGTCAGATATGTTCCTACAGAACCTTAGCTGTTTTCTGAGAGAAGAATGGTGTAAATTTCTCACAGGATGTATGCAAAGCAGCAATAGAATTGCAGGGAGAACAATAGCTACATTGAGATCTATGTGAAAAAGCTCACATATGCAAGACGCAGTAGCCGAGATTTGGAATGACCATCCACATTCAGCCTGATCTATGGTATCTCTGTAAGCTGTTAATGTCATATGATAACTAGCAAGAGTGGTATCAGATTTATTCTTATGCCAACATTATGCGATAGTGTTCTCAGGGCAGGTGAGTACCATGGGGCTGTTCTCTGCCTCTGTACTACCAGAGTTTTCAAAGGGGCTAAAGTGTCCAGAATCATGTGAAGAGAGGACTGCCAGAATGCAATCAAACTATCAGCATCTTGAGAAGGAAGCTGAGAAAGAAACGGCCACCACTAGAGTGTAGCTGCTCAACATCAATGGGAGGCCTTCTAGAAATCATGAGGGGATTAAGAGTTCCATGAAATGTAAGAACTGGATATGATAGCAGGTAATGAATTAAAGAATGGTCAGACCAGGGTACTTCAATACAGGAATGGCAACAAGAGCCTATCCAGTTATTAAGAGTACAGACAGGGGCGGCTCAAGGCAATCTGCTGCCTGAAGCGAGGGGATGAGATGGCGCCCCCACCTCTATCCCCCCCCCCGCCCCTTGCTCCCTCTACCCTCCCTGTCCGCCTCACTTTTCCAAATACACCCATACATGAGCCTCTCGCATACAAGCATTCTCTTTTGCACACATAGCAATCAGGCCCCAGCCTCCTCCTCGCCTCTAGGCCTGGTCCATGGCAGCGCTGCTTCTGGGCCTCCCCTTTTGGGCTGCCAAGGGATTGGATCCATGGCAGGCTTGCTACAGGGCCATTTCTTTGGACACCATAGAGTGCTGATTGTTTGACCCACAGCCCACCTCAAGCTCTCAGAGACGCTGACTTAGCTCAGTATGGGGGTGACGTGACTCCTACTTCCTGCCTGCGTGGGGTTGACGTAACTCCTACTTCCTACCCGCATGGCTCCTGCAGTCATTTTCTGAGGCCTGCTTCTACAGGATGGCACACCTGGAAATCTTGGATGTTGGCCTGGAGACTCATCAATTTTGGCAGAATTCCGGATTCTCCAGGCCAAATCTGGAGAGTTCCCAGGTATCCCTGTGGGCCTCATTCAATCTTGAGCCACCAGCAGCCTCTTCCGATTTTGAGCTGCTGGCAACCCCATGCTCTCATTCAATCTTCAGCCACCGGTGGAATGGGAGCCACTGGCAGCCCTGCAGCCTCTTCCAATTTTGAGCCACTGGTGGCCTCTTCAACAGCTCCCAAAAGCACACCAAGCAAATTGTTGAAAGGAACACTTGGAGGCTGGCAGAACTGAGACAAAGAAATCTCCAAATAAAATTTCATATTTTTCCTAACAAACTAAGTAGAGCACATTCTAATCCAGGGATGAGCAAACTGAGCTGCAGACCCCCTTCCATCCATGTAATCGATTGCCCCCCCTCCCCCCCCCCCCCCCCCCCCCACACACACACATTTGGTTACATCTCTTATATATCCTTGATTCCTGGTCTGGTGCTAAAGTCTTGCCAACCAATCATCTCTACAATCAGTTACAAAGTAATGAGACAACTGCACTGCCAGCCAGTGACTCTGACACACACATTTGCTATGGTGCTGCTTATCTTGTGCTCAGTGACAGCCTCCCCTCCCACCCAGCACTGCTGCCTCATTATGTAAAAGTTGATGCTTATTGCCAGCCCTTCCTCAACCTGCAGCAGCCTTCTCTCCCTTTCTCATTCTCACCCCTTCTTGGCACACTCACTCTCCAGAAGACTCACCATTTCCACAGCCAGCTGCCCCTCAAAGCTCAGCCTAGCCACGTCAGACAGAAGTCTCACTAACATTGCTCATCCTCTTCCTTTTCTGACAGTGGTTTGCTCCACTTCTCACTGGCCTTCCCCACTCCAGCGCATTCTCATTGGTTGTGGGCTACAGTCTGCTGCTTATATGGTTCCCTAGGCTCTGCTCTGCCTACCTACTCCTGGGAAAGTGATGACTAGAAGTGATCCATTCTGCCTGCTTTCTCCAGGACTTAAGAAAAAGA
Source organism: Rhinatrema bivittatum (assembly GCF_901001135.1). Taxonomy (NCBI): domain Eukaryota; kingdom Metazoa; phylum Chordata; class Amphibia; order Gymnophiona; family Rhinatrematidae; genus Rhinatrema; species Rhinatrema bivittatum. The sequence goes on along the minus strand of NC_042622.1, from coordinate 124,876,211 downwards.
AAACTAAGCCAACATTGCAAGCATCACTGCTGCAGCCAAGACTGAGGAGAACCTGGACCAAATCAAATTCTGCTCTCCTACAGTGTGTAGCTAGGGCAGCCAGGACTGGTGGCAGAGCATTAGGCATCCTAGGCAAAGCTTACAGTCTTGCAACCCCTAGCCCCACCGTACATACACACACACACACACACACACACAATTAAAAATTCTGCATTTGTAATAAAATTTAACATGGAAAAAGGATAAAGTACAATCTTCTGAAGTAAAAATATCACATTGTATATTTCTTTTATTACATTTTTTATTTAGATTTTTATACTCCACTTTTTGGCACCTCAAAGTGTACATCAAAGCAGATTACATTCAAATACTATAGGTGTTTCCCTATCTCCACAGGGCTTACAGTCTACTCTAAGGGGTAGATTTTCAAAGCAGCGCACGAGCGTGGCTCCCAGTGCGCACACATGGTCACACCGATTTTATAACATGTGCACGCCGGCGCACGCATGTTATAAAATCAGATGGCGGCGCTTGCACATGTGCGTCGGATTTTAAAATCCACACGTGCATGAGTGAGCAGTGCACGCAGGGGGTGAATTTTCATAAAATACGTGCAACGATGCAATCGGGCCTTCCCCAGTTCCCTACCACCTAAATTCACTTCCCCCCCTCTTCCCCTCTCCACCCCACCCCCTAAACCTAACCTACCTTTCCCTAAATGTTTTATTTTATTACTTACTGCTCCTCTGGAGCAGAAGCAAGTTATACGCGCCAGCCGGCTGCCAGCGCACGCTTCCCCGGAACAGCGGCTAATGACCACTGTCCCGGCCAGCCTCCATCTGCCCCACCCCACCCCTCCCCACCCAGACCACGCCTCCCGGCCCACCCCTTTTTCAGGACCCAGCACGTACCGGGATCTACGCGCATGGTTGGTCCTCTTATAAAATGTGCACTGTGCGCGCAAGGACCAGCCACACACATACACCCCGGGTTTTACGTGTGTAGGCCTTTGAAAATGTGGCCTTAATTTTGTACCTTTATTTGCATGCACTGCTGTGGTGCCAACCAGTAAAGACACTTTTAAAAAGACACTTGCAACTCATATGGTATTAGGCCTGTTTTACTGCACAGTGAGTGTGGGCTTACCCCTCAGAGAGCCATGAGTAAAATAAATTACAATTACAATATAGTAAACCTCCCATACAAAAACAGCACTAATTGCCAACACTCAAACAGTAGCAATCCTACTTATGAAAAGGCAATACTGCAAGCCCTAAAATATCAATACACTTCCTATTAAGAAAATAGAAAAACCAAGCTGCTATAGATCCCTACACAGCAACACCATAATAGAATACTTCTCCTCTGTCTCCTCCCAGAAAGACCCTCACCAAATACAGAATAAAAAGATATCATAAAGTATAAACAGAAATGTGCAGACAAAAACTGAACAGGAAACAGCAACAAGCTCGACACCATTTACAAAAAACAGAAACATTGCTCTTCCTCATAAAATATAAAAAAATAAAATGTAATAGTAAAACCATACTTTAAAAAATAACAAATATTTAAAAGTGCCCCCTAAATGCCGGATGGCAACCTCATCTTGCTTCCAAGAGGGCGCTAAAATCAAAAGAAAATGAGAAACTATGGACTGCGAGACGCTGTTGGAGCCCAAGTCGGTGGTGGACATAAAAAAAGGAAATGAGAATCTGTAGGCCGCCATCGGAGCTTAGGCCTGTGGCGGCCAAAGAAAAAAATGAGAAGCTGACAGCTGACGGCTGTCAATAAATAAAAACTTACATTTAAAAAAAATTAATGTTTTGAAATTGTTTTGTTTGGGAGACACAGCAAATAATACCCAATAATTAAAATTTGTAAGGATAAAAAAATATTATATGCTCTTCATACCTGGGAATGTGTTGTGGATTAGCAGGATAAAGAAGATGTACAAGCTTTCACCTTTCTCACACACATACATAAACACGCTTCCCTTCTCTCTCTCTCTCTCTCTCACACATACCAGCAGGTTTCTTCTCACTCACACTCTCTCTCAGACACACACAAGCAGGCTCCTCCACTCTCTCACATACAGTACACACAAGCAGGTTCCTTATCTTCTCTCTCCCTCTCTCACACAGGTTCCTTCTCACTTTCACACACACAAGCAAGCTCCTTCTCTCTCACACACACATACACATGCAAGCAGGCTCCTTCTCACACACACATACAAACAGGCTTCTGCTCACTCTCACACATACATTCACACACAAGCAGGTTCCTTCTTACTTTCACAAACACATACACACACACACAGAGGTTCCTTCTCACTCTCACACCAAGCAGGTTCCTTCTCTTACATACACACATAAAAGCAGTTTCTTTCTCACATACACACCCAGCCTCATTTTTTATTCAGCCACTGCCGGCCTTTCTGTTTATTCTTTCGCGCCACTAACCTGGGCCCTGATGGCAGCCAGCAGCCTCTCATTTTCTTCTTTGGCCGCCACAGGCCTGGGCTCCGATGGCGGCCTGCAGATTCTCATTTCCTTTTTTTGGCTGTTATCGGCTTGGGCTCCAACAGCGGCTCGCAGCCCATAGCTTCTCATTTTCTTTTGATTTTAGCACCCTCTTGGAAGCAAAGTGAGGCGGCCACGTAGCTGCCACATATGTTACTAGCGATGATACAAAAATGCTCTCTCTATGACCTTTGATATTCAGCAGATCCTGAAATCTGGTGTTATTCACCAAGTAGAAGTCCAAAACAGAGAGGGTGAATTGATCTACCCCATAGAAAGTATGAATATGAATATTGTTAATCAAGGATTTCCTCATGTCTTGTACTTATGGTAAAAAAGAAAAAAAATACTCTTTGTTTCCCATATTCTCAATATCATTGGCTGCTTTAGGTTTTCTGTAGGAACTCAGTATTTAAAATAACCTTTACATGACTAGAACAAAGAAGAGATATAAAAATGTTAAGGGAGCAGCAGGCTAACTGCTTCCACTTTAGAATTGTATAGACCTGGGTTCAGAAACTAAGTGAAATAAGTTTAGAGGAATTAACCTGGCCCCCAGCAGATTTTAGT